>NC_046291.1:30466250-31927500 GCF_004115265.2 Rhinolophus ferrumequinum
CTTGAATTCCACGCTCCCCCCTGGCGCTGAGCCTGGGATGGAGACTTCATCCAGAAGCAGCCTGCAAGCCTCATCTAGCATCAGTTCATTCCAGCGCCTGGTAGGGTTGGAGGCAGGAAGGAACCAGTTAAAGGCAGTCTGAATCATGTGGCACGTGCCAGGTATTGGATGGTGATCGTTTAGAGACCCCAGAGTCCTTTTTTATGAGTTGGAAGGGAACTTAGAAATTACGTAAGCAAGCCCTTCAGGAAAACTGAGGCCTGGGAGGCTGCACCAAGTGGCTGAGGGTGATGGCAGGGTGAGGGTGGGACCCGTTTCATGGCAATATGAACCAAGCATGTTCAAGAGCCAGAATGTGTTGGGACCTGGCATTAAATACATAGAACACTAGGATCAATTCCAGTATGAACAGGACAAGGCTCAGACTTAGCTACTGATTTTCATGAGGAAGCAATAGAGTGCCCTTGAGAGACAGGACTGGCAGGTGCCGCCTGGCTGCTGCCCGCTGTGGATTGCTGGGTGTTGGTGCACAAGAGAACTGAGGCTGGCTGCAGTCCTGGGCCGTTTCTGTTGTCTCCTTGACCCAAAGAGTGCCACCTAATTAATCACCGTCAAATAAGGTTTCATTCATTTAGCTAAACTACAGACAGAACAAGTAGTGATTCTACACATAGGAGTTTCCATCTTCCCAGGGCATTACCAACACTTGCTGGAGTCAAATTTCCACTGATTTTGCTTTGACATTGTTTCACCTCAGGTGCAGGGTTCGCTGCTCACCTCCCCAGGAGCTGCTGGCAGGAGTTGTGTGCACTGATGGTGGTCACCCCAACCCCACCATAGGCGATGCTCAGATCTTCAATGGTGTCTGTGCCTTCTTTGAGGAGGACTCGCATGCCAGCATTCACATCGGCCAAGGCGTTTTGCTGGCACTGAGCCTGACGGAAGGCTGACACAAATTCCCACTGTGGAAACAAAAAACATTTAGGGTTATTTGATATGTCAAAACTAAGAGCATGTTTTCTATTTCTTGGTGCCACTAAGTAACCACTTTTGACTCAATCTAAAGGGACACAGAGGGCACTTGGCACGATTAGAGGTCAACTTGGCTGCCTTCTTGTTCAAAGTGAGAACGGCGTGCTCCCAAAGGCCTCTCCCAAAGCCCGATCTCCTCAAGGAACAGGGATCACTGTGCACTTTTCCCTGAGGTCAGGAAGACTCCGCACACGATGCTGAGCTCATTTCCATGTGCTCTTATTACCAGTTGCCATGCCTTCTAGGCTGCAGACACCTTCGTGCCCTGTGAGGATGGAGGGGCCCTCCCAACACTGGAGCTTTTAGATGTGATTTGCTTAAAGTGCCAAAGAAACCCACCATATTCTTGGTTTACAGAAACAATCACTTTCCATTTTGTGGAACTCCTAAAGGAGTCATAATGAACTTTTCAACAGTGGACTAAGGAATCTTGTATCAGGAACAGGAGTCAGGAGGGTGGTGGCTGCCCCACTGGCCCTTTGGCACCAGGGCCGTTGCCTGTGCCTCAAGTGTGTTTCCATCTGTGTGGCCACCCAGGGCGCTGTGTTTGAGTTGGCTTGTTTTTCTGTCTGGGGCCATTACGTAGATGCACATTTGACTGGGAACACATTTCAGAGTTTCCGTTTCACAGGAAAAATAAATGAAGAGCATATATGGCTGAAAGCATGACTTAATTTAGGACTTCCTGCATAACCCAGCTGATGCCTGGTTTTTGATGAGTGTGTGTGTGTGTGTGTGTGTGTGTGTGTGTGTGTGTGTGTGTATTGCCTCTCTCTAGGAAGACTGTCCTGTTGGATTCAGGTACAGTTTTGAAGAGGCACAGGGAACAGAGAGTGAGGACAGAGGGCCCCTTCCAGAGCCGGCTGGGTGGCCGCTCATCCCTGGGATCCTGTGTTAGCAGATATCCGAGACCCTCATGTTTTTAGGAACTATTGGGGTTAGCTGGAGTGGAGAGCCGGGAGGCCCGGCACCAGCCTTGTGGGTCAGGCAGAGAAGCTCATTCCATAGCCAGAGCTTTACTTTCCGCCCCCCCGAGTTGATCTGTGGACACAAGGAAGTAGGACCGCAGGCCCTCAGTAGGCCCCACCCCACAGCTGAAACAACACCCCAAATCCACACCCCGGAGCTGCTCGCTCGAGGGTATCTGTGGGCGTTGGTGCTGGGCCAGTCCACAGTGGACAGGAAGTTATTATTTTATGGGCAGAGTTATTTTCCTTCCATCTGTTTTCAGATTTCTAAAGATGACTGGACTCAGTTATGAAAAGAGAAAAACAACTCTCAAAAGCAACCAGTGGAATTCTTACCTTTTGAGAGTGAGGGATATACACAGATTCCAAAATTTCCTCCGGCTTAAGGTCTGCACTTGCCAACCCAGCAAGGAAATGTTCGTTTAGAGGAATCTGCCGTGTACCTTCTGTTGAAGAAAATGACATTTCTATACGTGGTAACAAGGAATGTGAGATTATTCTATACTCTTAAATGTCAGCAGCAAAGAAGAAAAGGTCACTTCGCTCTGCACCAAGTGATGCAGAGATCTGAATATGTGACCATCAGGGCTCCCCTGTTCCCTCTACAGGGAGGGGTGGCGGCAGCTTCATGGCATTTACTCTTATCTGTGCTCGTGCTATGTCAACGGCTCTTCTCCCTCCTCCAGGGCCTGGCAGGCCTGTTTGGTTTTCACCTTTCAGCAGAGGCTGATTAACTAACTTGTTCAGTTCTGTGATCACAGTAAGGGTGTAACTTAAGCTGAGAGAGGCTTTGTTTCCACGATTAACACAGTTTAAACCATTAGATTTGTGTTTTGTTCTTGCTGCTGCTGGTGGCTCCTAAGCCAGGTATCTCCACCTTTAAAGCAAAGGGAAAAATTTCCAAAACCTCCCTTCAGACCAGTTGTTACCAGAGTGGTCAGAGCAGTCCCTCCAGCTTTAAAAAATGGTTTGTGGCTCCACAGGATGTGTGGTGAGCAGCTCAAACTACAGCCTAGAGATTCTGGCATGGGTACTATTCCTGGCACAAGCAGCAATATGCTGATTGGAAAGTAGGTATAGTTGAGAGGAGAGGAGCATCCCCAAAAGAGCCCCTGTTGACCTTTGCTGGCTTGCCCAGCTGCTGGTCAGTGAGCTCATCTACTTGCCTAGCTGGAACAGGCCCTCACTCAGGTTGGAGGTACTTTGGCAGAGCTGGGAAAACAAGAGACCTCAGGCAGAGGGCAACAACCAATGGTCCAGTAGAAAAACACGTCTACTGCTTCTAGTGTAGTATAGGACTGGCATTCGAGCCAAACTACCCTTACTAACCTGATGCCCCAAAGTCTTGGCTTCTTGTCTCCTGGTCTTTGGGGGTTGAGCTGCGGGGTGGTCCTCCGGGATCACAGGCCTGGAGGACTCATCATGGCTGATGAAGCCAGGCAGGGGTGAGGGCTTTCCTCTCCTCCCTCCTGGGTGGGCCCCATGCAAAGCTGAATAGAGGCGGGACTTCTTTTCCTGTACTACCAAGTCTCTCCCAACACGTTGAGTACCCACCAATCAGGGATGGGATTGTGTTGGCCAACACACCCCTTGGGAGGCTTAGGATGCCTGTGATATAATTTCTGGTCAGACACATGTGGGGCAGACTGTATTGATCCCCTTGCACTCCAGTGCCTGGGCCTGTGTCAGCCCATGGAGGGGTAAATGATGGACCAGTTTTGTGGGATTGACAGCAGGCGTGGATATTTGATGGGTTGTGGGTGAGGGAGAGGGAGAAGCAATGGGAAGGAGGAGTTAGAGGCCCTGGGGAAGCGGTCTGTTGGAGAAGAGGCAAACACACCCAAATCAGATTGGCTGGAGCTCCCATCCCATGTCCGCCTCTGCAAGTGGCCTCCACTGGGTGGTAACATGGATTAGACTTGCTATGTGTAAAGTGTCCAACGCAGCCTGACACATAGTGAACACCCACTAAAGGGAGTGTCAGCAACTTTGGAGCAGCCAGAGGCAGTGTGCGAGCTGAGCACTGCTGGGGTAGTTTAGCCGGAGAAGCCCCAAGGGAATGTCCCTGAGCTAGCATGCAAAATTAGTCATTGCCTTCCTCCTGCCCCCACAGGGTCCTCAGTGTCTGCATTGTGTCCTCATCAGACTGTGGCTTCTCACACAGTAACTGGGAAAGAGTGAGAGGCAAGAAGAGGAAAAGGGAGCAGTCCTCAGGCTATAGAGAGCTTCAGCCTCAGCCTCAGCCCCCGTTGCTGGCATGTGGCCTGACTGAGCTGTGATCCAGGGTGGCTGTCACGTGCATATGGGCGTGGTGTCAGAAGGAAGCACTAGCCACCCCCTTGCATCAACATGCCTTCCTCCAGGAGCCTGAGCTCCCCATGGTGCATTAAGAGCCAGAGACCTGGGCTCTGACTCAAAGCAATTCCTTAAAAAAATAATCAAGACACAAAAATCTTTAGGTGATGTTCAGAGTGTTCTGAGGTAGCTTACCTTCCGATATCAGATTGAGGGTAGCATTGCCCACAGCCAGAATTGGATTCATATCCGAATTGTAATGCCGGCTTATGATATGTCCTCCTAAGGACTAAGGAGAGAGAGTTACAGACTGCGTCATTCTATAGCTCAAATCCTGTGCCCCAAAGGCACGTGCTTATGGTACTTCCTCTCTGGTAGTGAAAGGATCCAGAGAAGTCTGGGTCTCCTTTGCAGAGGGCACGCAGTTCACACTGTCCCGGAGTTCATTCTGTCTGAGAGGGCCCCGTCCTACCTGCTACTTTGGATAGAGAGGAATTGATGGTAAGTAATACCTCACAGCATTTGGTATGGCCCCCCAGCTGTCAAGCCCTTCACACTTATCCTCACAACAACCCAGTTTGATTGATGCCATTTGCCCATTCTACAGATGAAGACACTAGTGCACAGAGAAATTATGAAACTTGACTAAGGTCTTCCAGCTATGAAGGGGAAGGAGTGGGGTTCAAACTCAAGTAGCGAGGCTCAGCGGCCAGTTCTGAAGTACCCCCAGCTTAGCCTTGGCCACAGCACAGGTGGCCACGCTGCTGGCTACAGAGATGCTGTCCTGCCTTGGGTACGCAGGATCTCAGCCTCATCTCACATAGCCTCGGAAATGGCCCGACTTCACGTGGGCCATGTAGGGGTTCTGGGCATCCACACCATTGAGGGAGGGGTGGCTTTTTCTTCTTCTTGCAAGATTCCACTTGGATCTGGTTGAGCCTGTAGCATCTCAGAACTTGAGAGGACAATGACTAGCTATTCATCTCAATACCCTCCTCTCCACATAGTGATGGAATCCACAGGGAGCACCTGGGTTGTTGTGGTCTGGGCCGGAACATGGTTTAGGACAGGGAATCCCCATTTCTCTATGTACAACTTGATTTTCAAGTTCTCGTTTCCACTGAGCTGAAATGTGCCTCCCTGGACTCTCACCTATCGGTCATCCTTCTGCCCTTTGTGATTATAGGAAATAAATCACATGTGTCCTCAGGAGTCTATAAATATTTGAAGGCAGCTGTTACGATCCCTCTGACTATCCCCTCCGCCATTCCTCTTACTGATGTGGTTTCCAACCCCTCGCTCTCCTGCCACCATCTCCTAGCCGGGCTCCTGGGTGTCAGTCAGAGGTCTTGACAGGGGGAGAGAACATTTTGGAATCACTGGAAGAGCTTTTTCAAAGGAAACGTGTCCTCCTTTGATTCCCCATATCCCAAGGATTTCTAAGACACCATTTGGGGTATGTAGGAGAGGAAGCATGTATATTTTGAAAACCTAACTATGTTTCTTGTACTTTCTCCTGAGGTCAGGAGTAACCAGACCTTAAAGTGTACCTCCCAGATCTGAGCATTATTCTCCAGCTGTGGTCTAAACAGTCTGGAGTAGAGAAGGTTACCCTCCTTATTTTAGGTTCTATACTTTTGTTAATGCAGCCTAAGACTAAATTAGGTTCTTTGACAGTCTTATTATAAAATTAGCAAAATCATGAAGTCTTTTCCCACTTATATTGCTACTTGGCTCTTCTGTTAAACTTGACTTAGAATCCTTCTTTAAATATGTTATTAAATAATGTTTTTAAAATATTAAATATTTATTTATGTGCCCATCATTTGAATCTGCTGAGACCCTTTTGCATGTGAATTCTGCCAAGGCCTATTTCAGCATTTTGGTGAGATTATGAAATAGGTACACAGAGGGTACACACAGGGGTAAATGATGGACCAGTGGGAGGGTGGGAGATGAGGGTAAGGGGGATCAAATATATGGTGATGGAAGGAGAACTGACTCTGGGTGGTGAACACACAATGGGATTTATAAATGATGTAATACAGAATTGTGCACCTGAAATCTATGTAATTTTACTAACAATTGTCACCCCAATAAATTTTTTAAAAAAGTCACCCACAATCCAGATTTAAAAAAAAAAAAAAAAAGAAAGAAATAGGTGCAATGTGCCTAATGATAGGCTCAGAGAACATACGGCCATGTTCCGGATCTGCTGGCCCGCCAGGCTCTTCAGGTGCTTCAGGAGGGCTCGGTATGTCTGAGTTTTCTCCTCTGGAAGCTCGGAAATCCTCTCAGCCAAGATGTCCTTCACTTGGGCCAGACTGCAGCCAGCACCTATTGTCAGTCCTGGAAAGCAAATTGTTAATAGGGGACATGGAAGGAGCAGTTTAACTGTCATCATGGCACCAGGGCCTTAGTGTTCAACTAGGCTTTGCGCACTGGCTGCACAGAGGATCACCGGGTACCTGAAAACAGCACAGATACCTGCCTCCCAGATCAATTAAATCGGAATCTCGGCGTAGGGCTTTTTTAATGGTCCTGCAGGTAGTTCTCCTGTGCAGCCAGGGTTGGGAACCCCTGGGCTGGTCTACACTTTTCTTTGAACAAATGCAAGGAAATAGAGTCTAGAGAGAAAAAATGATAGTAACAACTAGCATACCTGCTAGCAGACCCTACTAGAACTTTCCAGGACCTCCTCCTGACTGACCACAGTGAAGCATGCAAAGGTGTTTCGTAATTAAGGGGGAGAAATTTGATGGCATTAAAATAATGGCAAAGGTCTTGCCATTGAATTGCCTACATCATTGTCTAAAATCAATAATACTTCGACTGCTGATATATATCTCTACCAGTAGTCTTGATACTCAAATTCATCAACAACCAGTTCCATGAAGGGCTTGCCAATCAGAATGAATACAGCCCATTTGAGGAGCTGCCGTAGGTATTATGCTGGGTGTGGTTGGGTGTGGGGACGTTGGGCGTCCCCAGAGGGATGCCAGGGAAGCAGGAGCAATGTGAGAGCATCCAGGAAGATTGGGGTGATGCTATTTGCTACCTAGCAAGGAAGTAATTCAAAATTTTAACAACCATTGCAGCCATAGTTGTCATTATTGGCATGATATTAGCACTGGCTTTGGGGTTTCTCTATAGCAGGGATACAAAGGGTTCAAGTCAATCTTTGAAAGCGAGGAAGTCAACCAAACAATCAGGAGATAACTTAGTCGGCTATTTAAAATTAATCCTTTACTATCAGGTTCAGAATATTTCCTTATATTCCTAATTTGCTCTGAATTTATATTATAAATGGGTGTTGAATTTTTATTAAATGCTTTTTCTCCAGCTATTTAGGTGATCACAAGATTTTTCTCTTTTACTATGTTAATGTGATAAAGTAAATGATTTTCTAATGTAAAATCTTCTTTATATTCCTGAAAGTCCACTTGGTCATAAAACATAAAAAATTAATCCTTCATCTCTCTGGGGGCTTGTAGGATGAATCACTAACACGTAGAGTCTGATTTGATCATTTCCAGGGCTGAGTTCTAACTGCAGTTAGTCTCTTTTTATCGGGTTGCAAGCTGGGTCTTTGATTTTTCTCTTGTGGATTAATCTTTGAGAGTATTTCACCCTCCCACATAGCTTTACTTTTAATCAACATTAAAAATGTCCTTGGCACAATACTTCCCCATCTCTGCCAACATACCCACATAACACCCTCCCCTGCCCACTTCAATACTCTCAGCTAACCTAATTGGTTATGGAAACCAGCAGTTGCCCCTTATTATCCTTACTCTATGCAAATGTCGCCAAAAAGCAACTAAACTGCTCCTCCTCCTTGGAATGTCTCAACCGAGAGGCCTTACCCTGTTTCTCTTTCAGCATCTCATAGAAGGTACTCCTCTGGAACAGGGTACCCCGCCCCAGACCCATCAGTCATGGTCTGTTCACCACAAGTCCTATCACCACAGGTTCCACTGGAGGTTGGCCTTAAACTTTTGGAAAAATCCTAGCCTTATCTTTGCCCAAAGGAGAGCTGAGTAGACCAAGTTTACTTCATACAATTCTTCCTACCCTACAGACCCAGCATCTTAGTAGGGAAGAAATCAGAAACAAAAAGATTATTATTATTATTATTATTATTATTATTATTTAAGGTCAGAAGCATCACATAGATCAAGAGGCCCATCTCTTATTTGATGTAAGTAGAAAAGGGCAGTTCAGGCCCCAGGGGAAGGTAAAATGTCAGCTGTCTGCTTTATTGTCTGACTCCTCATAAGTACAGATTTCAAACTCAGGGGGAGGCCAGACAATCCATTTGGGGGCTTTCATTGGGCTATTGCCATTGCTCACATTACCCCTCCCTTTGTGTTAGCTATGATACCAACGTACTGAGAAAATTCTTTTTAGTGTACTTCTATTCATGTTTGATTCCATCTTTGGTCACAAAATCTATTCCAATGGAGTTGAAAAGAGCTTTAACTTAGTTTGATTCTCAGAACATGGATTTTGTTTTAATTCCATGCTTCTCAGGATTCATGGGTCTATGGGATAAACCTATGGGATAAGTCCAGTAGTGACTTCCTGGAGCACTTACTAAAGGCTTTAAGGAAAAACCATGTATACTGAGCTAAACATGTATATGGTATGGATTAGCATGCAAAATATAAAGAAACATAAGTCGTCACAGAAATTTCTTTCCTGGAGGTTGCTGGTGGGTTGGGTGCACATTTGGCTCCTCCAGTGTACCTTTGCCCCACCAGTTTCCTTCACTATTTTGGGCCTTAGCAAGTTTGAGAATCCTGGGAAACGTCCATGGAGGCCACTAGAGGGCACTCACACCTTAGTTTTAAAAGGCCAGGCGGACAGCACATGGTTTATTTCCTCACAGTTCAGAATCTGGCTCTACTTTGCCTGCAGAGTCCAAAATGAGCAGTGCATTCAAACAGCCAATTGGATAAGCCTTGGGGTGGGCCTAGGGGACAGAGAATGGCAATAACAAAGGAGCTCTGGGAGATGTGTGGCTTGGTGACGGCCACCAGCTAATTTAAAGACCTTGGACAAGTCCACTTTCATTTTGCCTCTCGGCTTCCTCATCTATAAAATGAGGGACTGGAATTACATTGAGGATTTGGATTGTGTCCTGAGAAGCCCTCTCAGGGGCAGATATAGGGAGCTCAGTGACAGGGGGAGCTGAAAAGTCTTCCCCTTCCTTCAAAGAGAACAGCTTATTTTCATTTACTTCTTCAATTTAAGATTTGAGGACAGTGTTGTCGTGCTGAAGAGAAGTTTAAAAACCCTGGGCTAAATGATGCCTGGAGCGAAGATTAGGGGAAGGGCTTTGTGTCTTAACCTTCTGCTTAAACTAGTTGTCTATACTTCCAATCCACCCATTTTACTCTTTCCTCTCCCTCTTCTCTCCTTCTGTAAGTACCAAGATTTCAGGTAAATCTAAGCGAATTCGCCTCATTTTCTGAGTGTCATTCAGGTGTACCACCTGAATTGTTCCAAGAAGAGTCCCTTCCCTTGCAAATGGGTGGTGTGTGGCCAGGGAAGGGCAGGCTTGTTGGTCTGCAGCACACTCTAAGTTTGACTGATGATAGTAAAAGGCTAGGAAAGTGACTCCTGGATGGCGGTGATACAGCCCCCCACTGAACCCTGCCCGCCACTGACCCCACAAACACGTAGTGGCCTGTAAGTCAGTCTTGACTAAAGCTTTCAGTTCAGTCAGTCTCTGTTGGCTAAGTTAAGAAAGTCATTGTTACCACTGCATCCCAAATCCCAGTTTTGGACCAAGATTTTCATTCGTTTTTTTTCCATTGAGTCATTGAGCACTTACATGCATGTACGTACTCATTTACATGTATTTATGTGCTAGAAGCTCTGGGGGATGAGAAGGGAGTAAAAAAAAGGCTCCTTTTGTCAAAGGCTTGCCATACCTCTTGAAGGCAAAGTCTTACATGTTTCCCTGCTACTTTGTGAGTGCCATCTTGCCTGATGATATCTGCATGTGGTGTGCTCTTAAGGATGTTGTAAGTGACCGGGGCGCTTGCTGAGGCAGGTCTTTGCCCCACTTGGCCTCTTGCTATTGTCCCCAGGAGACAAATAGTAGTTGAGTGCCAGAAAATGTTTCTCCTACTTCCCCCGCAAATATCCTCAGTCCCTGGAATTGACCATGCCACCCATGGATAGCACCAGTTCTCTCTTGCTGTCTTCCCATCAATGTGACACTGCGAATTTATTGTTTCTGGGTCACCATGGCATTTCACAGGCAAGAATCCTGCAGGTGACTATAAGGTCTTGAATGATATCACCTGGATACCTCATATTCTGTGCAAAGGTTTTGATAGTAAAGTCTCATGGCGGGGATATATATCACACCAGATTAATGATAGTGAGTTGGAAATAGGCCAGACCAGACAAATGTATGAGGCGTTTCCCAACTATTTGGCAAGTGGAAGTTTAGTACAGGGATTAGTTCACTGATATTTTATAAGAACATCATGAACTCACCTTCACTTGTTTTAGACACCATACTCAGCTCAGAAATCCTAGCAGGATAGAGGAGAATGGGGTGAAAATGTCCTTGAGATTTCATTGCAGGCCCTGAAAAGTAAATATATATTTTAGAGGGAGTTAGGAAAGAGAAAATGCATTTTTCCTTTTTTTTTTTTTTTGGCATTAAAAATTTTTCATGAAAATGTTCAGATACTAATTTTAAAAACTGACAATAATTGTATAAAGATATGAAAGCAGTGGCCAAATACCCAGCCAATTGAATTTATAATGCATGCTATCCCAGTATATGTATTTATTTTATACACTCACTACGTGCATATAAAAATAGGAATAAAATGGATGAGAGGTTCTTAGAAAACTCTTGCATAGGCACCAGGAGACATATATTAGAATATATGTAATAGTCCAAAAACTGGAAAAGCACTCCATGTCCTTTTCCAACAGAATGAATGAACAAATTGGGCCATAGTCATACCATGGAATCCAGCACAGTTACATGCAAAAATGTGTGTGAATCTTAGCTAAAGAATGTTGAGTGAGCAAAAAATAAGTCTGCAGGAGAATAATACCATGTCAGTCTATTTGTATGAAGTTTAAAAATATGCAAAACTAAATGATGTATTGCTTAGGGATTCAGATATAGGTGGTAAAACTGTAAAAACAAGGAAGAGACTGACCAGCACCATATTCAGGCTAATGAGTACCTCCGAGAAGAAGGGAAGGAAAGGGGATGTGGTTTGGGAGGGGCCACAGGACCTTCAAAGTTCTTGGTAAGGTTCTCGTTCTTAAACTGGGTGGGGATGATAACTGGGTGTGCATTGCTAATGTACCCATACATATTTTATAAAATTCTATTATATCTATTCGCTAATTAACAAAAACAATACAAAAAAGGACAAGATAAAGTAAATGATTAAAAAAAAATCTCTAATACTTTTTTCCCACACAAGGGGTTACCCTGCATACTCCCAGGGTCTCCAACTTTGGAGACCATTTTAATATGATATGATAATGTTTGTATTATACTTTTTATATTATTGTTCTAATATACACAATTTATATATATTATATATTAGCTGGGTGTAAAAGTAGTTGCAGTTTAAAAGGTTAAACACAATTGCAAAAAACCACAATTCCTTTTGCACCAACCTAATATAAAGTTATATAAATAACTGTGTAATTATTGTATTAATATATAATATAATAGTATATTTTTATAATATACTAGCATAATATTTTTATTATAAAGGATGAGGTTTTTATTCTTAAAAAGAAGTGTTTGTAGACCGAGAGCAGAGTAGGGAACAGTAAGTCCAACTTGTCGTTAATGGAGGCATGAGAACCTGTGTAATCACTCACCCAGTGAGGTGTTGCCCAGGATGAGAGGGGCTTCGGGGTGTTTCACTTTCAGCTCCAGGAGATCCTTGAGGGTCCCAGGGGAGATCCAGGTAACCCTCTCTCCATGGAAGGTCAGGGTTCTTTTTTCTGGGTTCTCTGCCATTCTCTAAGTGCAAATGACAAGTGTGTGTGCACATGCACACATCTGTCTTCCTGGGTTATGCAAGATCCCAGGTGGAGGTGTGTTCCCCTAGACAGATTTCAGGAGCCCTGTGGTCCACTTAACCAAACAGATACTCACTACATACGTTGGCTAATGTCTGAATTTCCATAATTAGATATTTTACAATTTTAGCTTAAGACTTGTTTACATGTAGTTTTTTGGAGACAAGAGACAATAGGAACTTGCACCTGTAATTGGCTTTTCAGTATAGATTATAATAATATAATTTAGTATCATGCCTTAAAAATCAGAATTATACTAATGCTCCCTAAGTTGATATGTTCAGCCTCGACTTTTCTTTTAAAATCCAAACTCATATATCTGAATGAGTATTCGATGTCTCCTCTTAGATGTATTAACAGGCATCTCAAACTTAACATGTCCAAAAACAAGATCCTCATATCCCATCCCCTTCCAAACCCCTGCAAAGGATCCCCACAAAGGAAACATAGCCTGCTCCTCGGGAGGTCTTCCCTTTCTCCATTAATGGCCACTTCCCTTTCCAGCTACCTAAAGCCCAGAGTGAGCTCCCTCTCTCTCTCCCACACTCCACATCACATCCATCAGCAAATCTTGTTGGCACTTCCAAAATACATCTGGACTCTACTCGCTCCTCACCATCTGCAGGCTGGCAGCCTGGTCCATCACCACCATTTCTTAGGATGGCATTAGTGCCCTGACTGGGCTCCCTGCTTCTTCCCTGGCCCCTGTGCAGGCTACTCCCATCCTAGCAGCCAGCATGACCCCATGTCCCATTACAACATTGATAGGAACATACCCCTCGTCTGTCCAGCTTCCTGAGAACTTCTCGTCTCACACAGAGCTAAAGCCCTGAGTGTGGCATGGTCTGCCTGCTCACTCCTCCCTTCCAGCCACACTGGGCCCTGCTCTCTCCCCTGATCAGGGCATTCTCCCACCCCTTGCACCTTTGCACTTGGTCGTGCCCACTGCCTGGATTGTTTTTCCCCCACATATCTTCAGGGCCTGCTCCCTCACTTCCCTTAGGACTTCCTTCAACTGTTACACCTTCTCAGAGAAGTCTTCCCCGGCTGGATATTTAACATTGCAACCCCTGCATCCTTTCCCCCTTATCCATTTTATTTTTCTCTTTCTCACTTCCTGACACACTATATCTCTCATCCATTACCCTGCTTATTGTTGGTCTCTCCCACCAGATTACAACCTCCTTGACGTCTTTGTGTTAGTTTTGTTTCCTGTTGTATATTCAGTACCTAGAACAGTGCCTGGCATGTTGCCTGATGAATAAGTTGCTGGACTTACTGAATGCATGGGTAAACATATCAGAACCCCTTTCAGAATTAGATGTTTTATAGAGTGGGATCACTGGATGCCTGAGAAGGAAGATAGAAATGCTGGTAGGGAGAAGGGTGAGAAATGGGGGGTGGGGAGTGGGGCTGGAAGTGCTCCTTGGGGTAAATGTACTGGTGTGGCTGGAAAGACCAAGTTAGAAGCTGAACAAAGCTGTTATCACTTGGGACAGTCCACTGGGACACATTCTAGATGACAATGATGAGAGTAAGGGTGATATTGTTTAAAAAATAGCCTCAGCTGAGGCTTTGGGGAATGTGTCCAGGGCATCAGCCGAGACTTGGTGAGCCGGGCAGGGAAAAGCATCTTGATCTGATCAAACATTTCCATAATTTGACAATTTCACAGGAAGGAAAGAGTGGTTTCAGAAAACTGAGTTTATAACCAGTGACATTTAAATAAGCACATAAAACACTCAATTCATCTTACCAAGAGTTCTGGGGGAAATATGAGATCCTGGGTAGGGTCCAAGGGCTGGAACTCGTCTTTCATAAATAAATCCGTGGAAATCTTTATAAAGAGCAGAAGAAGATGGCCCTGTCAGCCCAGCTGAACTGGAAACAGCAGTATAATTATTTACATTAATTAGACAAAATGAACATAGTTATAATTCTCCCATTCTCCTTGTACAGGGAAATAGTTTAAACCAAATTGTTTTAAGTAAAAATTTTGTTGTGAAAAAAATACTGATTTTTCCATTAATACGTATGATACTAAAGGAAAGCGTATCCTGTGAGAGACTTTAAACAGTACCCCATGAAATATAAAGACAGTCTATGAAAACTATCAGAGGTCAAATAAGTTTGGGAAATCCTCTCCACTGTGCCCCAACTATTTTCTCATTTGTCAAATAGAGATTCAAATTGCTAAAAGCTCTGAAAAGTCCTGTAGCTTAAGTAAAAATGACTAAACATATATGCCCATGTGTAAACACACATATATACCCCACTAAATTTAATAACAGTAGTTAACATTGATGGAGTGCTTACTTTCCAAGTGCATTTATTTATATTAGAAATTTATTTAATCCTCACAACTGTACAAAGAAAGTAAATTATCGTCTCCATTTACTGAGTAGGAAACTAAGACACAGGGAAAAGCTACTCAAATTGTAATTTTGTCTGAATCAAACATGTTTTAGCTTTGGACACACTTATTCCCTGAAAACATTCCTGAAGAGGTAGGGGAAATTGGGATAGAACTGTGGGTAGCAGGGTTAGAGGTCTGCGTGATAGAGAAGGGCGTGGAAATACTCTCCTGGGAGCAGGCAGATCGGGGTTCATTCCCAGCTCTGACACTACTCTGACCCTTCCTATGGAAAGGGACTTCACCTTTCTAAAGATTAAATGGAAATATGCATGTTTTGAAGGGTAATTGTGACAATTAGGTGAAATGGCCTGACACATATCCAATACTCATCTTTTTCTATCTCTCTGAGGTCTTCCCGGGATCTACAATAGAAAGAAAACTTGCAACTGTTCCTTGTAAAGGTTCTTAGTAAGACTCCAGATTGAAGCATTGCTGGCCAACATCTCAATGACCAGTTTTTTTGTGTTAGTTGGGAATTAGAAGTGTTGGCAGTACCTGGGAGCAATAATGTAGTATATCTCTAAAACCTAGAAATAAGATGTGTCTGAGAATTAAAATGTAAAACAAACACAATGAGGAAGTAAAAGTTCCCCTTCACAAGCCTTAGGCCAAGGTGTAACAGTTATCCAATGGAAGATATGAACATAGCTTAAAGAGAAGGGGAGGTCTGGGGGCAGACACCTGCCAGCCAGCAGGTCTACCCTGGTAGAAAAAGGGAATATCTATGATGTCATCCTTAAGATCATTCAACTGGTCTGCATCCATGCTCACCAAGCAACCTTCTCATATTGTGGCTTCCTATGTGTATTTTCCTATAGGGAAAGGACATGTGTTCAGTGATCAAGAGATCTACTTTATAATTGTGTTTCTCTTTATAAAAGAATATCAGGGCACTTTCCAGTTTAAATATCATGTTCTTTTGAGTTTGGTTCAAGTGAGTCAAGTGGTTTCCCGAGCCCAGTCTCTGCCCAGATTGAATTCCTGAGGCCACAAAATTGAGACTCAGGCTTTACAATGTATTCATTCCTCCAAGGCACTGATCCTCTGTGAAACGGTCATAGGGGTGCAGCCCATTTTCCTTTGCAACAATCTTCTGTTCTATTGCATGCCCTCTTCAGACCAAAATATGGTGACAGTGGGAGGCCAAGAACGGGAACAAGGGAGGGCTGAGGGATAGAAATAGATATAGGAGGGAGGTGATGGACTCAGTTTTCTCTAAGGCCAACTCTGTTCTCTCAGATTTCCTTGGCTATGGGGAGCTGACTCTATTTTATCCTGTATTCCAGCTCTCTAAATAATTCACTTAAGAACTTGGCAGTGGGTCTTTTTTGGAAACTAGTATCTCTGAGAGAGCAAAGCCAGGGATTGGAATGTTTCAGGCTGGATCTCCCATCTGTAGAGCCATGAACTTGCCACGTGAATTTGGATGGGCTCCTCAGCCTTCCTGAGGTTGCAGTGCCCTCTCTCTAACAAAGGAGGAAACACAGTGGTAGAGGACAACTGTGTGAGTAGGCCCTGGCACAGAAACCCATTTCCACCTGAGGACAGGACTTATCATTGCTGGGGTAGGTCTTTTTGTCTCTTGTCTGAACAGGTTTTTGTTTTGTTGTTCCAGCCTTCCAAGAGAATGAAGGGGAAACTAAGAGCTCAGGCTTTGAATCACCACTTTACCCAGCTCCCAAATGAAAAGTGGTTTATTCGTGCAGGTGCTTTGGATCCTCGTAGGTAAAGCAGACAATGACCATCAGAACTAACAAGCATAGTTTCAACACTGGGCCAGCATTCAGTACTACTCTCAGGGAGAAGACAAAACAAACAAAGGGACTCACGTCACTGCTTTTGCCATGTGAGAAAGAATCATTTTCTCCCTGGTCCAAGCAGCATTTTCCTGTTCCTTTCTGTTGACAGCCATTTGACTCCTAGGAAGGTGAAATGCTTTAAGATGAAAAACTTTTTGATAGGTAAATGGGTGTGTGCCTTGAAGGCCTTGGCAATTTAAATGAGACTCCAGATGTTTTTAGTCACTTTAGTTACTCCAGATGTTTTAGTCACCAGGTAGGTGGTTTCTGTCGCAACACGGATAATTGTAAGATCTTTTTTCTTTTGCTTTATTTTTAAAGTAAAATGATACATATGGAGTTATAAATGATATACTCTTATATGTAACATATACAAAATATATAATTTAATATAAAACAATAATATAGAATATAGAGAAGCATAAAAGAAACTATCATTACCCTATTCCTATATTTTGATATAATATATATTTATAATACAGTATCCTTTTTATTTTGCCTATTTGTTCATTTATATTGTCTTTTTCCATATCATTGAAACATCTCTAAAATACAATTTTGATGATTGGATAATAATACAACTTCTGGATATATCTATATATCTATATATAGCTATATATTTATAAAATTTGCTGTTGATGTATACATAGGTTTTTCCTGCATTATAACTATAAACAACATTATAATAAACATTTCTGTTCATTACATGTATAGCTTTGTGTACATCTCTGAGTTTTTTCTTAGGTGGATTCCTAGTGGTAGAATTAATTGATAAATGCTTTTTAGGCAATAACAATTTATCCATTCTTTAGCATATATAAGACTCAACAGCATTGAATATTATCATTTATATAAGGACCTTAAAAAAATAGAAAAAGGAAAGAAATAAAGAAAGATGAAAAACTAATTTTGGTAATCAGACGTCTGGGATGTATGTAGGACTGACTGGGAACTGATGGGCAATCAATTAATTTTAAAGCAGATTTCCATTTGCCAGCTCTTTTATTTCCCATTTCCTCCAAACTCACCTCTTGTATCTTCTCCCTTATATATTTTTTCCATAATAATTTAGTAAAATACTTTCTTCCAGATACCCCAGTTCTCTGTTTCTGCCCAAATGTTTCAGGCTGCCATCTTCCTAATTCTGTCCAAGAAGCAAAACAGGTAGGCCAAGCTAACAGCATTTTCTTTCTTACTCAAAGCTCTGAGAGCTTTCTGGATGGGCCATGAGTCCATGATACAGAAAAACCCAGTCTTCCTTTGGTCTAGTAGGTAGGAGCCTCACGTATCCCTGCTGGGGTACCTGGTTCCTTAAAGTTACGGGGATCTGCTGGCTGCAGGGTGGGTCTCTTACCATAGTTTTGCCTTTATTCCCAGAGTCTGTGCCTAGGAAGGTAGATTACACCTACATTCCAGAGGGAGAGAGGTTACCTTTAACTTGCTTTATTTGTATTTCACAAGTGCTTTTCCTTTTACATCAGCAGTTTGATGGGTTTACAAGCTATTCATTTTATTTCTCAGCTTGTCAACTTGGCTCCCCCGTGTGGCAGAAGTCTGGGACGTGCCTGTAAGGGGGAGCAGCCTGGCTCTGCGAATGGGATATGCTTCCCCACCTTTCCTATTTGTAGACCTGGGGCAAAAGAACAAATGGAGGCCCCCTTCTGCCCTTCTCGCCCCACCTGGGCTCTGTTCTGTACTGTGAGGGGCCTCAAACACTTGTGAGCACCCCAGCCTGAATGTCCAAGCTCTGTCCATTCCTCCACAAACAGGCAGTGGTTGCCCATCCTTTTCCTAGAGGTGCACACACTGGCTGCTATGCTTTAGAGAGATGGACTTGGGAAGAGGCTTGTGTCAGGCCTGGGAGTGAGATCAAGGCCGTACCTGGAGACTGGTCTAGAAAGAGGTGAAGGCTCCAGGTGAACAAGTCACTTTGGCCCCATGGCCTCCTAAGAAAGGCTGGAGGATGACCAGCGAGGGACCCTTCAAAGTGTGAGGTCCCCCTTGCTTGGGTCTAAGGGTGGTACTGCCTATATTGTCCCACCCTCAGCAGAGGGCGACCAGGTGTGCCTGTTTGGTCTCCCGGTCAAATGCTATTTATAGCATCAACAGCATCCTCAGTAACGGTAGTCACCATTTGTTGAATTCTCACTAAGTGCCAAGCAAGACTTTGCTACATGCTCGGCCATAGTGCTCATTTGATCTCCACAGCAGCCCAGTGAGGTATTCCCATTTTGTAGAGGAAACTCCTTGTGCTCTTGTACTTGGGGTGAATGTTGGATTCCAGTCTGCATGTTTGGCTTCTTTATCTGCTCACATTTTCTGGATGGTCTGGATTCCTGGGACAAACCTTGCCTCCTCAAAGCTAACTCCAGGCCTTTGCTTGTCCTCTTGGGTTTGCTGGAGTCCTGGTACCCGACCTGTCCTGATGCCTCGCTTAACTGGTCATAGAAGATGTCTGATGGCTGGTTAGATCACCTGACTTCTCTCTGTGGTGGGACATGGAACATCAAAAAAGGTGTAACGTTCACCCTATTCTCAACCGATAGCTACAACTCCCGTGAGTCAGTAGGGGCCAACTCACTTGGTCTCCTTATAGTCTGTTTAGATGGTCTAAAAACAATTAAACTCCTATAGTTCCAGCCTTGACCAGCTATCACTGTCACTTTTGCTCTGTAGGGTGTCCCCACAGTCACCTACTCACCACACAGAATGTCCTTCCACTCTCGAGAATCGGCCGATACCCAGTGCAACGGCAAAGATTACCTAATCAGAAAAGAAGCATGATTCTCAGCAGGATTTATGTTTACTGGTTTCTTTTGAAGGTTAAAACAGACCCAGGTTTGTTTTTTTTTTAGTTTTTTTTTTTTTTAGAGTGTTAAATATCTTCCAGACTGTTCGATGCTTTTTTTTTTCTCTTCTGAGAATATTATCTTTTCCACCACCTGAATTCCAGTTTTATTCTCTGTCCTAAAGAGATGATAGTCTATCTGATGAGCTCATTCATTCAACATGTTTCTATTAACAACAACTATATTTCAGAAGCTATGTAAGATACAGGGCATCCTATAACACAGAAAATATAGGCCATTTCTGAGGCGCTATGTGAGCAAAATGTCATGCTCTGGGCAGTTTGTTAGCAGTGCTTCTCTGTGGCTTTTAGATCAGTACATCAGAATTTCCTAAGATACTGTTAAGAATGCAGATCTCTGGCCCTTCTCCAATTCTTCTGAATCAGAACGTCTGGGGACAGGCTCAGGAATCTGCATTTAAGAGACTGTCGGTAATTCCATTGCATGGTAAAATTTGAGAGCCTCAGGTTTCCAAGGATGAAGGCATAAGGGTGGGGATAGCGGATGGTCAGGGTGCAACAGAGAGCATTCAGGAAGGCTTCACAAAGAAGCCTGGGCTTGAAGGATGAGCAAACAATGGACTGGTGGAGAGCAGGAGAGGGGCATTCAGGATTCCCAGAACAGCGTGAGCCAAGGGGCAGAACTGGGAACGTGCAGAGGAATTGCAAGTTGAGAGGAGACTGGCCAGCGGGGAGTCATGTAGCAGAGGAGGAAGCATGGGTTAGTGAGGCCAGTGGACTTCACTGAATGCGTGGTGAAGGAAGGTAGGCTTGGCCATGTTTGAGGGGTAAGGAGCTGTTGAAGGACGTCACATATGGGAGAAACTAAGGAAAATGGAGATTTTAGACGAATTGATCTGATTTTCTGTAACGGAGCAGAGAGAGTAAAGGAAGTCTACTGGCAACTGGAAGATGAAGAGAGTATCTGTGCTCACCCTTCAGGCCTCAGTCTAAGAATTTGTGTATCTAACAGATGACTTGTTTAAGGATTATTGACACCTGAAAACAATGTTTATTAATCTTGAAAAAGGGATATTTAAGAATTCCTCTTTAGTAACTTAAACCCACTGCAATATTTAAAGGATCCTTTCAATATGTGCAGGGTGCTGTTATGGGTTGACATGTGTCCCCCCAAAAGATATCTTGGGGTCCTAAACTCGGGAGCCTGTGAGTGTGACTTTATTTGGAAATAGCATCTCTGTAGATGTCCTCAAGTTAAATTGAGGTCCTACGGAATGAGAGTGGGTCCTAATCCAGTAACTGGTGCCCTTATAAAAAGAGGGGAAGGAGAGGAGACCATGAGAAGATGGAGGTAGAGATCGGAGTGATGAATGTATAAGCCGAGGAATGCCAGGACAGCTGTCAACCACCAGAAGCTAAAGAGGCAAGGAAAAATCCTCCAGAGCCTTCAGAGGGAACGTGACCCCGCTGACACCTTGATTTCAGACTTTTAGCCTCCAAAACTGACAGAATAAATTCCTGTTGTTTCAGCCCACCCAGTTTGTGGTACTTTGTTACAACAACCCTAGTGAAGGCAGCCAAATAAGTCAGTGGATAGAGAAGTGGGGTGTCAAGATGGGGGTGTGGCCTACGTGCACTGTGTTAGTTCTGTGCAGTTTGCTCCAGTAAGGGCTCTGATCAGCAGGGTACAGCTTGATATTCTCTCTCCTGGGTGAACTGTAGCTACTTTAGAAACAACCGCGGGGTGTCTCTGAGTCGGGCTGGGATGAGGATGTGTGTGGCGTGAGGCAGCCTGCGGCGCACTTCCCGCCTGGCCTGGGGGGGATGGTGTGTTTTCTCCATGTCAGACCTACCTCCCAGGGCTTCCATGAGCTGATCCTCTGAGGGCTGCGGGTGGTTCCTGAGCAGCGTGTAGATGGACATCACCATCCCGGGGGTGCAGAACCCACACTGGGTGCCGTGGCTCTTGGCGATCCTTTCCTGGAAGGACACGTGCCTGGTTACAGGCCCTGCGTTCTTGCTGCCACCTCTCATCAGGGTTTTTGCCCTGCATCTGCCTTGTCAGGGGAGAACGCACTCCCTGAGCAGTGCCCTCCTTTTCTCAACCAGAGATGGCCAGTGTCCCCTTTCCTACCCTGCTCCTGGAAGAGGTGGTCAGAGCCCTTTTCTGTCATTATAATCACTTCTTAAGCTCAAATGCCCAAGTCCTTCTAATTAGGAATGAACGGCACACAGCCTCCATTTCCAGAGTGAAAAGAATTCTCCAGAAATCAGTGATTATAAGGAAAGTGCTGTAAGTTTTCAAAAACAATTTTCTTGAACACCTCCTCATCTTTCCTAGCTTAGTTCTGACCATAGGGCCATCTCTGTGATTCACGTGGAGACGATGTACTATTAACCTCATGTTACTTTTTTCAATTCTTTTGTGTTGGCTCAAAAGGAGCTCTACTCTCAAAGTTCCAAGAGTTTGGTCTGTGTTCCAGATTCTTGCTATTATATTTAAAATGTGGTCCATGGACCAGTATTGTCAGTTCCACCTTGGAGCTTGTAGGAAATACAGGACCTCAGGCCTGCAAATCTGACTCAGAACCTGCATTGTACATAAGCTCCCAGCTGACGCTTAGGCACATTGAAGTTTGGGGAACCCTGCTCTAGATTTCACAATGTAATATAGTCCTAGAGGCTGTATTTATTGACCTAGGTGTAAACATCCTCTCTGACTTTCTCGAAGACTCTATTGAACTCTGTTGGGTCCTTTGCTTTGGCTGACCTTCCTGGAATTGATTCTCATGGGGTTAAAACTAGGCTCTTCCTGCTTGGAAGGACTTGCAGTGTTGGTGGATCTGGGCCTATGGCTTTCCAAACCCCTGCAGCAATGACAAAGGGATCAATGTGTTTCTGCCAACACATGTCACAGTACTCCTAAAACCAGCCTCTGTGTTCCTGCTTCACATCAAGCTTTGGAGAAATGATTGTCCTCATGCTCTGGTGCAGTCACCCTCAATTCTGATTTTACTTTGAAGACCTTGCCACAGGGAATAGTCCTGAATTGTATCCTGTAAGTCTCAGACACATTTATTTGTTCTGTCCCATAGTCCAATAGGTATTAATGTTTTGATAATCCTATTTATCATTCAAGTAGAAAAAGTAGGAAAAAGATGATCATTTAATAAAATGTGGATGGATTTCCAGATTTCTTTTAAGTCACTTAACAGCTATCATCTTGGTCAGTATGCAGCCCAAACTTCCACTTATCTGACCACAGCCTGGAAGCCTCAGGTAGCGCAGTCAACTCAACACTTGTTTAAAAGATAAAGTTAAGAAGTGAGAATATTAGCATGTGCTCTTACCTGCACAGGGTGAAGTTTGGTTTTGATGCTTCCAACTCCTTCCACAGTGGTGACAGCAGCTCCATATAGAGAGCAGATGGGCACCAGGCACGCGGTGATGGAGAAGTGTCTTTGAATGAAAAGCACAAGGGAAGTCAAAGGGAATAACACAGACCTGACTCATGGGGAACTTGGGAACCAAGAAGGGCAGCAGAAACCCCCCCAAGCCTATCATTCAGCCTGGGAGACGGGGAACTGGAGGGGTGACAGGGAGAAATAATTTAATTAGAGTCCTCTCTGCTGACTCTGCACTATCTATAAGAAACGGTGATCCTCGGAGGGAAAATGGGCATTCTGAACTTCAGAAAAATGTTCCAAGCCCAGAACAGAATCACCTGGGTCTGGATGCAATGGGAATGGACTCGTGACACCAGGAATAGGGTTGGACCTCAATGGGTATTCATTAGGACACTGACCCATAACAGGTAAAAGGCACACCTACGTCTTTAGCCCATATTCATGAAATTTTTTATGCTTGTTAATTTTAAACTCCCTGTATAAGGTCACTTAACAGTGTTGGATGGCTTGAGTTCTGAGGCGATTTCTTGATTTCTTGGGCCAGTGGATTTGGGTGCAGCCTAAGTCCTGGAATCTTGCCCTTAATTTAAGGATAGAAACATGGCCCAGGACCCAGCTCTGCAGGATTGGTCCAGCCCAACCGTAGAAAGAGCACTAGTGTTAGAGCCAGAAAAAGTGCGTTCAAGTCCTTTTTCTATGGCTTTCTAGTTGTAGGACCTTGAACAAGTCACTACATATTTTTGAGCCTCAGTTTCCACATCTGTAAGATGAAAGTTGGCCTAAATTGGAGTTGCTTAACCTGGGATGCATAGATGGGCCTTGGCAGATCCATGATCTACCTTGCAACTGCGTGCCACATGCAATTAGTTTCTGCATTGTTTGAATAGAGGGCTCATAACTTTTATCAGATTTTCAGAGGTGTCTGAGATGCAGAGATAGTGAGAATCAGGAGACTGGGAGGTCCTTAGAGATCTTCTTCAGCTGTGAGATGAGAATGCAAGCCTGGCAAAGAAACAAAGCCTTCCTCTGGCCTCTGGGCTTCTGGGCAGGATACCTTATCTTCTTGGACATGGGGTCATGCTTAGACACCATCACAGTGCAGGCACCACAGCTTCCTGTTCCGCATGCGTACTTGGTTCCTGTGAGGCGTACTGGAAGGGGGTGGTCAAGGAACAGATGCCAAGGTGGACATGTTGCCTCCATTACAGCTGCCTCCTCAGGGTGTCACCAGTAAGGGAAGTCTTCTTAGGGGGCGGGGTGCAGGTCTGAGAAGTCATTTGCCTGCCTCTAGCTCTTAGTAAAAGCCATTCCACATCTTATCGACTGTGTGACACTGATTGTATTAAACTCTCCCTGCCTGTTTTCTTGCAAAGATGAAAAGTAATAATGCCTTTATCTTCACAGGCTTATCGTAAGCATTTTGTCAGATAATGGGTGTCAGAGTAAAAGCTCTTTGAAAAACCTTATGTCGTTATAGGTATTCTTCTGGGTTCCAATCATGTAATTGGAAGAGAAGAACTTATTTTTAGCAGTTCAATGTATTGCTAGGTTTGCCAGTAATCTGCATTGCATTTGAATGCAAGCGAGGCCTTTGGAGAAAACTCCCACCCTTATTTTCATATCCCACCTTGAGTGTTCCTCTACTTCTGCTTGACCCAGGTTCAATCCCAAATCAACACTCAGCTTTTGCCCCCTCTCTTGAGTCATTTCTCTCCCTAATTGTGGTCCATTTCCACAAAATTTAGGGGGTTGGATGTACTTAATTAGACTGGCTAAGAAGATTTTGGAATCACTGACTTTTTTTTTTAAAGCCATAGAGCTTATTCATTTAAGTATAACCTCAAATGCTTATCAGAGAGGTTATGTAAATAAGTGGAGTGGGCTGGGTATAACTGGAAGCTCACACCCCACTTTGCACAGGTGACTAGGGACAGTCCTTACTCAGCTCCGAGCAAGCCTGTAGCCACGCAGGGATGCCCATTTCGTGAGAAGCTGAATAAAATCTCGATTTTAAAAATATGACATTTCTTCAAACTCATAGATACAGGGAACATTTTGATGGTTGCCAGATTGGGGAGGGGGTGGGGGGTTGTGGGGATGGGTGAAAAAAGGGGAAACGATTAAGAAGCACAAATTGGTAGTTACAAAGTAGTCATGGGGATGTTAACTATAGCATAGGGAATATAGTCAATAATATTTTAATAACTATGTATGGTGTCCTCTGGGTGCTAGATTTATTGGGGTGATCACTTCACAAGTAATATAAATACCTAATCATTATGTGAAGCTAATATAATATTGTATGTCAACTATAATTGAAAAGTAAAAAATTATTAAAAAATAGAACTGTTAAAAGGTTTTTAAAAATACGAAATTTCCTAATTTTTAAACATTGACAACTAATTAAAAACCATGTGGGCTTTTAACCAAAACTTGTCCAGGGGCCAATCTCTCTATTTTTAATTTCTTTTTTTTTTTTTTTGGTCTCTGAGAAATCCGTTTGATTTATCAATTAAAATATGTTTGCCATCGATATGTAAAATGGTGGGGGGAAATCTATTGTAAGGAAACAGATGTAGGGAAAGGCAATCTTTTCCTATGACACATGTTCTTCCTGAATCTGGAGAATCTGGTTTCCCTCCAGGGCAGGGTACATGCAACATGAGCCTCTATTACATGACTACCCTCCTGGGATCTGGAAGGTCCTGAAAGGAGTAAATAGTGCTGAAGAGCTTAGCTTCTATTTCACTGCTATTAAGCCAAGATATAAGAAACTCTGGGGAAATTTCATCCTCTCTAAATAGCCCAGTTAACATCCTTTAAACCATTGCCAAGAGCAAAGAGAGAGCAAGCGCCAAGGGGGCTGACTGGGGCCGGAGAGTTTGATTAGTTTTTATAATCACAGCTGGCCTAAGTTTTAAAGCAAACATATACACGGCAAAGACTTGAATCAAAAGGATTCAGTTCTTTCGTAAGAAGGTCAGCAGAGTGACTTCCGGGTCCGCATTCCTTTCTATCACCTGTGTTGGAAACAAAAAAGAGAGTATTATGGGGACTGAATCAGTGACCCAGTGGAACGACTGTCATGGCCTACTGGATTTAGGGATTGGGGTATAATATTAGGTCCAATTTCATCTGCCTCTGCTTTCTTGTGATCTGAGGGCAAACAGTCTTCACATATATATATAGGAGACTCACCAAACAACTGTGGCAACAGTGGTTTTCTATGTGATGTGATGACAGCTAGAACTACTGCTGTGTAAAGGTACACTGGAAGCTATATTCTTCATGTTTGCTCCATTATTTATTTCTGTGGAATCTTCTAACCCAATCTTGTGTGCTCTTGAAATATTTTGAATTGGGAAGAGACCTGGTTGGTGTGTGTGTGTCTGTGTGTGTGTGTGTGTGTGTGTGTGTGTGTGTGTGTGAGAGAGAGAGAGAGAGAGAGAGAGAGAGAGAGAGAGAGAGAGAGAGTTAGTTTCTATTCTGGTACCCCTAAGACACCTCTAATAGGAAGTACATGTGATAACATTGGGGATCTTAAGAGTTGGTGGCGAAAAGGGGAGAGTTGCTGGTTGCCGTCATTCTGGAGAGGCCCTAGAGTGAGCGAATCCCCTCATTGGCAGAGTTGCTGATGGGGAGCCTTGTAGCCCCAGCTCAGGACACCAGGTGGAACACTAGAATTCCTGCCTCCTTCACCTTGAAAAGTGGAGGATTTAGCACTGAAAGCCATGGAGGGACCTTCTTTGGTGCTTATTTGAGGATATTTCCTTTGACTTTAACTTGAGGTGTCCTTCAAACACTTCCAGTAATTCCCTTGCATCAGAGGAAAGAAAGATATAGTGGGCTACTCGTGTTAGGTTCTTCCTTTCTCCCCAGAAGAAAAATATGAACTTGTGTAGACCACAAAGAATAAAAAAGAACCGGAAGATGCTTCCAAGTTTAAATTCAACTGCTTTCTAGATCTCTAGGGGGCTCCTAATTAACAAAAGAAGACCCCTCCTCTGCCTGCCCTTACTCTCCCATCCCAGGTCCTTTAAAAACATTTACTGAGAATGTGGTTGGACAATATTTTTGTTATCTAGCTGACTCTTACCCCTACCACACACACAGCTGTATTTCCTCCAACCCTTGACTTATTCCCTCTTCTGGATCTAGCTACTTCATTCTGGACTCATGACTCAGAAGGGACATGGAATAGAAAATAGAGGAAAGAACTTTCCAAGTCTACAGCAATGGAACAAGGGAGTAAGGACTCAGCTCATAGGTGATAGTTTTGTAAGCTAGTATGGTGGCTGCTGGCCATGGAGACTGGATACAGCAGAGAGAGTTAAAAGGGAAATAATGAGAACTTAGAGGCTCTATGTTCTATCTCCTTTCTTGAGTCAAGCTCTGGGGCAGGCGGTGAGGTGGACATGACCAAATCCCAATTAGGTTTGTTGTGGGATCCGAGGGCTGAGGGGCCCTGGAGGAAAGGTAATGAGACCCCAGAGAAACCATCTGTCTTGGGAGCTATAGAATGGTTCCCTTGAGTGACAGATAGCTACTCAGTAGCTGAGGGGAGCTGGGAGAGAACACAGAGGCTTAACTAGTGGCCTGTTGGTGAGGACTGGAGGGGAGGACGCCAGGGAAAAGTGGCAAAGGAAGAGCCCCTTCTCTTTGTCACATACATTCCTCTTAGTATGTAGCTGTAACCCAGGGAAAGAAGGGATTTAAGACTGACTGCAATTACATTTCAACCAATTCGGTGTAATGGAGACTCAACAGAAAAATTAAGTTGATAAATAGAAAAATAAAGAAAGCTCTGTTTCTTGTCCTCCTGAGTTTAAGGATCAAAATATGTTACCAGGTAAAGTGCTCCTGGTATATCAGCCTCAGTGCTAGTCAGTGATTTATAAGCATTTAGAGGATTTCTAATCTGAGAGGTCTCTCTCTTTTAATCTTGACAATCACTTTAGGAAGTGGATTTTAAGATAGGTACTGTGAGGCTCAGGGAGAAGTAACTTGTATAAGTTTATACAGTAAATACCAGAACTGTATTGGAACAAAGACTGACACCAAGGCACATGCCATTAACCTCAATGCTTTACCACTTCCCCATATTCCCAGAGGGTGTGCCCTGGCTGAGTGGGCAACAGGCCAAATTAGTATGGGTTCCCAGTCCTTGGCTTCTTGTCCCTGGCTGCAGGAGTTTTAACCCAAATGGGCCACAAGCACTCCCCTCAAGCTAGTAGTTTCCTGCTGTCTCTGCAAACCATGGTAGCAATACCCAACACTTACCTTCCTCCCGTTCACGAAGAAAACCAACTCATCTGATCTTGGTGGGCAAGGCATTGCACTTGTAAATAGGCTTTGCCTTACAACTTTAGGTGAGAATGTACTTTGGCACCAGCCACGGAATTGAGCTCAAAGGATTTCGTTTGGTCCAAGCACTGAAATCCTTCCTTGTGTGGAAGCTGGCTGCTTAGAGTCCCAGAGAGCAGGGCAGGAGGTGGAGTCTCTGGTTTCCTGGCTTTTTAAGTCTAGGGCACCTGTGTGGTCCAGCCTCTTACCTGATACCTCACTCTGCCTCCCACCAATCCTGGCTTCGAAGCCTGCTCCATGCATGGTCCACACCTCTTCTTGCTTTCTCTGAAGTTGGAGGATCTCAGTGTGAAAACCATAAACAACCATCTAAGCTTAAACACACTCTGCACACTGCCTCAGCCCCAGGAATATATCCTGGATGGATTTCCTTCTTCTCAAGGAGAGATAGAAGTGTGCTTTCTGACACATCCCAGTTTTCCCACCTTTTATTTTATTTGAAGAAATGTCTTCTCATAGGAAATCATTTGAACAAGTTTGTTCTGTGCTCTAAATTGGAGGTGTGAGGTGTTGTATTCACTCAGTGCTTCTCTACCGTTCCTACATTCTCCCCAAGTACACATTGGAAGGTAGTGATCAAGCCAAGGCAACCACTTTACAGATAAAGATCGGTAAGATAAGTAGCTCAGGGCCATGCAGAAAGTAAATGGCAAAGCATAAATTAAAACCAAGAGCTCTTGGATTAAAGCACTTGCAAGTGGATAGGCCGATTCCTTGATAAAAAGGAAAATATCATTTGATCTTTCTGAATATCTCTAGTTAGCTATCTGTAGATAAAATTAAACAGTTCTTATTCTTTCAACTAAAGTAATGCGCAGGACTTAGCCTCACATATGGGTGAAACAGGTAGCTGCTCAAGTGGTCTGATTTCAGGAGAGGAGGCAAGAACCTTCTGTTACCCAACACTTTCTTCATGAGTGTGTGGAGTCCTGGCATGCTATCATTGGAGTCAACCCATTACCTTAAGGCAAGCTCACTGTGTGACAGTGCCTCAGTCCAGAGACAGCAAGTACCTGGCATCACCTAGACCTGGCTAACTGAGGAAGATCCTCTTCCCCACTTGGTCTAGATGTGCTTTCAGAACCCTTCCCACCGTAGCTAGTCCAGAAACATTTCTAATTAAATGCGATTGGCAGCTTTCAACTTTCTTTCATTTTTTTTCTGATGGGGTTATTTATTTATTTATTTCATTTACAGTTGACATTCAATATTATTTTATATTAATTTCAGGTGTACAGCATAGTGGTTAGACATTTATATAATTTATGCAGTGATGTCCTCATTAATCTAGTACCCATCTGGCACTACACATACTTGTGGCAACATTTCTGACTATATTCCCTATGCTGTACTTTACTCCGCATGACTAATTTGTAACTACCAATTTGTATTTCTTAATCCCTTCACTTCTTTTACTCAGCCCTCCAACCTCTCTCACATCTGGCAATGATCGGTTCTCTGTATGAGTCTGTTTCTGTTTTGTTTTTTAATTTTGTTCTTTAGATTTCACATGTACGTGAGATCACATGGTATTTGTCTTTCTCAGCCTGACTTATTTCACTTAGCATAATATCTTCTAGGTCTATCCAAGTTGTCGCAAATGGTAAGATTTCATTCTTTTTTTTTATAGCAGAGTAAAATCACATTGTACATATGTACCACATCTTCTTTATCCAGTCATCTATTGATGGACACTTAGGTTGGTTTCATATCTTGGCTATTGTAAATAATGCTGCAGTGAACCTAGGGGTGCATATATCTTTTCGAATTAGGGTTTTGGATTTCTTTGGATAAACACCCAGAAGTGGAATTGCTGAGTCATAAGGTAGTTCTATTTTTAATTTTTTAAGGAAACTCCAAAACATTTTCCATGGTGGCTGCATCAATTTGCAATCCCACCAACACTGCACAAGGGTTGCCTTTTCTCCACATCCTCCCCAACAGTTGTTGTTTGTTGATTTATTGATGATAGCCATTCTGACAGGTGTGAGGTGGTATCTCATTGTGGTTTTATTGTGCCTTCCTCTGATGATTGGTGCCGTTGAACATCTTTTCATATGTCTATTGGCCATCTATATGTCCTCTTTGGAGAAATGTCTATACAGGTCCTCTGCCCATTTTTAAATTGAATAGTTTGTTTTTTTTTGGTGTTCAGTTGTATGAGTTCTTTATAAATTTTGGATATTAGCCCCTTATCAGATGTATATCATTGGCAATTATCTCTCCCATCTTTTCATTTTGTTTATGGTTTCCATTGCTGTGCAAAAAGCTTTTTAGTTTGTTGTAGTCCCAGTTCATATTTTCTTTTGTTTTCCTTGCCTGAGGAGATTAGAAAAAAATACCACCAAGAGCAATATCAGAGAGTTTATTGCCTGTTTTCTTCTAGAGTTTTATGGTTTTAGGTCTTACATTTAAATCTTTAATCCATTTTGAGTTTATTCTTGTATATGTTGTAAGAAGGTGGTCCAGTTTCATTTTTTTTGCATGTATCTATCATTTTTCCTACACCATTTATTAAATGGACTATCTTTATCTCACTCTATGTTATTGCCTCCTTTGTTATAAATTAAATGACCATATCGGCGTGGGTTTATTTCTGGGCTCTCTCTTCTGTTCCACTGATCTATGTGTCTGTTTTTATGCCAGTACCATGCTGTTTTGATTACTATAGCCTTTAGTATAGTTTGATATCAGGTAGCATGATACCTCCAATTTTGTTCTTCTTTCTCAAGACTGCTGTGGCTATTCAGGGTGTTTCATGGTTTCATATAACTTTTAAGATCATTTGTTCTAGCTCTGTGAAAAATGCCATTGGTATTTTGATATGGATTGTGTTAACTCTATAGACAGACACATAGATTCCTTCGGGTAGTAGGGACATTTTAACGATGTTAATTCTTCCTATTGACAAGCATGGGGTATGCTTCCATTTATTTGTTTCTTCTTCAGTATCTTATAGTTTTCTGAGTATAGGTCTTTTACCTCCTTGGTTAAATTTATGCTGTGGTATTTTATTTATTTTTTAATGTATTTATAAATGGGATTGTTTTTGTAATTTCTCTTTCTGAAGTTCATCGTTGATGTATAAAAATGCAACTGATTTCTGAATATTAATTTTGTATCCTGCTGCTTTGTTAAATTTATTTATCAATTCAATTGTTGTTTGGTGGAATCTTTAGGGTTTCCTATATAGTATTATGCCATCTGCAAATAGTCACAGTTTTACTTCTTTCTTTTTAATTTGAATGCCTCTTATTTCTTTTTCTTACCTGATTGCTGTGGCTAGGACTTCCAACACTATGTTGAATAAAGGTGGTGAAAGTGAACATCTTTGTCATGTTCCAGATCTTAAATAAGACACTTTTAGCTTTTCCGCATTGAGTATGATGTTAGCTGTGGGTTTGTTATATATGGCCTTATTATATTGAGGTATTTTCCCTCTATTTCCACTTTGCTGAGAGTTTTTATCATAAATGATGCTGGATTTTGTCAAATGCTTTTTCTGCATCTATTGATATGATCATATGATTTTTACCTTTCATTTTGTGTATGTGGTGTATCACATTAATTTATTTGCAAATATTGAAACAAACTTGCATTCCAGGAATAAGTCCCACTTAATCATGGTGTATGATCTTTTTAATGTATCGCTGGATTCGATTTGCTAATTTTTTGTTGAGGATTTTTATACATATGTTCATCAGAGATATTGGCTTATAATTTTCTTTTTTTGTAATGTCTTTGTTTGGTTTTGGAGTGAGGGTAATGGTGGGCTCATAAAATGAGCTTGGGAGCTTTCCCTTCTCTGTAATTTTTTGGAATAGTTTGAGAAGGATAGGTGTTAATTCTCGTTGAATGTTTGGTAAAATTCACCTGTGAAGTCATATAGTCAAGCACTTTTGTTTGTTGGGAGTTTTTTGATTACTGTTTCAATTCTGTTAGTAGTAATGCGTTGATTCAGATTTTCTGTTTCTTCTTGATTCAGTCTTGGAAGATTGTATGTTTTAAAAAATTTATCCATTTCTTCCAGATTGTCCGATTTGTTGGCTTAAAATTGCTCATAATATTTTCTCATAATCCTTTGTATTTATCTGTTGTCAGTTGTCACTTCTCTTCTTTCACTTCTGATTTTATTTGAGTCCTCTTTTTTCTTGATGAGTCTGGTTAAAGGTTTAGCAATTTTGTTTATCTTTTTCAAAAAACTAGCTTTTGGTTTCACTAATTTTTTGGATTGTTTTTTTGAGACTCTTTCATTTCTTTCTGCTCTGATCTTTATTATTTCCTTCCTTTTATTGACTTTAGCCTTTGCTTCCTGTTCTTTTTCTAGATTTTTTAAGTGTAAGATTATATTGTTTATTTGAGATTTTTATTGGTTCTTGAGGTAGGCCTATATTGCTATGCCTTTCCCTCTTAGGACTGTTTTTGCTGTGTCCTTTAGATTCTGTGTCATTGTGTTTTCATTTTCATTTGTCTCAAGGTATCTTTTAATTTCTTCCTTGATCTTGTTGTTGACCCATTCATTATTTAGTGGCATGTTTTTTAGCCTCCAATGTTTGTGTGTTTTCAGTTCTTTTCTTGTAATTGATTTCTAGTTTCCTAATATTGTAGTCAGAAAAGATGCTTGATATTCCTCTAATCTTAAATTTATTGAGACTTGTTTTGTGGCCTAACATGTGGTCTATCCTGGAAAACATTTCATAGGCACTTGAAAAGAATGTATATTCTGCTGCTTTGGGGTGAAATGCTCTAAAAACATCAATTAAATTCATCTTGTCTAGTGTGTTATTTAAGGCTACTGTTTCCTTGTTGACTTTCTGTCTGGTAGATCTGTCCATTGGTGTCAATTGGATGTTCAAGTCCCTACTATGATTGAATTACTGTTGAGCTTTCCCTTTGTGATTGGTCGATATTTGCATTATATACTTAGGTGCTCCTATGTTGGGTGCATAAATGTATACAAGGGCTATATCCTCTTTTTGGATTGATCCCTTTATCATTATGTCATATTCCTCTTTTTCTCTTGTTATAGCCTTTGTTTTAAAGTCTATTTTGTCAATATAAGTATTGCTGCCCCAGCTTTTTTTTCGTTTCCATTCATGTGAAGTATTTTTTTCCATCCCTTTACTTTCAGTCTGTGTGTCTTTCAATCTGAAGTTTGTCTCTTGTAGACAGCATATGTATGGGTGTTGTTTTCATATCCATTCAGCTACCCTATGTCTTTTGATTGGAGCATTTAATTCATTTACATTTAAAGTGATTATTGATAGATACACAGTTATTGTCATTTTATTATTCATTTTTATGTTCTTCCCCCCTCCACCCCTCTCACCCCCCCGCCACACACACACTTCCTCTTAAAGAAGCCCATTTAACATTTCTTGTAATACTGATTTGGTGGTGATGAACTCCTTTAGTGTTTTCTTGTCTGGGAAGCTGTATATCTCTCCTTCAATTTTAAATGATAGCCTTGCTGGGTAGAGTAGTCTTGGTTGTAGGTCCTTATTTTTCATCATGTTGAATATTTTGTGCCAATCCCTTCTTGCCTGCAAAGTTTCTGTTGAGAAATCAGCTGGCCATGTCACGGGAACTCCCTTGTATATAACTAACTGCTTGTCTCTTGCTTCTGTTAAGATTCTCTTTTTGTCTTTAACATTCGCCATTTTAATTATAATGTGTCTTGATGTGGGACTGTTTGGGTTTATCTTGTTTGGGACTGGCTGCACTTCCTGGACTTCCTTCATCAGGTGAAGAAAGTTTTCAGTCATTATTTCTTCAAATAGGTTCTCAATTTCTTTTTTTTTTTTTGGCGAAAATATGAACAATCATTATGTATTACAAAGAAACTCAGTTTAACGTAACTTCTAAAAGGCTCTCTGATTTCTATTAGAAACGTTCACTCAATTTAAACAAAAATCAACAAGTGACCCTATTTACACAGGTTTGTCATTCTTACATACAAAGTTTTTCCATATTGTCATTGCCAAAAAGTTCTTATATTTTGTCATTTAGTAAAAATACTTCAATTAGAAATATATAAAAAAAGTCCAATAGTATATTATATGAATGTGACTAATTACAGAAAACATTTTCCCAATGGCATGAAAATTTTTTAAGATTTTGTTTTCTCCAACACTTTAGTTTTCCAGTGGAGTAACATCACACACAAAACTATATCCCAAAGTTTCTAAAGTATTCGCAGAATTGTGTATTTTTGGACTAATGTTGGTATTTTAAACACAAATCTCTGCCATAATGGGATCTGTCCAATAGTAACAACAGCCAAAGGATCTTATACACAATGTGAGAAGAATCCATATTAGAACTAATTTGTAGGGAGTCACATATAAGAACATAGTTCCTGAGAATTTCATATTCATGCTGACAGGAAAAAAAATGATCACAGAATATTAGTATTTCTTTCCCCACAAACAAACAAGCAAACAAAAAAAACTGTAAGTGGCTATCTGGTAAAATTCAGTGCAAAGACAGAAAGTAACCATTTTCTTGGCTGACTTAGAAATTAAATTTACTTAAATGTCTACCTTAAAATGTCTAAGGTTTAGGAAACATCTTCAGGTGTTCAACACAGGACAAATGTTTAATTTGATTCTCCATCAAAAAAGACATAATATTTTCTAAGCAGAGAAAAAAACTATTAATACTGAATTTTAAAAAAATATTTCAAAGAACTGATTAAGAATGTATTGCATTCATAAAACAATTATTTCACAGCAAGATTTTTACTAATAATGAGCTGTGCAATAGACATAATTTCATTCTTCCAACAGGAAATATTTGTTCCTGGGTATCCAAATTTTCATTGGCTTTGAAGAAAGTAGGCATTAATGACATAAATATAATCTTAAAATAATTTATCTTTTCCTTCAAAAATCTCTGCCATATATTCACTTTACATATTGTGCGAGCGCACGCACGCACACACACACACACACACACACACACACACACAAAACCCTGGAAATTATTCAAGTGTCTAAAAGGTGTATATCATACATCAGAATACTATACAGTGTTTTTTTTAAAAATACCTACCAGATCTACATTGTTAACGTGAACATATCTTCAAAATAACGTTGAATGAAAAATGAAAGTTGCAGAATACATGTAAGAGTACGAGATCAACTGTGTAAAGTTTAAAAACACACACAAGACTACATATTATTCATAGATACATACATATGCAGAAAGGTATAAAACCATGTACAGAAATAATACACATCAACTTCAGAATAGTAGTTACCTTTGCTTGAGTCAAAGGATCTAATTTCACACCACAAACAGCCTTTCCTTGCTTTAAAGAGTACCCCTTTGAATTTTCTTGTATGCCATTTCCTGTTGTTTCTGATATGCAGTGTTTGGATTTATCTTTGATTCCAAGAGTAGTGATCTGTCGGACTCTGCCCGTACCAGCAGCGACATCCCCTTGAGTTCCTCCACATAAGTGGAAGAGATGTGCCTGGTGCCTCGGTTGCCCCATTGCCGGTCTTCATTCAGGGTATAGATAGACCTTCACTCGCCGCCGCGTATCCGACATCGTGGCTGTTGTCTCCACCGCTCCAGCTGCCGCCTCCTCGTTCACCTCATCCGCACCCTTCACTCTTGAGAGACGGTGGCAGCGGGCCAGTCCGGAGAGGCCCGAGTTCACCATGACTCCCAAGGTTTAGCCGCCGGAAGGGTAAACAAGAGCCATTGAGACCTGTCTGCGCGGAGTCCCAGTTACCTCTCACTTCACCCCCCCACACACACAGCCACCCTCCCCTCCCTTTGACCCCAGAGCTCGCTAGCTCTCCTGACTCTGCCGCCGTGTTAACTACAGCACATCCGCCATCTTGTAACCCGATTCTCTATCCGGTCTCAATTTCTTGCTTTCTCTCTTCTCCTTCTAGTACTTCTATGATACAATGTTGTTATGCTTGATGTTGTCCAGAGGTCTCTTAAACTATCCTCATTTTTTTTTTGGATTCTTTTTCTTTTGCTGTTCTGATTGGGTGTATTCTGCTATCTTATTTTCCAAGTTGCTGATTAAATCCTCTGCTTTATCTAGTCTGCTGGTGATTCCTTCTGGTGCATTCTTCATTTCAATTATTTTATTCTTCACTTGTGACTGGGTCTTTTTTATGGTTTATTTATTTATTTATTTATTTATTATTGTTGTTGTTATTATTATCTTGCTTGCTATCTCTTTGTTGAAGTTCTCACTAACTTCCTTGAGCATCCTTATAACCATTATTTTGAGCTCTGTCTTATGGGTTGCTTGCCTCCTTTTCGTTTAGTTCTTTTTCTGGAGTTTTCTCTTGTTTTTTTCTTTGGGATGTATTTCTTTGTTTCCTCATCTTAGCTGCTTCTCTATGTTTGTTTCTTTGTATTAGGTAGATCTGGTACATCTCCAAGTCTTGGCTGGATGACATTATGTAGTACGTGCCCTTGTGGGGCCCAGTGGCACAGACTCTCCGGGCACCTGCTCCGGGTGCTCCAGGAATGTCCCTTGTGTGGGTTGTGTGTGCCCTACTATTATATTTGAACCTTGATTTCTATTAGCACATTAGTGGGTGGGATTGACCCTCAGACTGACTGGCTGTGGGCTTTGGCCATGTCCATAGCTTATGGGCTGCTGTGAGGGGGCTTACCCTGTGGAACGGGATTTGCCTCAGTGGGATTTGCCTGTTGAGACTGCTCTTTGCGTGTGTCACTTGTGGGGCTAATTGGATGGTGCTCTGCTGTGGTCTGGTTTGGTGCCAGTGCTGAGCCTGGAGTTTCTCAGCAAATGTTTCAGAGCACACCGAGGCCAGCTGCTGCCCACCTGGTGACCACGGATCCCTGAGCATTGTCCAAAAAAGAGTGCAATGTGGGCAGCACTGGCTGCTACCCTCATTCCCTGAAAATAACACCTAACCAGACAATCAGCTCTAATGCTTCTTTGGGAGCAAAAATTAATATAAGACCCAGTATTATTATATTATGTTATGTTATGTTATATTATATTATATTAAAGAGCGGGTCTTATATTATAGTAAAATAAGACAGGGCCTTATATTAATTTTTGCTCCAAAAGACACATTAGAGCTGATTGCCCAGCTACGTCTTATTTTTGGGGAAAGACAGTAGCTGAGAAAATGCCTCTGGCATTGCTCGAGTTTGGTGGGGGTCCCAGGAAGTGACCAGGGTGGAGTGAACAGAGCTTACCAGGCCAATACACATTCAGATTTGGTTATGTGGGGGAGGGCTCAACACAGGAAAGATGGTGTCCACCTGCTAGCTACACAGGAGAAGGACTCCACACAGGGAAAATGGTGACTCACTCTGTCCTCATCTTGATGTCACACAACTCAGTCTCTCCCTGTATGTTTCTGACACCTCCTAAGTCATTATCCCTCCACCAGAGCCCGGGGTGAGTTCCCGTGAGTGAGTCTGTGAGTGGGACCTTTAAGGGTACGTCTGGGTTTCCTGGAGCCTTCTGTCTAATCAGGTCAGTTGGAATCCCCACTCTTTTTTACAGCCAGATGCTGTGGGGCCTCTTCCTGGCATAAATACTCCAGGCTGGGGAACGTGGTATGGGGCTGTGGTCCCTTGCTCCTCTGTGGGGAACATCCGTGGCTGAGATATCTCTCCGAATTCTCAACTGCCACATGGAGGTGTGGGGCTGACCTGTTCCTCATCTCTGTCTCTCCTTCCAGTCTCAACATGGCTTCTTCTTTATATCCTTTGTTATAAAACTTCTGTTCAGGTAGACTTCAGATGGTTCTCCAAGTTGATTATTCTATAATTAAGCTGTAATTTTAATGTGGTCACTGGAGAAGGCAAGCACAGTGTTTATCTATTCCTCCATCTTGGATTCTTCCTTGATCAGATTCCAACTTTCTTTACAAATCTAATACCTAGGTCCCATCTTCATGCACCTGTGGAGATGAGTGTTTACGAACATGTGCATGTACTTGGGTGTGTATGTGATAGTTTCACATGTGTTAAATAGTTACTGAATAAATACATAACAGGTTCATGAGAGGAGAAGTTGGAGATGATGCTGTGAATTAGGGCCTTTAAGTCAGATTTTTGGTTATGCCACCTTTGCTAAAAATACCCCCAACAGCTCTCTGAGGTCTAGAACATAACGACCAAACTCCTGACCCAGTGTGCAAAGCCCTCCACAATCTGTCCCTGCTTCTGGCCTCAGACTCTCTTGCTCTTCAAAAACAATCTTCTTCTCCAATCAAACTACTCTTCTCATCATAATCCTTCTGCTTAAACCTGGCATTTCTCTACCTGAAACCTTCCAATGGCTACCGTCACACTTAGCAAAACCTGATATGCTTTCCATGGAGGCCTCACGGGATTGGCCCCACCCATCTCTCCGAGCACATCTTCAACCACGTTCTCCCTTGTTTGTAATCTCTGCCACATTGGCCCTTTCCCTCCTTGTGGAAAGTGCTGAATTCTTTCCCGTCCCAAGGCATTGGTGTATGTTATGCAATCTGCCTCAACTTCTCTTTTCTCAGACATTGGCATGGCTGATGCCTTCTTCTTATTTGAGTCTGAGTTCTTTTCTGATCACCCAGTCTGAAGTAGCACCTCCTTCATGCTCTCTGTACCACCCCATTTCATTCCATCTATAGCACTCATAATTACCTGACATGGATTCTTGTTCACCTTTTTAGTTGCTTTGTACATTGGAATGTAAGTTCCATGATGTCAGGGACATTACTTTCAACTCACCACTATATCCCTGGGCCTAGAATGGTGCCTACCCTAGAGTAAATGTCCCATAAGTATTTGTTGAATGACTGGAGAAGTTTCTTCTATGTCTGCAATGTTAACAACCCTGTTCCTGTTCCACTGTGATTGCCCTCCTTCCCTCTTTATCTAACACCAAAAAGCAGCATCAAACCTCCCTTCTCTCCTTTTTTTAATTCCAAAAGCACCAGTAGATCCAACCAATTGCTTCTTTACTTTTCATTTAACAAACCAGGAACCAGGAAACTAGTCTCTTATCTGCCACTAATGGTTGGCTGTCTTTTCAATGTTTGTGTCTAATTTTCTAATTAGGTAATAAGCTCCTGGAGGTTAGAATAGCTAGTTGTGTCCCTCACAATGCTCAACATGAATGACAACTTGTTCTTTGCAGGGGTTAGTAAATGCTTGACTGATTACCGAAAATACTTTAAATGAACATTAGTGAGTCATTCATACATTCACCCAGTAGATATTGAACATCTACCTCGCACCAGGCATTATGCAAAGTGGTAGAGGCACAGGGGAAAACAAGATCTACAACTTTCTTACTCCAAGGAGTTTATGGTTAATAAGAGAGACAATTAACATGTGGTTAAATATTTGCCATTGTGAGAAGCATAGAACAGGGGGATTAGCTTTATTTTGGGGACAGGGATCAGGGAAGGCCCTAAGGGACATCTAGTCCTGAAAGATAAGTAGGAGTTAATTCAATGAGAATTGGTAATGGAGGGTGGCCAGTTGGGGAAAGAGAGACTGGACAGAAGCTCTTCTTATGGGTGCTTCCACTTAGGGAAAAGCTGACACAGGGATTGCTTTTAGGGGTCCACAGTTCGTTCACCACCTTACTTTGTCCCTTAAAAAAGGGAAACCAGTGAACACAAAGAGCACAAGATTCCCATTCATAGGAGCAGGAACGCTGCCAATGAGAAACATGGATCATTGTGTTTCAAAATGCTTGGGATAAATCCTTCAGCGTTGATATAAAATACATGCATTTAATGTATAAGAACAGCTTTAGAATACTATAATCGGATTATGGTATTAGGGTTGGAAGATATAAAAGGACTTTGGATTAAGGGAACCAAATATGTTAATTTCTGGGAAACTGAAAACTGACCTTGAATATTTTCAAACTTGTTTCAGCCAGGGAACCTTTTGTTTGAATGAAATCTTATGAAGTGTGAACAAATTAAACACAAAGGTTACTGCTTGGCTGAGTGGGCTGGGGGTGAGGCCTGAAGTTCTTTGGTTTTCTCTTCCTTCAGAAACCCTCCAAGTTCTGGGAGCTCAGTCTAAAAATCATTCACTGCAGAGTGAACAAAGGCTTGACCAAGGTAAGATGCTTTCTCTGCCAAGTGTTTCTCTCAGATCTCATCCAAGACCATGGGAAAAACAGCCACTGCTTCTTTTCTTTTCTTTTCTTTTCTTTTCTTTTCTTTTCTTTTCTTTTCTTTTCTTTTCTTTTCTTTTCTTTTCTTTTCTTTTAAAGGAAAAAGGAAGACTAAATTTCTTCACTTTTCAATGGATTGTTCTGGTGGGTGAGAGAAACTCAAATCTATTGACTCAGGTGCTTGTATGTTTGTTATGAAAAGGATTATGAGTTACATCAAAGAATCATGTTACTCAATGACAGAATTAACATTGGAAATGATTCTGCCCTTCCCCATAACTTAAACAAATCTATTTCTGGGGAAAAAAAACCCACAGTGAATCCTGTTCGCTGACGTAAATGGAAAAGTACTGGCCACTACTTCTGTGTCCCTGGTGTGTTGCCATCTGTTGTGAGCTCTTCAAAAGCCACAGATGGAATACATGTGAGCAAATCAACAGTGGAACACTTCTTAGGACCCGTGGGTTGGTCATTAAATGCCCATGTTCCAGACCGTCCATTCTCAACCTTTTTGACTATGAGGCCTCTTCCCTTTCCCTCCCAGCTCCAATTGTTCAGCATTGGCTGAACCAGGTGGCCGCGGGGCTTATGGGAAGCTGGGTACCAGTGAGGCATCAGGCTGTGTGGGAGAGGGGTTCTCTCCACCATAGGTTAGGGGAGTCCTGAAAATCCGTACCTTGAGAAATGTAAATCTGGAGGAGAGTTTGCTCCTTTGGAGTATGAGTGGGGCATAGAGAAAGTTTGACATTGGTGTGACTAGGAGGTCACCTGCCAAATGAGTCACATGTACCCTTCCTGCCCCTGGGTCTGGGTGAGTATGAGGAGTGGGCCTGGGGGGGTAGAACATCTGGCCAAAGAGGAGTATTCTCAAGCCTTAAGAATTTCAACTTGCTTGGGACCTGCCATCCCTTTCTTCTTTCCTATTTCTCCCTTTGGAATGCTAATGTCTATTCTATGCCTACCCGCCATGTATTTTGGAAGCACATAACATGTTTGGTTTCCTGGGTTCACAGCTGGAGAGCAATTTGCCTATATATATATGAGAAGGACATGAATTTTAGGGGGCTTCGGTGTGGAATAGTATGGTCTGAATGTTTGTGTCCCCCCAAATTCATATGTTGAATCCTAACCCCCCAGGTGATGTTAGTAGGAGGTGTAGCCTTTGGGAGGCGAAGAAGTCATGAGGTAGAGCCTTCCTATTTGGAACTAGTGCCCTTATAAAAGAAGCCCCAGAGAGTGCCCTTTCCTCTTCCACAGTAGGAAGATAGCAGTCTGTGCTCACCAGACACCAAATCTGCTGGTACCTAGATCTTCGACTTCCTGGCCTCCAGAATTGTGAGAAATAAATGTTTGTTTTTTATAAGCCACCTAGTCTATGGTATTATGTTATGGTCCCAAATGGACTGAGACAAACCCCCATGATGTTGTAGATCTTCAGGATAATGCAAGCAAAAATAATTTTGACCCTTTATTTTATATTTTGGTGAAAATTTGCATCCTAAAACATAATCATGCAGTGACCTAAACTACAGAGAATAATTAAAACATGCAAAAATTACCCTTGACAATTGGGAGCCAACTTATATTTTGCTCTAGTTTGAAAATGTTAAGGTCAATCACGAACTCTTTCATTTTCTAAGGAAAATATAGGATTAAGATACACGGATGGACCAAGGTGTAAATGTTGAAGGATCATCTCTGGGTATCTGAAAAAGATCAAAAGAAGGAAGATAGTTACTAATAACACATTGTTATGGTGAAGAAACAAAACAGAAACAGACTCGCAGATACAGAGAACCAACTGATGGTTGCCAGATGGGAGAGGTGTTGGGAGGATGGGTGAAAAAGGGGAAGGGAGTAAGAAGTACAATAGTCATGGGGGTGTAAAGTACAGTATAGGGAATATAGTCAATAATATTGTAATAACTATGTATGGTATCAGGTGGATACTAGACTTATTGGGGAGAACACTTTGTAATTTATATAAATGTCTAACCACTATGCTATACACCTAAAACTAACATAATATTGAATGTCAGCTGTAATTGAAAAAATAAAAAAACAAAAAAAACCTTAATGAACAGGTCAAGGAAGAAAATCTGTTTAATCATCTCAATAAAATAAAAGCTTCTGAAATTCACAGCTGTTCAAAAATAAAAGGGGTCTGAATTCTGCTGGTGTGCCCATGTAGCCTATGGCCATCTATCCCTTTCTACTGCCTGGAGCACAGTTATGACATCAGCGGTGCAGCCAGCATCTTGTAATTGTGAGATTGAAAGCCACATTCTGAGGAAAGTGGAACAGGAACAGGGAAGTAACCTACATCCCAGATGGCATTATTGGACTTCCCTGGGCTGCAGAACTTCTTTTTGTTTCTGAAAATAAATTTCTTTCTTGTTTTTAAAAAAGTTGCTGTGATATGAAAAAAATTGTACTTAAGAAAGATTGTTTTTTTAAAAAAGAACAAATCAATGTCCACTTTATCCTTATCAAAATCATAATTTTCATGTTTCTTTCAGTCCTTGAGTCATAAATGTCCTTATTCTCATAAACATCTTTTTTTGGATCGATTTATTGCCCCTATTATTATTATTACTATTATTTTATTAGTTTCAGGTGTACAAAGCAATGTAATAGTTAGACATTTCAACCCCTCATAAAGTGATAACCCACCCCCAAGCTACTACTCCTCTGACATCGTATATAACTGTTCCAATGCCATTGACTCTCTTCCCTATGCTATACTCCACATCCTGTGACTATATGTACCTGTGTATTTATAGTCGACATTCAATATTACTCTATTTCAGCTTCAGGTGTATTGCACATTGGTCAGGCATCTACACAGTCTTTGACATGATCCCCTGGTAAGTCCAGTGCCCGTCTGGCACCTTACCTGATCTTTACAACATTGTTGATTATATTCCCCCTATTGTATTAACTATCGATTTGTATTCCTTAATGCCTTCACCTTTTTCACCCTGCCCCCAACCCCATTTCCATCTATCACCCTGATAGATCTAGTACCTATCTGGCACCACACCTAGTTATTACAATATTGTTCACTATATTCCTTATGCTATACCCTCCATCCCCACGACTACTGTGTAACACCCAACTTGTACTTCTTAGTCCCTTCCCCTTCCACCCATCCTTAATTCCCCTCCCATCTTAAAGAAGTCCCTCTAAGAGTCTTTGTAATACTGGTTTGGTGGTGATGAACTTCTCATAAACTTCTTGTGTTTGGAATAAGATGCATCTTATTAGGAGACCCTGAAATTTCAAAGGCATAAAATACAATCTAATTTTATGCCAGAAACTCAGTTAGGGCTGCAGTAAGCAGCTGAATACAGGAATAGTCTCTGATGATAGTTCCAGATATATTTTTAGCAGCTGGAAAATGGAACTATATTCTATTAATGTGTGACCCAGTGACTTGATATTTTAAGTTATTTTTATTAGTTTGCTTAACAGATACTTTCCAAATAATTGACCAGATCAGATATGTATTTAATCTAATTTGGTTATTGAGTTAATGAAAATATCACATCAACTGCATTTCAACCAAATGTTTAAAGAAATAACCTACTACTTCCATTTGCTATTAATCCTGACTGAATTGGGTGTGTTTTTCTTTGGGGTCAGAAACAATTAAACCATCATTTAGAGAGGTTCACTCACTTTGCAGTTGCTTTGAAGCATATAGGTAGAAGCAAGTGGAGGAAAAATGAGAATTTTCATTGGAAGAGATGAACCTGCCCTGTCAAGTTTGTCATGGTTACCAAACTTACGCCAAGAACCTGAAAGTTCATGTAAAGGAGATTACAACAGGAGCCTCTCCTCACGACCCTTACCATCTCCGTAAACTGATCCATACAATTCATTCTAATCAACTCAGGAGTTGCTGGGCTATTCAGGGTGAAGCTCGTGGTCAACCCTCTTTCTCTTCGGGCAGCAGTCACTGCATCTTGTATGGCAAAAAACACGGAGGATCCCAAGAACATTGAAGCCTCACCCAGTCCCTGAGAAGGAGTGCAAAAGGCCATCAGAAATGCATGGTTCTTTTAGGACTAATTTGTGTTCACACACACACACACACACACACACACACATACACACACTCTCAGTCACCTCTTCTGGCTTTATTACCGTCAGAGTGGAGTGTGCCTGACTTGCCAGAATTGATTCCCCTCATGCCGATTTGTGTGTGGGGTCCTCCTTAGAGTAGCTCATGAAAATGCCCCAGGACATCAGGAGAGCAGGGCAACTACAAACTCCTGTTCCTCCACCCAGGTCAAGAAGACAAAAGCCCTTGATGCCCTGTAGGGTACTCCAACTTTGGTTTCAGACCATTTGTGTTTAACGCAAGACCACAACAAAACCACAATCTTTGTAGCTGAGCTTGAAAGACAGTGAGCTGGTTGCCTCTGGACTGCTGAGTTTTCACATGTGCTCACTTCCCTGGTGTGGGTTGGATGCTTTTGAATTAACAGTGTGGGGGCATTGTATTCTGAATAATTCTCGTACTGATTTTTCTTCTTTGTTCCTTCAAAGTCATCGGGTCTTTTGTCTATGTCCAGGGCTTTAGAAGAGAGATGGGACAAAGTGCCCTAAGTAAATAAAGACTATCCCATGCTGTGGTTTTTACTCTGAAGCAGATGTGGAAGGACAGGGGGAGCTGGTGAAAGAAGTGGTTTCGTCTGAGGTGAGGAGGAAGGGAGGTCTTGTGCCCTATTTGGAGCAGAACCGGCATGGAGGTGGCAAGACCTCAAGAGGCAGGGTCAGTGAGGACAGTCGTTAGAGATGTCCCTGGCCAAAGTCTGGTGCACAAGTGGAGATAGAGGCCTTTCATACAGAAAGTCTGACCTTCCTGCCAACTTTGACCTACTCCTGAGAAAGAGGGAGAATTCCCTGAAAGCCTGAGGTTAAAGATGCCATCTGTATGGCCAGATATGGGCTCCGAATAGCACTTACTTTGGAGAAGTTGTGTTTTGTATACTTGCGTTCGAGAACCTTTCCCTTAAGTCTATATGGGCCAGTGAGACGCCCCCTGGCTACAGGGAACATGGGTCAACACCTCTTGTGTCAGTGGCTATTAAAACCTCAGAGAAAATCAATGGTCAGGGAGAAACTTGTTTGAAAACCCATGCTGACTTGGGAAGGGTGTGAGAAAGGAAGAATTGAATCTGGAGGACCTGTGGAAAGGGTGCACAAAAGAAGACTCTGGGCTGGTGAAATTTGCCTCAAACTTCAGTTTTGTCTCATGGTGGCACTTAGCCTAATGAATCAAGATGTTTGACTCCTCCTTTACCCATCTTGTTTGATTTAAATTTGTTTCATGATCTCTCTCAAGAGTGAAGATTCTATTTGGGTTTCTGAAGGTCAGTGAGCACCACTTTGTCATGAGTTTGTTTTTCTTTTCCCATCTCGCTTTGGGATGTGCAATTGCAAGGAGTAAGCAAATTCAGGAGACTGTTTCATTACTTCTTGAAGGAGTATGGGCTCAACTAAGCACCTCTCCAATTCATGTGCTGAAGTCCTAAACCCCAGTGCCCCAGTGTATGACCATATTTGGAGATAAGGTCTTTAGAGAGACAATGAAGCTAAAATGAGGTCTTTGGGGTTGCTTATAAGAAAAGGAAATTAGGACACAGAGAGAGTGACATCAGACATGTGCACACACAGAAAGATGATTCTGTGAGGACAGTGGGAAGGTGGCTATCTGCAAGCTGAAGGGAGGCCTCAGAAGAAATCAAACCTTGATCTTGGACTTCCAGCCTCCAGAACTGAGAGAAAATGTACTTCTGTTTTTTAATTCATCCAGTCAAATATTTTGCTATGGCAGCCCTAGCAAACGAATAGAGAGATCTCAAGTTCTTACCTTGGATGAGTAGATGGCTATGGGATTTTGGGAACGCACAAAAGTGACATAGAACTCTTCTGGTATTTCAGCGACTGCGGGGATTTTGTAGTCATTTGTACCCCGAGAATAAAGCACACCTTCTGGGGAATATTTCAGTTCTTCTGTGGTATATAATCCCATGCCTTGAATAAATCCTCCTTCAACCTATAGGCAAAATAGTCCCAGTTTGTAAGCATATGATATTGATTGGATAAATATTCCCATGGGACTGCACATGGAGCTCTGAACCATAGTAAGCCATTTTTGAAAGAACTATGACAGACTTTACAAAAGGTCATTCAGGATGTGGTGCCTGCCGTCCTGCTTGGCCTCATCGCTAGCTCTTCTTGCCCAGCTATCCCGCATTCCAGGTACCCGACACTTGTCAAATTCCAGGTAACCCTCCAAGCTCACCAGATTCCTTCAGACCTCCAAGTCTTGGTAAAGGCAGTAGCACCTGACTCTCTTCACTGCTCCCCACCTCAGCTTGTCCACCTGGTAAACTCCTATTCATCCTCCAAGTTCCAGCGGAAGCATACCTGCCTCTTTGGAGCCTTTGGAATCCTCCCACCATCTCCTGGGTGGATTTAGAAACTGCTCCTTCCAGGCTCACTGCATTTGAACCCATTCCCCCATCAGGGTGGCACTCAGAGGGAATTTTCCTGGTTGAACTCTCTCACTTTTGCTCTTGCTTCACTCTCTCTTGCTAATTTATAAGTATACTGAGTCCTGGCCTTCTTGCATCGTGTACTTAGCATGGTGCCTGGTACATAAATTCTCAATAAACTTCTGTTGAATTAGATGAAAAAGAAGCTACCATTAAAGGAACAGGAACTAGAATAAATGGAATCAAGACACTATTTATTATAATATTTGGATTTGTTAACTTCCTTTTGTAAATTACCATGGAGAGTAGATCAATGTTAAACCAGGTGGGTTGGAAGAAATATTTCTATTAAATTAAATATTTTTTTATTAAAAGCCATGTTGAGTTTTAATTGCAAACTATTATGATCTTAGGGAAAAAGGCTTAAGGTCCTATTTAAGGGGTTGTCTGCCTTGAGGTTAAACAAATTGAAGGAAAGTTAGTGTTTGCATTTTATCGATTTGTAAACAAATTTAGATGCTGCATTTGGATCTTTCCAAATGCTTGCCCCTAAAGGAAAAGATTGAAGTCCAAGAATTCCAGTCCAACACACTTCTGGTTTTCTTTCCTTTTCCAATGGGACCAATGTAGTGTTTTTCCTGTACATCTATATTTTTGCCTTTGCTTAAGCAATAAAGAGGCAGTAACAAGCTGGGAGGAGGGGATAGAAAGGGGAAAGGGAGTTGGGGCCTGAGGCGAGCTTTGGTTCTCAAACTTCACAGACTTAAGATGAGTTTCAGGTGCAGATTACAAGTCCCAGTTTAGCAAAGTTATGATGGAGAAGTCTGCGCCTGAGTGGGCATAGGAATCCACATTTCCAATAAACACTATAGGTGCTTTTGTTGCAGAGTCTGAGGACCACATTTTGAGGAACACTAAGGGAACAGTTAAATTTTTCCTCAGAAAGCCCAACGGCCAATCTAGGTCGACCAATCTCTTAGGATTTTGGAGGGCGGGGAGCTGTTGGTAGACGAAAGTACCACATGTCTTTCAGGTTTAATGCCAAGCTGCTCAACCTGTCCAGCTACTCAGGTGTAGACTGTGGACCAGCTGCCTCACTTCACCTCGGAGCTGGTGGGCAGGTCGGGGGTGAGGTGATGCAGCTGGCCCGTTGGCCCCACTTTGAGTAACAAGGCTAGAAAAAAAAAAAAAAGCAAAGCTACACCAACAGCTGGAAAGATTGTAACTTAAAGTTTAAAAAGGCTGTGGGTGGGCGGTGGGATCGCTCAGTTGGTTAGAGCGCGCGCTCTGAAAAACAGTGTTGCCGGTTCGATTCTGACATGGGCCAGTGAGCTGTGCCCTCCACAACTAGATTGAAGGACACGACTTGGAGCTGATGGGCCCTGGAGAAACACACTGTTCCCCAATATTCCCCAATTAGAAAAAAAAACAAAAAACGATTTCACTCTTAAAAAAAGGCTTTGGATGCATTAATTTCATTTATCTGTGAGATAAAAAGTCAAAAATTCAGCAAAGGGGAAAAATTGTGTTTAAGTATTTCTTTTTCCCTTATATTTCTCTAAATTGTTCAGTCTATTTAAATTCAATAGTAATTTGAATACTAATGCAATTTTATCATGTATTTATATAATGTTACCTAATTATTAACATTAATTAATTGTACATTAATTAACTAGAAGGCATGGAGAATTATAAAGCAGGATAACTCACACATATACCTACCACGCAAAGACAACCATTGTTTACTTTTTCTTGAATTTTCAATCTATTATTTTTTTTGTGTGTAATATAACACATATTGCAGAATACTTGCACCAGGTAAAAATGCCATTTGGAGAACTCTGGGAAATAATATTCTGAATGGAATTGACCAAAAGTCCCTTTGGGGTGGTTGGGTATCACGCACCTGCCCAATGTCCAATGCTGGATTTATGCTGAAAGCAGCATCTATGAAGATGTCAGTCCTAAGGAGCTGTGCCAAGAGAAAATATATCATGGAAAATATTAACATTATTGATTTAAAATAGATCTTTACTAACTGTCCCTGGTTCTTCCACCGGCAGGATCAGGGCGGTTATTGTTACAGCATAGAAAATGCATCCATGTTCACCCTATGAAGATGGTGAACACCAATGTCGCTCTTTACCTTGTGAGCCCCGGTCAGACAGTCGACTTCAACCTCAGAACAGGAAACTCCGTAAAGATAATACGGAAAAGCATGACCTTCCTCCTTCTCCCAGTCCATATTTGTCTGGTAGCCTCTGAGAAGAGAAATCAGGAGTGAAATAAAGGCACTTCCCCACCAGTGGTCTGATCACCTGTGGTGCTCTGGGTCCTGGGGATGAACAGAGATCCTACCTCCTGGCTGAAGGCCTGTCTCCCCTTCTGTGAGGGGGACTGTGGTGAGCAGAGAGGCAAGAGTACCACCGTGGACATGGGGAGAAGGTCCACTAGTGTCTGAGCCCTACTCTCCAGCACACAGTTACTGGGATGGGTCAGATGTGTGTCCCTCCTGGTTGGTAAACAGCTGTGGCCCCAAGGAGTCCCTGGCCCCTCCCCCCCCATCTCCATCCCCACCCCCAGGACCCATGACTGAAGGTTTAACACTGGGCACAGCAGAGCTCCAGTGTGCTCCAGGCATCTGTTCAGATTGATGAGCGCACACCATCTCTGCCCAAGTATGATTCTAAACCAAGGTGAAAAAGTCCTTTACTTGAAATATCCAGTCGTTGACAGGCTGATGGATTCTTGGAAGGCTTTTTCAATCTGGAAGGCATGATCGGTTACAAAGAAATATAAGTTTAGGAAAAGTAATGAAAAATTCCACACTGAGCTTGCCTCCTCTTGTTTGCTCACTGCAGCCACATTCATCTCGAGCACAATACACCTTGTAAAAGCCATAGGTCACGCTTTTCAAGGGAGGTGCTCAAAGGCAGCTGCCAGCTGTGCTCTGGGACCCTCTAGTTTTTGGAGTTGCACAGTGTAAAGGTTATTATTTTTTCACCCTTTTCGGCTTTTTAAATTAGGGAGGGGGCTAGGCCATATTCATGTACTTATGTGCATAGGCACGTACACAGGAAGATGTATATGTATATATACATATACACACACATATGTATACATATGTATCTGTGTGCATTATATGTATGTGTGCATTTTTAACCTGCTTTTTCCCAAAGAATTCGATTGGCTGTCACAGTATATATAGTGTGTCAGCTTTCCAGCTGGAGCAAACTGGGTAGGGCTGGGAATAATAATACTAGTGATAATCGGAATAATTATTAAAAATAATTTTTTGCTATTAGGACTGCTATTATCTCCATTGCTCTGGTGAGAACACCAAGGCTCTGAGACACGGAGGAGGAACTCATCCCACAGGAACTTGTGACAGAGCTGGGGCAGCAACCCCAGTATGTTTTTACTTTCAAGCCAATGCTGTTACCAGGCTCTGTGAGAAATTAGGCTCTGAGATAAAGGCAGGTGTTCATGAACACCGACATCGCTTTCACTCTTCTGGAAAAGCAGAAGTACATGTTAATAAATACTTTGTTTCCTGAATGGACACCACCAGCCAGCCCATGCACTTGGGGCATGTACCCAACAGGATGTACTTGCCTTTTCCTGGTGGGGATGATAAGGGGAACACTCACCCAGTCCTCCCATTTTCCCTTAGGGTTTTTCCTGATGATTGGTTGAAGACGGGCCATGAGAATTTGGCAGGCATTCTAAAAATAAATATTTCAAATGGCATAGGATATAAAAGCCACGGGGAATAGCAAAATGTTAAATAGTTAAAAATCAATTCAAATGTCAAATGTCAATCAATTCGATGTTCCGTTGAGGAACCCGCTTCCCAGTCTTCAAGGCAGGGTTTCTTATACTTGAGTAATACATGGAACACCTTTGAAAGAAGCAAGTATTCCTGTGCATCCTGCAGTGTTAAAATTATGTTTATTATAATGTGGTTTAAGTGCATGCTAACATAAATCCAGGTTGAGTCTTCTTAGAGTTATAGCTCTTTAACAGCGATAAAGCAAAAACAAAAATGACAAAGTATGTAGACCAATCCATATATCAATAAAACCAAAATAACAATATTAATCATCCTTCATGTTTTCTGGAGCTAAACTGCTGCTTGGAATATGGAAAATGTCTTGACTGCTGTGGCATACATACTTCGGAGTTCACTGTACCTATTGCTTATAAACTAATGGATCAATTTTCTCTCCACTCTTCTTATTTAAATCGCTGTTAGATTTTCATTTGCATTTATACCTTGCCATCATCTGCTCCTCAAGAAAACATCATTCACGTATAAAGTCTTGCCCTTGTTGCCTTGATACAAAATATACTTCTTGGTCCCAAATGTAGGCAAAGAGATTTCATGGCAGTACTCCACTTATAAAATGGTCATGCTGATGATGCAAAAAGTGCTTGTTTTAATTGAAGTGAAAAATTCAATTAAATTTCAATTTCAGTTATTGCTGTGAAATCTCGATCTCCTGAGATTATACCTGCCAACCCTGGGTGTCCATGGGCCCCAGCTTGGCTTCCTCTCTGAATTCAAATACAAATCTGTTCATATGTGTGCCCTGACTTATTTATCGCAGCCTTAGAACACTCCTCATGCCCTCTCTTCATCTCTGTTCCTTCTGTTCTGTCATCCCCTCTTTGGGATATGGTCTCTGGCTTCTCATGCATTAGCGAGATCCCAGTGTTCATAAATCTATCTTTGCTGGTACATTCAGTTTTCAATCACTGACCCCATTACAAATGGAGGCCTTCCAAAAGAGGGCCACGTCCAAGGCAAACCCAAGTAGCACAGTTCCTGCCTGTCCACATATCAGATGTTCTTCCCCTTATCGTGCCCTGACCACAATACTCCTGTGCACAGCTTTACACACAACAGTCTGACACTCTCCTGAGGTAAGTTTTCCCTTTAAGAAAGTGAGGTATTGCAGAGAACATTTGTAATTCTTTTGTGACATCCTGAATTGCTTTCTTTGTGTGGAGAATTCTCTCACCTTACATTCCTTGGTAGGGTCGCCTCCCCCTATTGAAGCTTCAAATGCCAGATATTAATTTGTCCAGTTTCCTTTGCATTATAGAAAATTTCAAAATACACAGAGGTAGAGAGGATAGTACAATTCCCTTAAACCCTTTACCCAGCTTCAACAATGAGCATTTACACGCCAACCTCACCCCCAGCTATCTGTCTTACCTCTTCTCCCACCTCACTCTCCTTTGCTCTTTCTGCTCCAGCTACCCTCACTTCCCTGCAGCTCCTTAAGCACAGTAAGCGAGCTCCCTCTGCTCCCAAGTACCTCCATGGCTTCTTTCCTTGCTGCAATCAGGACCAGGCTCACGGATGACCAGTCAGTGCCTGGTCTGTTTTCCCTGCTGCCTAAGAGGGCAGCTCCAATTCTTGCACTTTCTCTTTTCATAACTTCCTTTATTTTGATTCATAACACCTGTCACTATGTTTCATTTTCTCTTTTCTCTCTCTCTCTCTCTCTCTCTCCCTTCCTTCCTTCTTTCCTTCCTTCCTTCTTCTCTCTCTCTCTCTCTCTCATTATTTACTGATTTATTATTTATTAATGAAATGTAGGCTAGGAAGCTGGGTGGGGACAGGGGAGAAAGTACAGGGAGGGATGGAGAGAAGACACGCCACCTGCTTTCTACCTGCAGGTCCAAGCACGGAAGTAGCAGAGACACTGCAATTTGAAGTGCATTTTGGAATTTTAACCGGACATTTCAATAATTGAAATGGGATATTTTCTGCAAATAAAAGTGATCAAGGGATTTTTAGTCATCTTAGAGTGATTAGAAAAATTATAGGTAGATTTTATGTAAGGGGAGGGAAGAAGAAGGCCACAGAGGGAGCTCCAAACATTTGGAGTCTCTGCTCGGCCAGTAAGTAGCTCAGTGACCTAGAACTAGCCACTTGACCTCTCCTGGCCTCAGTTTCAGCTTCCATAAAAGAAGGGGCTGGACAAGGATCCTTCCAGCATTGTCCCTGGGTGACTGAGAAATGGAAGAAAAGTCACCTGCACGGCCTTTCCATTGGTGTCTGTCCCCATTGACGCCGCTGTGAAGACAGCATTGGGGACTGTGACTGTGCTCGTTTCATACGGGTGTATATACGATGAGGGGATGTTCAGTTCTCGACTAGCCACCTGCCAGAAGCAGAAGAAAACCGTTATTTATTTCACTGACTCTAAGCCTCCCTTGCTCTCCAATTGAAAACTTTAAAATTCTTTTTTGAACTGAGTATCAAACTTGGCTATCTTATAGGAACAAACATTTAAGATAGCATCTAGGGTCTTATATGTAGATTATAAGTTTGAAGATTTTAAATGGCACTGTAAAAGATACATTGCTTTCCACAGCTATGTTGCCAACTAAAGCATCTTCTTGTGCTTTCATAGAAGAATCTTCCTGTTCTTTCACCGGTTTCATAGAAGCCACGTGGCAGTATGGTCACTCTGAGACATCTAGCATAGTAAGATATACATGCAGGCAAGTTTGAAGTCCCTTCAAGCTAGAAGATACATACAGTCTCATTGTTTTGCCTTCATCTTCTTCTGCGGTGTATAGACATTTAGCAGATTATGTTTCCTTCGTGCGACATTTTGCAGGCATAAGGGTTTTATTGTAAAGAAGCAAGATCTATTCAAAGAAGGCCCTGTGGATTTTTGTGATTTCCTAATTCCAAACACACTATTAAATAGTATTATTTCCTTAAAGAAAATGTCTTCTCTATATTTCTCATTGAGAGAAAAGCTTTGACCCCACCTACCCACATTTTTAATTCAAATTTCATATTCAACAAATTCTTATTTAATATTAGAAGAGAAAACTTCCTACTGCAAACAATCTCTTGCTCTTTCAACGACTTCTGTGAATTAGCACACATAACAGCCAATCACATGGAGTTCCTAAGGAGACTGAATTCTAAGAACATAATTTCTCATCCTATTCAACGCTTTCATTTCGAATGAGGATGTGAATTAATACCGTAGTGCTTTGAGCAGTTGCCAGAAAGCTGAAAAGTAGTTTATCTTTGAAAATTTGAATCATATGTTTCAGAGGACCTATGGACTTGGTTCTTTCGTATGCAGAAATAATAATATAACATATTTCCTCAATTTGAACTCCCACTTCCATCAGCCCCCTGCAGTCTTGTGTGTCTGATATCAAAATGAGTCTTATAATTGACCTGTGCACTTAGTGTGACAGTACTTCTCCTGCTCAACAAGAAAAGAGCTGTTAAACTGACTGTACAGGGCTATAGTCTTCCACCGTAGAGAAAATGGGTACTTATCTCACCTGTACCATTTTGGTGTAGAGGCCTTGTCCAAATTCACAGCCACCATGAATCACCAAGACAGAACCATCGAGATAGATGTGGACTAGAGCGGCAGCCTGGTGGGGAATAATTATAATACCAGTTTGGAAACTGATGCGGCCAAATGTTGCTGTGAGTTTAGCTGAGGCTCCCAAGTGAATGGTTTGCTTCATTGATCCAATCTCTCATTGTTTATATTGGAGAAGAAAGCTATGGTTGGTGGCGATAGCCAATCCCTTTCAATATCCCCCAGACTTGAAAACCAGCACTGTTAGGTAGGTGAATGGTGGCTCGTCTCTACTCCCACCATCTCCTGCCCACCTGGAGGTCTTGTGTGGTTGTCTTGGAAGCTGCCTCTCCAAAGCACCATCCTGTACAATATTTTATTATTCTTTCCTCCCTGCACGTAAAGATTAATTTTAAAGTAAGTGGAACCTGTAGGAGTAAATTTCCAGGCACAACTTTCACTGGATACTAGAGGAGCAGGGAGAACCTTGGGATGTTTTAATAGTTTCCAAATACTTCTGACCTTTAGAATTATGGTGGGGGTGTGGTATGGCCAAATTTTGGGAATTCCAATTCATTAGAAGGTTGGAAGTGGAGCCCTGGTGCCCATTTTTTTTTTTTTAAGCTCTCAGGTGTTTTTGATGATTGGCCAAGTTTGGCATCCAATGATTTAGTTCAAATTCTTCACTTTGCATGTGGGGGAATAGAAGCCTAGAGAGGAAAATGCTTGGCCAAACCCAGTGCCTAGTTCATGGTAAAGTCAGGAATAGAACCCACAGCTCTTAACTTGAGCCCAGCATCTTCCACACCCATGCCATGCTGCCACCTTCAAACTAGAAGCTGTTGTCCCTCTGTGGGATTGAGCGTGTGGCTCCAGGAATCGGACCAAGGAGGGATGAAGTGGGGAGGCTGGGCTATGTCAGGTGGTTCTGCAAATTATTAGAATTTTCCTTTAGAGAAGTCCTCATCATATGCTCACGTACGTGCCCCAGCATCCTGCATCTACCCCCTTGGGACCTCTATCCCCATGTTGATACCACAAGGATACGCAAGTGTCCTTGCTACCACACATTCGAAATATCAACTAATTTAGCTAAGCCAGTCTCCTGGGTCTGAGACTGTAGTCTCAGGACCATCAAGTTCTCTGTAGGAACTTTTAAACTTTGTGCTTCCATCTCATGGCAATTTAACAAGAGTAATGGATGACCATGTATCAAAGGGTATTGCCACATGCTTTCAGAGCCCATGTTTGATTTTATGTTGATGATTGTATAAGCACCAAGTAGGACTACTTTAATTGATGGGGCATGTTAAAGACAAAAGGTGGGACAGTGAGTCATCACACCCCACACAAACATTTAGAATAAAGACTTCAAAATGACTTGAAGTGCATCAGCAGCCAGAACCACCATCAGTTTGTGAATATTTAGTTTTAGAAAAGCAACAACATCTACCACATTAACATACTATTTTGAATATTACTGGTACTTATAGTACTATTTTATTTAATTTCCAAATTTGTATTTTATAAAGGCATAAGAGCTATAAGAAGCTTATTTTTGCTTTGTGGTTATACACGGTTAAACAACATTAAATAATTTAAGCAACCATTTAGAGTCCACAAATTTTTTTTTTCCCTTTTAAGGGAGTCTGTTTGTTATTCTTGTTTCAGGAGTACTCCCTGGGGTAAAGACTGAACGTCTGCTCCAAGTGTGCAGTTCTCATGGCCTTCCCCTCCCTCCTTCTCATTTTGCTTGCTACCTTGTCAGTAGACTCTGAGGGAGCTTGTGACAGAATATAATTTTGATAAGAGACAGCTTGGGCATCCCTCAGCTACACCATGAGGAGGCCTATATTCTTTCCTTGGCAAAGATTTGCTTATGGGGACATTTCAGAGATTGATGGGGATAGAAGCAAAAATAATAATAATAATAATAATAATAATAATAATAATAAGCAGAATCAGTAACAGAACCCCACAAAAAACTGTTTAAGGTGAAACTAAACAGAAGGCACAATAGTCATGGAACCTCAATATGGTAACTCTGGATTTCTGTGTGAATGGGGAAGCTCTGCCTGTTCTCATGTGTTTTTGAAAGCTCTGTCTTCAAATGACCCTACTGCCATCATTAAGAAATTAGGAATGAGAGAAAGGGATCCTCTTGCTTCCCCCTATTTTTTCATGAACTTGAAATTTGACCTCATACCTCAATACTCATGTTTGGAGCGCTGCCCAAGACCAGACCTCCTTGACCTGGACTTTATCAGTTGATTGCTTTCTGAGGGCTCAGATAGTGCGTCACACCAGGTCTTCCCTGAGGATACCCATGGTCCCCAAGTTCTTGCCTAAATCCACTTTGTTTCCTGCTATAGGAAACTGCCCCAGTTTCTTCTTTCTCCTGAGAGGGGACCATACGTAGTTGCTCACGATTGCCTTTTTCAGATAGCTAGTCGTGTGGAGAAGGGTTTTTCATGGAAAAACATTTCTCCCAACCTCACCTGATTAAGGTAGGTGTAGGGTATCCCAACAGTAAATTTCATGGGGATCACGGAGAGCCCCTTTTTCTTCCAGTAATTCTTTTTGTTAAATTCCTCAGCGGCCTGTTTCCTAGCATAGAATGAAGATTTCTCCAGACATTCTTTCCAGCATCTTCGCAAAGGCTCTGGGTTAAACATGTCCTTATAGGCTGTTTTACTAATTCTCTTATACATGTTTATTTCTCTAATCTGAAAGACAAGAAAATAAAAAGGATTTCAAAGATATATGCTTATTCTATATGTGAAGATGTATTTTTGTTATACACCTGACATGAAGAAAGTCTTTCTGAAAAAAGAAACAACTACTTAAATGGCTATAAATATGTAAATGCAAATATAAATATATAAACATAATGATAACAACAATAATTATAACGATAGAAACTACTATTGAACACTTTTTGTGCTCCAGGATATAAGCTAAGTGTATGATCTCAATTAACTTTACAGTAATCCTGAAACATAGTAGGTACTATTATGAGCCCTGTGACAAGTTTTGTTAGTGGTGAGACAAAATTCTTCTGACTCAAACTTCTTTTACTCTTACATAATGTTTCATTATTCTTAACTGTCCTCAAATTAGTTTCTCAAATCTGAACTACAGTAGAATGTTTGCATAAATGGCTGTAATAATGCCACCTTCCCTATTCATGCCCTTGAGTGGTTTCATATTGACTCTGGGATTGGCCATGTGACTTGCTTTGGCCAATGGAACAACATATAGGTAATGCAGGCAAAGACTTGAAAAGTGCTTGTGAGACGTCATAAAAATGGCGGCGTGAAGTGAGCCTCTGGAAATCTCCCCTGGAATTTACAACAAATTAAACAGAAATAACTCCACAAAGGACTCCCTGCACAGCAGACAGGCAAGACGAAGAGGCTGACTACTGAATTCACCTAAAGGTGGGCAAATTGCACGTGCGTGGGAGGAGGGAATGGAGAAGTGTGGAGATGGGCCATGCGGGCCCAGGACACAGATCTAGCTCAGTGCTCCAAGCTCGCTGCATCCCGTAACTACCGCAGCTGCAGGAGAGGGCAGAACTCGGACTGCTAGGGCTCTGCTTATGGCCCACAGGGTGGATGGGACAGTATATTACATGGCTGAACCCAATGCTCATGGCAGAGACCTCAGAGAAAGACTGAGGGAAGAAGCCTGAAAACGGTGGTTTAAGCCCTCACTGCCGAGCAGAGAACGGAAGCCTTAGCACTGAGACTAGCCGCACCCTCCTTACCCTCCCAGAGTTGGCTCCAACCCCATCTGTCCAGTGCTAGAAGTGGAACAGTAGTAGTGTCAGATCAAAAGAACAGAATATTTGCAGTTCTGAGAACTGTGCTCCGCAGCCCAACTAGTTCTCACAAAGGAGAGGGAGCCATAGAAGCAGGACTGGCTGTGGTGGGTCCCCGCAGTTGCTCTGGGCCACCTCTCACAACCCCCGCCTCCCGCCCTTGTCCCCACCTATCTGGGTGGATCTCTGCAGGAGTAAATAGAGCTGCTGAAACACATGGGTTCTGAACCTCGTATGGAAAGATCTTTGGAACTTCAGCAGCTCTCTGCATCCCCACAGGGACACGGCGCCCTATGACCCAGGAGAACTGTTAACAGAGGAGAAGCCCGCCTTCCAGGGAATCTCGCCATTGTGTGAGAAGCCAGAATAGTGCAGAGAAAACATAACACTACAGCCTGAGAAAGAATAAAAGACTGCAATCGGAGAGAAAATAAAACATTCTACCAATACCTATTGGAAAACAAAATAAAGGCCTCTATCAACCTGTTGCAGAACCAACTCCTGTAGAAGTTTAGAAAGAGAAATAATAAATCATTAATAGCCATGAATAACCAAGGTAACAAGACAGCTCAGAAAGAAAATGAAACGTCTCCAGAAAATGAACTTAGACATAGAAATATGTGACTTAAATGACAGAGAATTCAAGATTGTAGTTTTGAAAAAAAACTCAGCAAGATGCAAGAAAACACAGACACGCAGTTTAATGAACTCAGAAACACAATCAAAGAACAAAACGAACATTTTACCAAAGAGATTGAAATTTAAAAAAAAGAACCAAATACAATTTCTGGGGATTAAGAACTCAGTAAAAGAAATGAAGAATGAAATAGCCAGCTTAGGTAGTAGAGTTAACCAGATGGAGGAAAGAATCAGTGACATTGAAGATAGAAATCCAGAAATAACATGGCTGGAAGAAGAAAGAGACTTGAGACTTGAAAGAACTCTACAAGAACTTTTTGACTCCATCAGAAAGAGCAACATAAAAATAATGGGCATGCAAGAAGGAGAAGAAAGAGAGAAGGGAACAGAGAGTATATTCAAACAAACAGTTGACGAGAACTTCCTAAACTCGTGGAAAGAACTGGATTCTCAAATCCAAGAAGCAAATAGAACACCTAATTACCTCAACCCCAACAGGCCTTCTCCAAGGCACATTGTATTGAAGCTGTCAAAAATCAACGACAAAGAAAGAATCCTCAAGGTAACCAGGGAAAAGAAGACGGTAACCTACATGGGAAAGCCCATTAGATTATCATCAGATTTTTCAGCAGAAACTCTACAAGCCAGCAAGGAGTGGATTCAAATATTCAAACTATTGAAAGAGAGAAATTATGAGCCAAGAATAATATATCCAGCAAACATATCCATTAGATACATAGAAGGAATAAAGACCTTTGCAGACATACAGAAGCTGAGGGAATTTTCTAACACACAACCTGCATTACAAAAAATACTGAAGGAAGCTATTCAACCAGCATAAATAGGGATAATCTGTGACAACCAAAGCATAAAAGGGGGGAGAGTAAAGGCCTGAACTGGAAGATGGGAATGGAGAAAGTAAGCATGCTGAAGAATGGGATACGCTAAATATGAAACTTCTTTTTACACAAACTTAAGGGTAACGACTCAAAAAAAAATCCAGAACTGAAATATATAATGTAATAAAAGAAGAAACAGAGGGAAAAATCATAGAATACCACCACACGGAAATAATAGACAACAACAAAAGAGCAAAAAAAACTATGGAAACACAGTCTTACTAGAAAACCAAAGGTAGAATGATAGGAAATCCTCACATATCAATAATCACCCTAAGTGGAAAAGGACTGAACTCACCAATAAAAAGGCACAGAGTAGCAGATTGGATCAAAAAACTAAACCCAACCACATGCTGCCTCCAAGAGATACATCTCAGCTACAAAGACAAACACAGACTCAAAGTGAAAGGGTGGAAATTGACACTCCAAGCAACTGGTATCCAGAGAAAATCACGTGTAGCTATACTGATATCAGATGAAACAGACTTCAGGATAAAAAAGGTAACAAGAGACAAAGATGGACATTTCATAATGATAAAGGGGACTATACAACAAGAAGACATAACAGTCATCAATATTTATGCCCCCAATCAGGGAGCACCAAAATATACCAAGCAACTACTAAAAGAACTAAATGGAGAAATTGAGCAAAACACAATATAGTAGGGGACCTAAATACATCATTGACAGTTATGGATAGATCACCTGAACAGAAAATAAAGAAATGTCATCCCTAAATGACACATTAGATGAAATGGACATAATTGACATTTATAGAGCACTTCATCCTAGAACATTAGACTATACATTTTTTTCTAGTGTACACGGAACATTCTCAAGGATAGACCATATATTGGGACATAAAACTAGCCTCAGCAAATTTAAGAAGATTGAAATCATACCAAGCGTATTCTCTGATCACAAGGCTTTGAAATTGGATATAAACTGCAAAAAGAAAAGAGGAAAAAACACAAACATGCAGAGATTAAACAATCATACTTATAAAGAACAACCTTGTCAAAGAAGAAATAAGAGGAGAGATCAAAAGATATATAGAAACAAATGAGAATGAAAATACATCTACCAAAATTTTTGGGATGCAGCGAAAGCAGTTTTAAGAGGGAAATTTATAAATCAATGTACGACAGTCCATTGCATTCCTATATACTAATAATGAAATCTCAGAAAAAGAAATAAAAAAAAATTCCTTTTGCAGTTGCAACAAAAAGAATAAAATACCTTGGAATAAATTTAACTAAGGATGTGAAAGACCTATATGCTGAAAAGTATGACATTTTAAAAAGAAACTGAAGAAGACACAAAGAAATGGAAAGACATTTCATGCTCATGGATTGGAAGAATCAACATAGATAAAAATTGCCATATCACCCAAAGCAATATAAAGATTTGATGCAATCCCCATCAAAATCCCAATGGCATTTTTTAAAGAAACAGAAAAAAAAATCATCAGATTTGTATGGAACCACAAAAGACCCCGAAGAGCCAAAGCAATCCTAAGAAAAAAGAACAATGCTGGAGGTATCACACTCCCTGATGTTAGCTTGTACTACAGGGCAACAATAATCAAAACAGCATGGTATTGGTAGAAAAATAAACACAGACCAATGGAATAGAATTGAGAACTCAGAAAAAAACCACCTAAATATGGACAGATAATTTTTGACAAAGAAGCCAAAAACATACAATGGAGAAAAGACAGCCTCTTCAATAAATGGTGCTGTGAGAATTGGATAGCCACGTGCAAAAGAATGAAACTGGACAGCTATCTGTCACCATGTATCAAAAGTAATTCAAAATGGATCAAAGACCTAAGCTTAAGATCTGAAACAATAAACTGCATAGAAGAAAACATAGGTACTAAACTTCGGACCTCGGGTTCAACGAATATTTTATGAATTTGACTTCAAAGGCAAGGGTAGTAAAAGCTGAAATAAATGAATGAGACTATATCAAACTTAAAAGCTTCTGCACAGCAAAAGAATCCATCGACAAAATAAAGAGGCAACCAACTCAATGGGAGAAGAGTTTTGCAAACAACGCCTTCGATAAGGGGCTAATATCCAAAATATACAAGGAACTCATACAACTCAACAACAACAAAAAACAAACAACCCAGTTGAAAAATGGGCAGAGGAGCTGAAGTGAGATTTCTCCAAAGAGGACATACAAATGGCAAATAGACATATGAAAAAATGCTCAACATCACTAATCATCAGAGAAATGCAAATAAAAACCACAATGAGATATCACCTCACCCCAGTTAGAATGGCTATCATCAACAAGACAAATAGTAACAAGTGTTGGAGAGGCTGTGGAGAAAAAGAAACCCTCATACACTGTTGGTAGGAATGCAGACTGGTGCAGCCGCTGTGGAAAGCAGTGTGGAGGTTCCTCAAAACATTATGAATAGAATTACCATATGACCAGCAATCCCTCTCCTGGGTATCTACCCCAAAAATCTGAAAACATTTATACATAAAGACATGTATGCTCCAGTGTTCACTGCAGCTTAATTTACAGTGGCCAAGACATGGAAACAACCGAAATGTCCTCCAATAGATGAATGGATAAAGAAGTTATGGTATATATACATAATGGAACACTATTCGGTGGCAAGAAAAGATGAAATAGTACCATTTATGACAACATGGATGGATCTTGAGATTATAATGCTAAGCGAAATAAATCAGACAGTAAAAATAGAGAACCATATGATTTCAATGATATGTGGTATACAAAACTGAAAACAATAAAAGAACAAGACAAACAAAGGAAGAAACCAAAACTCATAGACATAGACAGTAGTTTAGGCGTTACAGGGGGTAAAGGGGGAGAGGGGCTCTAGAAAAGGGTAAACGGGGTCTAATATATAGTGATGGAAGGAGAACTGACTCTGGATGGTGAACACACAATGTAAGATATAGATAATGTATATAATTGTACACTTGAAATCTGTGTCACGTTACCAACAATTATCACCCAGACCAGAAGAGCTACCCAGCAGCTGACTTACAGAGTCGGAAGAAATGCTATTTGTTGTTTTAATACGCTAAGTTTTATGACTGACTTGTTACCCAGAAAAAGCTAACTGGTAGATAAACAATATATTTTATTTCTTTAAATCTACTTAGAAGCTGATATAAGGCTATACGTAGGTGCTCCGTATATATTTGAACCAAATGATGTCAGAGTTTTGTTAGCGGGTTCTGACTGATTACTTACCTCTTCAGGTGATAAGTTGCATTGAGACGCCACAGCAGTTATATAAGCTTCAACTACCACTGTACTCTGGGGGAAGCCAAATCCTCGAAAGGCAGTGTTGGATGGCAAATTTGTTTTGCAAGCCCTACCCCTGCACCGGAAATTAGGAATATAGTATGTATTTTCAGATTTCAGCACAATGATATCCACCACCTGAATTAAAGCAAACAAAACAAAACTTCTTATTTATCAAATATTCAAAACCAGTTATTCAAATTTTATCTCTAACTTGAATCTTTCACAGAATCTATCTAATTCTTAAGACAAATATTCCTGCAGAAAAAGGGCGGCGCATACAGCTAAGAGATAACCTACAGAAAGGTGTATTTCTCATTTACCAACTCAGATTCATCAGGAGTGCATCCACCATTGACATAATATTCAACATCAGCAGATTTGATCACACCATTGTTCATGAATCCAATCTGAAAAGTGATATAACAAGTAAAAACAATTTTTTTTAACCGTCCTTTAAAAGCAGACCATGTTGTACACAAACACATCTGATCACAGTTGCCAATCCACACCCAACTTCTGCACATAAATGATGTGACAGTCACCAGAGGAACACTGAAGAAGTTGACCATGATTCCAACAGCAAGTTCTGATTTGTTTTAGGTAGCATCCAAATAGCCCTTTCCAATTGGTGTGGAATTTAGTAATTGTCTTTTCTGTTGGCTAGGTATTACTGAACAATGTTTTAGGCAGGTTCCTGAAAATTTTGCTTTCACTCACTTTGTATTTTCCGAGGAGTGGGTGACGGCCAGCAGTTATCAGCATGTCATCACCACGCTCTAGAATAAACCGGATTGGGCGGCCAGTCCTATAGGAAATGACTGTTAATACGCTGGATGCTTCATAAAGTTGTAGAAACACAGAGATGATGAAAGGCGTCTGGAGATAATCTAGGTTAGTGGTTTTCAATGGGGGCAGTAACATAACTTAAACCACATAGTGGTTGCTGTGAGGGCATTAAAATGTAAAAACAAACAACCAAACAAAAACCTGTTAGTATTATCATTCTTAGTCATGTCTGAGAGTTTAATTATTGAAATGATATATTATTTGGTTATAAGTTACCTTCCTTTCTTTTTTACATTACATTAAGGCATTGTATGAATATTTTGCAATTATGTGTATCAGGTTATATTATCATCAACTTATCAATTTGGGTATTAAAGGGGGCATTAAAATACTTGCCATAAGGGGAATGTTGAGGCTGAAAGGGTTGAAAACCAATGCCCCGTGGAGCTTAACCCCCCTGCATTCAGACTCCCCTTTCATAAAGTGCCCATTAAAGACTTCTCTGGCTTCTAAGGAAATGCTTCCAGTAACTACACACCTGTCTTTTTTAGGACAATCTTTTTTTATCGTTGGAAGTGCCACATAACTAAGATATTCCCAGTTTTCTTTTTTGCAGCTATAGACTGGCATAAGTTGAGTTTTTCCTGAACATACTTAATGAACTTTGGTATGTATAGGCTCACTAAAGTCATGGCTATTCTTGTGTCTGGGTATTACATCCGGATGATACAGAGACCAAGTAAACATTCCCAGGCACCAGCAGACCCTGGTGTATTTCATAACAAAATGTGTCCCTTGTAAGTTTGGGGCTTTGACCATCCCTCCACTCAGCCATCTCATGCTTGATTTATTTTAATGATTTAAAACAAACATTTTAAAGAGTGAAAGTCAATGCAGTTCACAAAAAAGTAATACATAGTTATGTCTGTGCAATGAGTCAAAATTTACAACGATTGCATTCATTCCACACAGCTATCTTGTGAAACAGATAGATAGTATTTTCCCCACTTTACGGGTGAGGAAACTGAGGTGACTTGCCTAACGTGACCTTGTGAACGAGTGGGGAGAGCAGGACTTGAACATAGATCCTCTGGCTCCAGGTCCAATGTCGTTTCACCCACATGCTAACCATACATACCTTTTGGAAATGAAAGGCTATGACCTAGGGAATGAAAGCTGGGATGCAAGGCTGGAAGGGTGTGGGTGGCATCTGCCCTGCTAGGACTTCTGACATCAATAGCTGTCACTGCCACTCTTACTTGTTGGCGGCCACAGCAGTGATAGCACCTAGCAATGCGGGCTTGCTTGCTTTCCCCCCAAATGCTCCTCCAGCTCGTCTCATGTGGCAGGCGATTCTACTTCTTGGGACGTTTAGTGCTGTAGCCACAAAGTCCTGCAAGAGGTAAGTCCCCGAAGCCACATAAGTGCAATTTAATAGTATATTTCTTCACTCATGTACTTGCCCTCTGCTTAACAAAAGAAATTCAGTAATTCAACAAATACAACATTTACAGAACGATGCAACCATCATCACAATCTAATTTTAGAACATTTTAAGCATCCTCAAAGAAACCTTAGATCTGTTAAGCAGTCACTCCTAATCTCTCCCAACCTCAACTCCCCCTAACACCCTCACTACTAGGCAACCACTAATCTGCTTTCCGTCTCTATTGATTAGCCTGTTCTAAACATTTTATGTAAGTGAATAATACAATATATGGTCTTTTGTGACTGGCTTCTTTCACTCAGCATTGTGTTTTCAAAGTTCATCTATGTTGTAGCATATATCAGTACTCCATTTTTAATGGCTGAATAATATTCCATTGTACAGCAATATCACTTTTTAAAAAATCCATTTATTAGTTGATGAACATTTGCATTGTTTCCAATTTTGGATATTGTGAACAGTGCTGCTATGAACACTTGTGTAGAAGTTTGTGTGTGGACATATGTTTTCATTTCTCTTGGGTAAATAGATACCTAGTCATGGGATTGCTGCGTTATGTGGTCACTCTATTTTTAACATCCTGAGAAAATGCCAAACTGTTTTCCAAAGTGACTGTGCCATTTTTCATCCCCATCACCAATGTATGGCAGTTCTAATTTCTCCACATCCTTGCCAACACTTGTTATTGTCTGTCGTTTGATTATATATTCTAGTGTAGATGGAGTGGTATTTTTGTGGTTTTGATTTGCATTTCCCTAGTAATTAATGATGCTGAACATCTTTTCATGTGCATATTAGTCATTCATAGACCGTTGGAGAAATATCTATTCAAATCCTTTCCTGGGCCTGCTTTTGATACTGCCTCAGGTTCCTGTGGGCTATGAGTACCCAGTGTCCTAGGTACCCCTGGGAAATGCCTTCTGTCATGGAGCTGATTGTACCCTAAGAGGTATTGATGGTAGACAGCAAGGATGACATTGGCACATACACGTTATCCCTTTGGAGCCCAGAGCCTGATACTGTCTACTAAAAGAGAACTCAGAGGTGATATTTGTCACCTTCCTCAATTTACAGAAAAAGATATTGCTGCCCAGTGACTTGTAGAAGACCATGTAGCTGCTTGGGGACAAAGCCCATATCTCCTCACTTTTTTGTCCACTTCAAAACTTGCAACTGTGGAGGCCACAGCCAAATCCCAGATCAGCGTCAGTCCCCTACCCTTTCATTTTGCCTTGAATGGCAGCTGGTAGCTTCATCCTCCCATGGAACCGAGCCATTGTCTTAGGACCATAAGGTACCAACTCACTGAACTCCACCAGGAAGCCCCCAGCTTTTCCCTGCAGTGATGCTGTCAGCCTCCTCCCAGTGTAATTGTTTAAGTACTCCCCTGTGTCTGCTACTCTTCTAGGACCTACAACTCCACATTTCAGGAGAAAGGAATGTCAGAGGATTTTCTTTACTTGCCTGGGGATGGCAATGCCTTACATCTCAACCGCTGGAACAGGACTGTAACTCACATGCTACTGTTCCGGGCTGAAATGTCTTGGAAATGCAATCACTTTATGTATGCACAACCAATACACGGAAACATTCATATAGAGAAGCAACACAAATGAATCACAAAGAGAAATTTAAATATATGTGTACCACCAATACAACATTCATACGGAAAAGCAATTCATGGGATATAGAGTACAGCCTAGGGAACAGTCAATGAAACTGTAACAGCTATATACGATGTCAGAGAGGTAATAGATTGGGGGAGGAGGGTTATCACTTTGTGAGGGGTGTAAATATCTAACGATTACATTGCTTTATACACCTGAAACTAATTTAAAAAAAGAGAAAGAAAAAGAAAAGCAATGCAGATGAATGAACCACAAAGGGTATGTAAATGTAATATAATGCTACGGTTTTGACCTCCCCTGAGATTAAGTTTTACACTATCAATTGTTGTTATAAGAGAAAGATAAACTTTGCCCTGTATTTTGGAAGGCAGCAAAAATTTCAGATCTCTTTGAAAGGTCTAGCTTCTTAGGGAAACATTTACCCCATTTTCTTCATTCTAGACTTGAGCTAATGTCAAGTGGGCAGCAAGTTTGAGGCGTGGCAGTGTGAGGAGTCAAAAGGCCCCTAGAACAGAATGCCTGGTTGCGAGGGCCTCACGTCACATAGTCATCTGCAGTCTCATTTTCCAAACATATCTTGTTACCTGTACGTGAGTTGGATACTGCATTCCAAGGTGTAACACCATTTCTTTATCTTCTTCTTTTGGGATAGCCAAGATAGTTTGCGTTTCCATGTAAAAATGTTCTTGTCCTTCCACATGGACCTCACCTGTAAAGCATAAACACAGGACAATGTTTACTTGAAAGTCCCAACTTGGAGGCTCTATGTGGTGTTTGGTTTATCAAAAGTGAGTTGCTTCAGCTTATGGAGAATGGAACTTTGTATCATTTGGTTAAACCACATTTTCTAATTAAGCCTCACTGTGCCCAACCAGCTACATGACCCTGGGTAATTCACTCCCCTTTTCTTGGCCTCTGTTTCCTCATCTGTCTAGTGGGGTGGTGAGATCGCCAGTGTGTTGGACTTGAGTGCACAGATTAACCTGACCACATATCCAGGCTGTCATCTCCTTGCTCAGTGAATTTGGCCAAGTTATTAAACCCTCATTTCCTCATCTATAAAATGGTGGGTAATAATAACATGTACCTCAATTAGGTGGCATTAGGATTATTGAATCACAGAAAGGATAAGTAGCTTGCTAAAGGACACAAAGGTTTAAAATGGGAGAACTGTTCCCTACACTAAAACTAGCCTGTTCTTACTGTTTTATCTGAGATTTTTTGGCCTATTTAATATATCCTTATCATTTTGTAGGCTGTAACAAGAGAGGTATTTGGCCTTAGTTTAAGCATTTCAAAGGCAGTATTTTAACTTTAAAACTAGCCAAAAGAGTTTTGTGTTGTTAAAATACGTGAATTGTTTTGCCAGGGGTCAAAGGCTGTCTTGAAACTATTTCTTGGGACAATAGAATATGAGCCATGCAAAAATTCCTCTTAAAAAAAAAAGCTTTGCATGTATATACTGAATTTAATCTACACCCAAATTTATTTAACAATGACAATTTTTACAATATGCTGGGCATTGCTCTGAGGCTTAGCACTTTGCAGATAATGAATTCATTTAATCCCCATACCAACTTTATGAAGCAAGTATTACTAGGAAACTGACATGGTAAAGTTAAGTAAGCTAAGCTGTCCAATGCCACACAGACAGTAAATAACAGAGCTCGGATTCAAACCCAGGCAACCTGAGTCCAGGAGCCATGCTCTTAACTACACTGTTTCTCTATGTTGGCATACTCTGCCCAAACTCCAAATTTCCTTTGTATTTCAAATCTCCCACTTGTGCCAAAATTTTGAATTCCAATGGGCAAAATCCTGAATGACAAAAAGCTAGCACCTTGTCACTCTGATGCCCTTAGGGTAAGTATAAAAATTAAAAGAAAACATACAATTGTGGTTAAGAGCAAGGACCTTTGGGTCATCTAGTCCTGGGCTCCAGTCCTGGTTCTATTGCTAATTAGATATGAGACCTCAACCAATTACCTAACTTTTCTGAGCCTCAGTTTCCTCATCTGTAAAATAGAGCTACCAATATGTGTCTTCTCAGAGTTGTTTTGCTTGCATATTAAATAGTAAGCAGTAAATACTAAGAAGCTTAAAATAAGTTTAATAATGCTCATTTCTTAGGGTTGATGTCAGGATTAAATAATATAATACATATAAAAGACTTAGCATGGTGTCTGGCACAACAAGTATTTGATAAATGTCATCTGATATTATTATTATTATTAACTAAACTTTAGCTTATAGGCTTTGTAAAATCTCAATTAGTTTTATAAAATTCATTATGAAGTAATGGCACAAGAACATTTGGCACAAGTAGTAGATACTGTCAAAATTCTGAGCATCTCTCATAACTTTTCTCGTTGTATCTAACTATTCTGAGGCAGTGAATACTTTTTATAATTGGAAGGCAGCCTACATTTTCTGCTTAAACAAAATGATGTTGGGAAACAAGTATTCTAAAGGTATTTCTGATGTTTTACTAAAAGATAAAAGCTTATAGAACTTGCCCTTCCAGTTATTTAGAAGTCGGTAATAGATCCTGTGAAAATCATTATTTTTCTCTTACCTAAGACCAGTAGTGATACTCTTAATAGAGATAGCTGTGGTTCTCAACTCTGGCCACCCCTTGAGATCACCCACCTGGGGAGCCTAAAAGAAAATACTAATACTCTGACCTTATACTACAAGGTTCTGATTTCATTGGGATCTGCATATTGGCATTTAAAAAAATCATACTAACTTGGTCTAGCCTGTGCAGTAAGTCAAAATAAACAAACAAACTACCTAACTAACAAACAAATAATAGTATCAAGATTAGAAAAGATAAATAAAACTGTTATGATATGATTTGTATATATAGAAAATTCAAGAGAATCTATAAGACTATTAAGTAGTAAGTAAATTCAGCAAAGTTCCTGGATATATGATAAATATACAAAAACTAATTGTGTTTTTATATATTAGACACAAATAAGTAGAAAATTAAATAAAAATATCATTTATAGTAGCATCAAAAACATCAAATACTAGGAATAAACATTTGGGAGCATGTGCAAGGTCACTATAGTGAAAACTACAAATTTACTAAGAGTAATTAAAGTAAACCTAAGTAAAAGGCAGGGTCTACCATGTTCATGGGTTGGAACTTAATGTTGTTAAGATTTCAATTCTCTCAAATTGATATTGTTTCAGGGCAATCCCCCTCAAAATCCCAGGAAATTATTATTAGTGGATATTAATGAACTGATGATAAATGTATACAGAAATGCCAAGAACCCATAATAATGAAAGTCATATTGAAGAAGATATAGCAAAAGGGCCTTACATGATCAGATTTCAAGAGTTATAGTAAGTGAGATAGTGTGATATTAGCACAAAGATAGATCAGCAGATGAATAGAATACAATAGAGAATTCAGAAATAGAACAATACATATAATATGTAGACACCTGGAAAACAAGAAAAGCTGCACTTCAATTCAATACGGGAAAAAACAGTCTTTAATAAATGGTACTAGGTCAATTGGATATCCGCTTGAAAAAGATTGAAACTTGACCCCTGTCTCACACCATATAGAGAAATTAATTTGAGATGGATCATAGATGTAAATGTCAAAGCTAAACATTTTATCAAGCTTCTAGGGGAAACCATAGGAAAACATCTTTATGACCTGTGAATAGGCAAAAATTTCATGGCACCAAATCATGAACCATAAAAAAGACTCATAAATTGGACTTCATTAAAATCATAAACTTTTTTTCATGAAAAGAAACCATGAAGGCAATGAAAATGCAATTTGCAGGCTGAGAAAAGATATGTGCAATACCCATAACCAACAAAGAATTCATATCAAAAACATAAAATCTTCTATAAATCTGTAAGTAAATAAATTATTATATTATAGATTATATCAAAATCAATAACATCTAATCCTAATTAATGATCATTTTAAATTTAATTAATTAAAAAACAGGCAATAGCCTTGAACAAACATTCACCAAAGAGCACATTAAAATGGTTAATATACATATGAAAAAGTTTCATCATTAGTCATTAAAGAAATTCAGTTAAATCCACAATGAGATACTACTATACACCCATCAATTACATAAAATTAAAAAGACTAACAATAACAACCGAACAATGAAACTTTCATAATTGTTAATAGGAGTAAATTTGAAATGATTCTTTAAATGCTTGACATTAACTTATAAAGGTAAACATATAAAAACACTATTATTTGACAATTCTCCTCCTGGGTATATTCCATTGGAAACGAGTGCCCATGTTCACCAAAAGACGTGTGTAATAGTGTTCGATATAAAAACGTCCAAACCTATAGAGAATTTTTACGAGTTTTTTTAAGCCAAACTGATGACATGGATGGGAAACAAGATCTTAAATGCTTGTTTAGAGAGAATAACAGTTTTGTAGTTTCTTTTATACATTTGGAATTAAGAAGGGAACCTCAGGAAGATTACATGAAGGTGGGATGATTGGATTACAGGATAGTTAACAGATTATGTATTTCCTTGAGGGTGGTTTGAAAAAAAAGGCATTTCAAAGGTGTACTTATCATTTTGTGAGGGGGTTATCACTTTGTGAGGAGTATAAATGATAAATGTCTAACGAGTACAGTGTTTTGTACACATGAAACTAAAAAAAAAAGTGTATTAACCTAGATGCACAGAAACAATGGACAGGGCTTGCTTAAGGCAACGAGAAACCTTTTACTAAAGGAGTTACTGTATTTTGCCGTGTATAATGCACTCCTATGTTTAATGTGCACCCACATTTTTGGCCCAAACTTTCATGGGAAAAAAATCTTTTGTTTTAATTTTTAATTCAAATTTTTATTTGTTTACATTTAGGTACTTGTTTTTTTGTATTATAAAGGAATTTTAGCATTTATTTTTTTAACATATTATGGTACAAGAAATTTTATGTAACAAATAATTACAAAACACAAGAACAGATACAATGTACAAGAAATTTTATGTACTGGTAATAAATTTATGATATTTATGCATTATAGAAGGCCAAGAACTCTTTGTCATTGAGTTTATCGTAAGTTCAACAAAACCGATTATCGTATTCCAGGGTATTATTTTGCATACGGATATCGTATTGCTTTCTAGAGTTACACTTTTAACTCATAAGCATAAAATAATTAAAAACATTTATATAGATACAGAATTAGTACTACCCATGTATAATGTGCATCCTTATTTTTCCCTCACAAATTTGGGCAAAAAAGTGCACATAATATACAGCAAAATACATTATATGCCTGGGGTGTGACTACCCATCATGACCTGCCCAGGCAGGAATTTATGATCAGATCACCTTGAGAGGTTACTTTCAATTACATTTATTATGGCCCCCATTTTTCATCTACAGTAGTGTTTTAGAAACTTTATTCATAATAGTCCCAAGTTGAAACCAACCTCAAATGTCCATCAACAGAAGAATAGATAAATTGTGTTATATTTATACATGGAATACTCCTGGACAATGAAAAAAAACCCCAAAAAACTACTGATCTATGCAACAACATGGATGAATTTTTCCATACATAAAGCTGAATAAAAGAAGTAGGCACAAAAGAAGTTACACTCTAGCTTCCATTTATATGAAATTCAAAACAGGTGAAACAAATCTATAGTGACAAAAGTTAGAATGAGACCTTTTGGAAGGTTACTGACCTAAAGGAGGCAAAAGGAAGCTTTTTGGGGTGCTGTAAATGTTCTTTATTTTGATGTGGATTTCTACCTATGTAAAATTTCATCAAGCTGTAAAGTTATTATTTGTGCATTTTAAATTATGATTTAAAAATCACACTAGAATTGAGAAGTTCTGACTCAGAGTTTCAGTATTTCTCAAACCAATTGATTGAATTTAGAGTCTTCCACTTCAGAGGCTTCATTTTTCCAGCCCAAGACCACTCACCTTCAATGATTTGATCAACATGTTTAAAGGCTTGCTCTACATTTCCTTGCTCAATTTTTCTCTCAGCAGTAAGAAATGAATTGTGCTCTAGGGCTTGCTGCAGGGGAAAAACAAACAAACAACACCAAACAGAAAATGTTTTTCCCCCCATTCTGATAAGCCAGTCATCTCCCATCAAACTCCCACGCTCCTGCTCTATCAGACCTTTACCTACCAACACTATCTGAGCAATGTGGAGTCAGCAGAAATCAAGTTAAAATGGATTACAGGCACTGGTGATGGCTTAGTTTTGTTCAGGGTTCTGAGGAAAAGCTTAGGGGAGACGAGGATATATAAAACATGGTCCTAGCCTCTGGACAGTTTGGTATTAAGCTGCCAACTTTGTGCTGAAGAGGCAGATAATAAAGAAAGGCCAAGAAAGAAGAGGCTGGTGTTGGTGGCCTTGTATTGACGACCTAAATTATGTGCTAAATTGGATGGGATTAGGACGGTTAGAGAAGAGATGGGAAATCATTTGAAGTCACGGAAATCTCATAAAACAATAGTTTGAGGTTGAAACCAAGCCGAGAGGCCAAAATGAGAACAAGGCCAGACTGGCTGTGAGAGGTTATTTTATTTGTTTATTATTAATTAATTAATTAATTTTTTATCAAGGAGAACTTGGATGAGCTTGAAAGGTGGATTGAGACTGGACTATGCAGAATCTTGAGTTCCATATTAGGAACCTTAACTAAGGGTACATTGCTGTTTAGCAAAAGTGATATGATGAAGTTTTGTGGCTTAGAAAAGTTAATATGATAGGTAGATGTATTGAGATAAAGTACAAGAGACTCTTTAAGTAGTTATTGTAGTAAATCTGGTAAGAAGGTGGTGAGGAGTGGATTAGAGGGTGGGATGGGGGTGAAAATGAGAATAGAAAGAATGGTGTTGGATGGGTACTAGATTTATGTGGGTGATCACATCATAAGTTATATAAATATCTAATCACTATGTTGTACACCTGAAAGTAATTTTGTATGTCAACTATAATTGAAAAGTTAAAAAAAAATTTTGAACCAAAAAAAAAAGAAAGGGGCATTTAAAGGATAACTGGGGAAGACTTGAACTTGGCAACTGTTGGGAAGAACAGGGGAGAATCAAAGAGGATGATAAAGACTGCATCCTGCTTGGCTGATTTTATATCGCTTATGCCTACATTAACAGTCTATCCCTCCATCACGCACATTTATTGAGCACCTACTGTGGGTTTAGCATTTCACTAGGTCCTGGGGATATAAAGCACCATAGACATGTTCTTGACTTCATTAATAACAAATAACAAACACAGAATTGACAGCTAATATTTACTGAATGTGTTCTACATCCTGGGTGCTGTTCTAAACATTTTACTTGGCATGCAAATTATACTATTAAACTATTTTGTGACTCCATGGGCCAAATCGGCCAAAAGTACATCACCCTAGTCATTCTAGAACACCCAGAGCGGCCTGAATACCTCTATTGTGATAATCCTCGGTTCTATGTCTTCATAAGTGATCTTCACTTGTTTCGCGGCCTCTTTTGCGTGAGCATGGGTATCAGCAGCTACAGTGCAGATTATCTGACCCACACAAATGACCTGCAGGAAAGCCACACGTAATTAGCTACCCCATAAACGAATCACAAAAAGGATTTACTGTTCCCAAATTCTTACCTTTACCCACTGGTTCTTGTGACCAAAAGAAAGATTATTTTCTACCTAGGAGGATAAATTGAGTGGGATTTAGGGGGTACAGCAATGGGATGCAGAACTTAATTATCTGGCCTATGGTTGTCTTCAGCCATATTTCTCGCCATTTCCCACATTACACACAGTAATTCAGTCATCCTGAAATTCCTGAAATTCTGCTGGTTCTTTTAATGTCCTATGCTCTATATTGCTTCTATGACTTTTATGACTTTTTAGAAGCCTCCCTTGAGAGGGCTTATGGCTTTTATCAGAATCTCAACAGGGTCTACAATTCAAGAGAGATTTTGAGCATCACTGAGGTGGCATCATTGGTTCTCTGCAAGTCTTTGTGATGTAAAAATGAATCTATGGATGTTTAACAATAGATTAACAATCTGTAACACATAACCAATAATTGTTTTGGCATTTCCAGTAAAGTATTTGAATAATAAGCCACACACAAATCACACACCTCATTTTGTGCATAGAGAATCTCTTCTTGAGGGTTATTATCTCCCGGAACATCTTCTGCTGTTATCACATCAACAACACCTGGAAGTGCGAGGGCTTCTGAAACATCAATTGATCTAGGAGGGAAAATGTACACAATAAAGTTGCAGGGGTAAATTCAGGATACAATATCAATGATTCCTCAAGCACAGGGAAAAACTACAAAGGACCTCATAACTAAATCGGGCAATATTCTATGTTGGTGTTCTGACTCTTGACCACAGATTCTTTTGTAACTGTTCTTAAAAAATGACTGATTCCCAGCCAGAAGAGGAAACGAATAATCTTAATTGACTTCATTATATAATAATCTCTCAATTGGAGTGTGAAATTGTTAATGCAGTTCAGTAATGTATAGGAACATCTTTTATTTCCTTACATGATTTTTGCATGAGCTCTGGTGCTGGTGACTGGAGCCAGGAAGAGTTCTTGCGCAATGGGGGGCATGTCGTCTATATACACAGCTTCCCCTGTGGCGTGTTTAATGGCTGACTGGTGCATGACCGGGTGGCCGACAGGATCTTGTGGGGGTTGGCGGGGATCCACACACTGTTAATGAACAAAGCACATTATTTTACTGCCAGACATTCTCAAGCACTGAGAATTGGGTCTGATATATCTGGCTTACTCACAAATCAAGGAAAACTAGAGGCAATTGGGTATCCATACCCATGAGTCAAAGTTAAAAATATTCATTGAGTATTATTACGGTAAAGAATATATTCTGGTGACAGCACCGCCCCCCTCCGTCCCAACGGAAAAATGAGAAGACATTGTTTCTGTCCTCAAGATTCTACAACCTTGTTTAGGAATCAGAACACACACAAACACACATTACAATAATGTGATCAAATTCATAAAGCAATAAAGAATCATTTGCACAGCCAATATGGTACAAGGAAAATACACGGTTTCCTGGGAGATTCGGGGTGGCTGTAATAAAGTAGGGAAGGCTTTCCAGAAGCAGTAAACGTTGAGTGAGGTTTTAAAGTTAAGGACTGACATTGGCCAAGAAAAGGAGGAAATTTTAAGCTACAAAACTGAAAACAGTGAAGAAGGGAGATTCAAAATTGAATTTCTTATGTGGTCTTGGGTAAAAGCATAGACGCTAAACCAAACAAGTAGTGTGTGGGTGACAATGGCTTTAGCAGACTTTATCTTTACAAGCAATACAAAATATATCTGTTGACAAGAGGGATACACATGCATAACGCATACGTCCGAATGAATAAACAGATTAAAAAACAAAAACCCTACCCACCAACCTGGAACATCTGAATTCCTTGGGGTGTTTCTATGGGGAAATCTTCCAGGGCGCTCATGAACTTTTCTGGGATATCAGGAAATTTCTGCGGATCCTGAAAATATTATTTCACATTTAATTTTACAATCTGAGTGACTAGCTTGGAAAAACATATGTAGAAATAGGATTACCCAATATGTTCTCCCAGATATTAGATGTCAGTTCTGCTGGGAAAAAGCCCTGAGCTTCAAGTCCCCTAGACTCGTAGCAGTTGCTTGAAGAATAACTATGTCTACTTATGTATACAGAAAAGTGAATGTTATTTCCAGAAAGTGGAGACTTCCCTTCATAGCAAGGTCTCCTTTTGAATGAATGGAAATCTGTACACTTGTAAATGGGCTCTGTGCTTTCAAGTCCAGGACAATCTTTTGGGCATGTATCTCAAAGAAACGATTGAGGGAATGGGCAAAGATGACTTGTGAGTCATTGACCAGGATGTCCAATTCCAGATTATTTGTAATTGATAGTGAAGAAACTAGAATTAAACTAAATATCCAACAACAGGGAAATGGCTAAACAAGTTATAGTATATCCACAAGCTACAACATTCTGTAGTCACTAAAAATAATGTAGTTATTGACATTGAAAAATACTCATGAAATACAGTTAAGTGAAAAAAATGGATTACAAAACTTTGTGTACAGTATGATCCTATTTTTTATCTAAAAAATAAATGTATTCAAATGTTAATAGTAGGATTACTGGATTAGAGTGGATTTTTTAAAATTTTGCTTCTCTGTATTTTGAATTCTTCTATAATGATAGCATACATAACATAATAGAATATGTAATATGTAAAAGAATATATGATAAGGTATAAAAAGCATACTTAATAGATTATCTTAGATATACACTAATTATATATTAATAAACTGAAAATGTTATGTAATACATAATGGAGTAAATAATACAATAGAATACGATAATACTAACAGTAAATAATGTTAATAAAGTAATAAAAAAGGACTGGTTGAACTAAGAGAGTAAAGCTCTCAGCCATAAAAGAAATGTGGTATAGTCATTGTCTGCTATTTTTGAGACAGCTCGTGATTTATCAAGGGGACACTCAAAGTCATGGGCCATATTTTAAGAAACACTGCTGTGGAAGTCATTTAAAACTAGGCTATATAAGAAATAAATAGTTAACCAAAAACCAGGAAAAATCTAAATGTCTAAAAATGAGGAATAGATTCAAATAATAGTACATCTTTCCATAAACATGCCACACAGTCATTATGTCATAAAGTCACTGAAGACACTGAAAGATGTTTGTTACTAAGTGAAATAAGCAAACTATACTAAACAGTTCTATAGCCGTATATGTGTGACAAATATACATACACATCCATAAAGAAGGGTTTAGAAGGGTACAAACCAAAGTACTAATAGTGACTAACTATGCTGATGGGATTACAAATGCTTTTCCTTTTTGGCTTATTCACATTTTCTAAATATTAAAGAAGGTATTATATTAACAAGAAAATTTTCTTTAAAATAGGAAAAAAATTATAATTTACGTACTGAAGGATTTTTGCAACTGTAGGTCAATTTTATATTGCATATTAGTATTTGTCACAAAAATTATAGGGCAAATGGAATAACAAGGCCGTCCCCTTCTTAGCCCAGGGATGAAGGAAAAGGGCGAGGGAAGGAAAGGAACAAAGAAGGGCCAGGAGGAAGCTGCTGGAGCACCACACTGAGGGCTCCATCCCTGGTACCCTTGATGTATTCTCAAAACCAAGCAAGTCTTTCATGTGCAGACTCGCGCTCCGAATATCAACGCATCCAGAGACCCAGAGAAGTCGTTTACCATTTTATTCAGTCCTCGCCTCACTTTGAGGTAGAATTTGAAGAGTAAGCTGATGATGAGGGTTCGCCTGTATTCTACCATGCCACCCTCAGCTGCTGGTGGAATGTAAATCTCATCCAGGACCAATCGGCATGCATCACTCAGCATTTGGTCATCCCATTGTCTAGTAGAAAAGAATGTGAACATTTCACAGAAGAGGCAAAGACAGACTAAACAGATAGGGCAAGGGAAGACGGAGAGCCATCTGTAGACATCTTTGAAGTCTACACAAAATAACCTCAAGTATTTCACTGGCTTTTTTTAGAATCTGATGCAGTGTTTCCCAAATTATCTGTACCAAGTCCTCCTTTATTATTATTTAAAATCTTTTTATTATTTTACTTTTTCATTGAGATATAATTGGCGTGTAATATGTTAATTTCAGGTGTACAATATAATGATGCAATATTTGAATACTATACTGTGAAATGATCACCACAATAAGTCTAGTTAACATGCATCACCAGAGTTACAAAATTTCTTTTCTTACGATGAGAACTTTTAAGATCTACTCTCTTGGGGGCGGCCGGACGGTTCAGTTGGTTAGAGGGCACGAGCTCTTAACAACAAGGTTGCCGGTTTGATTCCCACATGGGCCAGTGAACTGAGCCCTCTACAACTAGATTGAAAACAATGGCTTGAGCTTGGAGCTGAGCCACCAACTGATGGCCGGTTGGCTCAGTGGTTGGAGTGCAGTGCTCATAACACCAAGCTCGCCTGTTCGAGTCCCACATGGACCAGTGAGCTGTGCCTTCCACAACTAAGTTGAAAAACAATGACTTGACATCCTGGAAAAACACTGTTCCTCAATATTCCCCAATTAAAAAAAAATCTACTCTCTTGACAACTTTCAAATATATAGTACAGTATTATTAACTATAGTCACCATGTTGTACAAATTCCCATGCATTATTTATTTTATAGCTGGAAGTTTGTACTTTTTAGCCCCCTTCATCCTCTCTGAGGATGGGTCCCCTGCTGGAACCACCAATCTGTGCTCCTTATCCATGGCTTGGTTTTTGTTTTGTATTTCACATATAAGTGACATCATATGGTATCTGTCCTTCTCTGTCTGACGTATTTCACTTAGTATAATTCCCTCAGGGTCCATCCATGTTGTTGCAAATGGCAAGATTTCCTTCTTTTTCATTGCTGAATAATATTCCATTGTGTGTGTGTGTGTGTGTGTGTGTGTGTGTGTGTGTGTGTGAGTGACAATACATATATCACTCCATATATAATAGATCACATTTTCTTTGTCCATCCATCCATCAATGGACACAGGTTGCTTCCATATTTTGGATATTCTACACAATGATACTATGAACATGAGGGTGCATGTATCTTTTTGAATTGGTGTTTTCATTTCCTTTGGATAAATACCCAGAAGTGGAATTGCTGCATCATATGTTAGTACTATTTTTAATTTTTCCAGGAGCCTCCATACTGTTTTCCACAGTGGCTGTACCAATTGACAATTTCACCAACGGTGCACGAGGGTTCCTTGTTTTCCACATCCTTGACAACACTGATTATTTCTCGTCTTTTTGATAATAGCCATGCTAACAGGTATGAGGTGATAATCTCATTATGGTTTTGATGTGCATTTTCCTGATAATTAGTGATATCGAGCACATTTTCATGTACCTGTTGGCCATCTGTGTGTCATCTTTGGAAAAACGTCTATTCAGATCCTCTGCCAATTTTAAAATTGGACTGTTTGTTTTTATTATTTTTAACTTCATGGACTGGGAATGTTGATTTACCTCAAATAGCTTAGGTAACAAAAGTATGAAAATCAAGTTTCCTGAGATCCCGGGACTTCATCTTGTTCAATGCTGTCTCTCTAGCAACTAGACCATATCTGGCACATACACTCCACAGGTAACGACTGGTAAATGACCAAATTATTGATGAAGGTTGTGAAATATTTCACAAATGAAAGTTTCTACATAAAAGCTGTGGAAGCATCAAGTTATTTTAGTGTCTGAGAAAAAATCTTGCATTAAGTTCTAGTTGTTGACAATGAGTACGATGGGTGGATAAAAATTATTATAAAAGCACTAACTGGAAGAATTTTAAAAACTTAACCTTCCAAATGCTGGAAATAATGAGAGTGACAAGAGGAAGGCCATTTAACCTTTTGGAACATTTCATGTACTTTATGTAGTTTAAGGACATTTTCAGGTGTCTTAGGACACAGTATTGGAAACATTTACTTATTTTGCAGGTTAATTAAAAGTTAAATTTTGAAAATATCTACTTAGATTAATTTGTGCATTAATGTTATTATAGAAACTGGAATCAAAGAATTTTTGTATCCTGAAGGAGATTGGCTTTTGAGTGACTTTCATTTTTTTTTTTACACTTTTCTGCAGTGCTTAAATTTAAAAAATGAACATATATATATACTGTAATCAGAAAAAAAATTTCCAAGTTCTATTTTCATTAAAATAGTAAAATAGAAATGTCTGAGTTTCTCGTTCCGGATGTGCTATGATGTACCTTCCAATGAGCTGCTTGCAGGTTTGGCTTGCAGAGACCACGGTGGGGCCAACACTTCCATAGAACATTTGAAGATCTTTGATCGTGTCTGTGCCATCTTCAAACTTCACACTCATCCCGGCATTGACAATGGCAAAGGCATTCTCCTGACATTGGGCCAGCCGCATTCCTGACACAAAGTGCCACTGGAAATAGAAACACATGCAGAATCTTTAGTGTTTATCTCCACTGTCTGATGAACAGAAATAACTTAGATGATTATTAATGATGAAAAGGATCCTGGGAATGGACAGGAGTTCTCACATAGGTACTGTTATTGACTCCAGTGGGGACTGTATGTGAGTACTGGGCTATGTGCTTTAGACGTATTAATATTTAATCCTCACAACAACTTTATTCATTTCCAATTTACTGATAAGGGAACTGAGAAATTAAGTAACTTTTGAATTTATCTATTAATTGAATTTATCTAAGTAACTTTTGAATTTATCTAATTGGAGACCATGCAGCAAGGGACAAGGCACAAGGTCACACAGTAAGTGGTAGAGCTGGCGTTCAAATCCAAGCAGTCTGGCTCCAGAGTCTACGCTTTTTTATTTTCAACTCAGAATCACTACACATGGCCTCGGGCAAGTGACTTAAACTGTTCCAGTCTTAATTCGCTGTAAAATGAGAAAGTTGGGTTTGATCAGAGGGTGGCTCCGGGGCTGCTGAGAGGGATGATGGGAAGATAAGGAGGTGAGGTACTTCTCAGAGTGGAACTACCACACTTCCACTTTTAACTGTTTCAATTTGGTGTTCGTTGTCAATTTTACTTGAATAAAGAGTTCTGTTAAAAAAAGAAGCTTCAACTCTACTGGACCAAATGGTCTCCAAAGTGCTTTCCATGTTTAAATTTGTCATTGTAGGTTAAATCTCATTACTAGTGTGAAACATTAGAGTCATAAGATGGGAAAGCTTCTTTGTGTGGCCAGTAGCTTGGTGGGGCGTGGGAGAGAGGTTCAACCCCACCACCATGGAACTTGTCAAGGATAAAACATTTTCTATATGAAAGCAAAGGTGATAAAGAAGTGTTTGAGACACCCATCACATTTACTCTACTGTGCTGATTGATGAGACTTCCTTTTCTATTCCTGCTGCCACCACCCTCATTACCTTTTCTCACCTGAATTATTGGATTAGCCTCCTAAGTCTTCATTCAACCTTCAGTCTGTCCTCCCACCAAGTTATTCTCTATCTTTCCAGTGGATCGATCTTCTTAAAATACTAGTTTCATTAAGATTTTACCTTACGTTAAGGCTTTCAGAGGTGGCTGTTTGCTAGAACACATGCAAACTCCTTGATGGAACAATAGATATGGAGCCCCAGCCTCGTGGCCTCTCCAACCACCTTTCCCGGCTGCCTAGCCTCCAACCTGCCGTTCTCCCGTGACTTCCCAACTTCACGCTGTTCTCCCACCTAGAATGACCACCCCCTTCTCTCCACTGATCTACGCTTGATCTCAACTGCTTGCCTTGCCCTTTGAACAACACCGGGGAGGGCTCTCCCCACAGCCAGAACTTCTCCCGCTATGCGTCCACTCATTTCCTGTCTAAGATGATTAGCTGTTTCCTATTTAAGCCCTTTCTCTTAGATTTAGAGACCTTTGAGGACAGGACACCATGTGTTAAAAATCTGTGTAGTGTCTTCTGGGTTTAGGACCGTGTCTGGCGTGTAGAATGGGAGGCAGGTAATAAAGAAATTAGTTTGTTTTAAAACTTTGGTTATGTATACCAACTACACAAATAAAAAAAGTAAACAATTAACAGAAAAAAAGTGTTTGGTTAATAAATGTTGGTTGAGTTGGAAGTATTTTTATGCGAATGATCTGTGAGTTTAGAGGAACTTGCTGTAGATGACCTTGATGATAATTGTACTCCGTCTTGGCTAAAATGCGTATTTATCTGAAACCAAAAATTCAACTCCTCCCACAAAAGGCTCTCCTTTTACAGAGAGATAGGCCCCAAAGCTATGCTTGTCTTTTAATTTCTTTCAAAAACAAAATTTAAAAAAAATGAATACAATAATAATGAATATATAACTTTGAATGGAGCCTGTATTGTATTCACCTTTATACTGACACTGTCATTTATTTTATTCTATTTTTTATGGAGAAAGGGACGGACCCATGAAGGCAAAAGTGCCGATATAAAAGCAAATCAAATGGTCATCTGAAAATTTGTTCCTTTCAGAGAGCAGCCCCAATAGTCTCCTTGCAGCAGGTGGTTGGAAATGGAGAGGACACCATCCCCTGGAAGCCTCTTTGGGGGTCCTGCATGGGACACAGGATGAGTGGGGCTTCCTCGGGGCAGGCAGAGGGTCAGGGAGTCCTTACCTTAGTGGAATGGGGAATAGAAACAGATAACACAATCTCTTCCGATTTAAGGTTGGCTTCAGGTGCTCTCTCAAGGAACTTGCTGTCTAAAGCAATCTGCCGCTCTCCGTCTATTAGAGAAAATGACTTTGATTAGAATGAATTTATCTAATTGGAGACCATGCAGCAAGGGACAAATATGATGTATGTGGTGGAAAGAGGGAGCGCAGAGTGGGAGCCAGAAGATGTGGCTTCTAGTTCCAGCTCCCAAGCTGAGTCACCCTAGGTAAGTCATAGAAGCTTTGGGGTTCCTGGTCCCTCATCTGCAGAATGACAGGGTTGGACCAGATAAGCTGAAGTGTCTTTTCTGGTTCTTAGATCCCATCATATGCTACTCACAAATGTTGGCCTTGAAGAACTTTAAAGCTATGTGGGAACAACTTAGTACACCATAGGTTCACAAATGGGAAAATTGAGGTCCCGAGGTCCAAAGAGGTTAAGTGACCTATCCGAAGTGCTAGAGGTGGGACTAGTGGCAGACGTGGGGTGCCTGATATACAGCTTTTGTCCTTTAAGCAGTTTACCATACTCTTTTATTTTATCCACCATATTTTTAAAAATGTGATTTTAATCAAAGAGAGGGTATCTTACATCAATAGCCCTATAAATGATATGCATTGTTTTTGTTTCCTGAAGTTTAAATCGTTTTCCTTGGCAAAGCTCAAACTGTCTTTGAATAAAGAGAGAAGTCATGAGTAATATGCCTCACAAACTTGATTTTGTTTAAAATGAAAAGTCCTAGAAGAAAAATTTCCACCTTTATGAAACTCTGAAATAAAAGGTGCCATAAAACTTTAAAACCACAGAGATACATCTCATTAATTTTTTGGTTAACTGCTTTGATATGATTTGGACTGTGCAAAAATGTGGCCAAATAGTTAAGAAAAATTGTTAGGTGCAGTAACTTATCTGATCTACAAGACAGAGAGCATCTAGAGAACAAAATAATTGATCTCAGTTTCATCCTTACATTTGAGGTAGTGCAGATATAGCTGATGTGTATTTTGTAAGTCTAAGTTAGATGTACTTGGGTTTCTAGTTCATGGTTTATAGAAGGAATTACCTAACTGACAGTGATAACTAGAAAATAGAATGCCTAAAGCTTCGTCTCTTACCTTTAGATATGAGGTTGATGATAGCATTTCCTGCTGCTAAAATAGGATTTAGGTCAGAATAATTAGGCCTGCTCACCACATGTCCTCCTAAAGTCTAAATAAAAACAGAGATGACATTTTTTTTTTTAGATACACTTAGTTATTTTACAAATAAGCAATTTTATATACAGAGATGTTGTATAAGCTTTTAATCCTCTTTGCTTCATGGAAAGATCTGGCAGAGTTTCAGGGCTACTAAATAGATTTAAAGAACATATTGTGCAAGACTCCCACTTCTGACTTCAGTTCAACCTTACTGCTTGAGAAAATATTTCTTTTCTATGTACAATGAGGAGGTAAATTTCCTTGAGAACTGACCCGAGTATGAGTGTTCAATAACACAGGGGAAGGTGGAGACTGGAGCCTGAGTGCACTCCAGAGAACCCGGATGTGCAGCATTCACGTTCAAAATGTTTGCTGAGCTGCTGTGCCATAGAATTCTTCTCTATTGCACCAAACCGTCAATAAAGCTGCTTCAGACATAGCCTTGAATGAAGACTTTTGTTGGGAGTCAAGGGGGCAAGATGATGTCGAGAGGAAGAACATGGTCCAGAAAAAGGGACAGAAGATGCAGAAGGTGAAAACATATGGTGGATTTTGAGAGTCAGCAGAAATCGGGCCAGAGTCAATCAGGAGAAATGCCCTCCACCCTAACCCTGCTGAACTACACCCATCACGTGTGGAATGGGCCAGTGGTTCGAAGCAATTTCTCAGGAAATCTTAAATAATACTAAGGAAACCTCAAGAAGCTAGATAACGGGGACATCCAAGAATAGACATATGGGATACACATGTTTAGCAACTGACTTTAGTATGAAGGTCTAAGAGGAGAACCAGACATAAAAGAGCATTTTGGAAATGTAGGCTCTTGTTTATTAATCTTTGGATAAGACATATTTCACACACTGTTAGAGCTGGACAGGATTTTAGAGATAATCCATTTGATTGAGCCTTAATGTTAATGTTTAAAATGAAAAAACAGAGGCTTAAAGAGGTCAAGTGGTTTCTCCAGGATCACACCACTCAGAGGCGACAGGCTGGGGTTGGAATTTGGGCATCTGCAGACTCCAGGACCATCATCGTGCAATAGGAGATGATGCTTCTCACTTTGGGCAAAGGCATACACAACACGTGATGCCTCTCGCTCTGGGCTCATACACCACACGCACACTCATGTTGCAGAGACTTATCCGACATCGACTTGGGATTCCACTTCGGAGTAATGTTTGCTAAACTGAACAGAACTGTATGACTGTCTATAACTGCAGCTCATTTCATGTAATGCTAGAGAACGGGAGGTAGATAAAAAGCAGGACTGGTTGCAGAAGATGAAAGGCAGGACCAACTGCAGAGTAAGAAATCTCAGGCCTTTTTGAAACTTGTGCTTGAAACTTATCACCAGACCAGCTGCAGAAAAAAAAAATCTCCGCTCATTCCCAGAAAATTCCTGAATATTCCTCCTATAAATTTGAATGTGCAGCCCCTAATTCAGCCCTTAATTAAAGGGACATCAATAATAGGCGTAAACCCCAGCAGGAGTGCTGCAGGCTACGGAGTAGCCTGCTTTTCCTTTTTCTCTGCTTGAAAAACTGATCCTTGCTTTGCTTTTGTTTTGGCTTGTGCTTGAATTGTTTCCTGTGCGCTGCCAAGAACCCACGGGTCGTGGACACATCTCTGAGCCTCCCTGGGTGAAGGCATAGCCTAGCCTCCTGCAACAAACGTACCGCCATATTCCTAATCTGGGGTCCGGCAAGTGTCCTCAGATGCTTCAGGAGGGCACGGTATGTCTTAGTCTTCTCCTTTGGTTGCTCCGAAACGATAGAACCTAAGGCATCATTCAGCTGGGCCAGGCTGTAGCCTGCACCTATGGTCACCCCTGAAAATAAGATAGTGGAATAAAAACTTAAAGTCAACTGTAACAAGATGCACGGGTGGCATGGAAACAATCTTTCAAATATCTCTTCTCTTTTCCTATTAATTTAGAATGACAAAAACTAAAGATAAAGATATTTCTGGCCATTTGTCTTATTCCCAAATATTAGGTACCAAAATCTTCTCAGTCATGTGTACAGTCCTATATGCCATACATTTTAGGAATACCAATCACAGATATCTAACATTGATTGCTCTGTTTATACCTAACTTAGTGTTTTCCTGAATAAATTGATCAAATGTGAAAATTCCAGCCAAGATCCTGTAAGATGTTTAAAAGATCATTAAGCCTAAGTGGGAATCGACCTGCAAATTCGCATTGACCATTTGCCTTTCTTTCACAGCCATCTGTTCCTATTGTTCCCTCACCAGAACAACAAGAATTGACACACCTGCCTGCACCTTGGGTCAGTTTTGTTTGCAGGAAATGTTTTGAGTAGTTATGATATCATCTAGTTCATGCATTCTCAAGGGGGCAATACTGCCCCTGTGGGGGTAAAAAACTCTTGTTCTTCTTATGTGCAGTGCTCTGATATACATCCTGTATATCATGAACAGATATATGGTCTATCTGTGGTATTAAAATTTCATGGAGGGATGATTAGAGGAAACGTCTATCATTTCTTAGAGAGGCAACCAATCACCAAAAAGCTTGAGAAACACTGATTTAGGTCTACAAGCTCTATCTACTAGCTCAGCTCCTCCACATTCACCCAACCCTAACCAAGTACCTTCACACCTTCCTTCCAACCCTCTATTGTACCAGCATGGCCTCCCGTGGCTGCATTTCTTCCTGTGAGTCCTTTGATAGGACTTTCCAACAGGGAAAAAAAGAATAATGGGCAGACTGGTTTAATATTGGCAGGTCAGAGGGGAAAGCAGATAATTTTCCATTTGATTTCTGCTTACTCACTGGGCTGAACATTATTTTATGTAGGATTTTTAGCTCCTACATCCTGTTATCTATGCAAATGTTGAATTTGGGTAGTGGATGGTGGGATATGTTTCTCAGACAGCCTGATTTGGTGCATGATGTGGAAGGAGTACTTGGCTAGGAGTAAGAAGACCTCAGATCTAGTCCTGACTTGAACTCTGTGAACTTGGGGACGTTACTTAAGCCCTTTGTTTCTATATCTTCTTCAGGAGAATGGAGATACCAAGGCTATCTGCTACGTCTACCTCCCAAGGTTGTTATGAGGATGAAAAAAAAGAGGAAGAAGATATGAAAGCACTTGGTAAATTGTGAAAAGAGTATAAAATAAGTAACTTTCACAGTTAAAATTTCAAATTTGTGGCCCAGACTTTTTTCTTTTTCTTTGTGACTGTGTGGGGGTATAGATGAGCCTTGAGCAAATTTGTGAATCATGGAGTAATGTCTGGCAAGACCCTTTCCTACTGGCTTGCTAATGTCTTAAGTCTTTTTATTTATTCAGTCATTCTCTCCATACCTGGCAGCTACGTGGTATCTTCCCACTATTAGGGCCCCTATGAGAATGTAGTACTCAGTGACACAACTGAGAGGGACAGTTTGAAAAAGCTCATGGAAAACACATAGCAGATGCTCAATAAATATTTTTGAATGAATAAATGAGGTCAGATCTTCTATGAAGTGCTTAAATCAGCCCAGGGAATATAATTAACAGCTTACCAACAGCCAATCATTACATATTATTTGAAAAAGAAGGCACGTACCATTATCTGTGCTGTCCACAAAATATAGTTCTGGAAGCCCAAGTGGAGTTATGAAAACTGGGTAGAATTCATCTTCGAATTTAATTCTGGGTCCTTCAGGAGAAAAGCATTAGAGGCAATTAGAACAGGAAGGCAATGGCTGCTAATAGATGTCACTTACTGACATCAAATGATTGATGTGACACAAATGATTTATTTGCAAAAGAAAACAGCAAAGCATTTTAAAGATCATACGTATCCATTAATAAAAATGAATTGTATTTACCCAGAGTTTAAAAAGAGACGCAGATGTTGAGTTACCTAAAGAACATACTTAAAAACCACCCACCCACTTCAGTGTTCCCCATGACAAGGGGGGCTTGGGGGAAATTGACTTTCAGCTCCAGAAGGTCACTGAGGGTCACAGAGGTTATCCAGGTAGTCCTCTTCCCTTGGAACGTCAGCCTTCTCTTGTTTGGATCTTCTGCCATTCTCTGCACAGAAGCAAAACCAATAGGCTTTCAAGTAAGGCTGCTGAACTACATAGCATGAATATATCCACCGTTCTGGGAGTCCAAATGGCCTGCTGGTCGTTTTAGCTTTCTGAGGCGACCTCACTGATAGCGATTAGGAAAGGGAGGCCTTGTTTGAAAATAGACTGATAATTTTCATGTGGGCACCATTGAATAAACATCACAATAGGTGTTTGTCCATTAACACCTGCTAGCTGGGTTGAGTTTGTTACAGAATAGAGCAAACTCTATGTGCATTTATGAAATATGTGAAGAGGAGGCAGCAGGGTATAATGATAGTGTCTCAGCCTGGAGCACAATGGCCAGGTGTCTTGTTCTAGTTCTGCCCTAACAGTGACTCACAGGGGCCTCATCTTTGGGGATTAGCTTTTTCAGTAGGACAGAAAGTGCTTAAAGGCAAAATGATTCTTGAAAAAAAATTCTTAAATCATTCACCAGGTATAGTATAAATGGATATTTTTTTTACAACTCTGTAGACACACACGTATGTCTTTATATCTATATCTATATGCCTACATATAATCTGTAAATACTAGGTATGTCCAAGTTCTCACACTCTGAGGGCTGTATGGAGTCTGAGGCCCTCTGAGAAGCCTCATCTCAGGCTCTCTTCAGAGCATAGTCATGGAATAGAATGATGGGCATATCACACTATTTATATTATACTCTCCCTACTGAGCTGAAAATCACCGAGGTTAATAATAAGAGTAATATAATTCCATTATAATCAGTATCATTTAATTTTCACTTTACCAGTTTTACAAAATGCCTTAAATATATCTCACAGTGTAGCTGTGTGACGTTGGGTAAGTTGCCTATATTCTCTGAGCTTAGCATCTCTAACTGAGGGGGTGAATCAAAGCATCTTTGAGATCCTGGCAGCACCACTCTTCTAGGCTGTCTTTTTCTAATTATTTATAGTGGAGTTGAACAAATTCCTATAAACGGGTTATCGTATTGGACACAATCCCAGATTTAACGTCTAAAACTCAGTAATTCCACAGTGTAATACAAAAAAGCTTATACCACATCATTGTCATGAAACAACAAAAGTAAAGTATCTTACTATCAGTTCAGGAGGAAATATAGGTTCCTGGGATGGATCGAAGGGCTGGAATTCGTCTTCATTATACAGTTTCGTACATATCTCGACAAAACAAAACAAAATACAAATGCAACTTCAGAGTTTCTGAGAGATGTACAAGAATCTCTACTTCAGAGACTCCCGAGTCAGGGCCTAAACCTCTGACATCCCTGACACAAAATGGAGGTACCAGAGCTACAGGGCATCCCTCAGTGGAATTCTTCCCACCCTCAGAGACAGTGGGTTTCTCCAGCAGATTTCCTGGACACTGGGCTTCCTCTTTTGGCGTCAGGAATTGGGTTTTAAGTTTCTGTGCTGGGTGTCAGATAGTACTTGCAGATAATTATTTGCCATGAGCATGAATATGCACCATTGCTAATGTCTCTTGATGTTCTTGATTAGGGGGTGGGCAGGGGGTACATGGGTAGGTAACCCGGAAAAGACACAGAACGTTGTAACGTTTCTGAAGGAAAACAGACTTCTGTGCTGACTGGCCTCATGAAAGTCAAGGGCTTGCTAATTTTGGAACTTTTAAAGGCTGTTTATGCCCTGAATTCACTAACTTTGTACTTGACTCACTGAAAAGAATAGAAAGCTTAAAGAAATTTGGATTTTTGTAGGTATTTTCCAGTCAATCCCCAAATGAAGTGGAACACCAGAAACTTACTTTTTCTTCTCTGTTCACAAAAGACTTCTCTTCTTGATCCATGCAACATTTTCCTGATCCTTTCATTTGACACGCAGTTGATTCCTTAGAAAGTAATGCCATTTAAAACAAATTCATTGGTCGATTTTTAAAATACTTACCTGAGTACCTGGCAGTGCCCAGACCCCAGAGGAGTTATGGAAGAAGTAATTGAGGGTGTCCTTGACTTCCAAAACTCTGTAGTAGGGTGGGATGGAGACGAGCTATTCCATCACTGAACAATTAGGGAAAATTACAAGGAGTGTGCACTCTGCTCATGATAGGGTCTTTTTGATGGTGCCACTCAAGTAACAGGGGAGGACCAAGTGAGTTAGAAGGAGGGATGGGGTCAGCAGCTAAGGCTTCCTACTTAAAGTGAAATAAATGGAGTATAGTTGGTAATTAAAAAAACAAAAAAGATGGCTCTTCTTTACTGTAAGGCTGAAACATCTGTAATGAAGTCCTGGGAAGACCAAGTGCCTTTAAGACTTTCTACACACAAATATAAATACACTGAAAACTTGAATTTATTTGGATGTTATTGGAGCTAGTCTGAATTATTTGGATAATTCAAATCCCAAACCATTTTACCTTAATTTTCAGAACGTTTCATTCAGACCCAAAATCGTGTTTTTGGCCTGAATTCACTACTTAGTTATTACAACTCTCAAAGTATTTCATTCTTGTTTGCCCTTTTCACGTGCAGACACAGCCTAAGAGTCTGTGGCTATTTGCACACCTATAGTTTGACTTCATACATGGAGCCAAGGAGACCTGAAGGAGACCTGGGTTCTAGGTCTTACTGTAACACATACTAGCTGGGTTGAGTTTGTTAAATTAGAAAAATAAAACAAATTTCTTAGATTTAAATATGCAAAAGACATGCATAGTATCTGATACATCAGAAGTGCTGAAGTGGTGGCTGATATTTTTACTTCTAAGGTAACGTTTTACAGAGTAAGAAGGGATTTGGATTTTATGACAATGCTCTGCACTATAATGGAACTAACTGTAAGTGGCTGAACGTGGGGACCCAGAGTGTATGAGACAAAAATATCTATCTTTGCATAGAGTTTTGTCTCCAGGAAAATGACTGCATAGTACTAGGTTGAATCATATGAAGTTGCTGTTTTCGTATGTCAACAATAGTGGGATATTGGCCATTCATATGGTTCCACTGATATGGCATCTGACTCAGGATTTAAAATAAACCAGTATAGTTTGTAAGAGCTTTTCGAATTCTTTGTTATCGGTCTAAAAGTAGTTTTTTTTCCCTTCAAAAAAATTAGTATTTGGAATTAACTTGTACATCTTGAATTGTTTCTTTCAACCAAAATTATACCTAACTTATTTTTTCCATAAAAAATAGTGCTGAGAAAACCCCCTAACTGAAACTGTGTCAAAAGTGTGCCTCTTCTTAATATTTAACTTTCTGAAAACTTAATATATCTCCAAACTATCCCCCACTCCATATACTAAATCATTCTTTTCCAACTTCCTCCATCTATCTGATTCCTAGATCTCTCAACTTTGAAGGTGATTGGGATATTTTTAGTTATTGCATCTTTATCACCAGGAGGTTATGATTTGAGTAATCTCCTTCTTGAAAGTATTCTTTCTGGGCTCATACTCACACATTGGTCTAGGTCCTCATTCTCTTATGTATTGGATACTGCACTGGTCCATGCCCTCATCCCCACCATGTCTCTCCCGGCTTATCCTTTCTACAGTCACGTACCAAGAATTTTTCTTTTGAAATACTGTTCTCGTGTTAAATACTGGCTCGAGAACAGATGATGATGACTATATATTGGTTAAGTCTAAATTCCTTAGCTCCAAATAATACCTTTTTACTCTTTAATGCTTCAGCCACATCAATATCTTAGCTGAACTTTGGACATCTTTCTTTTTCCTACATCCATGTATTGTCTTACTTGGAATTTTCTAGTGCCTTCTCTTCACCTATCCATTTCTATCACTTGCTTTACGATCTGGTTCAACACTCCCCTTTTCCTTTGTGTCTTCTCTTCCTGCTCATTAATTCTCTTTAATCTACAATCTTTCATAATTTATACACATGGTATGGAGGATATATTGAGCTTTTAATTATTTTGCCTTTCAATTATGGTTTAATTTCACTTAGTTCAATAGAGTTTGCATCTTTTGAAGTCATGGACCATATACTTACTTCTTACATAACTGCCTAATTTAAGGCTATAAACAAAACAGATGCTAAATGTTTATTAAAAACAATATCAACAGTGGCATTCAACTTTCAGTGGTTAGAAAGATTAACATGGGGTTATTTTAGAGATAATTAAATGCAATAGATGATTATGCATAGGTTTCTTAATGTATTAAAGGCACTAAAAATTTATATACGTATTTTACATTTTAACTTACCTCACAGAAAGTCTTTCCACTTTCTACAATTAGTCGGTATCCAGTACAGCGGCACAAATTTCCTGATTAAGAAGAGATCAATTTTTGATGGAAGATATAGAAATATATTGCATATTTGTGCTTCATGTTTTCAGTGGATGGCCATATTAGTAATTAGATTCTTTTTTGTTTCCCAAACCAGCAAAATGGCTCTTTGGAACAGAGATACTCTTCAAAAATAGATCTTGTGATTATATTTTCTTTCTGAAATAGCACAAAGTTCTCTACAATTTTTCCCAACCAACTCTTCATGCCTTAATCCCACCCCTGTCCTAACTCGTATAACCTGTCACCCCCCAAAACATCTCAGATGTAGTCCTTTGCTAAGCTTTTCTCATGTAGTCTCTTCTCCCTCCATGTCTTCTTAGGCAAAGTGTATCCATTTGTCAGGACCCCAGCCCCTCTTCTCCACGGGGTCTGCTCCAACATCCCAGTCAGAGCTGTACCACTCACTGCCTGGATCCTTCTGCAGGCCTATCATTGACTATGCTGGAGCAGGGTCGTTTATGTACATGACTTACCTCCCTCATTGGATCTTAAGCTCCCAGGGAAGGCAAGGATTGTCTTAGATGCTATTGAACCCTCTCAGTACAGCATAGTAGGTGTTCAATAACTACCTGGTATTATTTTAATCGTTCAGCATTTCCAAAGCATGGTGGAAAGGTGAGGGGACCACTATCTTTTTAAAAAGTATATTCAAATTTTGCAGCCAGTATAATATTTATGAAGATGTTTTACTAACATGGGAACATTCTTATGTTATACTGTTAGAATTGTGTTTATAATATAAAATTACATGCTGGCGGGGCCAAAATAATGTCTACACATTTTAAGAGTCTATGCTCAAGCAGTAGTACACCATAATCAGAATTGTCTGCCTGCTGATGGCAACCACTTTGAGCACCTCTTGTAATTGCAGAGGTCAACCGTGACTTGTATTCATCTTTTGTTATCGGTATATATTGAGTATTACAATTAATACAGTTTTTTTCCTTTCTTACAATGTGTATACATTTTTTTGGCACCCTCTGTATATAGTAGTCACAAGTATTTAAAGAAAGCAAACAAAAACTATGCATAAAAGGGCTGAAAGAAAATAGAAATATTTGATTGTGGTTGTCTCCTGGGGGCAGACATATGAATGAGTTTTTTCCTTGTCTTTTAATTTTGTTCTTAATAGGAAAGTGTTATTTTTATACCAAAAATAAATTTAAAATTATTACGTTCAAATACAATTTAAACATTTCAGAAGAAATGTATATGTGTCAAGTGGGCAGGTTTAAACACCTAGAAATAAAGTGTTGTGTGGAAACTTGATGGTAGTGAGTCATGTGGAAACTTGGTTAATAGTTATATTCCTTTTTGTAATAGAACGGGAATAGTTTAGGAAGAAACTGCATGCACAAGATGGATTCAGATTCATAATCTATCTTTCCTTTTACTAGGAAGAAAGAATATACAAGATGAATGAATTAAGACTATCTCTTTGGAGTAGAGGAAAGGAGCTGAAATATCTGGAACATAACTACATGGCATGAAATAGCAGTATTTAAGTGGCAATGGACACTTTCTGATAAACTATAAGCAAACATTAAAGCATAGAGAGACCTATTGTCAGAGTTTTCTATTTTGTTTTTGTTCTTGGCCACATAATCAGTTGTAAGACCTACTAAAGGTCCACCAACGGAGCGCTAATAACACCCATTGCAAAAATTCTTCTGATTCTAAGGAAAAGGATAAAACTTCAAAAAATTTACTTCCTTAGTCTTGAAAGGAAAGACAAGATGAAATGAAGTGGTGATTTATATCAGTTGACCATTTTAGAAAGTACATGCCATACCTAATAGCATTTCTTTGAATTTTATTTTATATTGTTGTTTTTCTTAAAATATGAACATAAAGGTTGTCAGTGTGGCTAGCATTATGATTTTAGAAAGAGCTCAAGTAAATGGATTGCGAACTAAAATATACTCTTCAAGTTATCCACTCCTAGTAGAATAAGGTTATCTACTTCATAACTTTATCCAACCTTTACAACACCACCACCTGGTGGTCCTTATGTGAATTACAGCCATCGAATCTGGGAGGAAATAATCCATCTCTGTAAGACTGTGCATATTCAAAGAGACAAACAACAAAGCAATATACAGATTTAATGCAATCCCCATCACAATCCCAATGGCATTTTAAAAAGAAATACAACAAAAAATCATCAGATTTGTGTGGAATCACAAAAGACCTCGAATAGCCAAAGCGATCCTAAGAAAAAAGAATAATGCTGGAGGTACCGCACTCCCTGGCTTCAGTTTGTACCACAGAGCAACAATAATCAGAACAGCATGGTATTGGCAGAAAAATAGACACACGGACCAATGGAATAGAATTGTAAACAGAAATAAACCCACATAAATATGGACAGATACTTTTCAATAAAGGAGCCAAAAACACACAATGGAGAAAAGACAGCCTCTTCAATAAATGGTGCTCGGAGAGTTGGAAAGCCACGTGCAAAAGAATGAAACTAGACTGGTATCTGTCACTGTGTACCAAGATTAACTCAAAACAGACCAAAGACCTAAACATAAGACTTGAAATAATAAACTGCATAGAAAAAAAAAACACATAGGTACTAAACTTATGGACCTTGGGTTTAAAAATCATTTTATGAATTTGACCTCACAGGCAAGGGAAGTAAAAGCTAAAGAAAAAAATGAATGGGATCTATATTAAACATCCACATGAAAACTTCTGCACAGCAGAAGAAATCACTGACAAAATAAGGAGGCAGCCAACTGAATGGGAGAAGATATTTGCAAATACCTCCAATAAGGGGCTAACATCCAAAATATATAAGGAACTCATACAACTAAAAAACAAAAAACAAACAATCCAATTTAAAAAATGGGCAGAGGACCTGAATAGACATTTCTCCAAAGAGATGGCCAATAGACATATGAAAAGATGTTCAACATCACTAATCATCAGAGAAATGCAAATAAAAACCACAATGAGATATCATCTCACACCACTTAGAATGGCTATCATCAACAAGACAAATAATAACAAGCTCTTTCCTAAGAACTAGTGACCAGTTACCTTGAAACTATATATGTTTGTTATAGGAAACGACATTTGCTAACATGCTTTTTTGCGTAGAAAATTGTGCTTGTGCATTGAAATTTGATAGCTATTTGTCATAGGATATTAAATTGCTCACCACGCTTATTTGTGATAACTAATTGCTGTCTATGATCTTCTTGATCTTATAATGAACCCAACCAGAATATAAAAATGTAAAGTATCTGACAGTTTATCCTCTATGTAAAATTAATTTTAATAAGCAGAGTTAATAAATAATTCTAAAAGATTAATTAAAAAAATAACAGGGTCTCGTTTTTCCATACTACCCACATTTCCATGGTTGGAAAAGATTACATTAAAAGTATTAGAAACAGCCCATTTGAATGCCTTCGCAGAGTGACAATGGGCCCCATTAAGGAAGAAAGGTCTGTAATGAAAGCAGCATTGCCCCAATTTTGGTCATCACTGCTGACAAAATGAAGGCATCACATCCTGCAAAAATTTTGGCTGAAGATAGGTACTAAGGAGGAAACTCAAAGCTGTGCCATGACATCTCTCCATGGGTTGGGAACTCCTTCCCGAGTTGCTTGGGTAGTTTCCTGCCTGCAATGGGGGAAGACGCCTCACCTCCAAGAGCTTTGGTTATCTGGTCAGGGGTTGGCTCTGGGTGGTTCCTCAGCAGTGTGTAGATAGACATCACCATCCCTGGGCTGCAGAAGCCACACTGCGTGCCATGACACTTGGCAAGTCTTTCCTGGGAGAAAATGGTACATTATTTACGCTTTAAGCCTCTTGTTTCCCTACCTTCGACACTGGATAGGACAGAAGCTTATATATTTGGTTTTCCACAAATAACTGCAGGGAAAAAATGTCACTCTGGAAGAAACATGTTTCTATTTTTCGAAATCATATGCTTGTTTTTCCCCCTCAAGAAAAGCCTAGTGACAGATATTAATTAAGTCACTTTGCTTTCTAGATTCTGTTTTCTTTACCTGTGAAATAGGCAGTGTAGTTTAGGGAACAAATAAAATACTTTGCAATCGCGCTCATGTGACTTTCAGTGTTTACTGTACCCCATTAATTGTGCGACCTTAGGTGATTTACTTGACTTTTGTTCATCTTTAAAATTAGGATAATAATGGTATCTACTTTACAGGATGGTTGTGAGAATAAATGAATGAACATATGCAAATCATTTAACAGTGTCTGACAAGTCATTTTCATCCTCTGCTCCATCTATGTTATAGAATTTTTGATGAATTATATGACAAAATCTGTACAAATGATTTGAAAATTGTGAAGTGGTTATTTAGTAGTATTGCTCCATTCATATATTTAACTTACGCACATTCAACTTGATGCATTTAAATACAACAACAAGTCTTTCTGTTAGTGGACGTCACTAAGTGTCTTAAAGTCTCCCCTCCTGCGATCTGTTGTTTTACCTAAGCCAGTCTCCCAAAGAGCCTGAACAGCTGTGGAAGCTCTTCATGGGAGGTCTGAGCTTTGAAACAACTGATGAGAGTCTGAGGAGCCATTTTGAGCAATGGAGAACGCCCACAGAGTGTGTGATGATGAGAGACCCAAACACTGAGTGCTCCAGAGGCTTTGGGTTCGTTACCTGTTGCCACCATGGAGGAGGTGGGTGCAGCCATGAAGGCAAGGCCACACAAGGTGGATGAAGAATTGTGGAACCAAAGAGGGCTGTATCAAGAGAGGATTCTCAAACACCTGGTGCTCACTTAACCGGGAAAAAGATTTTTGTGGGCGGTATTAAAGAAGACACTGAAGGATATCCCCTAAGAGATGATTTTGAACAGTGTGGGAAAACTGAAGTGATTGAAATCATGACTGACTGAGGCAGTGGCAAGAAGAGAGGCTTTACTCTTCTGACCTTTGATGACCATGACTCTGTAGACAAGATTGTCATTCAGAAATACCACGCTGCGAATGGCCACAACTGTGAAGTAAGGAAAGCCCTGTCTCAGCAAGAGATGGCCACTGCTTCATCCAGCCAAAGGGGTCGGTTCTGGAAACTTCAATGAGGCGGTTTTGATGGGAATGACAACTTTGGTCCTGGAGGAAAGTTCTGTGGTTGTGGTGGCTTTGGTGGCAATCGTGGTGGTGGAGGATACGGTAGCAGTGGGAATGGCTATAATGGATTTGATAATGATAGAAGCAATTTTGGAGGGCTGCAGGTAAAATGATTTTGGCAATTACAACAATCAATCTTCAAATTGTGGACCCATAAAAGGAGGAAACTTTGAAGGCAGAAGCTCTGGCTCCTATGGTGGTGGAGACCAATCCTTTGCCAAGCCATGACACCAAGGTGGCTGTGGCAGTTCCAGCAGCAGCAGTAGCTATGGCAGCGGCACAAGGTTTTAATTACTGCCAGGAAACAAAGCTTAGTAGGAGAGGAGAGCCAGAGAAGTGACAGGGAAGCTCCAGGTTACAACAGATTTGTGAACTCAGCTGGGCAGAGTGGTGGCAAGGCCCAGCTGCTATAAAAAAGACTTATTTTAGACAATACTCATGTATGGGCAAAGAACGCGAGGACTGTATTTGTGACTAATTGTATAACAAGTTATTTTAGTTTCTGTTCTGTTCTGTGGGAAGTGTAAAGCCTTTGCAACAAAGGGTTTTAATGTAGATTTTTTTTTTTTGTACTCATGTTGTTGATTACTAAATGTGATAGTCTGATCATGACGCTTAATAAATGTGCCTTTTAAAAAATGTGCTGTGTAAAGTTAGTCTACTCTGAAGCCTTCTTGGTAAATTAACCCTAACAGTGTGAAGTTAGAATTCCTTCAGGATGATGGCAGGTTCCATTTGAAATTTATTTTCAACCTGCTTGGGTGTAGAAGCCATTGTCTTCAGAAACCTTGGTGTAGTTGAATTGACAGTTACTGTGTTGTGACCTGGCGCTCACCGTTAAAAGGGTCACCCAAGCAAAGTCATGGAGTTTATTTCATTATTAATGATTATTGGCACATTTTACGTAATATAACTAAATTGAAATATGGTACCAGATAAAATTATAGATGATAATGAAGCTTGTGTATTATCCATTACCATGTGTAATCAATAAATGATTTAAAAATACAACAATAAGAAGAGAGGGAGAATTGACAATGTACTTTGTCCACTCTATACAAGACCCTGTGCCATGAAGATCTAGAAGGGAGATATGACTCTTTGGGTTCCTCTGTGTGTATTTGTCCCATGTGTCCTTTGATATGTGCTCAACTGGTTGGCTCAACATTTTTCAAACAGCTTGACTCCTAAAATGAAAGCCAAATACTTCCTTCATCTGTGGCTCAACTGAAAGGACAGACATTCAATAATACTGTAATAACTGTGTATGGTGTCAGATGAGCACTAGACTTATCGGGGGGTTGTCTTCATAAGTTATATAAATGTCTAACCACTATGCTGTAAACCTGAAGCTAATGTAATACTGGATGTCAGCTGTAATTGGAAATTTAAAAAATTAAAAAAAGAATTAATTATGTTAATTCAACAATGACATATGTAACCATCAAAAATAATGTAGATTAAAAAAAAAAGAAAGGACAGACACTGTTCTAATGTTACAGGGAAATATGGTTGTGTTGGCTTTATCTAGCAGATGGCAAGCTGTTTGAGATGTGGCATTTAAACCTGGCTATAAATGTGCTGCTAAATATTTAACAACTGGATATCTGAGGGGAAAAGCCCCGATTTGTAGTTTCTAACATTTTTATTTGTATAACTCTTTCCACCATTGCTGACGCCACGCTTCCAACATGAGGTCACAATGTGGATTAGGGAGGAAATGCACAGTGGAATACCATTCTGTGGCATTTCCACCACGTGGACCCAATAGACAAATAATCTCAAAAGCATAGATAGTAAAATGTAGTAAAATAATCAGGAGATGAGGAATGTTGATATTTATTACCTTTTTGGAATATTACTTACTTAATTTTAAGTTTGTATCGTTTAATTGTTAATACTGGCTGTCTTTAAAGACTGGCTCACAAAATTCCTGAAAATTTAGCAATCAGCTCTCACACGACAGAACAAGCCTGCTCCAGGGCACTACTGAACAAATCTACCACCTGTGCTATCAAGATTTGAGAGAAAGCAATCTTATAAGCTGCAGCATTAGATGCTGCCATAACTGTAAAGGTGTAGAGAGCCAGGTATGGGGTGAGGTGGGCACCAGGCACGCAGTAACTGGATGAGATTAAAAGTCAGTATGGTTACCTCTGCTGAAACTTTAGAATTTGATAATCTGGGGTTAATGTTTCTTTTTCTGAGTGGGAACTTTGAGTTTTTTTCACCTTGTCTTAGGGGAGGAAAATTTATTCACGTAGTAAAAAGCTATGGGAGGGATCTGTTGGTTCAACACTTCATAGGTTAGGACAGATAAGCAAAGAGTAACTTTGTTGATGTGTATGTCAGTTACAAAGGCCAAATTCCATAATGTTAAAGTCCACATGTTGCATATAAAATTTTGTAGAGTTACATCAATATTGAGTAAATTTGTTGGTATGTCAAATTTTAGTTTTCCAGTTACTTGAATGTGAACTCTCACATTTACAAATACTGATGTAGTTCAAAGGACCTAAAATGAGGCTTAAGTAACACTGAACACTGTCGTGCTACAGTTAATTGTATCCAGATTCTAGGAAAAATGAATGATACTGGATGTTGAAAAAAAAAGCCATTACATTCATGAAAGACATGCACTATCACCAAGTGCCCCTCCATGGTAGCACACTGTCAGAGGAAGCTCTGAGCCTCCACTTTCTAAACACAATCTTCTATGAACAGGAATTTCAAGGGAAACGATGACTCTTCATAGTTTTCTTTCTACACACTGCTTTTAAAACTTAACCTCTGTGGAAGTTCCTGTTCTAGTATATAAAAATAACATTGCCGTTTCGCTAAAAAGTACTCTAAACTTGAGTAAATGCTGTCTTGTTAGCTGTGTTGTATTGTAGCATGGTGTTCAGATACTCGTGAGACATCTGGGGAGCATCTGGAGAGTCTGTGTACTCATAATTGCCTCCTAGCAAAAGTTCAGGAATTTTGAAATAGACAGCTACTATGTTCTATAAACTTTTGGTTTCCCATCTAATTTTCTTTTCTTGTCACACTGGATTGTCTGTGTTTTAGTTTCGGGCACAGATAGGGCTGAGAAGTTAAGATACATTAAAATCAGTGAAGGAATCTTGGTTCATATACCAATGTCTGAGAAGATCCCTAGGTCTGAAGCATTGATCTCATAAAATGAGAATTTATAATCACAAGGGATTTCACAGTGGGTAGCCTATTTGGGGTACGTTAGACTATGTGGGATACCATGTGGGATGCCAATCACAGCACACTCTTACCTGCACGGGGTGAATCCTGGTTTTGATGCTTCCTACACCTTCTACCGTGGTGACAGCAGCTCCATACAGAGAGCAGATGGGCACCAGGCACGCAGTAACTGGATAATGGCTATGATGGATTAAAGAGAACACACTGGAATCATAGGGAGAGGGTAACATAATTCAGGGAGTAATTTCAGTCCAGGAGAGTCATGAGACTGTATTTCTTTGAGAATACAGAGAACACAGACATAAAACCATAAAGAGTCCAAGAAAGGACTTACATATGGCTGGTGTAGGATGGTAGAGAGAAATGGAAAAAAAAATAATAAAGAGTTTTGTGTAGGATCACCAAAAGACCCTCATTCTCCCTTTTTCCCTCCACATTGTAGGGAAAGGAAGCTTTATACTCATACAATGACATATTGACTTATATTAAGTTCCATGAGGTAGTTAAGCCCAGTGATTCTCAACCATGTGAAGCTTTTAAAAGTACAGGTACTCTGTTTGCACATTAGCCCAAATATATTCTGATGGGAAGAAAGTCGGTGGGAAAGATCTGGAACTTGGGAAGCTGCAGAGAAAGTTGGCCTGGACGCAACAAGAGAGTGACAGACACCTGGACAGAGGGGAGAAGCGCATGGGGACAGAGAAGTGGGAGGCTTCGCATCCTTCCCAGATGTGCCCAAGCAGGGCCCTGGCCAATGCAAAGGATACCGGATCTTCTTGTTCTTGGGGTTGTATCTTGACACCATGACGGTGCAGGAGCCACAGCCTCCTTCCCCACAGCTGTACTTAGTGCCTGTGAGGTGGACTGCAAGGAAGGGAGTCAAGGAAAACGGGCTCGGGCCCCTCTGTTTCTCACGCTTTTCTGCCTCGGATGCTGATAACAAGTAACACGTTCCCTTGGGTTGAAGGTACCAAGGTTTCTTGCTCAGAGAGTTCCACTTTTTGCATGTAAATGCAAAGGTAAGAAGAAACCCTTACAGAACCATACCGCCTGATCTAAAACCATCCGAGCCAGAGGCATTTCTAAATGTAAAATTTTCCATACTTTTGGAAAAGTAAAAAGATAGCACTCCCAAGCAGGGCTAGAGAAACACCTTGCAATCCAACACATTACTATTTCTGCAGTGCACCATCTGGATATTCACACTGCATGGCATATATTAAGACTACAGAGAATGTCCTGCTACTTAGATCAGGATTTATATCCAAATGAGGTAGGAAAAAGCCTGTTGAATTCAGAGATGTGGAAATGGATTCTGGATTCGTGTTACCTTATTGCTGTGGAGGTGGAGCGTGTACAAAACTTAGAAAAATCCCTGTAATGCAGGGTCTCAGCTCCCGCTTCCTGAACAGGAACGCAGGATATGTTGAGGTCAAAAAGGAACACCATCAGAGCCACAGATAGGGAAGTCATACCACTATATTCTCGATGGCGGCTGGTCGAGACACAAAAGCAAACATCTGCCAGCACCCCGATGAGGGGTCTTCCTGCACCCCAGTCTCGCTGGCGGCTTGGCGAGACACAGGAAGTAGGATCCACATGATCCGCAATCTGCCATGCATGCTTGCTAACCCCACTTGCTAGCCGCAATCCACTGTCTGCTTCTCTGCCAACCAACCAACCCCCTAGTGATGCTCCGGCAGTTATATCAGCGGCTAATTGGCTAACTGGTTACAGTTGATGGCCATCTACTACCCGAGCCAGCACCTTTCCACATGAGGCCGAGAGCCTGGAAACTGCTGTCTTGGACTCTGTCCCCACAATCCCCTTGGGAGGTTTACCTTTCCCTGATTCAGCAATGTAATGCCTTTACCTTCTTATGGAATTAGAGGATATTGAGTTAATGGCCATGGTTCCTGAGCCTGTGACGTCAACACCATTGTGTAATTTCCCCCTGTAAGACGCTTGCATATTTTCACAAAGGGAGGCCAAATAATATATATAAATCCTCTCCTGCTTTATGTTCTATAAGAATATGGAATTTGCTTGAGGCCTTTTCTGAGTGAGGTTTAAAAAGGATTTCATGCGTGGGAATAATTGGCTTTGGTGGAGGTTAAGACTAAGTTCACCTTAGAAATTGCTGCCACGGAGGTGTAACACTAGGTCAGGACTCCCCTGCAGTAAAGAGCTGGGAGAGTCTCTGCAGAGGTCCGGAGGGGTTGCACAGCCCCTTCTCTGTTCTTTAGTCCCCTGTCTGAGACAGCTATTCCTGCTCAGGCAGGTCAAGCTTCCCACTTGTAGGCAGAGGGCCAAAAGTCATGTGGGTAATACCTTGATTAGAGTGCCCCATTGAACAGGGCAGAAAAAGCAAAGAAACTGTCATGCAGGGTCTGTGGTCCTGCTCCCCGCATTAGAATGCAGGATATAGTGAGGCCAAAAAGGAACACCAACGGAGCCATAGATAGGGGAGTCATACCACTATATTGGCCGGGCGAGACACAGGAAGTAAACATCCACCTGAGCCCCAACAAGGGGTCTTACTGTCCCCTAGTCTCACTGGAGGCCAGGCAAGACACAGGAAGAAGGATACACATGATCCGCAATCCACTGTCCGCTTTTCTGTCAACAAACCAACCAACCAATGTAACCACGGCTTTTATATCAGTGGCTAATGGCTAACCGGTAACTGCTGACGGCCAACTAGTCACAGCAGATGGCCATCTACTACCTGAGCCAGCACCTTTCCATGTGAGGTCGAGAGCCTGGAAACTGCTCTCTGGGACTCTGTCCCCACAGAAACCCTTCCTCCTGTTTTTGGTGTCCTAAAATTTCCAAGTAAAGGAATCCAGAGCTTTCTGGTTCAAAGATGAATAGAGGCCACTTTTCACTTTGTCAGACAGCTTTGTGATGCACATTTTAACGTGGCGGTGGGGACAAAGCCAGGAGAGCACTTTCCAGGCTCTCGGCCTCATGTGGAAAGGTGCTGGTTTGGGCAGTATATGGCCATCAGTTAGCCATTGGCCACTGATATAACTGCCGTGACTAAGCTAGCAAGTGGACTGCAGTTAGCAAGTGGGGTTTGTTGGTTAGTTGGCAGGGAAGCGGACGGTGGATTATGCATTGTGTGGCTCCTGCTTCCTGTGTCTGCAACCCAGACACCAGTGAGAATATAGTGGCATGATTCCCCTATCTATGGCTCCGTTGGTGTTCCTTTTTGGCCTCACAATATCCTGCATTCTTATACGGGAAGTGACACCAGAGACCCTGCATGACAGTGGCCTTGGGTGAAAAATTCAACTAACCGTTTTGCCCTCTGATTACCAAACAACTAGTTTGATGTCTCCTTCCTCCATTCCTACCAGAACTGCCTGACTCAGTTACTTCCGTATTTGTTGGCTCATCCTAAAGATCATCATTACATAGGATTGCCAGATAAAATATAGGACGCCAGATAAAATAAATTCAGATTTAATTCAGTTAAATCTGAATTTCAGATAATGAATACTATTTTAAGATAAGGATATCCCATGCATTCAAATTTAACTGAATGTACTGTATTTTTATATGTTAAAGCTGGCAACCCTACTTAGGTCAAATGCAAATGGTAATATATTAATATCAGAGTTTACTATTTGGTCTTTAAAGAGAAGAGCTTTCTCAGTTTCCCCAAGATACACAGCCTTAAAGCATATCCAGAAGTGAATCTGAGACTAAATGCTGACAGCCATTGTATGCAGTTGACCCTAGAATTTCCAATGGGATCTGGTCATTCAAAAGTGAGTTATTGTGTCCCACCATGCCAGGCAGGGAATGTGACATTGGGGTCAAACTTGATCCTTTGCCTCAAGGATCTCACTCCTCCTTCATCTCTTGCCTCAACCTCTTCCTGACAACTCTTTATATTCATCAGAATAAATTTTTTTCAGTTCCTCAAAAGCACTGTATTCTCTTGCCTCTGCCTCCATGCCCACTTCACCCCCTGCACAGCTGACTGGAATACCCTTGCCCCCAAGCCTTCCATTTACCCAGCAAACTCCTACTCAACCAAACTCCTACTCACACTCCTTCCTTTCCTCCCCAAACCCGGTGTGAGTGCCCTGCCTGCGTCCCCACGTCATAGCACTCATCACACTTGCTGTTGCCTCTTCGCTGGCTGTCTCCCTGCCTAGACTGAGGGCAGAGGCTGTGTCTTCTAGCTTACATCTGAACACTTGGTGCTTAGCACAATTTGTTAGCTGAGTGAGGAATTGTTTTGAGAACTGCAAGAAGTGTTAGGGCTTCAGTGGCAGGCATGTGAAGGGTGTGGGAAACAAGGACACATGTTTAGGGAGCCTCTGAGACATACTGTTTCCAAGTTCTATCCTAGAGCCAGGATCTCACGGAGATTTAGCAACTTTCAAATGACACACCCTCTTTGCTCCTAGTACTAGCTGTGGACCATTCACTCTTAGCAGTGTATTACCTGGTTCCACAGGTTGGATTGCTTCAAACCAGGCCGGGAGGTAGGGAGGGAGAAGAGGGAAAAGTGATACAGGATCTCACCCCAGCAGGTCTGGGCAGGGAAGCTGGGATAGGTGGGGTGACTCTGTGGGAAGCCATGACCTTGGGAAAGAGTGAAATGGTAAAAGGGAGCGGGGAAACCCTTAAATAAATTTGGCTCCTTGTGTAACTGTGTCCCATTCTGGGAGTGACACCTAAGCCAGGCTCCAAGTCAGCAGCCAACTGGGGTTTTCTTGGTGCCTGAAGCTTTTATAGTATTGGAGACCTGCCTTCAGGAAAAAATAAAAAAATTATGAATATAAATTAGGTACAGGGCCTTTGGAGTCCCGTGAAAAGTGAAGTAGGCTGGTGCTTGTATGTGCACATGAGGGGCTGACTCTGGCAGAAAATCTGTGTGGTTATTCACAAATGTTCATGAGAATCACCTTCTTGAGGAACAAGTTAAAAATAAAGCCTCTGATGCCATCTCATAACTGTTGACTTTCTAATCAGAGGGCGGGTCCTGAAAGTCTCAGGTGAGTCCTATTTACTCAGAGCAAGTTATTTATGATGTTAGTCACCAGAAAGGAATGAACAGAGGAGGACACGGGGGAGATGGGGAATTAGGAGGGTAGGGTGGTTCTGCCTAGAGCTGCTTTTGGCCATGTTTACTTCGCAGTCCATGAATTTTCAACTTGCTCCTAATATAGATGAATTTCTTTAGTTTAGGATGTGCAGAGAAAGCATGGTGAAGTGTGTGGTGGATTTAGAAGTGGAATAAAAGGGAAGTGATGGGTGTACTGACTAACAGTGAGCTTTTGAAGCTGGGTAAGTGGGAGATGGTGGAATCAGTGAGGGAGGATTTGGCCTGTGTTCTGTTTTTCTTTGTTTTCTAGCTATAAGCCCAGTTCCTGGAATAGTGAGTGGAATAAGGACAGTAGGGGATAATATTGGCTAGAGTAGTAAAATGATGGGGTAGGAAACCAGATTGAAAGGGCTTAAATAGAAAATCAGGCATCAGGCACACATAATTTGTTAGATACGTGTGGCAAGGAAAAACAGGGAGAAATGAAGTAGTGTTTTTGGGTGTGTATGTTGGGAGGCAAAAAGACAGAGTGGGGAAGGAAGTGAAGATCCTGGAGAAAGAGGATGATATCGTCTTGTATATCACTGAATCCCTAAAGCCCAACACAGTGCCTGGCTCTTAATAGGTACTCAATAAATATACAATTTTTAACTTATATAACAAACATACATTTTCTAAACTTATATAATAAATATATACTAAATACACATTTTTTATACATTATATATTTTGAAATAATTATCGTCTCACAGGAAGTTACAAAAATAGTACAGACAGTCGTCCCATGTGCCTGTGTGACAGCTTCCCTCAATGAGGACATCCCACATAGCTATACTACAACATCAAAACTGGGAAATGCATCAGCACTACACTGATAACCAGACAACAGAGCTTACTCAGGTTTTACCACTTATCCATGCACTCACACCATGTGTGCAATTTTATCTCATAAATAGATCTGTGTAATCACCATCACAATCACTCCTTCGTGCTACGTCTTTATAGTTGCACCCAAACGCAAGAAGTTCTTTTTGAGGTCCCGATCTGAGACGGAGATCTGGGAGTGCATTCACTATACTTTGCAATTTTGAAATAGTTTTCTAAAGCTTTGTTTTCTGTAATAAGGATTATGAAAAGGAATAGGCGACGAGTCAATGAAATGCCCTTGTGGGAAACTCTTGTCAACGCTATGCTCCCCTGAGCCATTGACTGGACATTTTTACATTCACACTCCTGAATACGAAGCCATCACCAGGGTGACCACGGGGCTCAAAAGTCTAAAGTTATTTCTAAAGTTATCACACTTGTGGTTCCCTGGAGGGGGTCTTTTGGTTTTGCTTAGGTGAAAACTACAACAACTAAAGTACAAATCTATCACTTTTAGATGCAATTGGACTCTATAAATTGAACACAAGGTTATTTACCCAGAGCAAATACCAAGTGACTTTCTTCAGAAGTCTTAGCATGTTCACTTTTTACCACCCAATCCAGACTAATGACACTAAAACATAAGGATATGGACTTTCCTCAGGTAGAATAGTAGATTTTGTTCAGGATCAGCATTCTTCTCTATGACCTAGATTGTGAAATGAGAGAAGGAATTTAGGAAGATAATGTCAACATGTTATGACAATCCATTGTTTGGGGGCATGTTTCTGATAGGTGGTGGCTTCACAGGGGGAAAAAAACAAAAGAAATCTTTTTTAATACCTGGAACCAGAATTTTGAAGAAATTATGGAGCATTATTTCAATGTCTCTAAATTTTCTAATATATACGACAATTATAAAATCTGGATTGTGTTTTCCTTAGAGTTACCTGAAAAGGACCCAGATGGGGAAATAGATGCACGGATTCCAAAATTGATTCAAGGTAACTCGTGGTCATAGAAAGTCATAAAAAACGGTTAGCCAGAGATGATTTCATAAGGTCATAAGGGAGTATATTATAGGGGATCCACTCCTGTGTCCCCAACTTGTCCTCCCCAGTGAACTAGAGGTAACAGTAGGTGAAGGAAGTGCAGAAGGGAGCACGAGTCTCCAATATGTCTCTCATGTTGTACTTTAGGCTGCAACTGCCAATAGATCAAGCTGGCACATGAGATGAAAGCTACCTGTTCTCCCTGGCCCAAGCAGTTCCTCTGCTGGGTATAGTTAAGCCAGATTAGAGAGGAGACTGGAGAAAAACTTACCTGGAAGAGTAACACTGAACCCAGAAAAAGAGGGTATCATTCCACTAAAAGTGTTTTTGTTTTACTCCCGAAAAAGCAAAAAATGACTTTATTTTCCATAACTGCCTCCTATTCCTAAGCCTCCTTTCGAGCCCACAGAGGATCTGAGTAGCCAGACATGGCACAGCACCCATTATGGCATTGAAGAATCAATGCCGAACATGGAGAAAGCAAGATTAGACTCTGGGAAATTAATTAAAAGCTGCTAACTGCAATTCTGACATATCAAATACATAGTATTCGCAGCCATTTAAAATAAATATTTCAGTAATCATATGAAATGCTGGTCATAACATTAGCTGCACTTACAAAATTATACTGGTATCATCTGTTTTTTCCAGTAATTTGTAGACACTTAGGATATAAATCCTTGTTTAGTAAGTACATGAAACCAGGAGCAACCTCATTGGTAACCAGTGACATGCAAGTGAAACCCGCCGTGAGATACCACTTTACATCCATCAGATTAGCAAATCTCAGAAAATCTGTTTATATGAAGTATTGGTGCATCACAGATTGGCAAATTATATATTGGCCAGGAAGTGGCACCCATCATGCAGTGTGAACTGTGGGAAATGTACTTGTGCAGGATTCTGGAAAGCCACCTGGCAGGACCTATGAAATCAACATGCTACAATCTCACTTAGAGAGTCTCTTGCCAGTGTCGGTAAGGAGACACATGGTAGGATGTTCGCTGTAGCATTTCTTGGGATGGTGGGGAACTGGAAGCATCCCGTATGTCTATCACTAGAAGACTGGATAAGTGGAATGAAGGATGTGCACAGCATGGAGAACTATGCATGCAGAACTAATGAGCCAGGTGTTCAAGGAGCAACATGGATAGATCGCAAACACAGTGTTGAGTCACAAAACAAACAAAAGGAGATTCATAAATCACAATTCCCCTTGTATAAGTTAAGAACATCCACACGCTCATGCACAGCCAAACACTGTACAGTTGACCTTTGAACAACACGGGGTTTAGGGGCGCCGACCTAGCTAGCCCCCCTGCCGAGTTGAAAACCTGTATATAACTTTTAGCTCCCCCAAAACTTAACTATTAATAGCCTACTGTTGACTGGGAACCTCACCGATAACATACAGTCAATTAACACATATTTTGTATGTTAAATGTATTCTATACTGTATTCTTACAATGCAGAAAGCTAGAAAAAATACTATTAAGAAAATTATAAGCTGAAGCTGAACAATAATGAATCTCAACTACAATTTTATATATATATATATATATGTATATATATATATTTACAAGAAGTGGAGTACAGCATTAAGAATAGAGGCAGTGGAAATGTAATGGCTGTGTGTGATGCCAGAGGGGTAGTGGATGGGGGAGGGGGGCTATCACTGTGTGAGGGATAGAAATGGTAAATGTCTAATTATTACATTGTTTTGTGCACCTGAAACTAATAAAAAACTTATGAAGCTGCAAAGACCATCAGAGCACACATATTCACTGATATGTGGGATATAAAACTTAAAGCAACAAAAACAAGGCAAACAAATAAAGAAACAAAAACTCATAGACATACACAACACTTTAGTGGTTTCCAGAGGGTAAGGAGGGAGGGGGGTAGTAGAGGAGGGTAAACAGGACCAATATAGATGATAGAAGGAGAACTGACTCTGGGTGGTGAGCACACAATATGATATATAGATGACGTATTACAGAATTGCACACTTGAAACCTATGTAACTTGACTAAGCATTGTCACCCCCAATAAACTTTAATGAAGAAAAAGAAAACTTCAAAAAAAAGAAAAGTATAAAAAAATACATTTACAGGATTTATTGAAAAAACCCTGCCTATATGTAGACCTGTGCAGTTCAAACCTGTGTTATTCAAAGATCCACTGTATAAATTTCAAGAATACATCTATATTTCTAAATAACTATACGGAAAGTGTAAGGGAAGAATATATATTTAAAATGCACCAGAGGCTATGCACATGGTGGGAAGGAAATAAAGAGAAGACAGGAAATCAAAAGAAAAACAATAAAATAATGAAAAGCAAAAGAAGAGCCTTATCTAGACTGTGACGATGATGCGTCATTGAAGGAGTGCGCTTTGCTCAATTTTGTGCCCCTGCGTCTAAAGGAAGGAAATACAACCACAAAAATAACAACAAAACCAATTTCTTCAAAGAGGTGTATATATATTTCTTCCCCCCAGCCCCTCCTTTTTTTTGCCAGCTGTAACTTGTCTTAGAAATTTGTAATACAGAGAAAAGTAGTAAAAACATCAAAATACCAGATGTGAATTCAAGATTAGAGACCTGGAGAGGGAATATTCTAATGTGATATAAATGGTTTTATTCACCAACAAAGGTAAAATAGCAAAGCCCATTTTCCTTGCACTCAGAAAAGCTCTTTGCTTTTGAATTATTACAAATTGTCACTTAGCAATTATTTTTCTGATATTCTAGTTGGCTTCTGGTCATTCAAGATCCTCACCTATGGGTAAACATTATACTACACCCAGACTTTTTCTTCTTTTGTTTCCACTTTTTGTGTTTTAGTTCAGAGGTTTCCTAACAGTGATGTTTCCTTGCTCTTTGACAGGCAAAATTGCCAAGAAATTTTTCCTTGATTGAAGTTGTGTTTCCTCCTTTAGGGAAGAACACCCATAATCCAGTACAACTGAGGCTTGAGAAGAAAAATCACTAACACAAAATTTCTTCCCAAAATAATTTTCTAGTTTAGTACTTTACTAGTTTTTTCCTGAAAGCACCTCAAACTTTTCGTTTACTCATCTTGCTCATTAAAGTCCAGGGCTGAGAACAACTGAGCGTTAGCGTTGCCACATTTCTTCTGTGGTGGAAAATGTAGGCTGTTTATTCCATTGAGCAGAGGTGCTTCAGCCTCTGGGTCAATGGAGCAGCCTGAGGGGATTTATTAAGGCAAAACAAAATCATTCTTTCCTATTTTCATCCTCAATGTCATACATGCCTTTTATTAAAACAGCATTGGTGAACTTGAGTACGGCTAATAGACAAATAAAGAGGGGAAAGACATAGTCTTTCATACCTGTGTCAGAATTCACTCCCATTGTAATCTAACAAATAAAAATGAGAGTTCCTTGCTGATTCCAAAAGAAAAGTGAAGAGCAATCAAAGGCCCCCATGCTTTAATAATTTTGCAGTAAACCTTGAACTAACAACCCATGTTCAAGTTCATACCACTATATACAGAGGGTGCCAAAAATGTATACATATTTTAAGAAAGGAAAAACTGTATTAAAATTGTAATATTCAATATATACCGATAACAAAAGATGAATACAAGTCATGTGTATACATTTTTTGGCACCCCCAGAGTATATGACTTGAAAAAGACAGAATTGAGAGGTTAAAGACATAAGAAATGGCATGATAGTGTAAAAATTAGCTTGGCTTTTGTTCCTGGTATACAAAAGTTCATATAATCATTCACAAACTTACCTTTCTTCCATTCACAAAAAAAATCAGCTCATCAGAATCAGGAAGAGAAGGCATTATGGCAGAAAAAAAATGCTTCCACAATAAAAGTTTTTTTCTCCTAAACAGCTGATATGTGAGGGCCAAAGCCTGGATGTCGATCAGTCTTGGGGAAGCCCAAGCTGCAGCAAGCAGGCTGATACAGGATGATTTATAGCCACACTGCCAGACAGGAGCACCAACCAGGGCTCTCTGCTCACCCCACCTACAAGTATTTCAAATAGCTCTTGTCAACACCCTGTTTTCTTTCCCATGACTGAGCCAGATCAGAGTCTTTGCCATTCCCCTTTGAAGTCCAAGATTGGTTTGTTTCCCAGGGGAATGTATTTAAAGCCAGGGAGTGATAAATAAAAATGTTGGATGGCGAGAAGGGGAAAGATTTAGTATGAATTTTGGAGGTAGAACCCACTGGATCAGTTAATAGTTTAGATGAAGGTCAGGGTAAGGGAAAGAGGACTCAAGGATGAGTCCTGGGTTTCTGGGTTGAGAAATTGGGTGAAAGGTGGAGACATTTGTGGAGATAAGAAGACTGGGGACATAACATTAGGGATGGAGCCAAGGAAACCGAGATCCTCTCTTGGTTCTGTTTAATTTGAGTTGCCTGTTTGACTGCAAGTGCACGTGTCAGTTGAACATAGGAATCCCAGAGGTCACGGGAGGAACCTAGACTGGGATTCAAACCTAAGAGTCATCAGCTCAGGGATGATATAAGCAAAAACTCTGTGGGGATTGTAATGTATGGGGGAAAACTCACACTTCTACTGTGGCAGGATATTTTGAAATATTATCTGATGTGCTTCCCACTTGCCATTCCTTTCCCCACTTTTCAGGTATCAGTGAGGGCATTAAACACTCCTGGCCTTCAGCGTGGCATTCTTATGTTAGGAATAGGAGTGCAAGAAGAATCTAATGAAGGCTCAGAGTGAGCTTTAAAACAGGCCTTGAAACTCTTGGCAGAGACATCAGGAACAAAGACAGGTGACACTGTGGACAGATATGCTAAACTGTCCTTAATCTGCTTTGTCCTCTTATTGAGTTTCTGCTGCCAGTGGAATGGGGCTTGAGATAAAATTTAAATATATATATATTTGATCAAGTATATAATATATACCGGGGGTGCCAAAAAAATCTATACAAATGGACACTTTGGTCAACGGTGCTCAAGCAGTAGTTCGCTGTAATCAGAAGTGTGTGGACGCTGATGTAACCATAGTGTAACCACTTTGAGCACCTCTTGTAATTGCAGAAGTCAAATGTGTATTCATCTTTTGTTATCGGTATATATTGAGTATTACGATTTTAATAGTTTTTTCCTTTCTTAAAATGTGTATACACTTTCTTGGCACCCTCTGTACACACACACACACACACATATGCATGCAGGCGCGTGCTGTCGGACAATTAAGTTCGCGAACTTGTTGCAACGATGTTGCTAACCGTTTTTGATATCAGAGGGATTATTTATTATGAATTTGTACCAACTGGACAAACAGTTAACCAAGTTTACTATTTGGAAGTGATGAAAAGGCTGAGTGAAAAAGACAAACTGAACTTTTCACCAATAATTCATGGCTCTTGCATCACGACAATGCACCAGCTCACATGGCACTGTCTGTGAGGGAGTTTTTAGCCAGTAAACGAATAACTGTATTGGAACACCCTCCCTACTCACCTGACCTGGCCCCCAATGACTTCTTTACCCAAAGATAAAGGAAATATCGAAAGGAAGACATTTTGCTGACATTCAGGATATCAAAGGTAATACGACAACAGCTCTGATGGCCATTCCAGAAAAAGAGTTCCAAAATTGCTTTGAAGGGTGGACTAGGTGCTGGTGTAGGCACATACCTTCCCAAAGGGAGTACTTTGAAGGTGACCATAGTGATGTTCAGCAATGAGGTATGTGGTACTTTTTTTAGGATGAATTCGTGAACTTGTCACACCTTTGTGTGTGTGTGTGTGTGTGTGTGTGTGTGTGTGTATTTACATTAGTGTAATAGCTAACCTCTTTATTCAGTATCTAAGAAAATGCCAAGTGAAATGCTCCCCTAAATTAGCTCATTTTAATCTTCATGACAATCTTAGAGGTGGGAATATAATCTCCATTTTACAAATGAAGGATCTGAGGCACCACAGAAAGATAGTTACATGTTTTGTTTGTGTCCTACGAAATTCTTGTTTATAATCTCACACGCTTGTTTCCTTAACCACCTGGTGAGACAGAAAATAATTCTGTTTCCCTGGGAATGTTGGGTAGTCTACCCTAACAGAGTAACAAAGTTTTCGCTGCATGTGAAATAGAAACTATTGCAGGTTTAAATGTCAGGGCAATTCATCCGCTAGCTTTTATCCCTCAAGTTTTCAAAAATTCCAAGACCTGACTCTGGGTGTCTTGTAGCCACGGGCTGGGTTGGCCTAGTTTTACCACTGCTGGGATGTGCTTGGTAGGAAGACCCAGCACGGTTCTCCTGAGATGTGTTGACAATTCCAGGTCCAGGCTATTTTGATGTCCTTTTTCAAGCAGACGAAGCTGCAGTGTCTCCCTGGTGAGTAGAAATGTGTATATACAGAACAGCGACTGTCCTTGAAGATGTAATAGCACAAAGATCCTTTCAGAGCCCTAAGGCTCTTTAAGTGTGTGGTAATACAGTAATGTGTTCCCTCCTAATATGTGAAAGTCAGAAATTATACCTTGGAGTTTTAGGTATTTCTTGAGCTTCTGCTTTGTCAGTAGGCTTGGAACTTGTTTGCTCAAAGGTTTGAAACTACAGATTTTTCCTTGTCACAGTGGGAAGTCTCAACCACCCTGGAAATGCAGGCCATGTTGGGAGCTTGACTGTCTCTGAGGCCTGGAGACCTCATCAGGGGACTACCTTCTCAAGTCTAAAAGCACCAGATGTTGAAACACACACTTACCACTTGTCCATATGTAGCAAATCAAACACCCAGGCAGAAATAAGTCTCCTTGGGACAGAATTGTCTAAAGCATACTGTTTTCCTCAAACATTTCCACAGTTTTTGTCTATAATTTACAATCTGTACTTGATTTTGGTGTTTTTGAGTTCTGGTTCATCTATAAAATGGAGCCCTCAGTTCTGCTACCGAGTGGCTGGACAAGAATCCCTTAGCATTTTTTGGCCATACAGTTGCTATCTACCCCAGGAGCTAAAGCAAACTTCCACATGGTGGCAGGATAACATTGCCTTTTTCTTCTTCGGTCAAGAATGGGTTCTTTTTGAAGCAATTCTCCATGGGTGTATCATATCTGAGAAACAGTGCAGAACTCTCCTTCCTCCCTACCCCTGTGCTCACTGCCTCTCCTGCCTCCATATAGACAACTGGTCTCCACAGAAGGCAGTTCTATTAGTGCATTCCATATTGTCATTGTAACAAAATTAGTTATTTTTAAAGGCTTTTGTCTTTTGCAGTTAGGACAAGGCGAAGACTGACAAAATAGGTGTGTCCCTAGCCCTCCTTCCTCCTCTCTGCGCCTCCTTAAGGCCTTTTGTTCCTCCCCACTGGTCTCTGATGGTGGGGAGGAAACAAAAGGAGCACAGAGCTGGAAGACAGACAAGCCAGACTAGGGTCAGAATTTGGTGGGTTTTGGAGAAAGAGCATTCGCAGGGCTTTGGAGAATTAGGAGGAAACAGGCTTTCTAAAAGCGTTATGATGAATTATCAATCTCAGTTAACATTCTTCAAATACACAAATATTGGCAACATATTAGCATTATTTTTGGTTATCAGACTATTTTTTAGTGCTGCTTGGTACACGGACCCGTGGGAACAGGAATCTGTTGGTACACAATTCTGTCCACCCAGGACCAAAACATTTATTTGAATCCTAGTGTACTTTGTTGGAGGGACAGCCAGTCGTGTTCTCTGGGGAGGATTCTATGAGAGTAACATTGCTTCTTACTTTCAGCTCAAGTCTCCTCTATCTCGGGACCCACCTGCCTGCCTTCCTGGATTCTGCCCTCTGCTGGGCTGATGTAGCCCAGTTTAGGGGTTCATGAAAATGTTTTCCTTTCTTTTAAAATCACAATCATAATAAAAGGAATATAAACCAGCGTCAATTGTATTTGTTTTTGTATCAATACAGCTGTAAAATATAATTTTTAATGTTTATGAAGGAGCCCATAATGGCAAAGCCCCCAGACAGGCCCCACCCTGTACTGCATCCCCAGTTGCAGGGCCCACTACCATTGGGGCAGGTTGAACTCAGGGAGGAAACATTTGCGGCAACGCTTGTCAACAGACCTACGCCGAATGCTTCAACTTTGCTTTTAATAAATTCAGTATGATAATTTGATTTTCATCTGCTTAATTCCTCTCTTGCTCAACTGCCCCGAATTCCGGTGGCTTCTTCAAACCCTCGCACATCAGCGAAACTAATCGTTTCACAGTCTCAGTCTGACATTCCAGCTACTTATTTCACTGTGTCAAATCCATTCTTTCACAGCCTTCCATATGGCTAAAGTTATTTTCGACACTTCCAGTGGAATTCCCTGGCGTGAACTACTGCAGTTCTTTCCCTGGCTTTGATTCAACTAAATTTAATGCAAATACAAGTTTTACTGCTTGAGGAACCTCAGTTATTTCTCCTATGGTTTGGGTGCCACTCTGTAGCATGGAGCACCCAGGAAGATAGGAGGTCTTAAGGACCTGCTGTAGCAAAGGGGTCTTCATATTTGGTTGTGCTCACCATAACCTTGACTCTCATGGCCAGGTTGCAAGCTTCGCACATGGACTTCTTTTTTCTATTGTGGTCCCTCAAACTCATTTTCAATACTGCAATTGGAATGATGGATTAAAAACACAAATCTGAACATGTCAGTTGTATATGCCTAAAAGCCTTCAGTGACTTGACCTGTTTTGGGAGAAAACAAGATGCTAATGCAGCCACACGGTCTGGGGGTCTGGCCTCACCCCCCACAGGCTTTTCATCCCACTGCTGATGCTCACAGCACAGGCCTTCTCCCACTTCCTGGACCACCCCCCACATTTCCCACTCCAGAGCCTTCCAGTGGAATTCCCTGGCGTGAACTACTGCAGTTCTTTCCCTGGCTAATTAATGCTCCATTATTTTTCAGGGAATGGCATTACGAGCACTCTCTCTAAAAGTTGTCTCTGACCCCCAAATCTAAAAGCCCCTGATATTATCTTCGCTGACTACTTCCTATTCTGAGCACCATCAAAGCTTACAATGACATGTGTGTGATTACTTGTTTAATGTCCGTCTCTTCTAGTAGATCGTGAACTCCACGGGCGCTGCTCTGTCTTGTTCACCACGTGTCTCCAACGTCTAGCACAAAGCCTAGTTCACTTAAGACTTTATAAAGACAAAAGGATGTGTTTTTTTTTTTAGAAGAATGACTGAGGTCATACTATAATGAGATGTTTACAGTAAAGATTTTAGAGTGAGTCTGCTATGGGTTTCCTGTTCTTTCTCTCTAAAGAATTGATTATAAGCCTACACAGTGGCTGAGAGAATAATCTACGTTCTTTTTAGACCCCCTACTAGGTGATCTGTTTTTCTTGTCCAACTACGAGTCCCGCTATTTCAGGGCACTTAGTGCTCATCCCAGACAGTGTTTAACTTTCTCAAAGAAAAGTCTTTTAGTACAGAATTTCTATCAGCTGATTTCTACTGAAGTCTTGGCCTCTCACCAATTTGCTTGGCATCTTCCCGGATGGCTGTTTAATTTTTTAATGAAAAGGACGGGGGAATGCTGTGGCTTGGCTTAACTTGAGCATCTGTGTTCTGTATCTGTGTTCTCTTTGGTAGCTTCATTCTCTCTGCAGGACCGACATTGTCTCCATGACTGTGCAGTGGGGAGGGTACCTGCATTCTGGAATAACAATAATAAGAGTTTATTTTTACTGAGTGCTTTCTATGTGCCATGTACTGTTCTAAACATTAGCTCATTTAATCCTCAAACAAAACGAATGAGGCGAGGACTATTAGCCCATTTAGAGATCAGAAAAACTGAGGCCTTAGAGTTTAAGTGACTTACCCAAGGTCCTACTGTACTAATTAATACAGCCAAGGAATGATGTGGGAAAAAGATCGTTTAGCCTTAAGTCTTAACACTTACACTATCAGAGCAGATCAAGAGCAGATCAAGTAAGACATTCCTTGCTGGGCTTCAAAACCCCATCACAACCCAGGAGCAGTGGGATTTTCTCTGAGGACTGTTTTTCCTGGACATTTCTTCTAATACTCTCTCCTCATGACCTTCTGATCTCTAACACTATCTCGTATCATGTACCCTATTCAACAATCCAAGCCTACTGTCATGCCCATAACTGACAAGCAAGTCCTCTGCTCTGTCCAGCCACTTGGGCCCTTTTACATTCTCCTCTTATTTGTGCCTTGTCTTCATTATTTTTTTTTTTTTACTCTTTAATGCTATGTCTCATGCTTATGTACTCCCACCCCAGTTTATTCCTTATTTTATTTTCTACTCATTTTCCCTTTAAGCAATCACTTGTGATCATAATGCAATCAAATTGGTAACGAATGACAGAAAGATATCTAACCATGGATCAATTTTAAAATAAAATTAGAAATATTTAGGTTCAAAGAAAGAATAAAAACAGAAAATAAAGCCACAAAAATGACAACAAAAACGTTATATATCAAAATCTATGAGATGCAACTAAAACTATATTCAGGGGGAAATTTCATAACTTTAAATGTTTTTATGTTTAACCTAGAATGATTGAAAATTAAAAAAACCCTGAACGTTCAACTTAAAAAAGTAGAAAAATAAATCAAGAGAAATTAGGAATAAGTGTATAACAAAGATAGAAGCAGGAAAAATATTTAGAAAATGGGAAGAGTAGAATCGATAAAGAAAACCAAAACGTTTTAGGAAAATCTAACAATTAAATATCTAACAAGTCTGCTTAAGGGAAAAAATGAGAAAATTCAAACAAACTTAGGAATAAGAACTAGGATATAACCATTATGTTCAACTTTATGCCTATAAATTTGCATTGCTTATGTTACCAAACATTTGTAATAAGAGAAATGTAAAAAATAGTTGATATAGAGATACTAACTATATATCTATATGATACATAGATACCATGGAAAACATTTTTAGCAATTAAAATAATAAAGATTTCTATATGCAGGATGTGAAGGGCTATGGCCCAGTATTAATCCTTCCAAAGGGGGATTCCTAGAGTCTTCTCTCCCCAGTCCCTCCACTCTGTTCCACCCCCTTCCTTCTGCCCATTCACCACACATTTTCCTGCCGTCCTCTGATTGTGTCATTCATCTCCTGAAGCCTTGAAAACTCTCCCATCATCAAATCCAGCAAATCTCTTACTTGAAGCTCTTAACTGCTTGGCAGTAAGTTTAAGAATGTTTATTTCTGAGGGATATATATATATATATATATATATATATATTTGATATATATATCAAAAAAGAAATTTTATATATATAGTGTTTATGAAATTCAAGACATGGGTCCCACCCTCAAGAAACTGGCAGCTGCATATAATGATTCAGTAAAAATTACAAAGCAAGATTTTGTTAAGTACCCAGAGTCAAACTTGTAGGGCTGGAAAAGTGGCATGCAAACCTTGGTTACTTTTGTGGTTGTTATTTTCATTGCCAGAGTTCCAACAGAAATTTCTCGTGACCTGCATAGAATGTAAATTACCTCCCTAATTTCAAACTCCTGCTTTCTGTAGTCAGCCTCCCTTTTCACTCTTCACATGATCCTCATACGAGGTGCTTCAGTGTGGAAAATGAGAGCTGCAGAAGGAGAGCACCCCAAAGGAAAAAGTGAGAAGGAATGAGTTGGGAATGTAGACAGGGTTTACTGTGTTGAGTGGGTTTATGGTGGTGCCATGTGCAAAATCAGTTTGTTTGTGTATATAAAAATTGGACACAAAGAAATGTGATATTATGTGTTTTTCAGTGTTTGAACATTTATGTTAGAATACTCCAGACTGGACAACTTTTTTTTTTCTATTCATTCAACAAATATTTATTGAGTACTCATGAACTGATCCTAGTGACTATTGTTACAAAGTGAGAAAGGAATAAAAAGCCCAAAAGATAATGGATGGAGAACCACTGGAGAAAGGAAAGTTGCAGAGGCAACATGATTTAAAGAGGCAAAATAATAAAATATAGAAGTTAGTAAAACAGTTTCTCAGTCTCCGGAGAAGAAAGGCTCTTGTCATGTCACACTTCAAAACAGGTCTACTGCCTGTTTCCCAGGATTACAAACTCACTGATGTAGCGAGCACTTTCTATGAGACATCAAAACGCTGGTGGGATTTGTTCAGAGCTGTGGGAACTTCAACTGAGGTGTTTTATTGCATTTGGCAGATATGTACTTAGAGGTAGCCTTTTATGTGGTAGCTCTAACATGTTAGGAACAGCAGGAAGAGTGTCACCTGCTCAGAAATGATTCAGTCACAAGGCAGAATGTACTTTGATGGCTGTAGGAAAGAGTTATAGCCTACCTAACTTTATGTCATCTAAGACATAATCTAGAAAACACCATCTTTCAGTATGAAAATCAAATTCTGGAGATGAGGAACTGTTTCGGTAAGGACTGTTGTTTTTTTCTTTTTTGTTGTTGTTGTTTTTTGCACTGACACACTCACTTGAGAGCCTCAATTTGAATCTTTGTATTCAGAATTTACTGAGCTATAGAATGAATAAACTATACATTGTCTACCTTAGGCATTGCATTGTAAATATTTCATGGCTTTAAATATATGCCATGATAAGGTACGTGTTTTGTTTGTTTGTTTGTTCTTTTGATTAAAAATATCCTGTAATGCCTCATCTGGAGAGAATTTTTTTTTTATTGTAAGCTCTTTTTATTACTTTGTAAAATACAAAAAAAATGCATGTTTTCGGTTACTATTTTCACCTGCAATTCCTGTCTTCCTTTTTTTTTAATAACATTTTTTTATTAGTTTCAGGTGCACAAAACAATGTAATAGACATTTATCATTTATATCCCTCACACAGTGACAACTCTCTTCCCCCATCTACTACCCCTCTGATATCGCACACAGCTATTACATTTTCACTGTCTCTGTTCCTAATGCTGTACTCCACTTCTTGTAACTATATATATATATATATATATATATACATATATATATATGTATGTATATATATATATATATATATATATATATATATATAATTGTAGTTAACATTCAATATTGTTCAGCTTCAACTTCAGGTGTACAGTACAGTGATCAGGCATCTACACCATCCCTGGGATGGTCTCCTTAATGAGACAAGTGTCCATCAGATAGCCTACAAAATCTTTACAACATTATTGATTACATTCCCCAAATTGACTTTCGTAACCTCGTGACAATCTTGTGGTTACTGACTGTGCTTTCTAATCTCCTCACCTTCCTCCTTATCCGACCCGCCCCCCCCCCATCTAGCAACCCTCAGACTGGACAACTTTTGAGTATGCTTTGGATACTAAAACTACTGAGTATTTATGCCTTTTAAACATGACCTAAAGTACATTGGCTGCAATTATTTGGCTCTTCTCAACTTAACACAGTAGAACTATATCAGTAGGAAGTACAACCAATCTTCCTTTTGAGCCTACACATAGGGAAAATATTCAATGACTAGAATTAGGCTAAACGTTACTCTGTTGAAGTTATGGTGGCAAATATTTCCATAGGTTTTTCTCTACGGTTCTCTTAAATTGCCCTCAGAAAATCATCTTAGGTGGTGACTATGCTTTATCCAGTGAATTGAGTGAATTAATGATTTTTGATAACTGAGAGCCTTAGAAAGTCAAGTGAATTGTGCATTAAAATAAATGAGCATTTACTTTTACAGTCACCATAGATTATCACTCATTATACTCCAGTATTTAACACAGACTAATGATAAGAGCTAAATAAAAATATTTTTTAGGCATAGCATCTTAAATAAGAAACTTTACAAATACCAAGCAAACAACCATAAAAGCCTTCTGTTCTCCCATTTTTCCAAAGAACAGAAATGTTTTGGTGTAAGCTTTTATTTTCTTTATAAAATCAGCATGGAAGTAATGCATACAATTGAAAAAAAAATGCTATATTGACTTAAACACCCTATTTTTGTTGAAGCTCCAGTAACATAATTGCTTATACACATAATTGGAGATTACATGATATTTTAAAAGTATTACCATGCTTTCCCGAAAATAAGACCTAGCCGGACAATCAGCTCTAATGCGTCTTTTGGAGCAAAAATTAAAATAAGACCCGGTCTTATTTTACTATAATATAAGACATGGTCTTGTATAATATAATATAAGTTCTTATATTAATTTTTGCTCCAAAAAACGCCTTAGAGCTGATTGTTCAGCTAGGTCTTATTTTCGGGCAAACACGGTTAAACGTGAAAATTCTGTAAATAAGAATTACAAATTTTGAGTTGCCCTTATTTTATATATACTTTAGATAAAGATTTTTATACTAATGACCTGCCAAGTCTTACTTATTCAGAAAATCAACTTTTGTTCTTGATCTCTGAACATTAGGCAACAGCATTTAAAATCAATCATGGAATCTAAGACAAAAATTTGCAAGACAAGGTTTAAAAACAGTAAATAAAAAAAAAATTAAAACAACCACTATAATTAATTAGCAGGAAAATAGTTTCTGTTTTTAAACATTTAATCTATGTATCTTTCAAAAAGGATTTGTTGAATTTGTATAAGCTTATTTTCTCTTTCCAAACATGTTGGTAGTCATTATTTTTGTGGATAAATTAAAAGGATTCCTAATTCTTTGATATAGCAAGGCAGAGACTAAATGTACATAGTACTTACTTAGCTAAAGATAAACTAATAATTTATGTAAAAATGTTTTATGTTTAATCTTCTATTTTAGATCTTGTGACACTAGTATTTTATATGAGGTTCCTTTCAGCATGAGTAAACTGCAGTCAGTTCAGAAGCTCAAATTCTTCAGTTTAAGTGGGAACTAGACTTTTATCAAAATTGAAACAAAGAAAAAAATTATGAAAGGCAGAAAATACTCTTTAGGTGCATCATATTTATGCATAATTATTAAAAAATGTATAGAACTTGTTTAAGAAATAGCACATAAAACAAAGGAATGGCCTCATAAAAATCTAGGGATATTTTTTTCCCTTGTGAGCTTGTTTGCAAGTTTAAAATTGAGGGGTTTTGTTTTTTTTCCTGTAAGGAAAGCACAAATTAAGTAAAAGCGAAGTCAAATTAGCATAAAGTTATCTTAAGTTAAAAAAAAAGGCTATCTTTTTAGTTTCCAAAAAACCAAAGAGTTATGCAACTTTTAAAAGCAAGTACCCACTGGAGGGATATAGGAACTGAAGAAGGAGTCAGTGCGTAATAAAAGCAAAAAGCTAAACACAAAGTAAAACAGAATTTATATTAAGCTCTCAAATTCTTCTCTAAACAACCTCTTATCTAAATAAAGAAAAAATTTACAGATGGATAACCGGAATTCACCAATATTCAGTAGGGTCAAACTTTATCTAAAAAAGTAAATTTGTATATATCACACAGAATAGAATTTCAAATTTTTTTCAGTACTTGTTTATGAGAAACCAAAAGCACAAGATGACATCTTCACAGCATAATTAGTTTAAAAGACATTTTTTTTGGCTTTAAATCTTTATATGTGCAAAGGAGCATGATAAATACAAGTAATTAACATCATGGGGACGTAAAGTACAGCTTAAGGAATATAGTCAATAACATTGTAATAACTAGGTATTGTGCCAAGTGGATACTAGACTGCTTGGGGGGATTGTTTTGTAAATTATATAAATATCGAACCACTACGCTGTTGTTGTAGGATGGCTTTTCTTTGTTCCTTGTCAAGGAACATCTCTGTAGACTGGACTACCTCCACAGCTAAAGCCATGACTCAGTCCCAATGCTGGATCCGTGCACAATTTCCAACATCTGCTGGAGGAGGACCTCCCTGGAGTATCTGTATAGCAAGTCAATCTGAACGGACAATGATGTGAAACAGTACTACCTAGCCATCCACGTGGAAGTCTTGGAAGGACACAGTCAAGCATATTGGACTGCATGGATGAGCCCTGATCAACCCTTCTGCCCCAACCATGTTGATAAATGGAACTGCCAGAGGCCGAGCGGGCAGTGAGCTTGGTGCAGCCGAGCCTCCCTCCTGGCCCGCATCACAGGACTTCAAAGGTTTGGACTGCACATGATGAAAAACTGGACTTCATCACAAACTGGACTTTAAAGATTTAGACTGGACATTATTAAAAATTAGGATTGGCAGTGTGGCCCTTCTGATATTGGTCATTGGTGTGCTCAAAATCATGGTTGGGCAAATGTTACGGTAGGGTGGGCTCTCGCTAGTATCTGTACCAATGTTCTTGATGCAGCGTTAACCACAGGTATGAACCCCATAAACACCTCCCTCACGTCTCCTGATGTAACTCCATTGTTTCTTTTTATCTGTTTTCTCCCTCATTGAGGTAATGTTGTTTTTCTCCCCCATTGAGGTTAGGCTTGTTCCCTCATGAAGTGATGGTTAGGGTTCTATAATCTGTCTGTTTCTTTGTTCCCTCACATGAGAGACTGCATGTGAGGTGATGGTTAGCTTTTGTCTGTTTCTTTGTTCCCTTACATGAGACACTGCATGTGAGGTGATGGTTAAATTTTGTCTGTTGACTCTTTGTTTTCTCATATAAGAGACTGAATGTGATTACCAATGAACACAAATTTTGAGGCTGAATTGTAGAGAAGATGTTGAAGAAAATTTGCCTTCATTGGTTGATGTGAGCTTTTGTCTATTCACTTTGGTCTGTTACTGCATGTGGGGTAACGGTTAGCTTAGGGTTAAAAGAATTCTGTGCTGTGATTATGGGTTGAGTAAATTCCCCCTTTGGTCTCATTCTCCCGAGTAGGAGAGATACGAGATGATATTGCCTTCTGGGTCTCAATCTCCAGAACAGGGGAGATATGAGATGAGGCTGCTTTTCTATATACGAGATAATGTTGCTTTCTGTCTGTTTCGCCCACATCAGCAGATGAAGTAAAGAAGTAGCTAAGTTATATCAGGATGATGGGACAGGCATGTTGCCAGGTTTTGGAAGACCTTGGGCCGATGGCCCCAAGCAGGAACAGTAGATATTGTTTGTCTGGATGAGCTAGCCCTTCAGCCTGATAAGCAATATTTTTATCATTGACTGCCAGACCCTCCCAGAACTGGCCATTTCCAGAGGGGGAGGCAGGAACAAGGAGGTTGGCTCTAAGGTACATCTGAAAAAATATATGACAGACCTTAGGTGGCATAAGGATTGATTGCTATTTCAAGAGATTGCTATTCAGAAGACTTGTTTCAGGACTGCCTTTCAGGATTGGATTGTTTCAGAGTAAGAGATCAGAACTTGCCTCAATGGACAGTAGAGACTTCTTTTGTCGGTGAATTGTAATCATTCTAGCATCTTTGGGAACTTGTATGCAGCTTGCAGCTTGCAGTATCAGAAGACTTCCTAACTTCTAACAACAACAACAGCAACAGCAGCAGCATTCTGGGGAACTAGCAAGCAGCAGTGGGAGATGCCTGAGTTTCTCTCAGCTGCAGACCTGCCAAGGTTTTGATTCCTGACTGTTCCATGTTGTTGTTCAGGAAATTATAAGCAGACACACAAAGAAGAATTTTACTGTCCAAGTTCAACATCCAATGCTATGGAAAGTGGGTGAATGTAATCTGAATACTGGTTCTTCAAAGTGATAAGCATACAGATCTACCATATAACTCACTCAGTGTCTTGAGCTACAAAAATAATTCTAACAATTTAAGTGAGAACTTAGCTCAACCAGTGCACACGAGCTGTACTCACGAGCTTGGGCAGCACCTCTGGCATTTCAGGCTTTTCCTTCCAGTTCTTCTTCACTCCTTTCCTGGGTCCAGAGCATAGCAAACCAATACCCTGAAAATGAGGACAGCTCTGCAATAGTGAAATACTTTGTCCAATATTCCCAGGGAGGTCAGACCACTGGTGATAAAATCCTCAAATTAATGCTGGCACTTTTTTGTCCTTGCTTGCCTCCAAGGGAGGAATTACATCTTTCCTACACTTGGGAAGCCAGGTACCTGCTTCAGGTAAACTCTTTTACCTATATCCAGAAGGCACTAGATGAAGAAACATACATTTCTTGAAAGCAAAATATACTTGTATGTCCATTTGCACTTGCATCGTTAATACACAAATGTATAATGATATTTTACTGAGTTTTTGAAAAGTTCGACATGCGGGTTTAAGACTGGGTTTAAGAAACACTCAAGGTATCTATTTAAGATACTTGTCTTTATAGAATGGATTCCTTCAGCCTCTGCTAAGTAGTTTTCAGTTTTTATTTCCTACCAAGATGTTTTTCAAGAACCACTGAATCTACTGCAGAAAAAAGGCCAGAATGACTTAAACATGTTCTGCTTAAATTCTCTTCGCTCCAGAGCACAAGGATAAACACCACCACTTTCATTCACCTTGTGCTTTAGGGTCCTCAAGTCTACTGGGTGTGCTCTTTACAGGCACGTCCTGGGGGCAGTACTGAGGAGTGGCTGCCGCTTGGCCTGGTCGCCGTCACCAAACCCTTGAGATTGCGGTCCTGCGCCAAGATTGGCGGGGTCCAGATTCTGGTCCCCAGCACTGAGAAGCAGCGGCACCACGGGGGCAACGGCGCCCGCCGCGTGCACAACCACCGCATGTTTCTGCGCCTACAGGCAGGCGGGGTGGACGTTGGCACCTGTGGGCCCCCAGGTGAGACGCTACGAACCCTACCCGGCTGCCCCGTCTCGGTCCAGGTCCCGATGACCCCCCTCCCGGGGGTCTCTACACCCCAGAATCCCGGGTGTGGTGGAGGGAGGGCCACAGTCCGTTGACTGTTGGTGTATCCGCGATGGAGCGCGAAATGTCGGTTGAACTAAGCAGTAACGTTTCAGGCCCAACCATAATTCTGCGCTCATCAGGAGGAGCTCCGCGTCCCCGCGGGGACCTCGCCACACCTTTATTGGCTCGGATTATTGGCAAAGTGGAGAGTTTGGGCAGCGGGAGAACCTGGCTCAGAACGGCCTGTTGGCTTCTGACCAGTGCCGGCTTAACTGCAAACCACCAAGTTCCGGCGCAGTGGCCGCAGAGGCAGGCAAACTGAGTCTGCACGTCTTCCCCTGCAGGTCAGCCGGAGGTCCCCGCGGCCCACACACCCATTTCTGGTGACTTCCCCTCCCTCGTGTTCCGGAAGGGCTTCTCCCTCCCGTTCCTGTCCTACTGTGCGCTCCCTTGGCATTAAGTGGCTTCATCTATGCCACTCCCAAAAGATACTTGCTGAGCAGTCTGTACAGAGGAATCCATGGCTCCTCACTCGAGTCTCCTGGGTGTGGTAAGAGCACGGGACAGCCGTGAGGCAGGAGACAGGGCTTTCATACTTCATCCAGCCCTTCAACACCCCTGGATTTGGGGGCACATGGACAGAGGCTTCCTGGTGCTCTGGCTGCCTCCATCCGTGGGTGTGTGTGTTTTTAGGCCAACAGAGGAGAGGGTTTTGTTTTTCAAGGAGGCGTGTATGGATGGGGATGGGGACGTGAGGCATATATTGTGGGACTCTTCGGGGCCTTTAACATCTTGCTGGCCAATAGCAACCTCCTTGTGGGTGGGACGTCGGCTCTTTCTGAAGGGGGGCTCCTGCGATGAGTAAGAACTGAGCCTCAGCACTCCACCCTTAGTTTCGAGGTGCTTAGTGCTTCCCTCCCCTACACCCACCTCTCAGCTCTGCCTTCCTGTGGAGCCTTCCCTGGCTCAATCCTTCCCCTCTCGCTTCCCTGTTTTCCTTCTTCTCTTTCCCTCTCACTCCTCACCTTCTACATTTTTCTCTCTTCCTTCTCTGAAGTTTCACCCACTAATGAGTTTTCTCCAGTCTTAGGGCTCTAAGTACTCATTGTACTCGTGCCTCATAAATCTGCATCCCGGAACCTTTGCCAACCGAGGATTAACTGTTGGATCAATCCCTTGGCTGACTACCAGGGTATATAAATCTAAAATTCACCTCCTTCCCTTTGAAAGCAGCTCCTCCTCCTGTGCTGCCTATTGCTACCATGTCCTCCCTCTCACCTGAGCAAAACTTAGATTTACCTTTGACTCCTCCTCTGTCCACTCTGTCTTATCAGAATCTCGCTGTCTTATCAGAATGGAATCTCTATTATCAACAGCACTGTTCTCCCTCAAGCCTTTGTTACCTTTTGACTATTACAGTAGCTTTCCAACTTTATGTCCCATGCTAATTCATGTTATACAATCTGTCAGATTAAATGCGATTATGTAATTTCGTTGTTAATAAATCTTCAAAGGTCTGCATTGTTGACAGAATAAAACCTGGACTTTTAACTTATATTTAAGCCATGATCCGATACATGCCTGATCCATGAAAATATAGTTTTCCAGTTTTCTCTCCAGATTTCCCCCTTTCGTTCTCTATCCTCTAGCCAAATGAAATTATCTATGTTGTGATACATACCTGGTACTTTTCTGACCCCCAGCCTTTGCATCTCTATTTGCCTCCACCTGGAATTCCTTTTCCTTGTGTCTACTCGTGTAGATCATGTCACCTCCTCCTCCTTACTGTCTATAGACTGCATCTGGCACAATACTTTCTACTTTGGGCTGCTTTCATTATAAGACCATATACAATTAAATTATAAACTCCATGAGGTAGGATATCTGATTTATTTTTGCCATTCCTTAAATGCCTGGCCACAACTTTTTAGGTGCTCCGTAAAAATGTGGTGAATAAATATATGAATGACTATACGTCTCAGTCTCCCTCTTGTGCCTTAGCTCCTGGAGAGAAATGACTAACAGTTTAACCCACAAAAATTACTGCCATAGAATAATTGACCTGTTGCCTGATTTACAGATCAAAAATGTAGAATTGAGCTACATTTTTTCACATGCATCTTAAAATGTTTAATCAGATCAGGTTTGCACATATTTGGTGGGTTAAAGTAATTATCAACTGACACTAAGTTAGAATAACGGGTTAACATTTATAGCAGCCTTGCTAAACCTTAAACACCTATCTTCTTTGCCCCTGTGACTCAGAAAGTCTTCCTTTACTCAGTTCTCCATTATGGTGTTGTGGGTTAGAGAAATCAGAAAACACAAGGCTGGACGTGTAGAGGACTGGCTGGCAAGCAGTAATGATCACTGCTTATAATAATCACTGGTAGCATTAATTTAGCTCTAATGTGTGCTGGCACTGGGTTAAACACTTTTACATCCAAGCTCATTTAATACAGGGACCCTACTAGGTAGGTACCGTATTTTCTGTTTGACAGGTGTGGAAGCTGAGGCACAGGTAGGTCAAAACTTGCCCAAGTTCACGCTTACAGCTGGGTTAAGTGGCAGAGCTGGGATACGAGTCAAGTTAATCTGGTTTTAAAGTCCCCATGTCATTTGAATCTTTTGTAATCACTCAGCATTTTCTGAATATTGGAGCTCAGTCCTGGAGGCAGAAGAAATAAGACAAGCTTCCTGCTCTGAAGCTTGCAATCCAACTGGGGACAAAGAGAGAATCAGAAAACACTGGGGATGAGCAAAGCGCTCTCAGTTCTCGGCTCCCTCAGTGTGCAGACACCAGCACTGGGAGGTTTGTGTGTCAATCGCCTGCTTCCATGTCTGTTCCTCCGCAGACTGTGGTCGCCTTGGGACAGGAGCATGTGTCGTTACTATAGCTCTCTCTTGGCCCAGAACAATGTCTTACACAGAGCAGGTACATAAAATGTGCTTGTGGAACTAAACCTAACTACTAAATAGTGTTGTTGTTCGGAAGACAAATGCAATAACAGGGCAGATGTGAGCTGGTCAGTCTGAGCGGTGTCATTGGGGGGTTCAGGGAGGAGACTTGAGGGATGAATACAGTTTGGAGGTTGTTATAGACAATGTTTGTGGCCTGCCACCCCCACCCCCAAATAAAAATTCATGTGTTGAAATTCTAACTCCCAAGGTGATGGTATTGGGAGGCGGGGCCTTTGAAAGGTGATTAGGTCACGAGAGTGGAGCTCTCACGAGTGGATTATTGCTCTTATACAAGAGACCCCAGAGAGCAATTTTGCTCCTTCCACCCTGTGATGACACAGAAGATGCCCAGGTGTGAAACAGGAAGCGACACTCAGCTGACACAAAATCTGCTGACATGTTGACCCTCCCAGCCTCCAGAACTGTGAGAAATACATGTTGTTTAAGCCGCCCAGTCTATGGTACTTTGTGACAGCAGCTGGAACTGACTGAGACAGAGGTCCTTTTCCTTTGCTGCTTTTTCACTCCTCTCCCTCTTCCCTTCCTCTCCTCTGTCCTGCCTTCCTCTCCCTTCCACTCCCCTCCCTCTCTTTATTTCTTGGTAGGTGCCTTTTCATTCTGAATCTTATGAAGTTTATTTTTTAAACAATTAAAGGGTTGATCTCCTTCCCTGGCCCCCTACAGCCACTAAATATCTTCTAACTGCCAGTGCCTCTAAGTCTTACCTTTTTTTCTCAGGTCAGGATGCAGTAGGGATAGCCAGATCAGTGCTGTCCAATAGAAATGTAAGGGAAGCCATAGAGGGAAGCCACATATATAATTAAAGATTTTCTAGTAGCCAGAGTAAGAAAACTAAAACAGGTGAAATTAATTTTAATAATATGTTTTACTTAACCCAATATAGCCAAAATAGTATTTCAACATCTAATCATTATAAAATTATGAATGAAGCATTTGACATTTTTCTCTTTTGGTAACATGTCCTCAAAATCTGCTGTGGGTTTCGCACTCACAGCATGCCCCATCTGACCTGGCCTCATTTCATGGGCTCAGGTAATCCCATGTGTCTCCTGTTTGTGGTATTGCACAACGCAAGTCTGGAGCTGTAGGCGGGGCTTCCCAACATTTTCCAGGCCACGGCGCTCTTTGGAAAGGCTAATACTGTGCAGCGCACCTGGGGTAGGTGGAGGAGGTTGACTGTGGCTGAAGGTTGCTGCACAGCTCAAAGGGCCAATAGTCTGCCTATAACCCATTCCGGGCCTAGACGGACGGTAAGCAGCAAGTCGCAATCCTTTAAAATCCATATTCCCTTTCGATAAATACAAACATCTTACAGCTTTCTATTTGAAAATTCAGAATGGGTGACTCTTATTTTCCAAATGAAAGCATTCTATTTGTTGAACTTATAAGTTTACCTTTAAATTGACATATGTCCCCCGCCCCCGTGTGTATCAGGCATCAGGAAGGAGCTGTGAGAATTCACAGATAGGGAGGAGGGCCCACATACCAGGTCTGCAAACTGATTCCCATAGGCCATTTGAATCAGCCCTGGCGTGGCTGGGCTGTCCATTGCAAAGGTGGAGCCAGGCCCCTCTCCCTGCCAGATGCAGCCATAGTGTCTGTTATGGTAAGGAACACAGAAAACCCTAGAAACATTCCTGACTTACCTAGTCCTTGGGGGTAGAGGAGATGAAATTAAAAGGGAAGATTTTTAATAAACATGTCTGAGGACACCTAGCCCATGGGGAGTGACCAAAGTGACCACCTGCCTAGGTGACTTAGAAAAGCATCTGAACGGATCCCCTCCCTTGCATTCCTGGAACATGCAGCTGGAAGGCCACTGGGAAGCAAAAGATGGAGTGAGACTTCTGTCTTGTTCACTGCTGTATTCTCCAGCCTGACCCAATGTGACTGACCAAGCAGGGGCTCAGAGAATGCTTGTTGAATAAATACACCACCGATCAAACATGTGTCAGTCCTGGCTGACAGTCCCTAGCCTCTTCCAAATAAATGCCTGCCTGGGCTCATTTTTTTTTTTTTTTTTTTAACATGATGGTGTTTTCAATTGCCCCTTATGACCAGTTCCAGGGCAACTCTGAGCTCGGTTGCAGAGCTTGGTTTCTATTTGTGCAAGGAACTATGGACCCTGAAGGAGCTCTGTTCTGCAGGAAGGTAGGCCCAGGCAGTAATCCAGTAGCTGGCCAAGCTTGCCAACCAGTGATGGAGACTGGTTGAGCACAGGATCGAGGGCACTGTGCCGGTGGGATGGGTGAGGCTGGCTGCAGTTTCAGGCATTATCCACACCATCCCAGCTTTTACATGAGAAAAGTTTAGAAATATCTTACTTTTTGACTGACACTCGTAGTCAGGCCTGTGCCAAATGTTTATCCTTTCTACTTCAAATTAAGTAAATAATTGACTTTTTCCCCCAAAGTACAAACTTAGAGTACTCCATCAATGAGTCAATCCTCTTTCAAGGAATACATGTTCCTTTTGGGGGATTCCAATGTGTCCTCTTGGTGAGCAGTGACTCCCAGTGAGGGTCTCTGGGTTAGATGTGCCCTGGGGCCTATTCTGAGGGTATATGTTTCCATATCCTTTTCAATTGCCAATTGCCACTGACACCTCCAACCCTCTATATTTCTTCCTCCTGCAAAAGCGTATTTTTTAACATCCTTCTCCTATCCTTTAGTCTTCTCCTCTCTGCCTACCCCCACCATGGTGACTAAGGTCCACCCGCCGCCTGAATCCCACCCCCCTCCACACACACAATCCTGAGTTCTGGTCCCTCATTCCTCATCTCTTTAACAATCTCCCTCTCCAGTTGAATCCAAGCAGCCTGGAACGTGGGCCCTGCTCAGCTGTGTCAGGGACACTCACTCACCATGTCCTCTGCAGAAGGCCCTGTCATCCCATCCTGCCTGGCTGTGAAGGCTGGCTCCTGCACATGGGCTTCCAGGCAATGGGGTGAAATCCAGCCTTCACTCCCCTCCCACCAGGCTCCGACCTGTGAGGGGCACCTATCAGGAGGAAGGAGCCCTTTCTAATGTACCCAACGATGCTACCACCTTGGCTAAAAACAGGGTATAACTGGTGGAAGAATCTCCTTTCCTATGATTGCGACCTTTTGAAATTCTAGGATAATCTATCTGTTTGGCAGTAACTGGGAAGAGTGTCACCTTGTCCAGTTTCAGAAGTACACAAGGAAAAAGCCATAATGATGTATCACAATTCTCTTTCTGTGGTTTGCATTTTTAAGGTGTGCATTTTTCAACCAAGACATATATATAGGTTACAAGAAACATCTTGACCCAGCACCACATCCACCATTGTCGCCCAGTTTCCTCTTCCTCCTCACCCAATACCACACCATCTAGGCCAAGTGACAGAGGAGAGGTAAGTGGTTCCCCTTGGTATAAGCAGTGGAGAGATTTTCCTGGGACAGGCTACCTGACCTGATGGTTCTCAAAACTTAATTTGCATTAAAATTATTATGGCGGGCCTATTAAAACAAATTTCTGGGCCCCCACACAGAGTTGCTGATCCAGCAGGCCTGGGCATGAGTGTGTGCATTTCTAACAAATTCCCAGGTGACACTGATGCTGCTGGTCCACGGACCACACTTTGAGAACCAGTGACCTAACTATTTCTGGCTGCACCTTCCTTCAGAGAAATGAATGGCTCTAGCCTCTCCTTCCACAGCTCTGCAGAACTGTGAGCAGGGACAGCATTTTGGCTGGGCTCCTCATCCCAGCTGCCTGATGAGCTGAAGATGGGTTGCAGAGGGTCAGTGTCAGGACCTCTTAGGTACAACAGTAGCTGCCAGAGGGGTGTGGCAATCAAAATCCAGTGAGCCCCAGCTTAGAGACTGTAGGGAGAGGATGGGGTGAGACCGGAAGTGTGGGAATTCTGCCCTGGCTGACCAGTTTCTGTGTTTTGTTCTGTTTTCAGCATCCATATGTGCAGACTTTCCTCCCTGGGGTTACTCCTGTCTCTTGAGGGGAACACCCACACTCACACCTCAGTTTTCTTCTTCAAACTAAATGTTCTGAGTTTCTTCCATGATTTTTAGTGATGTAGTTCTCAGTCACTGTTCTGGCTGACTGATTGGTACTCTTTGGTAAGTCCTATGAAAGGACCCCGCACTGGTTATCCATCTGTTGAATGAATGACCACTCCAAAGAGAGCTGGCATCTGGGGCCCGTTCCTGCCTGACTCCCTGACTCCGGTATACTCTGCTGTCACACACTGCATTTCAGCACATACTTAGTGAGCCTCCTTTATGTGTATTTTGTGCACTTATACTAGGAAAATAGAGATGCAAAGACAGAAACTTGCCCCCCACAAGAAGCCAGTAGTCTGGAGGGAGATGGGCTTGTGACCAGCCATGTGATTCAGAATGACATGTTCAAGGCTGGAAGTCTGCATAGGTACCAGGAGGGAAAGCCAGCACTCGGCATTGGGAAGCACTCACTAATTATGATGCTAAATGAACTAACTGTGTAGGGAATCCAGGTTCACTCAGGGATTTCCTAGAGAAGGTGATTTCTGAGCAAGGATTTGTTCCTATTCCATGGTGGAGTGCAAAACCATCCATGATTATAAATTAGGCTTGATACGGCTCTGAGAACCGAATATCCCACTGACAGGCTGAAACCTCTGGGGTTTAGTACCTGAGCTTTTCAATGGCTATCAGATTCTTAGCAGCATTTTCTGCGTCTTTCTGGACTCAAGGCTATATTCCACAGTGCTGAAGTTGCCAGAAGAATACCCTTCAGCGAGGTGGGAGTACTTTTACAACTAGGTAACAAATGAATAGTATGAATCAGGCTTGGACTAGGGTCACCCCAAATCCAATATCTCTATATTCCTGAGACCCCCAGAAACAGGGCAGTCTGAAAATGTCATAGCTTCATCTTGCTTTTAGCCTTTCTCTCATTCCCTGCATTAATGTCCCCTTTTCTTTTATGTGGATCGACTCAGCTGTCATCTAATGCAGCAATACACTAGATTGTCATCTAGTGTAGCAATCGCATTATCTGAGGGACATAAAGGTGAGCATAGGCTCTGCAGATATTTGAAGTTGCAAGTTAGTGAATCACTGAATGTGAATTGGGTCTATTGCCTTACGCTCACCTTACATTTCCTAAGTAGCGATGGCGTCCTCCAGTTATTAATATGTTATCACCACGCTCTAGAATAAAACAGATTGGTGCCAGAGAGAAAAAAATAGAATCACAAATTTAAGTAATTTGAGATTGCAAGTTCAGGTTTGTGGAACGTTCCATAAATCTTGTCATCCTCTTGCCTATACAAGTTAAGAGACAAAGATTAGAATTACTTCCTGGAAAGAGTATGCATTTCTTGGTTCTTTCTAACAAATGAGGCAGCTAAGGAAGTTATCTTTATGTTTAAGAAGTTCCTATTCTGTTGTTCTTTTTTAGGAGTCACAATAGACCACTTTTTGTGATTGTTTTTGTGCATAACTCTCAGTTTTTAAGATTGGTCATCAATAGCTATTCATTGGATTGCCTCTGTGTAGTGTGATTTTTCTGATTCTTTTATTACTACCTTTTGGCCAGAATCTTCATTTATATCAATGGCATCAACGTTTAGCTGTCCTGCAAAGTTTAAAGTCTTAACTTCTCACATTCTTCATCCAAATACTAATCCATGTTCAAATCCTGCCATTTATTTCTTCTCACAACATTTCTAGGATCCAATTCTCCTCTTTCAATAGCCATTCCCTTGTCTGAGCCTTCAGCTCCTTACATCCAGACTATTGCAGTTGTTCAATTTCTAGAGTCTTCTCTGACCATGTCCATCTTCAGTCTACTCCATAAAAATAGCAGAAGCAACCTAAGAAAACATCACTTGGATTGTGACTTCCATAACAGAAACCTAGTGGTTTCCCTTTAGAATACTGAACCCCACCTTTTTCTTCATTGAATATTTCAGTTAATATTACCTCCTGTATGAAGCTCTTAAGATCACAGTCTACCTAATTTTGGTTAGAGTACTAAAATTGAACATATGCCCCATGCCTTTTTAATTACGTGTATGTTCTTTTCTGAAAAATGGTATGTGTGTGAGCATGTGTGTGTGTGTGTGTGTGTGTGTGTGTGTGTGTGTGTGTGTGTCTGTGTAATGGTTCATGGCCCCTGAATACCTGGATACTCTACCTAGAAGCTGGGCTACATAAAAACATGTCTGGTCTGCTTTAAGGAGGCAAAATTTATGATCTGGTCCCTCCAGCATCATATCAGCATTCCTTTACAGGCTATGTGCATCAGTAACGGTTACATATTAAAAAAAAATAACAATTTTGTTGACTAGGTAATATATGCACATATTACACAATCCAAAACATTCTAAAGGTATTCATTGTAGAGGCTCCCCCTTTTCTGTCCTGCAGCTCCATAGCTCTTCCAGGAAACACAGCTATAAGCAGGTGTTTGAGTAACCAGATCTCATCTAACCAAGGGCAAAATATGAATGTACTTTCCTTATCTTATCTTCTAAACCAAATAAATTCTTTGGACAAATCATAACACGTTTTACTTACTCTTTCTTTTTCTTGCTGTTAGAAAATAAAAATGACTTTAAGCTAAAAGCAGTAAGAATATTGAAATAGCATGCAACCACCACTGCCAACTCAGGTACAAGCACAAATGGAGGAATGCCCAACGCTGGGCCACAACCAGTGGCCCTCATTAATTAGGCCTGATGGTAATGGCAGTCCCTTGGCTGTTAACCTGGAGTGTCTTTTGAGAGACCTCGTAGACATAGTAGGAGTGAAGGGCTAACAACTGGAATATAGGGGCCCCTAAGTCTGTGTGAGTGTGTGGCTCACCGAAACTTGTTTGCCACTCCCGCCTCTCAGGAGACCTGCTCGATTTCCCTCTGAAGGCTCCTCCAACACTTTTCACATGACAGTTGAGTGCTCTTGGAATGCCCAAGATACAAGCCTCCTCACCTGTAAGTGAGTCAGTTGTGGACACTAAGTGGAATCAAAGATGAGGGTATAAAGATTGACCCTGGAAAGGAGGGAGGACCCCTCACCCTCTGAAACTGTATGTGTGGTGGGAGTGAGAAGTGAAGATGGGGATCGGGGCAGTTCATACTTGATGGCCTCAATTATTATTACTATTATTATTATTATTAGTGAAGTAGGGGGAGGAGGAGAAGACTAACACAAATTGGGACTGGGCTGTGCTTCTACCTTGATGTACAATGTTTGATTAAACATTATGTCTTATACAGGGTTCCACAGCTATCAATCAAGAAAATGACATCTGTCATGTGGGGTCTCTGCTCCCACTCCCCGCACAGGAACACAGGATATGATGAGGCCGAAAAGGAACACCCATGGAGTCATAGGTAGGGGATTCATACCACTATATTCTCGCCGGTGGCTGGGTTGTAGACACAGGAAGCAGGAGCCACACGATCCACAATCTGCCTGTCTGCTTCTCTGCCAACCAACCAACCAACCAACCCCTACCGTAGCCACGGCAGTTATATTAGTGGCTAATGGCTAACCGGTAACAACTGATGGACACCCAGCCACAGTGGATGGCCATCTCATTACAGCTGATGACATCTAATAACCTAGCCAGCACCCTTCCACGTGAGGCTGAGAGCCTGGAAACTGCTCTCTGGGACTCTGTCCCCACAACGTCTCATTTAGAATTGCATCAACATGACCCCAAAATCATGACTGGATAGGAACCAACCTGTGTGAATGCTGCATCCTGGCGTGACACATATATGTCCATTTCTTTATCCTTTGCCTTGAATTTCCACGTAAAAATGTTCCTGTTCTCCAAGGTGTACTTCCCCTGTTAAACACAGCAAGTAGGTGGGGGTCTTATTTTTGGAGATGTAGTAGTACCTCGGTTGCCTCCATTGACGGACATTTCGGTTTACAAACGTCGTAAATTTTATGGATCTATGGTATTATTAGATAGTAAAATTCATGCAGTTTTAGGGGTTGCTTTTAAAGGTCTGGAATGGATTAATCCATTTTGCATTACTTTCTATGGGGAAACGGTGCCTTGGTTTTTGAACATTTCAGAACTCAAACGGACTTCTGGAACAAATTACATTTGAACACCGAGGTACCACTGTGCTTAATTTAAATATATTCAAGACAGAATGTACTGCATTTTACTACACCTTAATATTATTTTCTTTCAGGTCATGGGGATAATATGTGCTTTCCAGTCTTGATTTAAAAGAATATAATATGACAAAGTTTACACAGGTGCCTATTATTTTACACAAAATAATTGAACAATTATGTGCAATGACAAAAACCTCCTACACTTTTGGCTCCGTCTCCTTACCTGCCCACATTTCCAAGAAATATAAATTAATTATCATTTATGTGAGCAACAACTCAATCATCAGATAAGATGTTCTTACCTAAGGGTGAATCCATTTTTGTAATGAAACAGCCTGAAGCCAAGAATGATTTTATATAGCATATAGAAATTTGTACTTCAACAGTGAAACCCAACATTCTTTTTTTTTTCTTTTTCTATTATTTGAAACATTAAACCCAAACCACCATATAGCACCACTGAAAGAGGCCTCTTTAAACCCCACAGGGACCTTAGCTACGAAGAAATAGTTGCCTGTGAGGGGAGAAGAGGAGGAAGGAGGGAAGATAAATTTTTTTTTTCCTAAATTTTACCCAAGTAGGATGTAAAGTGTTCAGAAATCTGTAATGGATCGTAGGTATTAAAAAATCAAGTTTGCTTGCATTCAAGAAGCTACAGATGGCACAGGAAAAGTATCAGGGCAATTGGGATGACTTGGTGAAGTATTGAGTGATCAGCCCATCAATATAGATTTACACTGACCTGGCATTAGAAAATATTTATATATGAGCAGCATTTGAATTCATACCCGTAAGTGTCTAGGATGGGCCTCCTGGAATATTGGGTACATCCAGCTTTAGTGATTTAGGTGATAGAAGTCTGGGGATTTAGTAATAACTCCACCTGAAAGTGTTGCTGAAGAGTCTATCTTTAGGGCTTTTCTTTCGTTCTCTATCTGTCTCGTCTTTGTCTCCTTTCCCTCAGCTTCTTTGTTTGGTGGCTTTAATTTTCATCAGATTCCGTCTCTTTCCATCCCTTGTATTAATACTGCAGATTTTTGTCTTAAAGTACTTCTTTTTTTGTTTGAAGGCCACATAAAAACCTCTGTGGAACTAGGTAAGATACATATTTTTAAAATAGATTTTTAGACACTTACTAATTCATGCAAGCTATACTCCATTAGAATAGTCCTGGGACCTCATTGAATGGGCTTTCAAATAAGTAAGTAAACATTTAAGATGTATTGATTCACTAATAAAATAAAGGAAGTGCAATGTCACACACACACACACAAAAGATTTGTAGATATTACCCTTGCCTTTGGTGACTTCACTCACTGTCATGGCTGCTCCCCACCCATCTCCAGCCTCAGCATTTCTCAAAGCACCAGAATTCCCTTCTAACCATCTGTGGACAGTGCCCTTTGAATGCCCTGCTGGCGCCTTAAACGCCTGATCTGTTTGCCTCCAAACATGTCATATGTCTCCCATGTCATTAACGATGCCTCTTTCCCTCAGCCAACCAATCTCTTATTTCAAGGTTTTCTTTGCTTCTACTTTGCTCTTCACACCTAGTTGGTGACTTGTACTTAAATTCTCCTCTTTTCTTCAATGCACCAGTCATCCCTGATGAGACAGGTAATGAGTAACAGGAACAAGCTTATGGTGATACAGGTAAAGAGTTATCAGGAGCAAGCTTGTGAGTTAGCAGGAATGAGCTTAAAAATTAACCACTTGGCTCTGAATCCCCCGCTAGCATTGCACCTACAAGCTGACAAGCACCCTACATCCATCATAGATGGGAACAGAATAGTTTCCAGAAGAAGCCAATTGTAACAGCAACCCCCTGCAAACTGAGAAGCACCCTACATCCTGCAGACAAAAATACAAAACCCCAGCTAAACAGAAACCCACGGCAGCTGTCTTCTCTGCCATAGGCATCCTCCTTATTTTGCTTTCCTATTTTTCTGAGTCTCGTGAATTCTTTCATATTCTACGAATAGCCAAGGGTATCCCAAAACAGTACAATGGCCTACTGTAATGACCTTTAACCTTGTTTCTAGTGCAGTCTCTTCCCACTTCAATCTAAACTGCACTGCCAGGTTCACCAGAGGGAAATTTTGCTCTTACCACGTTCCTATTCAAAATCTCAAATGTCTTCCACAGTCTATGGCACCAGTACTAATTTTTTGGCCAAGGAATCAAAGTCCTTCATAAAAACCACCCTCTCCTCTCTGAGTCTGATATTCTGGATGGTCCATTTCTTTACTAATTTCCTTGAGAAAGCTTAAAACGAGTGATTGCATACAAGTTCTACAGAAGCAGCGTCATTGACTAAAATTGAATCAGTATGTTAAAAAGTCTTATGATAAAAAGGGACTTAAGAATTCACCCTCAATGATTTGATCAATGGAATCAAATGCCTCCTCAATGTTTCTCTCTCTCTCTCTCTCTCTCTCTCTCTCTCTCTCTCTCTCTCTCTCTCTGCAGGTCCAGTGAATGACTTGTGTTATATTGCATCCAGTGGGAGGTAACAAAGAAAAGGTTTTTTACCCAGGTAGTGCATTCAAGTTTTCTGACTTTGGTCACCTACATATCCCTCACACTGAAAACCACATGTGATGTTAATAATCACTCCTAGAATTCGCTAGGACGGCACAGATTTCAGACAGTACATCCAGTGCCTCAATGGGACAGCTGCCCTTCTCAGACCGTGTACCCTGAGCTGGCACACTTCAGAAAATATGACCACCATGTAACAGGATCCCATTACATGCATCTATAATTTACCTATGAATTTCAACCTTCCCTGGAATTGGGACTCCTTTAATCCTCACAAGAACAAATCCACCTGTTCTGGAGGCTTAATAATTAGTTTAGCCTAAGCCCTGCAGGCAAGTACATGCTGTTTAGAATTTCCCACCCACTCTCAAACAAGGACTTGGTAGGTGTGTTAAAGGAGAATGATTTCAGTACCCGGATACCTGCAGAGCATCTTAACCTTTGTTCCTTAATTTAGTCAAGTTGTTTTCAAACTTTAGTCTGCATAAACATTACAGAGTAGGTGCGCATGTAGAAAATCTTATGTCCTAGACTTTATGGACAATTTCAGAGACTTTTCAAGGCTATATTTTAAATTTATATTTCAAAATTAGGCAACGCAAATGATTTAAAAATGAAACAATTAAAATATATTTGATGAAGAGTCTTGTTCTTATCCCTGTCTCGCTGTCCAGTTCCAACTTACTCCTACCAAAGGTGACCACCATTGTTAGTTTCTTGTATGTTCTTCTAGAGTTCTTATATGCAAATACAAGCAAATATACATATATATATTTATGACCCTTCTTTGCACAAATATTTTTCCACATTTTTCCTTTCACATATCAGTATAACTTGAAAATATTTCTATATCTGTGCATAGAAAACATCCTCATTCTCTCTATCTCTATCTCTATCTCTGTCTATATATCTGCAGGATAAATTCCCAGGGTGAGGTTGCTGGATCAAAGGGCATATGCATTTGGAATTTTGAAAAGTGGTGCTAAATTTCCCTTTATAAAATTGTTCCAGTTTTCACTACATCAGCAATATAAGAGAGCATCTGTTTTCCCACAGCTTGTCAATCTTTTGTATTTTTGCCAAGTCAATAGGTCAAAAATGGCATTTCTTTAAAACTTTTAATTTGAATTTCTTCTATTAGTAGGAAGAAACATCTCTCCCTATATGTATATTTATATTTAAAAATGCCATATATATGTATATATGTATGTATATATATACATATACATACATATATGATATACATATATGTATATCATATATGTATAGCATATGTATGTATGTATATACATATAATGTATAACATATGTATGTATGTATATACAAAAATGTATAACATATGTATGTATATACATATATGTATAAAATTTTCCTGTGATTTGTCTGCTTGCATCCTTTGCCCACTTTTCTACTGGCCTTTTCTTCTTTATTTCCAAGAGATCTTTATATACTTAGGGAATTAGCTTGTTGTCCAAGGTATGGTTTGCAAATATTTTTCCCAGTTGGGGCTTGTCTTTGAACTTTGCTTATTATATTTTTCTTTATGTAGAAGTGTGTTATTTTATGTAATTAAACTTAATGTTTTCTTCTATGGAATTTAGAGTTTAAGTCATGAGTATACATATTATAAAGGAATTCTCCTGGGTTCTTGTGTTGTTTGGATTTTATTTCTACATTGTAATTTTTAGTCCTTTTTATCTCGGTGTAGTGGTGTAGCATGTTAGGGTTAATGTTGGTCATTCTTGATTTTCACTTCAAACCTGACCCCAGATGAGATGAGATTCTACTATATTCCCTAGTTGACAGATCTTCAGTTTCTGTCCTTAGGTAAAGGAGTGAGTGTATCTACTAGGTTGTCCAGCCTGGCGGATGTAAGGCAAACAATTTCTATCACTCTCCCGCCACTAAGTAATAGTGCTATTTCCCTCCTCAGTGCATCTATCAGGAATGCATGAGGGGAATCATTGCAGCTCTACCTTGGAACCTGGTAAAAAGTGCAGAAAATCAAAGAAAAAAAAGGGATACTTCCCACATTCAGTGGAGAGTGAGCCAGTTCCATGTAGAGCAAGAGAAAACTTACGGGACGTGAAGGACTAGGGCAGTTGGAATATGGGTCAGGAGCTAAGGGAAAGAAATTTCAAATTTAAAACTGTTAAAAGGCAAGGATTTGAACTTCCTAAGATTCAACTGTCAAATCTGGTTTTGGGGCTTTCTTCACTTGCTTCCCTTTAGGAACACCAGAAGCATTTCAGGTCCACTTAGGGACAGTGGGCACAATTAGAGATCCGCTATTGCTGAGAGGACGCATTCCCAGCTAGTAGTAAGAGAAAGAAAAGCAGACCGAAATTTTTAGGATTAAATGTGCTTTCTAGTCTGTTATCGCTGCAACAGCTGGGAAATGCCACACAAGATAAAGGGGTTTCTCAAGCACTGTGGTAACAACATGCTTTGGAAATTTCTGTAAAGATTCGTGATCAAAAGACCAATTGGATTCTGACTAAACTCCCACCATCACAGGCTCCACATCTTGATAAACAATCTTCACTGTTCTTTTTTTTTTTTTTTTTTTTGGCCTGCTTGGCATCAGCCTATACGTCAGCAGCCACAGTATAGAAAATCTAACCCACACAAATCACCTGTGGCAAAAAAAGACCAAGGAGTATGCCAGAAGGGAACAAAACTGTACATCAGCAAAATCCCTGTCAGCTGGGGGTGACATGCTCTTTGATTATATTTGTGGGTTATTTGTAGGGTAGAACACAGGGTTGGGTTTGAATACTGGCTCTGCCACCACTAGCTATGTGACCTCAGGAAGTTTACAAGCATTCTGGAAGCCTCCGTATCCTCATCTTAAGATGGAGATATCCATGCTAACTTAACAGGGTTCGTAGGTGCCTCAAATTCGTTCTGAAACAAGGCTTAGTACAAATAAATAATCTAAGGTTGTTAAGAGGACTACATGTGCTCATGTGTATAAAAGTGCCTGGAAAATAGCAGCTGCCGCTGCTAATACTCCTACACACTATTGTGATAGCGTCACCTCATCTGGAATTCTAAATTTGGAGGTGGAGTGAGGATAAAGTCCCATTCAGGCAAGGGGACAATATGTGAAAGAAGATTTTTAAGGGGTGTCGGTTCTTACATTCTGTGATTCTGTGTAACCAGTAACGTAGTGAGTACTCCCGACCCTTGCAGATGTCTTCGGGTGATCCTGGGTATGACTCCCAGGCAGTTCTTCAAATAAAAGTTTCTCTTCTGCTATCTGGTAAACCTACATGGACCAATAATCAACCCTGCTACAGCAGATCAGTCGATGCCAGTGGTAGAAAGAGGCTCTGTAATCTGGGAAACAAATTTGACCACTTCTCTGTCCTCTCTCCCCCGGTGGTCTGGGTGTACAACGGTGGGTTAGCTTGGGATCCTGAAGGTCATGTGCATATGATTGTATGTTATATAAGTCCTTCTGCTTCAGCCACAGGGGTCAGCTTTAAAATGCTTTCCCCCTACATTTCCCTCGGGCTTCCAGCTGCCCTTTTGTTACATTTCTGTTCTTTAAGTCTGTCATTAGTGTTCATTTTTCTGAGATTTCAGTGGCATAAAAACATGATAGAACTATAAATGGTCAATAAACATCTGAAAAAAGTATAACTTCACTGACAATTAAAGTAATTTTGATGAAAAATAACAAGATACCATTTTTCTATAAATATCACAGATTAGAAACATATAATATCCAATGTTGGTAAAAGTGTAATGAAATGGGTACAATCATACCAGTTGCTGAGAAGGTAAATTTAAACAATCTAAAGGCCATTAGTATTAAGTATGCAAAAAGTGAAGAAACTTCACTTCTAGGAATCAATTCGAATTGGACATAATTGGAAATGTGTGCAAAGATTTATGAACTAGAATATTCACTAAAATATGATTTTCCCCCCAACAATGGGGATTGGCTAATAAGTTACAGCACATTCATTTGAATAAAAAAAAATAGCCATTAAAAACCCTGTTATTGAAAACTATTTGGTGACGTTAGAAAATGTTCATGGTTAAGTGAAAAGAGAAATATGTATGATTGTATATACAACATAATCCTCACTTTGTAAAAAATATGTTTTATTTATTCACATATTTATATATACGCTAACAACTCTAAGGTTGGAAGGAAATCTATTAAAATTATAATGGTATGTTAAGAAAAATCCGAGACTTGGAAAAAAGGCCAAAGAATGCTTATTGTCCTTTACATGTCTTGTTGGAACACTCTAGCAGATCCACCTGATGATAATCTGATTACCTAAGAGAACATTTCTTTAAGTTATTATTTGTTATTGATTACAGCCTAGAGTCTGTGAAGTTACATGATGACATGTGGATCTTTTTCCAGTTGTGAATTAAATTATTTCTACTCTCAAAGTTTCCAGTTTTATTCTCTGTAAGATATTAACCAGTTTTGTGTCTAAACTAAAAATCTTCTTTCATTGTTCTTGCAATGCCTGTTTATGCTGTCTCTCAGGTTCACTTTCATTCAGTTTTATCATCTCACTGGTTCCCTCATTAGTGAGTTAATTAAATCTTTTTCCAGGGAAGGGAGCTGGTTCAGGCTAGGTCTTTGCACTCACACTTTGATTTTATCTTTCATCTTCCCCTCCCAACCACTCTTCATTTCCAACCCCAAAGCCATGCAAATAATATGACACTGATTGCTGGTGATCGCTTAGAAATGTAAGTAATTTCTGGCAGTTTTCTAGCTTCAGTTGCTTGACTAGTTTCTAGTTGCTTACTTTAGGTTTACATGAGAATCAAGTTTTTAATATTTTCAAAATACTTTGACGTATATGAGTGGTAGGTTTACAGGAGATTTTTCTTTTTGTCTTTATATTCTTCTGTATTGGTCAAATGTTCATTGAAGGACATGTCTTACTTTTCTAATGAGAAAGTGCAAATACCAGGGGTTACAAAAAATGTATACACGACTTGTATTCATCTTTTGTTATTGGTATATACTGAGTATTACAATTTTAATACAGTTTTTTCCTTTCTTAAATTGTGTACACATTTTTTTGGCACCCTCTGTATGTATGTTTATATGTGTATAGGACACCTAGGTGTCCTATATTAATTCTCAGTCCATGCTTTCCCTGACCCTGAACCCAATGAAAAGCCTACCTCCCCTTGGACTTCTAAATGTGGCTTTGCAGTTGACAGGGCAGATACTTATTCCATGGGACACATAGAAGAAGGTGTTGTTATGCTCCCTGAAAACTAATCTGCATTGCTGGATAAGAAGAGGTTAAGGCTGATAAAATCCATTTCCACCATGCTGAGTTGGGCACAGGATTGCCTTTTCAGTTAGAGGTGAGAACAAGGGCCTGAACATGCACTCCTCCCCACAATGCCCCTTCACTGATGGAAACTGGAGTCTGAGTCCCAGGTGAGGGACTGGGAAGCGTGGACCAGGAGAGGGCAGAGAGGACCACCGGAGGAACCAGGCTGCAGTGTGGGAAAGGAGCCTGGAAGCCTGAGGGCCTCAGACTAGAGAGGGAGACTCCTTAAACCTCAGTATCCCCAAACAAGGAAGGGAGCTGGTTCAGGCTAGGTCTTTGCACTCACACTTTGATTTTATCTTTTATCTTCCCCTCCCAACCACTCCTCATTTCCAACCCCAAAGCCATGCAAATAATATGACACTGATTGCTGGTGATTGCTTAGATATGTAAATAATTTCTGGCAGTTTTCTACCTTCAGTTGCTTAACTAGTTTCTAGTTGCTTACTTTATTGACTACTGGAAAAGATTTTCACTGAAAAATCCAGATGTGAGCCCCAGTGCTTTCAATGACAGCTTCCTGCAGAGATAGCTGCCAGACTCAGTAATAACCTAGGAACAGAGGTGCTGCCATCCACTGGGCTCTGACAGGTGTGACAGCAAGACTCCTGCCATGTAGGATGTGCATATTCTAGGCTGGAGAGAAGGCCCCAGAGATACCATCTAGCCAGCCACTGCCTGATTACTCATTTTCACAAGAACTGATAACATATGTTTTCTTGCTGCATTCTGAAACTTCAGAAACTGCATTAGAGAAAATGCCACTTTGAAAAACGAACCTAAAATACATGGAAGCAGGACAGAAGGCCTCTGCTGCCCCCTGTTGGTGGGCATATAAGAGTATGCTATTTGATTTCCGTATTTTGGTCCTGGTTCTGCCACCCATTCACTGTGAAACTATGTTGAAATAATTACAATTCTTTGGATCTCAATCTCCTCACCTGTAAAATAAGCTTATTAGTCTCTTTAAACGATATGATTTGTGATTCCAAGGAACCTAGGTTTTCAGAGCATTTGAAAAAGAAGGATAAGGAAATAATGCACTCTCTTGAAGTTCTCTAATAAAGCAGATCAACATTTACTCTGTTATTATTGTTTTCACCTTGGAATGTATAAAACGTTTGTTGCAAATTCTATTTTTATGATTTGAATTTAATTCAAGATTTTAAAAAGCAACTAAAATCAAACAGATGAAAGTGAACATCATACGTTTCATATTCTTGTACATTTCTGGAGACAGGAATGAAAACAGAAACTAGGACTTGTTCTGGCTTGAGGTTTGTATTTGTTGCTCCAGTTGAAAAAAAAATTGTTGTGTTCCTTCTGTTAAGAATTAAAAAGCATTTCATTTAAAGGTAACATACACTACTGAAACTACTTTATATCTTATTAAGTCCAGTAGTGTTCTTGTTATGAAAAAGCATTTTAAAGTTAAAATGAAATTGAAAAGTAGCCACACATATCATGACTCTCCCCTGATCTGGTTATATCCAGAAATATCTTGGGACCCTGCCTTGGAAAAGCTAGACTTTTGCCTGTGCTGACAGAGCAGAAGCCCTCCAACTAATGGGATTTACACTGCCAAGGTTACAATGTGTGATTTGTAGGGCAGAAGGATCTGAGTCTGTGGGTATATGTGGTGACAGTGATAGATGGGCATGTCGTGGGAGAGAGCATGCAGTGAGTTTGAAGAGTTGAAATGTCTCTAGAGGGTCGATGGTAGTCACGGGTGTATTGCTCATGAGAACAGTGACGTTGACAAATGAAATACAAATGATAGCAGTAACATCAGTACATGAAAGACAGCCATAAAGTCATGGGATTATTTTAAACCCCAAATCTTGAAAGATGGACACGCAAACAACTGTTACTCCCCTTGAAGTAGTTATCTTGGGAGAGATGACACATTTATCTCAATAGTGCTATCTATCTCAAGACATCTTGGGAATTCTTTGGAGGGATGTTCTTGGAAAGCTCGTGGTCTCCATGGCAATAAATCTTTACCCTTTGAAGGTGGGTTTGACTCGTGGTAAGAGGTAAAAGACATTCAGAAGCCCGCTTGATGGATAAGGCCGTGGGTCAGATTAGCTAACACACTTTTTTTGGTCAAAAGTCAAGTGAAAAAGAGACTGATTTTTCTTGTGTAGTTTGTAAACCAAGTAGTGTTCTGTTTTGTCTTCTGTTTCACCACATAGGGGCACTGCCCCCAGGCTGGTCCTTTTGAAACTTCCCTTTCCAATTAATTTACCTGATAAGGTCAAGATAAAATTAGATATTTTATATTCAATAGGCTCTTGACACCATGAAATACGTCTTACGATCCTCATGAATCCTTTTCTGAGGATTCCACAACAGTTATAAATTTTCCCATAAAAGGTACCAATGTATAAACTTTTTTAAAAAGTAAATGATCTCTTTAGAACCTAAACATATAAGTTCAGGATAGACATAAGTCATAAAGCTATTAAAATAAATTGGCTACTAAACTAAAACTCTATGCTACGTTACATCATAGTTTTGCTATATGAGTATAAATAACACTAATCATAAACTTATTTCAACTGCAAATATTTTATCTCTTAATAATGAGTAGGTAAGAAGACAGACAAGTTGAGATGCTTTCACTGGTGCTTCCTGATTACCTAAAGTGTCTCATTTTGGGCCGGCCTGGTGGCTCAGGCGGTTAGAGCTCCATGCTCCTAACTTCGAAGGCTACCGGTTCGATTCCCACATGGGCCAGTGGGCTCTCAACCACAAGGTTGCTGGTTCAACTCCTCGAGTCCCGCAAGGGATGGTGGGCTGCGATCCCTTCAACTAAGATTGAAAGGACAACAACTTGACTTGGAAAAATCCTGGAAGAACACACTGTTTCCCAATAAAGTCCTGTTCCCCTTCCCCAATAAAATCTTTAAAAAAAAAATAATAAAAAAATAAAGTGTCTCATTTCTACATACTATCCTCATGATGTGTGTGCTTTCAGTTCTAATCACAGCAAAATGAAAAGCTAGCTCTGTATCCAATGACATAAATGAGCGGTTCATAGTATCCCACAATTCTGTATTCAATTATGTTTGTAAAACTGACATCAGTATTCATAAGGGGATTCGGCAGATCACCTTTTGATACAATTACCAAATGGGGTTGGGGTCTGAAGTTGAAAGTCTGCTCATAATATGACCTCCTAAGGACTAAAAGAAAGATTTGTCAGCAACCTTAGGGCTTTTATTATGAATGCTGATTTAAACACAGAATGACATTTCTTTTCAATCTAACTTGGTAAATGGAATAAAAATTGCCAGCATGAATGATTTTCTTGCAAATCCTAAAATGGTTTCAGGAGTCATGTATCCCTCCCTGCCTTTTTTTTTTTTTTTTTTTTTTTTTTACAAAACAGAAACTGAAGACAAATGGAGAAAATCACTTGAATGCCACTCCTAATTTCTGACTTAGAGGGACTCAAATTATGATTTATGCATGAAGAAGTTATTTGGAAAACTAGGGATGTGTAGCATGCATGATAAACAAGAAATGGTTAAGCAGAGTCACCTTGGGTGCCTGCAGCTGGGTGGGACTAGCAGGATGGGTAGTGTGTGTGTGTGTGTGTGTGTGTGTGTGTGTGTGTGTTATAGTCTGAATGTGTACTCCCCAAATTCATATGTTGAAATCCTAACCCACAAAGATAAGGGTATTAGGAGGAGGGGCCTTTGGGAAGTGCTTTGGTCATGAGGGCAGAGCCTTCATGAATGGGATTAGTGCCTTATAAAAGAGTCTCCAGAGAGTTCCCCGTTCATTCTAACATGTGAAGACACAGGAAGAAGTCACCAGCTTGGAACCAGGAAGAAAGTTTTCACCAGAATGTAACCTAGCTGGTGTCATGATCTTGCATTTCCAGCCTCCAGAACGACGAAAAATAAACTACCAGTCTGTGGCATTTTGTTATAACAGCCCAAACTGACTACGATATGGAGGAAGGTAGAGAAGGGGGGACGAGAGGCAAGAGAGTGAGTTGTGGGGTGAGGCAGTTGCTGAGGTAGAGCGTGTTTGAAAGAGAGGACCAGGCAGCGTTCCTGAAACAGTGACATCTGCAACAGGAAAATTGTTTATCTTCCCAGCCAGGCACTATGAAAACCCTTGCAGTACAGATACAAGTAGAACAGAGCTGATAAGTGTGGAGAGAGGTGGGAGAGGGGTGGAAGAGTGATGGACTGTGGGGAACACACAGTCACAACCTTCGGTCTGGGGAAGCTGCCTCCCAAGGAGGCCATTGCTGAGGATTCCATCTTTGAAGAATTCACTGTGAGCATGGATTGCAGACAGGATGATGGAGGTTACCCTCTCTGGTTAAAGGCCCTCATAAGAAATGCAACCATTCTAGTGCAGGAAGCCTAGAACGTGAACAGCACAGGATCCAGAAGAACCAGCAGGAATGCAAAGCCACAGTATTCAAAGAAGAGGATTTAGACTGGGCCACAGACAACCCAACAATTCTTTTATACAAAGAGATTGAGAGTTAACCAGAATAACTCTGTTGTGTTATTTATAGTTATGTATATGTTTATTTAAGTAAATATTATATAGCTATTTGTTATATAGCATAGTTGTTATAATATAGAATTCCCCTCAAAGGTTGAGTAAATTGTGTTGTTCTCTTTTGTATTTGTTACCCAGGTCAATTATTCGTATAGAATCCATTAGTTGTATTTATTAGATAACAAGTAAAAGAACACTTTTGGAAGTCGTGAAATATAGACCATTCTGGACCAGATAGATCCTCAACAGAAAATTGCAGACAAGATTCGGGTCGTGGGTGGGAGGACCAGGAAGGCAGTACTCCCACCCCCCTTAAAACCTGGTCATGTAAGTGGCTTATACCAGAATTACCTGAAATTAGGCATTCTATCTGACTTAGTCATGTGAAAAACACAGATGATATAGTAGGAAACAGTAGGAGTATTAGATGATACAACCTTTCCTTACTAAGGTAGCCACATTCAGATGGTAGTGAAGAGAATATACACCAGATTCCCGACCTGTTGTCCAGCTCTCAGATGATTGACGTGTCTTCGCTTCAGAGAACTTTGGGGTGTTATCTTCTAGGATGTCCTGCACCTGGGCCGGCATCTAGGGTCATCCCTGAAAATTAAATACCTTCATTAATATTCTGCAAACCTGGAAAAGAGTAAGGCAATTAGGGAAAGAAGACTACAGTGGGCATGTAATGCCACATTTTCATAAATGTTCCATTGTTTTTCTGGTCACTGAAATAACACATACTTGTTGTAGACCATCTTATAAATACAGAAACGTAGGGAACAGAGAGTAAAAAGAACTTAGAATCCTTGAAAAATTGCTAAAACAATCAGGACCATTTACTGCTCTTGGGACAAAGACAACGCTCCCTCACCAGGTGCTGTGTGGTCCATCACCCGCCTTCTCCCCTCACGCTGCGGCCACAGCACTATTTTCAGTCTCTGGCACTTGGTACATGCTGCGTCTACACTCATTACCTGGTCATTGCCCCTTATCTTTTGATCTTAGGTAGGAGAAGCCTTCCCTGACCCCCCACTAAAGTTGGAGCATCCTGTTATGTGCTCTTCTAACATCATCTGTCTCTCCTTTGCAGCTCTTGGCCCAGTTGCAAATTTACCATTTATTTGTGTGATTATTTGTTTGACATCTGTCTTCACCATCAGGCTGTAGGCTTCATGAGGGCAGGGTCCAGGCCTTTAAAAAAAAAAAAAAAGATTGTATCCCTAGTGCCTAGCACAATGCTTGTTTCTTTGTGTAACTTGACTAAACCCTTTCCATCTTTCAGGTTGAGTTTGAATTCCACACTTTTCACTGTGCTTCGTTAATTTTCTCATTTTTTTCATTTCCTACTAAATTTGTATCTAGTTCCATGATTGGCACTGAATCGTTCTCTAATTGAATCGTAATCTTAAGTGACAATATAAGTAAATGCTTGCCTGCCTGTTTCCCTCTCTCCCTCCATTTATTAAACAAATATTGCTGTGTACCTACTGTGTGCCAGGCACTGTTCTAGGTGCTGAAAGCACAGACAACATCTCTGCTATCAGGATGTCAACATTCTAGAAGGGGTGACAGCCATAACCAGATCAATGAATAAATAAGTAATATAATTTAAGATATAAGTGCTATGAAGAATTGAAGCCAGGTATTAGGGTGGGTGTGAGAACGGGCTTGTAAACACTTGCTGGTAATTACATCAATGGTTGTTACAAAGAATTGCCATGCCAGGGGTCAGTGCTTACAGAAAAAAAAACAAAAAACCTCAAGAATGGCTACCTTAATAAATTACTTTTCTGTACCTTTCCTTTCCACTCCATATTATAGTCATGAGTTTTTTTTGTTGTTGTTGTTTTTTTTAATGGAAGTAATAAGCAATGCACAAATGTTTTAGATTGTGTTTCATCGACACAAGACTAATTCACTCAGCAGAGGGAGCTCATGCTTTAATTTTGGGAAGGTGGACAGAAAACAGGCTCTTGTAAAAAGAACCTAAAATAAGCTATGCGACTCTCATTTTAAATAAGGTTTCCTTTTAGTGCTTCTTGGAGCTAAGACTATTTGATTAAAGTTTGTTTGATTTTTATCTCCTTTAATAGATGTGACTGATGAATTCTTTTGGGGCAGGATTTTCTTCAATAAAGTTCTGTTTTGCTTACTAAACAGGCTAACTTAGAACAGATATCCCAGCTCAGGAGTCTAAGGATTCATCTAGACAGATGATAACTGTCCACATGCCCACCTTTCTGTGGCTTTTTATGTTACACTGTGAACTCAGAACATAAACGTATTTGACTTGTTTTAATATGACTATGATTTGACATTGAATACTTGCTTACAGAGGTCTCTGCTCTTTGAGATTGTGAAACAGCTATTTAAGTAAAACTTCAAAGGATGTTTACTATGACATGATCTAAGTTCAAAGGCAAAGTAAATAAAGATTGAGAGAATGAATTAATCAATCAGATGAAGAACCAGTGCCGGGAAGTTGACTCAGCAGGATTCAAATCATGGGTGAAAATCAGCAGCACTAACAGATGGGGTTTGATCTGTAAACAACAATTTTTTAGTTATCCAAAGGACTGTAGTAATGACAGAAAAAGATGGATTAGGTAGAAGTTTCTTTCCCCAGGGATGAGATTTCTAATGTCAAATTCTTTTGGCTAAGTCACAAATGATGATAGAACATTAACAAAGAATCAACTACATGTGCACTGGGGTGTGTGTGTGTTATTAATCATGAGGCAAGCTCATTGAGTAGAAAAACACCGGGAAACTGGAGACCACGGTTCTAAGCCCCGCCTGACCACTAAGTAGCCCGGTGAATTTAGGGAAACCTCAGAACCTCTCTAGGCGTGACTTCATCTGCAAATTAAGGATTTGACTAGAAACTCTTTGGGCTCTCGGAGACCATATTTATGTGAGGCAAGGCAGGCTGTTTTGTTGAACCACAGAAATATGGTAAAAGCATAGAATGTGAGACTTTTTAAAGTAGTGGGGACCTTCTTTTCACAGATCATCGCTGTTTCCCCAGCAAGATTGAGGGGTTTCACAGCTATGGTTGAAAATCAGACTTTTCTCAATTAGCAGAAGTAGTTAATGGGCAGAAATTCTTTAAAGTTTTTCTCCCATCCATTTCTCTAAAACTGATGGCACCGAAAGTGATGGCTGACAATAAGATGGAATGAACAAATAGAAAACAAATACTTATGAGGGTAATTTGCAAATAGTTGACCATGTTTAATTGGGTGACCTTTTTCTTTTCCTTTCTCTTCTTTTTAACGGGCTTCTGTGATCCTAGTTTTGATCCGGTACAGGGATCTTATAATACAGTTATGTTTTTGTCATGCAGGGTGTCATGTGGGGTCTCAGCTCCTGCTCCCCACATAAGAAAGCAGGACATGGTGAGGCCAAAAAGGAACACCCACGGAGCCATGGATAGGGGAGTTATACCACTATAGTCTCGCTGGTGGCTGGGTTGGAGACACAAGAAGCAGGAGCCACACAATCTGCAACCTGCCGTCCACTTTTCTGCCAACCAACCAACCCCACTTGTTAGCTGCAACCCGCTGTGCTAGCTCAGCCACCATCTTGCTCGCCCCCATTTGCTGCTAGCGTAGCCACGGCAGTTATATTAGTGGCTAATGGCTCACTGGTTACAGCTGATGGCCAACTAGCCACAGCTGCTGGCCATTTACTACCTGAGCCAGCACCTTTCCATGTGACGCCGAGAGCCTGGAAACTGCACTCCTGGCTCTGTCCCCACAGTTTTCTAAGTCTAAAATTGTTTCTATTCCTTTTAGTCCAACTAAATTTGCCATTATTTTATGGTGTTCAGTAAAGAATATGGTATTCAAGGAAAAGCCCTTGACTTCTGATTGCTCCTTCACATGAGTAAACCTGAGAGTCACGGGTCTAGTTTTACAGAAGAAAATAACAATAAGGCCCAAAGAGGGGAAGTGACCTGGTCAAGGTGACACACATAGTTAATGGGAATAGGACCATGAACCTGAGGGCACCAGGTTCCCTGACCTGAGTCCCCTGGAACTGAAATGGTTCCATGCATCTGGAAAAAGCGTAGTTTAAACAACTTCTGCTGGTTAATAATAAATAAGGGGACCATTTCTCAAGGGACTCGAACTGTTTAATTTATGAAATTAAATTTTATGAAGAGAGCAGTTTCAGGCTCTCGGCCTCGCGTATAAAGGTGCTGGCTCGGGTAGTAGATGGCTGTCAGCTGTGGCTAGTTGGCCGTCAGCTGTAACCCTTGAGCCATGGGCCACTAATTTAACTGTCGCGGCTACGTTGGGGAGTCGAGTCGAGGAGAGTGGGGGGTAGTCGAGGAGAGTCGGTCGGTTGGCAGAAAAGCGGACAGCAGGTCGCACGTCGTGTGAATCCAGCCTCCAGTGAGACTATAGTGGTATGACTCCCCTACCTATGGCTCTGTGGGTGTTCCTTTTTGGCCTCACCACATCCTGTGTTCTTGTGTGGGGAGCTGGAGCAGAGACCCCGCAGGCTGCCCCGCACAACAATACCCTTGTAAAAATGTTTTATGCAATATTATTTTGTTCTTTGTGGGAACCATCAAAAGGACAGAACTTTTGGTGGACTTTCCAACAAATCATCTCACATGTGTAAGCACAAAACTAGCTCAAAGTGGTCCTATACTTTTAACAAGATACTGCGTTACTCTTCAGAGACAACAGACAAAATCCTCATGTCATGAAGATAAAACATGAGCAGAGAAGAGAACTTTGACCTCCAGTTGCTCCCAGAATCGAAGTCTCGTTCCCCTCTCCCCGCCACATGGAACAAAACAATTGGATATAAGTGGAACTTGAACACCAGAACGCTTTTAGAAGCAAAATTTCCAGGAAGAACCCCTTATCATAAATGACCAAATTCCAAAGTCCTCCAATGAAAACTTGCCCCACCAGTACTTCCACATATGTGTTCTCCCTAACCCCTTAAAAACCCTTAACTTAGTCCAGGGAGCTGGATTGATTTGAGGTACCATTAGGTCTCCATCTTCTTCACTGGCAACTTCTCGATCAATAAAACTTTTCTTACTCCAAACTCTGCTGTTTTAAGTTTTGTCTTTTCAAAATATCAGGCATACGAACTTGGGTTCAGTAACAACTGAATAATTTCAAAAATCATAGTGGAAGCTGCTTAACTGACTAAAGCAATGGAAATTGAACAAGTAAGCAGATTGGCTAAATGAGAATTTCTTTATCATAAGGATCCTGTAAAGGTTGCCTTAAGTTATGTGTTTTGTTGGAAAGGATGACAGAGAGATGGAAGACTCTGAGAATCGATTAAAAAATCCAGTTAATGAAATAATTCATATGTTTCTCTCATCAGGTTAGGCCAGTGGTTCTGAGTATAGATTCCTGGGGGTCCCTCAAACCCTTTCAGGGATCTGAAGGTCAAAATTGTTTTATAATGAAAGATGTTATTTGCCTTCTTCCTTCTCATTCTCTCATGAGTGTATAGTCAATCTTTCTAAGACCTTTGAATTATGTGTGGTATTGTGACTAGCTGCATATAGAAGCAGATATGGAAATCCGGACATTTTCTTTTAAGCCAGTATTAAAAAGATTTGCAAAAATTGTAAAACGATGCCATTCTCATTGATTTTTCTTTGGAAAATATAGTTATTCTTCATGAACCATGTGTTCTTTATGCTAATGTGCAATGGGTTTACTCATGTTATTTTCAAATAAATAATACGAATGTTTAAAATAGTTTCCAGTTTTAATTTCAAATACTACAAATGGCAATAATGTTAAAAAACAAAATTTAACCAAGTAAATGTGAAGTTTGGCTTTACTAAGTGATTCATGAATTGAGCAGCGTCTCATCAAGCAACTTGAAGGGAGCTCTGAATAGTTGTACAAAATGGAAGGTTTATATAGGAAGAAAGGTGGGGCAAGGAAGCTATTGACTAAGGAAAAGAAAGGATTATTTTTGGGCCGAACATCTTTTCTTGGGGAAAGAAAAGGAGAAGGGTTTTTGTGTGTGTGTGTGTGTTACTTTTCTTTTCTTTTCTTTTTTATCATGCAGATTGCTGTTTCTTTCTATGGGGGATAGAGAAGGCCCTTGTGACAGATTACCTTACCGGTGCTTGTCTGGAAAATTCCAGACTGATTAAGATTATATTTCTGGGAGAGGTTGAAACTGCAATTTAGATCAAGTATTAACTCTAGGTTTGGTATCACGGTATCAGTTCTTTTAGGACAAGTGATGCCGTTTTCAGTCTGGGGCTTTCTCTTTAACAAGAGCTAAACCCACATAAACAAAGCTCTTTAGGGTCCTCAGTGATTTTTCAGGGTATACGTGGTCTTGAGCACCCCCCCCCCCAAATTGAGAATTGCTGAGCTAGGCAACGGTGACACAATGGTGAACACCACACTTTCCTCACAGAGCCAACTTGAGCTGGCAGCCCAGTAAGTAAACAGGCGATCAATATCCAGCAGAAAATACCCTACAGGGGAAGGACAGAGGCTTAGGGGGGTCCAGGGAGATTCTTCCCCAGACTTGGAAGGAGTGTTTTAGTGAAAGTTTTCTGAAAGAAATAGAAAAGGGGTTCCTCAATCAAGGCTTTGGGCCTCACCCCTTTCATGTCTTAAATATTCAACATCGTCCTTTTACTTGTATTCTTCTCATCAGCATTCATGTTTCTTCCACTAACAAAGAAGACAAAACTTAAATTCTCCAATCCTTACTACTGCCCTCTCTATTCTCTTCCTCCGCCAATTTTGTAAAGCACTCTTTTGCCTCACTGCCTCCATTTTTTCCCTTCCCAGTTTCTCCTCTACATACTCCTGTCTGTTTCTGTGAAGGTGAACAGTGCTGCCATCTCTGTCACTATTCTCAGTTCTCAACCTGCTTCATGTCTCAATAATACTTGCTGCATTTCACCACTCTCTCCTTATCAAAACATTCTCTTCCACTGCTTATGGAATACCCCAGTCTTCTGATATTTGTGTCCCCTCTCTAGCTCTTATTCTCAATCTCTTGGGTCTACTCATTTCCACCTACTCATTAGCTGTTGGAATTCCCTAAAGGGCTTAGATCCAGGGCTACTTCTCAGCTATGCTCTCATCAGTACCTGTGGTTTTGATTTAAATAACTTGTACATGTATGCACATAACCCTGACCTCTCCCTGAACTTGCAACTACTTATTGGACAACCCCCTTGGATTTCGTAAAAGGATTTCAAACTAGTATTGGAAATCCAAATTTCTGATCTGTCCTATGAAAGGTACTTCTACTCCAGTTCCCTAATTTAACATCTCGTTGTGCAAATTGAAAGCCTAGGAGTTACTCCTGCCTTCGTCTTCTGTAACCCTCCTATATCTAGTCCACTGCCACGACCTACTAATTTTGTCTCTTAAACATTTCCCACATCTATCCCCTTCCACACCAGCACCCTAATCCCAGATGATATTGTCTCTCTTCTGGGTTGTTATGTTACCTATCTGCTACCCTGAATTCACTTGTAACCGCTTCCATTTTTTTCCTCCATATAACAGCCAGAGTGACCTTTCAAAATTGTAAATATCCTTTATCAAAATTCTTTAATGTCTCTCCATTACCTGTACAAAAAAATTCATATTTTTTAGATCTGTATTAAAGGTCCATCATGATCTGGACTCCTCCTCTTCCCTTTCTAGCCTCACACTGTGGGGTAGGGGTGGGAGTTACATTGAACCCTCCAACATGCCATGCCCTAGTTATTTGAAATTGCTTGTTTTCCCTGAAAGATCCACATTCTGCAAAGCCACAGGCCAATGCCCATGAGTTTTGCTTCACCCAGAACTCCCTCTCCACGTCTCATTTATCCTCCTTCCCACTTCCTGATCACTTCTATTTATAATTCAAGTTGTAGCTCAAGCTTGGCTCTTTGGAGAAGTCTCTCTGTATGTCTGCCTTAGCCTACCTCTTGCTGTCTTCTCTACTCCCAGACCTTGGTTCATAGGTCATATTTATATTCATTCACATTCTGTTGTTAATTATTACTGGCACATCTGTCTGACTCCACCATTTGACTGTGAGCTGCTGAGGGACAGGTGGGGTGTCTTTTCTATATCTTAAATGCCTAGTTCAGTGCTGACATTTGGGAGGGATGCCTGAAGGAAGAATTAAAACAAAATAAAAGGGGGCAATTAGATGCTTTTAAGCTGTGCCAAGCTGTCAGGTAAGTAAGATAGGAGCTGGTAACTGCCCTCACCTGCTTATGGATTGAACCCTGAGTTTTCCTTGGATTTTAATAAAGATGATCTGTGACTGTCCTGCCCTAGACACAGAGGGAGAGGAGTTCCATTAGATGAAAGGTTAGGGACCAGGTGGGTTGACCCAGGGGACAGGTCTCGGGGGGAAATGCCTTTCACAGTTTCCTGAGGGTGACAGTAGTGCAAAGGTGCCCACGGGGGCAAATTGATACTAAGCCAATTAATATTTCGAGTAAGTAAAATTTCCTGCGATAGATATTGAACCCTTTCTCAGGTTGGCTTTATTTTTAATGGAAAAAAAACTAAAGAAATAAGTTAAAAGGAAGAGAGTGTTTTGCCTTGAAGATATTTCACATTTTGCTTTTGACATTCAGTTTAAGATACCTGAATAAAAGATGGAAAGTATCAACTGGGGAACTTATTCCCTCGCCATCAGCATAAAAAGAGAAATAAATCAGAGAAAAAAGAACATACCATTCATTCAGGTGGAAATATATGTTCCTGGGTTGGTTCCAAAGGCTGAAATTCTTCTTTTCTATACAACTTGGTACAAACCTGAAGAAAAACAATTAATATTTTAATCTGTTGGCAAGAACAACATCAAGGGTTGATAAGCATGATGGTCATTAACAGGCAAATACTGAGTTTCTCTTGTTTGAAAGGCCCTGGACTGCAGAGAGGGACACAAGGTGGTGAGAGACAGACCAGCCTTTCAGTTTTACTCTGGCTGAAGAAACCTGGGGGCAGGGGGAGCAGAAAGAAACTGGCAGCTATTAAACACTTGCTCTGTTGTGCCCAACTCTGGGCTCAGCTGGAGAAAGATGAACTCTACTTAGGGCTCGCAGAAGCTAAGTGACAAAAGAGTGATACAAACAGCATGCTCCCCAGGAAGTCAAGGAGCAAGGGATGTAGAGGCTTCCTGGAAGAGCCGCTGGGGCTGGGGGGATGGAGCCAGCACAGATTCATATGGGAGGCTATTCAAGAGGTGTTAGGAAGAAATAAAAACGATGACCTTGACTACAGATAGAGACTGGAGGGAGACAGTGTCAGAAGCAGTTCAGACCAGACTGTAGAAAGTTTTGAAAGGCAGTCTTCAGGTTTGAGACGATATTTGGAGCCAGTGGGAGACACTCAGCATTTTTCTCAGTCAATATTTCTGGGGGATTAATTTGACTGTGATATGCAGCGGTTCTCAATTCCCGATCTGCAGGTTGGTTGCATATGTCACCTAGGGAACTTTGTAAAAATTCAAGGTATTCCTGGATCATATCACAGGAGGTTCCAATGCAGTAAAACCGAGGGATCCCAGGCAATTACATTTTTAAAAGCATCCTAAAGAATTCTGGGAAATTTGGGAACCCTGCCATGAGTTGGGTTGTATGGGGAGGCAGGAAGGAGACCAGGTGAAGAACTTGCGATAATCTCAGTGTACATGAAGATGGTCTGGACCAGGGCAGTGTGGATACAGAGGAAAAGCAGTAGATAAGCTTAAGGGCTGGTGCATGTTACAATCATAAGGCCTTGGTTATGGGGGAGAAAAAAACAAAAAATGGTGATACCTATAACGTGAGTATGGAAGTCAGGAGAGACACTGCTTTAGTGGATGGAGTACGAGTGGGAATTACAATGGACTCAGGATTAGGTATGTGAAGGAAGGGTCAAGAGAGAGCAGTAGAAAAAGATCTGGGAATCATTTATGGAGTTCTTTCCTGGAATCTCAGGAATGGATGAAGCATTAAAGTGGAGAAAGTGCATAAAAAAGAACTAAACAGGAGACAAGGAAGATTATTGTAGAAGGGAAGAGGGTGTGTGAGAGAGGTGGCTGCAGCTGTGAGAAAGGCTGTCTCACAGACGAGGTACAGACTTGCCCAATATTATCCCATAAGTAGAAATTACAGGAAAGCAGATCTCAGATCAATTACGAAATGGCTTTCTAATACGGAGCTGGCCCAGGGAACCGTTGTTGGCGGTTACATTTCCAAGGGAGTTCACCATTGAGTTTCCAGTTCTCACAGGAACTAAACATGGTTAGTTGACACTTTGCAGGGAGGTGATGTAGGGGAAATTATTGCTGACAAATGAGTGATGGTTAAATTAAGCACTTTATTAGATTTTCTGCAATGTTATTTCTTATGCATATGAAACACCATCTTAGAGTTCATTCTTATTTATATTTTCATTGAGGTCAGAAGCATCAAATGTAGCTTCAAGGAGCCCATTTCCCACATTGTCCTTAGACCTCAGGTCACTGGGACTCTGCTCTGGGTCCCAATTCTGGTCTTCTCTTGCCCCACTCCTTCTCAAGGGGCAAAGAGTCCTTGGCATAAAAGGGACATTCCACTCACAGCCAATACCTCATCTTCTAGCCACAAGCTGTGGGCACCCATGACCTCAGGATTCCCTTCCCCAGTGGCACCAAACCCACTTCCAGGGCCCACATGGGCCTCTGCTCTAGTCCTGCTTCCCAGAGAGAGCAGATGGGCAACTTGGAGTTCACCCATAGGCCTTGGAAGCAGCCAAGGAGCAGCTGTTTGGGGGATGGACAGAGCTTGGACATGTGAGCTGGGTATCAGTCTGTGATGGCATCGATGCAAGACAGAGCTGGGGGAGGGGAGAGAAGAGCACTGGGCATCTTCCATTTGTACTCTTGCTTTGGGTCTTGCAAATGTTAGGGGCAGGTCTGCCCTTTCCTGCCAGGCCAGGCAGTGGTGTTTGGTAAGCAGGTTATTTAATTACCACTAGCTGAGAAGCTGTGCAATCTTTAAAGTTTCCTCCTCCCCTTTTCAATCTAAACTAGACACCAAACAAATTTGGTTTTTAGAGGGCATTCTATTTCTACTGTGACTACTACACCATCCATAGGAATTTCTTTTTTAAAACATTTTCTGTATGTGCAATTACAAAATTAAGCATGTTCATGTAAAAAAGATCATGTAGAGTTGCTGTAAAATCTAGAAAATGAAATAAAATTCATAATCCAACCGTGTGGAGATAACTACCATTAACGTTATGCGTATTTCCTTCCATTTTTATTCTCGCTCTATATATATGTGCTTATATTGTATATATAAATATTTTTCCCCTAAAAATTTGGTGTCAGGTGCTCAATTTAAAAAAAAATTTTAACTGAAAACAATTTTATTTTCAAATTCTTCCAATATTACACAAAAAAGATTTTTAAAGATAAGTTTCAATCATATGGTATACCATGATTTATTTAAGTGATCTCCTATTGTTGAACACTTAAGTTATTTCTGTTTTGTTATTATAAATGACATTATGACAAGCATTCCCATATATAATAAATGTTTGACCTAACTCTAATTTCCTGGGGTAGATTCCTGGCAGTCAAATAGTATAAACATAGACATTTTTAATTTTCTGAATACTCTCTAATTTCTATTGTTTTTGTGAGTCATCTCTTGCCAAGATTGGTCCTAAGGGCAATTTTGAACATTAATTATTAGGAAAAATTGGCATTTACTAAGTAACTGCTATGTGCTTATCACGGTGCTTGGGACTTTATGTATATCATTTATGTCTATCATTTAGTCTTCCCAACAACTTCCTTGAAGTATCCCAATTATACCAAGGAGGAAATTAATCTTGAGCTGGAAGTTTCAGAGCTGGGACTCAAGTTGTGTCCGCTCTTGCCAAAGTTGGTGTCATCATGCTTGTACCATCTTTGAGTAGTTACTACGTCCTGCGGGCCCAGCACGTAGCATCCCTTTCTCCCAGGAAGACTTGGGTTTGCAGTGGCTGAATGTCAATGGAGGGAAAGGGATAGAAGGAGTGGCAGAAAAGAAGTGCTTTGGGGACTTCCATAAGTCCTTCCACTAGCACCCCATTCCCTGTTAGTCAGGTTCACCATGCTAGATCAATACGGTGCACTGAGACCAAACAGGAAAAGTTGCAGATAAAAGAGGAGAGAAAAAGAAGGACGTATGCTAGCTTTGTTCTCACGCGTCTCTTCCTCTTGATCTAAGCAAATTTCTGTTCCCCATTCATTTGGCAGCAAGATGAACTTGAAGGAAGAAAACAAGGATAGCAAAATCAGGGAATCCTAGACTTGTAAATACCATAAGAGGTATTTGACAATGATGATGATGATGGTACTCCTACTACTAATACTACTAATAATATTAATGATGGTGGTCGTAGTACCAATGGTAGTAGCTTCATTGATTAATTATACTAGAGGTTTCATTGAGCACTTATATGCTCAGTATGTGCTCAACCTGATATTACCTACTTTACAGACATGATATAACTTAATCCTGATAATCGTAATCTTCTTTTACATGTAAGGAAACAGAGACCCAGAAAGGTTAAGTAATTTATCAGCTTATATACCTGATGAATAGCAGAATCAGAATTGGAAGCTATGTATCCTGATAATGGAGTTCACGTTTGTACAACACGACTTTGTGCCTATCACTATTAACAACTAGCGTCCACCACAGTCCAGGGCTTCCCGTCCATTAAGGCATTTCATCCTCAGAACAACCCTCCAAAGAGAGGAGTGGGGAGACCAAGGGAGGAGAGAAACACCTGCAGCCTCCTGAGTTAGAACAACACCCTCCCAGCTACCACCGAGAACCAGGGATTGGCTCCATGGTAGGAGTCTTCCTTCTGTTGAATCTATGGCCCCTCCATCCATATCAGCCTGGGAATCTGGCGTAGGCCTTTTCTCTGTGCTTATTTGAACCAGTGTTCTAGCTGATTAAATAATCTTTATATTCCTGAGGAAACCGAAAATGAAATACAGGTGACAATGGAAGGTACCTAGATTCTATAACACATAATTTCCAATAAATAATGAATAAATTGAAAAATAAATGGATAAATAAATAAATAGATAGATAGATATTATTGCGACTTGTCTTGCTTCTCCAGTTCAGGCAAATAGTAATACTAATATTTATAACTGCTAGGCACCAAAACAAATGTTTTATGTGAATATTTTGTTTACATGGCTCTCTAGTTTCCATTCTTAAATTTTTCTTTTAGACATATTTTCTTGCATGTCCCCTTTTGGCACCATCTTAACTCTTTCTCACTCCCCCCCCCCTTTTTTTTTTTTTACAATTTAGAAATCAAAACATCTCTGGATATATAACTTCTGCAGTTTATAAGATAAATCTTTGCAGGAAAAAGATTGTACTTTTTAAATTAATGATTCCATGTATTCTTTTTTAGCTACTTACCATAGGTTTTTTTTGGGGGGGGGGAGGTTGAATTGTAGGGAGTGGGCAGAGGAAGGTCTGAAACAAATTCTCTATGGATGTTATAGGTTGCTATTGATTCCATGCAACATGAAAGATGGAAATGGTTTCTCCTCTCTTCCCCATAGACCATTAGTACTAATCGAAGATGTTATCACATTGAGAGAGGACATAGGCATTTATTTCACAACATGTTTCACTTTGGCTATAACTCCACAAAATGTGCTGCTGAAATCAGTGTGAGAAATAGACTCTTCTCTGTTTTTCCCTATCACAAAGCTAGATGTTAGGAAGATGGCCTCATCAGTTTTCACTTAGAATATGCTATTCTACAAACTTCACCTTCAAAAAGGCCATTAAGCTGCTACCTGTCTGTATTTCTGAGAAAAATATCTAGTACACTGACTGAGATGGGCAGAATGGTAAACCTCTGAGTCTGTAATGCACAATTCTGTCCTTTCCTTGAAAACCAATTCCACGTAATGGGTGTGATGCTTTGCTATTAAATCCAGAAGTGCTGGTACAGCAGCTATCAGTTGTTGCATACTCATAGGACTAAAACTTTCCCCCCTTTCCACAAAAGGTCTGTATCCAGTACAGTGGCATAAATTACCCCATAGACATAAATATACAATGTTTCAACACAAAGGACACTTTTCTGCACTTTCTCTCCCTTCTTCATAACTAGGACTCCCCTCCTCTCCAATAAGAATCATAAACAAAATCCCAGTAGTTTTTCTTGATTGAACCAGTGTCCTCATTTAGGATATATTTCTGGGGTGCACTCTGGGGAAAGATGCAGAGCAAGAAATCAGTGAAGAGAAAGGACGAGGGATGGAGGAAACCCCTACAAGGGGTACAGGTCACAAGCCAAAGATGTGCACATCTCATGAGCAGAGGCACTGACTGCTTTTGTTCCAGACTGTGTTTTCAAGGATGTTGGTAGAGTGAACAACCCTGGAAGATAAAGACAATGTGGCCCTGCGGGAGAATTATCAAGACTTCTTGCTGCCCAGTATAAAAATAAGGTCACCTTCTGGGAGGCCTATTATAAAACATTTGGGTTCCCTGATCTCAGGGCTCCTCTCCTGTAACACACACAACCCATTGCACATCCAGCTGTCAGTTGGCCCCTCTGCACATAGCCTTGTGGGAATCAGGGCTCGGGAAGCTGGCATAAGTGTCACTACTCTAGCTGTGCTGTTGTTGTGAATAATAAAGTCCTTTGTCTCTGACCCAGGAGTGTTGTCTTCTGCCAACATCTGTCAGACTGTGTCAGGCTAACTTGTTAGGGTAAAATCTCAAACGCTTTATTGTTCTTGATAATCACTCAATGGTATTAAAAGATCTTATAACATTGGAAGGACTAACACTGACACAAAGGAGGTATCTCTTACAAAGGTTAGGAAAGCATGTTTGGGGGCGTGGCTCCTAGTTGTAATCAGGAGGCCACTGTGTTATAATTATTTCTGTGTCTCTTTAGACCAGTGATTCTCACCTTTATGGAGGCGGTCATAGACTCTGAGAATATGAGGAGAGTTCTCGTTTGTGAATATATCCTCCAAATCACATGTGAAAAAATTTTGCACATTCATGGGCTCCTTAAAGACATGAATTATCCCTGAGTCAGAACCCCTGGTTTGGACTGATTCTCCCTTTGAGTAAGAACCACAGCACACTGCTCATAACATAGTAGACACTCAACTGATGCTTATAGATGGGCGCATGAAGAAATGTGAGAATGAAACAAGTAAATTAGAAGACTAGACACTTACACCGATGATACTCCAAAATGTGAAACTCAACAGGACTTTAATTTTGGGGGAAAAAGTAATAATAATAAAGGAAGCTCCTGATAATTCTCTAGGAAAAATGACAGGAAAATGATCTCAGGAAAAGAAACAGATTCAGACGATGAGATGACTAAGAACACAGATTCTACAACCAAATTACCTGGGTTCAAATACTGACTCTTCCATCTGCTACTGATGTGATCTTGGCCGTAACTTAACCAATCTGGACTTCAGTTTTGTCATCTGCACAATCGGCACATAGTACCTACCATAGATAGTATAGCGCCTGATACATAGAAAGTACTCGTTAAAAGTCAGCTTTATGGCGATGTCTAGATACTAAAGCACAGACTGTGGGTGATAAAGAGGACTTGCAATTTTGGTGCAATGATGCTACTGTTGTCTAACAGAGACCACCCAAACCTACAGGGATGAGACGCACTCATGGGACCTGGCAATGTTAGGAAGAAAACTAACAAAGGAGGCAGGGACCACATGATCCTAACATATAAACTTGAGTGGCAATCCAGAGATCTCACAGGGAAGAAGGGGGTAGAGACCATTTCAGGGAGAGTTTACAGAGGAACGAACAGGACTGTGGCTGTGACTCTCTCATGCCTCACACCACGGGGTTCCTGAAGGTAACCGTCCTGCCTCACTTCTTCTCTCCAAACTTACTGTTTTTATCCCTGACCCTCTGATCCTTGGCCTGTGTTGGCTTTTGATATCTGCCTTTAGCCCCTCAAGTTTTGGGCAAAATGCTGAGACTTCTACTTCTGGCTGATTGAACCCAACTTCCTCTGTCTGGACTCCTAGTTTCAGCATCCTTTGCAGTCCCAATATGGGATGTTGTCAAGCCTCCAACCCCATCCTACCAGTTAAATCAACATCTAGCTCCCAAGGGGATTTGAACAACACAGGCCACCTACTCCATCAAAAGGGATGGGGCTTCCCTAAAACAAATGACAAAACTGGTAACCAGGGAAGGACATAGCTGGGAAGGGATCCTTCAATTACCCAGGTTTTGAGAAATTCTGTCTCTTCTAAAGAAAAGGGGTTAAAATGTTCTAACATGGCTCAAAAGTGAGAGGAATAAATGAGGGGAATGGCTGTCAAGCTAATCATAAAGCCTGTGATATGAAAGTCAGAGAATGTTTGGGGAGAACATCTTTGGGTTCATAACAAGAGAAAGAGAAGAATGCTGGGTGTTTTTATTTAGGGTTGTAGGCTTATGAAAGCTAGTTTCAGGAAGTACACAGCAATGGTGAACCTTCTCCCACTTATCAGAAACTGGAAAAAAGAAATACAGCATATACTGCATACAAAGCACTCAGAAATTAAAATTGGAGGACAGAATTGTAAATAAGGAAGAAATAAGGAGTGGGGCAGGGCGTTGTAACCAGACTGTTCTCTGATCAGTGAAGACAGAGAAAGGATATGAACAAATGATGGAAACAATGGGGCAAACTGATGTGAAAGCAAAAGTGTGGCACAGAGCAGTGTCAAGTTGGCTAAAGCACCGGAGAGAGATATATTTTGTGGAAAATATTGTCAACCATAAACTATATCATGCAGAAAACAAATATCCTGCTCAATGAAGATAGAGTGATAGTAACAGTTGCGAGAGAAAAGGCAGAACCATCTTATTCTAACTTTTGATTCCATATTTCTCACCAAAGGAATGCTTGGTACACTAAAAGCATCAGACCAGCACAGTTAAAAAGGAAATGAAGCTCAAGATACGTGGAGATTTTAAGAGAGCACTTAGCCTCTTAAATTCGTTCAAGTGGTCAGATCAATCAAGGCTAATTATGGACTATGACCTTGAAATAATTTGTGGATGAGTTTGTGAAACCATAATCAGTAATCTTTTTGAGACATCACAGAAAACCAGAGCAATGCTAGAACCCTGGAGACAGGAGACCATTGATCCTGGTTTTCAAAAAGATGGATTTAGATGTGGTCAACTTTGCTGTCAGGCAACTTTCTGGGTTTACTCTGGAATGAATTGCTGATGAGAGGACCCACAACGCTGGTCCCTAAGAGGAGGCTGGGTACTCAAGAAAACTAGCATCATCTTCTTTTGAGATTAGATTTCTAGACTGAGCAACTGATCAGTGTCACAGACACAGGACTTGGGGGTTGCACAGGACTTGGCAGTGTCTGCACTCCCTCTGTGGAGGAGCTGGAGAAAGGTAAATGCACGATACCACAGCAGGGTTTATACTTGATTGAGCAAGTATGAACGGTGTAGAGTATTTTTCTCATAGTTCTGCACTTGGCTTACTCGTCAATATTTTAATCAGCAGCTTACAGAGAGAAGGTAATGTTGATCAGAGTTTGAAAGTAATGGCATAAAAGTTAAAAACTATCTTGATAGGATAGAATGAATAGATGAAATTTAATTAGAATTTAAAAATTTCCAAAAGGACAGAAAGGGGAAACATCACTTTAAAAGTCGTAAGGCATTTCAAATGATTGCAAAATTATGAGTCATAAGTGGTTGTTTTCCCCCTAATTCCTAAGAGTCTGTGATTTCATAAGCATTATAGTACTTAACCAGCAATTGTAGCAGCAACAGCCACGACAAAAAGTAAAAACAACCCAAAAAGTCCTTGTGTCTTTTGGCTAGCTCTACGTACGTAATTAAAAGATTTTTAAGGTCCTAATATTTCCAAACACCATTCCAGTAACATTGCAGTTGCATAAAGTTACCCAAGCAAAGACTGTTTTAATAAGCTTATGCTACCCAAACATACATTACCCTAAAATGGTCAGAAACAATTGACACAGTGCCAAGACTCATAGTCATATGGAAAATTCACTTTATTTTCTGGCTTGCTGCCTCAGTTTTCCCTCCTGCGAAATACGGATGGATAACACTTACCAACCCTGCTTGAGAGGCGTGGATCATAAAGATCAACGAATCAATCTTTGTCAAGCCCTTGGGTTTAATTCCTTGGAGGAAAATGCTCACGAATCCCTGCTTCTCTTGTTAAAGACAATACCCATTCTATAGTATCAGAGGGTCATGACTCACCACCCAAGTTTTCCAGTGACTGCTTCGTGGGGGGCTCCAGGAGCCTCCTTAGGAGAGTGTAGATGTCCCTCACCACACCTGGGGTACAGAACCTGCACCGGGTTTCTTGGCCTTTAGCATTCCTTTCCTAAAAGCACAGAACACAGAGGATCCAGCCTGAAAGCTGAGGCGTAGGCAGCACTCAGATGACAAAGAGGCTTCTGATTGGCACAGCTGAAGGTAGGTACAGTCCTATCACGTACCAACTGGAAGTGCTCTGATTTGTTCACACTGGAGATGCCAACGGAAGCTTTGGGGAAAGAGACTGCATTGAGGTAGCTGGGAGAAGGCGTCTTTACAGTCATCCCAGGGCTTGACTTCAAGGGCATGGCTTAGATTCAACCAAGACCACAGACACTGAGATTATCTGCTTTGATTTTGTTCTCACCCTCATTCTGTTTCTACTTGAGGGAAAAGAAAACAAATTTGAAGAGTAAGGATTTATTGTAAAATCTTGTGTCCATCAAGAGAGTTCCAGCATTTATACTTCTCATTTCCTGTTCTGACGTTGGAGGGTTATCTGGTGTTTCATTCACGTTGGGACATTTTTACTAATGAATCTTCAGTACATGAGTTAAAAAAATCCCACACAAATACCTGAGACTAATGTGCCCAGCTGTGTGCCTCTGATGGTGTGAAGGGCTTTGTGGGGGCAAAAGGACAAATAGGCTGGTGATGTTCCTTCACCCCCAGCAATCTCCATGGCGTTCCAGTTCCTTATGGTGTGGGAGGTAGTTTTAGACTGATACATAATCCTTGCCCCCAAAGGGTGGGTAACTTAGTTTGCGGATAGTCAACGTATATAGTCTTGATTAAAAACAATTACATAGCATGCCAATTTCAAATATCCAAGTCACAAAGGTATTTTTTCTGGTTAGAATTAGTGGCGTTCCTATTTACACAGATAAAACATAGACTACGTAGCCTTGTTTTTCTCATTTTATTATAGGAACCAATATAGTTATGAATTGCCCCCTTTTCCATGTCTGTGCACAGGACACAAATCAAAATGTTTGTAATGAAGTGTGATAGAATAAGAAGTTCTACAAATGCGACAGAGATTGCAAAGTTTCTAGTTTCTTATTTGTGTTGCTTTCCCAAACAGACAAAAGGATATGTTTTTTGTTTTTTTTTTTCCCTTAGGTAGAACAAGAAATTTACTTCAGGGTCTGAATTCCTCTTATTGGCCTGTGCAGAGGAAATGACCATATAGGTTATGGTGGTTTTTCTGTAGTCCATTATTTCTGAATATTAAGTCATTTAGGATATATTTGTTGATCTTGTTTCCCTGAGTTTATCAAACATCACTCCTTGCAATTATAAAATTATGTAACACTGTATTGTTTTTGGTTTTATTTTGGCAGGACAAATATTTGGCTTTGTTTTGGAGGATAATCCACAAGGATTTGCATTCTAACACAACACTGGTTGTGGATAAATAATAAAAAGTGGTGAAACATGGACTAGCTATAAACTTTACAAATTCTTGAGTTCACACAGTTGAATAAAAGGGTTTTGATTCTCACTGCTGCCTGCAAAACATATCCTTTTTTCTTTACTCATATTTGTAAAGTTATTCATATTTGTAAAGTTAAGACCTTGGCAGCAGTAGACAAATAGCATTATTTTAGCACCCACAGGAAAACGTTGGCACAACCCACTGCCACTTCCTGTTAGTGAAAGGATTCTGGAAGACTTGCCATCTCCTCAGGAGAGGAAACATGGTGTGGAGGAAAGAACACAGCTTTGTGAGCAGACAGATGAAAGGCAAGTCCTTCTATTGTCTGCTAGCTCAGTCATCTTGAGCACATTACACAGTGTGCGAGCCTTCATTTCTTTGCACAGCCCCATGTGGAGACACAGGCTCAGTTTCAGCCTTGACTAACTCTTCCTCTTTGCCAGTGGTGCTGAAACACTGATACGGGGTTGCCCTTGAGGCGCCCTGTCAAGGACCGTGAAAAGCAAAGAGCACATTCCATTCGTGGATTACGTGTTAGAGAAATCTCAAGAACTCAAAACAAAACTGGGACCAGAAAATTATTTTGCCCCTTCGCTTAAGTGGTTTAAGAATCTCTGCTAAAAGGAGCAACGTATTAAAATGTAAACTAACTGTGAAGTTTATTCCTAACTTTCTGGTATGATTTCTCTTCTGTTCTTGCTGGTCAAAATTTTATAATTATTTGCAAATGATCTGAAGATTTTACACTCGTAATTTGTGTGTGTTTGTGTGTGGGGGTGGTGATGGTGATTTAAGGAGGTGGAGAAGAGGAAGGAAATGGGGAGGGAGCGATGAAAAAAACTGTAATGAAGAGTTGTTAATGCCTAACACTTAAATGAAAACAAGTGCAATTATAAAATGTCTGAAAACATCAACCTAATCAAATGCTTTTTCATCTAGCAATCGTAATACCTTTTACAAGTAGGTTTTCTCTTGCGTATTCTCTCCCCAACTTCCAGAAAACTACAGACACAGATTAATATAGGTTTTTCATAGACATACAGCAAAGCACCACTCACACAGCGGTCACTTAAACCTAACACCTACTTTCCACCATGGTTTCTTTCTCTACATAAATTTAGCAATAACAATGTGGAAAACTTACTTTTCTTCCATTCACAAAGAAAACAACTTCATTTGACTTCTTAGAATAGACGTTATACTAAAATAACTGGCTAGAAGTTGTGCAGTTGTGGAGAGAAGCTGCTGCTGTGTCCACCTGAGACCTGCTGAGGTGCTTCTGTGGGAGGGTGGACAGGAGGATGGTGGGCAGCCCAGGGGTCAGGGGGTGATCTTGGCCTGCTCTCTGAGTGTTCCTCCAATCAAATCCTGACTGTCTATGCTCCCAACCCTCTTATTTCCCCTCCTTCCTCTGCTACCCACACTTTCCTCCTCCCTTAAGCCAATTTGGAACTTCAGTCTCAATCGAGTTCTTACAGAATGCACACTTCTTTCTCCCTGTCCAGGGGTGACCCACTGGAATAAAATTTCTTTTTACAGCCAGCAACAAAAACCAGTGAAATGGAACTAAACAATGTAGATGCCATGAATTCAGATGCATTTCTAGGTGTTAAATGTATTTGTTAATTAATTTGTTTTAAAAACAAAACTAATACATAATTTTTTCTTAGTTGGGTCTTTTTTTTTAATTAAAGTTTATTGGGGTGACAATTGTTAGTAAAGTTACATAGATTTCAGGTTTACAATTATGTAATACATTATATCTCACATTGTGTGTTCACCACCCAGAGTCAGTTCTTCCATCACGATATATTAGACTTCGTTTACCCTCTTCTAGAGCCCACCTCCCTCTTCCCCTCTGGTAACCCATAAACTCTGGTCTATGTCTATGAGTTTTTGTTCTTTCATTTGTTTGTCTTGACCTTTTGTTGTTTTCAGTTTTATATACCACATATCAGTGAAATCATGATTCTCTTTTTCTGTCTGACTTATTTCGCTTAGCATTATAATCCCAAGATCCATCCATGTTGTCACAAATGGTACTATTTCATCTTTTCTCACTGTCGAATAGTATTCCATTGTGTATATATACCACAACTTCTTTATCCATTCATCTATTGAAGGACATTTTGGTTGTTTCCATGTCTTGGCCACCGTAAACAAAGCTGCAATGACCATTGGAGCACACATGCCTTTATGGATTAATGTTTTCAGATTTTTTTGGGTAGATACCCAGGAGAGGTATTGCTGGGTCATATGGTAATTCTATTCGTAATTTTTTGAAGCACCTCCACATTGCCTTCCATAGTGGCTGCAACAATCTGCATTCCCACCAACGGTGTATGAGGGTTCCTTTTTCTCCACAGCCTCTCCAACACTTGTTACAATACTTGTCTTGTTCATAATAGCCATTCTAACTGGGGTGAGGTGATATCTCATCCTGTTTTTTATTTGCATTTCTTTGATGATTAGTGATGTTGAGCATTTTTTCATATGTCTATTTGCCATTTGTATGTCTTCTTTGGAGAAATGTCTCTTCAGGTCCTCTGCCCATTTTTCAATTGGGTTGTTTGTTTTTTTTGTTGTTGAGTTGTATGAGTTCCTTGTATATTTTGGATACTATCAGAGGCGTTGTTTGCAAAAATCTTCTCCCATTCAGTTGGTTGCCTCTTTATTTTGTCGATGGTTTCTTTTGCTGTGCAGAAGCTTTTAAGTTTGATGTAGTCCCATTCATTTATTTTAGCTTTTACTTCCCTTGCCTTTGGAGTCAAATTCATAAAATTCTCTTTGAACCCAAGGTCCATAAATTTAATACCTATGTTTTCTTCTATGCAGTTTATTGTTTCAGGTCTTATGCTTAGGTTTTTGATCCATTTTGAATTAATTTTGGTACATGGTGAGAGATAGCAGTCCAGTTTCATTCTTTTGCCCGTGGCTTTCCAATTCTCTATTCCATTCAGCTGGTTGGGTTGAAGAGACAGAGTAATGGAGGATATCATTCTAGAGGAAACCAGTTAGTATTTGTACCATTTAAAATATGATTTCTAAATTGCTTAAGCATATCTATCGAAACCTAAATGGAACATTTAAAATGAGCATCATATAAAAGCATATAAAATCATATAAAAGCAATACTCTGAAATGATTTCTGAACTGTGAAACTTTGTCTTTCAGGCCTAGCACCATTTATTGAAGAGGCTGTCTTTTCTCCATTGTATGATTTTGGCTTCTTTGTCAAAGATTATCTGTCCATATTAATGTGGATTTCTGGGTTCTCAATTCTATTCCATTGGTCTGTGTGTCTGTTTTTCTGCCAATACCATGCTGTTTTGATTATTGTTGCCGTGTAGTACAAGCTGAAGTCAGGGAGTGTGATACCTCCAGTATTGTTCTTTTTTCTTAAGATTGCTTTGGCTTTTCGGGGTCTTTTGTGGTTCCAAACAAATCTGATGATTTTTTTGTTCTATTTCTTTAAAAAATGCCATTGGGATTTTGATGAGGATTGCATTAAATCTGTATATTGCTTTGGGTAATATGACCATTTTAACTATGTTGATTCTTTCAATCCATGAGCATGAAATGTCTTTCCATTTCTTTATGTCTTCTTCAATTTCTTTTAAAAATGTCTTATAGTTTTCAGCATATAGGTCTTTCACATTCTTGGTTAAGTTTATTCCTAGATATTTTATTCTTTTTTGTTGCAATTGCAAAATAAATTGTTTTTTTTTTTTAATTTCTTTTTCTGAGATTTCACTGTTAGTATATAGGAATGCAATGGACTTTTGTATGTTGATTTTGTAGCTGGCAACTTTACTGTATTCGTTTATTGTTTCTAGTAGCTTTTTGGTGGAGTCTTTAGGTTTTTCACGTCATAGCATCATGTCATCTGCAAAGAGTGAGAATTTAACTCCTTCATTCCCAATTTGGTGCCTTTTATTTCTTTCTCTTGCCTGATTGCTCTGGTGAGGACTTCCAAAACTATGTTGAAAATGCATATTTTTAAAAAACTAAAAATTACAATAGTGTGTAAAGCAAATCGTGAATATCCTTTACAGTTCATACTACTAATAAAATTATAGAAAATTGCCTTTCACTAGACAGTAAATTTCCGTTAGTGGATATAAGCCAAATATGAATCATACACAAGTCATCATCTCTATTCCATTCAGCTGGTTGGGTTGAAGAGACAGAGTAATGGAGGATATCGTTCTAGAGGAAACCAGTTAGTATTTGTACCATTTAAAATATGATTTCTAAATTGCTTAAGCATATCTATCAAAACCTAAATGGAACATTTAAAATGAGCATCATATAAAAGCATATAAAATCATATAAAAGCAATACTCTGAAATGATTTCTGAACTGTGAAACTTTGTCTTTCAGGCCTAGCCTCATAGAGCGTAGAGACTGGATAGATTGCTGTGTTGGAAGAGTCACTCATTTTTTCTCCATAAGCTTGTACTTGATTCATATGCGTACATTCCAAGGAACATAGGATCCAGGCTTATCTCTTGGAATCTAGAATAAAAGGACAAATTTGTATGTTTGCACTTGGAAAATGTTTGTGACAAATGGAAAATAGCAGAATACAAAATACTCGTCTGATGAAAACTACCCACAGGGCCACCAGGCCAATGAGAAGACAGGCAATGACAGAGTGAGAAACGTGGAGGAATCCAGGAGGGGACTAAGAGTCGGGTGGGGCAGGGCAGGTACAGAGTCGTCATCCCATGCATGAAGACGGACAAATGAAAAGTGGACTCAGTCTGTGTTTCTCCGGAGTGAAGCGGTGATTGACAGGGCTTAGGAAAAGCTTTAAGGGGTACCACAAAGAGCCAGCTAAGAGGAGGTATAGGAGGCGGCTCGCCCCTCGTTGTAGGAATATACAAGGAATAACTTGTGCATAGTCAGAGGAATCACTGTGAAAGACATGAGTTCTGCAATTAACAATCTCGTCACTGAAAATGCCGACAGAGAGCTAAAATGTTTGCTTGGCAGTGATGTGGATGCAGGAGGGATTCCCTCCAGTGGCGGTTGGGAAAGGGCCCTTCCCGCTCTGGTTCAAATCAGGAATTGCACACATTTCCGGTGCCTGGTGGGGGTGCACTGAGATACACTGTTGGAGGGGCCCATATTCTTGGCCTGGGTGTCTTGGGTTCAGGTAACAGTTTCTGAACTTCTATTCCTGACCAATGTGTCTTGGCGGTGGGGGGGGGGGGAGGTCGGTGGGGGGAGCGGCAATGACAAAACAAAGGAGGAACATACAACTGATGATAAAAAATGAATCTTCTTTTTTTAAGTGGTGTAGAACTGAGCCCCACTGCAGGCCAGGCAGGCCAGGCTGATGGAAAAATGCAGTTCGAGGGCCACTGTGCTCTCTCCTGCTCAAATGCCTTTGGGATTCTTGTCACCTTTCTTCCACGGAAAACCATGGAAGAAAGGTGGGTTTCTTTCTTCCATGGTGAGTTAAGGAAACTTGACCACAAGGACAGGGGACAAAAATCTCAGAATTTAATAACAGAACGTACCATTTTTGTGAACTTATCTTCACAGGCCATTCTAATCTTCTCCGGGGTCAGTGGACTATTGAGCTTCAAAGGTCCAAACAAGCCTCTCTCCTGTCGGGCTGCATTCACCGCATCATGAATGGCAAAAAACACGGAACACCCCAGGAAGACCCCAGGCTCTCCCAGACCCTTGAAGGGAGACAAGTCAATTAGATTATGGCGCTCTCGCTGTATATATGCATACGTACATCTACAGGTACGTATGTGCATGTATAAAATATAAAATATATGTGACTCTTCCTTTTCAAAAAGTAATTTATTATTTAAATCCAATGTTCTCATTCTTAGGTTTCCAGCCTAAGGAAATGATCCCAAATGGAGAAAGGAGATTTAGGCATGAGGATGATTATTGCAAGACGAAAAATCAGATGTAACCTGATGGCAACAGTAGTTTGTGTCAGGCTCCAAGATCTGGAGTATTTCTTTAAAAAAATTTATAATTTTAATTTATTTTATAATTCAAATATTTAATAGAGCTCCCCAACCCCCTCTGCATAATCCTGGTAAAACCCTAAACAACCAAGAGATGAATGTAGCCTCTCCCTCCCTGCATGGTGTCACGCAGCATGCATCTATTCGTGGAGCACAGCTCACCTTAGATGAATACAGGGTATTCGAGTTTTGTGTTGGAGGCAGCAAAGAGATGTGTAGCTCTGCGGGGACGTCGCAGATGGCGGGGATTTTATACTGGTCTGGACCACGAGTGTACAGTACACCCTGAGGAGAATAATTCAGTTCCTCGATTGTATAAAGTCCCATGCCTTGAATAAACGCACCTTCAATCTGAGGCAAAAAAATAAAAACAAAATTAGAATTTCCATATGTGAGAAAAACAGTCAACAGTAGCATTTCAACTTCATGCTGTTTGTCTGAATTTTTAAAATACAGTGTTGAGAGGTTTCTCAGCATGTCTTGGAGCATGTCTCTGAAAGTTTACTTAAAAGTTTACCTAAAAGCATTTCTAAACATCTTATTGGGCACTAAGTTCAAAGTCAAAGGCCTTCAGTGTGAATCTCAGCTTGGCATTAGAATTGTAGCTCTAAAAGAGGCCGCACAGAGCCTGTAGCCCAAATGCTCTCTTTCTTTTCTTCCTGTGAGGCAGATGAAACCCTCTCTGCCTGGCGTGTCCACAGATCCCAGGACACAAGAAAAGGATCTCAGGGCTTTAGAATCCCTTCATCTCATCCGACCATCCTCGCTCACAAGCTGGCTGGCCTCACATCTCTGAACTCAGTTTCCTTGCTTCTATCATAAGGGGTTTGAACTGTGTGTTCACTATGCTTCCTGGACAGCTTAAAAATGCTCCAGTTCTTAGATGTGCTAGACATTTGAATATTTATGTAAAACAGCTTGTGATTTTTCAATCTTGTCAATTATTTCAAATTTAAATTTAAAAAGTCTGTGGGCAAAATAGGCTACTACCAATCACTATTGCTGCAGTTATTAACGTTTGTTATCCCAGCCCAACTTCAAACTCCTTGAAACCAGAGCCTGGCATATGCCCAGGGCTCAGCATTAAGCACTACATTCTACTTCTTTCCCAGACGTGTGGGGCTCATTTTTTCACCTCTAAGCTTAGTCTTGCCTCATTCAAACTCCCCACGCACTGGCTGTATGTTTCTTCCAAAATGACCTAAAACGCCTATGTTTCCTTCCCTCTTTTAAGCAATAAGAGATTGCAGTTCCACAGCTGGCCTGCACAGAAGGATTCTGACTAAAAGGGTAGAAAAATAAGATGATGAATAAGCTGGATGGAATGTTTTGCCTGCATATCCCCACAGCAGTTTTGACTTTTACAAATAGGAAGTGAGGCAAATCAGTTTCACATACCTGGCCTCTGTCAAGGGCTGGATTTATACTGTAGCCGATATCCATGACAATGTCTGTTCTGATATTCTAGTAATAAAAAAAGTGAAAATGTTTACTGTGATGAATCAAACTTAGGGAGAGAAAGTTGAGAAACAGTTCCTGCCAGGAGGCATTGGTATAGAACCTTTCTTTGGGCCACATTATATTTCAGGAGAAAGGAACAATATTTTATTATGTTGCAAAGTTTATTATGTATAAACTTCAGAGTTATACAAATACCCTTAACCAGCTTAAGCACTGATCATTTTTTACTGGAAATATTAGGAGAGGAAAATATTTACTTGACTTTAATTCCAGCTGAGTGATGTAACACACGGACTTTTAGCCGGTGCAAAGGATATAAGAAAGGACACAGAAAACAGGAAATGTCTATGGCCTTCATGACCCTTGTTTCAAAACTTTGTGGCCGCCACCCAACCCCACATCCAGAGTCCAACTAGCCAAGTGATATTTACTGAACCACAGAACTCAGGGTGCAAGAGCAAAAGTCTTTCAATTGTTATTCACTGTTCTAGATTTTTTCATTTTTAGAGCAGGAGAGAGAATAAATCTAACATTACAACTTGGTGACCAAAAGTTCTCTGATAACCTACAAAAGAGGAGGCTTACAGCAGACCCAGCCAGGCTGGTGATAACACGTTTGCTCTCCAGCAGGCATGTCCCTTTTTTTATGTGACATTAATGGTCTCATAAGAGCCATGACAAACAGATTCTATTTATAATTATTAACAGAACAAAGGAAACCCAAGAGTGTCCTCATTTGATGAGGGATTTTCATCTAACATTTTTCTAATAAAAATTAGATAGTGATCCAGAATGTTCTACTTCAGGTACTCACCTCTCTTATATAAAGACACAATGAAATGTAAAGTTCTCTTTGACACCAGTTAGCAAGGCTGGCCTTCCACGAGACAACTGGCCTCAACTGGAGGTGAGTGAAGGTTTTGCTTTCAAAGCTGTAGTTTTACTACTGTTTCTCATTGCCTTTTGATAGGGCTGGAAAGAGCGGTTTTAGGTTGTATTTGCCAGCCTCCTAGGTGGCCCTCAATGCTCGCCACCTCCTGGTAACATAAGGTTGAAACCTTATGCAGTTCCCTCCTACATCTTACCAAGGTTGGTTTACGTGACCAATAGGACATGGCAGAAGTGATAATATGTCACCCCAATATTAGGTTATATTATAAAAGACTGTGGCTCTGTCTTGTTAGCAGGTTGTGGATACTTATGAAATCCTTCAAGAATGTCATATGATGACATTTCACATCAACAGCCAGGATTGCTGATTGTACCAACACTCTACATGGAAGCCCCCTTTACGCTGTGTTATTTCCTTGAAGTGGTTCCTTTCCTGATTCCATTTAAAAGGTCCAGGGAAATAAAGAAGAGAGGCCATTGGTCATTTTCCATGGAAGCAACCACAGCACTGAGGCAATTACCAAGCTTCTAGTTCCTTCTGGTAATACAGAGAAATTATCCTTAGGCTGAATCTATGGTGCTTCCACGGTCCTCACACAGATGGAGTATGTGGAATCTAAGTGTATGTAAGAGCGCAACGTGAAGATCCTTCCAACTGGTACTGACCTTATGAGCACCTGTCAGGCAATCTATTTCAACCTCGGAACAGGCAGCTCCAAAAACAAAGTATTCGAAAGGATGGCCTTCGCCTGTCTCCCAGTTCATGTTTGATTCATAACCCCTGGAGGAAACATAATTATTGAGGAATGTTGTTATGAGATCATCTCCTAATTGCAGACTGTGATGATTAAACACGCCCGTTAGGAGCTGTGCTCGATTTGTACAGTGATGTGAGAGCACATAATCATGCAATACATGTGGTGAATAAATATTTACTTCTTTCTTATTACACTTGCTTTGTCTGTTAAAAACATCCAATTGCTCCCTACCAATGCCTCCTTATGCCTGGAAGTTAATTGCTGACTGTATGATTATCCATCCAATTGCCGTGGGTTAACATTGGCTCATGTAATCCTATTGTCATCAGATTTGGGGACTTCCACCTGCATTTTACGCCAAACACTACTTCAAAGGTCCATAATGGCCTGTTTATTTGTCTTTCTGCCTCTAGAATTCAGCCTCCTGTGTGAGGGATTAAGCCCCCTGGCTCTAGGGCTTTGTGAATACTCTGGTCTCCCCCACTCAGGCTCCATGACCTGCTCTGTGCCCAGCTCCTCTGTAAGGACACCAAATGAATGTCATGGTGAAAGAGAAGCACAGGCCAGCAGCTTACCAGCACTTTCTACCCTTTTCTCCTCTGCTCCCCCTTCTCCTCACCTCCTCGGCCCGGAGGTGGCCATTAAAAATGCTTCCAGTGATTATATAGCCAGCCAGTGCCCTGGAAACCCCCAGGACAACTGGCAACATGCCGATATCAGGGAACACTCTCTGTGTCACCCTGCTCGCTGATGGCTTTCACTCTCCATTAAAATAATTTGATAAATTGTTTTCCAGAGTACGTGAGTTCTAGTTGTTCCACATTTTGACAACACATAGTTTTCGACAGATTTCTTATTCTTTGCCCATCTAGAAAGTGTAAGTGGTGTTTATCTTATTTTGGGTTTAATTTGCATTTCCTTACCTTTGTTTCTTAACTTAAGGGATACACTGAGTGCTCTGTACTATTAGTGCTCTGTGCTAAGCCCCAAAGAACCCTCTGGAATTACCCAGTATGATCCGAATCATGAATTCAGATGTATTTATTTTCATGCCTATTTTTTCCCCAACGAAAGCCTTTCTGGACATTTGGATTAAGTAGCATCTACGTGTTCTTTATAACAGTGGGTTAATAGAAGGGACAACATTAATTTTGACCAAAATTGCGAACAGAAGTGAAACTCTTCCCCAAGATACCACAGCTATTTTCCATAGCGTGCCACTGAAAGGACTATTTACCTGAAGTATCCAGTAGCTGAGAGAGAAATGCTTTCATCAAAAGCAGCATGTGCCTGCGAAAGAAGAGTATCACATAATACAATAAGAATATTTAAAATAAGAATCATTTGAAACTTCAATTTTAATTTTACTATGTGTTAAATAATTATCAGTAGTAATAAGTAGTAATAACTTCCTAATAATAACCAGGAAGGACCAAGATTAGTTTGTTCCTTTCAGCATTTTCTATCTCCACAGGCAATTGTGGATCACTGCTTGTAGCAACAGCATTTGTTTGTTCAAATGCATATTACCATAATAAATGATGTCATGGAATGTTACACTTACAGTCTGCACTATGGTGGACAATGCATATTCTGCTTATGAAGATTTTCTCTAAGTCATCTGGAAAGACTAAGCCTATTAACATGGAACGTTTCAGAAAAACATGGGTGGTTGGAGGTTTAACTTTAATATCATGTACCCATAACAGTCTTAGGAGAGGAGTATAATTTTGCGAAGTTGTACCCTTTAAACCCAAAGTTCTCCTGACTCTTCAGTGCACACATTGACTAATAAATGGAAAAATGGGGGTCAAGTCCAAGTTCCCAAGTCTGAGAAAGAAAAAGATGAGAAGTGCAACCATTACAGAAGAAAGTGGGCTGAATGGCAGCATTTCATGATGATGGGGACTGACTCTCTTGTACTGCATCTCACCCCAGCTTTTTCCAACCAGATTCTCTCAACCTTCCTGAGCCCGAGAAGCACAGGGCAGAAGGGAGAAAAAAATATACCTAGAAAGGATTGAGAGCTCCCATAAATATGAATTACAGAATAAGTTCTAACTCTATGGACTATCAGGGACCATTTCTAAGTGAGACTTCCCAAATGCTATTTCCTCCAGACCAATGCTTTTTTTAATGTGACATTCTAGAACAGTCGGCATGACACATATTCCCAGCCTTTACTGATATCCATTCCATATGATCTGATACTTTAGAACCTATTACTTTGAAAAATTTGCTAGTTGACTTGAGAATGTGTGTCTTCTCTTCCAACTAGATCATAAGTAGATCAAAGAAAGCAGTTGAATATTTCCATTCCATTTGGTTCCTATTATTGGTTGAATATATACCCAATGGCTTGCTTTCCTATTTCTTTCTTCTTTTTTTAATTTATTGGGGTGACAATTGTTAGTAAAGTTATATAGATTTCAGGTGTACAATTCTGTAATACATCATCTATATTTCACATTCTGTGTTCACCACCCAGAGTCAGTTCTCCTTCCATCACCATATATTTGATCCCGCTTACCCTCATCTCCCACCCCCCACCCCTCTTACCCTCTGGTTGTTTTCCTATTTCTAAATAAGTGCTTACATGATTTTTACTTTCATAGAAGGATTCTAGTGTTTTCTTCCCATTTAGGAACAGTGGAACCCAAAGAAGGAGAATAAACAGATTTACAGCTATTATCTAGAAAATACCTAAGTTTCGTAGGAAGAAACATCAATTAATTCTTGCTTAAAACAAGAATCCTGGACAGAAGACCATTTTTTTCCCTAATAGAGAATTTTCCCAGATGTAAGAGCTCCTCCATCATACTATGATAAGATTTCCAAATGCCAGAGCCAAAGGGCCTCTATTTATCACTACTTAACTATAGTGCCTGCTAAAGTGCCCTTTCTACTGATATTTAATTCACACATATATCTCATTCTCCCTCTTCCTTTCCCCCCCGCCAAACACAAAACACGAAGTAACAGTGATTCTCACCCACTCCTTCCAAGTGCCTTGAGGATTCTTGCTGATGATGGGTTCAAGGCGCTTTAGGAGAGTTTGACAAGCATCCTAGGAATTATTTTTTTAAATTAAAATTATAATCATAATTTCACACAAACATCAATTTCAAAACCACATAATATGTGCCATTATATAGACTTATTTAAGAGGCCCAAGGAACATGGACCAGGAAGAGACCGACCCTGTAATAACTGATGTGACAGGTTCAATGGGGATGGGGCTGAAGCGGGACCACCTAGGATAGGGGCCTTATAAGCCACACTAAGAGGTCGGGACTTAACAGAAAACCTGTTGGCAAGCCACTGGCCACTGTTTTTAATCCTAGCATGGTCAGATTTATTTTGTGGGAAAGCTTGCTCTGGCTGCAGGAAGTCAGCATGAACAACGGAACCGGGGTGGAGAGACAGCCTTCCCATGGCGCTGGCAGCAGGTGAGAGTCTGCATCACAGCAGTCATATATATTACTGCAACATGGAAGTGAAATGACACGGAGACACTTCTGAGTAGAATTGAAATGACTAGCTGACCAGGGAGCTGTCAGGAATGAGGGAGAAAAAGAGATGGCTATTTCAGCCCGGAGAGCAGCTGAGTGCTGTACCACTGACTGAGGAGACCCGGGGAAGGGCAGCTTTCACTGAGAGGGTGTGGGAAAGAGATAAGGGCTGGGTTAATTCTCAGCATCTTCTGAGCGCCACCCACGTATTTGGTCCTGACGGGGTTAGTGATTTGGATGCCACTGCAATGATTCTTACCTTTATTGCCAACCCATTCAGATCTGCCACCAGAGAAGCTCCAGAGAAGTTGGTATTAGGGACGGTTTCTGTGCTTGTTCCACGCAGGTGGACACTGGACAATGGCATCTTTAATTCACGACTGGCCACCTGAATTTTAGAAGAGAAGTTTCTTTTCCCCCCAAACTTTGGTTAGTCACAGACCCATGCACATGCCCACGTGGTAGCACGAGTGTGAAGCCCTCATGTGCACAATGGGGGCTAGTGGGCAAAGTCATGAATTCCTCCAGCCACAAAAATCTCCCTCCTTCTAAAATCCCTGTAGCTAGTCTGGACCCTGAGCCCTGAGCAGACTTTTCTTTTCTTTGAGTTCCTTATGTGCTGTAGCATCAGGTAGAAAAAGCAAGGCCCCAGACCGAGGCAGAAAAAAATACTTCGTGTCTTTATCATCATGAAATCAACACCTCTGAGGCCTCTCCTATCCCATACTGCACACAATTCTAGCAAAGTTGACCTCGGCAGAGAAGACATGCCTTTTCCACATTTCTCGAGATGCTCTAGGAAAAGAGTTCTGGTTGTGAGAAAGGACAATGGCCTTGTTAAAGCAGTAGCACCAACATGAGATCACAGAAGGAGATGGTGCCAGTGCCGCTGGCCAACATAAGCACTTAGCTGGCTGCTTTGTTCTTCCTTTGTTTTTAGTGCTGGGGAGCAAAATCGTATTACTAACTTCAGCTCTTCCAAAATTCTCCACTTTCCTGCAAGCAGTATAGCTTAATAGAGTTTGCTCATAGCTGTGACAAGGACATGAGCATATGGAGTCCTTCTGTATCTTCGATTTTCAGAAGATTGTCTACACAAAATGCATAGGCTTAGAACACAAAGGTCTCAAAAAAAAAGAGAGAGAGAGAGAGAGAGAGGACCCAAATTAATAAAATCAGAAATGAAAGAGAAGAAGTGACAATAGACACCACAGAAATACAAAAAATTTTAAGAAATTACTATGAGCAACTATATGCCAACAAATTAGACAATCTGGAAGAAATAGACAATTTTCTAGAAGCATACAACCTTCCAAGGCTAACTCAAGAAGAAATGGAAAACCTGAATAGACTGACTACTACCAGGGAAATTGAATCAGTAGTCAACAAACTCCCAACAAACAAAAGCCCTGGAAGAGATGGCTTTACAGCAGAATTTTACAAAACATTCAAAAAAGAATTATCACCTATTCTCCTCAAACTATTCCAAAAAATCCAGAAGGACGGAAGGCTCCCAAACACTTTTTACGAGGCCACTATCACCCTGATCTCAAAATCAGACAAAGACATTACAGAAAAAGAAAACTTCAGGCCAATATCCCTAATCAACATAGATGCAAAAATCCTCAACAAAATATTAGTGAAAAGAATTCAGCAATACATTAAAAAGATCATACACCATGATCAAGTGGGATTCATTCCAGTATGCAATGGTGGTTCAACATCCAAAAACCAATTAATGTGATTCACCACATTAACAAAATGAAAATTAAAAATCATATGATCATATCAATAGATGCAGAAAAAGAATTTGAGAAAATCCAGCAGCCATTTATGATAAAAACTCTTAAGAAAGTGGGAATAGAGGGACCATATTTCAACATAATAAAAACCATATATGATAAACCCACAGCTAACATCATACTCAATGGGAAAAAGCTAAAACCATTCCTCTTAAGATCAGGAACAAGACAAGGTTACCCACTTTCTCCACTTCTATTCAACATAGTTCTGGAAGTTCTAGCCACAGCAATCAGATAAGAAAAGGAAATAAAAGGCATCCAAATTGGTAAAGAGGAAGTAAAATTGTCATTATATGCAGATGACATGATACTATATATAGAGAACCCCAAAGACTCCACCAAAAGACTATTAGAACTGATAAATGAATTTAGTAAAGTAGCAGGATACAAAATTAATATTCAGAAATCAGTTGCATTTGTATATACCAATAATAAAATATCAGAAGGAGAAATTAAGAAAACAGTCCCATTTACAATTGCTTCAAAGACTATAAAATACCTAGGAATAAATTTAACTGAAGAAGTAAAAGACCTGTACTCAGAAAATTCTAAGACACTGAAGAGAGAAATTAAAGAAGATGCAAATAGATGGAAACACATACCATGCTCATGGATAGGAAGAATTAATATCATTAAAATGTCCATACTGCCTAAGGCAATATACAGATTCAACGCAATTCCTATCAAACTACCAAGGACATTTTTCACAGAAATAGAACATATAATCCTAAAATTTATATGGACCCATAAAAGACCCTGGATAGCCTTGGCAATCTTGAGAAATAAGAACAAAGTGGGAGGTATCATGATACCTGACATCAAATTATACTACAAGGCTACATAGTAATCAAAACAGCATGGTACTGGCATAAAAACAGACACATAGATCACGGAACAGAATAGAGAGCCCAGAAATAAATCCATGCTTATATGGTCATTTAATCTACGGCAATGGAAGCAAGAATTTACACTGTGGTAAAGACAGTCTATTCAATAAATGGTGTTGGGAAACCTGGACAGACACATGCAAAAAAATGAAGCTGGACCACCTCCTTATACAATATACAAGAATAAATTCAAAAGGGATTAAAGATCTGAAACCATAAAACTCCTAGAAGAAAATATAGGAAAAAAAGTTTACAGACATTACCCGGAGTAATATTTTCACTGATATATCCCCTCGGGCAAGGGAAGTAAGAGAAAAAATAGACATATGAGATTACGTCAAACTAAAAAGTTTTTTCACAGCTAAGGAAACCATCAGTAAAACAAAAAGGGAGCCTACTGAATGGGAGAAGATATTTGTCAATGACGTATCTGACAAGGGGTTAATATCCAAAATTTATTAAAAAAAAAAAAAAAACTCATTCTACTCAACACTAAAAAACCAAACAATCCAATTAAAAAATGGGCAGAGGACATGAAGAGACATTTTTCTAAAAAGGACAAACAGATGGCAAACAGACCTATGAAAAAATGCTCAACCTCACTAATCATTAGAGAAATGCAAATAAAAACCACAATGAGATACCACCTCACTCCAGTCAGAATGACTATCATCAATAAATAAACAAACAAGTGCTGGTGAGGATATGGAGAAAAGGGAACCTTCAAGCACTGTTGGTGGGATTGCAAATTAGTGCAGCCACTATGGAAAACAGTACAGAGGCATCTCAAAAAATTGAAAATGGATCTACCTTATAGAGAGCAATTCCACTCTTGGGTATCTATCCAGAGAATTCCAAAATGCTAATTCGAAAAAAATCTATGCACCCCTGTGTTTATTGCAGCACTATACACAATAGCCAAGACATGGAAACAACTGAAACGCCCATCAGTAGACGACTGGATTAAGAAACTGTGGTGCATTTATACAATGGAGTATTATGCAGCCATAAAGAAGAATGAAATCTTACCATTCTCAATGGATGGATCTAGAGAACATTATGCTAAGTGAAATAAGTCAGACAGAGAAAGACAAATACCATATGATCTCACTTTTATGTGGAATCTAAAGAATAGACTAAATGAACGAACTAATCAGAAACAGTCTCAGAGACATATAGGAAAAACTGAGAGTTGCTAGATGGGTGTGGGGTGGGGATAAGGGAGAAGGTGAGGGGATTAGAAAGTACAATTGGTAACCACAAGAAAGTCAATTGGGGAAATATAAGCAATAATGTTGTAAAGATTTTGTAGGGTATCTGATGGACACTTGTCTTATTAGGGACACCACCTCAGGGATGGTGTAGATGCTTCATCACTGCACTGTACACCTGAAGCTGAATAATAATGAATGTCAACTACAAGTTTATATATATATATAGTTACAAGAAGTGGAGTACAGCATAAGGAATAGAGACATTGGAAATGCAATGGCTGTATGTGATATCAGAGGGGTGGTAGGTTGGGGGAGGGGGGTTATCACTGTGTGAGGGGTATAAATGATAAATGTCTAACTATTACAGTGTTTTGTGCACATGAAACTAATTTAAAAAAACTAATAAAAATAAAAGAAGATGGCAATAGCAAAAAAAAAAAAAAGAAAGAAAAGAAAGTCTCTGGTGGCCCAGTAAGGAAAACAATGAAGTCTCCAAAATGGAGAGCTATAACCAGACAGTTCTCAAGTGACTGATACTATGAAAGAAAATATATATTCAACATCTCTCTAATCAGAAAAATGCAAATTAAAGCAATAATGAAGTACAATCATTCACCTATCAATTTTTTGAAGATTTTAAAATAATCCATAATATACAATATCGGTTAATAGTGTAATGAGATGGCTACTTTCTGAAAAACAATTGGTAATATGTGCCAAATGATTTAAGATACACTCTGTGACCAGTAATTCCATTTCTGGGAATCTATTTTAAGAAAATATTCATTGATTTGGTCACAGGTTTATGTAAAAATATTCATTGAAGTGTTCAACAATTGGGGAAGGTTAAATAAATGATACAGATCAACATGCAGCCATTACAAATCACGATTGCAAAGAATTCTTAATGATGGAAAAAGTGCTCACTCTATATAAGAAACAAACAGAAGACAAAATTATATAACAGCATGTTGGTAATCTTTTGAAAAAAGAAAAAGTCAAGATGGAAAGAACCCAAAACAGTGATTATTGCTAAGTGGTGGAATTGTGCAGGGTCGTCATAAAAAAATTATTTGCCTCTTACAAATGCTTTATAATCTGTATTATTACTAATATGATTAGCAAAATAGATACGGTAGCTAAAAATTAAATATAAAGTAAAAGAGCCAAAAGAAAACTGGTAAAGTTTGGTTAGAAAGAGCAAATGTGATTTACATTATCAATTGTTCAGAGTCCTTACTATAAAAAAAGCAAGAAATAGCGCAGTACATCAGAATTTACATATATTTTTGTTGCCCAGCAACAAAAAGAAAACTCGTTCATGTATCCAAAGGAAAGCAGCAAATAACCACACATCCTTGTAATCAATAAGACAACCTGAGGCTCTTCTGCCACATTAATTTAAGAAGGACAGTTACAAACTGGCTTGTCGACTCAGTTTCTGCTACTAGCTTAACAGTTTATGTGGTCAAAGCTGCAGTCTCCTATCCTTCTTATTTTGAAACAGAGAACGTACAATCATGATTTCTCCCTCGTACACATATCTACAAGCACACATCCAAAATCATGCAAGTATTTGCATTCTTACCTGAATCATTTTAGTGTGGACCCCCTGCCCCATTTCAATTCCACCATGAGTCACCAGCACAGATCCATCTAGATAAATGTGAACGAGGGCAGCAGCCTAAGCACAAAAGATGAAAGCAGTTCCCATGATTTTTTGACTAATATTATCATGTCTTGTCAATTAAAACATTTGTCCTGGAAATGATCCCCTCTTTTCCATCTCCTGCCATAATATCCAAGGACACTCTTCCTGTCACCCCGAGCGCATGCAGCAGAGACAGGGCAATGCTGGGGCATTCAGTGACCACCCACGAGAGGCCAGACTGTCACTGCATAGCTTTGCGTCTGGGGCAGGACTATGCTCCTTAAGCTACTATTTCCTCAGTAGGACATGTGAGAGCACTGGTACCTTCAAGGATCCCCTGATATGGGAGGGGCAACAATTCAGGTTTGGGTTTGTTTTGGGGGTGGGGGGGCATCAGTTTTAACATGCAAAGTTGAGAGTAGATAGTTTAGGGAATAGGTAGAAGAATTGTTTATGTGAATACATATTCCCATGGTTGTAGGTGTGTTATAGAGAAGCAAAAAGGAAAATCCAAGTAATATGAAACAGGCATTAATTTTTTTGCTGCAAAAAGAGCTAAGCTCATTCTAAATCATCTTGGCACAGACTTACAGAGTTTAGTAGGAAGGGAACTTGGAAGTAATCTTATCTAACTGTACAGCTCCCCACAAGGATCCAGAAGGAACCAAGCTGCTCACAGAATTAAGGGCTGCTGTAATCAGAAACATCTCAACTCTAAGCTAAACATGTTTTACAATTACCAAGAACACGCCATATTGCAAGTCTGCTCATGCTAAACTAGTGGGTATGGAGGTATCTCAGGAAACTGTGGGAAACAAGGATGGCTTCTTCACTTTGAGTCTCCAGTGTAAGAGCAATAGTAACAGCATATGGTCTTAAGAAAACGCTTCTAACACTGCAGTTCCAGAAGGCCTGCAAGGCACACCTTTTGCAGCTGCTCAGCCGAGCAGTGCCAGTCCCATAGATAGGGTCTGGGCCAGGCAGGGGTCATTAAGCTGTCGACTAGTTTCTTATCATCTATGCTTTGATGCAGAGTGGCATAATTATCTAGCACTTGTAGTAGGGTCTTCAGAAATTCTGGTAACAAGTTCATTTCCATTGAATAAAGCTAAAATTTTAGTAAGCCTTTATTACTCACTGATATTACTTATAAACACCCCTGGTAATAAGGGAAGTCAATGGACTTGCATGTCAATCACCAGACATAACCAAGGAAAGGACTGCATTCCTACCTGGATTCTCAGCCCACCAGAAGGAACTCCCTGGGCCACACCTGGAGACTTGCTTCTTTATTGGTGCCCAAAGGCTCACATTACTCCAGCTAATGGCAAGCTAAAACCTCTATCATTTCTAGTGAGACACTTTTGACAGTGAAAATGGGCTCTATTTACGTGGTCAGCAGGTGTAAACTAGGGATGTATCAGGAAAATAGGGACATAGAGGTTCCCTTTCTCCAAGGACAAAGGCAGATGTTCACAGAGCAAGAGAGATATTTAGAACCTTAAGAAAGGCATCATAGCCATAATGATCAGCCCAATGGCCTTGGGAAGATGTAGCAGAGAGTATTTTACCGTCTGTTGACACATCACTCCTGGAAACAGTGTCTTGTGCTCTTGGACATTTACTCTCAAAACAATAACGATAAGGAATGGCATTCTCTACAGAAAGTCCAGAGATGGCTGCCCTGGGTCTGCACGTCAGATGCCAGCTGATGCCAGCGGCAGTGGTTGCTCCTAGGCTCTATTCTATGGCCCTTAATTGCACGCTTCTAGAATGTGAGCCCCCTGAAAGGCAGGACCCTCTCCTAAGGCATCCTTTGGAATGCAGCATAGTATCTCACACATAGTAAGTGCTCAATAAAAGTTTGAGAGATGAATTTGCAACAGCATAGCCATTCAATCTCTTTCTTAAGCTTGTAGACACTGTATTTGGTCTCCTTGGCTCAGCAAGCATTTCAGAAGTTGCTTGTGAATTCAATTATTAGCTGGCACATATAATTGAGCAACAATTACAGTGGATTGTGCATTTCTTACATCGTGTGGCCCAGCTGTCAGTGGCACTCTCCCTGTGTGTCCAGGGAGACATTTCCAGCAGAGACTGCTGAGTAATTTGTTCCATATGCTGCTGCAATCTACTTGAGCCATTCAAAATGTCAAATGTGGTTCAGTTAAGGGGCACCACAGGATGGTTCATCGTTAGCACCACAAAAGATAATTCCACAAAGCTTCATCTATGAAATCGGCACAACTGGAGCATTAGAACAGATGGTTCTCCAATAATAAACTGGGGACTCGGTCTGTGAAATTTAAATCTTCAAGCAATGACTAGTTTGGTAAGAAGCTTGCTTTGGTCCCACAGATTCCCAAAATGTCTCAGCCATTCAAACACTTGAGTTCCTACTCTGTGCCAGGTTCCATACTAAGACACTGGGGATACAGAGGTTAATTAGAGACTATATGTCCTTCAGTGTTCACAGTTCAGGAATTAAATATAATGCAGGTGAGGTATGTTTGATCCCTTAGCTATTGGGAGCACAGGGGCTCCTTCTGCTCTGGGAGGCAGCGTGGAAGGATAAAGGCACATGGGATCTGTGTCCAAACAGTCCTGAAGTGAAATCCTTGTTCTGTCATTCACTAGCTGGATGTCCTTCGCAAGACAGACATCTATGGCCTTCCGTTTCCCCATCTATAAAATAGAATCACATCTACCTAACAGATAGGGGTTCGATCGAGTGGGAAATGACAAATCACCCAGCCTAGGGCCTCACGCATAGAAGGTACTCAAATATCATTTCTAGTTCCCTCCTCTATTTGGTTTGTTTTAGAATAGTCTTTCAGCATATGTCGTCCAGGAAGCAGCTTGATTGATCTCAAAGTCCTTGATTTAGCTCTAAGCAAATGTTCTAAGCACAGAAGCCGGTTAGTTTCTGGGGGAGGGTGGGAGGAAGTGGTATGGGGGGAGCCTCTCAGGAGCCTTTGAAAACAAAGTACTGCTGGCTGCCAGCTGGTTTCTTCCCAGCTGAGCTGGATCCCACTTCAGTTCCCACTGAAAGGCTCGTGAAGGGGCAGCTCGATGTAGTTGAAAAAGCACAGTTTCTGGGAACTCTCAGACCTGAGTTCTAGCTCCAGCCCCTCCTCTCACCAGCTGTCGGATTTGGGGGCAAGTTATCTAAGCTCTCCAGCCTCAGTTTCTCACACTAAGTTAATACGGCTACAAATGTTCTAGGTGGCCCTGAGGGTTGAATTAGGTCAAACCTAAAAGAACTTATAACATAGTAGGTGCTCAATAATCATCGTTATTTTTTACCTCCTTTTTGAGAAATTTCTGATGAAGGAAATGGGACAGACTTGGTCTACAGGAGGCCAGATATTAAGTAACGGCAACCATGAAATAGAGGCAGCTGCCATGTCTACCACAGCCTAATGCCCAGGGGTTTCCAGGTGATCCATAAACAGTGGAGATTGTTTTTCTCAGGAGCCTGGACAGTGTGCTCAAGGACAGATGGCCCAGACCGACCTCTTTGCTAGCTGCCAGCGAATCACTTTACCCCAAAACTGTATATTGTCCTTTTTCTAGTGGTACTTCCTCCCTCCTTCTTCCTTTAGAATAATCTTATTTTTGCCTTTATTCCTCAACTACAGCCTCTTGACTGTCTCCCTCCTCTGGGTAAATTGTGTGCAGATGACTAAATGGTTCTGTATTGTTTTTGCCTTCATACACAGGCAAGGGATGGGAAGGCTACAATAAGATCACCACTCGTATTGTTAAAATTCCCCTCTGAGCTAATCCTCCTGCAATCGTAACTGTATGAAAATGTCCTAATGATGACACCGAACTGAACCAGGATAGTTAGGTGAAGGAATGGCTATGGGAACGAGGGGTGGACTTTCATATCTGCTTTTCCTGGCTTCCTTTGCTCCCTCAACAGCCAGCTTACACACTGATGCCCCTCACCCCCATCCCTCCCTATTCTGTCATGACTCAACACACCTGCTACACCTTCATCATGGCTCAGCTGAAGGTGTGAATTCTGCAAAGGAGAGTGGTAACCGTTTTGAGGGCTCTGCCATCTTATCCACATATATATATAACACGTATACATATATGGAAGAACATAGATAATAGGGGTCTCATTTCACTGCCGTAAATGACCTAGAAGAGCAGTCCTTCACTAGCTGTTCAGGGTAAGTTTCATTCAAGAATGAAGAGGTAGAAACAGCAAGTAGGATTTAGCAACCAATTAGGGAATTTATGTAATTAATTAAATAAATTGAACTGCAAGAACAGATTTTTAAGTTCCCCCTTCACACTTTTAATGGCTATGAAATGAACAAGCTCCTAAAATTGTGTTTTAAAAAATTGTTTAAATGATTTACTTGTCTGGATTTAGCTTACCCCAACCCACCATGAAGGGGAGGGGCACCTGCAAATGTCTTCCAGGCTCTCATTTCTATGTCATAGTCCAGGCGCACAGAATCATACAATAGCAGGAAGAGGAGTCTTGATGGCCATGGGTCCCACCCTCTTACTATATACTTGAGCAATTTGGGGCCCAGAGTGAGTTGATTCATCCGCTTAATGCCAGGGACAGGAGTAGATGCAGGGCCTCCTAATTTCTCAGAAAGAATGCTCGTCAGCAACCCTGGTAACATGGGCAAAGAACCTCTTGCCTCCTCTGAAGAAAAGCTAGTTTGGCTGGGTACAAATTTGGGTGAAGTTGAACAATCAGCTATTGCAACCATATGGCTAATTCACCTTCCTGGAAAATGTCCTCAACACCTTTTGACTTGTCTGTTTAGAGAACTGACCTGCGCAGCAGCACGTGAGTCAAGGCCAATAGGATACTTCAGGGGGACCATGGCCAACCCCTTTTTCTTCCAGTAATTCTCCGAGTTGAATTTTTCCACGGCTGCTTTCCTCAGGGAGTAGGAAGACATGGCCATACATTCTTTCCAACACTGGATCAGATTCTTGGCACTAAACTCTTGTTTGCAGGGTGTTTGGGCAATTTCCTTGTACATGTTTATCATTCGGACCTATAAAAGGAAAGGAGATGAAAAGGGTGTTGGGGGGGACTCGGCAGACAGTCTCTTCCATCCACCGTCCTAGTCAAAATTTGTTCCTCCTGTAAGGCCCAAACCGAGTTCAACTCCTACCTTGTGGAAGCCTTTCCCAATGCATAACACTCTTCTACTGGGAGCTTCTGTCAAACGTTCATACTCACATGCTTTTCATGCTGCTCTTGTGTAAGTTCAAAGGAAGGAATCCGTTCCTCCTGTTTCTTATATAACTCAACACAGCCCGGGTACACTGCAGACTCTTAATTCTAGATGCCTTTGTGAATACTATTGAAAGGTAATCCTGAATTTAATTTCCAGGCTACACGAATTGGATTATTTGGATGCTATGGCAAGATAAGATCACTTACTTCCAAACACGAAAAAAATGAAACTGTGTTTAAATAGAACTCATAACTAAGATGAAGAACAAACTAAAAGATTCCAGCCCAGGATGTCTGAAGTACTGAGTAGAAGTCTTCCTGTATTCCCCAAATTGGCAACTAAGGTCCCCGGCTGAGAACAAAAGGTCAAATACCTCACATTCTAACTTGAGAAAACTCGGCAGTTGAGGCCAGCCCATTTTCTCAAGCTGACCGGGGCCATTACAAACAGATACTCTCCTCACCCACCTAAGAAAACAATCCCCAGATCATTATAAAAAGATGACTAGAAATTAGCAAGCTGTGCCATTTTGAGGAAGGCGGTGTTTTTAAGGGTGGCTATTCTCTCCTCCAACTTCCCTGGGGATGAAAGGAGGTGATTGTCTGATTCTCCTCCCTAGTGCTACCAAATGTGACTGAGCATCTGGGAGAGAGGCTGTGGTGAGATGGCCAGGAAAGGAGGCACAAGGACCACCCACAAGTTCAAGAGATGAAGCAGATGGCTCCTGCCTGTGGCCACAGATTTCACGCTGAGGGGAAAGCAGGTAGATGAATTGGGGACTGGGGCTTTCCATGGACTGCTGCAGCACGGGGCAAAGAGGTGTGGACATAAGGGGAATGCTGCATGAGGTGCCAGCTGAGGGTCAGTTGGAGGTTTAACCCCCCTTACAGGGGACTGTTGATTTCTGAGAGAGCTGGCAGAAACGGAGCCCATAGACAACATACTTGAAAAGTGGCTACATCTAACCAAGTGGATGACAGAGTGTTCACTGGGAAAAGTCACATGGGGAGATGCTGTCTGTTTCCTCTGGCCCTCCACTTCCTCCCAACACTTCCTGCCAGCAGAAGGCACAGGGGAGGAGAAGGGGTAAGAGAGCACAGAGTCCCCCCACCCTAATTCCACTTCAGGGTCCTAGGCAGAAGAGGTACAGGAAGGGAACAGAGCTTGTTAATAACTGAAGGAGACCATTTTAGTGACTAAAGTGACACTGAGACTTAAAGGGACTGAGACTTAACTGAAAGGAGACCATTTTAGTGACTAAAGTGACAGAAATTTTAGGACACTTGCCTGAGATGTTAAGTAAGCAGGGGAAAGAAAGGTGTGACAGAACTTGTGGGGAGCAGGTATACCCCCCAACCAATGGAGACTTCCACTAAACAAGTTAGAATCCTCTGCTCACTCTTCAATATCTTCGTGTCACCAGGATTTTTGAGAAGGAGCCTGAGTAAGACAAGGGTCACTGAACTTTGGAGTCTAGGCTCTGTATTAACTAGTTCACTGGGTTACTTCGGGCACAGCATTGAGCCCCTATGGATCTCAAGTTCCTCAACATGAATGACTCCCAGTGGCCCGCCCACCTCTAAAATTCTGTATCTTTTGTATACGAGACTAATTTACTGTTACCTTCTCAGGGGACAACCCACACATGGCTGCAACTTTTGTGATACAGGATTCGGTGATCAGCCCCGTCTGAGGAAAGCCAAACCCACGCAGAGCTGTGTTGGATGGAAGGTTGGTTCTGCACACCCTTGCCCGGCAGCGCAGGTTGGGAAACTGGTAAGCATTTTCCATTTTCAGAAGTCCTGTTTCTAACACCTGGGGAAATCCAGAGTTGATGTCATGAGACCCTCGTCCTTCTGTACCTGTGTTCCCATCCTGAGAGCTCAGACTAAAACCAGGCCAGAAGTGACTGCCCCGCTGCATCACATCGAACATGCTAAAATAGACCCAGATCTCAAATTCAATGTTAAGGATTTGAATAATTTTTCTTTTGAAATCATTTTTTTATTTTCACATTTTAAAGCTAATGCATTTTTTCCAGGTTTCAAGCATTTCTAAAAGCCTCTGAAGCATTCATAGGACCCAAACACCAAATGTAACAAATATAATATCCTAGAAATTACATTCTACCAAATGTAATGAATATAATATACTAGAAAACAGAAAAAAAAAAAAGTTTTGTCATTTGGTCTAATGCATTGGTTCTCATCCAGGGGCAATTTTGCCCTCTTTGCCTCTGGGACATTTGGCAATGTTTGGAGACATTTTTGGTTGTTAAGACTGGAGGGTAGTACTGACATCTGCTGGGTAGAGGCCAAGAATACTGCCAAATATCCTACAACGCACAAGAGAGAATTATAACAAAGAACTATCCAATCCAAAATATCACTAGGTCTGAGGTTGTGTCTCATGCTTACATCTGGGAAAAAAACTGTAAGTATAGGAAACATGGAGATAACACACAGATGCAGACTGAGCCAATATCTTTGGGTTCACTTTGGGGGCACCAGTAACACGTGGTTATCCCTACAATGAGGGCCTTTAGGCTTTTATTATTAAATGTTATTGAACTATTGAAAATTTTCTTAATTAAATCATTTTATGCAACACTTTCCAGAATAGGAACTTGTTTCTTAAAACACTTACAAGTACTGACTCATCCAGCGTGCTGCCTCCATTGCTATAATACTGCATATCCAGGGCCAAGATTCTGCCATCGTTCATGAACCCAACCTGGGGAAAGAGATTGACCTTTGATTCTGATGTTGGGGGCCAAGTCTCTTCAAAGTTTGCTTTCTCAATTGTGAATCCTTCACACATAGCCAAAATGCTTCATGGCATTGGGTTTGGCCATGAATTCTCGGATATGACACCAAAAAAGCACAAGCAACAAAAAAGAAAGAATAGATAAATTGGACTCCATCAAAATTTGAAACTTCCATGTATCAAAAGACACAATCAACAGAGTGAAAAGACAACCCAGAGAATGGCATAAAATATTTGCAAATCATAGATCTGTTAAGGGGTTAATATTCAAAATGTATAAAGAACTCCTTCAACTCAACAACAACAAAAAACCAAACAACAGATTAAAAAGTAGACATAGGTATATGTATATATATAGTTACAAAAAGTGGAGTACAGCATTAGGAATAGAGACAGTGGAAATATAATGGCTCTGTGCGATGTCAGAGGGATAGTAGATGGGGGGGTTGACACAGTGTGAGGGATATAAATGATAAATGTCTAACTATTACATTGTTTTGTGCACCTGAAACTAATAAAAAAATTTAAAAAAATGTAGACATAGGACTTGAATAGACATTTCTTCAAAGAAGATGTACAAATGTCCAAAAGCACATGAAAAGATGTTCAACATCACTAATCATTAGGGAAAAACAAATCAAAACCACAAGATACGACCTCACATCCATTAGGATGGCTGCTATAAAAAAAAAAAAAAAACAGAAACAGAAAATAATAAATGTTGGTGAGCATGTGGAGAAATTGGAACCTTTGTGCCCCATTGGTGGGAATGTAAAATGGTGTAGCTGCTATGGAAAACACTACTGCAGTTCCTCAAAAAATTAAAACCAAAACTATCATATGATCCAGCAATCTCACATCTGGGTATTTATCCAAAAGAATTGAAGGCCGGGTCTCAAAGAGATATTTGTACACCTGTGTTCATAGCAGTATTGTACACAATAGCCACGGGGTAGTAATATCCATCAACAGACGAGTGGATAAACAAAATGTGGCATATACATACTATGGAATAGTCTTCCACCTTTGAAAGGAAGAAGCTTCTGACACATGTTATAATATGGATGAACTTTGAGGACTTTATGTTAAGGGACATAGGCCAGTCACAAAAGTACAAATACCATGTGATTCCATTTATATGAGTAGTCAGATTCATAGCGACAGAAAGTAGAATGGTGGTTTCTCCAGGGGTTGTTTGGTGGATGAAGGAATGAGGAACTATCACTTAATGGATGCAGGGCTTCAGTTTTACAAGATGAAAAGAATTCCAGAGTTGGATGGTTGTGATGATTACACAATAATGTGAATACTTAATGCCATCAAAATATACACTTAAAAATGGTTAAGATGGTAAATTTTATGTTATGTGTATTTTGCCACAACTGAAAATAATAATGAAAAAAAGCAAGGATAGAGAAAGATATGAAAGCAAAACGAACAAACAAAAAACCCTCCTATTTAATCCATCACTACTGTTCAATCAATTATTTTTTCTCCTCCTAAAGCAAATCAACTGTATACGAGTATTTCTTGACCTCTCGTTCTTGCCATAAGTCCTTGAATTCTGCCTCCTATTCTCTCACATCTCTACCAAAACCTTCTCCCCTAAAGCCACTGATCTTCTCCTAATCTTCAGATCTCGTGGCGTGCTCATACAGTACTCTGCACATTTTTTTCACAGGGTCCAATTCAGTCAAAGCTCCTTGGCATATTTGGTGCTGTTGGAGGTATTGTAAATAAATATCTTTTAATGTTTTTAAGACGTATCCAATATTACTGTTTTCGGTCTGCACACTTTTCAATATCTCTGAACTCATTAAATTTCACTTTAATGATTTTTGTTGAACAGAACCAAATTCAAACCGAAGTAGTTAGTAGTTAAGGGCATGGACTATGAATTCCAGCCATTTGACTTTGAGTCCTGGCTCTGCCACCCAACCTGCTCTGAAATCTTAGGCAAGCTCTATAACCTATCTGTGAAACAGCAGGAAGTAAGGTAATGCATGGAAAATCATAGGCAAGTTACTGAAACATAGCAAGTACCCTAAATGTAAATTATTGATATTACTATTATAAATATTGTTAATATCTCTTCTGTCCTCACACTACCCTCCATCAGAAAACACTATTTTCTCATAGTTTTAATCTCCACTATGCTGATGGCGTCTGTAATTATAAGTCAGTCCTTTCAATGAAGTCTCATTGGTGAAGGACATTTCTACTTAAATGTCCTGTTTAAGTAGACACTTCCTCCCCAACACTTACACAAACAAACTCATCACTGCCCCTCCAGATTGGTTCCTTCTCCCAACTTGGCTCTTTCTACTAGAAACCTCCAAGTCATGTGTGTGGTTTTACTCTGCATTGTATTTTGCCAAGTTTGTCACCAAATTTTAATAATGGCTCCTGGACTCATCTCTTTTTCTATATCCTTCTATCATAGTTCAGACCTCAACTGCTTCATATTTGAATGTATCAGCTGCCTCCTGGTGGTCCGCTTCCTCCATCCTCTCGCCTCCCTCGGCCATCCTGCCCAGTGCCATGATAACACTCTCCCCAGTGAACCCATGTTTGGTTATGACACTTGACTGCTCCAGGATCTACTCAGTCTCACTCTTTCTGATTAGATCAAGTTTAAACCTCCATCCTGGGATTCTCAGGCCCCTCTCAGCCTGGCATCACCTAACCCAAACAATCTTATTTTCCACTCTGTGCTCTAATTCCCCTTCTCCCTTTACTCCTGCCCCCATCAAACATGCAATGTTCATCCCACCTCTGCATTTTTGCTCTTACTATTCCTACCACTTGGTATGCCTTCTTTCTGCCTATTCATTCTTGAAGGTTACTTATGTTTCACCTTTTTGAAGAAGTCTCCTGTAAACACTTCAACTCATGTTCCTCTCTCTCCCTATAGTTTACTATATGTGCCTCATCTTTTAACCTGAAATTATTATGTTTTCATAATGACTTCATACGCGTGAGTCTTATTTCGTCCTCAACCACTAAAATGTAATCTCCTTCAGGACAAAGTTCACTCTAATAAATCTTTGTTGAACTAAACTCAATTCAAATAATAGCCTAGGGTGAATGTGAATTGAAGTAGATACATTCATTATCTTCTAAAAATATGTATGCAGGTACACCACTTGTGGTGGAAACCATGCTAGGTGTTCAACAAATCCTGTTGTCCTTCATCTTAGGCACACAGGAAGACTACATTTCCCAGCCTCCCTTGCAGTTAGATGGCAAAGTTCTGGCCAATAATAGGCAGATAAAAGTAAGGTTCACCACTTACAGGCCTGGTACCTAAAACACCACCCACATGACACTCTGTGCTCCCTTTCTTCCCTTGTCTGCTGCCCACTGCAGAAGACCCAGTGGAGGAGTCAGAGTACCTAGGGCAGTACTATCCAATAGAAACTTCTGTGCTGTTCTATATCTGGATATAGAATATGGCAGGCATTCATTAGCTGCATGTGATTACTGAGCACTTAAAATACAGCTAACACAACTGTAAAACTGAATTTTTAATTGTATTTAATTTAGTACATTTAAATTTAAATATAGACATATGTACCTACTGGCTTCCATATTTGACAGTACAGTCCAAGGAGACGATGGTGGCCCTAAGATGGAAAAAGGCCGAGTCCCTGAATGATTTTGTGGGGCAGTCGTCTCCTCTTATGGCCCTTTCCTCTCCCCTGTCCCCCAGCCAGATTACATTGGGCTGTTACTTGAGCAAAAATGAACACAATAAAGGTTTAAGTCCTTGAGAGTTTTCAGTTGTTTGTTAGAGTCTTTAGCCCACTCTGACAAGTAAACTTATTTCTTAGAAAGCAAAAGAATAATTACTTTCAGCTATGGAAAATTTTTCAGGAATTTTTGGGACAGAGTTTTATAAAAATACACTTGGTACACTTAAAAATAAGGAACCTGTTGTCAAATAATTATAATTTCATATAACACTGTTGTTATAGGAATTATTCTATTTTTACCTCTTTTATATGTGGGACGGTATGGTTATCAGATCTATTTTCAAGGACCTATTTACTCATATGTTTTCCAGTTATTCACTCTGTAGCAGCTAATACCAGTAGCACGTTTTCACAAACTGACATTTTTGAGCAAAGCAGAAAAGCCTAATTAAACCAGACAGTAATCAAACAATTAGCACAAGAAATAGAAAGTTAAACAGATGCAGTTTGTTGATTTGCTCATTGTCATTCCCCACTCGAGAGTAGCCAAATGCTGCCCTCTGCATGTATGGAATGTTATATTTACAACATGAATCCTCCTCTGCCCTCCTTCGACTCACTTTGTACTTTCCAAGATAAGGGTGGCGACCTCCAGTTATCAACATGTCTTCTCCTCGTTCCAGAATGCAGCGGACTGCACGGCCATGTCTAAGACAGAAAAAAAGCAAGAGATGTAAGTAAACTCTTTTACCAAGTAAGTCTTATCTGGGGTTTATGTAACCCCTAGTGACAGCTTGAGTGGCATCCACACACATTAGAGAACAACACAACTACTCCCTAAGTCCAGGCCGTGTAGATCTGAAGCATATACAGTGGCTTCCCCTCCCTTTGGCACAATGCCTGGCATTCTCTACTTATGGGAGAGAGGCTCATGGGTGCCAGAGTCTCCAGAGTATTGTTTTCTGGGTATTTCCCACTGTGATAACAACCTCTGCTATAGGCAGATATGCCACATTATAGACTGGTTACAAATGGAGGAACTCAGGTGGTGTCTGACTGCCAAGTGCTCCCAGATAGGACAGGTCTGGAATCAAGGGCTTTTTGTACCATGGGAGAGAGGAACTGGCCTATATTACTGAGCAAAGAAATGAAGCCTTATGGGTGTGCCTGCTCCAAAGACAATTTCCTATGGTAATATTTTGAAATTCTAGAAGGAAAATGGTAATATAAATAAAGGTAAGCATAACAAAAGCAAAATCTCCATTTAAATCAAGGGAATACACACACACACACACACACACACACACGCACACACAGACACACACACACGCTAAGGACAAGTAACCTCCACCCCTTCAAGACCTATTTCTGTCTCCTCTCCAAGTACTATAGTATATTCACTGTTTTTTAATTCTTTTCAGTCATTGATTCTCGTTTTGGTTCTTATATTATGTAGGTTGACAAGATAAGATAAAAAAAGTTGTAATAAGCTGGTAACTTGTTTGCGTTTATATTATGTGTTTATATTACATGTGACTTTAAATAATCTTGACCCAGTGTCTTCGTCCTTAATTCCAATATTGCTAATATTCAGCACAACCTCATTTTATTTTTAACCTATTTAGGAGATTTTCTTCACTTACTTATTAGCGGCAAATGCTGTGATGGCTGCCATGATGCCAGTTTTTAACGTCTTCCCCCCGAATGACCCGCCAACACGCTTTACATGACACATGACCTTGTTAGCTGGGAGCTTCAAGACTGAAGCAACTATGTCCTGTGAATGACGACAGTTCTTATTAATTTGACCCATAAGCTGCAAGGGAGTGGGACAGCCTTTACACATTTTGATTCCATAATGTTGTACATGATACACAAACTGTGTGGTTTTACACAGTTTAATGGGATGATTTCCAATAACTTAGGCATGCATCCATGATGATCTCAGTGGTATTTGGTTATAATGACACTGCCAAAACTCATCAATGTTGAGTAATCCTTTCAATAGCAATGAGGCATTTCTGTGCTAATAATTAAAAAAATTTTTTTCCTCATGAGCTACACCCAAAACATCTTTTCCACACGAATCCCTAGGGATTGTTTCCTGAAGCAGTGAGGTTTTGTGGCCTTCCAAACCTCTCTCAGATCGGGTTTTTCCTCTGTACTCTACTGTTCTCCACTGGAGAATGCATATATCTCACCTCCCATTTGGATTACTGCTACAGTTGGCCAGTGGGTCTTCCCTGGTTGTAGGTCATGCTCTTTCTTGTCACCCTAGTTTTAAGAGGTCATTTAGTCTTAACAACTCATTTTTATAGATGGGGAGCCCAAGAGAGATGAAGTGACGAGCAAAACAGGACTGGAATAAAGTTTGTGTGACCCTTCTTAGTGTTCCACCTTCTAAAGTCCTCATTCTCCACCTTTCCACATTCCTACTTGCTCTGGTAGCAATACTGGCTCCTCATGACCTACTGAATCAAGACCCGTCTGCTTTGTTTCTCTTACTTTCACCCTGATGCTTAAACTAGCCACCCCTAAGTGCATCCTCCATCCCAGCTTGGGTGTACCATCTCTCCTTTCCTCCATGCGTGCTACAGGCAATGAGTGTTTGCAGATGGGACAGATGAAGGAAGGAAGGGAGAGAGGGAGGGAGGAAAGAAGGAGTGCATTTTATCTTTGTGTGGAATTGTCTGGAAATGGCGTATCTTCTCACCATCTAGAAAAACCTCACTCTCAGTATAAATCCAAACTTAAGACTTCATTTTCATGGCACTTTCTGGATGACTCTAGCTCTTAGTGGCCCTATGTTCTTTTAATTTTCCCACATGTGTAAATTCTGACTTAGCTGATTTCTACTAGGTTGTATTCTGCCCAATATGGTTTCCTAAGTGCTTCATGTGATTTGGGTCTCATAGGCTTCTTTTCTTTTGCCAGTTTTATTGAGAAATAAATATATTAGTCTGCAATTTTTTTGTGTAGCGCTTGGCTAGAGTAGAGTAGTTTTTCTACAGAAGCTTTCTGTTTTGCTAGCCTCCCTTTTCCTGGTCCTTTATTACTGCATAAGTTTAAGGTGCAAAGAAAGCATATGGTTTGATTTACATATATTGTGAAATGATTACCACAACATGTTTAGTTAACATCCATCATCTCATATAGGTACAGTAGAAAGAAAAACAATTTCTCCTTGTGATGAGAACTCTTAGGAGTTATTCTCTTAACAACTTTCCTTTATTATCATTCAACAGCTTACGTGCTGGTCATCACTTCTTTTGTATTCTTAACAGTATCAAGAGTATAGCAAAAAAAGACCTGCTAATTCCATAACTGTTTTAAAGTTATACATCCACAAACAGAACTCTACTTTTGTAATACTAACTTAAAAGCTTTAAAATTGTATGGCTATTAGTAACCAAATGGACATGGATATTAGTATTCCAAATCCCTTCAGTTTCTAAAATGACATTTTTGTCTCTAATGTTCTTGGTATAGTTTGCTGGTAGAAACCACTTAGCCACATCTCCTTCACAATGGTCCGGTGTTACCTGGATGAATGTGGGACCCTGTGCGGACACATAAATATCCATTTCTTGATCCTCTGCTCTGGGCACAGCAAGCATGCTTTGGGTTTCCATATAAAAATGTTCTTGACCTCCCATATGTGTTTCACCTGTTAGAGGAAAATACATGAGAATCAAGAAGGCTGTCACATAGGACAGGTAGCATCCTTCAGCTGTTATCTCATTATGGAGAAATTCCACTGACAGTGCTTCTGCTGGGGCAGCAGGCTGTCTGGTGAAGAGCCACAAACAACCATCTTTAGCTTTCATTATACCTGCAGATTTGAAGTAGAGTTCTGTAGAGGAATCTGTCATGTCTACCAATACAATAGATCAGAGTCCTAAGGAAAGGTGTGTAACTCTCTAGAGTCAAAATAGTATGGCAGGGAGACTTCCAGTTCCAAGACAAGATGGTATTGATACACTTCTCCCTGTCCTTCTGCTAAGTATATTTAAAAATCCTGGGCATTATACATAAAAGAAACATAAGAAGACTCTGAAAGGTAAAGAGGAAAAGGCAGACCAGTTAGGGACTTTGGGACTTAAGGAAAGACACAATGATGAGTTCAGCGGGTTTTGTAGTTGTCGTTTGCTTCATAGAGCCCATACTGGATGCCAGAGATACCAGAAACCCAAAACCACTAGCAGGCAAAAACAGAAAAAAATCCCCAAGAAAAACCTACTTTCTCTAGCTAAAGGATGAGGAAAGGGGAAGCCTAGAAAGACAGAAAGCTTTTATACAAAAACGATTCCACTCCAGCCAAATAATACAGAAAAAACTGCAGAACAATCTTTATCTGCAAAAGTTGAGTGGAGAGTCTAGGCTTCTGCCCTGATCAGGTTATAATGAGGTACCCCAAACCCTCTGCTGGGGTGGTGTCAGTGGAGATCATGCAGAAACCTGGGCTTCCACCCTCCACTTAGCAATAATGAAGCATCACCCTGTTTCCCTCCACCAACACAGGGTCAGAGGAGCTTTGGTAAAGTAGAAGATTTAAATAAGATCCAGTCTTACAACATAATACTCCAAATGACCAGGATACAACCGGAAATCACTCATCATTCCAAGAACTCAACTTGAATGAGGAAAGACAATCAACAGAAGCCAACCCTGAGATGACACAGATCCTGAAATTATCTGACAAAGATTTTAAAGTAGCCGTCATAAAAATGCTTCAATGAGCATTGACATAAATACTTAAAATAAATGAAAAAAATAGACAATCTCAACAAAGAAACAGAAGATATAGAAAGAACCAAATGGAAATTTTAGAACTAAGAAATACAATAGCTAAAATATAAGAGGCTCAATGGACGAGCTCAACAACATAATAGAGAAAACAGAGGAAATTATCCATGAACAAGAATAAAGAACAACAGAAATTTCCCAACCTGAACAACAGAGAGAATATAGACTGAAAGAAAATGAACAGAGCCTCAGGAACCTATGTGACTACAATAAAAGACTTAAAATTTGCGTCATTGAAGTCAAGCATTTAAAGAAATAATAGTTGAAAAATTCTCAAACTTAGTAAAACACATAAACCTACAGATTCAAGAAGCAGAGTAAATCCCAAAGAAGATAAACCAAAGAAATCCATGCCAAGACACATCACAGTCAAACTGCTGAAAACTAAACACAAAGAAAACATATTGAAAGTAAAGAGAAAAAACACTACCTCATTTATAAGGGAAAATACTTCATTCAGATGGCGGCAGATTTCTTGTCAGAAGTCATGAAAGCCAGAGGAACTTGTACATCTTTCTTCAAGTGCTAAAAGACCTGTCAACTCAGAATTCTACCCAGTGAAAATATCCTTCTAGAATGAAAAAGAAATCAATACATTCTCAGATGAAGGGAAAGTAAGAGAATTTGTCTTCAACAAACTTATCCTAAAATAATGAATGGCTAAGGGAAGTTCTTGAAACAGATAGGAAATGATTTTAAAAAGACCTTGGAACATCAGGAAGGCAAGAGAGCAATGGAGAGAATAAAAATACAGGCAAACACAATACACTTTCTTTTCCCCTTGAGTTTTCCAAATTCTGTTTGAAGCAAAATTACAGCATTGCTTTATGTGGTTTTCAATGTATGCAAAGAACATTATAAAGACAATTATAAATGAGAGTATGTCTGGGCCAAAGGAATAAGAAATGCCCCATGCTGCATTTGGGTGAAGTTGTCCAGAAAATATAATCAGGATGAAGATTCACCAAATAAGCTCTGTATGTTGGTTACCTATTTATGTACTTGTCACCACTTTCACAAATCTACAAACAGTTAATGTGGATGAGAACTAACTTCTGATTGCGAAATAAATGTATAAAACTGCTCCCTCTCCCCCAAAATAAAACCCACTACAGATAAATCAAAGTGGAATTCTAAAAAAAATGTTCAAGTAACCCATTGCAAGGCAGGAAAAAAATTAAAACCAGAGGTTAAGAAAAAACAGAATACAACTATTACATTAATATTATTAGTATTAATGATAATCCCTAAGAATTTATTTGGTTAAACATCTACTTCATTTAAAAAACACAGAGCTAAAACATGTGAGACAGCTGTTTCTGTTTAAACCCGTGCGGAAGGCAAAGCTCTAGAGCCCTGTCCCCTCGTGCTGCCCACCCCACAGCCCTGCACCACGCTGCCCTCTCCTCACCCGAGCGTGGTGCTCTCAGCTCTCTAAGCTGGAACTAATCCTTGAGATAAAATGTTATCCCAGTGAGGGTGTAGGAGTGATTCCTCCCGGCATATTTACATTTTAAGAAGAGGCCCTTAAAGATGGTAAAGCCATTAAGATATGAAGCAATTTATCTGTACTATGCCCAACAGGACAGGTTGCGGGAAGATAATCTCAATTCCAGGTCTCTTGCAAATCCCACTAGACAGATTGCCTGCTACTTCTCCAGTGCAAAGCCCATCCCAGCTAATAGAATTTTAAAGAGATAAATGAGAAGCAGCTTCATGTAGAGGAGAGAATGTGCTAACTTCAGAGTTGGGAAACTTGGACAGATGTGATTCCTGGTCAACCACAGGCCTCTCTGGCTTCAGCTGGCTCATTCATAAACAGTGTTCTCTAACGCCCCTCTAGAGCTATGAAACCAGGCTTAGGTAGGGCTGAAATCTTCCCAGCCGGGAAAACAACCAATAACACCACTCCTTTCAAGAACGCAGTCTAAGACTTGATGTAATGCTCCACATACTGTATCTTTTAATTTTTTTTTTTGGAGCACTTATTATCCTAACAGGCAGATAAAGTGCTATTGTAATTCTTAACTCCAAATATCTCACAGTGAAACAAGTAGTCAAAAATCTTAATCAAAATGACAATTGCAGAGTAAGAAAAAAAACAACCCTCAAACCAGTGAGTTAAGAGAATGAAAACTTAAAAGCAGTATATGTGTCCCTTTTAAAGCTTCCTGTTAATTAATTGGCTTTATCCTTTTTAACAGGGTATGATGCAAGTAGCCAGTTAAAATTCAAGTAAGAGACAGACTGAATAAATTACCAAACTGAATTAAATAATTCAATAAGATGTGAAGAGAAAAATACCATAATTAAATTCTCACATAAAAACATATTGTGGCAAGAACAGAGGCTAGGACATATTATGGCACAAATGGAAGAACTCTCCCTAAATATTGATAATTTCAAGATTTTCACACCATGGATGGATTCTCTATGATAAAAATGCTCTCTCTTCCTCGTTCCCCAAAACAAACTCAACCTTTGAGCATTTGCCATTTTACTAATCCAGAATCTTAAAACTGGTCAAACAAACAGATACCCTGGATCCTCCAACTCCAGAATCCCAAGAAAGGAGCACAGGAATCTCCAGGCAGGTCTCCTAAGCATCTTACAGTGTGAAAAACTGGGCAACACTGGGTTCGATAAATGCACGCCTGCCAGTGCATTAGCTCAGTAACAGACAACCTATTCTAGAGAAAAACAACAGAAACACCTAAACCTAATAATAATTATTGCTCGCAGTTGTGGACCTGTTACTATGGGCCAAGTACAGGTGTATTATGTCTTACAATCTTCACAGTGGCTCTTCGAGACGGTATTATTTTATCCATGTACAGGCACAGCTCTTTTGTGTGTGCTTCACTTTACCGCCCTTCACAGAGGTTGTGTTGTTCTACAAATTGAAGGCAAGACCCTCCACCAGCAAAAAGATGATGACTCGCGTTAGTGCGGTGGCCTAGAAGCAAACCCGCAACACGTCTGCGAGATGCCATAAACGTATGGAACTGTTGTATGACTGAAGTCATGTTCCTTAACCCCTCTGGGCCTCAGTTTCCCAACCTGCAGGGTGGCTGTGAGCAGGAAAAGAGACAACCTCTATGTAACGACCAGGGCCCCAACTGCTTCCCCTCTCTTCATTTTTTCCAGATAGTTTTACCTTCAAGAATTTGATCAGCCAATTTAAATGCTTCATCAACATTTCCATATTCCAGTTTCCTCTCGGGGCAAGTGGTCTCTGCACGGGGGGCTTTGGCTCCCTGCTGTGCTCTTTACACACACACACACACACACACACACACACACACACGAAACAAAGAAAAACACATCTGTGAATGAGGGGCCTGCCCCCGAGGAGCACACCCTCCTAGGCTGATTTCTAGAAGGCAAAGGCAGCATAAAACTAGACAGGCTTAGAAGACTTCCAGGGCTGCGTCCCCTCTCATCATTATTTTTTTGTCCAAATAGTTTACCTTCAAGAATTTGATCAACCACTTTAAATGCTTCATCAACATTTCCACATTCCAGTTTCCTTTCTTGCTCATAGAAGGAATTGTGTTGTATGGCTTCCTAGAAAGAAAACAGAAAAGTGAGGTTACTGGGGCATACCATCCAGCCCTATGGCAACAGACACACACCATGGGCCGTGGGTCAGTGGGGGCGTCGTTCGAGTCTGGGCAGCATGTGTCCTTTTGCTCTGGCATCCCAGGCGCTTTCGGCAAGACCCCATGGGTTGAGCTAAGAACCAGGCTTCAGAGACTCCCCACAGAGCAAATACAAATGTCCTAATTGAGTCAAAAGAAACAGTATGCTCAGAAAAAACCTGGCCCCTAGGTGGCCCCAGAATGGCACTACTATTTTCCAGGCAGATTATGCTCTTCATTCCACAACCCATTTTATGCAGCCAGGGCCACACAGAGCTTGAACTCTGGACCCAGTCGGAGTTATGTCCATTTACTCCACTTAGCAGCTGTTTGACTGTGGTCTATGACTTCACCTCTCTGAGCTTCATTTGTCAAATGGAGGTGTAGTTGGACACATAGCTCCGATAGGGTTGTGGAGAGGATAAAATGAAATGAGATGCGTAAAGAGCTTACATGACATGTATTCAGTGCCCGGTCAATGCGAGGTGAAGACTCTAATAATGAGGATTGTGAAGGCCCTACCCGCCGGCCCCACGCTTCTGCTTTGGGGGGATGAGCCCTTGGGACATCCAGTCCTGGTCCCAGATTCCATTACAAGTCCAGTGTGGGCACCACAAATCCACTTATACACCGGCTCTTACTGGCTTTCCCTGTGCCCAGCGGAGGGGTACACTAGTGGGAACACAGAATCAGGGATGCAGCTATGATAATCTAGGCTGGTTGTCTTACCTATCCTTCAGAATTTATTTTGCTGTGATCCCTGTGTTCACTGGCCAATGTGACATGCCAGCTCTTGCAAGCACTATCTACCATGGGTTATTGTCTGTCCATGAAGTTCCAGCTTGTTGGCAGTGGGGAATTCTCCTAACCCTGGTTCCTTCTGACCAGCAGTAGCGTCTAGACCTGTCAACATACCTTACAGAGATGTTCTGTGGTGTCCCTGCCATTTTCTCCATTCAGAAAGTGGGCTGGTTTGTTTTTAGCCATTGTGGGGCCCAGGTTCTTTGATAGAGTGTTTGTTGACAACTCTATTACTGACCAGCTGTGTGACCTTGGGTAACCCCATCTTTCAGTTTCCTCATTAGAATGGGGATAATAACTATTTTTTATTTCATAGGACTGTTGTGAGCATTTAGTGAGTTGATGTATGAAACCTGCTTAGAACTATGTAACCATCCAGTGACCTCTGTGTAGGTGTTGGCTATGGTCACTTTGGTCATGATGATAGATGAGAGATTCTGGTCGAGAGTGTATTTCTCTCCCCGTGGTCATCAGCTTGACCCCTTGAACCAAGAGTTTTCCCATTCAAACTATGTATTAAAAACTCTAAAAAGCACAAGCTAGGTTAAACCTCAGAGAGTAGTGACAGAGATACATTTGTTCTTATCCTATTTTGACTGGTGACACACTTTCTACTGGAATCAATTCAGGTGATTTTATTATTAATCTAAGACTCAGATATTCCAGGTAGGAAACAGAAGTTAAGTTTCACAAACCTTGTTTTAAAAAGTTTAATCTTTTTCTGCTTCACTTGCTGCTTTGTCTTTGAGTGACTTTGGGCTAATTTCCTGGTCAGGGAAGTGATAAAAGAATGCCAGTGTGTAGGGGGCTGGCATATGTCCTTGCTATAAATAAATGGATTCAATCCACTTTGATCTAGTTGATTGAGCTTGGAGAGCTTAACCTGATAAAAACATGAGGCAGTTCTACTCCACAATGTCAAAGTTTGGCATTTGATGCTGGTATTCTCTGGCAGACAATTAGAGATCCACTGAGAGCAGTTGGGGAGGGCGGGAAGAGAGTCGTATCAATTTGCTTATTAGGAATTTTATTTGGCTGGAAGGCAGAGCCAAGGAAGGGATGCTATCTAACCACTGGTATTGGGCAAAGGATTGCAAACAGAATTTTTGATGAAACATCACCTAAATGATTTCTTATAAAGAAGTAATTCTAACTCTAAAACAAAATGTTGGAGAAGGAATATATTATAGTAAGGAAGCATAGCAGGCAACATAGGAATGGAAAGGGTCTGAGAAGGGAACAGAATATTTGAATCTGAAACTGGCCAGGAAAATTGAGAAGGCCTAATCACCCTCTGACTCCAACTGAACTCCTATATTTTTTCTTCTTGATATGATTTTATTTTAATTTTAGAACACTGAGGACATTGTCCAGAAACAAACGCTGAGCTCCTGGGCATAAAGCATCATGAGAGGAGACACACTAGAGGCCCAGTTCTCCAGGAGGCACTAACCTTGGCCAAGTCATTTCTTCATCTTCTGCCTCAAGGCAAGCTAGCTGCCTAGAGAACAACTTACTCATTATGCTGTGAAGACAATATTGTGTTCCCAGAGTACATGGAGTCTGTATATGCTGAATCTAATCTACTCATTGCTGCTTTCCCAACTTTTATGCTTTTACTACTTCGTAAATTATAAGAACCAATGATACTTATGCAGAGGAAGACTCTGTCATTACATGGAGATGAATCTTAAAACTTCCATACATTTCAAACTCCTTTTTAAACAACAGGATAGGAAACGCAATTCTCCAACTTGTTTAAGTTGCCAAAATATCTGTAGGCATCACAGGATCGATTTCTCATACTCATTTACGATACGCATTAAAGGATCTATGTAAAAATGGTGTCTCCAATATTTGCTTCCCAGAACACCTTGTTGGTTCTCACTGTGTGCCTGAGAGAGTCTGGGTGAAGGTGAATACAGTAAGTTCTCACCTAACATGGACAGGTTCTTGGACCTGTGGCCAAATGACATATAACAAAACCAATTTTACTATAGGCTAATTGACAGAAACAAGGGTTAAGTTCCTAAGCATCCCATTAACGTTATAACAAGTGACGTTGAACGAAATGATGTGATTCAAGCACCTGCGATACAGGGTTATAGGGTGTGTCCCCTCTCCTGGACATTGTTGGTTGCCCATCCATCATTCTTCTCACCTGTCCCCTTCCAAACAATGCTCAGATTTCTGTTTGGGTCTCCCCCACTCCCCCATAAAAGCCCATGTACTTCAAAGTAATCTGACTCCCTGGCAGTAACCAACAGCTCCTCCATTCCTCTGGCTAGTCATTAATGCAGAATTGGACATGTGACTGAGTGGTCTGAGGCGGCTGGATTTCAGGACTCATGGAATGGTGAGACAATGCTGTTCTCTTTTGCTTCTTGGATAGGAACTAGAAGCTCCTGGCTGCCATCCTGTCACTACAGGAAATAAAGCCTGTACAGTAAGCAGCAGAGAGGTGAGGCAGGAAATCAGGTTTCTTGCTAAAACTGATAAAGGTTTTGGGCCAATAAAGCCCCTGTGGTTCGGAAGTCACTTCGAGTCAGGTTTTCTTTCCTATTATTGTAGTCTAAAGCATTTTAGGATGACACCACTGACATCTGTTTTTCTGGCACCACCCTTGAACTCATTACCTCAATTGTTAGGATCACTGGCTCCAAATCCTGGTAAACAATCTTCACTCGCTTTGCAGCTCGCTTTGCATGAATCTCAGAATCCGCAATCACGGCACAGACTATCTGACCGACGCAAAATACCTACAACACAGCAAAGGCCTTTGTTCTCAAGGAGGGCAGGTACCAGGTCCTCTCCTCTCATCCATTTTTCTCCTCCCTCCTAGCACAGAGCTAGACACACAATAAACGAGCCCTTCATATGTGTCCCCACTGCAGTGCTGTGGGTAACAAATGCTTCAGGAGGCAAGTGCGTTTGTCAGAGTCGGCCTGCTGTCCCAGGCACTGTGGAAATTCAGGTCTTTTTGCTGTATCACTGGCAGTGGTGGCCGAAGAGGGGCAGGAGTGATGCTGCCTCCTGCACAGCAGACTGGGGCTCCAGGCCCAACCGACAGGGCCGCTTGAAGGCCAAGTAGCCTCGCAGAGCCAGTCCCACAGCTTGGCCTGTGGCTGCCACACCATGAACAGAGCCATTCTGACAGGTGGCTTCTGCTTTCATGGACTGGGAAGGCCCGGAAGTCACAGCCCAGCTCAGCCAGAGATGAAGGAGGGAGAGAGGAATAATACAACCCTGCCATTGAGCAAATCTGTGCCCCCACTGTGGTGGAGCACAGGCTCTTAGGGATGGACAAGAAATTGGGCTAGCCAAGGTGTGACCAAGCACAGAGCATTCGTGTTTCACTTGCAGGCAGGTAGGCGACCCAAGGAGTTCACAAAGGGACCAGGGCAGAAAGTTGATGGGAGAAGAATAAAACGAAGGCTCCAGAAAGGTAAAATAATCAGGACTGGAAAAAGTCACCATGACTGTTTAGTTCTTTCCTACCTTATACCTTGATCACAGTTAAAACGTAACCACTCATTTTGAAAATCTACATTGGACTATAGGGGCTTTTTTACAATGAGCATATAGTAGTTTTATCATTAGGAAAATGTAGTAGTAAAAAATGTTAAAACCGGCACATACACACTCATACTTACATTCACACACATACACACACACACTCACGCAAGGGTTTTTGTTGGGTGTGGGTCGATGGGGGCAGTGGGGAGATAAATGAAACAAGAATGGCAAAACGTTGATAATTGCTGAATCTCTATTTTTGTGTACGCTTAAAATTTCTACAATGGAAAGAATTTTAAAAGGCACAACATGCTATGGACAAATGTTAAAAAAGAAATTAAACTCACAAAGGCAATCATTCACATCACCCCTGTTCTCCATTCTTGCTGGTTTTGCCCGTGACCTGGCACACAGGCACGGCCCCCAGAAGCTCGTAATCCACATACCCACACCTCAGAGAGCAGGGACTATCGTACAAACAGGAATGGCTTTACTTGTTTAGTTAACATGTATGCAAAGGCCATAATTCTCGTTGTCTTTTGCCAATGCCACCCCAAGACGCTGTGGGGGAGTTTCAAACTTGACTTGAGACTCTCAATCATCAAATTTTCATGTTTATCCACTAAATCTGCCAGCAAGAGCCAGAGGTAGGGACTGTTTCAAATGATGAAGCTCTTTTGGGTGAACACTGAACTGAGAAGCCTGAGTTCTGCGCAGAACCTGCTGCAATGCCTTTGCAGCATTTTCTGATAACTGAGGATACAGTAGCCGAAGTCTTAATCATTTGAAATGTGCAAATGGCAACAATGTCAGCTGTTCCTCTACTCATTTATCCTGCTCCATGGGAAGGAGCGTATGGAATATACTGATGAATCAGACATGGGGCCTCACTCAAGGACTTTTACTAGGTAGGGGAAATACGTAAGATATAAAAATACGTAAGCTTAATACAAGGTAGAAAGTGCATTAAAGGTCCATTTTGTCTTTTCCTCTAGACTTGAAGCTCTGTGAGGGGAAAGACCACACGGGTCTTGTTCAGCTGCAGCGACCGGCCATCGTCAGTGCTCACTTAAAAATATCTGTGGAATACATGGCAGTATGAATGGATGAGTAAAGGTGAGTTCAGAGAGGGAGAGAGAACTCCTGGATTAAAGAATATGGAAAGGCTTCATGGTGGAGACACCACTTGAAACTGGACTTGGACTTTGGAAGCACTGACTGAGGCAACAGCAAGAGAGTCTCAGGAGAGATATTAGTAAACACAAGTTATCATTCTGTTCTCCTTTGTTGTTGCATACTGCTAGTAGCACGGTATCTTACTACAGGAAAATGTAAAACAATCAAGTATCTTTTATATAACTGGTCAACTTTTTTACTTATGTGGAAAATAAATATATTTGAATTCATTCACCCTTAGAATATAATGTTTTATATTAAGCATTCATAGAATATTGGAATCCTTCATAATGTTCCAAATGCGATCTTATCTTTAAGAAAATATGAAGTGCCTTTAATGGAGAAACAGAATGCAAAAATGCAGTACCTCAGCTGAGTCCAGAATTTTCTCAGTTTGGGTTATAAAGCAGTAGGAGTTTACGCCATGAAGATGTTCTTCAGTCATGATGTCCACCACGCCTGGCAGGCTGAGAGCTTCTGACAGTTCAATAGACCTGGATGAGAACACACAGAGCAGGGCTCCTCAGAGCAGCCCCACAGCCCAAAGACCCAGGAGAATGGGCTTAACTGAAGAATCAGATATATGAGAGAAGAAAGATATGTCCAAGAATCCTTCCATAGTTCTCTCATACACAACTGGGAAGAAATTCCTGGGACAATGATGTTATTAGATGGAGGCACAAACTGTAGTAAATCCCACATTTTGATCCCATTTCACCTCTCATCTGCATTGAATATCGCCAACAAAGAGCTTACCCTCCTCATACCATTACTTTTTGCTAATGGGACTTAGATGAAAAGGTAATCGCTAATGTCTCTTGGGTAAGAACATTACCACTTACACAATCTTAGCATGAGCTCTTGTACTTGTTACAAAAGCCAAGAAAAGTTCCCCGTGCACGGCAGGCATGTCGTCACAGTAGATGGCTTCACCTGTGGCATGCTTAATACCCGACAGATGCATGATGGGCCGGCCAATCGGGTCTTGAGAAAGCTTCTTTGTTTCTCCATTCTGTTTAATCAATAACCAACACACTATGTTTATAATCATAGTATGGTTATAATCATCCCCCATAAGAGGGTAGCTATATAACTTACATCCAAACCAGAACCCTTTTGAAAATGGAAATTGTCACTATTAATACTAACACTAGGACAATTAGCCTATTTCAATAATTCAACAGGGAAACGGGGATGAATGTATAGGCATGACGCTGTTCTTATTTTTTTCCTACTTTTTTGCATATAGACCACAAACATTTCAAATGCAAATTCCATTTGTATAAGTAAATGAATATAAATCTTTCTTTCTGGTAATGTGAAATTATGTTTTCTTGCTAATGCTCATATATTTCTTTAAATTTTAGTATCTAAATTATTTTACTGTTTGCATCTAAGTGTGGCACAAATATTTTTGCAGAAAAGCATGATGATATCATGACTGTTTATAAAAACTATTGGAGTATGTATTCAACCAGGGAGCCCATTTTTTGTTCTATTTTGAGTGAAGAAGTCTAAGAAATAATTCTATTTTGAGTGAAGAAGTCTAAGAAATAATTGGTAAAACTCTTAACTTAGACACTCCTGATAAAGAAAGAAGCCTAAGGGAGATGCATTTTGAATAATGATTCACTAATGTTATTCTTTCTTAGAGACTCATGGGGTAGAATTTCTTGCTATTGGTTCTGTAAATACCTTAAATAGGTTTCATTCACCAAAGTAGAAATTAAGAAACATGACGTCACCCTCAGTATTTCAAATGAGAGATTTGTTAGTTTTCCTAGTTGGTTGGTTATTGGTGGAAGAAGAACTGAAGGCATGAAGAAAGAAGGGGTTAAGAGACATGATAAGCCAAGCTCAGAGTCTCAGGTGACGGTTACCGAGGGAGTGTGGGAAATGGAAATTCCAGGAAAACTGCCAGCCAAGCAGCCATCCAATTACTTTCTAAAAGAAGAAGGAGGCTCTGGGTCTGGAGCCCTGCTTGAGGGGCTGCCTGCTACGTTGTGCAGGCGACCCCATCCACCAGTCATGGGGTCAATGTTTGGGACTAGGGCTGAGGCCGGGCTCCTGGAGGCTTTCTCTGGAAGACTTGGGGGTGAGAAGCTTACAGTAGGTCGGCCAAGGTGAGGCCTGGAAAAAGCTATGGAGGTCTCCCCTTCCTGCCCCATCTGTTGCCCCACACTGTAGTTCATGGGTCATCTGAGCCCTGTGCTCTGACTGACGCTGCCAAGGGCAGAAGTATGTGGCACGCTCGCCACCTTATTCATGTCGATGGTACGAGACCACAGAACAAAACACGGGGCCTTAAAGATCAAGACAGATGTTAAAAAAGAAATTACCATTGTTAACTTAGTTTTTAGTCACAATTCTTTGATTTTGAAGTTTAACACTAAAGAAAGCTGTGAGCTCACCAGAACAGGAGATCACTGAGAATCACTGAGAGAAGACTGGGAATGTCCAGGTGTAGGAGTTAGGTCCCAGGCCCTTTGAATTAAAAAAAAAAAAAGCCACTAACCTGGTATTTAAATGTACTCCAGTGACGTCTGGAAGGAAGATCTTCTACAGCACTCTCATACTTGTCTGCAAGGCTAGGATAGTGAACAGGGTCCTGAAAAGTAGAACCATTGCAGATGTTTAAAACATGCCCGAATGGTCTTGGAAGGGAGGCTACTAGCACGGTTCTTAACAAGCAGCTCTATTCTGAAGCCTAACATTTATTAAGTACTCATCTTGTTCAGAACTCTGGAGGTACAAGCAGCTCCTGGACCCCCGGGACACACGTTCTAGAAGGTCCACACAATAGGAAGAGCCAAGTGGATGTAGCAGATCACTGATTTCCAGCATCTCTGTGTTCTTAGGATTCTCTCACATGCTTTCCTAAATCATTTGAGGACTTACAAACCAATCAAACAGGAAGAGGGAAGCTAAATAAATAAAATGGAAAGGAACAGAATTGTTGAAGCCAGGAAAAAGTCAAAAGCACACCATTGCGCATGTGATTAAAACTCTGCGCGGTACCACCTGGCCAACCCGGGAGAAAAGAAAATGCAGAGGCCGCATCCCGCCCACCGCCCCATAGGAGGAAGCACACGTCTTAGAATGTAGAAAAATGGGTAATTTGGGTCTTTATACAATGCTTTAAATAATACACTTGATGGTTATCTTTTATATTTAAAAAAATTGTAATACAAAATTAAAGCCAACTAAGGCTATTATTTTTAAGAGTAGAGGAATAATGAAGAGAGTAAGGTGAATTGAAAGTATGAGACGACAAGGTGGAAGCTTTAAGTTATATCACTTGATTTACCCAAGAAATTGTATTAGTTTACTATTACTTGGAGGAGTCTACAATGGGCATTATCTTTTCTCTCTTTTGATTACCTGGTGACAATATGTCACTTATACATGATGTCAAGTTTCTAGTCTCAAAAATTCGATACAACTGTTCTGGTTCTTAGTTTTCCCCACGTGTAAGAGAAGATATCCTCAGAAGCAATAGGAGAGAACTTTGTGCCTCTTATTGGCAGTGATCACACTAATTTCTATACCATGTGATGAATGGTCTTGGCTTCTCGTCTGGACAGTTGGTTGTAGCATGGGATGAACGAGGCCTATGTGGCTCAAGTTCCCTTAGCAAATTTATTCAGAGACATTCTTTTAGTTGTGTCCTCCCCAGCCAACAATCTTGTAACTAATTGTTTGTCATAAGGGAGAGAAGGCAAAAAAAAAAAAAAAAAAAAAATGGCTGGATGATGACTACTATTATTAAGACTAGTGTTAGGCAGTCTTTATCATGTTCCTTTGTAGCACTGGGGACTGTACTAAGCCCTTCTCCTGCAATGGCCCATTTCACAACAACCTTCTGGAGTGGCTGCCATCATCATCATCTCATAGGTGAGAGAAATGAAGCTGAATCAGAGAAGCAAGCCGAATGCACGAAGGTAACCCTCAACCAGGGGAGGAAGTGCTTTACTGAGAGAAAATACATTCAAACCCTTACCAAGTTTTCTGCACACTGCCTGGACAAACATTGGGTCAGAAACAAAATAACTGAGGGGTGTTCAACAAAGTCCTGTACAACTCTGTGCTCTACTTGCAATCCTTCCCCAAACTTACAAGCCATCAACAGACAGCCTGAAGTATTCCCAGCAAGTGCACGTGTTTCTAATTTGGGTTTTCTTTTCTATTCTACAGCTATTTGGCAGGGGGTCGTCACCTCCATTTTGGGTCTCCCCATAACCCCTAAGACTGGGAAAGCTAATACATGGTCAGTTCCATTTACCATCCTCTTCAAAATCTGTGACACTTCCAGGTAAAACTTGAAGAGGAAGCTGATGATGAGAGTCCTCTTGAACTCCACCTTCCCACCCGGAGCTGAGCCTGGAAGGGAGACTTCGTGCAGAACCAGCCTGCAAGCTGCATCCAGCATCTCTTCATTCCAGGGCCTGTGAGAGTCAAAACAGAAGACTCCTAGCCTGACAGGACTCACTAACTCACAGGCTCAACTAGTGTGTAAGACAAATAGCTACAACTTATGCAGGACATTCGATGTACAAGCTCCAGAGTGTCCACCACTCTCAAGGTGTCTGGCCTACCACTTCCTCATCTGTAAATGGGGAATAATGGTAGAACTCCCCCCATGGAATGGTCACAAAAAAGAAATGACAACCTGTATTAAGTCCTTAGCCCAGGAGTAACTGACCTTTATATCACTAGAATGTTTACTGCAAGCCAGGTTTTGTTTTAAATTCCTTATATGTATTCACTCATTTAATCCTCTCAACTGCCCTATAAGGTGAGGATGATTGTCCCCCTTTGATAGATAAGGAAACAGAGGTATCATAATGTTAAGTAAGCTGAGATCACATAACTAATAGGGCTTGAACTGATATTTGGACCCAGGCAGCCTGGCTCAACGGAGTTTGTGTTTTTAACTATTACTCTCTATTCTTTATGATATAGTAACTGGTACCTAGTATGTACTCAAGAAATACTGGCCATTAGCATTACCTATAGAAATAAAAAGTCAGGGAAGCAAATGCATTTAGCAATTTATTATAAAACAAATTCCCATAACCTGTTTTTCATCATGGCAAATTATTTTCTCACAACAAGGCATGCAAGTCTACTCATTTTGCTTACTGTATCTATGTGCCATTGGGATATAGCCTCTCTCTCACACACACACATATACACACATGCACATATACACAGACTATACGATTCCAACTTCAGAATTTACTAAAACCAAGACATATCGAAATAATTATGAAATCTTATTGGAATTCCATGCCATTAAACAAAAACATAGCAAGGATTTTTCTTGTAGTAGCATGTCATCACTAAAAGAACTACTCCATTACTTGGAGTCTAAGGACATGATGCCATACCTTCCAACGAGTTTCTGGCAGGAATTCTTTGCACAGATGGTGGTTGGACCGACGCCTCCGTACGAGATGGACAACTCTCTAATGATGCCATCCCCTTCTCCAAAAAAGACTCTCATTCCTGAATTGACAACTGCGAGCGCATTCTGTTGCCTCTGAGCTTGTCGGAAGGCTGACACAAATTCCCACTGAAAGCACAAGTTAAGTAGAAACGCACTGAGTTTCTAGGGAGTTTACTTATGTTGCCTCATACATCCTTGTCATACTCTCTGTTCTGGGTTGAATTGTGTCCCCCCAAAATTGATAGGTTAAAGTCCTAACTCCCAGTACCTCAGAATGTGACTGCATTTGGAGATAGAGATATTTAAAGAAGCAATTAAGTTACAATAAGGTCATTAGGATGGGCACTAACCCAACATGGCGGTGTCCTCATAAGAAGAGAAAATTTGAACACAGACATGAACAGAGGGGAGTCATGTGAAGACACAAGGAGAAGATGGCCATCCACAAGCCAAGGAGAGAGGCCTCAGAAGAAACCTACCATGCTGACATCTTGATAACAGATTTCTAGCCTCCAGAACCATGAAAAAATAAATGTCTGTTGCTTAGCCACCTAGTCTGTGGTTCTTTGCTATGGCAGCCCTAGTGGACTAATATACACTCCAAGGCAGGCTTGATAATTCCCATTTCATAGATAAGGAATCAAAGGCTCAGAGTGAGTCAGCAGTTAGTTCAGGGTCACAGCAGATTTTGAAACCAGGATTCAGTCTTGACTCTAACTCCAAAGACCTTTTTCCCACTAAGTTCTATTGCAAATGTGTTAGTTTTAGCCTCTTTCAAACTCCAAGATATAAGGTAGAGAGATATATTTTCAAGTCTTATTTAGGGAAAAGCCTCATGGCACAAAGAACTTTTAAAAATCAGTGAGGAAGTAACTTTAGAGTTGGGGGCTGGGGGCGATGAAGAGTTAGGAGGAGGGGCAGAGACAAAGGTGTCCTGATTCCAGAAATGACAGAAGAGTGTGTAGCATCCATTAAAAAGTAATACTGTAGTTACTGTAGATCTTAGCAACCTCAGCGCATGATTTTTTTTCTTTCCTTATTAAGTCGAGAGCTTCCACCTTTTCATTTAATGGAAGCACTATCTGGCTTCTTTTTGGCATATCCGAAATGCCAGCATCACTACTCTTGTGCTTCAGGCTGTCCGTATATAAAATAAGGAGTTATTGAGCAGAAGCTCTGAGACACCATGATAGTCAGTCTGATAACTGAGATGGCTATGAGGTGACTAATGTATCGGAGCATATACAGTGTGGATATACTGGACAAAGGGATGATTCACGTCCCAGCAGGGACAAAGCTGGACAGCGCGAGATTTCATCATGCTACTCAGAACAACATGCAATTTAAAACTTATGAATTGTTGTTGTTTTTTTCAATTTTCCACTAAGTCTTTTTGGACCATGGTTGATCACGGGTAACTGAAACTGCAGAAAGTGAAACCATAGGTAAGCGGGGGACTACTGGTCCTCGTAAATCTCCCCTGTAAACACTCAATACCTTTACGTAACCTACTAGATGTGGGAATTAACAAGCTGTAGGCTCACAGGTAAAAACAAGAAATTGATAGGATATTCTCACCTTCCTTGAGTAGGGGATAGTCACTGAGATCAAGATTTCTTCAGGCTTAAGATCTGCACTGGGGCACTTTCTGAGAAACTGCTCATTTAAAGGAATCTGTCGTTCTCCTTCTGCGGAAAGAAATGACACTTTCCTTGGAATCTGTTCTATTAAGCAATCAAATTCCCAAAACTTGGGAAATAATTCTACCAAAACCCCAAGGAAACACTGGGAAAAGAACTGTTCTTTCTGTGCTTAACAAATCTTTCACCCCATAATGGTACTTTGCAAGGTTTCTTCCCATCTAGGTTCCACTTTTGTTTGTTTGTTTGTTTGTTTGTTTTGCTTTCTTTGCTTATACATAAAAATATCTAGCAGAGTAGCCCAGAGGTCAGGAAGAACAGGACCTTAGCAGTCCTCCTCCTGAACAGCACAATTAATCTCGAGCTTTGTGAATAGGAAGTAAGTAGTAATATCTCTTTTGATATTCTGATGAAGACATTCAACAAACATTTATTGTTTATAACTGGGACCCTTATGAGGTACAGTAGTGAATAAATCAATTGTCTTTAATGAAGTTTTATAGTAGTGAGGTGATATCTTTTTGTTTACATCTTTTTCTAGTAACTAAAGAATTTCTGTTCCTTAATCAATATATTGGAGGGAGAAACAGAAATAAGACTTTGGGATGAAAACTGAGAAGTTTTTTTATTTTTATATTCACATCACAAAACCTCTTTCTCATTATATGATTTTTAAAAGAGATGTTAATTAAATTGATAACTATGAATGCAAATCTTCCTCTTTAAGATAATTTTGTGATTTAGATGATATGTAGAGAAGGTATTTCACAATGCAGGTAATAGAAATCTAGTCCATATTTTTAAATGAAAACAGATTTATAGAGGATCAATTAGAAATTCCCAATAATTGTTGACCAAGTTGGAATAAGAGAAATAAATTAAAAGTCCCGAACTTAGTTTCAAACACAAAACTCAAGCTAATAAACATAAAATGAAGCCCAACCATTGTTCAACAGAAAAAAGTCTGTAGGCTTCCACCAAAGACAACTTAAGCATGAGCACACAACGTGATGTGGGTGCCACCACCCTCTTGCACCACCTGGAGAAAGTCTTCAACCAAGGGACCCGATCATCTCAACAGCCTGTAGTTCTCTCCACGCGTCAGATTACATCGAGGATACTACCACCACAAGCGTGTTCAGTGTTTGGTGACCAGTAGGGAAAATTATCCAGCACAAGTCCTCAACAAGAAAGAGATGAAGACATTGGGAGTGTGTGGAATTAGGACCAGACTGACTAACTTTCCATGAGTCAGAACAACAGAGAGAATTATTAATATTATAAAGAATAGTCACGGTCAAAACTGGACTTCCTGCATCTCCAGTGAGACAAAGCATAGGAGAAGTAGGTTTAATTACCCCCAAGAAGGAGCTATCACTTACCTTTTGAAAGCAAGTTGAGGGTACAGTTGCCCACAGCCAGGAGAGGATTTAGATCTGAATCTAGATGCCTGCTCACAATGTGGCCCCCTAAAGACTGTTTAAAATAAGGAGTTATTTTCCGTCCAGTTGGATAATTATGAAAACACAAGTGATAAAATAAGAATTAAGCAAGGCTTTGGAGAACTACTCTTTTTGCCTGTTCCAAAAGAATGAAAATGTTATGATTCGTCAGGGATAGTCATTCAAGGGACACACACCCCAGTTTACTGTCCTCAAATACATACAGCCATGTTCCTAATCTGGGATCCAGCCAGAGTCCTTAGGTGCTTCAAGAGAGCATGGTACGTTTGCGTCTTCTCCTCTGGGAGCTTTAGGCTTGCGTCAGCCAGGGCGTCCTTCACCTGCGCCAGGCTGAGGCCGGCACCTAAGGTCAGCCCTGAAATGAAATCATTTGTAAATAATGCATTGCGATCGCTGCTGACCTGGAAATGTCCATTAGATTTCAGAATACAGATATGGGATCTTTATGCTGGATCCATGCTGCCCTGCTTGTTGGTGGATATGGTGGTGATGGCGGTGATGGAGGAGGTGGTGATGGTGATAGAGGTGATAGAGGGGGCTGAATGTTTGGAACATTCACTGTATCGAGCACTACATTGAACACTCCACAGCATCTCCTTGAATCCTAACTAGACTTTGAGATATTTTTAGCCCTATTTCACAGATGAAGAAACTGAGGTTCGGTTAAGTAACTTGGCTAAGTGTTTACAGTCAAGAATTAGACTCCAGAGCCAAACTCCAAACCCACATTTATATTGCTTCTCATCATTGTCATTAAATCAACTTCCTTTTCAGAATGAAAAAAAAAAAAAAAAAAAACCAATCTGTAAGCTGCTTAACACATAAACTTGCTTTGCTTATTATTGTGTTCCTGGAGAGCAAAACCCGTGATGTATTCATCTTTATCTTTTATCCAGCACTTAGCACAGCACCCTTCACTGAACAGTTACATTTCTAGGATACGGCAGACATAGAAAGTTCTTTAGTAAAAATCTGACTATTCAGACAATTAGTAGCTCATATAATTATAGAGAATTCTTCCCTGAGCTTCCTCCACAATGTTATCATTCTTATTCTGGTAAGAAGAGAATCTCTGTATATTATAATTTGAAATAATTCTGTTTCTGCTTATCTGCGGGGCAAAGGAAATAAATTGATCAATGCATTTTAACTAAGAAAACAGGGTCTTTAAGAACTCACCATTACATGCATAGTTTACAACACTCAGTTCTTCAATTCTATCAGGAGAAATTATAACTGGGTGAAAGACACCTTTGAATTTCACATCAGGCCCTAAAGGGTTAGAAAAGAAAAAAATAAGACTAGGATAAAGGGGACTAACTGTCTTTTAAATTTTGAGAATGTGATGAAAACTGATGTCTTTAAATATATAAAAACTGCATGTTTCTACTGGTCTGTTCACTGCCAAATCTCTCTCTGGCTCCTAATCTGTTATGGAGCAGGCCTCCTGGGTGTAACTGTGCACTGCTCAGATGAGGGGCAATAGGAATTCTTTCATAATGGAAATCGTGCAAGTCTCTTGAGCAATGCTGACGAAGTCAAGTCGCCATGAATAAACATAGCATCTCAGACTGTTTTTCCTTAGAAATGCATATATGAGGTTCTCTCCCCCAAAGTGCTTTTCCTCATAAGAAGTCCCTGGGGTTCTACATACCCACAGAGGTGTTCCCCATGAGAATAGGGGCCTGGGGATACTTGACTTTAGCTTCTAGAAGTTCCTTCAGGGTCACTGGAGAAATCCACATCATTCTATCGCCCACAAAAACCCTGGTCTTTTGTGGTTGCTTCTCAGCCATTATCTATTAAAAAAGCAACAGGGATTCGAGCTCATTTAATGATAACATTTCTACCTGTTTCTGCTCTATCTTTGTAGGAACAGAGGCAGGAAATACAGATCGTTTTTAAAACTAAAATAAGAGTGACCTAAAAGTAAAGCTGCTTCACTAGGAATCAGAGTTCAGAATAAAAATATGACAATATTTTACTCCTTCCGGAGAGACTGTTCTAGTAATATGTCTCCTTTTGGTGCTTTTATATCTCAAAGGAATTCATTTCAATGTTTAAAAATATTTTAACATGCTTAACTTTGTCAAAACATTCTATGGAAGAATAACACTCAGCAAAATTGGAAGTATAATAGAAAACATGTCTGAATCTACAAATGTTATGATGTCATTTCATAACATTTTTTATAGGTACTCCCTGCTACTTACTGCATTCCACTATCTCCTTGGGGGTGACACTACCGTCATTGTCTCATCTCTGCTTTGGTCCTACTCTTTAGACCTTGGGCTAAGGATGACAGATGGCCTACTTGTCAATCAGCTTTTGAGAGGATCCATAAACAAATACCCTTCCTGCCATTTCACCGTGAATTCTCCTAGGACGAGCTCACCTTTGTCTTACTTACCATTAGCTCGGGAGGAAATATCAATTCCTGTGTTGGATCCAATGGCAGAAACTCCTCTTCTGAGACGAGTTTTAGACTTATCTTAAAAATAGAAAGTACCAGAAGTTATTGTCATCAGGCAACTCTAACTACAGTACTTTAAGTTCTTTGTGGAATGAGGTCAGAAGAAGAGAGACAACAAAGCAGCAGCCCCGCCACAATCCCTGGGCTCTAAGTCAAGGAAGGGCTCTGACAGATGTCAGTGAGCCTCCAAAGCTCTGCACATCCTGAACATTTTCTCTGGAGTCTGGGGAAAGCAGAGGAGCCAGTAAGCAACACCAGACACGGCAAAGAACAAAAACATTTTCTGGAACAGCCACCTCTTCTTATCACTACCTGTTGTTCCCTCTCCCTCAGACCTCTCCACTTTGCTTCTGGCCCTCGATAAAAGACTTGAAGGAAGTTTTTTATTTGTTTGTTTGTTTGTTTGTTTGTTTTTTAAACTAAGAGAAACTCAGATACCAATGTGTTTTCTCTCCTATAAATAGCTGGACTTGAACAAGAGTAATATCTGGAAGGAGGGATGAAGCTGTTAGATTTTTATTTTATTTTTTAACAGATGGAGTGAGAATGGGAGAGGGGACACCTCAAGTTAATCAATGTGGGCAGCCATTTATTCTTCCTGAAAGTAAGTTGGTCTCTGCTCATGTCTGAGAAACTCTTATTAAAAATTTACATTTCACTAACCTCATCTCCTTCCTCAAATTCTGGTGATTCATTTATCCCTTGATTCAGACAGCAAACCCCATTTTCTTTACTTTGACAGCAGCCAGAAGTCTAGTGGGTGAAAAAAGAAACAAATAACCAGGACTTTATTGCTGATTCTACTAAGAATTTTATAGCTTTATTGAGGTGTAATTGATAAATACAATTGTATGTATTTGAAGTATATAATGTGATGCTTTCACATATGATATTTTGTTAAATGATTACCACCATCATGTTAACTAACACATTGCTCACCTCACATAGTTACCACTGTGTATGTGTGTGGTAAGAACACTTAAGATCTATTCTCTTAATAAATGTCAAGTATACAACACAGCATTATTAACTACTGTCACCATAGTAAAAATCTTATAACAAAGTCTGGCACATAGCAATAAATATTAACAATGGTTTATGGTTAATATTAATAGTTTACTAACAATAAATGTTAACAAGTATTATTATCACTGTTCTTATTTATGATGCACTGACTTCATAGTTTAACTTTCAAAGGAAAATCTTATGTCCCTCAATTCAAGGTTGTTTGTTAATCTATTAATTCATCAAACATTGATTGAGTGGTACCCACTCAATCAGTGAATGGTGACCAGCTCTGGAGATGTACAGCCCCTACTGCTAAGCAGACTGCTGTCTGGTGAATAGACAGAAGAGCAAATGGGCAGTGACATCTAGTGTGGCTGACGCCGTGACGGGGCTGGCACAGAAGGCTGCAGGAGCACCAGGGTACCTGGCTCAGACAAACAGGTCAGGAAAGACCCCTTCGAACCCACAGCCAATATCAAAGGGCTTAGTGACCATTATGTCACCACCAGGGCAAGCTTAGGGAATGAAGATAAGCACCCTGCCCAAGATCAAACAACAAACAACTATTACAGACCTTGAGAAAAAAGTAGCCCTGTATCAGTAACAATGGCTATTACCCACATCACATCTGACAATCCTTACTGTCCTGTTTCATCAGGGAAAAAATTATACTCAATAGTATGTTCTTTTCTACTCACTTTACAGAAAGTCTTGCATACATCAATTATGGGCCTGTATCCAGTGCAACGGCACAGGTTACCTAAAGGAGAAAACCCAGCTCTGTTAATCAAGAAACCCAGAGAGAGGCACAGACTGCCAAATGCATGATGGAAATAAGGACCTCATCCTAGAAGGAAGCCCTATGTGACACGTCAGTCCACCTAAAACCTACAAAGTCAGATTTTTCTCATCAGCAACTTGGGGTATTTGGTTGATGTATAAAGCCATTGCAAACTGGAAATGAGATGATCTTTATACAGCATTTAATCCGGTGTGTGGCACAAGGTAGATGTCCAATATCAGGCTTGCCGTCGTCGTCATCGTCATCTAAAAAGCACACACACACATATAACTTACCACCAAGGGCATCAGTTAATTGATCCAGAGTGGGCTCTGGATGGTTCCTGAGCAGCGTGTAGATGGACATCACCATCCCAGGGGTGCAGAACCCACATTGGGTGCCATGACACTTGGCCATCCTTTCCTAGAAGCACAGAAACGATAGAAATGCTGAATCTTGGGCCCCAAACCAGACCTACCGAATCTGAACCTGCATTGTAACAAGATTCCCAGACAATTCATATGCACATTCAAGTTGGAGGAGAGGCCCCAGAAAAATCCTTCTCATCCTCGGCTTCTCCCTGTCTTGGGCTGGGTGGCTGTGATTACTAGTCCTCACCAGATTTTGAGCTCCACTGAAAGTTCTCTTACAGAATTGTGCACCTGAAATCTGTGTAACTTTAGTAACAATTGTCACCCCAATAAATTTTAAAAAAAGAAGAGAAAAGAAAGTTCTCAGCCTTCAGAATCCCCAGGGGAGCCGTACAATTTCCAAGGCTCAAGTAGTACCCACGATCAATTGACTGAGACTCTCTGGGGCTTGGGCGCAGACTTATATTTTATAAAGATTCCCAGGTAGTTTCAATTTGTAGTCCCAAACGGGAATCACTGAGTTGAAAGGTTGGTCCCTGGAAATCCTACAGAGAAATGAACTGGATTACACTCAAGTTGAGGGAAAAACAAAAACAAAAATAACTCCAAGCTTTTCATTTATTTTTTATTTTATTATATATACATATAATTTATTATATTTATATATTTATTATATATATATATAATTTAAAAAACAAAACAAAACCAAAAAAGACACACACAAAAACAAACTCCAAGTATTTCCTGAGTGCTTTTATTTTTATCTGCCCACTACTGCCATAAAGCTTTAACACCTAGAAGTTTGTTTACAAAGTGCCATCATTAATGCAGAGAACAATCAAGAAGGAAACATTGTCTTTACAGGCATTTCTCTTCAGAACCTTTCCCCCCTCTCCCCAAACATGTTCTATTTGGAGTCTAACTTCAAAAGTGTAACCCCATTTTGGAAGCTGTCTTCGGGCTACATCGTCACCAGGAACTCAGCAGCAGTTGCTAAATGAAAGGGTGTTTTCACAGCCTCTAAATAGTCAAGTTTCACAAGGGTATCAAGCAGAATTCACTCCTTCTAGGTGATGGGGTTTCATAGAAAATAAACAGAACCCAAGATTCCTTTAACTCGAGGGAATTTGAAGTTTGGCCATTTTCAGTCATCCCTATCTTTTCCCTCTTTTACTCTCTCCATAAGTTAGTTGACGCTCATCAACTTAGATAAAAACAAGTAGCCACAGCATTTTTATGGACAATGTGTAAATAATTGAGACAGGCGTCTGAGGTGCCCTTTCACTTGAGGCAAAGCTCTAACAGGATGCTGCCTTCAGAGAAAAGCCTCAAAATTCATTGACAATTCCTCTCATCTGTCTTCTGAACAAATCCTAAATTTAACAAATATTTTTGGTAGCTGAGATTCTCATTCAGTTTTAAAATCATATTATTTCCCACTGTATTGTTAAAAAGAAGAAGATTATATCCCTCAATGCACAGGGCTCTCATTTCTTTATAAGTTTGGAAGATATAAGATGGATAGGTCCTATCTAATTAGAACATAGAAAACAAACCCAATGATGTCAGGGCTTTCTTTAAAAAAGAGGAAGTTCTCTAGTTTTCCGAAAGTATCTTACCAAGAAGTCAGTCCCAAATACCCACACGGCCCAGGTTTCACTCCTGGTCCCCGCTTGGTTTCATCTGTTGGCTGACCAAGCAGCGGGGCCCAGAACGCTCTCTTGTATGTATCTCAGGGGCTCATTATGTCATTAATGGTTTTCAGAGCACAGAAATCCCATGAAGCAGAGGCCCACCCTCACCTGAACAGCATGAATCCTGGTCTTGGTGCTTCCTATGCCTTCTATTGTTGTGACGGCAACACCATACAGAGAACAGACAGGGGTCAGACAGGCATTGGCTGGATAATGTCTTCAGGATGCAAAAGAGAAGCATCAATTATATTGTGTCCAGTGGGAAAGAGGAGGGAGTATTCACTGAGCACATTTACTGTGACAGGTTTTGTATACTTTCTCAGACTTTGAATATATATTTGTATCCTTAGCTCCTGCCCGTTTTATAAAAGTAGAATCTGAAGGTCAGAGTGATTTGCTCAGGGACACAGCTGGAGTGTCAGAGACAGGATTCAAATTAGACCTCTAAATTCTAACTCCAGAACAGGTTCCACTAACTTTGTATTTTCTCATGAATGAGGGGCTGACATTCTCCTCTCTTGTCACCTGTGGTTAATCACCTAGGGCATATTCTATCATCCAGGCAGGTGCTGAGCCAGGGGTTCATTGGAGAATAAAGTGAACTTGAAATTGTGCTTCAGAAGAAGAAATAGGATGTGGGATACAGAACTCCTCAATCCCACAACCTACAGAAAATGTCCAACGCAAAATGACTTCTAAAATGTTCTCATTTACCAAATAGAACTATAAATGACCAATAAATACATAAAACATATGTTCAACTTCAAAATAATGAACAGTAATTCAAATGAAGCAATGAGAAACACCATTTTTATCAAAGAAAAGGACAAATATTTTTAAAAGTTGTAATATGCATTATTAACAAAGCTTTGGGAAAATGAAACTCATGTATTGTTGGATGAGAATGTAAATTGACAGAGCTCTTCTGGGAGACACTTTGCTGGAAGGCATAAAAATCTCTGAGACGCATATACCCTGCAATTCCACCTCTATGGATGTATCATAAATAGACACACACACACACACACACACACACACACACACACACATCACTGCCACATTGCTTATGATAATGAACAACTAAAAATAATCTAAGTGATCACTATTTGGGGCTTGGTTTTGGTATACCCAAACAATGGAATGTATACAACCATTAAATATTTATTATTTTCAAGAAATATTCATGAGAAGTTAAGCAAGATATACAGGTTCTAAACAGTTATGCAGTATGCTTCCATATGTCCATATGCAAAAGAAAGATCAAAAGGATAGTATTCACTTATAAATAAATGTAAATAGTTCTTGCATGGGCGGGCAGAGTCCCAGATGCTAGGATTCATTGGGTAAAATCCCTTCCCTTGTAGAGTGTATATTCTAGTGGAAGGAAGCTAGATAATACTTATGTACATAGACAATACATACTGACATGCATAAATTGAGATGGTGAGAAGTGCTATAAATAAATTCATATAGGCTAAAGGAATAGGGAATTGCAGAGGTGAGGAGGGGGATGGCTATTAAGGGGTGAGCAGGGAGGGATGAGAATTGCTGAAACCTGAATCATCTGAAGGGGTTAGACATGAAAGGTTGTAGGAGAAAACATTCTAGGCAGAGGGACAACACATACACAGGCCCTGAGGCAGAAATGAGTTTGGGATGTTTCGGGGCAGAAAGAGGGACAGAAAGAAAGCCAGTGAGGCCGGAGCATAGTGAATACAGGGGGAATGATAGGATTCAAAGCTGAGAGACAGGCAGGAACAAGGTAGGTGATGGTAAAGGACAGGCGTCTGAATATTGATCCAAAGGCAATAATAAATCCTTCAGTTCAGATGTAGAAAGTTGTAAGAGGCCTTTACTCTCATTCAAAAAACCAAAACAAGCCATATAAGCTTCATAATATAGTTTTTTTTTTTTAAATCATGAAATACTGAGTATGTGAAGAAACGTTAAGTGAACTAGACTCCATCAAGTACAAGCCCTTCTTAAGACAGAATAGATAAAACTGTTCACATCTCCAACTGAAATGGACAGAGAGAAGAAATCTGCCTTAGTTAGAGAGGAGTATGGGGAAACCAGACCAACTTTCACCAAACGTTTCATAGCTACATGTGGGCTGATGTAACAAATTAAAATACAAAGCTGGGCTCGCTATCCCCAAACTCTCCCCGCCCCCAGACTTCACTGAGTACTCAGGGTAATGCCCTAAATATAAGGGCAGGGAGGCTGAATATTGGGGCTGAAAGAAACTCTCTACGCACATTGGCTCTTAGACAAGGATGACAGAGAGAGCAGGAGAACCAAGAGAAAACTTTAAGCACTCAGGCTTCATAGAAGCGTAGGGCAGTTGCCACCCTCCAGAGACTAAAGGCAGGTGGCACGGTTGCAAGAGATCGCCCAAAGCATAGAAAATGAGACAGGAGAGCACAGAGAACTACTTAGTGACCAAAAAAAAAAAAAAAAAAAAAAAGTTGGGGGCAGCCAGGCTGTAAAGCAGGGAGGTATGTCCCAGAGTTCAGGAAGCAGGTGGCTTGGCTGTGGAACACAGGCAGATCTCTGAAATCTCACCAGAGCTCAGATCTTTTGCCCTCCTCTGAGATCTGTGGAATGATGTAAAATTGTCTAACATATGCATAATTGGAGTCCCAGGAAAAAAGAAAGGGGCGGGGAGAGGAGAGAGAGAGAGAGAGAGAGAGAGAGAATAAATATTTGAAGAGATAATGGCTTGAGAAGTTTCCAAAGCTGATAGAACATATAAACCCACAGATCAAGAAACTTGGCAAACCTGAAGAAAGACAAATATCAAACATGAAAGAGACATTACATGTCATTGGACAGCATTGGTGATTTTTTTTAAGTAGGAGAGTATCGTGATCCGATTTATACTTGAAACAGATCTCTCTGACTGACATATGGAGAACGCACTACATGGAGCAAGGGTGTGAGCATGGAGATCAGTTAGTAGGCTGTAATATAAGAGCGTGATGATGGCGTCATTCTTCACTGCCTTGTCAGCCTTTTCTTTCCTCCCCAGTCAGCACAGGGAGTCAGACAGCCTTTCAACTTCACCAGGGGATTCTCTGACCATATGTTATCCTAATTGATGGTACATTGTTTTCTCATCCATTCACAGTCCTGGGATCCTGTCTGTCTTTTTCATCATTGTGCCCCCAGTACCTAGCACAGTTCCAGTCACATAGTAGGTGCTCAATGCATGTTTACCACACACAGGAACAAAACAAAGTTCAAAAGTACAAAAATTCAATCATATCTGGATTTTGCTGCCCAGTAAGTACCTTATCTTCTTGGTGATGGGGTCGTATCGTGATATCATCACCGTGCAGGCACCACAGCCGCCCCCTCCACAGCCATACTTAGTTCCTGTGAGTCGGACTGGAAGAAGCACAATTAAGGATAATGCATTTTCCGTAATTTTCTTTCCAGGATAGCGCTGATCTTCAGAAACAACACTACCAAAGACTCTTAAACATAGAAAAAAGTTCAATACATACTTATCAAATGATGCATGTATGTCTTAGCTGCTATTATTTAGAATCTTGTAAATTCTTGATTTCCATGTGTATGTTATATCTAGTCTCCTCCGTTTCAAAACAACTGGATCTCAGGTTGCCAAAAATTGGGCCAAACTAAGAAAAGGAAGAGTCTGTACATATAAGGGCTTGAGTATTTGAAAGCATGAGTACATTCTACATTTGTTCTCAACTTTATCTGTGTCTCTGATGGCATACACAGTAAACTGTCAAATCGTAAGTAATTCTTAGAATATTTGTGCCATACTATGCACATTTGCCATATGTCTCTCTGCTTCTTGGCGGCAGAAACTTCTAGTTGTTCCCCAATATCTGTTGTCTCATTCTTCCTTGGTAATAGAAACCCCAATTTTTAGTTACAAACATGGTTGCCCAGAATTAAAAATACATTTTAAAAGCCTCCTCTGTAGCTAGATGGGGCCATTAACAATGCTAGTCAATGGGATGTAAGCAAAAGTGTTCTGTACATGACTTCCAGGAGGGAAATATCCTCAAAAAGAGAAGGGTTCCTGCATCTTCATCCTTTGTTTCTTCCTACTTTCTGGAATTCAGATATGATCATTCGACCTCATTTAGTCATCTCTGAACTTGAGGAGAAACTGCATGCCATTTACTGCTATTTAGGATTTTCTGTCACTCACAAGCGAACCAAATCTTAAATATTACACATTGGTGCCATGCATAACCACAAAATCAGTGTTCATTGTTTTTATGTCCAAAGATCTTGAATGACTTCCAGAAGATATTTATTGATGTTTTTTGAGATGTGTACTTGGAATTTTACTCTCTCCAGGGGAAAAAAGTGTTACAAACTCCCATGGTCATGTAATTTTGCATATAACTTAGTGGGTCTACAGAACTCTAGAAGCCCATAGAGTTCATGCATAGCAGGCTAAGAATTCCTTCCTTAGATGACTTTGGTTTAGAAAGTTGTTTCTGAGGCAACCTTCTCACGTTCCATTTCTTCATTGTTCTTATTTTCATTTCAGATTTCTGTACTCTCTTTCTTAATGAGCATGATTAGTCCTCAAATATAGAATGTCAATATTGCGACTCTTAATTCTACAGAGTCTTTAATTAAGCCCTTTTAACATCCATTGTTTTCATTCCCATTGCTAGTTTTTCCATTTACACAATATATCAAGTGCCAAAACAGAGACTGCAAAGAACTTGGTTCTTCCGACAGCTGCAATTATGCACTGCTACAAAACTAAGATGTAGGGCTTTCTCAAAGGAGAACATAAAACCATAATAATAGGGAATATGACTCAGTATGGCTCTTTCACCTGATGAGGATATCAGACACACACACACACACACACACACACACACACACACACACACACACAGCAAAGAAAAGGATACGCTTCTTCCTCAGATATGGTAACAGCATTGTTTCAGGATCGACATTGTTTTCTGTCACCTGTACCAGAAGGAAAAATAAGAGTTATGCACACAAATCTGAGAGCTAGTGTCATTTTCGCATTGGTAGGCTTATGTTAACTTGATGGCAATGCATATTACTTAACTATTCTACTCATATTTGCAACTTGATTTAATGCTGAAGGAACATCTGTGATACACAAATCACCTCTCTTAATGTAGTTTAAGTCATGAACCCACCACCACTTTGTCACTGTCCTTGCTCCTGAATCATCACCGTTCACCGTTGTCTAAGGTAGTGGTTCTTTCTCATAATAGGAACACGAGTGACTCCTGTCCAACTTCTTGTAAAAAGTCTGAAGCAGGTGAAGGAAAAGATAATAAGTAGAACAGAATGGGGAGGGAGAGAGAGAGGAAGAGGGAGAGGGAGAGAAAGAGAGAGAGAGAGAAAGAGAGAGAGACAGAGAGGGAGACAGAGAGAGAGAGAGAGAGAACTGCTGGAATAGAATAGCCTCTGAGAAATTGATATAGCTTTTTTCTTTAAAAACTCATTTGCCTATCATCTTCAAAGAATTACAGTTTCCAGGAAGAGATCACAACCAACCATGGCCCCCAAATCAAAGAAACAAAGGAGAAGAGAAAACAGATATGCCAAGTGATACAAAGATAGGTAAGCAAGGACACCCCTAAGAAGCAGTTTGTGTGGGCAGCCTAGCAGCATAGCAGAACAGAGCATACGTGAGGGGGCATGAATGAAATGTCATGATTGGCTGTTTTCCAAAGTGATCAACTTTTCTCTTTTTTGATTAAAAATTTGGATTTCTTTTAGATTCATGAATAAAAGCACGATTTGCTTCACGATTTCAGGAGAGTTCCTCTTTCACATTCTGGGAAGTAGATGGTGGTGGGGAACATATGCTTATTCTAAGGATGCCTCCTTACCCTCAATTCTAAGTGGCCATATGCTGGGCAAAGTGAGACATGTGCCAATTACCTTTAGGGGCCCTAAGGTCAGGTCTGTGCCCTAAAGGAGTCTGCAATATAGTACTAAGAAAGATGTCGTTTTGTGCGTGTGTGTGTGTGTATGTGTGTGTGTATGTGTGTGTATGTACAAGGAGAACTGTGGAATTCTTCATTTTCTTTCCCAAACTTCTTCCTTTCTTTCCCCTAACTTGTTTAATAGCCTTGCCATCTGCTAGGTCATCTAAGATTAAAAATCTGAACTATTTTCAACTTTTTCTTTCTTTCAACCTGTCATAATCAGTTTCACCAAATCCTGCCACTTACACATCCAAAATGATTCTCTAAACACCCTTCATTTCTACTGCCATTCTCCAAAATCAACCCTTATTACCTTTTGCCTGAGCAATTATAACAGCTGCCGAACAGGTCTCCCGCCTCCATTCTCGGCACCCACAAGCCACCTACCCTCTGTACTATAACACTACCAGAGCTACCTGTCTAAAATCCAAGTCTGATCATCTCCTGTATCTGCCTAAATTCAGCATGAGCTCCTGGCTGCCAAACCGCCATGCTGGGAATTCCTGAACCACTCAGGCTACTTGTTAAAGTGAAACCCTGTGGAATCAGAATATCTGGGACAGGGAACCAGAAAATGTGCATCGTTAATGAGCACACTGAGTGGGCCTCAGGTACATTTATATTCAAGAGTTCCTGGAACACAAGAAGTTCAAACTCCTTGGCATAGCTCACAAGGCCTCTTTGATCAACAGCCCATCATATCCTGCCACTCAACCCACGTATCTGAACTCCAGTCACATTAGAGAACTGGCCACAGCAGTGCATGGACCTTTATCTTTCGCTACATTTACATACAGGATTCCATCTGTCCTGAAAGTCTTCCCTTTCTTCTAGTTTGACAGAACGTTGTATGTCATTCAAAGCCCGGCTCAAATATCCTCTCCTGTTGGGGGGTGCTACCATCTAATATACCCTTCCTACACTGCTCCAAGTAGCCATCCTTCTTTGTGCCCCATGGCCAATATCTTTCACAGAATGTTTTACCCTGCATCATAATTATTTGCGTATGTATAAGCATCTCTTAATCATTGAGAGAAACCGCTTTCTGCTGTTCTTCTTTGTGTCAAACACTGAACTAGGTGCTGGTGATATATCATAGGGACATAATAAATGTTAATTAATTTAATGAAAAACCTGAACATGATATGTACAATTTGCTATGAGAACTTGCTAAAGAGGAAGGGATGATTTCTCACAGGCTGTGCCAATAATGGTGGAAGAACTGTTGGTTGTCTATCCCAGCATGCATTCTCCCTTTCTTCCTTCCTGCTGCCTGAAATAGGGATGAAATGGCTAGAATTCCAATAGCCATTGTATACCATAAGACAATACATTAATGACATCAGAGGAAAAAGAAAGAAGAAATCTGGGTCCTAGATGATACTATGAAGCTTCTGGACCAGCCTCGCAATGTCTATCCCTGGATATTCTTTATTTAAAAGTAAAAATGGCTGTATTTTGTTTGAACCACTGTTAGGTTTGAGTTTGTCCTACGTGTAGCTGAAAAGAATCCTAATTAATACAGATAATGGCAAATCCACAGAAGCTCTGTTTTAATGGAGCGACAGGATCTGGGCAGCCTAGATAGCAAAGAACAGCATTTTAGATTTGAGAGATATCTGTATATTTTTGGAAGGAATTAATAGAAGCAGCAGGCCTTATTTGTTCCAGGAGATGGATTGGAATATGGCTCAAAGTGCTACTGGCTTGAAATATATTGATTTTTCTTGATTTGGTAGATGGCATATTTGGAGGAGGGACGTGGGAATAGGGATATAGTGTGCACCCTGTCTGGCAGGTCTTGGACTGAACCAGGGCGGTCATGACCAAGATAGTGGCTGGGGGGTGGGGGTGGAGAGGGAGTGAGGAACATAGTTATTCTCACTAACTCTGGTTTGGAGAGATGAGGCTAGTTCTCGGGTCAGGATCATTGTATATTCCTGTCTTAGGACAGGCTTGGGTGCTGCAAGGGCAGAGTCCGTCCCTCTGTATCTCCATCAGCCCATTGGGAGATTTCAAGTTCACATTTCACAGGGTTGAGAAATTACTTTCCTCTGTGCAGGGCTGGTGACTAGTACCTGAGGGGGCCTTGCCACATCGAAGACAGGGACAGAAAGAAGAAAGAGAAAAGAGATTAGAAGGAGAGAAAAAGGTGGTGAAAATGGAAATGAGGAAGGGAGAGAGGTACGTGTGAAAGGACACAGCTGAGAGGTAGAAGAAAGAAGGAAGAAGTATGTATTGTGGGATATGGTTAGTAGAGAAGAACAATAACCCACCACAGCCTTAGAACAGAAAAGGAGGCCCAGGGGGACAGCCATGAGGATACTTCTGCCTGAGCTTCGGGTTGCTTTAAAATTAGTTTTAATCGTTTACTGCGTGCCAAGCACCTTGCTCACCACTCTTCATGGAATTTAATCTTCAATTCCTTGGGAAAATGTACTGTTATCAGCCCTATTTTGCAAACGGGAAAACTGCGACTCAGAGATATTAAGCAGCTTGCCCACAGTCCAAGAGCTGCGGAGTGGCAGAGCAGATGGCATGGGATTCCAACCCACGTCTAACTGATACCAAAGCCCACACCTTTGATCGCTATACCTCACTGCCTCATAGGTCAATATGCTTCAGTTCCTGAATTACATTAAAGAGTGGCATCTAGCGTATAATTTATTCATGGGCTTTATTCCTTCCCCCTCAAACTCCACATTAACTGGGTCACCTGTTCTGGGGGCCCCTGATGGAGCAAGTCAGACTTCAGAAATATCTCTGCAACTGGATATCTGACCAATGGGCATTGGTCTCTCCTCTGGATGGCTTCAGCCCCTGCGCAACCAAACTTCTTGAAGACTTGAGAGGATTTCACAAAAAGCACAGACCACAGGCCAATCACGTCACGTAGAGTATCCTAACTGGCTTCTAAGCTTCCTTTCCAATGCAAGTTTTTAATTCCTGAGGTTATGTTTCACTTCAAGACCCCTCTTCCCTGGTGGTTTCTCTCTCTTACTTTTTTCAACAGACCCTCACCTCTGAACCAGAAACTGTATTCTAATTCTATCTAAGTAGCAATCAGGCTTGCTTTCCAGGATTGAAGCACACACCTAACAGAATTTGGATGGGAAAAGGAAAAGGAAAGGGTGACATGATTTATTTTAACAAGATAATTGCAAAAGCTGAATCAACATATCTAGTGTACTTTGTTATCAATCACGGGGTATTTGACATAAATCAAGCCCATAGCTTAGAATCAGCTTATGTATTTTTTCCCCCTCTTCTGCCTCCCTACCACCACCCTCCTCCCCTTGCCGGTTCAAGCACTTGTTTCTCAGTCTAGTTGTGTAGGACACAGCTCCCTGGCCCATGCTGATATTATGAGCCTTGCGCACCCCTAACCCCCCTTTTGGCTGAGGCAGTTGGTTGCCAGTCGTGGGTTGGCGGCTCACAGCAGTTCATGGCAGCTCTCACCGGCTGCCAGTAGCTCACGCCAACCTCCACTACTCATGGCAGTCCAGGGAGAGCTGTTGTTCACAATCTTAGCTGTAGAGGGCACAGCTCACTGGCCCATGTGGGAATCGAACTGGCAACCTTGGCATTAGGAGCACCGTGCTCCAACCACCTGAGCCACTGGGCTGGCCCAGCTTATCTATTTTTAACAATCAGTAGAGTGCAAACTGTTGTTAGCCATTATATTAAAAATCCTACTGAAGTTTGTTTGGGAATGGGGATGGTAGAAAAAAAGCTAGACTCCAAAGCCTGTTTCCTCGTTTAACCAAAACCCCTACCATTGCCTACAAAAACTTAGTAATCTCACCCTGGCTACATCTCCAGCCTCATCAACCTCCAATCTCTTTGCCAACCCCTGAGCATATAAAAATCCTCATGTCTGAGTATCTCCATACCATCTAAAATGCTCTTCCCCCGGAAAGTCCCTGTCAAGATGGCAGAATAGGTAAATGCTGTGCTCACTGCCTTTTATGACCACATCAAAATTACAACCAAATTATAGAACAATCAACCTGGAGAACCATCTGGAAACTAGCTGAATGAAACTCCTATAACTAAGGATATACAAAAGAACCCATGTTGAGACTGGGAGGAAGGATGGAGATATAAAATGGGGTGGTCCCACACTCACATGTGGCGGTTGAGAACTGGGAGGGATATGTCAGTAGCAGAGGTCCCTCCTGAGGAATAAGGGGTCCCAGCTCCACACCAGGCTCCCAAGCCCAGATCTCCAGTGCTGAGAAAAGGAATCCCCACAATAGCTGGCTCTGAAAATCAGTGAGGATTCTGTCCCAGTGAGATGAAGGGCTTCTGGAAACCCAGGCATCCTCTTAAAGGGCTTGAACACAGATTGACTTGCTCACAAACACTCACCCTAAGCTCCAGTGAAGGCACAGCAGCTCAAAAGTCACCAGAGACATACAGGGAGAAACTGATTTGTGTGGCCTTAGGATGAGGGAGGGCTGCCATTGTCCCTGTGTTGAGCCCTCCCCCCACACAACCTGCAAGAACAAATCTGAATGTGCATTAACATGGGGAACACCACTCATCTCACCTTGGTGACTCCCTGAAACCCACTCCTCCCAACTCGTACACAGCCCTTAGCTCTTGCAGTGGCTGTGCCTCATCGTAGGCAGCTGGCTTTGGCCTGCACTGAAAATTTTCTGAAAAACTCTCTGCAGGCCCCAGGCAGGCAGTAGCTGTCCATGGTGTGTCCTGTGCCTCCAGTTGAGTGGCCCCAGGCCTGGCACAGGTGGCAGCCAGCCTCTGGTTGCAGCATAGACTCTTCTATGGGCCTCCAGGCCCAGCAAAGGAAGCTGCAAACTGCAGATTGCTCTGTGGCATCAAGCCGGTACCCACGAGCTGTGCATAGGCAGCAGGTGACCTCGGCCTGAACTGTATCCCCTCCCAAGAGGCCCCAGAAGCAACACAACCAGTGGCCAGTTCCAGACTACAACAGAGTCACACTCAGTTAACTCCACAAATGAAACACACAAAGAGTGGTCTCGTCAGGCACCAGAACCCAGCTGTGGTGAATCCTGCTCCATAGGGTCAGCCCCTGCTGTGGTTATGGCCAGTCCTCATAGCCAGTCAGCTTAACGGTCAACTCCACCCAGTGACAGATATTTCAACAACAATCAAGTCTCAACTACAACAAGAGGGCACACACAACCCACACACAGGACACTCCGGGAACATACGACTCAGGTGACCATGGAGACTGCACCACTGGGCCCTACAGGACACCTACTACATAAGGCCATAGTGCTAAGACTGGGAGATGAAGCGAATCTACTTAATACATAGAAACAAACAAGAAAAGTCTCAAATGAATAATTTAAACAAGAAACAAGAAAAATCTCAAATAAATAATCTAAATTCACACCTAAAGGAATTGGAAAAAGAACAACAAACAAAGCCCAAAGTGAGTATAAGGAGAAAATAAAGATCAGAGCAGAAATAAACAAAATAGAATCTAAAAAGAAATACAAAAGATCAATGAAACCAAAAGCTCATTCTTTGATAAGATAAACAAAATTGATAAACCTTTAACCAGACTCATTAAGAAAAAAAGAGAGACAACCCAAATAAATAAAATCAGAAATGAAAGAAGTGACAACTGACACCACAAAAATACAAAGAATTATAAGAAAATACTATGAACAATTATATGACAACAAATTGGATAAACTGGAAAAAAATGGATAAATTCCTAGAAACATACCACCTTCCAAGAAAAGTTAAGAAGAAACAGAAAATCTGAACAGATCAATAACTACTAATGAAATTGAATCTGTAATTTAAAAACTCCCAACAAACAAAAGTCCTGGACCAGATGGCTTCATGGGTGAATTTTACCAAACATTCAAGGAAGAATTAACGCCTATTCCTCTCAATATTAAAAAAAATTACAGAGGAGGGACGGCTCCCAAGCTCATTTTATGAGGCCACCATTACCCTGATTCCAAAACCAAAGACATTATAGAAAGAGAAAATTATAGGTTAATATCCCTGATGAACACAGATGCAAAACTCCTCAACAAAATATTAGCAAACCGAATTCAGTAATACATTAAAAAGATCATACACCATGATCAAGTGCGATTTATTCCTGGAATGCAAGTTTGGTTCAATATCCACCAATAAATTAATGTGCTACACCACATAAACAAAATGAAAGATAAACATCATATAATCATATCACTAGATGTAGAAAAAGCATTTGACAAAATCCAGCATCCATTTATGATAAAAACTGGGAAAGGGGAAATAGAGAGAACATACTTCAATTTATTAAAAGCCATGTATGGCAAACCCACAGCTAACATATTCAATGGTGAAAAGCTGAAAGCTTTTCTTTAAGATATGGAACATGACAAGGATATTCACTTTCATCACTTTTATCCAGCATAGTATTGGAGACCTAGCCACAGTAATCAGACAATAAAAAGCAACAAAAGGCATCCAAATTAAAAAGGAAGAAGTAAAACTGTGATTATTTGCAGATGACATGATATGATATATAGACAACCCAAAAGAGTCCACCAAAAAACTATTAGAACTGATAAATGAATTTAGTAATGTATCAGGATACAAAATTAATATTCAGAAATCAGTTGCATTTTTATACGTCAATAATGAACTATCAGAAAAACAAATTAAGAAAACAATCCCATTTACAATTGCATCAAGAAAAAAATACCTAAGAATAAATTTAACCAAGAAGGTAAAAGACCTGTACTCAGAAAACTATAAGACACTAAAGAAAGAAATGGAAGAAGATACAAATAAATGGAAGCATACACCATCCTCCATGCTCACCGATAGGAAGAATTAATTAACATAGTTAAATTGTCCATACTACCCAAAGCAATCTATAGCTTCAATGCAATCCCTATCAAAATACCAATGGCATTTTTAACAGAACTAGAACAAATAATCCTAAAATATATATGGAACCACAAAAGACACAAAATAGCCATAACAATCTTGAGAAAAAAGAACAAAATTGGAGGTATCACACTACCTAATATCAAATTATACTACAAGGCTATAGCAATCAAAACAGCATGGTACAGGAATAAAAACAGACACATAGATCAGTGGAACAGAATAGAGAGCCCAGAAATAAACCTATGCCTACATGGTCATTTAATATATGACAAAGGAGACAGGACATAGAGTGGGGTAAAGATAGTCCATTTAATAAATGGTGTTAGGAAAAATGGACAGATGCATGCAAAAAAAAAAAAATGAACCTAGACCACCTTCTTACACCGTATTCAAGAATAAACTCAAAATGGATTAAAAACTTAAATGTAAGACCCAAAACTTAAAACTCCTAAAAGAAAACATAGGCAATAAACACTCTGACATTGCTCTCAGTGATATTTTTTCTAATTATCTCCTCGGGCAAGGGAAACAAAAGAAAAAACAAAGAAATGGGAATACATCAAACTAAAAAGTTTTTGCATAGCAAAGGAAATCATCAACAAAACTAAAAGACAGTCTACTGAATGGGAGAAGATATTTGCCAATGATACATCTAAAAAGGGGTTAATATCCAAAATTTATAAGGACGCATACAAATTAATACCTCCAAACCCCCAAATAATCAATTAAAAAATGGGCAGGGGACCTGAATGGACATTTCTCCAAAGAGGACATACAGATGGCCAGTAGACATATGAAAAGATGCTCAATGTCACGGCACTAATCACCAGAGAAATGCAAATTAAAACCACAATGAGATACCACCTCACACCTGTCAGCATGGCTGTCATCAGTAACTCAACAAACAAGTGCTGATGAGGATGTGGAGAAAAGGGAACCCTTGTGCATTGTTGGTGGGATTGCAAATTGGTGTAGCCACTATGGAAAACAGTGTGGATGTTCCTCAAAAAAATCAAAAACAGAACTACTTTATGACCCAGCAATTCCACTTCTGGGTAGTTATCTGAATAAACCCAATACACTAATTTGAAAAAAATATATGCACCCCTATGTTCAATGCAGCACTATTTACAATAGCCAAGATATGGAAGCAACCTCAGAGCCCATCAATAGACGACTGGATAAAGAAATTGTGGTGCATATATACAATGGAATATTACTTGGCCACACACAAAAAATGAAATCTTACCATTTGCGACATGGATGGACCTAGAGGATATTATGCTAAGTGAAATAACTCAGAGAAAAACAAATGCCACATAATTTCATTTACAGGTGGAATCTAAAAAACAAAATAATCGAACAAACAAAACAGAAACATGCATAGATACAGAGAACACACTGATGGTTGCCAGATAGGAGGGGTTTGGGGGGCTGGATGAAAAATGTTGAGGGATTGGGAAGTACAAATTGGTGGTTGCTAGGTGGTCATGGTGTTTTATAACTATGTATGGTGTCAGGTGGGTACTAGACTTATTGGGGAAAACTCAGATTTTAATGTATGTTCTACTGTATACCTTTCAAATTTTCTACAAGTGTGCTATTCTTGTTGCTCTTACTATAAAATTTTTTTAAAACTAAATAAATAAGAAAATTCTCTCTCACCAGATATTTGCATGGCTTGCTCCTTACTTCATACCAGTCACTGCTCACATGTCACCCTCTCAGAGAGGCCACAACATCCATCCCACCTAAAGCATCAGCTCCTGCCCACTGTCTGTCCCCTCATTTTGCTTTATTTTTTATCCTAGACCTTATAACTGCCTTTGTCATTTCCGTGCTCTGCTGTAAATCCTTGAGCTGGGAACACAGCCTGGCGTAGAGCAGATTCTTAACAAAAATACTGATTAAATACTCATTATCAATCTTTGTGAAGTAATTAGTATTATCCCCTTTTAACAGAGAGGTTGAGGCTCTGAGAGGTTAGGGTGTCTCAAGAAGGGTTAGAGCAGGGATTGAATCCTTCCTGGTCTAAATAAAAAGGCCAAGGTTGTGTTTGCTGTACCATTCAGTTATGCAAACAATGAAAAAGTGACATAATAACATTTTGCCCCACTTCCCTATGTCATTCTCACAGCAGTCCTGTCAGGGGATCATAATAGCCCTTATCACAGATCACGAAAATGAAACTTATCCAGTTTGAAAAGCAGGCAGCAGGGGCAGAAGAAGGTTTTATGGAGCCTAGAACTTGTACAGTGGGGGCAGGGGTGGAGGTGGTCCCCTTTAAGAAGAATACAAAGCCATACATGCAAAATTAAGCTTAAGAACAGGTCTCACAGTGGGAGACCCTGAGGCTAGCCTTTCCTTAGCTTCCTGGTGAGTCCCTTGCAACAATTGGGGAAAGTGCTATGGCTTCTGTGAGCCAGAAGCAGGGATCACAGGTGGCTCTGAAGGCCCTGGCACTGTGGAAAGGCAGGTAGCATGGCCCTTGCTTGGTTGTCAGCTCTTAAGGAAGCCCTTTAACCTTCCTGCCTCAGTTTCCCTCTTGCAAAGTGGGGCCAATATGCTGAGTGAGCAGTCTCTCTCTCTCTCTCTCTCTCTCTCTCTCTCTCTCTCTCTCTCTCTCTCTCTCTCCAAGGTGTTTTAAAAATTCCCAGGGGCTTTGCTTCCCCCAAACGTCGACATTGCCTAGATCTGTCCCAGAGATACTGCAGAGCGAGCTAGGCTTCTGAGAAGACAGGACACCACTCTAGCAATGGACCCAGTAAGGACCTTCAACTCCCCAGAGCCTGGCATTGGTTCAGCTCTTCCAGGAACTGCCTGGGACTATGGAAAGTTACTGTTTCGTTATCCCAGAAATGATGGGAGTGGCCTCAATTGGTTTAACTCTATGGTTCTGTCCCAACTCTAAATTGCTCCCTGCTCATCCAAACACTCCCCGAGAAGCTGAGGCTCAGAGGTCTGAACTGCACTCAGTCTATTGAAAGACGTTCTCCTTTTCCGCGGATTTTGAGGGAGGGAAGATTTGGAGTGCCGACCCCCATGAGTAATAGCTACTTCTCTTGTTTATGGAGATGGGGTGGGGTTTGTAGTTAGCCTACAGGTTCTGGACAGAGAGGGGAAAGGAATATCAGGAAGGTGGGGGCACAAAGATCCCGGCCAGTCCCCGAACACTCATGCTTTCCCAGCCCTGGGGGTGGAGGTGGGGACGCACGAGCAAACTTCTCACAAACCAGAAGCGCTGGTGCCTGCATTAGAGCTCTAAGTCTGAGGGCGACCCAGCAGGAGGCCCTCCTTGCAGCTCCACGCGGGGGCCAGGCGCCCGGTCGCGGACGCACTCACCTTGCAGCCGTTCACGTAGAAGAGCAGCTCGGTTGCCCTGTCCATGGTGACGAGCCGCGGGTCCCAGGGCTCTGAGGAGTGTTGGCACGCGGGACCCAGCAACGCTGACCCGGCAAGTGAGAGCGGACTGCTGGAGCCTACAGTTCAACCGAGCCGGGTGGAAGAATTCCTGATTAAGATCCAAAGCTCGGCTAGTGGCTTCCACGAACTCTTCCCCAGGATATCAGGACGTGACTGGAGCGCGACATCTGGACAGAAATAACCGGCTTCCGTGCCTCTCCAGCCTCTTAGCAGGTCCTGCAGGTCCTCTGACGACCTCTAAGGACGCCTTGTAGTATGACATATTTTAAGGGGCTTTCCAGCGAGATACTAAGTCCAGGAAGTTTTTTTGTTTTGTACTTCTCCTCCCACAACGGCTGTAGCAGTCCTGTAACCTTCCTAGATAATATACAATCACATTTATTCCAACTTTGCAGGAAAGGAGCTTAAGGACAACGAATGGTTTACAACTTTTATCTCACAGTTTTAGAAATAATTATTCGTTTCTTTTTAAAATCAAGAGCTACCTTGAAAGGGAGATAAACTTTAAAGTTTATCACTATTCAGTTTATCCAGGAAATAACTACCAAGTTTATCTGGTAAATATCAACAGAAATATAAAACATCTTGGAAAACTTTTTAAAAATAAAGCTTGGAAAATGCTGAAAAGCATAAAAATAAACACCACCTGTAAGTCTACAACTTAAGAATTTACCACTGTTAACTTTTGGGTCTACCTTTACATTTTTGAAATCTGTGCTATAACTCTTTAAAAAAAATTCAAATGGAACGAAACTAATTATTTTCCAGACTTCCAGGAGGAATGAGAAATTTCCAACTTCTTGCTTGCTTCCTGCTCCTGTCAGCATCACCACAGAAATGGTTCACCCTGGCAGGAACAATTATTTCAGTAGCAACAGATGGCTCCAGTTCCCAGCTTGACACGTTATCAGAACAATGTTGTCATAGCCCTTCATGGAAACAGCACCAACCAGTTATACACCCTTCCCAGGGTCCTGGGACTTTTAAGTCTTTAAGTTTCAATTCCATCCTTTCTTTTTGTTCCCTCAGCCTCAGAGGTGGTGGGTGCTTCCTATAGTTACTTCCTCTATATTCCACTGGCCCCTTTTGCCTTTTCCGTTGTTGTCAGTTCTTTATTACATGGTCAACAATTTATAAAATAATTGTGGTTTCTGTCCCTTGGCTGGACCCTAACACAATCTCCATCAGTACCAAAAGTCACTTGACAAAATTAAACACTCATTCATGGTTTTTTAAAAAGCACTCAATAAAATAATTTTAATTAGATATATAGATAATACTTTAATGTAATCATACCAGGTCAGACAATTAAGTTCACGAACTTGTTGCAATGATGTCATTAATCTTTTTTGATATCAGAGGAATTATTCATTATGAATTTCTACCAACTGGACAGTTAAACAAGTATACTATTTGGAAGTGCTGAAAAGGCTGCATGAAAAAGTTAGACGACCTGAACTTTTTGCCACTTCATGGCTCTTGCATCACGACAGTGCACCAGCTCACACGGCACTGTCTGTGAGGGAGTTTTTAGCCAGTAAACAAATAACTGTATTGGAACAACCTCCCTACTCACCTGATCTGACCCCCAATGACTTCTTTCTTTACCTGAAGATAAAGGAAATATTGAAAGGAAGACAGTTTGATGACATTCAGGACTTCAAGGGTAATTACAATGACAGCTCTGATGGCCATTCCAGATAAAGAATTCCAAAATTGCTTTGAAGGGTGGACTAGGCACTGGTGTCATGGCATAGCTTCCCAAAGGGAGTAGTTCAAAGGTGACCGTAGTGATATTCAGCAATGAGGTATGTATCACTTTTTCTAGGATGAGTTCTTGAACTTAATTGTCCCACCTCGTACATCACCAGCTCAAAATCCAGCATCTTATTTAATAGGGTAAAACCAGAGGCATTCCCATGAAAATCAGGAACAAGACAAAGATATCTACTATTTCTACAATTTAATATTTTACTTAAGGCAGCAGCCACGCAATTAGACAAGAGAAAGCAAAGAGTGACATAAGAATTGGGGGGACAACAAGAGGTAAAGATAGGTTAGTTTTCAGGAGATGTCTGGAAAACACTACAAACAAAAACACAGTAATTAACATACAGAAATCAATTATCTTCATACATGCAAACAATAATCAATTAGAAAAGAGAATCAAAGATTCCATATGCAGAGGGTACCAAAAAAATGTATACACATTTTAAGAAAGGAAAAACCTATTAAAATTGTAATACTCAATATATACCAATAACAAAAGATGAATACAAGTCATGTTTGACTTCTGCAATTACAAGAGGTGCTCAAATGGTTATTGTCAGTGTCCAGACAATTCTGATTACGGCGAACTACTGCTTGAGCAACATTGACCAAAGTGTCCACTTGTATACATTCTTTTGGCAGCCCCAGTATATTACCAAGAAAAAAACCAAAATACCTAAGCATAAATTTATCAAAAAATGTAAACAAATAGGGAAACTATGAGGGGAACTTTGAAACTTTGAAACAAAGCTTCTATGAGGGAAACTTTGAAACTCCCCTAAAGTCCTTATAATTTAAAGAGTATGGTAGTGGGCATAAAAAGACAGACTAGACAGAAAATCAAGATATAAATTTAAGTCTACATGGGAATACAACATAAAAAGAGGTGACATTTCAAATCAGAAGTGGAAAATATGAACTTTTTAATCAATGGGGCACGAGCTGCATTCATTTCACACCATACAAGAGAACAAAATCCACATGAATCAGAAATTTAAATGTAAAACCAAATGAAACCACAGGGAAATGTGTTTATAATCTGGGAACAGGAAAATTGTTTCTTATTGTGACCAAATTCCACCAGCAACAAAAGAAAAGGTTGATAAATTTGACCACATAAAATGGAAAATAATTTTCATATAAAGGAATAAAAGGAAAAACCTCATTAAGAAAAAAAATAGAAATAAGCATAGGAACAAAAATACAATCACAGAGAATGACTCTAGGAAGTCCAAAGGCTGAAAGTAATAGGAGTACAGGAAAAGTGACAAAGACTGACAGGGTGGCAAGCTCTTAATCGCTATGTCCGTTGTTCTTTAAAACAAGCGTGTGGCCCCGCATTCAACCCACATTGTTGATATTGACTAAATTCTGTGGGACCCTGAACCCCTACACCAGTTTTTCTCAAAGTTTGGCCCCAGGACAACCTGCCCCCAAATTAACTGAAATGTTTACTAATATGCAGAATTCTGCGCCCACCCATTCAGTTGTCAGATATTGTCTAAGACAGCTTTTTCATCTAGGCAGAACAGAATTTGACTAGTCATTTGAATACGATAAGTTCTATTCATTGATCTCAGATATGAATAGGATTTATTACTTTTTATTACTACTTTAGTAAGTGATCTTTAAAATAAAGTCATAAAAAACAAATTCAAAGAGCCTGAAAGGTTAACCCCCTCAACAAAGTCATCAAATGACACATAATAGAAGCAACACAGAATCTGACACCTATGTGATTACTAAGTAATTCTGAAAGTAGAAGAATGAAGAGTGAGAGAAAATTGGCCGGGGCAGAAGACTTTCAAAATCTTAAAGGTGTTCACATATATTGAATGGTTTAAAAATAAAACAAAAGAAAACTTGGTATACAACAAGATAACCAATGCAAAAGTATTTATAATACGTTTTATTTGGTTAAAAGGTTAACAGCTATTGTTTAGTTAAAGGCTATCAGGTTGAAAAAAGCACAAATGAGCAGGAAGATAAGTTATAGGATGACCAAAATGATTTTAAATTTTGTAATGAAATTAATATTACAGTATAGCTATTTTATGCACAAACATCTAAACATAAGAATGGAAAAATCAACACTCCATGAAAAGGCAGAAAACGAAGAACAAAAAAAACTAAAACAAAACTTTTCATCATGCAGTTCCTCTTCTTGATTCTAGTTTTATCCATTTTGACTTGTCACGGTTTTAGAATTCAGAAAAATCAGAATCCATAAATTCACCTCATCTTCTCATCTTGCTGCAAAGTAGAAAAAAGGGAAGATTAATAACCTAAAACTGATGCTTTTGCTATGAAGCATGGAGAAAACTAATGTATCACACCAGTAGAGAGCAGTTTCCTCAAACCACAAGCTATGCCATATACCTGAAATACTCTGTGATAGTGGGAATTACCAATACGGTTTAAGAAAAACAAACACAGATTTTATACATTACATGTTTTACCACAAGTGTTCTTTTAATTATGAACTTTATATATGATAAAATACAATTTTAAAACAATCAAATAAATGCTGAAGTATATACCCCCCAAGTTAAGAATAAAATATCACCACACCTCAGACGCCTCTAGTGTACCCCTTTCTGATCCCAAGCCTTCTCATTCCCCAAGAAGTAACCATGATCCTGTATTGTGTTAACCACTTCCTTGCTTTTCTTTACTTTTTACCATTTGTGTATTACACTCCTAAAAAGTATATGGTTTGGTTTTATCTATATTTGATCTTTATATCAATGGAATCATTCCATAGGGACTTTTCTGTAACTAACTTCTTTAACTAAATACTTACTCATTTTCAAGCCTCTCCTTTATTGAAACATTACACATACTCATTTTATACTACTGTCTGATCCTGCTATCAGTTGCTTCTGCTAGTATCTGGTTCCCTTGTGTATACAGTGCTCTTCTTTGCTGTCAGCTAGCTGTTCATTTCCCTTGCAACTTTATCTGTGGAATATGTGTTGTGGGCTGAGATAAAGGAGGGCCCCTCCAGAAAATATTTGCATTTGCTTCTCACAGACAGCAGGGGGCACTACAAGTCATGAACTAATACTAAATCCTCTGCTTGACATTTTTTTGTGAGCTCCAGATAGTGTGAATTCCAATTGCAATGTATGAGGGTTTGATTCTGGTTATGAATTCTCAGAAGATTTTTTTTCTCCTCAACTCAGTACCCGAGTTATTTCCTGGGACTTAAAAAAGCTAGTGGGAAGGTTATTTTTAGTTTGCTCTTCTACTTGAGAGAGTAGCTCAACTTTATTGAAGGAGATCTATTAGACTCTTCATTTTAGCTAAACCCTAGAATCTGCCTTATGTCCCCAGCGCCATAGGGGTGTGAATCCAAGGCTTAGGTTCACCTAGTTAGGAAAATGTCTTCAGGCAAAAGCCAGTTTCAGGCTCTATTCGCCTTTCTGGCTTCCGGCTCTCCTTCAGTCTCCAATCTGAGCTTTCTACTTCTCTACGAGCTACTAGATGTATTTGAGGGTTTGTGTTGCGGGGGAGGGATGGTTTTGTTTTGTTTAATATTTTGTCCAGTAGCTTTATTTATTTATTTATTTATTTATTTATTTATTTATTTAGTAAGAAGGTTGACCTATGCACCTAGTATATCATGTTGCAAGAAATGGCTTTGTATTTATGCTTTACATTAGGTATGTTTTTTGGATGAGATACATACACATGGTCCCAAATGAGAAGGCATAAAGGGCTCAATGGAGAGAACGTCTTTTTTCCTCCTCTGTACCCCTCTTTTGAGTCAATATGATACCATTGCCTTGGGTAATTAGACAAAATTTAGGTAATTCTTTGAAAAGAGCTACCTATTCTAAATCAAATACAGTAAAATGAAATAGTCTTCTATTTTAGTTTAGACCTACTGGTCATGCAGATTATTTGGTGAACAGTTTAGTTGGTAAATTTTTTAAAAGCAAAAATTACAATGTACATTAATATAAATACTAAGAGTGATAACAACCCAGCTACAATTTTTTTTTCTTTTTTTTTTTTGGATTGGGAAGGCATGCAGCAGGTGTATTACAGCTGCTAAGAGGCCCAGTGAGAGTAGCTCCTGATAGAAACTGCTTGCAGTATATAATGGAGTTCATTGAGGATAGCAGTGGCAGGAGTAGCCAGGAAGGTAAGACACATATGCTTTTTAAAGTCTTTATCTGTTAAGTCCCAACATCTTAACATGACAATGGGGGACACTATTAATAGTAAAAGCCCTAACCCCCAATGAATATATAGTAATTATGATATTTATGCACCAAATAGCAGAGCAACTACCTTTATGGAGCAAAAACTACAGAAGATGCACAGAGACAGATAGGAATACAATAATAGGAGATTTTAATATACTATTCTCTGTACAAGACAGATAAAGTGGACAAAAAATAAAGAGATAGAAGATCGAAACAGCATAATTGCAGGATAAATCTTCTGGCTATATATCAAACTCTACACTCTGATAATAGAGAACAGATATTCTTCTCAAGTGCTCATAGCACAGTTACAAAAGCAAATCTAACATTACATTATAAAAAACATACACCATGACCAATGAGATTTATTCCGGAATGGAGGTTGGTTCAATATTAGAAAACCTATCAGCACACACTGTGTAATAAATCTTAAGGAACGAAACATATGATTTTTTCATAGATGACAAAATTCAACTCATCATGATTAAAACACTCAATAAACACTGAGGAATATTTTCTTAATATGATAAAGTATAGAGATGTGATTAATCCCCTTCAAATACTCCCCCTTACTTCGAACACATTTATCCCGTCATTCTTGCCGCTTTCTGAAGCAGTTCTGGAAGTCCTCTTTCATAAGTGTCTTTAGTTGCGCTGTCATGGCAGCCTCAATGTCCTGAATCCATTCAAAATATTTACCTTTCATGGTCATTTTGATTTTTGGGAAAGGCCAGAAGTCGCAGATGGTGCCAGATCCGGTAAATAAGATGGATGAGGACACATCGTAATGTTTTTGACAGAAATTGCCATACCAGAAACAATGTGTGACATGGAGCCTTTCCGTTGTGATCACTAAATACAGTGAATGCTGCTGCCGAGTGCCATCCAACAGCAAATCAGGGATCTTCAATATGGCAAGTGGCACGTCGAATCTTAGTAACAGTGTGTGACAAGTTTCAACTTGTTTGGTGCAGTCAGTCGGATGTCAGATACAGTTCAGAGAAGATGTGTTTTAAAGTGTGCCATAAATCCTCCATCATGACAACGTTACGTGTCACACATTGCTTCTGGTATACAGCAATTTCTGTCGAATAAAAACATTACAGGGTGTCCTCATCCACCTTATTCACCGGACCTGGCAACATTTGACTTCTGGCTCTTCCCCAAAGTCAGAATGACTCAGGACATTGAGGCAACTTTGTGAGACACTAAGCAGAGCACCCAACTAAGCTGAGTCCGGATTCCTGGACCACAGAAACTGAGGGATAAAAAAAGTACTTGTATGTTGTTTTAAGCTACCAGGTTTATGGTAATACTGGTAGGCAGCAGTAGATAGCTAATACAACACAATATATGCAGTGAGAATACCTAGTGTCCAGAGTTTGGTTTCTAAACAAAATTCTTCGATTAAGGAAACCAGGATCTTTGAAGAACTTACCAATTTGGGGTATGGGGCAAGAAAAACATTAAGATAAACCTGGAACATCTTATGTATCAGAAAGTAAGGAAGTTCTCAAAATAATATGAGGTCTTATTGAAAGAACACAGGAGCCAACCTGAAGAAATTCTTAATAGCCCAAGTTGGAATGATTTGAGCAACGAAACAAAGGAGGCAGAGGGAACAGTTCTTCCCTACAGAAGAATTCCAATTAATGTAGAAAGAAAGTGGGAAAGAGAAAAATCACTACTAGCCAAACACCACAGTGTTGAAGACAAGCTCCACCAATGGATGCTAAAAATATTGGGTGAAAGTATGAGCAGAAACAGTATGCATAGACTAAAGTATCTACCCCAATGGTCATTAACTGTAATGAAAATGATAATAACTTTATAGTGAAAAATATCCAGCAGACACCACCTTAATCAATTGAACAAGGTTAATATTACTAGTAATCAGACATATTGACATGATGAGCTCCCGGATGTGATGCCATGAAAAGGACATGGCATACCATTTCCTATGGAAAGGACATACCATTCCAGTGGAATTCTTGTCAGAAATGCATACCACGTTATAATCATGAGAAAACGTCGGATAAACCAAACTGACAGATATTCTACAAAATAACTGACCAATAATCTTCAAAGGTGTCAAAGTCGTGAAAGAAAAGGAAGGACTGAGGAACTGTCACAGGGTGGAGGACGCTAAGAAGAAACAACAACTAAATGCAACATGGGACCCTGGATAGGATTCTAAAACAGAAAAGGATATTAGTGGAAGTCTATAGTTAATAGTATTGTACCAATTCTAGTTTTGATCATTGTACTATGGGCATGTAAGATGTTAAAATTGGGGAAAGCTGGGTGAGGAACCTTTGTACTATTGTTATAACCTTTCAGTAAGTCTAAAATCAATTTGAAATAAAAAGTTTAACCTGCAATTCAGTAACAAAAAGACAACCCAATTGAAAAGAGGGTAAAGGATCAAATAGATAGTTCTCTAAAGAAGATACACAAATGGCCAATAAGCACATGAAAAGATGCTCAACATCATTAGTCACCAGAGAAATACAAATCAAAGCCGTAAGATACCACTTCACATCCACTAGCGTGGCTAGAATCATTAAAAGTCAAATAACAAGTGTGTTAGTGAGGATATGGAGAAATCAGAGCCCTTATATACCATTGGTCGGATTAGAAAATGGTTGCAGCAGCTTTGGAAAACAGTCCAGCAGTTCCTCAAATGATTTAAAGACAGAGTTACCACATGACTCAGCAATTGTACAACGAGGCATGTACCCAAGAGAAATGAAAACATATGTACACATAAATATTTGCAAAAGAACCCTGAGAGCAGCAGTATTCATAATAACTGAAAGCTGGAAACAACCAAATGTCTATCAATAGACAAGCTGATAAACAACATGTGGTGTGTACATTACATATATGTTAGAATATGTATATCCTATCTATACAATAGAATATTCAAAGAAAGGAATGGAATACTGATATATGCTACAACATGGATAAACCTTGAAAACTTTATATTAAGGCAAGAAACCAGTCACAAAGAAAGACCATATATTATATGATTCCATTCATATGAAATGTGCAAAACAGGGAAGTCTACAGAGACCGGAAGTGGTGAATGGTTGCACAGGGCTGGGGTACGGGAGTGATGAAATGCAGATACTAAAACCACTGAACTGTATACTTCAAATGGATGAAATGTATGGTATGTGAACCATAGCTCAATAAAGTCGTTTTTTAAAAAAGCCCTTGGTCCTTTATTTCACTTTCAATTTGCTTCTCTTTATCCTCCCTTATATGTTGTCATGTGCTGGTTATTGTTTTAAAATATCTATCAGAACCAGCACATCTTCCTTTTATAAAACAAGCAAACACTGAAACAATGCAAAGGAGACAAAATAAATTTAAGGATATTTTTCTCTATGCTTCTGAAAATACGTCCAAATATGATCAGGTTCCACAAAACAGGTGACTTCCTTCATTTATCCTTAAAAAATGAAATTCTGAAATAAATAAACACATATAAAAGGCATTTGGACATTTTTGAGCTAATCAAGGAAATCTGAATAGGGACTGGCTGTTAGATGACAGTAGGGAATTACTGATTTTTGTTAGATGTGATCATTGTTGTCTAATTAAGAACTTTGTTAAGAGTTCTCATTTTTTAGAGGTATATACAGAAGTGTTTTAGGAATCAAATGACCCAAAGTTAGGGATTTGCTTTAAAAATACTACCATAAAAAAAGATAAATGAAATAAATATGGCAAAATATTGATAACTGTGAACTGAAGGATGAATAAATGCGGGGGTACTATTATTTCTCTTAAGCTAAGGCATGTTTGAAGTTTAAAAAAGAAAAAAATGACATAATTTGAGGCCAAAGGACATATATAAACCACTTGAAAGCCACTTCTAGGGAACAAGGTAGAAAATAAATAAATGGAATAACATATATATAAATAGTGGTTTGCAAATCATAGGCAACATCTTTTTCAAAAGTCTGTTTAAAGAATAAGACATTTCTTCAATGTTACATATTACATGTCCATAACATATGTTTTATTGCTTTTCAGAAGTGTTCAAATACTAATTCAGGCAGGAATTTTTTTTTAAGTATATATTTTATAATATCACGCTGAAATCACTTTAAGATCATTGAAATACTTACTCTCTGAGACTTGGCTCTTTGAAATGGAGAGGCGTGCACTTTCTTCTTCGGCTTGGCAGCTCTACAGGTAAATCTTCTGACTTACTTTCAGATTTAACAGTGTTATCTGAAACATAACTGGTATTTGTCAAGTCCTGTAGTGTTCTACCACCTGAAAAGAATATTTTCACAAATGTTGTAAAAGTATAGATATGGGAATAGATATGGGATATGAAGTGGTTTGCAAATCATTGGTAGCAAATTTTTAAACTTAACAATAACCAAGTTATATTTAAAATATTACATTTGTAGCACTAAAATTATTTATAAATCAGTTTAATTTTTCTCCAGCTATAATGAGAGAAAAGAAACTTAAAAATTTGAAACAAACTATCAAAGTAGCCCACATTTTAATTCTGAAATCAAACAGGCTGGTAAAAATTCTTTGTGGTTTCAACTCTATCCACAGAATCACACAAATGTGCGCATTCATTCAACATTTGTCATCAATTGCTCACTCGGGGAACGGCACCATGAGGAACAGAGATGAAAGATGGCTCATGTCCTCTAATATGCATGTCCTGCAAACCTAGACCTTTTACTTCTTTTGCTTCAGTACTCCTTTTACCTGGAATAGCCTGATCCATCAAAATTTTAGTGTTCTCTAACTTGAAAAGACATCTGTACCCCCATGTTCACAGCAGTATTATTTATAATAGCCAAGGCATGGAACAACCTAAGTGCCCATCAATGAATGAATGGATAAAGAAGTTGTGGTATATAAATACATTGGAATATGATTCAGCCAAATAAAAAATGAGGAAAACCTACTATTTGCAACAACACAGATGGACCTTAAAGACATGGTAATAAGTCAGACAGAAAAAAACAATTATTAATATTTTATGATCTTAGTTATATGAGGAATCTTAATAAAGAAAAACCCAAATTCAGAAAGAGAGCAGACTTGTGGTTACCAGAAGTCTGTGGTACCAAAAGTTGAGGGGAGGGGAAATTGTAGAAGTTGGTTAAAAGGTACAAATTTACAGTTATATGATTAAAACAAGTAAGTAGTAGGGGTGTCATGTATTGCATAATGACTATAGTTAACACTCCTGTATGACATATAGGAAAGCTTTAAGTGACTGAATCCTAAGAGTTCTCATCACAAGGAGAAATTTTTTTCTTTCTTTCTAGTGTATCTGTATGAGATGTTAGCTAAACCTATTGTGGTAATCATGTCGCAATATATGTAATCAAACATCATGCTGTACACTTTAAACTTACACAGCGATGTATGTCAATTATCTCTGAATAAAACTGGGAAAAAAAAGTCGTGTTCTACACATGTAGTGAAATGTTAGGCTCCCAGTAGAAAATTTTAATTGATATGGGAATATCTAATATTACAAAATTTCTAATATACAAAGGAACATCCTAAGGATCCAATGTTAAGGGGCAAATGCAGGATAAGAAATGCTATATAGAGTATGATTTCAAGTACATATTTTAAAAATCCATAGATTCAAGTCTGCATGCAAATGCCAAAATATTCAATGCAGTTCTTCTGGGTAGTTGTTTTTCGATTCCTATTACTTTCTGATTCTCTACTTTCAATTTTCTACAATGAGTCTTATTTTAATAACTGGGGGAAATAAAAGTAAACATTAAGGTAAAAATCCTACCTATCCTTTAGGGCCTAAATGCTACCTACTTCATGCTGTCTTTGCAGGTTCCTCTAGTCAAAATTACTCCCCATTACATCCCTTAGCATAATATGAATGCTTTTATTAAAGTATTTACCACTGTATTTGTAACTTTTACATACATGTATTCTGAGGAAAGGGAGTTGGTATTGTTTAGTTTTTAGTCCCCTAAAATACCTAGAGGAATGCTTTGATCACAGTAAATATATACTTGTTGGAGAGAGTCCCACCCTAAAGAAAACCTGCAGTTGTCTTTGGTAAAATCAATCCAGGCAATTCATTATATACATTCAAAACACTCAATTTCCTTCAACATATGAAAAAGGCAATTATCTGCCTAATGACATTAGACAACTTTATGATACAAGCCAACCTGTTTTTTACATTATAAATGTCCAAGACATTCTCATTGTTATCTTTCTAAAATACTAAATTTTCTTTAAATTCCTTCATACTGTTTCTGTAGATCAGGCTGCACAGTCAGTATTACTTTTAAAGTCCATGAAAACATCAGTTATAACAGGAAATATTTTACTGGTTGTGAAAAAAATATGCTTTTAACATTTGATCACTTCAGGTATTGACCTACCTATTCCTGATTTTTGTGTTCTCCGGGTGACATTAAATTTCATCTTTGTCATCTTCTCCTGCACATCATCACTTACTTGAAAGATTGGTGAGTTCTCCAGGGCAAAATTTTCTTTTATCATCAGATTTTTACTAGAAGGAATACTCAAAGGTCTTGAACCTTCATGAACACAGTTAAGGGAAGAATCTTGTATGTTGGTTGAATAAATCTGAGATAAAGAGTTAACCATCTTTGTGTAAAACCCTGGCTTAATTTTCTCATTTTCCAAATTTTTTTCCTCATCAGCTTGTTCAGATTTAACTGATAGTCCCTGAGTGGTGTCAGATATTATCTCTATTACTTCGTGGCTGTCTGGAGAAGGCTCTATGAAGGTTTTCCTTTTCTTTGACTTGGATGTTTTATTCCTTCTGTTGACCTGGCACTCTCCTTTTTTCACTTCCACACAGTGGATATCGTCACTTTTTTTATTCAGAGTTGTAGTGCTTTCCTTTGGATTCTTATGTGTTTCTTCGATTTGGTTACCAGAATCAGCATCTGCTTCATTAGTAATATGCTTTAAACCTGATTCAGAGGAGAGAGAAGTCTGTGAAAAATCTGTTAACTGCAAAATAGGTTTGTTTTTATCTTTTGCCAAAATGTTCTTTGCCTTGCCTGATGATTCTTTCCCATGCTTTTTAACTCGTTTATAAGGATTTGAAATTTGATCACAATTTTCATTTTCATTACTACTGACTTCCATACAGTATCCATTAATAATACCCTGACATTCAAGTTTTTGTTTAGATTCATTTGCTTTAAAATCAAGATCTTTTGTAGAACTTTCTTGGCTGTGCATATCTTTATCATTATCCCCATATACTTGGTACATTTCAGATATTATTTTTGTCTTCCGATTTACATTCTGCCTAAGCTTATTTACTTTTGAATCATTTTGCTGAGCAGGTTGCATATCAGTGACATGCTTTTTCAAATCCAACATATTCAGGATCTCATAATCATATAAATTGCTAATATCTTTGGCGGAAAGATAAGCTGTTGGAAATTCATTTATGATTTCTGGGTTTTCAGAAACAGTTTCTTTATCCTTTTGGGTTACGGAAAAAAAGTTACCTTTTTCTGGGTGATTCACATCTTTGTCATTATTCCCATTTATTTGGTTCATTTCTGAAATTATTTCTGCCTTCGTACTTACTTTATGCCTGAGCCTCTTATTTATTTTTGAACCATTTTGTTTTGCAGGTGGCATATCAGTAACATGTTTTTTCTCCCCCAAAATGTTTCGAGTCTCATAATCACAGAGGTTCCTATTACCTCTGGTGGAAGGAATAGCTATCTGAAATTCATTTGAGTCTTCTAGGTTTTCAGGAATGATTTCTTTATCCTTTTGGGTTAGAGAAAATAAGTTACTGTTTTCTGGGTTCTGCACACCTTGGTCATCATTCCCATATGTTTGGTTGATTTCAGAAATCATTTCTGTCTTCCCACATAACTTTTGCCTAAACTTACCTATTTTTGATTCATTTTGACAAGCACGTTGCTTACCATGGACATGCGTTTGCACCCCCAAAACATTCTGAGTCTCATAATCATATAGGTTTCCACCGTCTTTGGTAGAAAGGCCAAGTATATGAAACTCACTTGGGTCTTCTAGGTTTTCAGGGATGAGTTCTTTCTCCTTCTGGGTTAGGAAGAAAGGGTTACCCTTTCCCGGGCAATACACATTTTTTTCATTATATAAATGATTCACTTCAGAAATTACTACTGTCTTCCGATTTACTTTCTGACTAAGATTATTAACTTTTGATTCATTTTGCCCAACAGGGAATATATCGGTGATCAGCTTTTCCAAATCCAACACATTCTCACAATCACATGGATTTCTGTTATTGCTGGTGGAAAGCGCAGGTTTTTGAAACTCATTTGAAACTTCTAGGTTTCCAGAAATGATGTTTTTATCCTTTTGGGTTGGAAGGAAAAGTTAGCTTTTTCTGGGCCATCCACATCTTTATCATTATCCTCATATATTTGGTTCATTTCAGCAATTATTTCTGTCCTCCGATTTACTTTCTGCCTAAGCTTCTTATTTATTTTTGAATCATTTTGCTGAGCAGTTTGCATATCAGTGACATGCTTTTTCAAATCCAACACATTTTGGGTCTCATAATCACTTAAATTTCTATTATGTTGGGTGGCAAGATCAGCTGTTTGAAATTCATTTGTGACTTCCAGGTTTTCAGAAATGGTTTCTTTGTCCTTTTGGCTTAGGAATAAGTTACTTTTTTCTAACTTATGAATCACAAATGTCTGTCTAGAAGCTTTACTTTTATTATAAGCTAAAGCACTCTGAACCATATCAAATTTACTTTCCTGCTGGAATTGATCTGAACTTTGGGAGAAAGGGTATGTTTCCTCTTGCTCATTTGTTACATGCATTCCTTTCTTCTTACTATTCTCTGTACTTTGTTTTTCATCTTGGTCAAAGCCATTATGAAGGGTTCTTGTCTTCTGTATGTTCAACCGAGTCAGGTGTTCAGTGTTGAGGATAAAACTGGGATCTTCTGAATTCACTTTGCCATTCAGGCCAACAGATCTCTTTTCTGGTTCATTTTGAATCTTTTCCTCAACATTCATATCTGAACTATTTTTAAATTGTCTCTTTGATAGTTCTCTCTTTTTTTCAGAGCTTGAGTCTTTCACTTTTCTGAAAGTTTTGGGTCCACAGTCATTTGGTTTTTTATTACTTTTATTTTTAGTGCCTGTTGAAACTGCAACAATTTTGCTCACTTCACTAGCCGTTAAATCCATGTCAGCATCATACACAGTTTTCTGCAGTTGAAAGTCGTCATCAGTACCCTGAACTTGATTCATGCACTCTGCAGAAGGTTCACTTGCAGACTCCGATGAGTCAGGAAGGCACTGTATGTTTCTTGGCATTTTAAAATTCATTTCATTTGTATGAGCATTTATCTCATTATTCCAATTTAATTCTGGACTTGAAATCTGTTGTTGATGTACGTCTGTAATACAGGGATTGTCTGCAGAAGGATTACTTGATTCTGGTAATGACACATGTCTTTTCCTTTCAGTTATGTTACTAAAAAATGGTTTCTCCTTTCTGTGGTTGATAGGCTGGGCATTTTTCATCTCACTCATTAGAGAACTCTTGGAACTTTGGTCTGAGTGGGAATGGCTTTCTATAAAATAAAGGGAAACAAAATTCAGAAATAAGTAATGACAAGGAATTTATTATTTTAAATGAGTTAGATTAGAAATCAAGCTGTTTCACAGAGAGGATTTCTAACAATGTGTTCCGTCCAGACACTTATATTTTGAAGAATCTATGGTAATAAAAAATAAAGTAGAAATGATCAGAGTACTCATAAGGCACATTTTACATTTGTATCTATGGAGAATTCACTCTGGCATGGTCCCAACAGTAGAGTCATTAACATATATTTCTAAAGTGGGAGGGGGCTAGTGAACCCAAATTACAGTGCTAACTCTGTGATAAGGATTGCTATCAAAAGGCTATTAGCAGACAGCTAAAGTTTCCATAACTTATATGTATGTACACATAAATTTCTAGAAAGGAGAAACAATTCTAAGCTCTAAATTCAATATAGTTATAGTTCCATATCTCAATTGGAAATCTGTGACAGACATAAGCCAGACTACACTGCAGGATTAGTCTGAACTACCATGTAAATAAAAACGTGTCATCATTTTCTCTTGCTCAACCATTATACAGACTCAAGTTTTTGCTTTACCACTAATTGGTTATGATCTTGAAAAGTCACTACACCTACCTAGGCCCCCAATTTGCTTATCTATGAATGGGAGAAGATAAAACTAGTGTATTTATATATATATATATGGTATCTTTCAATTCATAAGCTAAGACACCAAGAAAAGGCTTGAGGCTGGCTCATTTCTAAACATTGCCCCCGAGTAGTATTATAGTAGCCGGCCACTGTGGACCTGACATGTGGCAGCATGTTTACTTTTAAATTAAAATTTTCATCAGCAGTTTAAAGTGGTATAAGTTAGCAAATCTGTAACACAAGAGATCTAACTTATTAACTGTTTATACATCATGGCCCTCAAGAAGAAAATGTGATGAGTGTAGCTATTTAATACTAACACTAAAAATGAATTTTTTAAAAAATCTCACCTTTGGGAAGTATATCAACAGAAGAAATATGCTCTGAGTCATCTAAACCACATACATTCTGATTATTTTCTTTAAGACAGAATGATTCTAAATTACACTGAGTGGATAAAGGTTGTCTTGTTGATACTGAAGAGGGGACATCAAGTGATGTCTTTGATGCAATGTTGTCGTCACATTGCATTTTCTCTTTGCCATCGTTGTCATCATCATCATCATCATCATCATCATCATTTGAAGTTAATGGAACCCTAAAGGCAAGTGGGAATGAATAAAAAATTTTGTATTTTACAAAAGTTATTTAGAAAATTACATGGATAGTTCTTTTCATGTTGCAATGATTTAAGATCCATCCACAAATCCCCTCTGTGTTCAATGAAGACAATTATACAAGTAGTTTCTAATAGTACAGAAGTTGGAGTAAAACAAGAATGTTTATCCCTATAGCCCCAGTGGCCCCAAAAAGGAGATAGCGGGTTGGGCTATTAGGATAATAATATTATAAATGCTCATATATAATATTTACAGCTTTCCTATAATTAATTCTATGGAATACCTAAAACTCTTCCTCCGGTTTCAGACAAGTACAATTGTATGTAAAGTTATGTGTGAAATGAAGTCTGCTGTTTCCAAAAGGCATCCATGTAAACTAAAGCCACATTCTTAGAGTAGTTAAATCTATGGTGGGGGGGGGGAGCAAAAACCCACAGAAAGTAGTCAAAAATCTGTGGGGGGAAAAGGCAGAGACCCGTAGAAGTAATCTGATAAACTGACTTTGCTGAATTTTAAAAAACGAAGAGTAGTATCAAATAAAGTAGGAGGTGGCCAGCAAATGAACCCAAATAGTGGTATTTTCTAGTTTTGGTCTATTACAAATAGTGCTGCTATGTGCTCGTAGGTGCCTTTTGAAATGTATGTATGCATTTCTGTTGGGTACATACCTAAGAGCAGAATTATTGGGTTTATAGATAGTGTTTGGCTTTAGGAGCAAGTTAGGGCATTCTCATTGTGTTCCCATTATTTAATATGCTTGCTCTTGGGTTTTTATAGATTTTCCATATCAGATTAAAGAAGTTCCCTCATACTCCTAGTTTGCTGAGAGTTTTTTCATAAAAGACTGTTGAATTTTGTCAAATATTTTTTCTGTTACTACCGAGAAGATACTACTTTTCTCTTTTGTTACTATTAATGTAACAAATTTTTAAATCCCAGTCAAAATTCCAGAAGAGAATGTATATGTGTACATACGTGTGTGTTTGTAAATTGACAAGTTGATTCTAAAATTCACATGGAAATGCAAAGGGCCAAGAAGAGCCAAGATAACATTCAAGAACAAAAACATAAATAACTAAAATGGAGATTCACACTATCAAATATCAAGACTTAGGACAGTGAGTCCAGAAACAGACTCACACACATACAGTCACCTGGTTTATGATACAGATGACACTACAGTGAGTTAGGGAAAGAATGGTCTTGTCTAAATAGATGATACAAATAGCATTTCAATATATAAGTGAAGTCACTTGTGTCAACAGGATTTCCACATTAAAAAAATAAATTATGGCCCTTCCCTCACATTATATCCCAAATTCTAGGTAGACTGAAGATCTAAATGTGAAAGGGAAAATAATAAAGCTTTTAAAAGGAAACATAGACGAACATCTCATGGCCTTCCAATTAGTAAAGATTTTCTTAAAAGGACACAGAAAGTAGTAACCATAAGGGGAATGGGGGATTAACAGATATAGCTATATAGATATATAAATTGGATTTTAAAAAGAACTTCTGTTGATTTAAAGACACCATAAAGAGAGTGATGAGGCAAGCCACAGAATAAAACACATTTGTAATGCACGAAGAATTTATATATAATGTATTTAAAAACTGCAAAAGAATGATAGACAAACAAATAGAAAACTAACATATAAACTGATGCTTAAATTAATTAATTATCAGAAAAATTAAAATTAAAACCTCGATGTAACACCAGTACACGTCTGCCAATGTGGCGGAAATGAAAAAGACAATAACAAGTGTTGAGGTAAAGAACAATAGGAATTCTCATATATAGGAATGTAAATTGGTACAACCCCTTTAAAAAACTGTTTGGCAGTTTCTCCTAAAGCCATACACTATATGTAAACCCAGTAATTCTACCCCTAGTTACATACCCAATAGAAATGTGTACATATATTTCAACAGGCATATACATAGCAGCACTATGTATGATAGAGTAAAACTAGAAGAAAAATTAAATGTTTATCATCAGAAGAATGGATAAATTATGATATAATAGTTCAATACTACACAGCAGGAATAGTATCCAACAATGAGAAGAACTGATCTACAATTACATACGACAATACAGATGAATCTCACAAACACAATGCTGAGTAAAAGAAAACAGAGACAAAAATCATACATACTGTATGATTTCATTACATGAAGTTCAAAACTAGGCAAAATTAATTAATGTATGATGTTAGAAGTCAGGATAATATTTATCCTTGAGTGGGTGCTGAGTGGTCACAAAAAAAGGGTACAGGAGGCATCTGAAGTACTGGCATAATTGTTTCTGGGTCTGGGTATTGGCCATACAACAGGGTTCACCTGTGAAAATTCACAGTACTCTAAAGATTTTTGCCCTTTTCTAACATTTGTATTATACTTCAAACAAAAGTCTACTTTCAAAAATACAGTGAAACTTTATAGAGGGCCAGTTGACACTTGATTCTTATGTTTATATGAAACAATGCATTTATAATGAAAGCCGAGATATTCATGAAAAAGAACTAAGTAAAAGAACTACATGACAACAAAATGTTCTATTTTAACACTACTGCAATTAAAATGTACTGGTACAATGTGGTGCTAGTACAGTATAATAGGCAAAATAATGCAACAAACTAGAAAGAATAGAAAGTGACATAGTAGATATAAGAATTTTTTACTATGGTATAAATAGCATTTCAATATATAAGTGAATTTACTTGTGTACATAAATAAAAGCAATAAAAACCTGTAAGTTATATAACAAAGAGAACATTGTCTAAAAGAGACAAGAGGATTTAGGTCAACGCTATTAATTCACTGAGTCATTTTACCTCACTGGACAGCAGACTGTCTTTAAAACAACAGTTTTGAAATACTCGTAGGTTGTTTACTATGACTTATAATCAAATCAATTAAGAAATGGAAATTTTGGTCAGGGGAATAACAATGAAATTAATTGTAAAGATTGGGGCAGTATGCAAGATAATAAAGGTAGAAACAATTATCAGATTTACCCAGCAGAAAACACGAGGCCAGGGGTGACCTGGAGTAAAAGAAAGAAAGAACTAAAGAGTAGCAGGACATTACAGAAAACTTGGTTCCTGAATGAGGGTAAGTTTCCAGGGAGCCCTGGAGGTACAACCTGTAACAAGATACTACACACCATCTCAGTCCTACCATAGTAGGCAACTATTGGTTGGAGAAATCCAAATACCGTATAACACACACAAACAATTATTGTGTTATATAAAAATCTAAGTACTCTGAACCAGTGTAATTCAAACCCATGTAACTAAAGGTCCATCTGTTCCTCCTCCTTCTCTAGAGTCTATGGGAAAGCTGAATATTATTTCAAAATATAAAACTGAATTTTATTATATCTTCAATTCCTCTTACTGGTACAATGTTAAAAAGTGTTTCATTATTTATTTTTAAATGTTTTTCTGTTTCAAGGAAGTGGACCAAATAAAAACTTTCCAAGTCCCACTTAGGTAGAAGTGTGCAAGTTAACATTTAACCAACTTTTGAAGCAATTACCTTGCAAATGGAAGATGCATAGACTTGCACTGTTTACTAACCCGTTTCTTCTTGCTAGCTGGCAGTAGGAAGGGACTCTGATGGAACTATTTTTGAAAAGAATAAAGAAAATGAACAGAATTTCTAATCTCATTAAACCATGTTTGTTATTAAAGCACCAAATTATACAAGGTTACCGATAGTAATAGAATGATTCTTGCATTGGTCTTCAATAGTTCAAGAAGAATAATGTGATGATAAGATCAAACACAGCTCATCCTTAACCATGCCGTCCAAAGATAATCACCACTAATACTTTGGTATAAGTTTGGTCCCAAACTTTCTTCTGTGCATATAAATAAATACACATGTGTATCCCACACAGGTACAGTATCTCTACACATGCAGTGTTTTCGATCCATGGTTGGGCAGCAGCCATCTTAAATGACATGTGGATTGACTATGTGGAGGTCGGCACCCCTAACCCGCGCACTCCACGCTGTTCGAAGGTCAGCTGTATATGCAATATGCTCATGTCTACATATGTACTATGTGATATATTATTTGATTTTATAATGTATTTTTAAATGGTGTTTTAAAATTCAAAGTCTGGGTGATTTTAAAATAGTTTTTAAATTTTGCTGATCCATATTTGCTAAATTTTCTCACATGCTTTCTGAACATGTGTTTTAATTATTTAGTCAAGACCATAAAATCAGGCAACCGTGTTTTCCTATCACAGTGCTAACATGCAATAGAAACAAGGGTAAATCGACAAGTTAATTTTAAAATTCATATAGAAATGCAAAGGACCTAGAATAGCTAAAACAACTTTGAAAAAGAAGATCAAAGTTGGCGGTCTACAGTAACTATAGTCCATACAGTAACTGAGACAATATAGTATTAGCACAAAAACAAATAAATCAAGGAAGTAGAACAGAGTCCAGAAATAGACCCACATATATTTGGTCAATTAATTTTTGACAATGGTGCAAAAGCCAAATGGGGAGCCTAGGCTTCCACACTCATCAGGCTATAATAAGGCAACTCTTCTCCAAACTAGGGGTACAGTCAGAAAAGGTCGAGGGGGGAGCTGGGACATCGGTGGTCATGAGTGCCACAGCAATATCAGTGAAGGACACAAGTTCCCTCCTCACTTTGTAATAACTCCCTTTCCTCTGGGGTGGTGACACAGGTGTCTAGCAGAAAGCCAGGATTTTCACTACTCTTTAATGGTAATAACCACCCCCTTCAATTTGCCCCCAATCCTGGTGTCAGTGGAGGCCATAAAAGTCATGAGGCACACGGTGGTGTCAGCCTGATTTCCCAGCCCCATCCATCAGTTTGGAGAAACCCCTCCCCACCAGGGTGTCAAGAAAGACTGAGTGGGGGAACCGAAACTTTGCCCCCCACTTGGCAGTAAGTGGCATTTCCCTTTACCACAGGCACAGTGTCAGAGGGAAGCTGCTAAAACAGCTTTAAACAAGATTGGGAGTCTCATAATATAATACCTAAAATGTTCAAAATATAATAAAAATAACTCATTGCACCAAGAATTAGAAAAACTAAATTTGAATGTAAAACAAAAATCGACAGACACTAACACCAAGATGACATATATATTGGGATTATGTAACAAGCATTTTAAAGCAACTATCATAAAAGTGCTTCAATAGCAATTACTACAAAGAAACAAAGTTTCAGCAAATAAATAGATGATATAAAGGAAAACGAAATGGAAATTTAAAACTGAAAAACATAATAACTAAAATAAAATAAATTAAAAACTCAACAGCAAAAGAGAGAAGACAGAGCGGGGAAATAATCTGTGAACCTGAAGAGAGAGCAATAGAAAGTACCCAATCTGAGCAAGAGAGAAGAGATTGAAAACGAGTTAACAGAGGATCAGGGCTATGTGGACTATAATGAAAGATACAACATTCAGGCCATCGGAGTCCCAGAAGGACAGGAGAAAGGGGGCAGGGCCAAAAAAGTTTTGGAGAAATAATGGCTGAAAATGACCCAAATGTGGCAAAAGAAATCAATCTGCATATTCAAACTGAGTAAACCCCAAAAAGGATAAATTCCAAGAATCCATGCCAAGACAGCAATAGTGGTCAAACTTCTCAAAACTAAAGACAAAGACAAAAATCTTAAGAGCAGTATGAGAGAAATAACACCTTACCTACAGTTAAGAATGAAAAATAAATGAAATAAGCATCTGACTCAAAGTTAGAAAGGTAAAAACAAAATTAACTACAGAAAAGCAGAAGAAAGTACCACTAAAGATAAAAACAAAAATTCGTAATTTTGAAACACCAAAGTAGTAGAACTCCAAATTAAATCCAAAAGATGCCTCTTTTAAAAGAAAAGAAAAAGAAAAACCACAACCACCTAACCTGGTGGGGGTGGCGGAGAAGGACAGGGAAAAGCCCAAATACACAAAATTAATCAACTGGGAAAGCACAACACAAAATTTAAAAAATAACATATAGCAACTCTCTGCAAATCTACTTGAAAACATGGATGAATACATACTTTTCTAAAAAATAAAAAAGAATAAAACTGACCACAAAAGAGAGAAAGAAATTTTCCTAATTATTTAAATTAACAAAGAACAACCACTTCCACCAAGAAAGACCTAGGTCCAGGTTTTACAGAAGAAGTCTATGAAACTTTTAAAGAAAAAATAATTATAATACTATGTCATTTTTTCAGAGCATAGGAAAAAGAAAACATCCAAATTCTTTTTATGAGTTTAGTGTATGTAACATTTTTATCAATGCCTAAAGACTGTACAAAAGAAAACTTCAAAGAAACCTCACTTCTGACTGACAATAAAATATTCCTAAACAAAATACTGGCAAAAAAGAATTGAACAGCACATTAAAAGAAAAATAAATTATTTCTCAAATTTATTCCAGAATTGCAAAATCAGGAAAGCTACTACTAAATAAGTCATCATATTAATACACCTGGAAAAAAAGACCATGTGATCATTACCATAGGTGCTAAAAATGAGTTTTGCAATAAAGGTAAGGAGGAATATGAGATAGAAGCTGGTGGGGGTCTATAAGTAGAGTGCAAGGTTTTCTTTTCTTCTCTTTTCTTTTTAAGATGGGAGATAACATTTCTGCATCTCGAGCCAACAGTAAAAGACAACTCAAGTTGTCAACAGGAGCCCAGTTTAGTAGATGAGAAGTCCATTCTAAGCAGCACAAAAAGAATGAGGAAGCATTCCCTCTAATCATATGGAGAGATCTCAGGATATATCATATAAAAAAAACAGTATAGAATGCTATCTTTTGTATAAGAAAGAAAATTAAAAAAATATTTATACTCGTATGTTTTATTTTAATATAAAGAAACAAATGAAAGCAGTTACCTGTGTAGAAGATGTGGGGAAAGAGAGGAGAATGGAGAACAAAGTAGCCAGAGGCAGAACAGCAGCACATGTGAGATGTCATTCTATACTTTTTTATATTGGTCTGATTTTAGAACCATTCTGTATTACCCATCGTCCTTCCCCCAAAACAGAAAGAAATTTCGAAAACCGATATGCAAAAGTTAGTCTGTTAATAAAAAGTCCAAAAACATGAACACTAAAGTTATATGCTGACCCTTCATCCTTCAGCTTCTGCATCTATTTATCCTAGTTTTTACTTTTCCTAAATCCAGATGCTGATCTCAGCCCCCTTCAAGTTCTCCAAAGAGAGCCATACAAAAAGCATCTGAGTACAATGTTGACTCTACTAAAGATTTTTTAAAGAGCCAATGAAGGGACAGAGCTTTACATCACATAACTCACAACAGACCGTTGAGCAATGTTTTTAGGGCTATCTGTTCTCCAAAGTTCCCTGAGGGATGGATGGTGTGACCCCTCCCCCTTCTACATCTCGCCAATTAGCTTCTTTCTCTTATTCTCCAAGTCAATTCTAGTACTGACTTTACACTTCCCTTTACATTGCTATATCTGATTCTAGTCTTAGTAATTGACACAGTGAAAAGCATCTCTTTTCCTTAGAGGGTGCTAAATGTATAAGGCACACCTCTGCTCACTGCTTGTCCTAGGTATCAAACTTGTAATGTTAGCAATGACACCTTTTGGAAACATTATTCCACAGGAACTTTTACACAAATCCTTTCTTCATCCAAGTGTGGATTAAGCTAGACAATGAAATACCTACTCGTTGGCTAGCTTTTATAAACATTCTGATAAGGAGCTAACCACTGACTACATAGGTTGACAGAGTTCCTATCTTCCTACTACAAAGACTATGCATTTAGGAGACTTACATATGACTTTTTAAAGTTTCTAAAAGGAGTGACATGCAGAAATTTAGAAAACACAGGAAAATACATACACAATAAAAAGTAATGCTAGCTAATAGTTATTGCACTTACCTTATTGTCGGGACACATGCTGGCCACATGAACCACTTACACTAACCCTTTGTAGATAGATATACTACCATTATCCACACCATGCAGATGAGGATACTGAGGGTCAAAGAATTTAAGGTCAAGGTCACAGAACCAGAAAGCAGCAGAGCTGGGATCTAAATATGGGCAATCACATTGAAAAAGCTACCCTCTAAAGCATTAAACTGCCCCCAGATTCAATCAAGGAATTTATCTACAATTGGGACTTTACTAATCTTTTTTTAGTTTATGTATCATATATATTTTGCCTTCTCATTAGTTATTCCTTCAACAATTAGTTTTCCTATTTAGATAACTGAGTTAATTTCATTAATATTTGATCCTTTTTGCTTCCTGATTTTTCTATTGATTTTATTATCCTCATGCTAGATTATAAATGCTCTTTAAATATTAATATTAATGCTTTATATGCCATATGTTTAATTTTCCCAGTCTGCAATTTACCTTTCATCTTTATGATTTTTAGCCTTCTAAAAAAATTATTTTTAGAAAATCCATCACTAGCTTCCTTTATGGTTTCTATCTTTGTTTCTACGTATAGAGTCCTCTCCTACATAATGTGAATTCATTTGTAATTTCTTCTGATTTTACATGATTTAATTTTTTTACATGTAAATCCATTTAAAGTTTATTTTAGAGAATGGTATAAAGTAGCATCTGCCTCAATATTTTTCCTCAAGTAGATTTTTAATTATGTCCATCTTTTTTTAATAATACAAATTCTTTCCTAATTTGAAATACTACCTTTCTACTTATGTCTTTTATACTTTTTAGTCTGTTTAGAGGCCATTATGTTCTACTGAGCTGTATAATCCTGTGTTACTCTTAATCAAAACCTAAATTTTATATAAAAAATTTCAATAACTAATTATACCAAATGATTATGTGCTATTGTCCCTTTAAAATTAATATTATCATCATTACTTTGCAGAAAGTTTATGGTATAAATGTCTAACCTTGATGCTACTTAACTAATCTCCAGTATTCTCAGTAATACTAAAAAATTACACTACTTACACACAAATTCTACTTACCTCAGAAAGAGTGCTCATTTCAATTGCAGTTATCAAGTTATTGTTCGTGAGTGCTTCTATTTCTATAAGCTTTTTATTCTGTATGTGTAAAAAAAAAGAAAGACCCTTTTTAATCAATTAAGATTTGGACTTTATATCATACATTAATGAATACCATCAGCTGAGAAGACTTAGAAAATTACATGGGGCCAAAAACTAGATCACATTAAGCTAAATAAAATGGTAGTACACTGTATAGTTCAAATACACATACACACACACACACACACATACACACACATAAACACACACATTTTGAATGCTTTTGAAGTATTACTCATAAATTTTCCTACCAAGGAAAATTTTGTATCTTCTTATAATAATATTAATAATACATTACATGGCAAGTGAACATAGTTTGTCAGCTATAGGAATTTAACCCTCAAGTGCAGTCATTTTTCCATTTTTAAATTAATTTTCACTCATTTTAGAATTAGATCTATAGTTGCAGTGTAGCAAATCATGGGGTCTTACTGCCCTGTCTATGGACAAGGTTAGAAATTGGAAGGAAAAGCAACTACTACAATCTTCAATCTGTTTGTCCAATGAAATGCTGGGATTAAAGGAGAATACAAATAGTCTGGGAACTCCCTTCCTTTCAATTCCCTGGAAGAATTACACCTACCTTGTTAAAAATGTATTAATGCACCAAGCTTTGCTTATGATAGTCAATCAAATGTTGATCAAAGTATTATACTAGTTAGCAGAGCCACAAGTACACATTTACAATGGAGACTTAAGACACCGACCGGTTTTATTGGTTTGCCCATTAACATAGCACACTCTTTCAATATTTTTTTGCAATAATTGGAGATTTGAAAAACATTTTTAGAGCTTCTATAATAATATAGTTAAGATTTTAATTATAATTTAGAATTCAAGCACAATATAGTTTCCATACCAAATTATTTAGCTTTAGGCGAAGAAATGTGTTCTCGAAATTCAGTTTCTCCACTTCTTTTTGCAATAACATCTTTTCAGTTGTAATTCTTCGAGAATTCTCTTTCTCTCTACTAAGAGCCTGAGCTAATGCCCTGTTGTTGTGCTTTAAAGATATTTTGAAAATAGAAGAATTGTCTGTAAAAAAATTTTAATAGTTAATAGTGAGCATATACCATAATAAATTTTCATATTCCTTAATGAAACCACTTTAGACAAAATGTATTTCACTTTGTAAGTTTTAACTGCAGGTTGGAAAAGAAGATAATGACAATACAGATGCAGTTTTGAAAAAAATGCACTTACAGTTTGGAACTGAAGAAATAAAAGCTAGGTAGAAGATGATGAACAAAAGACATGTGAGAAATGCAGGATGTTTGTGAATACAGTTAGGAATAATACTAGGATTCTAGTATAGACACAGCATTCTAGATAATTAGATCAGTCACAAAAATTAAAATCTTAATACCTGCTGCCCTATCTTCCTTTCTATCTCTGACTAGGAGGTAGAATGGAGAAGCTGATCCTGCATTTCTAACTGGAAATGTCCCATAGGAATTAGGATAGACAATCTGTGAAAAATTGAAAGCCAGATTCTGTGGCTTCAGAACTGAACCAATTAGTCAGTGTTCCCAAAGACCAGTTTTCAAAACCTTGAGTGAAAGGGAGCATGCTTACTATGACATTGGCTAGACCATCTGCATGAACCCTGTGGGATATTCTACCTCCACCCCAAATATCCTGCCTCTCATATGTAGGCATCTATTACAATCTAAACCGACCCCTTCTCTTTATAAGCACTATGCAAACATAATTTAAATCAGAAATGCTTTTCTGTTAGCAAACAAACTTAATTGTGAATTCCTTGCTAAAACTCACCTTAAATATAGTATGTTCCTTTTGTACACTTATGGCATACTTGTAGTTTCATAATTTTGATTTACATGCCACTATTCAAAAACATATCCCAAAGAATAAAGTATAAGTATATACAATGTTTATAAAAGTAACAATATTTTTAAAATACTCAGGCAAAGTCTGGGCATCTAAAAAACAGGGTCCAAAAGAGTACTTTATCTTTGGTACAGAGAAAGAAGTTTCACACAGCCACCTTTAACATAGCAAATGGAAATAGAGTAGAACCAGTTTAGGACTTCCAGAAGGTAAAGGATAATAATGTTTTCCCGTTGCACTCCTCAAACTCAGTATATTCCTTCATAACAGTGAGTGTGCAATGGTCCCGCCACAGAGAACAGGACAAAGCCACAATAGGAGGTGGGCTACTACATTGCATGGCCCTAGGGACCTGGGTAGGGGCAACCTTGTGATTAAAGATACTCAGAAGGTTCGGCTATTCACAAGGCACAGTTACCCTTGCCAGGAGTTATATCAGGAAACCTGCCCTGCTCCTGCTAAGATGGGCATGAAACACTGAGATATTTTCTAAAGTAATGAAAATTTATCTTGGAGAGCTTTTCTTTCTCTCTCTCTCTCTCTCTCTCTTCTCTCGCACTCGCTCTCTCTCTCACAACCTTCCGACATCTTAGCTCCAGAATCCATGAAACCCCATCCCTAAAATGCTCAGTGCCCTCATGATACGCTCTGGCTATATAAAAAAACCCCCTATCTGGGCCAACCACCTCTAGATTGCCCATCATCAAATTGCTACAGCATGCCAGAACAATCACTTTGTCAAGCTCTTTTCTAAGAATGTCACATTGGCATTTTTCTTGCAGTACAGGAGGTAGCTGCCTTAGGCTACGCCAGCCTCACTGCTGAAAATTCAGCTGTCACCACTGAGCGTAAGTCATCATAACCATTCAACTAACAGGATTTGAAGGAGGTAGGAAGGACTGAAAAGGGAAAAAAGTATCAGTTAACAAAAATAGTCATTTTAGTCCTTTTCTAGACTTGATAAAGTACAAAATACTCTATTAATTCTCCAGGCACAAATAAAAACGTGTGTATACTTTAAAACTAATGATAATGCACTTACTTATTATTTTTGTTTTGATTTTTGAAGCAAGAGAAACATTCAACTTAGCAGTCCTTGAAATTCTTTTGTCTTTCACATGTCTCTTAATTCCTGAGGTAAAAAGTGAGCCAGTTTCTGTCACTGGGTACTCCATCACTGAAGGAAAAAAAAAAAAAAATGAAGGAATAAAAAAAAAGGACGAAAGGGAGGGAGGGAGAGAGAGAAAGAAATCATAGTATTGATTAAAAAAGAAAAAAGAGCAATTGATAAATTTATTCTAAAAAAGTAACAATCATAACTTAAATGATATAATTTGCACATAAGTATTTACAAAACCCTTTGTATAAAATCTGAAAGTATGAATGTAATCAAGTGGTTTAAAGTAGAATCCAAAACAGTAAATGACTCTGATTTTTCATTTAAACCTATGCTCTTACATCTGTGTGCCAGGAGCTAGGCTAGGCTAGGGACAGGAAATGATATGGTTGTATAGGAATGCATAATTACAGATGCATAACCCAACGTGGGTATAGGCACTGTTTTAATACAATGTAAGAAGTATAATCTTAGATATGCACAGAAGAGCTACACCTAATCTTACTGGGGCGGGGGGGGGGGGGGGGGGGCGTGGTGTCAGAGGAATCGGCAGGAAATCTTAAACTTATCTATTTGTCTATTAGAGTTATGATCTATTGAACCTGAAAGTATCATAGTGGAAACAAGAAGATAATCACATTCTAATAGGACAAGAATAATGGATATAATACACGAAGCTCAGAAAGCGATTAACTCTACCTGGGCTAGGGAAAAGGATCAGAAAAGCTTTTACTTGGTACAGGTGATACTGAGCCATGTACTTGGACAAGACCAACCTCCCAAGCCCCGCCCTTCCCCAAGCCTCCTTGCCTCCATCTGCAGAGATCTGAAGACACTCCATTACCAGCACCTGCGTAACCCCCAATTCTCAGCCCCTCCATCACTACGTACCTCAAGTCCACAGGCCTAATCTCACTATGCTCATTATGTCAATCACCACAAGAACCCCAGCCTCCTTCACCCTCATCTCCCTCACCCTAATCCTCCTCCAGCTCTGTACATCCCTCATTCGGTCCTGCGGGTAGGCTGAAAAATGCCCCCCCCCAAAGATATCAGGTCTTAATCAATGTCATTTGAAACTTAATGTGGAAAAGGGTCCTTACAGATGTGATTAAGGATCTTATGATGGAGAGATTATCCTGGATTACGTAGCTAGGCCCCCAAATGACATCAGTAGCGTCCTTACAGGAAAGAGGCAGACATTGGAGTGATGTGGCCGGAAGCCAAAGATTGCTGGCAGCCACTAGAAGCTGAAAGAGGCAAGGAATGGATCCTCCCCAGGAGCTTCCAGAGGGAATACAGCCCTGCAGACACCTTGACTTCAGCTCAGCGATACTGACTTTGGACTTCTGGCCTCCGGAACTGTAAGAAAATACATTTCTCTTGTTTGAAACCACCCAGTTTGTGGTCATTTGTTACAGCAGCTACAGGAAATGAATCAAATCTCCACATCTCACTCTTGCCCAACTCATGAAGTCCTTTGGAATTTACCATCCACCATCATCCAGACCTCTAGCCTCAATCTCTTTCCTAAACATTCCTTTCATCTGCTTGAACCAGCAGCCTCTCCTAGGGGGAGTGAATTCTCCTGCATTCCTGTCAGGCGGTGGCCTTTGTTTCCCCATTCATGCTTGCAGACTATTCATCCTCCAGCTTGAATATAATGTCATCAGACTCTAATATCTCTTACCCCTTCCTCAGTGCTATTGCCAACTGCCAGCCTCTTAGTTAGTTGATAATTCCATGTCCTGGCTCCCCGTTACTCTGAGAACACTGAAGCACCCTGTGGAGGGCTCTCCCGTTACAATTACCTACCCACTATGCTCCGCATCTGTGCACGTGTCTTCTCTCACACTATCATGGGTAAACTATCCTTCTCAGGCCAAGCGTTCCTTACTTAGAGGTCCATGCACTGGATCTCATGCCTTCCTACCTCCTCAAAAGCGTAACTCCAACAATTCTTTCCTCTACTGGATCATTCTCAGTCGTTTCCTTCTCCACTGGATCATTCTCATCAACATACAGACACACTGCTGCTTCCTTCACCTTAAATAACCCTCTCTTGTTCCCGCTGCATTCTCAGAGTACTACTCCATTTTTCTGCAGACCTTTACAGCAAAACTCCTTGAAAGAATTGTTCTATACTCACAGTTGCCAATTCTCTCATAAACCTACTTCACTCAGGCTTTTACTCCAATTACTCCATCAAAACTGCTTTTGCCAAAGTTTCTAAGGTCCGCCACTCTGCTAAATCTAACAATGGTCAATTCTCAGTTCCCACCTAACTTGATCTATCAGCAGCATTTGATATGGTTAATTTCTCCTTTCTCAAAAACTATCTTTCCTTGGCTTGCAGAACACCAGCCTCCTGGCTTTTTCTCTCCCTCCCTAACTGGCTGATCCTTCTCAGTTTCCTTTACAGATTCTTCCAGACTATAATAGGTTATCTCCTTGGATCGCCTGTCTGTCTACACTCATTCCTTTGGTGATTTCATAGTCACGGCTAAAATACCACCTAGCCAAGAACTCAAAAATGTATGTCCTCGGTTTAACTCTTCCCTGGACTTCCCTGGATTTATATACACATAGTCATCTACTCGCAGTTCCACTTGCATAATGAAAACAGGTGTGTCAAACTTAAACTGCCCAAACCTGCTGCACTCATAGAGCTGTCTCCATTTCAGTCAATAGCAACTCCATCCGTCCAATTGCTCTGGCCAAAATTCTCACTCCCACTTTACCTTCACAATACACTTAGAATCCGACCACTTCTCAGTACCTCCACTGCTACCCACTTAGCCCAAGGCACTGACATGTTTCACCTGAATTACTGCCATAGCCTCTTATCCCCCTACTTCCACGCCTGCCCTCATTATTCAAGTGTTTTTATTGGTCTATACAATCTAAAACTCTCCAATGGTTCCCATTATCTTTCAGAGTAAAAGCCAAAGTCCTTACAATGGTCTAGAAGTCCTTCCACCATCTCCTCTTCCCATTTCTCTAATTTGAACTCCTCTGCCTCCCCCGTAGCCCATTGCTTTCAGGACACATTGGTCACCAAGATCTCAGTACTCCTGGCATCCATCAGGCATTCTTCAGCCTCAGGTCCTTGGTTGGTTATTCTCTCTACAGAGGAAGCTCTTCCTCCAGATACACAAATGGCTCATTCACTCTTCTCCTTCAAGTCTTTGTTCAAATGTCACCTTCGCAGTGAGGCCATGCACAACTGTAGCTCCTTCCCCTCACATGTCCCATAGCTCTTACCCGTCTCTACTTTTTCCACAGCATTTAAATCACTATCTAATACACTATAGAATTTACTTATTGTCTGTCTTCCCCAACTAGAATTTACTCTGTAAGGTCCAAGATTTTTGTCTGTTCTATTCACTGATATATTGCCCAACTCACATTACAGTGCATGGCAAAAATAATATGAACATAGTAAATACTTGTTGAGTGAATAAATAAGTCTTAATACCGGAGACTTTTGTCAGGTATCAAGATTAACAAAGGTGTTCCAGAAAAAAAGAAATGGCATGTGTAAATGCATGAAAACAGAACATTTAAGAAAATACAAGTCATCTCTTGCTGCTGGAATGTTACTACCCTATTTCTGTTTCCCGTTACAGCAAAACTCCTTTAAAGAGTTGTCTATACTTGCTGTCCCCAATTCATCCCCTCCCATTCTTTCTTTTTTTATTACTTATTATTAATTTATTTTTCAATTATATTAGACATTCAACGTTATTTTATATTAGTTTCAGGGATACAGCATAGTGCTTAGACATTTATATAATGTATGAAGTGATTCCCCCCTATAAGTTTAGTACCCATCTGGCATTATACATACTTATTAAAATATTATTGACTACGCTATAATATTATTCCCTACGCTATAATAAATTCCCTATTATTATTTACTTTTATATTCCCGTGACTATTTTGTAATTGCCAATTTGTACTTCTTAATCACTTTATTTAACTGTTTCACCAGGCCCCCAACTCCTCGTGGAATAGAGAACAAACATAGATATAGAGAACAAACTGAGGCTATCTGATGGTTATCTGAACAAACTGATGGTTATTAGTTAACCATCTATATCTCTATATATATGAGTCCGTTTCTATTTTTGCTTGTTTGTTTATTTTGTTCTTTAGATTCCACATATAAGTGAGATCATATGGTATTTGTCTCTCTCTGTCTGACTTATTTCACTTAGCATAATACTCTGTAGGTCCATCCATATTGTCACAAATGTTTAAGATTTTATCAATAAAAAGGAAAAGACATTCTAATGAATGGGAGAAGATATTCACCAATGATACATCTGATAAGGTGCTAATAGCCAAAATTTATAAAGAATTCATACAACTTAACACCAAAAAAAAAAAACAAAAAAAACCAATCCATTAAAAAATGGGCAGAGGACCTGAATAGACATTTCTCCCAAGAGGACATACAGATGGCCAGTAAACATGAAAAGATGCTCAATGTCACTAATCATCAGAGAAATGCAAATTAAAACCACAATGAGATATCACCTCTCACCTGTCAGAATAGCTGTAATCAATAAATCAAAAAACAAGTGTTGGCAAGGATGTGGAGAAAAGGGAGCCCTCAGGCACTGCAGATTGGTGCAGCCACTATGGAAAACATACGGAGGTTCCTCAAAAAATTAAAACTATAACTACCTTATGACCCAGCAATTCCACTTCTGGGTATTTATCCAAACAAATCCAAAACACTAATTTGAAGATATGGTCACTGCAGCGTTATTTACAGTAGCCAAGATATGGAAGCAACCTCAGTGCCCATCAACAGATGACTGGATAAGGAAGATGTGGTGCCTATATACAATAGAAACATTCCATATTACTCAGCCATAAAAATGAAACCTCCCTTTCTCTCCTGATCCATCCACTCCAATTGAGTTTTTGCTCCCATCACTACTGTATGCAAACTGACTGTTAACGTCACTAGATTGCTGTTGCTAACTCAAACACACAAGTCAAGGTCCATTTCTCATATTACTTGCTCTATGAGCAGTATTTAATATCTGATCATTCTCTCTTTGAAATACTTTCTTTAGCTGGCTTCCAAAACACCACATTCTCCTTCCTGGGTGTTCCCCTTCCTCATGAACCACTTCTTCTAAGCCCCTTCTGCTGGTTATTCTTCAGCTCTCTAACCTCTTGCTATTAGAGTGCCCCAGATTTCAGTCCTGGGGTCTCATCTATTTTCTATTTACATATACTCCTTTGGGGCTATCATCCAGTGTCCTGGCTTTTAAATCTAAATGCTGATGACTTGCAAATTCATATCCCCCATCAACTCCAGACTTATTCATACAATCGCCTACTCCTCATGTCCAAATTCGATTTCTAATATGATCCTCCAATTTAACATGACCTAATAACCTCCACGCCCACTCCCTCCACCCAAATCAGTTTCACTGTGTCCTCTCCCTCTCACTTAATGGCAACTCCAACCTAGTTGGTCAGGTCAGAAACCTCTTCTTTCCCATTCCTCATCTACTCTATCATAAATCCTGCTGATCTGACTTTCACAACCTAGCCATGTGGGCCCCTTACCACTATTTCTACAGCTACCACTTGGATCCACGTTGCCATTCTCTCTCTTATACATCATTGCTACTGCTAAATAAGTGGTATCCCTGCTTCTACCTCCATCCCTATTTATTCTCAACCCAGGAACCGAAAAGATCCTTTTAAAACTTAAGTAAATTTGTGTCACTCCTCTGTTAAAAACCCTCCAGTGGCTTTCCATCTTGCTTAAGACTGAAGTCATAATCCTATATGTACTACACGACTCGACACTTCCGTTCCCCAGTTCTCCATCAGTACCTCTCTAACCTCTTCACTGCTCTTCCTTTTGCTCACTAAGCTCCAGCCACACTGGCCACCTTGGCATGCTCCCACTGGCAGAACCTTTGCATTCCTTTTTCCTTTGTATCAATTGCTCCTTCAAATAATCACAGGGTTTGCTCACTTCCTTCAAGTCTTTGCTCAAACGTCACTCTCTTAGTGACCTTTCCCAGACCAAACTATTTCAAATTGCACAACTGACCCCCTTTCCTCTATTGACTTAATGTCTAACACAAAGTTACATAATTTTCTTATTTACTGTCTGTCTTCTACTACTAAAATGTAAGTTCCATGAGGGCATGGATTTTTTATCAGATTTGTTTGTTTCTGTACTCTTAGTGCCTAGAAAACGCACATGGTAGCTACTACATAAACATTTTTTGAGAAATGACAATGAATAAACAGAATAAATTTTAAATAGTAAAAACTGCCCAATATTAGAATGAGTCTTCTTTGAAAGTGTGAAGCAGATGTTAAGAAACATCAAGCAAATAATGGCAAGATGGTTTTAGAAGAAATTTCTGAATGGGGAAGAAACTGAACCAGGAACCTTCCAACACTCGATGCTCGATGCTTCTTCTAAAAGTTTTGCCTAAAAGAAACTTCAAGTAATAATAAAGATCATCACCTATTCCACAGGTAGTAAAAGACAGGCAAACACAGAAACTGCATGCAAATTGTTGCGTCTCACACACCTGAAAGGGATCCTACGGTAACACAGAAATGTCCATTTCTAAAAAAAAATCCAGTCAAGAAGATCAACTCTCAATTAGGAAACCAGAGCTGAACAGCCCTCCCAAATAAGTCAGTTCTTAGTTCCCTACCTTAATAAATGGCACTACCAATCAATCACCAAGCACCCACCCAAATACTCATGCCAGAAATCAGAGCCTTCCTTTACATTGCCCTGTCACCCTCCACTTTAACAACCTGACCATTTCCACTTTAGGAGCCAAAGCCAGGACCCTGGACTACCATTCCAGGGTGACTTACGATACAGAAATTGAGGTCTTATAAATAGTGGTTGGACTGTGTTGGAGTCCCAGTTCCAACATTTCATCCAACATTTCACAGCTATGTGATCTCTAAGTCTCAATTTCCAGATGTAGAAAATTATAGAAAATAAGGGCATCCCAATTATAGGAAATACATGAGCCAACGTGTATACAGTGCCTAGTACTGGATCTGGCACATAGTCGGCACTCACTAATAGTGTCGTTACTACCCTGCACCTCTTTTCTGGCCAGCATCTCAGCTATCTCTAAATCAGAAATACTCAGTTCCACCTCCAATTTTCCTGAATTGGATCCCTTCTCTAGAAAACTCATCGTCCCTATTCCCTACCGAAATCCTGCCTATACATCGAGACACGGTCCGAGTTCCAAGTTCTTCCCAGTCGGCCCCCATCTCTTCGCCGTCAGCCAGCCTCCCTTCCACAGAAGCGCTCCAGAGGAGAAGGCTCCTTCAAGAACTTGGGTAGGCGGTCACTAACGTGCATTCGGCAGCTACTCGTCTTTATCGCGCATCTACAACCGGAGAGATACTGCTCTAAAATACGGGAGTAGAGCAGTCACAAAACACAGAAATCCCTTCTTCAAGGAGCTGACCTTTCAACTGGCAGCTCGCTCCCCTCAACCAGCCAGGTGTTCAAACCCCAGGAACAAAAGGTAGCGACTTAGATCCAAACCAGGCACTCTCCCAACGAGCCCCCCGGAAAGGGTGCTGGGGCCCCGGTTCCGGACACCTGAAGGCGGAGGATGGGCTTGACCGCGGATCGCTGGGGGTTCGGCTGACCCAAGACTCAGGAGGACAGAGCCGGGAGGTTCGGCCCGGGAAAGACATGGATCCCACCAGACAGGGGGAGGCCACGCCAAATGTCAGACGTCACTGACTTACCGCTTTTTTTTAGCGTGGAGGGACCACCACCAAACTCCCGGAGCCCGGCGCCCGCAGCCAAAGCTCAGGTTTAAACTCTGCAGCCGTTGGCGTTTGCCACATTAGCCAATCAGGTCCCGAGAAGGCGGTGCAAAAGGGCGCTGTTACCAGGAAGTGGGAGGCGGAAGGGGCGGGACCAGGCGGAGGACAGGAGGGGGCTTGGCCAGGAGAACCGAACTGCCCCAGCGGGTGGGGAAGGGGGCACCCTGCGGCTTGAGCATGGGTTACTGCGCTGCTGCCTGATGAAAAAGGAAACGATCCTTTGACAAAACTGTCTCTATCAACCAGAGGTCTAAAAGGCCTGACAGCCACCTGAAGTTTGTTGGAAAGTTTTTGTTGTTTATGACACTATTGTGAGACTGCCAGCACACATCTTACCTTTTCTTCTGCATCTTTGCCCTATGATGCCTGCACCGTTATTTAGTTTTCACTTGGAAAAAGAGGCAATGAAATTTCGTTGGAAATCCTGGATCTCATCAATATTTAGGTCTTGTGCTAATGGTCTGTTTTAGCTACATGTACAAGAATAGTATTTTCCAATATACACAAAATACATAAAATATATATTATTATGCACTTTATGTTCCAAGAGAATTAGCTTAGTTTCCTTTCACAAGTGACTTTCATAATCTATACAAATAATTTGGAAAAATTATGCAGAGAATAAAATTTACTTTTTGTATGCCATTAGACTGAAAATGAAAATAGGCTGTTAAATCTAGGGTTTAATAATTGATTATGCAACGATATAGTCAACTTCATACTCTTGTCAATATTTTGTTCATTTAGGGACATTCGAGGCTCACACCTTTCCATTTTACTTTAGAGAATCCAGAGAAATGAAGCAAAACATGACTTTGAGTTAGACCTTTTAGTCTAATATATTTCAAAATCAGTCGCCAAAGAGATCTGGCTACATGAATCTTGTGTAAGTCAAAACGTATTTATTTTGGTCCAGCTGCTAAAGTTACAGCATATAGTACAGTACAAACTTCAATAATAGTGGTTTAGAATGTAATATACTGGTTATAGAAATTTCTGGTTATCTAGGGGTTAACTAGTACTATATCTTGTTTACCCATCCTGACACATTAAATGCTCAATATTTGTTATATGTTGTTTTTAAATGAACCATGTCATGGCTCTGCCATTGAGTGGTTATTTAATTTTCTCCAAGTCACTTAATCTTTCTGAGTTCTTGTTTCCTCATTTGTAAAATGGAGGTTAATAACAACATCCAATATATTTTTATGATGGTTCCCAATCAACAGACCCTTTTGTTCAAATACAATAATATTGCTTTCCTTCTGACTCATTTTGTAGCTATAACTTCAAAAGCAAAACAAATAGAGGGAAACTGGGCAGTCAGAGGTAGGAGGGATGTTAAAAATTTTATCAAGACGTGAATGCCAACATCTCTTTTTCAAAAAGTGCTTTTTCAGAGAAGTTGAGAGAATTTAATGAACCAAGTGCTTTTTAAATTCTAAAAGCTCTTGAAAATGTAAATTCTTATCATACACAACCATAAACTTAAAAAGTATAATTAATTGGGCTGAACTTAACCCGATCTCAGATTGCTTTCGGGTATTTTGCCTTTTGGTATAATGGATAGAGGCAGGTGCCCTGGATTAGGAGTGTGAAGATGCAGATAATTGTATCTTGAATACACATTAGTTGTATGTTCTTTGTTGCAAGCTCCTTATCTACAAAATAAACCAATTAAATTAAATGAGCTCACAGTTCTGTTGTGATACTCTCCTGCACAAGGCACTGGTTTTGCTTGTCTCCCTTCATTTTCCTTTATTCTTATTCTCATTGGTTGTCTGATTTCCTCTCTCTAAAGGTAGATTCCAGTCAATTAAAATCTGATTATCCTACCCCACACTCCCCACACTAATAAAGGGGTAGAAGGAAAGGGAGAAGAGGAAGGCTAACCGCCAAACAACACAACAAAATTCTTCTTTAACATCTCAGCATTACTAAAACAAAAATCATCCAAGAAAAATCATCCCTGAATGCCCAGGAGAAGACATACTGCAAATCAATAAACTAATAAAAGAAAGTGAAAATAGTGTACTTACATCTTATTAAACCACCGGATCCGTCTGGCAGGTTGAATTGCACCAAGAAAAACTAGCCCAGGCTCCCAGAAGCAGGAAAGGACAATGTGTGGTTTAATGCAGTTCCGGAGATGACAGAGATGTGGGCTTCCAAATGGGCAGGAACAGGGGGCCCTGGCAGCAGACGGGGACGCAGCCCCTGTTCAGCCTTTGAGGATGCCACTGCTCTCGCACAATCAGCAGTAGCCCTACGTGCTGCCGCCGGGATCATCACTGCGGCTGTCTCTGGAAAACGTGGCATGACTGTGCTGCGGTTCCCCCGTCCCTGCTACTGGGCATCACTAGCTCCTTTTGCTAGGCCTGGATCATAAGCTGCAAGCCCTGGCTGCAAGGGAGTTCTGGACCTTCAGCCTGTGTCTGACTTTTTCAGCTTCGTAGTGAAAGGCCTCCCACCTAGACTCAGGAAAGGCATTTTGAGCTGGACCATCAAAAGAAAGACAAAGGTGCATTTCAGTATTTTATGCTACTTCACTGTAATAACTATCTCTGTTTTCTTTGATGAAAAGACTTCCTGCTGTGCCAGGCAAGGGATAGGTAATAAATGCAGTAGCATCGGACACCATATATCGAGAGTTTACCACGTCCGGGCACTGTGTCAAGACCTTTATATACCTTTTTAATTCTCACAGTGATCCTATGTGGTGGGTACTGTTATTTCCTTCTCACATTTGAGGCAACTGAAGCACAAAAAACTGAAGTAACTTCTGCAAAGTTTAGTAAGCAGTGCTGCTGGCGTGTGAACCCAGGCAATTTGGCCTGGGCCTCTGAGGTAACACAAGAGGCTTGTCATCTGTCACTTCAATTCGAGGCATGACATCCATGAAGTGAATTTCCCCATGCTGCCTGCATGCCAGCCTTCTCTTTTTCTTCAATGTACGTTTTTTGGGGGAGTCCCTTTTGCTCCTGGCATTATGCGAGGAGTGAAGATGGGTGAGGTAAACGCTCTTTCCTTAAGGGAGAAGGCCCACAAGCAAACAATCCATTCCTTTACATTAGGATAAGTAGAGACCTGAGGTGCTTCAAGATTGCTTCTCTGGTCCGGGCAAGGGCAGGGAATATGTAATAGGGACACCAAGGGCTCTTACCTCTAATTGAGATATGTGTGTGGGGGCGGGGAAGAAGGGAGGCTCCCCTCTGGAGGGAAACTATAATCAGAGGTCTTAGTCTACCCTGGGGCTGGCTGGCTATCCCTCCAGCAGCAGTTCCAATTGCAGCTCCTTCCCCTACATACACAATACTAGTCCACATGCTGGTGGTCTATATTAAGAGACTTGTGTGGGTCTACTTCACAACCTCTGTCCTGTGCCTCCATAGTGAATTACAGAAAGGTTTAAGTATTTCTTTACTCAAGATTTCCATTGATAAAATCCAAACCATACAACGTGGAGGCTTAAAAGGCAGCTGTTGTGCCCACTGGCTTTACTAGTGGACTTACACTTAACACGTACCATCCAACAGTGCAGGGCCCTGAAGCCCACATCTCCAGAGTTCTCTCCACGTGGACATAGTTCCCTGGCTGCTGGAGAGATCTCCCAGTTGATCTGTCTGTACCCTTCCTGATCACATCCCCCTCCTCCCTTCTACTACTCACTGCAAATGCAAGGAAACAGCACTTGTGGAAAATAATGAATTCTGCTGGTAAAGTCCCTGGGGAATACCTAGGTGAAAATGTTCAGCAGGCATGCAGATGTCAAACAGGGAGCTCCAAAGAAATGTCTAGATTTGGGAGTCAGTGTGAACAGCAATAGAAATCACTGCAGTCGATTAAGTTATGGAGGAAGAGTGTGTAGAGCAGAAAGAGGGTAGAAGGTAGACCTGGTGAACACCGTGTATGGAGGAAAAATGAAAGGGCAACAGGAGAGGCAGTGAGAGGTGGGAGGAAACACTGGCCCCCTGGAGGCCAAGGGAGGAGGACCTCATTCAAAGAGGGGAGAATAAATCTTGTCTTAAGCAGCAGGGAGATGTGAAAAATAACAGCCCTGGGAATGAATAGTTAAGGAGTCACTCATTTCTCAGCAAAGAGGATGCAGAGATGAGAACATGCAATTCCTTAAGGATTAAAAGAGAAGTGACAATAGTTACAGGGGAATACAGGGTGTAGGGAGGGTTTGTATTCTTTTCATAGGCTGGGGGAAAGCTAAAGGGGGAGGAGAATGGATGATAGAGAAAAGAGGTGGGTAGTAATGGAGCAGAGTTCTGTGGTTCCAGAGGTTGGAAAAAGGACCAGCCACGGACTGAAGGGCTGCCTTTCCTCTGAGGCAGGAAGAAGAGATGAAAGACCAGATGTAGACATAGATGAGTTTGAACACAAAAGTGCTTTGTAAGCTTTCAAATTCATGCTATTGTAAGTTTTCAAATTCATGCTGTTTAAAACTTTTGCTTACTTAAAAAAAAGCCATCTCTACATTTAAAACATTTTGATACTTTCATTTAATTTAGTAAAAACTAAGGTCAGAGACATTATTTGGACATGGGCCAAAACTTTCTCATCTCATGGCAGTAAAAGGAAATAATTAGTGTGTGCCTAAAACTCTCAGCTGTTATGTCAACCACTATACAAAGTTACAGCCTCTTAAGATACAGTTAGTTATAGAAAAAACATAAAAAGTACTGGTTTCAAACTGAGTTGCCTGCTGACTAAAGCACTGCAGAATTTGAGAGGGAAAAATAAATACACTAGATTGCAGATTCCTCCCAATGTAAAAATTTCAACAATAAATATAAATAAACCCAAACAAATAGGCTCATCGAATCAAATTATTCTAAGTAAGCCAATGCAGAAACCTGTAAGTAGCTAAATATTTATCATAACAGTTGATTATAGAAAACTTTGTATCTTCTCACATCACCTTAATTTTATTAAGACAGGGTAACATAGGTGGTTTTCTTAAGATCATATTTGCCACTTTTTTATATGTAAGTAATGAACTATATAAGGAGTGGTAGAAATTATTTAGGAAAAAAGGATAAACGGCTAATACATGCTAGATCCTATGGGGTTACAATGATAGAAAGTTCATACTGACAAAGAATTTTACAGACTAGTAGATGTGACGTAAACATTATTACCAATGCAAGGTGGTCCGTGGTCATTGCCAGAACAGCAGCAGAGGAGAGACTGATTCCTTTTTGGTTGTAGATCCAGGAAGCCAACATGGAGGACAGTTTATATGACCAAGGGGATTGTGGTAGGCTAAAAAAAATGGTCCCCCAAAGATATATTGACTTCCTAATTCCTGGAACTTGTGAATAATATATGGCAAAATTGTGGGTATTACTTTATTCTGAAAAAGAGTCTTTGAAGATTTTGAGATGAGGAGATTATCCTGAATTATCTAGGTGGGCCCTAAAATGTCATCACAAATGGTCTTATGAAAGAGAGACAGAGAAATTTGACACACAGACTCATAGAAAGATAGAGAAGAGAGACATGCGGTGACAAGCTCAGCAATGTCAACAGTCACCAAAAGCTGGAAGAGAAAAGGAACAAATTCTCAGGAGAGCCTTCAGAGGGAGTTTCCATGCCGACAACTTGATTTTGGACTTTCGGCTAGCAGAATTGTGAGAGAATTAATTTCTGTTGTTCTAAGCCACGAGTTTGTGGGAATCTGCTACAGTAGCCTCAGGAAACTGATACAGGGGTCTTGAGGGATGAGTAAGGTTTCACCAGATAAGAACTGCAGTGTGTGGAAAGGGGCATTTTATTTTGAGAGAAGGGCAGGGTAAATGCAATAAAAATGGGGGTGGAGGTGGGGAGGGAGAATGGTTAAATTTTCTAATGAATATTTCAGTTGAGGTGTGATGTAAATACACAGGCTAGGCAGGAAAGGAGAGATAGGGCAATTATTAGGCAATGAGCATGCAGGGAAGTTTGGTGGGTTTTTTTGTTTTTTTTTTAAAGATTTTATTGGGGAAGGGGAACAGGACTTTATTGGGGAACAGTGTGTACTTCCAGGACTTTTTTTTTTTTTCCCCAAGTCAAATTGTTGTCCTTTCAATCTTAGTTGTGGAATGTGCTGTTTACCTTCAAGTTGTTGTCCTTTCAGTCTTAGTTGTGGAGGGCGCAGCTCAGCTCCAGGTCCAGTTGCCAGTTGCTAGTTGCAGGGGGCGCAGCCCACCATCCCTTGCGGGAGATGAACCGGCCACGTTGTGGTTGAGAGGATGCTCCAACCAACTGAGCCATCCAGGAGGCAGCTAAGCTCAAGGTGCCATGTTCAATCTTAGTTGCAGGGGGCGGAGCCCACCATCCCTTGCGGGACTTGAGGAATTGAACTGGCAACCTTGTGGCTGAGAGCCCACTGGCCCATGTGGAAATCGAACCGGCAGCCTTCGGAGTTAGGAGCATGGAGCTCCAACCGCCTGAGCCACCGGGCCGGCCCACAGGTAAGTTTTTGATCAGAAAAGGGATATAATCGGGGCTATGCAGAAGATACATAACTGTGTGAAAACTTAACTAACTGGAGTTGAATATTTATTATTCTTTTTAAAATCTTTCTCTTAAGAGTATGTAGTCAAATACTGGGATCTAAAGTTACTTGGATTCATTAATCCCTCCCCCTCTTCTTTCTTCAGTGTGACTGTGTTATTCATTTGAATTATGGTTACGTTTAGTTTTATGTCTGTTTGTATATAGTTTTAGAGTTTTTCCCTACCTTTATATGCATGTGTGTTTATACTCCTCTATATATTTTAGTGTGTGTAAAAGTAACTAATTTCAAAAGTCAGAGCTTTATAAATAGGTGTATTCGAAAGCATCACTCCTCTCTTTTTATCTTCTATTTCTTTCCCACTCCCAATTCCTTACCACCTACATTAGTTTACAATTGCTGCTGAAACAAATTACCACAAATTTCGTAGTTTAAAACAACCGAAATTTATTCTCTGATAGTTCTGAAGTCTGAAATGAGTCTTATGGTGCTAAAATCAAGGGGTCAGCGGGATGTGCACCCTCTGGAAGCTCTAGGGGAGAATCTATTTCCTTGTCTCTTCCAAGTATCTAGAGCTGCATTCCTTACATTCCTCCACTGAAGGTCCCTTCCTTCATGTTCAAAAACAGCAGCATAACATTTCTTTTTTCATTCTGCTTCCTTCTGTTTCCATTACATGGCCTTCTCTTCTGCCTGTAGTCAAATCTCCCTCTGCCTGCCTTTTATAAGGTTATTTGGGATTACATTTAGGACCTACCCTCATGATCCCAGGTAATCTTTCCATCTCAAGATACTTAATTTCATGACATCTACAAAGACCTTTTTTTCCACATAAGGTAACATTCACAAGTTCCTGGGATTAGAACCTGGATATTTTGGGTGGTCGTTATTCAGCCAATTGTAGGTCACTAATCTAAATAGTTTCCTGTTTATGCTTCCTGTGTTTCTATTTGCATAAATGATTATATACATGTATGTTTTCTCATTTCCCACTCTTTCTTACACAAAAAGTGACATACTATTAAAACTCTTACATTTTGTCTTTTTTACTTAACAAAATATCCTGGAACTCATTCTACATGAGTTCATAGAAAATAACCTCATTCTTCTTTATAGCTTCATAGTACTCCATTGTATGGATATACCAGTTTATACACATACCTGTGTATAGGACTTCAGTTTTTTGCTGATATTTTGCAATTACAAACAATACTACAATGATTAACTTTGTGCATAGAATTCTCGTAATTTTGAGGAGTATCATCAGGGTAAATTAAATTTGCATTTTACTTATGATGAGTGAGTTTAAATATCTTTCACATTTGTGAGAAGTAGGTGAGAAATGCGTGTGTGGCAGGGGGAAATTGTCTCCCGGTTAGTAATTTGTCTCTTGTCTTTGTTTTACTTTTTGTTGTTCAAAAGTGTTTTTAAACATAGTCAAATTTATCAATTTTATTTTTTATTGCATCTGAATTTTGAATCATAGTTAGAAATTCTTTTCCTACATTAGGCTGAAAAGAAAATCATACATACTTTTTTCTAGGATTTACATGGTTTAATCTTTGATACTTATATCCCTGGTCCATTTGGAGTTTATTCTTGATTATAGTGTGAGACTTGGTTCTAATTTTTATCTTTCTCTAAATGTTAAACCAGTTGTCCCACCAATATTTATTAAATTGTCCATCTTTTTCCAAGAAATTTGAGATATCATGTTTAGCACATATTAAATTTCCATATGTATTTGGATATAGTTCTGGGACTTTATACTTTATTCCACTGGTCTATTTGTCTATTCATCTACCAGTACCATGAGTAGATAAACAAGACAGATTTATGGTGTATTTTAATGACTGGTAGGGCTAGTCTGCTCGTAAACTTTTCTTTTTCAGTGTTTCCTGGCTATTTTTGCATGTTTATTTTTCCATATGAATTTTAATATCAACTTGTCTAGCTCCATAAAAACCTTGCTGGTATTTTTATTGGTATTTGTTAAATTTATAAATTAACTTAGAGAAAACTGATATCTTTATGATGTTATGGAATATCTTTCCCTTTGTTAAAGTCCATTTTTGTATCTTTCAGGGTGCTTTAAAGTTTTTCTCATATAAGGTTTGCACTTTTCTTGATAACTTTATCCTGAAATATTTAATCTTCTTTGTTACTATTGCATTCTCTATTTTCAGGGTATAAAGTAAACATATCCATAAAATCTACCTTATTGACTGTGCTATTTACATCTATATTTATTTTCCTTACTTATTTTTTTGTTTACTTGGTCTGTTTATACTAAAAGTGGCATATTAAAGTTTCCTACTGCTAGTGTATTTCTATCTATGTTTCTTTGCGTGTCCTACAATTTTTGCTTTATAAATGTGTTACTGAGTTATTTGGTGAATAGAATTCGTAATGGTTATATATTCATTGTGAATTGTGACATGAAACCACGTCATGAGTCAGGGACATTGTGTTGTTCGGTCCCTCACTCCCAGTGCCTAGTCCATAGCTAGTAGTCAGTAATTATAGGTTGAACAAACCTTCCGTCTCTTATCTGACTACTAATGTCTGAAGGGGTAGGTGGGTTTACATCTATCTCATTGGCTTATTCCCTTCTAAGACCCGGTCAGAGGAATTAGGAACAAATCATTATGGACTCTGGGAAAGTCCCTTGAAAACAGGACTGTTTTATTCTTGAAATACCTACAAAGTCTCTTGTACAAAGTAGGGTGCAGCTGGAAACTGAAAGAACTCCTTTGGTGTTATAGTTAAGAGGAAATTAAATAGTGCATGCAAAGGACTTGGCAGAATGTGGGGTGAACAGAAGTGGTCCATAAATGTTTGCTCCTGCCTCAAGTTTCCTTGCTGTAATGGGAATAAAAATACAGGGTTGTCTCACAGATTAAACAAGAATACTCTGTAAAACAGCTTTGTAAACCACAAATACTATCCAAATGGACTTATCCAAGTGCAATATATTAATAAATCCTGGCATTGAGCAGCCCAGTTTGGAGGGAAGGGCCATCACCAGGAGGTGCAAAGACCGGACTCATTCTTTTACCGTTCATTAAATGGCCCCGGACAATTGCAACTTCGGTGTTGTTTCTTTTCTTCATATTTAAATCAGCCTGTGAACGAAGAAAACAGGCCCTCGGCGTCCAGCCTGTGTTTCCCTGCGGGACTTTCCTTTCCTGCAGGGTACCAAGGCCCCCTGACATGTGCCCTTACGCTTGGCAAGTGGTGGCGAGCGGCGGGGCGGGACCAGTCCGGGGGCGGGGCGGGGCGGGGCGTGTCCCGGGCGGAGCCTCCCTCCCTCTGGTCGCTGCTGCTGGACCGGACCGCACGGGGGCGCCGCTGGGGCCGCACGGCTTCCAGAGTTACTGAGCTGCCAAGGAGGCGCTCACTTCCGCATCGGGCCCCGCGGTGTCTGGCGGCCGCACGGAGGGCCGGGCGGGCCGCAGGTCAGTCGGGGAGGCTGCCTACCCGGCCCCGCCCGTCCAGAGTAGCTGGGCTCCGGGTGGGCCGCGGGCCCGGGAGGCGGCGGGGCGCCCCGAAGAAGGGCCTAGGCTGCGCTGATAACATGGGCGGCCCGGGCTGCAGGCTCGGGCTTGGGGCCGATTCCCGGGTCCCAGGGCCGCGGGGAGACTCCGGCGGGGCTTTCTGGTGTCCCAGCGCCTTTCATTCCATCTCGTGGGAGGAGTGAGAGTCCCTTGATCACCGTTTCTCAAAGTGGGTCCGCGAGCAGACTCACGACCCCGCTTTAGACTTTCTGAACCGGACTCTGTGCCATGGCCCAGGAATCTGAATTTTCAGCAAGCGTTCCAGATGTTTTTGATACAGGTGGTCACAGGACCGCACTTTGGAGACACTTCCCCAGAGGGCAGGGCACTTCCGATACAGCAGGGAGCCTAAGCGGGTGCATTTGAGGACGGGGCGTCCTGACTAGCTTTGAAATGGTGTTGATCGTCTGCCTCTGCCTTATGAGATACTGACTGAGGCAGGGGTGTCTTAAATCCTTGCACTCGGTGCTGCTGTGTTCCCGTTGCCACCGATAGGAGTCTTCAGATGGACAGATGCTCAGAGTGAAGTGCCTGGGTCCGGAGCCTTAGAGATAAAACAGTGCGGAAGGAGGCAGTGTGTGCTTCAGCAGGAAGAATTTGAAGTTGGTCCTGCTGGCCTGGATTGGGGCTGTCTTCACCACTTCCTAGCAGGGCAGCCTTAATGTGGACCCAGCACACATCACTCTCTTTCCCCAGTGTCCTCATCTGTCAATAGGCACAGTATTTCTTATCCAATAGGGCTTTTGTGTGAAGTAGGTAATGTCTCTCAAGCGTCTCGTACAGTGGCTGGCACATAGTAAGCATTCAGTAAATGGGAATTTTAATAAGAGTAACAGAGGTCCTGCTTTCCAGTCCCCCAAACCAGGCATTAAACAAGTGGGGTAAAATGTGGACAGAGGTACAAAGTATATTTGGAGAACTGTGCAAAGATTCTACATTGGGGGTGCTTGGGATGGTTATGCAAGTAATGAGGTTTGCCTGGGGCGTTGAAGAATAGATAGGATTCTATGAAGCTGGTAACTGGGGCAGCACGAACCAGTTCCCATGCCTCAGAGGGGGTTCTCTCACATGGATCATTGAGGGGCTGCTCCCAGGACTTACTGGTAGCTCAAGAAGTCACATCCGTAAGTGATTTTTGAAGGCTGGACCATTGGCCCGTAATAATTTCTTTCTACTGACCATGGTTTTGCTCAGACTAATGATCTCCTCTCATTTCATTGGAGACTGGCTAAATGGGAGCCTCTTCGAAAGGATCTTAGTTGATGACATAGTAAAAGTGAATTGCCATCGATGTGGTTAAGCCTCTTGGCAGCCATTTTACACTTGTTATGAGATGTGCAGATATGGTGGATCTCAGTATCAGGAGTACCGTTTTCATCACAGTATTATTTTAGGTTCCCTATGAAAGCCCAGTCACCTCGATGCCAGGATGCATTAAGAAATCAAATCCTTAAAACTTCCCTAAAGCTTCAGCCATTTTAGAGTGAAGAAGTCAGATGTGTTATTTAGAGGTGTTATTTTTTTCTTCTGAACCAGTCTGGCTACTGGTATACTTAGAATTCTGATCTCAGTTGATAAATTATGTCTTCCTTAGTTACCTAACTTAAGAATTACAATTACCTTTGTTAATAATTTCTGCTCTTTTGTTTCCTTAAATCTCCAGAGCCATTATCAAGTCCCTCAGTATTACCTTAGGGTAACATTTATATCATTATAGGTAATATTTGTCCTTTATTGAGTACTGACTTTGAGCCAGAAACTGTTCTATGTGCTTTTTATGTTTTGTCAGTTATTCCTCTGATAGTCCTTTGAGGTAGGCACCATTCCCACTTCCATTTTGTAGATGAAGACACAGGCAAGGAAGGTAAGTATTTGCCTGAGGTCCCAGAGCTGGTAAGTGGCAGAGCCTAACTGCCCCATCTCATGTTATACACTGATCTCGGCAGTCTAGACAGCTCCTTCAGACTTACTGTCGTTTAAAGAGATATGTGAAAAATTCACATTGCCTTATGTCTGCCATAGTGTGGACAAAACTTTAGTTTCCGCAGTTACAAAATATAAATAATGTCAACTTTATTTGTTATTGCTGTCATATAGGTTAGGTGGATGGTATATAATATGAGATGAATAAATGGTGGCTCTTCTTAGTAACTTCAAAAGGTTTGGAAGACAATGTTACAAAGAGAGGGATAGTTTGGAAACTAAGGAACTAAGGCAGAAAATCCTAGAAAGGACTTTAGATTTTTTTTAAAGCTAAATTGTGTAAAGTGACATTTACATAAAATATAATAGGTGTTTGATAATGATGGAATGTCTAGCAGTGACTAGAAACACTTCATTTTCATTACAAAAGGATATTAAATTTGAAAAAAAAGATGTGAATATTGAAAATCATAAGCACACCTCACCTTTGCTTTATATACATCAGACAATTCATTATCTTGTTCAATTCTTTAAACAGTCATCTCAACAGCGAGGATTTGGTTGGTAATAGTTTATTATCATTTACAAATCTTCTGAGCCAAAGTTTTCGAGCTTTTCAGCATATCTCAAACTTCTTTCATATTGTATAAAAAGCCTTCAGTTCAGTGTTGCCAGTGCTGAGGAATTTATTTTAAATCACGTGAAAATGTATTTATGATGTTATCTATTTAGAGTGTTGTTGGAAATGTCAGTGGTGATTGTCCTTTGTTTTTACAGAGGGGGACCAGGACCACCATTGATTTGCAATTTTTGAAAGTGGTTCAAGGCAAAAATTCAGGTGTTTGTGGGAGCAATGGAAAGTCACAAGACAGAAGAAGAGATGTTAGATATTCTTCAGCTGAACGTGGGTGGCTGTATTTATACAGCCAGGCGAGAGTCTTTGTGCCGCTTTAAGGACTCCATGCTGGCATCCATGTTCAGTGGTCGTTTTCCTCTAAAAACAGATGAATCAGGTAAATATTTAAAGTCTGTAAGCATGATCGTGAATAGTCATTAAAATAGGCGTCTAGTGTAAATTCCTTTTGATTTTTATAATTACTACGGAATGTATTAGGATTAGTTTACTAATTCATTAGTGTGGTCATTAGGACTGTATGGAGATTTATTAAATACACGGAGAATTTAAAATACCAGTTTCTAGATGCTGTGATGCTGTTGCGAAAAGTTGCCAAACAAGTGAGAGTGTGTAAAGACCAACCGTGACCTAATTATGGGGATTAATTATATTTTGAAAGTTGTTAACATTCATGCAGCTCCATGGGAAAAGGTATTGAGACTGCTTAAATAAATACATTAACTTCTCCCTGTGTTTTCTGAGTTAGAAAATGTATTATCTCTGGAGAAAGCAGTTGCCCTCATAACTGACATGGCAGTCATTGTTAGTGTACAATTAGCGTTAAACGTTATCACCTAGTCTGGCTGTAAGTCATGCTTTCTGCACATTTTAGGGGTTCCAGGGCTCATGGAACCCACTCTTCTGTGTTAGAAGGGAGGGATTGAGTCATCTTGAGTATGAGGGGCTGTTAGTAATCCTGGGTCTTGAGGGATTGCTTTGCCAGCTGAATGGCAGTTGAAAGAATGGAAAACTCATGATGACTTGTGTCCAGGGCTTGATGTCCATCTGGACAGAAAGGTTGCTGGTGAAAAGATGGTAAGCAGAGATTGAATGTTTTTCTCTGTCCCCAAGTCTTACCTCCTTAATTCCTTCGTTTCTAAACTAATTAAGGGAGAAAAGGAATTATTGAATAACGTCACACAGAAGTGTTTTTTAATTCTGATAAATTGTCTAAGAGTAGTTTCTTATAAAGTAGTACCAGCATTGCATTTATTTTTTAAAGTATAGGTTCTCACAGTACAAAGGGACTAATATAATAAATCCAAACACATGGCATGCCTGGAGCTAGAAACCCTGGGTTTGTATGTTAGCGCTGCAAGTTGACACAAACACTGGACATAGTAATGACCACCCCGCAAGCCCTCACTAGGGAGGAACTCCATACGCCTTTCCTGGCCCAGCTGGGCTGAGCTTAGGGGTAAGCTTCCATTTCTACCCGTAGTCTGAGGTCTCCATGGCTTTTGTAGTGGCCATTGTGGAAGTATGGTCCTTGTATCCAAAATTCCAAATGGAGCTCAGGATACATTTTCCTATATGGTTGGTGAGAACAGAGAGGATCACCAAGTGTGACTGAATCTATTTGAACACTAGATGTTAATGTTCTTGTGAGAAACGTTTCTAACCTCAGCCTGATGTTAGTTTGACAAGTTGAAATTTTGTCGATGGTCATATGTATCTGTGCAATCATTTTTGAACTGCATATTTTCTAGGGGCTTGTGTTATTGATCGTGATGGACATCTATTTAAATACCTTTTGGATTATCTTCATGGAGAAGTTCACATTCCCACCGATGAGCAAACCCGTGTTGCTCTGCAGGAAGAGGCTGATTACTTTGGCATCCCTTATCCGTATAGCCTGTCTGACCACTTGGCCAATGAAATGGAGACATATTCTTTAAGGTCAAATATAGAACTTAAAAAGGTCTTGGCATTTTCTTAAGTTTTAAAATATATATATATATGTATATATATATATATATATATGTGTATATATGTGTGTATATATATACATATACATATATACACATTTATTAAGCACAAAGCAATGTGAGTTATTTTGCCTAGCCCATGTTGTCACCTAAAACCAAACATGAGACAGTTTTACTTTTTCATAATTTTTGAAGACACGTTTCTTCAGTACTAGTCATTTTTAAGGCCCAAATTCTATTCTAGGAAAGTGTATTACATCACCATTTAAAGGTTTATGAAGTTTTTATTCCTCATTGGAGATTTAACACTTTTTGATGGCTGTTTTATAGAATTGTTCTTCTCTTGAAGTCCTTTTTAAATTAAGAGCAATACTGTAGTAAGTGAGGGTATAGTGGTATTATTTTGTTTCCTGATGTGATTTTTTGAAAGAATGGTCATAATAAATAAAAGATTGTATAAAATCTCTTACATGATTTAGTGAATGTAGCAGTGTGTTACTAAGTGAAAACACCAGTTTGATTAATTCACTTTGAGATCAGTCTTTTTTAAGATACTTCTGTTTGAAATCACACTTTAAAGATCTTTACATGACTTTAAAAGCTTCATTATCTTTTTTGCTTTATTGGTGAGTATTATGTTTGCTATTAGCACCTTTGGATATCTAAGAAAAATATTTGCCCTAGATCATTGTTAATAGTGAAAACTGTTGTGAATTGATTTGAATTTATTGATTTGGATGTCAGGGTTTAGGAGAGCAAGCTGATGATACGGCTTTTAGGAGAGCAGCATGAAGAGAAAGTTGATTTGGTTCCAGCTCCCCTTCAGGAATTTGCATGGATGTATGGGTTCTGCTGCTGAAATCATTTATACATTGAGTTGTTAGGTAGTCTTTTGGTGCTGTTTGCCACATCTGCAGAATGGGGATGAAAAATCTTGACTGGAAGGTTGGGTTGGGTTAACATTCGTCTTCTCAAGTCTCAACTCTGTAGTCTTTTATGTCTGGTTTGTATGCAAAAGGGACGTAGCATGCGTACATTCATTCTGTCCGCCAACACATTTATTTCACATGTTTTTGGCATGTGGAGCACTGTTCTAGGGACTCTGTGAGACACAAAGAAATGCAACATACAATTCTCGTCCTTGAACAGTTTATAATATAGTTGGGAATTCTCATAAATGTGTAAGTAAAGTTAAAAACCAACACAGGAGTTAGATAGCAATAGTAAAGGAAAATACAAGACATGTCAGTGCCCTATTTTCATTCACTGAGTCAGTATATATTAAGCATCTCTTTTATATCAGGTACTATTCCAGGCACTTGAGATAGGAACCAAAACTGACAGAAGTGCCTGCCCTCAGGGCGCTCAGAGCAGTAATGCTATTTCTGGGGAAAGCCTTTGCCACTCCACTGAGTGATGCCCTCCTGCTCCGTGCCCCTTAGCACCTCCTAGACTCACCTGGTAGCACTTATTACACTGTGTTCTAGTGGCTTATTTAGTGTCTGCCTTCTGCATTAGTAGCTGTCAAACCAGGGGTGTCCAAACTTTTTTCAACGTTTTTCACCAAGGGCCATATGTGGTAAAATACACGAACAGCCGGGCCACTCACTCGAGGTGAAGTACGTATTGCCTCACCTGGTTTATTTAAGTAAACTAAATATATTTTTGGAATTTGCTGCGGGCCAATTAAAAATGGATTGCAGGCCGCATTTGGCCTGGGGGCCGCAGTTTGGACACCCTTGCTGTAAACTCTAGGAGGGCCGGGATCCTGTCATTTGCTCACCATTATATCTCCAGGGCCTTAGACAGTGCTCAGCACATAGTAGGTACTTAATATTCAAGTAAATGAATGGTTGGATAAATGCCAAATGAGTTCAGACAGTATGTATTCAGTTCATATATTCGTATTTTTCATTGTAAAAGAGCAAGTTAATCTGCTTAATCCATGATTGGATTTGGAGTTAAAAGTAAGGATCGGCCATGACTAGTCAGTAGAAGGTGAAAGGAAGATTGAGTCAAATGGGAACTTTGGGGGAAAATAAAGGGAAAAGTAAAAAAGTCTAACTCTTAGTTATTATATGAAAATTTTAAAATTAAAAGTTATGTCGGCAGTGAAGCTAAAGAGGGAAGAAATAAAAGAGAATTTCCATGTGGAAAAGAATTCTCCAAATGAAAAGGTGTTGGGGTTTTTGGGTGATGCTTCTTGTGATTTGCCCCGCCACCCCAAATTCAACAAACTCATGTTTGGTTTTTGAAGGCATAAAAACTAGGTTGAAATTTATAATCTTTTAATTTCCCTTATGACCAACTGAAATTGCAACTTTACATGAAAGTAACAGAACAAATTAGTTTTTAAATTAAAAAATTACTTTCCAGAATTAAAGTCAAATTTTATATTTATTTATTTATTTCTCCAGGCTTTAACAGACTTCTGTGATTCATATGGTTTAGTTTGCAATAAACCAACAGTTTGGGTTCTCCACTATCTTAACACATCTGGTGCAAGCTGTGAGAGTAGAATTATTGGTGTATATTCCACAAAAACTGATGGAACAGATGCTATTGATAAGCAGCTTGGAGGAAGAATTCACAGTAAAAGCATTTTTAAGAGGTATGTCCGTATTTAAAAATGAAAAAGGAACAAAGTCTTGGTCTTCTCAAAAGTGTTACTGAATGGCATATGTGATTGACCCAAAAAGACCAGCAGCACCGCTCAGCAGACAGACTGAGCTTTTGGAGCTGTCAAGGGGGGAGATTATAATTAAGACCATTTCACATATACATAAGCTACGGGCCATCTACATGGCCTAGTGCAGTGGTTCTCGTCTGGGAGTGGGCATTCAGAACCCCCTGTGAGGCTTTATAAAAAGAAAGAAGAGACAGAAAGCAAAGCACAGCCACACGCCGAGGTATGTCCCCTTGACCCTAGACCAGGGGCAGAAGCACTGGCCTAGACGTCAGCAGGCCCACTCAGTGACCCAGGACTGGCCTGTGCCTTGGTGTCCTGTTCTGAGAAATCATGAAAGACTTCCCTGGTCCCTCCCAACTTTAAAATTCTATGACTTAAACATGTTAAATTCTTAAAGGGTTATTTTCTTAATGTTTTCCCTGTAATCTTATTTACACTGGTCAGTTCGCTTAGCAATTTTTTTTTTTTTTTAATTCTGTGGGAGATTGGATTGGGTCACATGTTAGTGACTAATGTGCGACTACATGAGCTTGTTTCTTAAATGAAGAAATATGTCATCATTTTCTGAATTCTTTACAGGCAGGGGTGTTTCTATATAAGGTATGTAAGTGCCTGGCACAGTGCTAGGAAAGTTTTAATCAAAGTTGTGTCTTCAACTTTACTGGAGTTAGGTGATATTTTTTAGAAAACTTATTTTAAAGACTTGTTGACTTGTCTGCATATCCTATATCGTGGAATTAAATACCTTCAAATGTACGTTAGAATACTCATATAGTATATTATTTTTGTATAGTATATAGTAATACACATACATGCACACACTTGTGCCTAGGTTGTATATTTTCATTAGCTTTTGCATTATTTCTAGAGAGGCGGGAAATAATGTTCAGTACATTTGGAGCTATTATTCAGCAGCAGAATTGAAGAAAATGATGGATGCCTTTGATGCTTGGGAAGGAAAAGGTATAGTACGATGCTTTTATTTCATGGCGGAAGGTAGACTCTTCCTTAATAAGACTAAGCTCAACTACAGCATTTCTTTTTTTGAGAAAGTATATTTTTATGTAGATCCAGGTATTTGTCATGTCATGATAACATTGAGACATTTTATCTACAAATCTTTAAACCCCGTGAGTTGCTAGATATCATTAATAGTTTGTAATTCAGTAACCTGAAATCTGCTTTTGTTGCTTATACTTATTTAGTTCAATTAAATAAGAGTTTACTTAGCACCTACTGTGTACCTGTATTGTCCTATGGAGATACCTCTAAATTAAGCATAAAATGTATAAGCAAAAAAAAAAAAAAAAAAAAGGAAATGAAAATGATGCTGGGGAAGATGTCTAAAGAGCCCTTATAAAATAATTAAAATAATCTTTAAATGCACACTTTGAAATTTGACCATTTTTACCAAGCTGCTTATATGAGTTGATAATAATAATGCTGTTTAATTTCTAGTGTGATAAGTAGTTTAACTTCATTATCTCTTAATCCTAAAGCAACCCTGTATGCTATTTACCACTTTATTAATGAGGAAACTGAGTCTCAGAGAGGCCATGCCACTTCCTTAAGGATCACAGAGGGTTAACTATTCTATGCCTAAGTTGTTTTTTATCCCCTTAATTAACAAGCATTTATTGAGTGTTAAATGCAAGCACTATAGTAAGTCCTAAAATTGGGTCCAAAAATAAATAAGACACATCTCAGTCTTTAAATGATCTTAAAAGCTGGTAGAGACAGCCATTGCACGTGATGTAAAACGGAATAAAAGGAGAGGCAGAGGCTTTTAAAAGCAGGGTGCTAGTACCAACCCTTTCATTCCTTCCTTTGCCCCTCTTACTTTTCCTCTTTTTTCCTTTCATACCCCTCAAGCAGACAGGATGAAGTGTAATGAAAGAAGTGCCGTTCTCTTTAAGCTTATTGTTTTAGACTTAATTGACTTTGAAGCACTTGAGTTTAAGTTGAGGAACAGACCCCTTGGTGTTTGTGTCTCCTTTAGTGCCTCTGGGCTGGCAGTTGCCCAGGAGGCTTCAGGAGGGCCTGGTTGGGCTTCTTTCTCCACTGACTTAGGAAGCTGGAGTGGAGAGCTGGGATCACTGGCTTTTACTACGCGTGCAACTGATTTCAGCTGTTTAGAGAGCATGTAATGGAACATCACTCTTATTTAATAAAGTTCTGGAAGGCCTGTGGAAAGCCACAAGACAGGAAACAGAAGTAAAAGGAAGACCCATGAGAAGAAAGAAGATAGTTACTGTTATTTGTGGACAATATGTCTTTTTAGAAAACTCAAAAGAATCAACTAAAGGTATTTTAAATGATGAGTTTAGTAGACTAAACTAGCTGGATACAATGTAAGTAAACAAAGATCAGCAGCTAACTTACAAATTAATTAGAAATTATGGGGGGAAATCCAATTCACTATAGCAATAAATAAAATGTAAGATAACTAGGACTGCCCTGCCAAGAAATGCTTGATGTTTTATGAAGAAAACTACTAAAATGTATCCATCCATCCATTCATAAAAAAGAAGACATGGAGATTATGCTGAGAGATACCATGGTCTCGAATGGGAAATCTGAGTATTATAACGACGTCAGTTCTTCTCAGATTAAATTATAAGTTTTAACACTATTCCTACCAAAATATCAATAGAACTCTTCAGGAATCTTGAAATGATTCTAGAATTCCTTTGAAAGAATAAACAGGTAAAATAGCCGAGAACGTTTTGGGAAATAGAAAGGGATAAGTCTAACTCTTTGATAGTAAAACATACGATAGATCTATAATAATAAAAACCATGTGTTTCTGGTGTAAGAATATATGCAGAGATCAAATGTAAACCCCAATAAAGGTATAAGAAGAAAACTACTGTGTGATAAGAAAGTTACACAGTTGATTCATTAAAATATTAAAGAAAAAAAGATAGATTATTTAATTTCAGTGGCATTTACCACATTCACAATATGGTGTAACCACCACCTCTATTTAGTTCCAAAACATTTTCATCCCCCCAAAAGGAAACCCAGTACTCATTAAGTAGTTACTCCTCATTTGTCTCTCCCCTCAGCCCCTGGCAGCCCCCCATCTCCTCTCTATCTCAATGGACTTGCCTTTTCTGGATATTCATATAAATGGAATCATACCAAATGTGACCTTTGTGTCTGTCTTCTTTCACTTAGCACAATGTTTTCAAGGTTCATAAGAATACATTTTCAGCTTTCAATCAGAAACATCAGATTTCAAAATTAAAGTGAATTTGATTGGAATTTTGGTCTAACATACTAACTCAGACTATTATGGTTTGCAAAGGTGCTTATAGAGTAGTAATATTTCATATTCATATAGTGGTTGCCTCTTACAGAGTGGTTCACAAAATTCACCTGGTTTGATGGTCATAGCAACCCAATGAGGCAGACAGGGCAAGTATTAGCCCCCCTGTCCAATCCCGACGCTGCAGCCAACACCGTGACTTACAGTAAAGGACATCTCTTGAGTGCTTAGTCTGTGCCAGGCCCTCTTCTAAGCATTTTGCATTTATTTACTCATTTAATCATCTCAACAATCCTGTGAGGTGTGTATTAGGTTGGTGCAAAAGTAATTCCGGTTTTTGCATTTTTTTTTTTTAACCTTTTAAACCACAATTATTTCTGCACCAACCTAATACTGTGATTGTCATCATTTCACAGATAAGAAAACTTAGGCCCAGGAAATTAAGTTTCCTAAGGCCACGTGAGTAGTGAGTATCAGAAGTGGGATTCAGGCCCAGGCAATCCTGGCTCGATTCTGTCCCCTCTAACTGGCACACACAGCTACACAGGGCCCATATAATACCTGCTGTTCATCAGTGGCAGAGCCGGGGCTGGTAGCCAGCTCTTCCCAGACCCAGGTCATGAGCTGTGCCACTATTGCCCTGGCTCTTTGTGGGAGCACTTCCGGTGGACATCTCCCTTCATCAAATGGCAGGCATGAACATGAACCTCAACCTCCTTCTGGCTGGCCTGCATGAAACAGTGTTTCTGAACATTTTCTGGTGGACAATGGCTCTCTTAATTGGGTCTTTTTATCTTCCAGGTGTGAGCTACTGGCGGGTACCTCATGAGCTGATAGAATGTTGGACTCTGGAAGAGCGACCTTTACTTGGAAACCTGCGCCACATGGCCCCAATTCGAAAGAGGTTATCTATGCACTGTTGATGTTTGTTTTTAATCTATGACCTATGTTTTTACTGTCTTTATTGGGGAAATGAATAGTGGTTCTTGACCTTACTAAACTTATTAATCACCTAGACGAATATTCTGCCTTAACATCAAAATATAAATCTTGATAAATGCAAAGTTACCAAAACTATGTAAAAAATGCAAATAATTCCATAAAACTGAGTTATATAGTATGTTCTTTTTGGGAGAGTGTGATTTTAAAAATACTCGACACAGTGGCAATGCTGTGGTAAGTAGTTTTCCCCACAAAAGTGAAATCCAGGCTTTATCAGGCAGTAGTCAAAAAATTTGTTTATTGGACTTAATATTTGAACTTTCCTGTTACTTATTTCGAATTCCTTTCTCCTTCCCATGGCCACAAGTAGCATTTTAATTTAATAGTATTTTCTAGTGTTCTATGAAATTATTAGCATTGAATTCACTTCACATCTGTGTCTTTCACTGTGCTTTAAATACACTTAAAATCATTTTTATTGTCTGGGTACTGTCCATGGCTTTTAAACGTTCTGATTTCTTGATCATGTGCTCTAGAATTTGATCCAATGCCCCTATGAAGTTCCACAATGCTCTCTTGCTTGTGCCTTCTGGATCTTTCACAGAAACGCAGAGAAGTTTTTTCAGTTGTTAGTAGTTAATCATCTCTTGTTAAAACAGATGTTTTTTTCTTAAAGGCCCTCATTTTGTTACCATTATTTATTTCACTCATTGAATCTACAGTTAGCAAATATTATTTGGGTCTAAAGAAGCAATCCTCAACTGGAGGTGATTTTGTCCCCGAGGGGATATTTGGCAATGTTTGGAGACATCTGTGGCTGTCACACTGTGGAGTGGGGGATGCTGTTGGCACCTCGTGGTGCCAGGGGTGCTGCTAAAAACCCTAGAATGCACAGGGCAACCCCACAGCAAAGAATTATCCCACCCCAAATAGCAATAGTGCCAAGATTGAGAAACCTGGGTCTAGAGTCTAGTGGAAGACGTGGACAGAGAACAAAGCAGCAGGAATAGTGTTATGGAGACTCTCCTCTGTGTTCGTTGTCTTTCCTCTGGGATTTTATTAAACAGCATTTTTTATGCATCGACAGGATAATGAGAATGATAAGTTTAAAGCACTTGTGAAGTCCCAAAGAACCATCTGACCCACCAGAGAAAATTTAGTTAGGTTCAGTCGAGTTTTAGGGTTGAATATATTATACAGTAGTCGCCCCTTTTCTGTGGGGGATATGTTTCAAGACGCCTAGTGGATGCCTGAAACCCTGAATAGTACCAGACCCTGACTGAAGACTTGTTTTGGATGGTATCCTTTCTCCCTCATCAACTTCTGCAATTCTGCCGGAAATGTGGCAGCAGCTTCTTCATTGGCAGATACAGCTTCTCCAGTAATTTTTATATTTTTTAGTGCAAACCTGTTCCTGAATCTGTGTAACCATCCCTTACTTGTCTTAAATGGCTTGGTGTCACTCGTTTCTGGGGATCCCTTGCGGAAATCTTCATATAGTCTCAGTGCTTTCTGACACCACGTGTTGCCATCAATTGGAACATGTTTGCTGTTCGCATCTTCCACCTACAAATTTAATTCCTTTTCCATCTTAACTAACCACTTTCCACATGCTATGGCTGTAATTGATGCAGTTTGAGGTACAACAGCAAAACTAGCAGAAATTTCTTTTTCCTTCTTCATAATTTCACGGATAGATTTGTTCTTACTGTAGATCTTAACAGCCTCCACATATGATTTCTTTTCTTTCCTTAGAAAGTCAAGAACTTTCACCTTTTCACTTAAAGGAAGCACTTGAAGGCTTCTCTTTGGCATATCCAAATTGCAAGCATCACTGCTCTTTTATTTTGGGGCAAAGTTAAATAAGGGTGGCTCAAACACAAGCACTGCAATACCATGACAGTTGATTTAATAACAGAGACGGCTACTACGTGACTGATGGGCTGGCTGATTGTGTCTACAGCGTGGAGACACTGGGCAAAGGAATGATTCACATCTCAGGTGGGATGGAACAGGACGGTGTGAAATGTCATCGTGCTACTCAGAATGACATGCAACTTAAAACTTATGAATTGTTTATTTCTGGATTTTTTTCCATTTAATATTTCTGGACTGCAGTTGACCATTGGTAGCTGAAACCTTGGAAAGCGAAAGCGTGGATAAGGAGGGATTGTTGTGTTTGCATTTGCTACACATGGCAATTTTCAAATCACCATGCTATTATGACCCCATTTCCAAGAATCAGAGTTCACTATGTTGTATTTGCCTCTGAAAACACAACAATGCTGGGTGAGAGGAGACGAGTTGGAGGATTGCTGTTACACTTTGAGTTCAGGAGGTGGTCTTCATGAAGTGACACTGGTGGCAGCAGTGGAAGGAACAGGCAGGTTTTAGACAGTGGTGATCTGACAGTTTTAAAGTCATTTAAAGCAGTGCTCCCCCTTTAGGCTTTTTATAATGAAAGGTAAAGTCAGTTGGAATCTGTGAAGGTTTGCCCAATACTTCTCAAATTCAAAAGGCATCTAACTCTACCATGGGTTTGACTGTTCTAGCAATTCCCAAAACGTGTCCTATAGAACGCTAACTTTACTGGGTGCTGAAGGTTTCATTACAGAATGGTTGGGAAATATGGATCCAACAAAGTCAAACAGGTGTCCTTCCTATAGGCCTTCTCAGAACCTTTCATTTGTTCATATAGATTTTAAAACTCCGAGAGGAGAATAAAATATGCAGCAGCATTTTTCAAGTTTATTTGATTACGAAACCCTTTTTTTTTTCCTCAGTAAATCTCTTGAAACGCTGCTCTGGGGAAAATAACGTGGGATATTCCTGGTTATCCTCTGGATCACATCAGGATTCTTGGGAACAGAATGATATGTTGTATAATTCTCCTGCAACATCTCATCTCCAAATTTTAATTTGTTGGTATTCTGTGTGATTTTAAAAGAATTTGTATTCAAGTTGAAACAATCTTTTGTAAATTTGCTGATTTACTTATAGACCATGCAGAGAGATGAGAGATGAAGTATGTTGATATTTATTTATAAACCTCTTGACTCAAATTCTTGCTGAGAACCTTTTCGTTCACCTTGAAGGTAAACTTTGGAGACGGTTTCATTGCTTGCTGATAATAATGTGCTTCCGTATTTACAGGCGACTGATAGCACTTAATGAAGAGGAAGAAGATGTGAACTGTAAGACTGGTCCTAAGCCGGTCAGATTCGTGGGCCCTTCCACCAGCACCCAAATTAAAGTCAAGAACTCAGCTTCCATTAGGGTGTCTCCGGCCAGTGCCCTCCAAGCCTGGTCCCAGGCCATGGCAAACCAGTGTCCAGGCAGAAGTACAGCTCAGCGCTCGGCATCATCGAAAACCCCATCCCCGGTGGGCACTGGGCTACCTGGGCATTCCCCAGCTTCCCCTGGGACCGGGAGTGCTGAAAACGGAGCCACACACCCCCCTCCAGCTAAGGTTCTGTTCTCCGACAAGAAGGCCACCCCACATCGAGTGGTAAAACTGAAGCGGACTCCACTGTGTGCCCCCGGGCCTTCCCCGCCTGCCTTCACAGCAGTGAGGCCTGAGGGGGTCCCAGAACCGCCGCCCCACGAAGCACCCACCGTGGGCGTGCGGACCAAAAATGGGCAGGGCAAGGCTGATTGATGGAAACAGTGGGCTCAGAAGTCCTGATTGCTTCCAGAGCTCCCACCCTGTTTGCTACGCATAAGTGGCACTGTTTGTTGATGCAGTTGAGGTGAAAACTTAATGTTTCTATTCAGGATAAGTACGGGAAAAATAGATTGTGTGAAGTAGGAATGGAGGACGGGAGACTTTAGGTGGTTAGGGCTATATTTACTTCTCATTTTCCCAACTTTTAAATGATAATTTGTCTACAGTTTGAATTTCAGGTTTTTAATTGTGTCCTTTTTTTTTTAATGATTGATTGGTATTGGTATAAAGGCAACAAAACAGTACAGCAAAATCATCACTTGAGAAGTTTACTTTGTTGCTAAAGTAATTATAGACTTTAGGCACTTTTGTAATGTTACGCATTGCAGCCCAGGGAGAGGAGTCATTTGGGCTTAGATATTCTTGTCTGGTGAAATAGAGAGGGCGGTGTTAGGGCTTCCTTGTGCTTTATCAGAGCCGAGAGAGATTTGAGAGAAAACTTTTATCAAGGTGAACTCCCCACAAGTTACTCTCAGAACTATTTTCTTTCGTTGATTGGCTTTTCTTACTCTTTCCCGTTAACAGGTTTATTTATACATCACAATATTTCTTGGGATAAAAACTGTATAACATGTCTTTGGAATAAATTATTAAAATATTTTAATTTGAATAGTGAAGTTTTGAAAGTATTTTGAAAAAGAGAAGTTAAAAGTTGAACTGTTTATGATTAATTTTTCCCCTAGAAATGACCATTGACGAGTCATTCTGATTATACAATATGATTTTTATGCATAAAATATTCACATGACTTGAATTTACTATTGTTAAACAGAGCATTTTCATTAATCCTCTGTTTTCTCACAGCTGCTCAGTTGTGTGTGTTTACTCACACATGTTAGGTTGTATAATTGGGCCGCATATTTCTGCCTTCAGTGAGCAGAATGCCTTCCGCGCGTTAAAAATAAGTTCATAAAGCAGGGTACTTTTTACTCAGCGCTTATTGTACTTTCATTGCTTTGAAAGGGTAAATATATGAAAACATTACATTTTGCAGAATAAGGTAAAACTTTTCCATAACAAGTGACATTTTCTGTTACTGTACTTGTTCTTAAGCCTTGGAGCCCTTTAATAGTTTGAAAGTTGGTGAAGTTTATATACGTTATCTATTTCCGCTTACAAAATTGCTTTCCTGTATAGGTAATGGATAAAATAATTAAACCAATTTTGGATTGCTATCCAAATACCAGCAGCCTTTTAAAATGGATGTTGTATTTGGCCAGAAAAATCAAATATTTAACTGAAGAGTCATGAGTGACATTCCCCTGTGGAATATACAAAATATTAAGTTACCTGTGAAAAAATACTATTATAGAGAATCCAGGTGTCCTGAAAAATCAAAGACCATAGTGAATTTTGAGAACTTCCAGTTAGGACATTATTAGTATTTGCTTGATTCTAGGACATTTTGAATTGATTCATGTAAGAAAATTTTATACTACTAATAAATATTTAATGTGTATTTTATACATAATAAACATTTATCTGGAAAAGAAACATGTTGAATATTTATCATGGGTGATTCAGTCAACAGCCTGCATTTCTTTGCATCAGGTAATTTAAGGGATAGTCTATTTAGCACATTTAGCCTTCATAAGAAGAGAGTTTTGGGAATAACTACTAGGCTGTGGCACAGCGGAGGTGGGAAGGGGCAAATGGTCTCTCATGGGTATCAGGAGTCAAAGTCAAATTCAGGATGCTGTTGGAACTTGAGGCTCACTTTGTTTGGGTGTGGTTCCTTAGGAATTAGGTTAATTTCCCATGAAAACACCTTTTTCCTATCACCAGACCCTGTAAATATGAAAGATTTGGCAATCTCATTATAACCCATTGCTCTTCCAGGAAAAAATAAAAATTTTAAAAAAGGAAAGCATGTTTTATAAATAGTGATTCTGTGTCATTACTTTGGAGAAGTAGGTTTATGTGGCTGTTGGATCAGGGGACAATAGAAATTCTTAAGGGTAAGTAGGATATTAGGTACTGCTCATACGAAAAACAGATAATTGACCTTCCAGGTAATCTCTCTTTTGAAAACCGTTTTGCCCTCATTAGTTAGTTATATCGTGGAGAGCCTAAGGCTGACAATGGGGGCCTACTGAAGGATTTGCTTTGTCTGTATTTCTAAGTAAGTTTTTGTTTCAGTATTGCCTTATGTTACACTTTATAAACTATTTTCATATACTTTATTTCGTTGTGTTCATCTTGCTCTTTAGTTTCAGACGACTTAATGAAGGTAGTCTTTCCCAGTTCCTTGAAGATCAAGAAAATGAAGTTCAGCGAAGTTCAAGTTGTACGATAATAACCCCCACCCCACCCCCACCACACACCCATTTTAGCCTCATAATCTGATTTCCACAGAATGACACAGCATCTCTGACCAAAGGAAAAGCTAGAGGGAGGACGTGGGTGTGAAAGCATGAATGTGTTTAATGTTTAAAGGTTTTGAGCAGAAAGGTATTAAAGTATTGGATGACATACCCCTCCTACTGGACAGGGCCACCATCGCCTCTGTACCTGCAGTACCTTCTATACAACAGGCCTTCAGTGCAGTTTCTGAACACTTAGGGCAACCCCTCTCACTGCACCCCACTGGTTTTTAAAACTGTATTGGGTAGCAGGGTTTAAGGGGTGCAGAAGCTGATTTCCGACCCTGCAGAGTTTATACTGTCAGGACACAGGAGGTGCTCGTGGAAGTTCCTTAGTACTGTGATCAGTGCATGAGACCACAGTTCCCATTCGCAAGGACCGGAACAGTTAAATAAATTGTCAAGTTGTGTGAAGTAATTCAGAGGCATGGATCACCAGATCCTAGAGAGGTCGCTGGTGGATACTGCCTGACTTGTGAGAAAGGGAAAAAGCAGTCTGGCCTCTCCCATTCTGCCTAATGCTCCCGCTGGAATTGCTGAATGCAGTCAATTTCTTTTTCATTCGCAGACTGAATCCTGTTGCTTCCTTAACCAGTGCTAACATTGAAAATATTGTTGACTCACTTCCCAGTCTATGGTTAAATACAGTATAATTATTATCTAGCTATGTACCTTGATTTTGGAAAGGAATTAACATACAGTTATCTTTGGCTTTACCTGAGAAATTGTTCATTGAAAAAATTTTGATTTCAATAGCTTTTGAATATGCACAAATCGTTCTGTAAAGGGAAGACTGCTAACATCCATATGAATGTAAGGTTGCCTTACAAAGCATTGCCTTGTACTTTCAATCCCTTTGAATAGCTTTAATCTACATTTGGCAGGATGTTGGATAGATACTAAGTATAAAAGCATGAACTTGATAAAATGAAGGGAAAGAGCTTCTACTATAGAAAATGAGCTTCTATTACAGAAAATGATTTACACATGTGTATTTCTAAGTTAACTAGGAACTTTCTAATTATGGCAAATACTGTCATTTTCCCATGTGCCAAAACTCTCCCTTGAAAACTGTCAACAAGTTGCTGATTCTTGAGGAGATGAGTGATTCTTTGTTGAGGGCTGCAGTTAGTATGCAGGATTTCAAGCATGTAGTACAGCCAAAAAAGGAAACTTCATGAATAGCTAACAGAAACAAAAATTGGTTTCCAGCTGTTTTCAGAACTTCATATTCAGGAAATTTGGTTGGTGGTGTAGCCTCAGAGGGGCCATTTTCACTTGTAGCCCTGTCAGCCTCTTGGGAGACACATGGTTTACATTCTCACAGAAAAGCTAATTTTTCTTTGTTCACATGTGATGTCTCTGACAGCCCATACACATTTCATATTTGCTAGGTAGATGGTTTCTGATGTAGGCGGTGGCTAAAACAAATGGAATTTTACAGTAACAGTCAGTATTCTGCCCTACTTGTTTATGTAATAACTTTCCATTTTACAAGGTTGCTTCTCATACTTTTTATTTCCTTCTTTTATCCTAAAGCCCTCATTACCTTAGGAAAATTTTGCTCAGCTACAGGAGTGAATTCGGGGCCTGAAGCTTAGAAGAGAAACTTGTTTTAAACAGAGAGCACATTATGGAAAGAAAAAGGTAGTATATTTGCTAATGTTGGAAAAAGGCAAATATTTTTTCCTTCTGCCAAGATTTAAATTTTTGGACATTCTCTTTCAATAGCGCTCTTTCAGGAACTCATCCCCTAATTTCTCGGTTTGGAAGATGTGGCAACTCAGCTTCTATGTAGATGACACAAATAGCCCAAGGACATCAGAAATTGCACATTTAGACTCTGGCTGTGGGTCAGTCTGGATTTGGTAACCTACGCTGAACCAACCCAATACCCAGGGTAGCTGGAGGAAGTAGGCAGTGTGTCCTCATTCATTCACTTAGTCTCTGTTCCCTTTCTCCACATCCCTTGTACTCTCCTGTCATGTGGGGTCTCTGGTCCCGCTCTCCGCAAAAGAACGTGGGATATGGTGAGGCCAAAAAGGAACAACCACGGAGCCATAGATAGGGGAGTCATAACACTATAGTCTCGCTGGCGGCTGGGTTGGAGACACAGGAAGCAGGAACCATACAATGCGCAATCTGCCGCCCGCTTCTCTGCCAACCAAACCCACTTGCTAACTGCAATCTGCGCTTGCTAGCTTAGCCACAGCAGTTATATTAGTGGCCAAAGGCTAACTGGTTACAGCTGATGGTCACCTACTACCCGAGCCAATACCTTTCCACGTGAGGCGGAGAGCTTGGAAATGGCTCTCTGGGACTCTGTCCCCACCCGTACAGTGTCTTGCCTCACAATCTACGTGACAAGCTGCTTCTGCGAGGGTCCCTGTGTGAGGAACCCAGCTCACAAGAAAAAGCCCCACTCCCATTCAAGCAATGTCCCGGGGGGTGTCCCTCGATGTCCTCCTATTTCCTGGGCACAGCCAGACTTCCTTGGCACAGCCAGGGTTCTCAGGGCACCGAGCTGGAACAACAGTAGCGCACAGCCAAGGAGCTTACATATTCTTGATGGCGGCCAGTGGAGACACAGAAAGCAAACATCCACTGTACCCCAATAAAGGGTCTTCCTGCACTACAGTCTCACTGGAAGCCGGGTGAGACACAGGAAGCAAACATCCGCCTGCATCCTAAGAAGGTGTCTTCTTGCACTAGTCTCGGTTGCGATGGGACTAGACAACAGGAAGTAAACATTCGCCAGTTCCACCACATAGTGGTACGTTCCCAAGCAAACGTCAAGCGGTCCATCAAATCAGGGATGGAAGGCAATTCTCCATAGGCCACAGTCCTTCGCCAGGGATGTGCATTGGCCTCATCTTCCACCAAGGACTCAGCAAGCATTTCCCCCTGGGACCATAAGTCCCACATCTGGGCTGCCCTAGCAAGCACTTCCAAGCCCACACGGCTGCAACGACCTTCACTTTCTCCCGCCCATGCTGGTTGAGAACCGTCCACATCTTCCCACCCTTCCACGGGGATCCAGCTCCTGAGAACAGTGGCCACCAGGCAACACACACAGTGTGGGGGCCACACGTCCTCCCGCCCAGTCAGATGTCATTCTTACCTGGCCGGAGTCCTGCTCCCCGCGCAAGGTATCTCAGTGGGTGGTGGACCCGGTGTAAGACGTCCACAACTCTAGGAGCCCCCAACAGCAGCAGCCCAGCAAAAGGAAGGTGACGCCCGCCACAGCCAACAGGGTGGCATGCCATCAGGAGGCTCGAGAGGCCCACCAGTTCTCCGAGGGGTCACGTTTCTCCCAGACAGATCGCGTTTCCTGTTCCCAGTGCTGCTCCTTACGGGCTTCCCGAGACTGAGTGTTCATACGCACAAACTGCTCCATTACCCCTTTGGGGATTCTGGCCGGCGCCCTACCCTGCTCGCTGCACCACGTGTCATGTAGGGTGTCATGCGGGGTCTCAGCTCCTGCTCCCCACATAAGAACGCAGGATATGGTGAAGCCAAAAAGGAACACCCACGGAGCCATAGATAGGGGCGTTATATCACTATAGTCTCACTGGCGGCTGGAGACACAAGGAAGCAGGAGCCACATGATCCGCAATCTGCTGCCAGCTTCTCTGCCAGCCGACCAACCCCACTTGCTAACTGCAATCCGCACTTGCTAGCTTAGCCACGGCAGTTATATTAGTGGCCAATGGCTAACTGGTTACAGCTGACGGCCATCTACTACCTGAGCCAGCACCTTTCCACGTGAGGCCGAGAGCCTGGAAACTGCTCTCTGGGACTCTGTCCCCACACTTCCAGATCAGGGTTTTCAACAGTGACACTACTGACATTTTGGACTGCATAATTCTTTATGGTGGGTCACTATACTATGCACAGTAGGATGTTGAGCAGTGTCCTTATCCAGGACCCCTTGCCCCAGTTGTGACAATCAGAATGTCTCCAGACTTTTCCAGATGTCACCTGGGGGTGAGGAGTGGGCACAAAATCGATTACCCCCCCGTTGAGAACCATTGTCTTTGTTGAGTGATTTAACCTGAGCAAAATAACTGCCTCTCCTAATTGGGGGCTGTGGATAAATGAGAACATTGGAGCTGTCAATCACAGGCAGCAGTGAAGCTGTGGGAATTGAGGGGGAGGACAATAGGCAAGGAAGGATGTCTCAGGCCTGCCAGTTAAAGAACCTCTCCTATTAGCTCCCGCTTACATTTCTGGTTTCGGTATGGGATTAGAAAAAACTTTTGTTTGCTGTTCTGACCAAGCATCTACCTAATAAAAACTGAGGTGTGCTCATCTAAATCCTTCATATATTAACTTATTTAATACCCCAACTCTATTATGTAGGTGTATTATCATTATCTTCACTGACAGGTGGGAAAACTGAAGCAGAGAGGCACCTGGTACGCTGCTTAGCAGCTGGTACGCGGCCACGGCAGGATTCCCCTGCATGCATCTTCCTCGAGTCCGGGCCGCTCAGCAGCAGCTTAGGCCTCTTCACACAGGAGCACACTCCATTCCCGGGCAGGAGCTAGATAGCACTGAGAGGCTTCTGTATGCTGCGTAGCTGCGATTTGTGTATCAACTACTCTTACGGTGCTCTTAGCGGTATGCCAGTCATCAACTCTTTGCCTCTTGGTTCCAAATCCACTCTTCCCTGGGCAGAATGGTGGAGGCAGGGGAGGGGCTCTTCCAAACTTGTTCCTTCCTTGGGCACTCTGCCTCAGTTCTAGGTACAGCCTCAACTGTGCCTGTATCCACCATTCCTGTATTCTTTAGTAGCTAATTCCATTACTAATTATTACTTCCTATGTAAATATAAGTATATAAACTTCTTATGTAAATGTATGTATATAAACTATATCTGTACATATATAAAAAATTATATGTACATGTATGAAGCTTCCCCATATAAATTGATATAAAACTTCCCATTCAAATTACTCTGTGGTTGGTTACTGACTCCTGATTGGAACCTGACTCATATAAAGCATCAGACATTATTCCAAGTTCTTTGCAAATACTAACTTATTCAATCCTTATAACAACCCCTTGAGGGAGATATGGTTACTGGCCCCGTGTACCCATGGAGAAACCGAGGTAATGAAGTGTTTAGAAACACGCCCAAGTTCAGACAGCCTGGTGGAGGTGGTGGGGCCTGAATGTGAAGCCGGGCTGTCTGCCAACAAGGTTGGTGCGGTAGCTGCTCTGCTCCCTTCCCATCTTCTCTGGATTATTTTGCACAAGCCATTTAGACTACAGAGTTTTCTAGGGGTCCTGGAGTTGGTCACTATTTCACATCTGCTCTCTTGTCCTTGTATTTACTGGTATCTACTGTGTGTCAGGCATTGTCATAGGGGTGATGACATTATTGGCAAGCTTGCTATGTAAGTAATTTACAGAAAGTTTGTGTTCTCTCAAAAGCGAGGAATAAGTAAATATAATTCAAACTTAAGTATCTGAAGTTAAAAACAGGATAGCTTTCTGTGTTAGACAAGAAGACATTTTACGTTTATCTTCTGTAGGAATTCTTTGGTTGTTGCAGTCATGCTTCTGAAATATACTCCCCCTCCTCCCGCCAGAAATCTACATATTTTCTCAGGCAAATAAACACATTTACTTTAGAATTTATTAATATTTATTCTCTAAAAACGGTGTGCGTCAATTTCTCCTGTGAAACTTGAACTTAGTGGTAGCACCAAAAAACGTTCCTCTGAGCTGCGGGAAGAAGCAGTGTTCGCAAACAAGGGGGCTTTTGAAAATCAATCACCAGAAATGATTTGTAAGCACCTTGTGTGATGAGAGCCGTACTGCGGTTCTCAGATAGCAGGACAAGATCCAGACCAGAGCGCCTTAGCCTGAGGGGCTGCTGGAATGAGACTAAACACTGCTTTCGGCTGATCTGCCTCCGAGGACTGGGGACCTGGTTCTCAGAAACTAATAATAGATAAAAAAACTTCCTTAGGATTTAAAAAGCTGGTTGGAAAGAGAAAAAGGGTGAAAAAAACTTCCTTGTCATAGCTTGCAATGAATAGTGTGAAATTGTACTTCAAATTCTGAGTTAACAAAAGAATCCCGGGGATTTAGCAACTCTTTATATTTTTTTCTCACCAAATTAGAGTAGTTAAGATGAATCAGTATTTTCAGGAAAATTCTGGAGCAATGTATTAGCTAATTAAATTATTATTATTATTATTATTGTCATTACTCTTTGCTGTTTTATAGTTTGCTTAGGAAATTTGGGAGCAAGTGACTGGCTCTTTCTTTTTTGCTTCGTTTTTTGGTACCTGGGAGCAATCTGGAATCCTAGCCCACCTATGCCTGAGTTTTAGCTATGGCCTCTAAAGCAAGTGGGGTAAAAATGGTACCATTACTTATTTCATGGATGCTGTCTCTAGAATGTCTGCTGAGAAATTAAAATCTTACCATCTCTAGACAGAAGAAGGCACTCTAAAGAGGTAGTCTAGGATCCAGTACAATGGAAAGGCTGGGAGGGACGGTGGGAAGGAGGAAGCTCTTAGTCAAAGATGGTGTTGAATGCAAGCCTCTTCCTGTCTAGTTGTTCTCTCAATTCCTCCTTCTTCCTATTTGCCCTAGGAAAAGACCTGTCCGGACCCTGGATTCCCTTTTGTCATGGGTAAATTAAGATTGAGGCTCTGACCTAAGCTTCCAGAGTCAGAATTCCCAAATCTCTTTCTTTGGCAAAAATCTGTAGGTCACTTTTGACCTGGCAACTTTTGCCATTAACCTCATTAGAGGTGGGTTCCCAAAGAATGTTTAATTAGAATCTTTTTTTCTGATGCCGGCAGAATTGAACGGCTCAAGAACTGACCTTTAAATTGGATATGGTGTGTTTCTGGGTTCTTTCCCCAAATTCTTGTACAGTCTTTTTTGGGGCTGAAATTTGTACTGATTTGTGTTTAACTTTCTGGGATTTGCTGCATTCAGCTCTCCCCAGTCCCCCAGGAGAGGTTCAACAAGGTAGAGCTGGAGTATGTAGACATTATCAAATGAAATGTAAATGTGGAATGTAATTGGGAACCCAATAGGTTTGAATTTCACAAATGGTCCTGGTGGGATAACGTCGGTTGAGTTTTGAAGTTATTTCATCTTCATGGGTATTAAAATGCTTTAACCTCTACTAGAGAAATGTTTGAGAGAGAAGACTCTGTTCTTCTGGCTGTTGTCCCAGAGGGCTCCTAGTCAGTCGGTTAAAGAGGAGTTTAAAACATTTTAAAAGAATGGCTGGATTCGACCCAGATCTCTAGGATTACAGCAATGGTTCCATTAGAACAGGGAATAGTATTTAGTAATATAGTATTAGGTTGGTGTAAAAGTAATTGCGGTTTTTGCAATTATTTTTAACTTTTTAAACTGCAATTACTTTTGCACCAACCTAATATTTTAGTGGCCTTACACTAAAATATTGAAATTACTGTTCCAAAATGCAAATTAGTAAATGCTCACATGTCTAGGGGCTACAAAGAAAGGCAAAATCCAGGAAAAGAGATAATCAACATTTGTTAGCATTTTTGTTTCTTTTCAGTGAACTGGGAGCCTTTGCTGTCAGTGTTTAGGAATGCGTTTGAGCTTTCTTAACCCCAAGAGCAACTTGAACGAGTGAGTCAGGATTGAGAGTGGCTGGGTCCAACCCTGACAAACACACGTGCACTCCTGACCTGGCAACCATTGTTTCCCTGTAGCAAGAATTATTTGACTCATCTTTAAAGCTGTCACATATAAACACATTTTTCAGTGGTGAGCCAAATCTTGCTACACAAAATTTGTACAAAGTACTTCTGTCTTGTAAAATATAAATTCAGGGCCTCAGATGGAGTAAACGGGCAATGGCAGTCCTGAACATTTATCTTTCATATTTGAACGAACTCTTCCTTCCTTCCTGGAATGTGACTTAACATTTAAAATTCCTATTAAATCTCTGGGTACACCCAGAGACCTCAGACAGCCCTCTCCAGAGAAAGCAAACATCCTCCTGCACTTGGCAGAAGTGACGGATGCTTGCGTGGCGAGGAGGCTCAGCTGTTCAGGGCTGTGCTGTGGAAGAAGACCGCTGCGCACCTTGTTTGCCAGACAAAATGTTGAGCTGAAAATAATAAGTATTTGCACTTGAAAGAGACCAACCAATCTGTAGGACACGTGGAAGTCTGATGGGAAGCAGTGTCCAAATTGAGCTGCCCTGCATTCAAAGATAGGGACTTGGGGCTACTTGGGGCTTGGGCTCCCCAGTATCCATTCTTCCTTTACGAGGTAGCACTAGCTCTTCTGCACACAGCCCCACGTAGGGATGAAACGGAATCTCAGGAGCGGGGCGGTCATTTTCTACTCATTCTAAATCCAATGCCAGCGTAACTCCTAACTCCTAAGAGGATAGGAACGCTAAGATAATCAAGAGAAAGCCCTTTGGATCAAATTGGACCCAAGACATACTTTTGATACTGGACTTTTCGGTCACCGAGCCAGTGCATGTTTGTTGTTGAAGCTAGGTGGAACTGAGGTTTATGTTACTTGCAACCAAGGTTTCAAACTGCCACACAATACCTCCATCTGCATGAGTGTAAGGTACTGGCAGGCGTTACCGTGAGGCATTGTGTTCTGAAAGGATACGTCTCCCAAGAGAAACAGTATTGTACAGAGCTCTGGGCCACAACCTCTAGTCTCTCAAGTTTTCTTGAAAGTGCTACATGGTACATTTCATAATAAATTGAGGCAACAATAAAAGAAACTAGCCAGGGTGTCAAATGCAGCATATTTTAATTTGTTTCAAATAAAGCAATATATGTATATATATATATATATTTCAGAAAAACACCAGATGTTAAATTCTACAAAAGCGCATGTGTCTTCAGCAGATCATGTTTGTCTGATCAATAAGAATTTTCTTTTCAACATTAACTCTCTAAAGACGATCAATGGACTGACGTCACTGCTACAACACAGGTTGCTACTGAGCCTCTGATCTTTAGCCACATGTTGATTTTCCTAACAAATGAGTAAATACTGCCTGGCTAAACTGCTGCAATGTCTTGATGAGAAAAATGCATCAACAGATCAAGCAAAGCCATGAAAGTTATGAAGCAAGCTAGAGCTGATTATTAGAATTAGTAAAAATGATTAAGAGAGGATGACACAACCATACAGGGTTTGTCTATTCTGATTGACTCTCTTTTGGCAGCGAATTGGGTCAGCACCTCGGGCAGGGAACCAAAACTGAGTGAAAACTGCGTTTTTTTCTCTCTAGCTCAGGCCACCAACGTCACAGCTGGGACTGAGAGAACCGTGGCATCTGTGGAAACTTCTATTCTCGTGGGACAGAGATTGCACTGTGAAACCCTAGCGACATTCCCCCGGAAAGGCCGGGCCTCTGAGTTGTCTGCAGCGTGCTGCCTTCGTCGGGGCTTTTCTGAATGGGCCGGGGTGTCGGGGGTCTTTGTCCCCAAAGAGGCCTCTTGGTTTTTGGCGCCGCCTTTGTTTTTGGGACGGAAGCCGTTGTGTGGCTGTCTTCTGTGTTCATGGCGGTTGTTGCCTTTCACCATTGGATCAGCTTCATTACCACTGCCCTGTGGCTTGGCAGGCCCATTTAGCCGGTTGTGATACTGTGGATTAAATCTTCGTCTTTGGCTAGAAGACCCATTCTACCAAAGAAAGAAAAGATAGGTATTAGATGCCAATAAACCACAGGATGACATCAGTAGACCTCAGGGAAACCGAACCTCTAAGCCACAGGTAAGCTTTCTTACACCTCAGAAGAATATGGCAACCTGAAAATATGGTCAAGCTGATAAAAATCCTCAAGCTTACTAGAAGAGTGGACTATCTTGTAAATGGATCTCCAAGACAATTACTGATGTTGAAAGAGAGGTCACAGAACTATAAGACAGACAATTCAAGAACCAGGCCTAATAAAGCCCAGCAAGTACGCTTCAAATATAACAAAATGAAATGTAACACAGAAGCAGGGCAATGATGATTCTCTACCATGAACATTTGGGGGACATTCTGTACAGACTATACACGGGAATTCTCATTACATTTATGAAGAAAAATATAAAATTCTATTTATAATTTTTCTTCTCCAAGGCAGTTTTTCTATTATATTTCAAAACAAATATCGGCGTTCAGAAATATTATCTTGGGTAAATGCAGGGATGAGTGTATCTGATCTCGGCGGGATGTGGAGGTAATATATTCACAGAAGTTTTGCAGTTCTCAGCCCATGTTTTGCAGTTCTCAGTTAACAAATTTGGAAGCATCATACCGAAAAATTGGCCACCTTCAACAAACTGGCAACCAAGAACACAAAGGGACGAGCAGAGAGGAAACAATGGGTTATCCTCTCTGTATCCATATAGGGGAAAGGTTTTTGAACTCTTTGAAGTAAATCATTGCCACCACTTATTGAGTGCTTACAGAGTGCCAGTACCATCTCATTTGTCATCACAATCATTCTTTTTTTTTAAATTTTTTATTGGGGAACAGTGTGTTTCTCCAGGGCCCATCAGCTACAAGTCGTTGTCCTTCAATCTAGTTGTGCAGGGCACAGCTCAGGTCCAAGTCCAGTCGCCATTTTCAATCTTTAATTGCAGGGGGCGCAGCCCACCATCCCATGGGGGAATTGAACCAGCAACCTTGCTGAGAGCTCACACTCTAACCAACTGAGCCATTCGGCCACCCCTCTGGAAGCTCAGCGGCAGCTCATTGTCTTCAATCTCGTTGTGGAGGGTGTAGCTTACTGGCCAATGTGGGAATCGAACCGGCTACCCTGTTGTTCAGAGCTCGCGCTCTAACCAACTGAGCCATCTGGCTGCCCCCACATTCATTCTTAAAGTAGTTGCTATTATTTGTTTTATTTTATAGATGAGGAAAATAAATTTAAGGGACTTGCCTAACGTGTACAGTTAGTAAATGGCGGAGCCCTTCCCATGTCTGTCACATATTGTCTCCTGACAAGATTCACAGACAGGTTGTTGCACGAACACAGACCTTTATTGAAAACTAAACTTCTGTCATTGAGATGTATAATTTTATGAGTTACAAACATATAAAGTTCTTAATTTGGGTACTGTGACTGGATGGTACAGGTTTAGGGCAGACCCATCGCTAATACTCCAGGGCTCAGGGCGAGAGTACAAAGGCGGGCCCACATGCCAACTGTCCTGAATACTGTGTCTTCCTACCTCTGACTGTCACACATTGTGAGGGGGGCCTTGAACACGTGAATGTGGACACTTCAGCCCGCACAGTCAGCTTTGCCCCAGCCCCACAAATAATCACCCTTTGGACCTCGGGCTGTGTAAACTTGTAATGTGCTCCAACCTCAAGATGATGTATACAGGGAAGTGGTCCAAATAGACCTCGAGAGCAGGCTCCGGAATTCCAGAATTCCAGGATCTAGAGTGCTTGGAGCGTCCCAGAAGGGAGAGTACAGATTCTAGGTAGTCACATGTCCTTGGTCTCGCTTTGTAGGGGGGGCCCATGGCCGGGGAAGGGCCCGGAGGAGTTACTGTGAAGCACCGGGCCCAGCACATGGCCGTCTGGCCTGGGTCTGCAGTGTCCTAGCTTAGATTTATATAAGTGTATTTCAACTTAAACAGGAGAGCACCTGAAACACTTTGCTGAAAATAATAAAACAGTGAGCTGGAAAAGTAACTGTAACTAGCATTTAATCTGGCTTAGGCTTTTTATTTTTTTAAACTTTAAAAAAAATTTTTTCAATGACAGTTGACATACAAAATATTATTAGTTTCAAAATATTCTTAGTTTCATAGTGGTTAGACATTTATATAGCTTTATTACGAAGTGATCACCGCAATAAATCTAGTACCCATCTGACACCATACATAGTTATTACAATATTATTGACTATACTCCCCATGCTCTACTTAACATCCCTGTGACTATTGTTATAACTGGTCTCCTTTGTTTTTTAAAAAATGTGAAAGGGAAACTCAGAATAAGTTTTCGACTTACTTTTAGTACGGGGTTTAATAATGAGCAAAGAACAAGAGCCTGGGTGGGACCCCAGGAACCTCCGCATCTAGCAGTTGCTGTTTTATTCCTTTGCAAACGAGTAGTTTCTCCCAGGTACCCAGCACCAGGGTCTGCAGGGCCCCTGCAGGCAGCGCAAAGAGACCCCTGCGGGCAGCGCAAGGAGCCACCCCAGAAATACTTACCTGCTTGTTGGGCGGCATGGCCTGGTGAGAGCTGTCCACGGTGCTGGGATGGTTGCTCGCCATTTTGGGGTTTGCTGCTTTACCCTCAGAAGGCTTGTTGTGGTTGGATGATTTTCTGGTAAAGTTACTCTGTTTTCCAGAGGTTGCTGCATGGGTGTTCAGCAGCGGCAGCAGGTTGCTGCAGGGAGTTCTTGAGGAATAGTTGTTCTTTGGATGTGTAACTGTAACAAGAAAGCACCAGGCGTCAAGGGCTGTATGACTAACATGGATGCCTCCATTAGGAGATGGAGAAACTGGCAGGAGCATCATAAAAAACATTTTTTTTTGTTTGGAAAATGTCATTTGAAAAGGCACCTTGGTGATTGGAAACCACCAAATTTCCTCTGTGAGAATCACTGACCTGTGATTACAGCATAATCATCCAAGTTGGGAGACGTTTATAGGAACTAAGACACGTCTGAGTAACTCTAATATTATTCCTTAGGTGAAGAATGACCAAGTGAAGAGGGATAATAAATCTTGAAGGGCCCCCTTGGCCCTGTCCACAAATCTACTCTGCTGTCCTTGTCGGACCCTTAGACCACCGGTACTGCAGACATACATCATGCAGAAAGGGCAGGAGCAACGTGCACACTCGGCCCATCTGAACCATGATGTTCTGAGAGCGTGGAACGGGGGTGATGTTGGGTGGCAGGGGATTTTGTCACCCTGAGTCGTGCATACCCCTGACCATAGGGCTAGCCCTGGCAGCACCAAAGATGCCCTAACCACATCTTTCATATTCCATTCGAGCTACATCATCTGGCCTTTTATCAAACCCATGTTATAGCTCCAATGCAAATATGCACCAATTCCAATGCTAGTGTCAATGCAGGGTAATCAATCCCCACGGGGCTCATGCAGGTCTGTTCAACACTTATTATCACAATTCCTGCTGGTCTTGAAAGGGGTGGTTACTGATGATATGATTTCTATATGATTTTGCTGAATTGGGGCCTGAGGGCATCCATTCAAGGATAAAGTCATGACTCCCTCTCAGAGGTCACCAGAATTTGACTGCCAGGCTGGACAGCAAGACCTTTGAGTCTTAAAATTGTCACCAATTTTTAAAAGCAATTTTCCCTGCAACTTGTAGTTGGATCAGACTTAATCCTAGAATTCTTCCAGAGGATTAGGAGTGACTCGTGGGGGATCAGAACACATTAGAAGTGGAAAGGACAGGGATGTATCTCTGGTCCTTTCATTTTATTGGTAAGGTGTGATGGCACATTGGGGGCTGTGCAAACACCCCAGGGGATTTCAGTGGCTCTTGTATTCACTAGATCCAGTAGCATGGGGGCCATTACTTCCTACAGCGCAGAGACTGCTACTGCTGGTTCAGCAGCTGCGAGCTCTCAGTGCGCTCTTAACTAAGCTGAGAAGGAAAGGGCCTTTGGAAGACTATTGTCTCCAACAAGGGAGGCTGCTTTTCATGTGGACACTTGGAATTTGGTAAGGGACGCTTCCTTCCACTAGATGTCACTGGAAGCGCTCTAGAGGAAAGCAGGTGAAGCTGCACATTGCCACCCCTCAGATCGGTGACAGTCACTTGGCATCCATCTGGCTCCCGCTTAATTTTAGGCTGAAGTGGAAAGTAGGATGGACAGTTAAATTTCCAACTGTGAACCAGACTGATGGCTTTTTTGGAGAGGGGGCAAAAGCTGGGGGAGGAGAATAGCAAATGGATAGATTCTTTCATAAGGGAGGGTGCACATAGAAAAACAAAGAAAATAATTGAAAAGAAATGCAGTTAGAAAATCAGATAATCGCCGACGATATGCGAACAAGGATGCTCATGGCAGTGTTATTTTAATGGTGAAAACTGGAAGTGACCTAAATGTCCATAATCAGAGGACCACTGACACAAATTTTATTTAAATAAATTATGGATTAAGTATATTGACATGGAAAAAGGTCAACCATGGATTGTGAAATGAAAACAAATAATATTACCATATATGTATATAGTTAGTGAAGCATGGCAAATTATCATATGTAGTAAAATTATATAGGCAATACATAATTTATACAGTAGGTTATATGTGCATAAAAAGTGTGAAGGATACACAAAAGTAATGTCTGGTTCTGTTTAATACAGTTCTGCAACTTTTGGATCAAGGTTGTATTTCTAATACTCAGGAACAAAAAACAAACTTTGAAAAAAGAAAGTGTAGCCAAATCTCAGTTGTTCAGCTGACTCTGACACTGTGGCTACATTCTGTGTCCCTCACTAGTCCTTCTTTCCTTCTTGTGGCCGCCCTGAAAGCCACTTGAGTGCTCATTCCCACCCCCTCTGGTGGGTGGGCTGGAGTAGGGGAAAACTGTATCAGGCCAATTTGGTTGCACATTAGTTGCTCTAATTAAGGCTGAATAGCAAACAAGACTAAAGCTAATGGCTGAAGTGAAGTCTTTCATTATCTGCAGACTTCACTCAGCACAGAACCTGGGGAGAGGCTCTGGGCACTGCTGAGTAGCACACACAACGACAGCTGGGCCCTTCACGACAGTCGCCGATTGTTCCCAGACTTAGGGAGACTCACTCTCAGTGTAACAGGTCTCTGTAGAACCAGGCTATTTGAAAGGAGAGGGGCAGTTTATCTGGCAGTGCTTAAGGAAAGTTTGCAGAAGGTATAAACTAGTTGACCTGTTCGGTTCTGCTAAGTATTAAATCCTGGGGATTTACTGATGGGCAGTGGCATTTGAAGACTCTAAGTTCAAATCTTGACATTTCTAGTGACTTGTGTCATGACCTTAGATCATTAAATCTCTTTAGACCTCACTTTAGCCTCCCTGGGGGGACCGCGCACCTGACGTTTCCGGTATTAACTCCAAACAGTGCCAGGTTTCCTCACACAGAATTCTTTAGCAAGTATGCAAAACTTACTTTCTCCGCAGAGCATGATTTGGGCCTTGAGCTGTTCAATGTCACAGGAGAATCGGGCAGCTTTCCCGAGCTCTTCATCATATTTACGCTCGCTGACAAAGTGCTGGAAGAAAGAGAAATAAACCAGGAGTTCACCAATGACAGAAACGACCGAGGCACACTGCAGATGCGTTCGCTCTGCTCCTCTGCTACCACTGGGGGTGTTACCCCTGCCAGCTCTGCCACCAGGAGAAGGCACTGACTCAGGCTGGGTTTTCATCTGCTGGGAGCATGATCACCTTCTTGTTCTGGGAATATGTGCGGGTCCTGTCTTTCCCCTGCCTGGGCTTAGACAAAACTGTGATACAGGCAAAATGGACTCATCCATTTAACCTTTCAGCGCTCCTTGCCCTCCTTCCAGCATTTTACGTCCTGTTGCACTCGGGCAGTCTTCCTAATTTGGCCAATGGTGTGCTCAGGTATTACCCCCCAAGAGAAGCATGTCATCTTTCCCTAGAAATCCATCTCTATTTTAATAGGGAATCAGGACGTCCAAACAGCTTTTAGTAACTAGAAACATTATCTTGAATGGTAGAATTCCAAGTGCTGTTAAAGGAAGTGGGAAAGAGATTCTTTCTCATTTCAAATTAGGATCTATGTGTAGATGGCAGAGTGAGAGATACAGAAATAACTATGAGTCAGCCCCTCCTTGAGTTCACGAAGAGAGTTTACCACATGGCAGGGGAAGGAGATCCCACTAAGTACAATATAGGGTCGAATGTGGTAGGTGCTTTAGAAATAATCAAAGAGGAAGAAATTACCCTGTTGAGGGGAATGAGGAGTTATGTAAGAGGAAGCATTTGACCTGGAACATTAAGAAAATTATTGAACCCTTACCAGACATGGGCCAAATTCTTAACAGATTATCTCATTTTCATCTGATCGTAGTATAATGAAGTCAGTACACACTATTATTATCTCTATTTTACCGAGGGGGAATTGAGGTTCTAAGAATACGGAATTTATTCAAGGTTGCAGGAACTAGACTGTTTCACCCCAAAGCCTGTGCTATTAAGCATTTTATGTTGAGTGGGGTTTTGATTGGCAGAAATGAAACTCGAAAGACGATTAGGTTTCAACAGATCAGGAAACTGGCGACTGTATATTCCTCACTTGACGTTCTAATAAGGGGGCGGGGGGAGATAGACGTTGGGATATATGTACTGGAGTCCAGTCGTGGATTTCATTCTAAGGGGAAGACCAGATCTGCTCTGAGGTATGACTCTTAGGGTGGATGACCGGGCTGGAGGGGGACGTTGGAGGCAGGAGGACTAATTAGGAGGCCATGGCAACTGAGTGAGTGGGAGGCAACAAAAAGCAGAGGAGACATTGAGAAAGAAAAGACCTCTAGAGCTTCTCAGGACCCTGGGGGGGTGGGGGTGGGAGGGGTCCTTATTCCCATGGGGCTCCTTTTCATGCCTAATCAAAACGGAGGGGACTTAAAAGTTATTGCCACTTTCTACCATACTCAACCAGTTTTATGCTCAGATGAGCAAACAATCCTACTTATAAAGTCTGCAGCAACTGTATCTTCAAAGTACTCTAGTTCCCAAGAAGTGGGTCAGAAGCTGGGGGGGGGGAGAGAGAGAGAGAGAGAGAGAGAGAGAATACTGTGGAAAAAGAGAAAAAGGGGAAACTTATAAACTGCAAATTCCTATTTTGTTGTACATACTTGTTTTTTTGCCTTTCTGGTAACCATTTTTCTCTTTCTGGTAACTGTACCCCAACGCAATTTCAAAGATTCACAGTCTTGGTGGGTCTGTCAATCAAGACCAATCTCTGCTAAACGGTGGATATGACCCAAGCGGAGATGAATCAGAATCTCTCTCTTTGGGATTTAATCAAGTGGGATGGCACAAGGCTGATGGCGATCACGCGTTCTGCTGGTGCCCTGAAGAGGGTCTGGTAATTATTGTGCCTATATTACCCAGCAACTGCCCAGGTTTCTGTCTAATGGTAGCCTGGAGTCTTCAGATCATACTCTGTCTTGGTGAGCTACACTCATACTCTTTCAAATTTTACTTGTTCTTGAGGTGAATCAGGGTCAGTTTCTGTTGCTTGCAACTGAAGAAATCTAACAAATACATACTTGTGGGTGGGATTCTGAATAAAAGGGTAACTAAGCTAGAGAAGGACGTAGGAATGAAGTCTTTAGATATTACGCATTCTTTAGAATCCTTACTGTTACACCAAGTTCTTGTGTGTATGTTCACGTGTGTTTATTACATACACGTAAAGTATATATGGTGAAAATAATATCCCCCATCCCAGCTATAATTCATGGTTGAATACATTTTATATAGGTCAGTCTCCACTAAGAAAATAGCTTGTACTTCTCCTCTGTATTCATATATCCCTTCAAACCACAGTATACTTAAATACAGTGATTAGATGGTTCTTCACCCTTCTGTTCTCTAGCCAGCCTCGTGAAAGAGAGCTGGGTGTATGATGTTAGATCCTTAGAGTAGCACACAATGGGTGCAAAACCAACATAATCGGGATCTCTGGCTCAGAGTTCAGACTGCGATATTTTACAACTGACCTTAATTTCTGCCCTGAGTTCGGCCAGTTGCATCTCTGCCATCTGACTGGCTAGATCAGTAAGTCTCTTTAGTTCTTCTGCTTTCTTCTGACGAGCAGTCAGGATTTCCACTGCCAAATAAGAAGGAATAATACATTAGGGCCAGAGCTTTAAACATATTAAATGACCTAATTTCTTGGAATCAGTTCTCCCTCCACAGACTGATTGCTTTATTCGACCATGACTGTTTTCTGAGTTGGTCACTGGGGTGGGTTTGCTATTGGTGATCATTACCAACCACCCATGTCCTTACCCACCAATCCCCAAAGCAAACATGATCCTCTGACTCACTGTACGCCCACAACCTTCTTCCTTTGCCTCATTGGCATCTGATCTCGTTTACTTAATTGGGACTTTTAAATTTCTGCATTACTCAGAACAGCTATCTTTGAAAAAGATACTTATTAAAATCCTATCTGGATATTGCAAAGATAGGACATTAAGCAAAATTCATTCTCCTATGTGCTGTACTGTTAAATTCTTTTTTTTTTTTTTTGTACTATTAAATTCTAACAGCGTCAAGCCTTATGAACTTTAACACATACTCATTTAGGGCAACTAGCGGTGTTATTGGAACAGGACATAAAGGTTTTACTTTATTAGTTGTTTTGTGAGCTAAAAAAAATTTCCTCTTCAATACTGTGCAGATATGTTTCCATTTCGCAACCAGACAGAAGTTCCAGAGCAGAGTGTCCAGGGTCCTGTCTTTGTTATAAGTGGCCCCAATGGAAAAATTTCAAGGGCGAGTCAAAGGCCCTTTGAACTGGATTCATGTGCATTCTTTAGCATCTGCACATGAAGAGAGGACACCAGGGAGTTCTCTGGCACCACTTTTCACACGTCTGTCAGATGACCTAAAGGATCAAGTAGATGTAGTAGCTCACAATGAGTGTGTGTGTGTGTGTGTGTGTGTGTGTGTGTTTTCCCAAAGATCATGGAGCTCAAAAAGCAATGAATACAAACCCATCACGTGAGATTTAAATATGAAGTCTGATCTTCCAGTAGATAGAGTTGTAGCTCTCTAATTCAAGCCACATATGAAATGTTTTCATTTCTTTTGTACAAGTATTTTGAGTTAAAATAAGAGAGAAGTCCTTCTAAGTAAGATGATATGCACATTGGATTCACATTTTATTCTTGGCTGAACAAAGGTCAGCTGCTTCATTGGAACTGACTCACAGCCTCCATGCAGAGCCCAACAATGTGACTTCCCAGTGTAAGCGTTCTTAATTTATTAATGTCAAAAACAGTGATCTTAAAAACCCAAAAGAAGTTCAGAAGCAATCAAGAGTTAAGAGTTCCTGAAAACCATAAACCATTCTTCAGACAGTCTGAGAAGCATTATCTTTTTATGCTGATATCAATGTTGAGATGTCAATAAAATAAGCAATCTATAACCCATAAAGCCTAATCGCCTACCAAACTACTCTAATAATGCTTTGACTGTTTACCAGGACTCCCCCTGCCTCCCACTTATAACACCACGTAGCTGGGCAGAGGCTGATCTGTGCCTGGCGATCTTTCAGACTATAGAAGAGCTAGTGAAAAACTTCTGATGATGGAAGTGAAAGGAATTTTCATCTGAACATAGACAATGTATTACTGAATGATGTCCAAGGTTACTCAGGCAGACTAGAGGTCACACAAAGGTGGCCCACTATTACTTTTGGCTACAGAGTACATATGTTTTGTTTGGTCCACACTTTGCAAGTTAATTTTTCAAATTAATGGCCCACATTTGAAAATTAGGAGATTCCATTTGAAAGCTGAATTTCTGGCTTCTCTTAAAATACTGGAATTGCTGGCCACGGTTGGCCAGCATTCCCATGTGGCAACAACTGGCCAGAGCCGAGGACTCGCTGCCCTTTTTAGATGGAGCATGATGGCCAGTGTGCCTCGGTCCCTCCCTGCCCTGCTTGGCTGATTAATGTTACCTGCTTGGCCTCTGTAGGCATCTTCAGTCACAGCAGAGACTGCACATGTAGTTACTGTGTCTACAACACCGATATCCTGGTCCACAGTGGGTACCCAATATGTTTGCTGAATGAAGGATTGAATGACTGCATCAATTCTGTACTTAAAAGGAATATGCAGAGAAGGACAGAGTTCCTTTTCAACAGGGCCCACTTACGAATATCTAGGACTCATACCTTTGATTGATTATTTATTTCTTGGCCAACCTATGGAAGGGTCTCATGTCTGGAGCAAGGGAAAACAATTCTTGAGTAAGAAGATGAAACAAAGTACTTTCTTCTTGCAAAGATTAAAACGAAAAAATTCTGAAGGCACAGACTTGACGAACAGCTAATAAGTAAAGGGGCAAGCAGATCCTGAGTGACTATACAGTTAAACAGATCTAACTTTTCTTAATGGGTCATTTACCGGACTGATAACAATTAGGGGCAATTGTTCTTTTTGATTAAGTAAAACTTGGGCATTCACATCAAACAACAGATTTTGTAGAAACAGATATAAGAGAGCCCTAAAATAGGAATGCAGGTGCAAGATCACCAATAAATCCTGAGTTTACACTCATGCAAATGTGCATGGAAATGAATACTTTGCATCAGCAAGTGATGGGATGAGTTTTACATCATTAACATTTCAAAGCCTTTCATTATGAAAAAGCCCTAAAACTTGAGATGTAAAGCCAATATTCTTTGGGGGGAGCCAACATTTCCACCTCAAAAATATCAATCACAGAAATTAAAAGCAAAACCAAAATGAGATCAGATCCTAAGATTCACTGATCCTAAAATTTAAAATAGCATAGTAAGTATGTTTTGAAAACATTACCCTTTCGTAAATCTGTAGAGGGAGACAGTTCCATACAGCTTTAGATTTTCACGGCACTCAGGACTTCATTACTATTATTTAGGTGCTTTTATAAACAGTATCTGTATGCTGATATCTATTTTCTCAATAGGATTTATAAATTCTTTCAAGTTTTTGGAACCTATTGGAAGCTTGCTCTTACTGCTTGAACCATGGAATATTTTAGGGCTTCTCAAATAACACTCTTTAGCAGAGAATATACTTGAGGGGGGAGGCAAGAGTTGGGGCAGAAGTAGCTTAAGTACAAAGATTCTTTGCAATCCTTTTTTTCCTTAAAAATTCTTGTGAACATTGCATTTTATTTCATAATATTTCTGCATTCCTGTTAATATAAAGTAATGTTTTCTTCCCAAATCTCTTGTAAACTTGACGCTCCAAGATCATACCTATGTTGGCCTTGAATTCCCTGGGCATGCAGACCAAGTTTGCACTACAACAAGTAGTTTCTTAATCTGTAAAATGTAATAATCATACACATCTTGTAGGGTTATTGTGAAACTAAATGAAATAACCTATGTAAAATGTTTAGTATAGTACAGTCAAAAATACTAACTACAAATATTATTAATAAAGTGAGATATATTCATCTAGAATATACTTCCTCTTTTTGTAATTACATTAGTGTTCACTGTTACTGGATCCCACAGCCTATAGACAATGAATTAATTACAATAGTTTGTTTTGTTTAACAAATGTTATGAAGTACCTACAGTCTTCTCAGTATTGTGTTAGGTGCTGTGAGGGATATAGGAGCTTATGTCATAATTGAGAAAATATCGTTTATACCATCTACAGGAAATGGAAAATACTTGTGAGACCCTAGATACGCAAGCTCAAGATGGTGGTTGCAAAGACAGTTGTGTTTTGTGGGGAGAAATTTAATGGTTCCTTCTATCAGTGACCTCCATTTTCTGATTGTCACATGAGGGGGCTGGACTAACCTCTTTATTAAAAACAGCTTTTCCCTTTTTATACAGATACGGTATCATGCACTGTGCTAAGTGCCTGCCATGTATTTTCTCATTTTATCTTTATAATAACTACTTGAGATAGACACTATTCTTATTCCCCCTTTTCCGATATGCAACCATAGGAGATATGCAACCATAGGAGATATGACTGAGGAGATAACAAAATAGTTCAAGGTCACACAGCCAGTAAATGGGTAGAAGTTGGATTTGAACTCAGTTCTGCTTGCCTCCAGTGTATATGAATTGGCTTCTCCAGGGCTCTGGGCAGGTCTAAAACTAGGAGCTGCAGCACCAGTTACTGAAGGTAGGCGAACCCTGTCCATCAGTCTAGCCGTTTCAGCTACCCTGAAAGCTCCAAACGCAGGGCCCACGTTTGCGGTTTATCCCAGTCACTAACAGTGCTTAGCCCATAAAGAAGCGTGCACTAAATGTTTATTTGATGGAATGAGTTGTAAAAACCAGGATGCTCTCCAGAGATGCTTTAAATTCCACAGGTCCTGGCACCCAATATTGTCCCAAGAAAAAAGAATGAGCACATTGAAATCTGAGGTCTTTTGTTAACCTCTTAAAAAGTGATGTGCTAGTAACTTTCTGTTTTGGTATTAGAGAAACATTTGTGCCTGTGTTGGCTCTTAGTGTTTTTAACCAATGAAACATGAAACTGAAGAGGAAAAAAATAAGCTTTACCTGAGAAACAGGAAAAATCCCGTCATGTGGAAATCTACTTTCACTGAAGAACTAATAAATTTCATAAGAAGAAAACAATCTCACAATCAAAGGGATTGTGTAACTCCCTGAATATTCCACAGCTTAACCCTGGATCACATTTAGTTTTATTGAATAAAAGCTGCTCTATTTTAGATTCTAAAATTTTATTTAGAATTATTTAGAAAAATTGTATAATGAAAATAAGGAGCGGTATTTTCCATAAAGGGACATTGAATTGTGGCCAAGGACCAGGTGAGGAAAACATAAAAAAAGTGAAGAATCTGGTCTGATCCTTCATTCTGGTACAAAGAAAGGCATTGCAGTCAAAGGTAAAGGAATTTAGTTGAAACTTGGTTGGTAGTGCAGACTGCCATGTATCCAATTTCGGCAAGGATGAAGAATTTAAATGGCCAGGAGATAAGAACTGTAAAACTAAATCCCAGTTGAAACATATGGTCTGAGGGTTCCCGTGAACACAGCAGACTGAATTCAAAAAGAGAAGGCCCAGCATGTTCCTTTGTAGCACGGTGTTGAACCTGATTGAGTAATCTTGTCTCGGTTGAAATTTCCAACCCATGAATCTCAGACTATTTGAGATGGTAAATCTGCCCTACTAGCTGTTGAGTAACTTCACAAGAGTGGAAAGGTTTAGAAATAAATTTAAAGACAATAAAATAAATCAAACCCAGAGTACTAATATTTTGTGTTAAAATTAGGACAAGTTTTGCAATCATCGAGATAGTCTGAGTATTCATTATTGAAATAGAGTATTTGGTACATTAGGAAATCTCACTTGTGATTTCAATTTAACACATGTAATTGATTTTCTTTTGAGGTGTTAAGTGGGCAGGTGTCAGCAAATTTGACTAAGTTTGTAAACAGAAGTGGAGTGTTTTAAGAAAACTTCATTAAGTACCTCTCTAGGTTTGAATTATTAATCATAGAAGAGTTACTTAAAAACTTGGAATACTTTGCCCATTAAGTTTGTTAGTTTGCCTGGTCAGGCATCTGAAGATGTCGAAAAAAATCAGATGTGTTAAATTCATAAATGTTATTCAAGATGTTAAGAGGACTTTAAGTAAGTTTCAAATGGAACTTTTTTTTTTAGGGATATTTAATTTGTTGAACTTGAATTAGTTGAACCTAAAAAGACCAAGTGTAAAGGATTGTATAAGTAGTATAGCAAGATTTGGAAGTTGTGAAGTCTTAAAAGTTATGTTTTAAAATTTAATACTAAATTCAATGTTATTTTATTTTATTATTTATACTTTTTTTTACTAAATTTATTCGGGGAACATTGGTTAATAACATAATATAAATTTCAGGTGTACAACTTTGTAATATAAGACATCTGTATACTCAATGGTGTGCTCGCTACCTGAAGTCTAGTTTCCTTCTGTTACCATATATTTGATCCCGTCTTTGTCCTCTCCCCGCCCCTCTTCCCCTGTGGTAACCACCATTCTGTTTCCTCTATCTATGAAATTCAATGTCATTTTAAACCCAAGTCACGTAAGTAGCCCTTTGTATATATGCACAGACGTTTGGACTTTAAAATAACTCAGTGATACCTATTATTTGCTGCTCGCCTATTGTGCCCTGTGCTCAGTAGGTGCTACTACTACTCTCTTTTTGCAACATGAGGTTATTGAGGTTTCCCGAGACTGAGTGACTTGCCTAAGGCTACAGAGCTCATGAGCCACCAGGATTTCAGTGTGAATTTTGGGACCCGCCCAGAATTCACATCACTGTCCGTCTGACCTACAGATTGCTTCTGACTGGGAGGCTCTAAATCAAACAACGAGGTGTCTACTTACTGGCTTCTTCTTTAACTTTATCCATTTCTGCCATTAATGAAACTTCTTTGTCAATGATGCTAGGGGGGAAAAACAAAGTCAAAGAATGCTTAATCAAAGACAAACTTTCAATGAAGTCATGAAGTAAAATAAAGATTATTTTCATTAAACAAAATACACAATCACCATAAATATTTCTATGTTACAATGCCAGCAGCACACTCTGCTTTTCCAAAAATGAGGCAACGTGGAAGGGATGCTCCTAAGTATTACATAGTGACATCTGCTGATTAAATCATTGTCAGCAAATCTATAAAAAAAAAATGCCTTTTCAGACTTTCAGAATTGCACTGCTTTGAATTTAAATTGGGGAGTATTTTTGCCAAACGAATTCCAAAGTTCCAAAACAACGTAGAAGTATTTGAAAAGCTGGTACTCAGGTTATAAGGCTTGTACTTCTCAAAAGTCTCTATACTTCCCTCACTCAGATTCTGGCCAGGAGTGAGGCAGGTGGGCCCAGTTCTGCTGCAGATGGTCCTGACCAACTTTGTCATCCGCATGCTCTCTAATATGAGTCTATGCCTTCTCACTCTTCCAAACAAGCATTTCAAGCATCTTTAAATGAACTTTTTCCCATTATATTTATTTTTGGTTAGTCTTCTGAAAAAGTATTACTTGCATAAAATGAGTAATTATCTGTCCAAAAGTTTATTTCTCTCCCATCCTGACTCCAAGTTTCCCTCCCAGAAGCAACACACCATCAGAAGCTCCTATATCCTTTCACAGATTTTTATATCTATATAAGCATAGATGTCAGATGTTTTTAAATTTTTGTTTTAACCATAAATATTTCAATATATATCTAAAAGATGAGGACGTTGGGGGACTATAACTGTAATATTACTTTAATACCTAAAACCTTAACAATAATTTAATGTTATCAGTTATTTACTCAATATAATTGATAACATTAAATTACTCAATATAACTGATAACATTAAAGTCCCATACCCTTTTAAAAACAGTTTGTTTGAACCAGGATGTAAATAAGGCCTGCTTACTACTACTGGTTGATTTTTTTCTTAAATCTGTTTTGAGCTAGAGATAGATTCCTTCTTAACTCTCTTTAACTTTCTTAACAAAATTCAAAAACCAGGTTTGAATTTTGCTGACTGCATTTCCATGGTATTATATAACCCATTCTTTTATATTTCCTGTAAGTTTGTTATGAGATACAGAAATTTGATTGGATTTCAATTTGTTTTTTATTTCAGGAGGAATACTTATATATTTCCATTAGCAGACACATAATGACACAACACCTTATAAATATGCCTCCTGAAATCAAATCTGAATGTATTCAAATTTCTACACCTCCCAACAAATTTATAGAAAATATAAAGGACATCTCGGTTTTTGATATTAGCGCCACTAAAGATCATCGCCTGGGTCAACAGGGTTTGAAATATGGGGACATTCAAATGCTACCACTCCTTCATTTATTTACTGGACAGCTTCCATAAAGAGAAACTATCCCTTCTAAACTACTTGAGTTATCATGAAATATGTTTTGTATAAGTAAGGCAGGATAAATGCTTGGTTCTTCCCTTTTATTTATCAGTTTTTGAGATGATAGTTGGTTCCTTAGGATCCTCTGAAAGTAACCGAGATTTTTTTGTTTGTTTGTATAATTATGAGCTCATATTTTTTTTTTGCTTATATGTAATGCACTAAACACACTGCAGTTATATCCTTATTACCACTCAGATTGTTCCATCAGATCTGCTATTTTTTTTCTCCATCAGACGTACTTTTAAAATCTAAAGTGTGCTGACAATGTATTTCTTCTTAAGCGGAACTATTTTGTAATATTTGTCAAGGTAAGAAGTGGTTCCTGGGCTATGTCTATAGGAGTTTTGGGGCTCCCAAACCAGATGATGTAACCTAAACACGTGAAGTGACTGTGTGCTGAGGAACTCAGCTGTTTCCAACAAGGAAATCCTAACGGAAAGAACTGATGTGTAAGTCAAATTCTCCAGAACTGGGCTCTAAGCCAAATCCATCCAGCTTAGACATCAGTTATTCCCAAGAGACAGATGGCTTAAGATCACTGGATATGATCGCTTTGGTGTAACCAGCATGTCAGGTTACCTGTACCTTATTTATTGACATTATACAGGTATGATGTCAATGAGTTTTAATACAGGAAATACATGATACAGAAAGGTGTATGGTGAGAAGGAAGTCTTTATCCCATCTCTGTCCCAACTTATTCAGTTCCCCTCCCTGGAATTCTACGTTGTTAGAAGCTTCTTGCATTTCTTTCCGGAGACCATGTATTCATAAACCAGCATATATTTGCTAATTATATGAAATGCTGGGTGGGAACAATAGGTTTGTGTTCCTGTGATTATGAGGTATATTTAGCGTCTCTGTCAAGTTCAGAAATGTAGCCACAATAGAGGCCAAGTAATTTTTTCATTTTGTTTTTAGCAACCCCCTGAGAGAGGGCAGTTCCACGTTAGTTTAGGAAAACAAGGTTAATGGATAAGCTGCTAAAGACATTAGGTGAGAACCTAGAGATCTGGAGGCCAGAGCCCAAATCACAATGTGGTTAAGCTACTCTGCCTGAGAAACACATTTTTATCCTCTATAGACAGGGAGGCGAGAAGAGAGAGAGAAGAGTCAGCAAGAAGGCTGGGAGCTGTGTTGGGTGAAGAGCCTGAAAGAAATCACTGGAGTGGGGCGGAGGCGGGCAAAAGCGCTTCCAGGAGCCAGGAGGTCTCCTATGTGAATGTAAGGTGTACCCTGCTTGGTGTGCATGGTCTGAACGTGTGCAGGTGCACACACACACACACACACACTCTGAGGAAGTGGCTGGGTTTTCTGTCTGTGGAAATGCAAGGCTGTACAGATGGGAAGAGGCAACAGCCTGAAGGCAGAGTGAACTGAGAATGTTAAGTCCTACCCCACCCCCAGCACTGGCACAAATCTGAGAGGGCTTTCAACTGCCACAGGACATGGGACAGGAGTCGAGGACAACTGCTTTACTTAAGGGGTTGGGAGACTCCAGCTGACTTATGTCACGTGTGACATGTCATGTGACACTTGCAGGTGACACTTGTGCTCCATCCTCTTCCCCAATGGTGTGAAACAGGGTTGGACAGGTTTGGAATGGCGGTATAGGAGGATGCCGCAGAGAGAACTAGAAATAGGGGGAAGCTGACAAACATTCATCCATCGGACAAATATTTGCTGAGTGCTTGCCATCTGCCAGGCAAGGGTGGTGGGGCTGGGAGCACAGCTGTGGATTAAAAAAAAAAAAAATCCTATCATCTTTGTGGAGCCTACACGTTCTTTTAGGGAATGTTGAGAGGAAAACGGTGAGAGGAGCTGCCAAAATTACTGGGGAAATAGTGGGAAGAGGGAAGAAAATGATGGCAAGAAGAAATTAGGGTTCCTCCATCCTTAACCAACCAGAAGGGTTCTAATTAGTCTCCAGGTTTTGAGAGCATTCAAAGTACACAACTAAAAGAAATACGTGCACACGACATAAGATTGGGTGTCTTCAGCCTTCCAGTAGATGGGGGGAGAGCAGCAGATTGCAACGAGAGTGCCAGGACAGACTCACCTCGTCCCCCTACCCCATCCGCCACAGACCCCGGAGGCTGGGAACCCTGCAGCCTGTGTGTGTGTTGGATGGGGAGAATGGTGTATGAAGAGGCCTTTGCTAATTTCTTAACCAGCTACAAGATCATGGTAAATTTTTGTTGATTACATTTGTTAACATAATTATGCGCCCAGAGAGTTTACAAGATGGACAGCTGGGGTCTAATGCATAGCCCCAGGTCTAACGCATATTACAGGAAGCTGGATATTCATACAGTGGTTAGTTTAGGCCTTCGGGGCTAGCAACAGGAGGAGTGAAAGTTATACACAATACATTGTTAATCTGCTTCTTGGTCACTTGAGGATGTGAAAAAGCCTGTGGAGTTGGCATCAGACAGACCATGCTTCCATTCCTCTGGGTATTTCAACAAAATACTGTCCTCAAACATTTTAGTAATTCAAGCACTGTGATGTATGACTGCTTTCAAAACTCATGCGCACAAAGGCAAGCCAAGGAATCTCTGCTGAGTGGAGATCCTGCTCTGAACGATGGTCTGAATGCAAACCAGGCTCAGGTGCCAGCCTGAGACAGCTCGCCCTGAACCTCCCTCAAGAATCTCAAAAAAGTGCACCTGAGGATTTCCTTGGCTTTTGCTTTCAAGGCAGCAGGCTGTGGAAGGGAAGAGGAGCTGTGGAAGTGGACGCAGGGGATGAAGTAGTAAAGGCCAGCTTGTCCCCTGGCAGGCTGTCAGACGGCCAGGAGCCAGCATCTTATCAAGTTTAGTGCCAGACCAAAGGAACGGGCCAAGAGAAAAGACTGTGTCTGAAACCTTCCAAATGTCCACAAGCCCTGGTGTCACATCCAGCTTCATGAGGAATTTCATCAGTGCCATTTGCAAGTCCTACTGAATCTTCTTAGCAGTGAAAAACAACTTCGCAGGCCGGCTAAGGACAGAGTGTGCTGGGCAAAACCCTGGTATAGGGTTACCAGATATGGGGGGCAGGAGGGAAGGCCTGTGAGAGGAATGACATAAGAGAGGTGATGAGTCGTGGAAAAACAAGAGCTAGGGTCACAGATCACATTCCCACAGGGGAAGCAGTAAAGCTCACACGCTTGCTTTCGAGGTAAACCTGTGTGAACAGGAATCGGCCCCGAATCGCCTCACAATGAGAGCTGACCAAAGCTAACACATCCTGAGAGCTTACCGTGTGCCGGATACATGAAGCAGAGCGCCAGTGCCTTGCTGGATGATGTCGTTTAAGTTTCACGACACCCCAGAGGGTATGAGCTCTGCTCTCTCCTCACCACAGGGCCTTGGCACATGCCCTGCTCTCTGCTGAAAGACAACTCTCCTCCCCAGCCCTGCTTGTATCCATCTCATTAACTTTGAGTATTTCTTCAGGTCTCTGCTTAATCATCACTTCTTCAGGGAAACTCTGACTGAAAAACTTCTGTTCAACTTCATGATCTTAGACTATTGTGGGTTGCTTGACGAAAATTGCTAAAGACTGATGAATGTAAGAGAAGAAAACATATTCATTTTTCTATGGCATACCAATAATGAAACTTTTAATTGGCATATTGTCGTTGTTGTGTATAAATCATGTTTACACAAAAATTTATATAATTTTTGTTACTGACAGAATCTAATCTTTTGAGACATAAGTTTATGAATAAAAGTGCAACGATATTCACAAAACCACACGGGGTTTGGCTCAGAATCAAAACAGGCAGTTGATGATTCTGTTTGCAAATTGAGGTGGTAATAAATTATTGAAATTTGTGCTTTCCCCCACTAATCATCTGCAATTCTAGGTTTTGAACATTTTGGCCTTTCAACAGTGATCCTCTGTACTTGACAGAAACACAGAACTCTTTAATTGGCTTTTCACCGACCACTGCAAGTTCTCTCAATGGTTGGATAAAGTCATCCAGAGGGCACCAGACTTGACATACACTGAACGTGTTCTACCTAAACTGAGCCCACATAAATGACCTCACATGTTTCAGATGTGCCCTTTATCCTTCCAAAACACATCTCCTCATTTTATCTAAACGGCCTGGACAGTAAAATTTTATTCGGCTGCCATAAAAAAGCTTTTATTATCAAAGCAATAAGGTGTAAGGATAAGGAGATTACCATGGCAAAGCCTTTATGGTTTATTACATAGCTAATCATAGAGATAAAGTGTCATTTTACAAAAATGTTTCCATTGTCTTGATTCCTTTGTGTAGAGGACTAATACTAACAATAATAAAAAAGAATCGGAAAGGTACTTCAGGGGGAATAGATGTACTATTTTCTGCTCTGTGGAAGACTCCTCTTTAAATTTGGAGACTAAGACACTGAGTGATAAAACGGCTTCATTTGGAAGCCGGGATGAGCCACGTCAAGTCCTGTGTTCTTCATAAAGAAAGATGCTCTGATAAGGAGCAGCCACAGGACTGTCAGGGGTTGATAAGCTGGAGAGCAGAACCTGGGGGCGGATACTGAGGAATGAAAGCAGAATTTCAAAGGGAATTGCAAGAAATCAATCAGTGACAGCAGCCAGAGTTAGACGTTAAAGAGTTAAAACTAGGCCACCTTCCTTCTCTGAGGAGTTCGCCTCAGGGAGAGGGTACTGAGAGAAATTGCCTGGGACCATCTGATCCCAGACAATTTTACTTCAGGACCTTCTTGTGGATAAAGTGCTTCAGTTTGGAGTTTCCTTAACCCCTCCGCTGCCAAGCAGAACCAAGCAAGTGGAGAGGCTCTGAAGGGAGACAGAGGCCCGCTTCCTGCAGGACGAGCACGCTGGAGAAGGCCCTCTGGTCCGCCAGCCCATTAGAGGGAAAAAGAATGTGGAAATTGCTGGGGAGAAAGGAGTCCAAGGAATGCTAAGGTGCTGTTTTAGCCTTTCTGGCCTTCACATTTTACATAAAGCACACATGAGTGATAAGCCATAGAGCAAGAATTCCTGTATAAAGAATTTCTGTTTCTCTCACATTTGCCCCCCACCTCCCAATGGCTTCTGCTCCTAACTGCTGCATCAGGAACTGTGTATGCCCAGGAGAGTGCCAGCTGGGCTCCTGGCAGCCTCGCAGCGCCCAGTGGGCCTTGAGCTGGGAGTTAGCGCTGATGGACGAGGCCGTGTGTACTGCCCACAAGTTCAGGCAGCTATGTCCCTTCCCTGGGGTGAGAAGATTTTGCCTACCAGGGGAAGTGTAGAAAAACTCCCTTTATACTTTTAGGACGTGCAATACTGTTACCAAGGGTACCATTTCTAGTGTAACTCCCCAAGTATTAGCAGAAATTCTTGGGCCCAGGGCAAAACTACTCAGGGGTTTCAGCTCACCCAGTTTTCAACTACTGCTGCTGTCAACCAAGTTCTGTCCTTGGCCTGACAGCCACAAATGCAGCAAGACTGTGTGTGGTTCTCTACTCCTGGGTCAAGAGAACAGGCAGCCCTAACACTTATGACAGGTTTCTGCAAATGGCATCCATGCTCTTGCATGCTGCCAATTCCTCTGTTCTGCTTCCTGGAGGGTAGTAGAATATGCTACCCCCAAATATGGCACTTTGGTATATTGACTATTTTGAGCTATAGGCACTTGAAAAACAGCAAAAGTAGGGAGAGGCTTTCTCTAAACTCTTCTTAACTACCTAAAGGCAGATTCTCCACAAGGAACTTGGTTGCCATAAACACGCTTCCTCCCCAGGAGTTTCCTCAGCCAGGGAGGATTGTTGACTCTTATCACAGGAGAGGAGACTAGAAATCAAGACCACACCCAGACACCCTTTGTCAGACACTTTCGTACTTCCCATCTACTCTTCTAAGGGCCCATTCACCTTTCCTAAAAATCATTTACTCTCCCTTATACCTCCTCTACCTTTCCCTTGTTAAGATGGTATTTCAGCCTGAGTTCTAAGCCAACTTTTTGAGTTCCTCGTTTTTTCCTGGGTATCTCCCCATGTATATCTGAGGTATACAAATTAATAAACATGTTTGTTTTTCTCTTGTTAATCTGTCTTTTATTATAGGGGGTCTTAGCCAAGAACTCAAGAGGGTAGAGCAAAAATTATTTTTCCTCCCCTACACCCCCATCCTGTCCCCTCTCCTGTGCCCTGTATACCGGCTACTGGCATACTCACTCACCCAGTGTCCGTGAGTCCTTTCCCTTCACTTCCCATGTGATCAAGTCCTCTGAAGTCCACCCCAGAACTGTCTCTCCTACCCTGCTCCACTTCCACTGTTGCCGATTTAACTCCAGGCTCATTATCAAATAGTTATGGGCTATGTTTATTTATTTTTTGGTTGGGATTCCTGGGTCTGTCACCTTCTGCTCTGTCCATTTTTTCATTTAGATTTTACAACAACCTGCATTCTTTTTATAATTAGAAAAAAAAATAATGGAATTATTTTTTCTTAACGTAGCAGTGGTGACAAAATGGTCTTTTAAAATATTTCTTGCATTCCACAGTGTGATTTGGTAAACATACGAAACCCAACATACATATCGACGCATGTAGACTAGGGTGGAACACAACCCTTTTGATAAACTGCCTAGTGATTGTGACCATCAGGGAAATGAAGTCGCAATGCCTCTAAGCATGAACCACATTTAACATATAAAGCAAAATTAAAATCCCTTTGGCTGTCAATGAAAGTGACAACAGCACTCAACTTGCCAGTCAGGCTGAGCCCATTTGATTTCCATTTCTTTTATCAGAGGTAATATAATCTGTTAATGTTAATACCGCTTAGTCTGCATTTTTTATATTGAAATGCTACAATGATTTAAATCATAGTTAATGAATATTTCATCACACTGTCTGAGGTGCATTTCAGGAATGAGACATTTGCAGATTTAGCACAAGGACTAACTTCCAACACTTAAACCAAAATCCTGGAGTTCCTCAAAAAAGACATAGTTAATTGAAAAAACAAACACAGGGATTCCTTTTTTTCTTATAATTTTAAAAATGACATCAGAGTTGCAAAATCCTATAAAGTCTACAAATCCCACAACACCACCAAATGTTCAGTGTAATAATCTATATTCCTTGTACACATCCATTTAGAATTATACATATAATTTTGCTTAATAATATATTTTCTTATCTTTGCTAATTATTTCTTAGTTTTGTTTTCTTTCCATGGAGATCACTATATCACTGTTCTCATCACTAATCTGTGTTCAGTTTCTATAGCTACAAAAATTACATGATTTATTACAACCCCCTTAAAACAAAAACAAAAACAAACTACAACTACATCTATAGAAAAGAAAACAATGTGGATAATTGTCTTATGGCACAAGGATACCATTTAAGAAATTGAATTAACATTCTTCACAGTTTTTCTTTTTTCATGTTCATTAAAAAAACTGGAAAAGCAAGATAAAATAAAACAAATTTCAAAATAAAACAAAATAAGACAAATGCTCTCTTGGTCTCATACTTAAAATAGTCAACCATTCTGAACACTTGCATTTCTTTCCAGTTTTTTTGGGGGAGTGGCATCTATGCAGAAGCCATCATGGTTGTTGAACATGAATATGTTAGGAACAGAAACTAGAAGAGACTGATGTGGTACAAGAAGTCACAGAAATGCTGGCCCACAATCCAAGACCACTTGGCCTAGCTGAGGCAGCTCCTTGCCTCCTGGTGGGCTCCTGAATTCCTTGGCTCTCATGTGGAAAGGGGAAGGGTGGGAATATACACTTCTTGGTTTGGGCCATAAGACTCTTTACCATCCAGCATTTCTAGTCTCACGTGCTGCCACTCTTCTTCAGGACCTGCCCTAGGCCACCAGTTTCCCAAGTGGGGGGAACAAATAAAATAATAAACTCTACGTACTTACTTCTTATTCTAAGAAGTAGACCTTCCTCATCTTTAGTATACAGATTAACAGTAGAATCCATGTATGATTTATAAATAAGTTTTCTGGTTTGAGAGGGCTGTTCTCACAATTCACTGACTGATGGAATGAGACCCAGGGAACATACTCCTCCCAGAGCACACTGTGGATGGACCCCTTCCTAACGAGCCAGCAGTGTTGATCCCCCTCCCGCCTGCCCCACAGCTCCATTGGTTTTTGCCATACTGCATTACATAGCCTGTTTGTCTGCTCCCACTGAACCTTGAACTTTTTAAGGGAAGAGATCGTCTTCTATCCCTTCGTATTTTTAGCAGTGCTTCTTCAAGTGTGGTCCTCAGACCACTTAGACTGGTACCCACTGTACTCATTAAATGCAGCTTCCTGGGCGCCGCCCCACAGAATCTGTTTTTGGGAATGGGGCCCTGATGTTTCCCATGCATTCCAAACTTTGAGAAGCACGGCTTGTGACACATCCATCTATCTATTGGATGGATGAATGATGAAAGGGGAAGAGGAGGTAGAGAGAAGGCACGGCAAGGCATGAAAGGGGAAGGAGGGCTGAAGTGGTGGCTACTGTGGCCATTCAGAATCAGGAGTCCTTTTGCCTTACTTCTCTCTTCATTGAGCGGTAAACAGTAAAAAGTTGTGATGAAATATCCATATCTCATAGCTGAGATCCAGTGCAAGCTAAATAAACAGAAAGGTGGAGAAGGATAACATCTTCCCAGTGTCTTGGTATAGAGGAAAAGAAATTTACTAAATGTTTATCTGGAAGAGAAGGGAACCAACCTAGATTGAATTTCCACTGTGGGCCAGGCTAGAGATTTTCTAGAATAATCTAAGAAATGCTTATCTTGTACATGAATCTTCACAAGATCTCTAGAAAGTGAATATATAGCTGAGTAAAGTTAAGAAGGCCAACCATCCTCAGAGCTAGAACATGTGTAGATGAGATTTAAACCCCATTCTAACTCTACACCCCATGTTACCAATTAAGTGGTTAATAAACCTTGAAAATGTGACTTTTGTTAGAATATGGCCTAAGAACCAAAGATTTACCATCACTGAAATAAAAATATACATATAAGGCATTTTATATTAACTTCACGTATTTTGTAGTCTTTTATATGATTTGTTGCTATCCTGGCTGACATCTTTTGCCCAAAATGATGCCTCAGTCTCACTCTAAGAAACTACAGAATCTCACTCTGTATCAGTCTAATAAATAGGCATAAGCTCCAAGATCCATTCTGAAATTATGATGTAAGCTATCCTACTTTTAACATTACAATGTATTTTATATTTATACTGATGTGTAAGAATGAATTCATCTTATTTTCCCAGTGAAAATGGATTATACTGTAAATTAAGAAAAACACTCACACACAAATGATGCATATCCTCCCTCTGGTATTGTATAGCTAGAACATTTTGCTTAATTCCTTTTCATATTTCTATGCTATGAGGAAAACTAACAATTCCTATTCAGGAGCATGTTACCAAGCTGGTATGATTGGTAGCCTTCATTTGCTGAAAAGATTCAGAAATCTTTTCAGATTTCAAGCTGGAATCAGAATCAACTTCTTATCCTCCAGCGCTTATTGTGGGTCTATTATTCTGCAAAGAAGGCTGCAGTGAAAGGAAAGCCGCCTTCCAATGCTAAGTGTGCGCCTGACATGACGTATGGAGGTAATCACACATGTAGCTAAGAAAGGCTGTTAATACAAGGTGCTATTGATGCGGGTTTCCTGGGGACCATACCAAAACTGACAAGGCTGGTGCTGTACTTTCTGGTATTTATCAACCTGCTCTTCCTTCATGTCAACGATTCACTCAGTCCTTGCAGTGGCCCTGGGGAAACATGTAATGCAGAGAAAAACCTCGGGGAGGAAGGAAAATAGGAAAAGAAAAGCTTTCCCCTCCAAAAAGCGAACTACACTATTTAGAATGGCACCGTTACAAACGAGGCAAGATTGGAAATACACTGTACCACAGGGACTTGCGTTAGTCACAAAGTCACAGGAACCTTGAGTTTCTCCACGGTATCCTTGTATGGTAGTTACCCTTTTCACAATTTCAAAATGGATCCTGAAGCTTATTTCTGTTTATTGGACTGGTACAGAGTAAGGAAATAGAGTCATTTTTGTCAGCCAGGACAGCAACAAAAAAAACCATACATATGGCTTTCTTGAGGCATAAATATACTTATTACCCTCTTCTATTGTCTCTTGATATCCTTTGCAGGTGTGTGCTCATCTCCACACTGTGCATTCTTTCAATAAGCCGGCAAAATCTCGAATATTGGGTGTGGGGAGAAGAAACAGGTTTGTTTCATTTCCGTTGTATTGTGCTTTGTACAAGCCACAAGCAGGTGGACACTTAGGAAAACCATTTGATGAGAAGGAAAGGGGTTAATCAGAAAGTCTTGTTTGTACAGGTTTTGATCAATGGGAAGATTGTACTCATTTCCAGAGCAGAAGGACACAGAGACCTTTTATTAAATTTCTTTTAAAAAAATACAATGCAAACTCTTGATTTTTGTCTTCATTACATGTGGAGTCTAAGGAGCTGGTAAAATCTAGCCATCATTTAACACATTGATGCTATTTTAATAGGGAACTGAAGGCTTTGTAATATTATTACATAACAATGCTAAGTGGCTGAAAAGTCAGTTCTCCTGCTGATAATCCCATTTCCAACATCCCTTGATGAATGGCACAGAGAAAAACATCATTTTATTACTGGACAACACAGTACTCCGGATACCCTGAATGCTAGTGGGGCACTGGGGATGCTTACTATTTCAACCACACGGTTTTAAAATGGAGTTGCTCCTCATTACCCACGCTTATGTCCACATCCTCCATGAAACTGAACTCAAAAACCAAGCCTGCTGTTGTCACAGCATCTATTCTGTGACACAGATCTAATTCCAGGATGTGTTTCACCTACTATTAATTTCCCTATATTTATCTATCAAAGTATATACAGTGCTACAATTAATTCCAGTGACTCCTAATTAAGAGAGGGTAATTAAATGGTTAATAGGTATTTGTTCAACCACGACTGCACCACAAGACACGCAAAAACACCTTGTTTTTATTCCTTCATTTCATCTCATTAAGGAGCACAAGGGCTGGCACATCCGAGGATGCACTGGCAGTGGAGTATTTGGACACATGCCATGTATGCCCAGGGACACCAAGTAACACTGCTGCCTGGCTGAAGCCAAAGAAAAATAATAATCCCCTAGACGGAAAAAATTCTCTATTGTATTTATCTTTACATGCTTCAGATCTTCACCCTAATCTCGGCCCCCCACTGCGCTATTTGGTTTTATTGCGAAATGAGAAAAAGACTCAGGTAGAGACAGAATGGCTAATGAGAGTGAGGGCCGATCATTAGCTGCAAGCGTCAGTTCTGAATATTTCCATTTTTCTCCTAAAGACTGAGTTGAATCCTATAATGAAAAACAGACAAAAAAGCAAAGCCCTCAATGTTCGACACTTCAATACAATTGTTTTTCTGGTCTTCAGGAAACGAAAATGTAATTTGACCTTTAAAGTGTGTACCTAGAAGGTTCATGTTTCAGGCCATATGAAAAAAAAAATTTCCTACTTCACTGATCTGCAAGAGAAGATACTATGGTTATGTTTTGGGGGGTATGTAAATGACTGGAAAGGAAACTTCCTCTCTCACGTCTCCAGTGGCACATTAGGAGGGCAGTGGGGGAGGGGGGATAGATAGTCGGGTGTTACAAAGGGAGGAATCTCCTTCCTTCCCTCAAGGAGCCACAGCAGAACATGCAGAAAGGCTGTGTTGAAGATGATGGCGAAGGAAGACATGCAGTCTTCCTCTCACTGTCCTCTGTCCAGGCTTTCTCAGCATTACAGATGCCTTAGGACAGATAAGTATCTGTAATATGGGTGGGGGAGGGAGAGGACAGTTCTGTGCATTCTCTGATATTTAGCAGCATACCTGGCTTCTACCTACCAGATGCCAATTGTGACAGCTAAAAATATTTCCAGACATGGTATATCCTGGGAGGCAAATTCATCCTGCTTGAGAACATTGCTCTAGCCCCAGACATATCCCTCTCTTTGCAGGACTCTCAATCAGTGAGTTTCAACCACAGATGCCCCCAAAAAATCAACTGGAGTTCTTAAAAAAAAAACAAAAAAAAAAACAACAACAAAAAAAAACACCAAAAAACCTATTTCTGGGTCCACTTCAGACCAGTGACATCAGCATCTCTGGAGGTGGCACGGAGGCAAAGGATGACCACAAAGCTCTAAGAGTTCTTAATTATAGTGTGTACACAATACTTTGGTATGGAGAGAAGTAAATATTAATTTACAGGCACCATCTTTCAGTCACTGTTTAGTTACAAAGAGAAAAAATAAAAACCCTATAGAGCCCAGAAAAACCAGGCTTTAGGCATTGCATGGGAAGCCAGGTATTAACCCCAAAACAGCTAAAAGTTTGGAGAATGTTGGGGGAGAATGAAACAACCAAGGAGGAAAGAATCCTCCTATGTGAGAAACCTGCAAAAGAAGGAAAATGGTCTTATTTCGGCTCAAAATGAAGTCGTTCCAAGGCTCTATGCCCCAAGAGTTTTACATCATGTGGGCACCCAAGAAGCAGGAAGCTGGGTAGGTAGGACAAACTGCTGCAGAGCTGGTTCGGAAATGCAGCAGCCACAATGACAATTTCCCTGTGGGAGGCCTGCTGAAGCACACAGCCTGGAAAAAGGATACAACATTTAAAATGTCACCCGGTGATGGCACCCGGTCAGTGTGGGGGGCCACCCTGCTGACCACCAGGTGGTCTGTGTGCGGTTTTGCGTGGCTACCAGCAGGACTTCCATAGTAGAGGCCCTGTTTGTAGTGGGACTGGAGGTCAGTCGGAAGAAAATAGACTTATCTCAAAATAGCTTTTTCTGCAGCCTGAAATTCTCACTTTTAGAGTGATTTTGGCTGGTGGAGAGAGTCTAAACAGACTCCGTTAACATTTGTGAACACGCAAATAAGTGACTTTGAGAAAGAGGACACATGGTCATCAAACAGATGAGGTTATCAGTTTCACCAAAAGGAAGTTAATGGTTAAAAAGAAAAAGGAAGGGAAAGGGGGATCCCATTCCAAGTTCCCATCTTACAGTGAGTGGTGTCATGGTGAGGAGCTCCTGGCCTGTAGGGGGCAGCAGGAGGTTCACCCTGCTGTGTTGTGAGGGGAGAAATTCCAAGAGAAAGAGAAGGGGGCAGTGGACAAGGGCTGAGGGCCAGAGGAGCCGAAACCCCTGACCTACTTCCGAATTCTGCTTGAGCCAGACCTGGCACTGCTCCAGCAAAAAATAAACATGAGGTAGAGGAACATTTTTGGCCCCTTTATACAGAATGCATGCTTTGACTGATTTCCTTTTCCTATTTGAACCCAAAGCAGCCTAAAAATATGATTCCCTTCAGCCCCCATTTTTTGTAACCCCGTTACCCCACGCCCAGCACACACTACCCTTTGGCTCATTACCATCTTTCATTTTCTTTAGGAGTGCTTTTAATTAGATGTTAAATCACCAATAGCACCTAACAATCTTTACAGCTTTATTTTGGAATACTTTTCCCCCCAGCATATGGCAGAACTATCAACCATTACTCTCCTTCCTCAATGTTTTTTTTGAATTCAATGATTTATTGCTTACTTTAAGCCTTCACCATCAACTTGGCTACACACACACACACACACGCACACACACACACATCTGTGGTGAGAAGCTAGACTAGTATGCACACAATGCAGTTAAATCTGGCAACTGTAATTCCAAAGAATGAATATTTTCCAGTTGTGGTAGGGGGCCAATCATACAGAAAAGAAAGCAGCTGTTACATGTTAGTTTCCTGATGGGACTTTTCACACAGGCGCTCATGTTGCAAAATTAATTTTCTGTTAAGACATATTTTGAGAACATGGTGTCATCTTTGCTCCCCTCTCAAATCCCTGATTCTTTCTGGGAAAATAAGAATGATCCACGTAATGGTCAATCAGCCCTATGTAACTGGGTCCTGGTTAAACGCCAACTTTGATATTATAATTTAGCTATTTAATGGTTTTCTTCACTAACTGTACTGAACAAAGTATTCTTCACAACCAGACTGGGAAGGATAAGCCTTTAATTCATTTTTCTCAGCTATCTGCTCACTTCGTTTGCACGAGCATGTGCAAACCAGTGCTTTTTCCCAGCCTCACAAAATCATCATTCCCACGAATTCAGCAGGATTCTGGGGCAATTCAGTCAGGCAAGATTCACTTCGTGAAGCTGGCACTTTGGTAGGAAAGGGAATGTTTAGAATTTCTTACCTGAGAGTTTCTATTTATTTCTAAGCTACACGCGATGCCTGTTGAACGTTTTGGTGAGAGAACTGCTGGCCTCAAGTAAGGAGAGGAGACGAACTGGGAGTGCAATATCACTTGTACACCAGCTGAGTTACCATCTGTCTCAACCAGCACTTTCAGGAAATCTCCAGAGGACTTGTCCCACATCCTCCAAATCTGGGTATGTCTTCCAATGTAATCCGGAGATTTCAACTGTATTAAATGAACGGTGCTGCATTCAAAATTCTCTCTAATGCCTAGAGTTCATGACTTCACCACCAATAGAAAGCTTAATTTTTTTAAAACATTGAAGCTCCCTTCTCAAGTTCTGTGATCTGCTATTTTTCAAGAGCACCACAGTCCCTAAAATTCATTTCTCAGAAAACGAGAGGGGGTTTAATGCAAGTACATTGCCATGTTGGCTGGGCTGCAGGCTCATTCGGAACAGAGTCAAAGTTTTTCCATTTGACAGAAATGCATGTAAGTGATTGATAAAAAAAACAAAACAAAACAAAAAAAAACTTTGGTTTTATTTTAAGTTAACATTTATGTCATTTGGGGATGCTTTTTATTAAGGGCTAGATCAGAAATCAACTGCTGGGTTCATTTTATAGCAATCGCATACAGAAAAAGGTTAATCTAATTTTTTTCTTCTTCAGTTTGGACAGAAAGTGCCATTTTGTTAAATAGGTGACTTTTAAATAGTAGTGTGGCTTGGAAGAGCTCATTTAGAAGTGATCCTTCCCATCCATTTAAAACACAATGTGAATTACAAGCAGAGAAAAGATATACAACTTCCCTGGTGCTGACTTTCCTGGCCCCACACTTTCAGCTCTTGAGGAGTGAAACACTCAAAGAATCTGTTATAAATCTCAAGATGTCCCGTGACCCATGTGGTGTTCATTTTACTAAGGAAGTAAAGTAGAAATAAATAAATAAATGAAAGTACTCAGAGCAGTGGGAGGAGAGAGGTAATTTGAGGTCATTGCTACACTTTGTCAATTAGTGTGAGTCACTCAGATGGAAGGTAGAATACAGAGGCCTCGGAGGAAGAGTTTATTCTAAAATGCCACACAAAAGGATAAGACAGAGATGTCTTCTCCGAGCAGCTAACTAATGCCTCCAGACAGAGGCTGGCCAACTATGACCCCCACGGGCCAAATCTGGCCCACTGCCTTTGTGCATTATCTCTGGCTGCTTTCGTGCCACAACAGCAGAGCTGAGTCGTTGCAGAGACCTTATAGCCCATAAAGCTTACAATATTTACGAGCTGGCCCTTTACAGATCAAGTTTGCTGACTCCGGCTCTAGAGAACAGGCCTGGAAGTTGAGTGTGCTCTATATATGAGGGTAACATGAGGACAGAGTGGAAAAGCCATAGAACGATCAAATTTAAAACCCAATGATACTAAGAGAAAACACCTTTCATTTGCACAGCATCGTTACCTTCTTTAAGTACTTTCAGACATTATTTTTGGAGTTTGCTTTGAACATAGTTAGGTTGTAATCTGATCAAACAGAGAAGAGGTCCATGAAGGTGCAGACGCTGTGACGGGGAGAGGATCAATGATTTCTCACTGAATGATAACTGAGGGGCACGGTCTTCTTTCAAGTCCCTGGCGTCTCATGCACCCTTGGGCTCTTGCAGTATATGTAGCACGTGGCTTCAAATTCAACAATTTTAGATTAGGTCAGTGTTAGGAGTCCTCTTTTAATTTTACACAACTCAACAATCAGTGTCCAACCAAGGACTTGGTATAGGAAAAGTTAGCAGAAGATGTGATCAAATTCTAGAATCCCGGGAGGCCAATGAGATACAGGGAGCATGTTACAGGGAGCCTGGGCATTGTGGATGTGTTTTGTTTTGTCCTGTCTTTTTCCTTTTCGGCACCCTAATTTTCCTCTGGGAGCCACAGCTCTTCAGTTCTCACTTCATGAGGTTCAGGTGGGGCTCACCCCACCACTAACTCTGTGGTAGGCACAGGTAGGCCTGACTGGTGGGAAGACCGTCCCTCCTAGTCACCATGATTGGTTTAGGGACAGATATGTGACACAACCCAGCCAATGAGAATTAGCCCTTGGACTTTTGTTAGGACTACTGGAGACACAGCGCTCTCTCAGATCACAGGGGCTATGGATTACGTGAGCTTGGAGCTGCCGGGGGATCATCTTGCTGCTACATGGAAGATCATGCCTAAGAATGAAGCCACGAATAAGCAGAATAAGGAGACTGTGGAAAACACTGAGAGAGGAAAAGAGAAACAGGGAGTGAGGGAGGAAGGGAGAGAGAAAGATAGAGATAAAATGAATCCTGGTAACATAATTTGGGCTTAGAACTAAATTCGCCTAATGGAATCTTCTGGAGTTTTCATGTACATCAGCCAATAAATTCTTTTTTGCCTTTAACTAATGTGACTAGTTAGTTCGGGTTCTGTCACTTGAAAACGAAAATGTTCTGATTGATAGACTGAGAACATTTTTTATGCTGATAATGACCTTTACTAACACATATTTCATTCCAGTTGTGAACATGAGCAAATGTGCAGGAATCAAAGCAATGTCTCCCATCAAAATCAGCTGCAGAGCCGGGCAGCGCAGGATGAAAACCACCCAGTAGACCATTTCTAGATTCCAGTCTTAAAGTTCCCCAAGAATGGGATTCTATCACTAAGCTTGTGTAAGATATTTCTGAGTTTTGTTTTCTTTTATAATGACAAAACTGGAAAATATTTTTTCTTAGTAGCATTCATGATATTAGCCTTCCAGAGATTTGTCAAAAATATCATTTGTTGAGGTTTTGTTCTTTGATGAGATTATGTTCTACATCATTCAGACACTTTTGGGCCAACTTCAAGCATCAATAAATTATGTGTATCAGGTTTCTTTTTATTCAAACACATTCTCTTCTTTTTTATTCCCAAGATATATGCCTCTGCCTGCACGGCTTAAAAAAATCTTCTGAAAAGTTGTTCTGCGATGTTTATGTATTAAATAAACAACAGTTTCCATCTGATGCTTTTACCTATAGGAACGGTGCCATACATTTACAGTTTCCAAGTTGAATTACTCACCAGTTGTGTAACTCAGCAAAGGCAGCTTTGATCTTCTTCACTGAACTATCCACCTCTTCCTTGATCATGACGCGATATCTAGTTAGAGACACAGTGCAGCGTTGCAAATCCTTCACCGATTTCTCAATGTTTGGGCCTAAAATTAACGTCGAGGAATAAAATGTAAATTGAGTGCTTTATCTTTTTATTTGTGAGCTGAAGAACAACAAAAAACCCCAACTAACTCACCCCCACCTCCCAATAAAAAGAGTGATTTGTTTTGTTTCTCAATGAAAAAAAAAAAAATTCTGTCCCGAGGATGTTTATAACCCAGGGTTTTAAAAATCCAGAGTGGGTACTTTGTATGGCCCCTGAGACTGCTCTGATTTCACCAGTGGGTTCCCTGGAGGGGCCGTTCTGGACACACGTGTCTCCTTTGCTCTTAGGAAAGAGGTTCTGATCATATGTTTCATCACAAACTGCAGTTTCTTGGAAACGGATATGTCTAAAGACCATTTGTGCTGCTGGCTCTCTCTGTGAACACCACTCTGCGTGGTTAAAAGCCAGCAGGGCTTTAGAAGAGGAAAATGACATAGAGATTGGGAGAGGTACAAATGAGCTAGAAAGAGGACAGAGCCTCAGTGCCAGGTACGCTGGCTCTGGCCCCATCTGTCCTGAGCCAGGCCTGTAATTATAGCAGCAGCACTTAAAGCGGCTCTGTGGGTGCCAATCTTGCCTGATTTCCTGAAATTGTCACCAGGCTTTACAGATAGTGCAAAACAAATAGGCAAACGGTATTTATCCCAACAAGGGCATGTTTCTTAGAAGAAAGAAATCTCCCTCAAGAAAAGTGAGAAAGTATATCAAACCCAAGCCAAGGAAATCAGATACAACTGAGGCTGAATGGGAATAATATTATTTAATCTTCTGGGAATCAGAAAGGAAGTGTTTTAGCCCCTCTCATTTTTAATACCAGTTATATGGATAAAGTATATCAAAAAGCTTTAAAAATAACAAAAAAATAGTGTGCCAAATACAAAACCGTCTTTTACTGTTATACTGTCTGCACGTTCTAACACAGAACTGAATTCACATGAGGAAGATCCTATCTGAAGAAGACATACCAGACTCTAGACTCATCTTTGTTCAATGCATGTTTAGAATTTGTAAATCAAGGAAACATTCAGCATTCGCATTTCTTAAAGAGCTCCTACATTCACATTTTCTTTATAAGATATTAGGGTACAAAGTATTTGTGGTGCAAAGTTATCCATGATTACAAAGAGAAGAATGGCCACAGAGCGGCAGAGAAAGGGGATGCAATTCCACTTAAACGTTCAAGACCTTTGGTTAAGCTGGGAGGAATCACATCTGCCTTTCAATCTAGGTGGGTCATAGGAAGAAATGCAATTTCAGGTGTATCTCTCCTTCACTAAGCAGCATCTTTTGGCAAGTTCTATCATTCTGGAACTTCTCTGTGTGTGCAAAATACGTTGAATCATTTGTGCAAAAGAAATCACTTTACCTCTTTTCTTTGCCAACTCATCTGGCTTTATTTCAAGATGAGCTGCAGGGGCATTGCACTTAACAGGAGATGTTTTTGCCTTAGGCTTGCTTGGGTTACAAGGCTGCTCAGCTGACCACTGGAGGCCATCTGACCTCTCTGGTGTTCCATGTATAGGTTTGGGGTTCCCATCTAAGGATAGTTTCTGTTGCAGTGGTCTGTTGCCTTCTGTAAGAAAACACCAAATAATGACTGTGAAGTGATAAACTAAAAACATTGATGATAATGTGATAGGGGATGCCAAGCGTTGTTTTTCTTTACATGTTGGTAAGTATGCCTTTCATTGCAAACAGTCCAGAAATTGTTGTAATAGACTCCCCAGAAGATGAGAGAATAGACTAGAAATAGAAAGAGTCTTGCACTTGGAGTCAGAAGACCTGGGTGGGTGTTTGGCTCTCGTAATTACTTGCAGAGTGGCCCTGGGCAAGCCACTTAACATCTCTGAGTCTTAGTTTCCTCAACCAGAAAGGTTATTAGGTGGTTTACATCAGATACATGAGATGATCATTTTTTTCCCCCATTTGGTAAAGGCTCAGATGTCTTTAAGTATGATTTTGTATTGAGGCTCTAAACATGTAGCCTTCCTATCTCCAAGAGCTACATTAATGTCTTGTGGTATTTTATTCTGAATTAATGAAGGCAGAAGAGTGATTGGAATTAGGACAAGAATGAAGTGACAACAGGTACAATAATCATTTCATCTAATTTATGGAGAGATTAAATCAGGAAACATCATCATAATATCTCAACTATATTGAAAATCTAGGGAGTCAGATTCTCTCTGGAGCTCTAACAGATGTGGCAATAAATTAGCAGCACATTCCTTTTGGCATGTTTTAAAGGTAGGTTCCTATTTGGTTATTGCTGGAGTAAATTAAATGGCACCTTAGTAGCCTGAAAAGGAAATGTATCACCCTTAACATCTTACTTAACCAGAGAGAGCTTTGGGTGTGAAAAAGGGGAAGCCGATGTGCTTCTGAAGGCCGGTTTCTTACAGAAAGGTGGGTGCAGTGGAGAGGGCAGGTTTGGATCCAGGAGACCCATGTTCTGATCTTCCCTCGTTCCTAATGACCCTGTGGAATGACTTCACTTTTCTGGTTGACTGTGACTCACACTCAAACAGAGCACATCATCATCTCCATGAAGCCCAGCCTCTTTTCAGATAGTCACCCTTCCTCACTTCTCTCTGTCCCCCTCGGTACCTCGTGGTACCCCATGGTACCCTTGCCGCTGCCCTGAAGAGGCTATGACTTCCTTAAAGGCAAATACTAAAATATGATTCATTTTTCAAGCCCCAGTACTTGTGGCTGGATCAATAGCTATCTGTAGAATTGTAACTGAAGTAAAGAACAGTTAAAATGATTTCATAGAAGAAGAAGGAAAAAAAGAAACAAAGAACACCTTTCCTGACACTGTTACAAACTTTACGGAGGCTGCACTGGGAAAGTGCAAAAGAATCTGAGCTGGGTCCTAGTCAATCTGATTTTAGACATTAGTCCATTTATAATAAGTGTAAATTTCACTGTAGTTGACTCCATCAGTAATAACCTACATATCAAGAAAGTACAACATACATTTTATGGGCTGAATGATGAAGACTCTTTAAAATATGCTTAAAAGGAAATTAAGAAATACACAAGAAAATGTTCAGGAAAGGTAGTGAACATGGTGATTAAGTACTGAAAACAGCACTTCCTCCAGTAATGAAACATTTAACAGAATCCCCAGAAGATTAGAGGGTATGCTAGAAATAGAAAGAGCCTTGTACTTGGAAGTCAGAAAACCTGGGTGGGTGTTTGGCTCTCGTAATCTCTGAGCCTTAGTTTCCTCACTAGAAAGGTTATTAGGAGGCTTTAGTTATACTAAAGTGGAACTTCGCTCTAGGCAGTGTTGTCAGACTTTAGTGTGCATGAGTTCTCCCTTAGTATCTATTACAAATGCAAAATCCCAGAGGTTTGGATTTAGCAGTGGGCCCAGGATTCTACCCACCAAGTGATTCTGTTGGGGTGGAGATGAGTGGCACCACCCACCTGGATAAACTCTACTGTGAAAGATGAAAAACTAAAATTTTGATGAGTCTGTGAATGTTTTGTTAAAAACAGTGATTCAGCACAGGCTGGTTCCAACTCATTCTCTCTATATATCATAGTTAAGATTCAGCCGTGATGAAATATTGTAAATTGAGACTCTAAAATATAGCTATCTGTGCATAGTGTAGTAAATTAGTCTTATTCTTAAAAATAAGGGGATTTATATTATAGCCTAATGGAAATAATGACCTAAGGAAAAAAATTATTCTGTTGAATGCAAAAGAATTTTAAATGGAAAACAAGCATGCAAATGAGCATAGGCTCATTAACCCAGAGCTGAATATATTTCGTTTGTGTATCAGGAAACTATTGGTTCATTTCATCATTCATTCAACAAATATTTATTGAGAAATTTGAGTAGCAGTATTTATTTATTTTGGGGGGTGGTATCCTGAAAAACTGTCTAATTATTGGTGGGATCATTAAACACTGGGATGATCTGAAGTTCTCAAAGACTACTTGGATATAATATTTGCACACTGGCTGTACAGATCTGTTTCCAATTATAGTAAAACTCTGGAGCTCTTTCAGATGAAAACTGGTGGAGAGTTACTATATAACAGAATTAGGTTCATCTTGACCACGAATCCTGATATTTTTAGCAATTAGAATAATGGGAGTTCTCTCCTGGATAGAATGATTTTCCTCTAAGCTTAGAGGCCAGAAGTACCACCAGCCTTTTGTCTTTCTGGAATCCATTTGTAAACTTCCATAGACTACAGCTGACTCAGAGTTGATTCATATTACTGTCCAATAAGATAGCCATGTGGCTATTGAACATTTGAAATGTGGCTTGTTCTAAATGGAGATGTGCTTGCTGTAAGTGTAAAATACACAGTGAAATTTGAAGACTTAGTACAAAAAATATTTCCTTGATATTTAAAAAAATATTGATCACATGTCAAAATGATAATATTTTGGATAAATTAAGTTAGATAAGATATATCACTCAGTTTAATTCACCTGTTTCTTTTTACTTTTTAAAATTTAGCTACAAATATTAGTATTTTTGTTTTTTGTAGATCTCTTAAAATTTTCCGCATAGGCAATAATGACATCGGTAAACGAAGTTTAACTTCTTTCTTTCCAATATTTCCTTGCCCTATTGTATTGGTTGGGAATCCTAGTACAATGTAGTTAAGCATCCTTGCTTTGTTCTTGATCTTGGGGAAATGGCATTCAATATTTTATTATTTAGAATGGTATAGCTGTAGAACAGATTTTTCATGTTTACCAGGAAGTTCTCTTATAGTTCTGATTTGCTGGGAGTTTTTATGTTGTCAAGTGATTTTATTTTGTTTTACCTATTGAGATAATCATATTGTTATACTCCTTAATTTTTTTAATATAGTAAATTGCATTGATGGTTTTTAAATGTGAAATCAATGTTGTATTCTGGAGAAAAAGCACACTTGCTCATAGTGTATTTTTTTTTTTTAATTTATATTGCTTACTTCAATTTCCTAACATTTTGTTGATGATTTTGCTTCTTTAATCATGACCAATATTATTCTGTAATTTTTCTTGTAATGATTTAGTCAGGTTTTTGATAAAGTTAGGCTAATTTCATTAAATGAGTTGAAAAGTGTTCCATTCTTTCTATTTTTCTTTTTCTTTTAAACTTCTTCTCTCTTCTCTTCAGTTTGGATAATTTCTTTTGACCTGTCTTCAAGTTCACTGATCCTTTCTTCTTCATTGTCCAAATTGCTATCAAATACATCTGATGATTTTTTAAAAAAATTCAGATATTGTACTTTTCAGTTCTAGAGTTTTCATTTCATTATTTTATCTCTCCTGAAATTCTCCTTCTCTTCACCCTTTATATTCATCTTTTTTTTTCTGTAAAATTTTTTTAGCATATTTATAATCTTCTGCTGATTCAAACATCTGGGTTACCTCCAGGTTTACTTCTAATGACTAACCTTTCTCTTCATTATAGGTCACATTTTCTTGCTTCTTCCCATGTCTAGTAATTTTTTAAATTGGGTATTGAACATTGTGGATGATGTATTGAGAAATGTTAGATTTTGTTATTTTTCTCCAAATACTTTGGATTTTGTTCTAATAGGTCATTAAAATACTAGTACATCACTCTCCACTCTCTTCCCCCACCATGCCCACCCTCCCTTTTCTTTCCTTGAAGGTAAATGTTAGGGATCTTATAGAATAAGCTAGAGTAGAAGAGATGTTAATGGGATAGTGGACTGTTTCTTAAAATATTTTCATTTAATTCTTCTGTTTTATACCTCTCTTCTTAAGCTTGCCCTCCATCCTATCTGCTGGCTCTAAATCCAGAGCTTCCCCATTTTCTGCTAGGCAGTCATCCTCCTCCCTGCCACAGCTCCCTCCCTTGGAATTTTATGCTGCAGCTTCCCGTACTCTGCTCCATCAGTCAATTCTCATCCATCTACTTTCTCTCTCCTATTAATTGAGGCCCTCCTTTTCTTTCCCTTCATTATTGTATATTTCTACATTAAAAAATTTCTTTACTATAATTCAGTGGGGTTTGTAATTAAGATATAAATTCATGCCTTTCTTTTTCTTAAAAAGTTATTAATATGCATTGCTAAATTATTTTCCAGTCAATTGGTACCTATTTATACTCAGCTGTAATGCACAAAAGTGTTCTCATAATTAACTTTTGCCACTACTGAGAACTATCAACTTTATAGTTACTAAATCTTATTATCAACTTACATATTTGATTTGTCCTTAACTTGATTTATTTTACACAGCAAAACATGAACTGTGGTGGTTGGTTTTTGTTAATAGTACCACAGAAAATAAATCTTCCTCTCAGGAGAAATATATGAACTTGGATTCAAAGGTTTTCATAATATATGCACAGCCATGTATCGAGTAGTTCTAAAATAATTATTTTAACCCATTAAGATGGTTTAATAGTCTCCTACACACATACAATTTCAGTAGAGTTCAATGTCTGATGACGATTAATTTAGTATTGTAAAGTAGTTCTACTTAGAAAAAAGTGATCAAGTTTAATTTTGTTGTTATAAAATTGGCTAAAATTCCTAATGTCTGTGTTACTTAAAGCATGTCACCATTAACTTAAAAGTACTTACGTGAATATGAGAGTGTTTTATAACTGATAATATATTGGTAGTTCTTTGATCATTGATCTTAGAGTTCTTAAATATTCACAAATGAAGAAATGCAAATGGAAATTAAATATCTTAAAAATGTTCCATTTCCCTATTAATCAGTTTTACAAATAAAAACAATGAGATTAGTACAATCTTTCTAGACAGCGATATATTAAAGACTTCAAAAATATTCATACTCTTTGAACCCAATAATACTATTTCTAGGAAAATATGCCAAGGAAATAATCATAGTTGTTCATAAAGATTTATATACAATAAATATTCACTAAACCATTATTTATAATGGCAAACAAATGGAAACAATCTATATGGACAATAGTTTGGGAATTATTAAAAGAAATGGGCAAATTTATAAAAATACAATACAGCCATTAAAAATCATGTTTTTAAAGGACACATATGAGGTAATGTTTATAATGTTGTGTTAAGTAAAAAGAATATAGAAGTTCACATTTGAAAAAATATATATCCACATATATATTTGTGCATTTAAAAAATTCTGAAATAAAATTTAACAGTAGTTATTTCTGGGAGGTAGGATTTTTTTTTTCCCCTTAAACTTTACTCCATTTTTCAAATTTCTTCAATTAGTATAAAGTCCTTTTCAAATTAGAAATACAAAATCCGTAAATCAGGAAAGCAACTTAAAAAAAATTAATTAACCTAATTAAAGACTTGTTTGAGTGCCTACTATGTCCATTTAGGCACCAGAAATACAATGGTGATCAAAGACAGATGTGGTTCCTAAATTTCTAAAACTCACAGTCTAATAGGAAGACATATAAATCAAACCACCATACAAACAGATACAGAATTACAACTGTGATAAGTGTTATGAAAGTACACAGTATTCTGAAATCTGTAATTGGCATTTTTGACCAAGGGATCGCAAGAAAGAATTCCCCAAGTTAAAAACACCTAAGCTAATTTAAAATCTTATGAACTAATCAGGTGAAGAGGACAGAAAGTGCATTCTAGGCAGGAACAGCATTTGAAGCAGGAGGAAGCAGTGTATGCCAGCTATCAAGTTACTGTCTCTCTGCTCACATCCACCCTTCTTTGCCCTATTTTGTGATCCTGGAACTGGACCCTGTAAATCTCTTGCTAGCTAGCAGAATGTTAGCTTTGTAAGTAGAGGGCAATAAGTAATCTTGCCAAGCTATAAGGACAGGAATACACTTCTCTTCTAGGTTCTGATCCTCCATTATTAGTGGTATTCATTTCATCACAGGAACCAGCAGCCACGAGGAGGAGCTCCAGCTGCTCTCTCGTGCCACGTTCCCTGCTTCCCCCACCCCAGCAGTGGCTTTGAGAAGTTCCAGTCTCTCTATACCCTCTGGCAATGGTGGGTCTCTTCTACAGAACAGCTCAGTCCATGACATGTGACAAGTTTTTTGTTTGTTTGCTTTTAACACCACAAGGCCGCATGTGTCTCTGGTAGCCATACTTTTTTTTTTTTTAATTAAAGTTTATTGGGGTGACAATGGTTAGCAAAGTTGCATAGGTTTCAAGTGTATAATTCTGTAATAATACATCATCTATATATCACATTGGCCATACACCTTCTTTGATGAGGTCAGAATCTCAGGGTTGGATTAGGGGACTCTCCTTCGTCCTAGTTCCTTCCTTAATCTTCCTAGAGATAATAATTGCTCTCTTGCCCTGTCTGACCCCTTGGAGTCCGCATTTACCCCTTTGGTAGTTAACTACCTCCTACTGTTTTAGTTAGCAATTCTTTGGATTACGTTCCTCCCATTCAAATAACCAGCGTTCTGTCTCCTGACTTGAACCTGACTGATACAGATGGCCAGTAGGAGGGACTGAAAGCAGACCAGTATAAGAATGACACGCCATCAAACAAGGCTTGAGCAGGACACACGGGTCAGACTGTGCTGGACCTGTGGGCCAGGGTAAGATTTTTGGTCTTCATCTTAAGAGTTCATTTTTGCTATGAAAAGATTACAGGGCAGAGAATGATTTAGAGGAGAACAAGAGTGAATGCTAGGAGATTAATGAGTGGACCACTGTAGTGCAGGCAAGAGAGGGTCATGGCAATGCTGGGAAGGTAGAAGGTAGAGACGGTGAGAAACGGATGGATTCTAGGAATATTTGGAAATGAAAATCAATAGGACTTGGTGATTAATTAAATACGGGGGGTGAGAGAGAGGAAGATGTTCCAATTTATGCCTATATTTCTGAGTTGCACAACTGGATAGATGGTACAGTAAGATGATGGATGCTAAAAGAAAGTTAACTGGGAAGGGGGATCATGAATTTGTTTTGAGCATGTTGAAGTGCTTTGAAAATGTCAAAGTGAAAATGTCAAGTAAGAGCCTGGAGTTCAGAGAGTAACCTGGACCGAAAAGAAGAATCTGTGAGCCAGCTTACATAATTAAAGCTAGAGTATGTTGGAAATGACCTAAGAGAGATATAGCTTTATAGGAATAAAGACTTGGAACCTTCACGAGCTTCACCAATTACCGTGTTTCCCCGAAAATAAGACCTAGCCAGACCATCAGCTCTAATGCATCTTCTGGAACAAAAATTAATATAAGACCCGGTCTTATTTTACTATAATATAAGACCAAGTCATAATATAATATAATATAATTAATATAATATAATATAATATAATATCTTATTTTAATTCTTGCTCCAAAAAACGCATTAGAGCTGATTGTCTGGCTAGGTCTTATTTTCGGTGAAACAGGGTAACAGGTAGAGAAGAATGACCCTCAAAGGAAACAGAGAAGCAATAAAGATGGAGAGGAAAATCAGGAGAGTGTCGTGTCATAGAAACAAAAGGGAAAAAACAGAGTGTCTAAGAATAGAGTGGCCAAGAGCATTGGATGTTGCTGAAAGGAAAGGTAAAGTAAGGATTAAAAAATATCTGCTAGATTGAACACAGGAAGGCCAATGGTAAACTTAGTGGAGGCAATTTCTTCAGAGTGACGGGGCTGTAAGCCCTAATGAATAGGTTGGTAAGTGAGAGAGGTCAAGAAATGGAGAACAGTGAGTAGTTAACTCTCTTTAAGATGTTACAGAATAATGGTCTCGTGATTAAGCCCCAAGAAAACTCTTCACAGTGTAATTATTATACACCTCGTTTGCATGTTCATCATTATTCTATCACTACACGACAGGGTAATTAACAGATATACAGAGGAACCAATAACTTTGGAACAGAGACCAAAAACAGTTTTATTCAGAAGTAGTAATGTCAGATAAATGATTTGAGGGTTTATTCATACCAGATGCTGTAAATCCCTTGGTGTTTCTCACTTACTGCTCACCACAATCTTGTAAAGTGGAGTTATATTTTCTATTTTGCAGGTTAGGACATCGAGACAGAGTGGTTAACTTGTCCAGAATCACACACCCAGCAAGTGACGAGGCCAAGATTTGAATCCAAACATGTCTAATGCTAAAGCCTTGGCTCTTAGCTACAAAATTATTCTGCTTCCATTTGAGAGCTGGCACTGCAATGCTGGAACACACGCCTCTGGCTTTACTATTAAAGTTCTAGGTGAGCTGCTTTCTTCTTGTTGATCTTTCCTAATCCTCTGGTCCAATACAGGGCTGAGAGAAGCAGGAAAGACGAAGCTGGGGCCACCAGCAGCATTAAAAAAATCTGCTCGGAAGAACTATAGGGACCTCCACACCATAAAAATACTGTGAAAGAATCTGGTGTTTTTGTTTTAACAAGAAGCACAAATGAGAGACAAGCAACCCACATTCTAAAATTAACAGGACCCTTCCTCCCACATTTGGTTAGTTCACTGTGAGAACAAGAAAGCAGCTCTGCACCAGTGCTGTGCTGAAACACGGACTGCATTGCACAGCTGCTCCTGTCCTGTGATACAGGGCATGGAGTGAAGTCTGGTTTGTGGGGTCAGCGAACGCAGCACCAAGCCTTCTGCTTGACACAAGTAACGGAACAGAAGAGCTGGCTCCCCAGGGTGCTTTACAAGATGAGGGGCTATATAGGGAGGCTGCGGGGCCAGCAGGAGGAACTGAAGACGAGGAGAGCCCCACCCCAAAGTTCCCTCCAATGGAGCAGTTGGTGGCCCACCATCCTGTTCCTTTCCTATTCAATGGGCATCGGGTCCAGCGGGAGAAAGACGACACAGGAACCTGAATTCCTATTCTGGCCTACACGGTGATAAGCACCTATACATTTCAGCAATCAGAGCCGTAAGAAAAATAAGAGCAGGAGGTACATTTGGGAAAACTGCACCCGAAGGTCATCGTGTGTTTTAGGCATTCAGGTGGGGCCTCAGAGATAAAAATGATCCCTGGCATTACTTTTGGTAGGGATAAATCTTGATCTACTCCTTGGCTGACTTTGTACTTGGATGCAGGATGATCTTGATTGGATTATGTAAAAGATCTAATTTGAGCTGTTATTAAAAATTCTGAAACCCAGAAAAAACGACTCCAAGGCTTAAAGAAGCAATTTTGTACTAAGTTTAAATCAAACTCCCCAACTTGTAAGCTGTATGCTGACATGCAGCATTGTCCCACTGGGCAGTGCCATATTTACAGCCTGAAATGATGATGCTCTGGGTGGTTATTTTTCACGTAGGAAGTCACACTAACACCCCTGAGCCACCTGCATGCATCTCAAAGCTAACTTTTCCCCACCAGAAAATGATTCTGTTTAAACTTTTTCAAAAGAGAGCTCTTGACTGTCAAGATGTTATAAAAAGATAAAGCACGCATTCCACATGTTCACGGCCTGCTGCCTGGCTGGGCACTCGGCCGCCTTCCTTGAACCAGTTCATTAGTGGAGAGCTTGATAAATGCTCACCACGAGCAGACTGGAGATTTCTTTTAGGCTCATACTTCGAACCCATTCAAGTACAGAGTATCATTATACAGCTTTGCTATGATTCATTTTTCCTAATTTTTCAATTATACACCAGTTAGGAAGCCCATTGCTTTAGCAGTAACTCTCTAATGCTTATATAAAAACACATGGATTTGGGTCAGGCTTTTGCAAACTAAATAGGGTTACACCCCTGGGGGATGGGGGACTCTGTTTCCAGGGCTATAAAATGAGGGGGTGGGATTAAAGAAATCACTCGATGCTTTCTAGTTCCAGCGGTCTACTCAGAATAGGAGGTAGAATGTCCAAGTTCTAACACTGTGAAGTATCTCTGGATGGTGGACAGGTTGGACAAGTATTTTAAAGTCATTTGACAGTTTTGACATCAACTTCCAGATGAACCTTCATTATTTTTAAGAAGAAAAACCTAACTAGTTATAAACTCATTTTAAAATTTATGATCTTAATCAGTAAGTTGCTAAGTAACTTACTGGTCAACCAGAAAGAGTCCCTTCCCCTGGCAAAAATATGTAATAACCTGCCATTACCAACATTTATTCTTTAACAGAAAAATTTATATGAAGCATAGATTTGTAATGAACCAATTAAAAAAAACAATGCTGACATACCTCAATGCCTTCATACTAAACTTAAAAAGAAACTGAAGGGATATTGGGATGGCTCTTTGTGCAAGAAAGGATTCTTCACAGAAAGTTTCATGGTGAAGTTTCAAAAAGGCAACTTGAAGAAAGAACTCCTCTAGTGGGTACTTAACTTTCAAGGCAGATATCTACCGTGAAGTGAAGCTCTTCAATATTGCATTTGCTCTAATGTCATATACTTGATAGAGCTACTGAAATTGTTTTAGGGAGAAGGTATAAATTATAAGTAAATGAACAAATATATGTGCTAGGCTTTTAGTCTATGATTGATATCAAAACAGCAACTTGAGTAATTAGATTTTGAAAGTAATTCATGTGAAAGCAATAACAAGCAAAGTTGGGAATCTGCCACTTGATTATTTAATTTCTTTTTCCTGCCCTGACTATAAATCAAGGCATTCTCAAAATGGTAGGTAGGCATAGTAAAAACTGAGTTAAAAAAAAAAATTCCTAGAAAATCCAGATTCTAAATGGAAATAGGTTATTTTTGTTGTTGTTTGGTTTTAAGAAATCATTGTGGTAAGGATTACCTGAATTACAGCACTATTAATAGAGTTGTTTGGTAACGTGTTTCTGGAAGAAAATTAGTGCTCTGTGAGCAATCTAAAACCTCACTAGTGTGCTGAACCATGTGTCGGTTATTTAATGCTTCCTCATTGTGTCCCTGATGTGGTTTGTGTCACCATGCAGTATTTTGTTTGCATCTGTCTCTTCTGCTAGACTGAACTCTTTCTACTTAGGCAGGACCCCCGTCTTACTCATTGCTGGTTTCTCAGAGGATAAGCACGAGCTCATATAGAGCAGGTGTTGAATAACTTCCCTACTGTTTTCTAACCCTCCAAGTCCTCTCTACCACGGCAAGTCTATTGGTCCTTCAGTACCCGCTGTTCCCAGGAAACCTCCCTGGATCACTCAGTCAGATGTGGCACCTCTCTTCCCCAAACCATACATTCAGCATTGCATGCAGAGCCTTCTCTTCAAGGATATTAGACTGCGATTCCCTCAGGGCCTCGACCATACCGTATCCTTCTCCGAATATACGGCGGCCTCTAGCACGCTGCTTTGTGTGTACGAGGAGTTTAAAAAGTCACTGATTCAGTAAACTCAGGATTTTACGGTCTCTGGGAATCATCTCGTGTAGTGGTTCTCATTGAGGGACCTACCAGCTCCGAGGAGGCATTTTGAAAAACTGATGGGGCATTTTAAAAATCCATCAAATTGACTGTATGTGTCGGAGGAAAGGGCAGGATGTTAGATGACTGAAATCACAGGAATCCCGCACAACAAAGAATTGCCCGGTGTCCTGACCTTTCTCATGTCCTAGACACTTTACGTATAAACACAAAGTATTTTTTGGTAGTTTTCCTCTGGATGCCAGGATTCCTGCTGTGTCGATTAAGAACAGATTGTACTTGGTGGTGTTCAGAACTTTACCAAGAGTTCTCCACCATTTGGAAAATCACATGGCCAACCCCAGCAGTCACTGCCGTTGAGCTCACAGCCAGCGCCCTGGCTCAGTTTGCATGTCTAGCGGTTATATTCACAAAGATTCCATGTCTATATGCAAATATACTTATGTAGCTCTTACTTCACATGTCAAATATAGAGAAGCAGTGTGCGTAATATGCATTTGACTACTGTCTTACTTCTTTTAAGTGTAAGTGACTCATTATATTAATAAGTGGTGTGAACATCCGGCTATTATACTAGGCCTTCTATTTTAATTGCTTCTGATTTCTTTTATTTTTTATTTTATGGAAAGTCTGTTTCTAGGTAGATTATATTATCTATGAATTTTATTTTAGGATTTGTTGTAAAAAATGAAGCATTGAGTCAGGATAGTACTGAGGACCACTGATCTAGTACATTCCAGTATAGTTTCATTATTTTACAGGAAGGAAATGGGACACTGGAGATGAAATGATGCACCCAAGGTCATACAGTTGATTAAGAGGTAGCCTTTTATAGATTAACATATAGCTATAGCCCAAATAACATTCCAGGTTCTAACACCCTGAATGATTATGTTCTATCACATAATGTAAAATACTACCCTTTAATAATATTTCCTTTTGTCACCAATTATCCCTCCCTTATCCCAGCAAAGGTATCTAGAAAGAAAATTTCCTTAAACTTGGAATTTCCATTTTCCTAATGGTCCTAATACACACTACAACTGTGTTTTTAAGGAAAAAGAGTCCTCTGACTTAGTGCAGGGCTAGACGGAGCATTGACTCGTTGGTCCCGTTACAGTCATCCCTGCCTCCCCACCCCAATCCTACAGGAAGACTGAATCTGTGTACAGTGCAAGCAACCTTTTGCTTCCAACAATCCCAACAGTACCAATGACTGCACCAACAGGTTCCCTGTGCATCTTTTCCTAAGCAACTTTCCTTAGGAATTACTGACCTGTGACCCCACGGAGTGCCTTTGAAGGTTCCTCGGGTATTGAGAGCTTTTTCTCACGAGGGATAAGGGCTGGCTTTTCACTGGCAGAATCAGTGGATGAGCTGTCTTTCTCACAGCCATGGACGTGGCCATTTTGCAGCTGTGGTGGTGCTGGCTGCAGGGGCAGGGGCCCCCCTTCAGGCCTCTCCGCCTTGTCTTTCGCATCTTTGCTGCCTTGGTGCTGCTTGGACTTGCTTCTTTTTCTTTTATTGTTCTAGAATGAGACATAAATGAGAAGACGTTATTTAGCTCAGACCTTTGATATATAAGACAAAACTGAGAAACCAAAATAAGATATGTTATATGCATATTTGTTTTCTGGCTCTTCTAATAGAGTAGGTGAAAACACCTGTATCTTTATTAACCACCCGAATTAATGTAAACATCTTCCTTCTTACAATAAGTTGTATCAACTTTTACCTCGTAAACATAGTAAACAAAAAGTTTCCTCTCACAGGAAAAAATAGCAGGGGATGACTAAAATACTGACCTGTTCTTTGAGTCACTACATACCTCTATGAGTACTAATACAGTAAAGTCCCCTGAAAGAACTTGAATTCAGTTACCATGCCCATGGAAAATAACTCTCATTTCTTACAGACGTGATGCTGGTGGGGGAGGCAAGGAGGACACCAAGGTTTGAATCCTCTGGGGAGGAGGAGAAGTTGAAGGGAGGATTGGTACAAAAAAGGCAGGCAAGTTCTTGCAAAATGAGGAAGTAAGAGGCAGATCCCCAAAGTCCACGTTGGGTCTATGAAATAGGCACCAACCAACCAGGACGTCCCCAGATTGCTGCCACTGTCCAGGAAGTGCCAGGCAGCCACAGGACTCACAATCATCACCGTGAATATTTAAGTTGAAGCAGATAACTGCTACAAGGTAATGCCAAAAGGACTTGGGTCCACCTGGGTTTGGATTGTGCAGCTGGACTCCTGGACTTCTTGGCTGCTAGCTGAACAACACTACAAGGCTTCACTTTATTTAGAAATAACACACCCCTACATTTAGGACAACTGAAATTATTTAGACCCCAACTACCACAATATGGCAGGGTTTTAATGTTTTTCTCCTAAAATATCCTAATGGTCAATATCTATAACAATATACAGGAAATTAAACTGTTGTTCCCAATTATGTTGTATGCTTTATTGACTTTGGTTTTGTATAGAGGAGATATTACTATCCAGTAGGGTACGGGTCTCAGCCAATCAGAACTGATCTATCAGGGCAGACTCTGTCCTGCCTGCTACATCGGTAGGTACCAGCTGAACATCAACCTGGATTTGTTCTTCAACACATTTGGGAAACAAATACAAAAAAATCCAAAAACCAAAAAACCCCAGCTTTCTCGTCTGAATTCTCTTCCCTACTCCCTTTCTTTTCCTTTGAAACCATGTCAAGCCCCTGAGTAAGAACTCCTCTAGAGAAGTGAGAGACATGCATTCACTGGACGACGGGAAAGGCCAGCGGCACCTATTCCCACACAAGTCGCATGTCTGCTGGGTGGTGAGACTATTTTCCCACTGAACTTCTAAGAGGGAGACTCACTAATGAGTTGGGTCTACAGCTGCTGTCTGCTCCTTTTTTCACATCACAGAGATTTCATACCCAAACCACACTTCTGAAAATTTTCCATTTAAGTGTAAATACTGCCTTTCAATCACTTCTGAATCATCATCTCACACAGAAGCCTGGGAAGCTATGATTAAAGATAAGCAGAGATTGTCCAAGATGGTGGCATACAAAGGTTAAGAAAAAAGTCTCATAATTCTTCCTATTCTACATGAAACTAAGAGGAGAGAAAAAGGGAAAGGATAATTCCAGTAATTTCAGTAATGTTGGGATTTTAGGAAAGTAATACTGCCTTTTTTTTTTTTTTTTTTGGTTTGTTTTAAATGTGTTTCACAGGCCTGTGATTTTCCTTCATGAGGAAGGGTAGACTGGTGAATTATATCTTGGAATACTCAAAACACAAGGCTTTGCTGGGAGACAGTGGGAAAGGGTCGGGCAGTTACTTTGAAAAGAGAAGCAGACTCTTTGTGAAAGTCATGAAACAGGTCACAGGCCAAGAACAAGGGGGTTGTGTCTTATAGGAGCTAGCGAGCATGCTCACAAGATGAGGCAGGTATGTGCGGGAGACCAGAAGGCCAGTATGTGCACTTGTACACCTCACATGTGCCCAGAAGGCAGACTCTTTGTGACTAGACAAGAAAGCAAAATAATTTGAAAGGGGCAGATTAAAATTTTCCCTCTGGTGTCAAGGAGACGTCTGATAGGGTTCTTAAGAAGGGAAAACAGGTCCTCTACTATGATTGTAAGGTCTTTTCTTTTCTTCTTCTTTTATTAAAAAAAAAAAAATCTAGCTTAGAACTCAGCAAAAACGTATCTCAGGGTAACCTTGGACAAATTCTCTCAGTTAGAAAAACATGTGAAAATATACTTAGAGATTTTCAAGTATCTGTAAAACACTCCCGAATATTTTCCTTTCTGCTACAGGATATGTTCAGGCAAGTTAATGTCTTGAATCTCCCTTTAAGCCTTAAGAAAAACTCTAGGACTTCTAAAGCACACCTGGTGGCTAAAAACACTGAACAGAAAACAAGGGCATTAGTAGTAACGGTGGCTGGTAATTGAAGAGAGTCATGCATTTGGAAGCTTTGTGGGTGTACACATTAACATATTTGAAAGAAGCATAAAACTGGCAGCCTTGTTAAAATGATAACAACCATAAAAGTTTTGATTGAAGATGTTAGTAACTTACAATCAATATTAATCTTACCTTCTTTTTTCCTGTCATATTCCATTCTTTCAGAACTTGAATTGCACTACCTACACAAAGACAAAGAATTTTCAATGTGCAGTCACATAATAAACCACCACACAAAATTCATCTCAGTCTTTCCATCCTGGTAGCAATTTTTTTCTTGGCTTTTTCATTTGTTTTGATACATCTTACCTTAATGAAAATGCCACTTTCATGTTTTATTTCCAGAATTTCATTTAATTCACCGCATGATCTTGGTTTTATAAAAAAAATGTTAAGCCCCACTACATCTGCTTACTTTGTTTCATCATTATTTTGTCTTAGAGAAAATGAAAGCTATCTTAAGCATTTTCTGGTAGCTTCACTGCCATTGCCATAGGTAAAATTAAAATTGCTCTATTTAATATATGAATCAAAATACCTATAATCTTCTGGACCAAATGTGGGATTTTGAATATTATTAACCATGAGAATTACAGCTTTTTGTTTGGCCATTCCTGCTCTTTTCTGCCTCTACTCATATGTTCACAACTCGCAGGGTGATAGGAAGACAGATCGTCGGATGTCAGTTTTGTTCTCATCGCTGTGGAGAGGCAGGGGATGTGGTCTTTGTAAGGCTTCCACTTTGAAGCAAAAGGAGTTCATCAAGTGACAGCTGAGTCCCAGGTTCTGTCAATGCCATTCACATATGAATGTGGAAGGGCACAGACTCAGAGGAAAAGCCTAACCTGACTATGTTATACAATGTTTTAAAGGAATGCTTTGCCATTGGTCAGCAGCAGTAATTGTTTCCACATAGTCTAACAACGTCCTTTCACTCATTCCAACTGTGCTGGGGGTAATTTCAACAAAAAATTATTGGTAATGAGTACATCAGTTGTTTTCTTATAAATAGGTACTTCTAAAAGAGTAGCTTCTTAAATGTATTCTCTTAACAATTATAAGTATTCTCATACAATCTCATCATACGAATAGTTCTCTACAATGAGGGTGTTGACCAAACAAACTTCAGCCTGTATTTATAACAAATTGCAAATTAGTAGGGTCCCAATCATTGAGTTTACTGTCACTGTTGGATAAGTAGAAGCCATATTGCTTTGACTAATGTTTAGACAGGCTAATCCTATCTAATTCAAAGCTTCCAGTTCAATGCCCCCTTAGGCTTTTTGAGTTACATGTACTTGAAATAGTAAGACTGCACATAAAAGTAAGCTCCATTTCAGACTTTGTAATAACCGGGCTGGTTTTTCTCTAACTTGCCTAGAGAATTAATGTTTCACAGTATTTTCCTTTCGAAGAACTTTAGGAAGTCACTTTCATTAGGTTTGTCCGTAAGTCATGCCAGTGGCTAATAATCATTAGAGTAGTCCTTATTTGTAGCTAAACTTTAGTCTTATAAGTCTTAAAAAGTTAAATATTGTCCTTTTTAAACAGAGGAAGAAGGTGAGATGCTCCCTGTATTTAACTGCCATATTCAATTATTCCTCTAGTTTTCATATTTTGACATAAATTCTATTTGCAATTTAAACAATGAGCTTTTAGAGAGTAATTCTGAAGAAGAAATATCCATGTTTACAGAGAATTTTGAAACTGTTGTTATTAAATTTTAATTACACTGCAACTGCTTGGAGTTTTTTTAAGCCACTCGGAAATAGTGATTGTAATATGCCTCGGGATTGCTAACAAATATTTTTGATTCTCAGTGGGTTTTTTTAAAACAAGTTGTCCAATGGGCACCCCCCAACCAAAATGACATAAAGTTTCTCAGCGATCAATGAGGTTGTTTTTTTGTTTTAAATGAGACCCCAACACTGACAAGGTGAAAATTTCAAGGACAAGCAAGATGCTCTACTTAAATACAAACAACTTTCATGACAGTGTATCAGTTACGGAGCATCTGTGCATTTCATCAGGGTCACTCTGTGGAGGCCTCAACCCACGTGAGGGTGGGGAGAAATGAAGATAGGAATCTGTTTCCCTTCCTAAAGTTTTTTTCCCCAGGAGAGTGACCTTTGCAAGTAAAACCTGAAAAGAGTTTATTTGAGTCAGGATGTGCATATTTTCAATTTTTTTTCCTTGAGACAAATTGCACTGAATGCTACAAAACTGAATTAATGTTGCTGTCTCTACTATTTGTTTCTTATGAGTAAAGATTCTATACCTGCTACTCCATGAATCAGGGAAAAACAGAAACGCTATGCACTATGGGTCTGCTTGTAGGTCTATTTTGAATGATAATCATTTTAAGACCCAAAACCTTGGCTGCAGACATCAGAATGTGAGCATGTTGCCTGGTTCCAAGAGCTCACCTGAAATGCAATTAAACTTGTAGAAACTTAGGAAAATTATTCTACCCCTTGGAAAATAAGTAAATCAAACCGTCCTTAACAAATACAGTATAAATAGGATAACTGAGAAACAAGCTGATAAGTCTTCCCTGACCTTATTTGTCAGATTAGGTTTAACTAGTCCATATTTACAAAATAGAAACTAATACCAGGAGAGAAGACATATGGTAACCTAGGACAGGTAGGAGATCTTTGTTCACAAATGGAACTTGTTTAATTTTATTAGGAGAGGAGAATTTCCCCATAATTTACAGTGAATGTAAAGCAGTCATACATTTATAGGGTACACATATTCCTGAGGCTTGAGATTCTATAATATCACTGGTAACGGGCTGTCTAAAAAACAATTATTTTAAGAAAGCGAAAAGGGTTTTAGAAGTAGACAAGATGAACTGATATTCTGATTAATTAGACAAATGCAGAATCCTAAACTAAGGACATTAAAGAATAAACCAGCCCTCTCCATCTACCAAAGCATTATGTTCAAGGATTCCATTAGTAAGGCCAAGTAGAATTACCCTGGTTGAGGAGCAGACTTTCGAGATTAGGAATAAAGTACATTATCGTCGGTTCACAGGGACACCATCAAATAAAGGACATGTTTCGTCAACTGGAATGACTGGTAGACAGTGGAATTCATAGCATTATTTAGAAACTACCCACAGTCTTTATTTATAATGACAAAAAAAAAAAACACTTTAAATTCTGCTCTTATTGCTTATGTATATGTGTTTTTAAAGCCTAACATATTTTTATGAGAATTACAGTATTAGTAACTAATTGGTATACAATGCATTTAAGGGAAAACATACAGAACACATGGAATATTTAGGTCTAACATCTTCAGGTTCAGGGAACATATAATCTTACCGTCTACGAAGGCTTGCACTGCTTTATCTACATTAAAGTCAAACTGCTGTAGCACCAGCACTATTTCGTTATTGCTTTTGTTGGGAACAACTGATCGAACTGCATAGATCTGTAAAGGAAAAAAAAGGAAACTGAAATGTAAACACTTTAAATATTTTTCATCCACGAATTTCTCACTGGATAGAATTCTAACTGTTAGAAAGGCCTTGAGAAGCCAACTAATCTATCTTCTTGCCATCAAGCATACCCATGGCATTTCAGACCAGTAAAAATTCCTCCGTATAATCACCTTGATACCCTCTTTACTGTGTACACATTTCTACAAAGATCCCCTTGTTAGGACTTGAATAACAAGTGTGAAAAGCCAACTCTCGTTTAGTTATCTACCCTCCTCCAAGATTCCAGATGCACACAAGATGTGTTTTCAGTGAGGACACAGATGTTTTCCGTCTCAGGCTCTTCCTCCACTGGCTCGGGGGTGGGGGCAAGGGGGGAGGTATTGTTGGAAAACATGCAGAAATAGCCTCATGCCTCAGCTTCTCTTATCTGCACAGTGGAAACAGTCATCTCAAGGTTCACACAAGTGTGCTGGGAAATTCCATTAGTGTTTATAGAGATATAAAAATGTGGGGCATTGTAGTTTTGAAATGGCAGTGCAAGCTGTAATACAGAAAATGTTCCCAAGCACACTTCTGAAAATCAAACATTTAAAACACAGTAAAAGTAAATACATACTCATATATGAGAACTAAGGATTTCAGTAGATTAGGCTGACATTCAATTTTTAATGACCTGTATGTATTTCTTAGTCAAATTTAGCACGTATTCTTTCTTCTGGGTTACTAGAAAGAATTGATCTTTATCTCCCAGAACTTGCAATTACTGTAGGATGCTCCATCTACTTTAGCAAAATCTGGTTCACTCAGCTTTCTATCAAGGGGATTACTATAGCCGCTACTGACAAATACTCAAGTACTGCATGGTACAAAGATAAGTGGCATCCACAACGATGGTCATGAAATCACTGTTCAAGTTTTAAATGTTTTCATCAGTGGTGAATTATGACCAGTTGAGTTTGAGAGTTACCTGCAGTTTGTTGTAATTAAATGCATGGCATACGTATTATATGGATATGGTATGTGTAATGTGACTATTAACCAGAACATTTAATTAAGCAGTATAGCCTATTTCTAATTATGTTAGAAAATTGGCAGCCTTCACAATATAGGTCTGTGTGCAAGAGTATTTAGATTGTAATGAGAAAACAGCACAAGCCGTGGGTATATGACTTGTAGAGGTTCTGACACTATAGATTGGAAAGCTGGTTTTGAATCTCTCTCTCTCTCTCTCTCTCTTTTTTTTTTTTAAGATTTTTATTGGGGAAGGGGAACAGGACTTTATTGGGGAACAGTGTGTACTTCCAGGACTTTCTTCCAAGTCAAGTTGTTGTCCTTTCAATCTTAGTTGTGGAGGGTGCTGTTCAGCTTCAAGTTGTCCTTTCAGTCTTAGTTGTGGAGGACACAGCTCAGCTCCAGGTCCAGTTGCCGCTGCCAGCCGCAGGGGGCGCAGCCCACCATCCCTTGCGGGAGTCCAACCGGTAACCTTGTGGTTGAGAGCCTACTGGCCCATGTGAAAATCGAACCAGCAGCCTTCGGAGCTAGGAGAACGGAGCTCCAACAGCCTGAGCCACCAGGCCGGCCCTGGTTTTGAATCTTAACACGCATAAATACTAACTATGTGGGGTTTGCTGAAGACTCTAATATTAATACAATATATGTATTTGTATATATGTGACTCAAGATTCCTTTGATTTTTTTTCTATTCTCAGATTTTATGTTTCTTCGTTTTTCTAGCCTTCATATTAAAAAACAATAACTTGTTCAAATCTAAGTTCTTTCTCACTTTTTCTGTTTTCCCTCTTTAAAAATCCATTCAATATGTTTTGAATGCCTATTGTATGACAAGGCACCAAACTTCCTGGAATTTATAGACTTGAGAGAAATGTACACAATGATCAAATGATCACACAAATATGTACTTATACAATGAAATAAAACCTATAAAATCATGAAAGGGAGACCTGCCTTTATACAGATAGGCTGAAATCTGAAGGACAAGTGAGCAGAGATGAGTGGGAAGTAAGGGGAAAGGCATTTTCGGCAGAGGGAACTTCATGAAGGAGGAGCTAGACACAGATGAGGAGGCAGTGGCTGGAGGTGAGTAAGGAGGGATACAGAGGGTGAGGCTTCTAGAGGGTAAGGTGAGGCCAGAAGTGGGCAGGAACCCGATCATGCAGGGCCTACAGGTTGTGCAAAGGATTTAGGTCTTGTGGTCATTACTCAACTGTCCTTTTGTAAAGTTGTCTTTTCTTATTCATTGATTGTGTTAGATAGCTCTGTATCTATAGCTACATCTACATCTGTATCTATAAAACACTGCATAAGTTCAGGTGTTGATTTGATACACTTAAGTATTACAAAATGATTAGTATCAGAGCATTAGCTAACACCTCCACCCCATTACATAATTGCCGTTTCTTTTTTTAAGATGTACTCTCAACAACTTTCAAGTACACAATACAGTATTATTACCTACAGTCACCATGCTGTACATTAGATCCCCAGAACTTGTTAATCTTATAACTGTAAGTTTGTACCCTTTGACCAATAGCTCCCCATTTCCCTCTCTTTTTCAAAGGAAGCCAAGATGGGGAGTAAGAAAAAACAAGAACAAAAACACATTTGCATCCAACCCAGGAAAGTTATTAACAGTGTCTGTGCAACAATGACTACGACGGCCTGTAGTTATCAGTGCGTTGGAGTCATGTTTAACCCTACATGTTACTCTTCTAATGTAGTTCTTTTAAATAAAATTCTAGCATTCAAACCACTACAGGTGGTTAGTATACAAAATTTCTTAAATGACCACATCAGCCATGTCCTTATAAATAATACAATGTTTAGTTATTAATTATATTAACTACATTACACAGTTGACCCTTGAACAACATGGGTTTGAACTATGTAGGTCCATTTATTTATAAGCAGATTTTTTTCCATAATTAATGTAAATGTGTTTTCTCTTCCATGTTCCTCAATAACATTTTCTTTTTTCTAGGTTAGTTTATTATAAGGCTATAGAAAATAATACATGTAACACAAAATATGTGTTAATTGTTTATGTTGTCAGTAAGGCTTCTAGTCAACAGTAGGCTGTGAGTGGCTAAGTTTTGGGGGAGTCAAAAGTCACATGAATTTTTGACTGCTTGGGGGTCAGGATCTCTAATCCCCACATTGTTCAGGGGCCAACTGTCGTTACATTCAACCAGAATTTTCAATCCAGCAGCAGAACTGTGATCAGTAAAGACCCAGAATTATGGAATACACATAAACAGTTCCATGCGTTTCCAGTTCCTCCGCTGTAAAACATAGTCCATCTTATTATGTTAAGGCAAAGTGTAGTATAAACCATGGTTTATACAGGTACGTCTTTTTTAGACATTTCTCCTACTCCTCTCTCTCTTTAAAGGCAAAAAAAATAAAAAATAAAAAATACAACTATGGTCAGATAGAGTATACATCTATCCTTGTCATTTTATATATCCTAGCTCTGAGCGTATCCTTAGAAAATTATCAATAACTGAGTTCTGATATCAAATCTAACAACGAATATTGCATACAATTCCAAGAGGAATGTAATTAAGACAGGGATGTCAAGTTTTAAAAAATGAGAAAAAAAAGAGGACAAAAAAAATTTCTGCCTATTCTGATGTATTCCATAGCAATGTTGAATTCTAGTGAATTTCTGGGCTAAGCTCTGTTTCTACTTTAATCACCAGACTTAGCTAATGTGAAGAGAGTAGGATTGTTTCTCCACTTTCTTATTTCTAGTCACTACATTTATTTTCCTATGAAAATGTCTTTAAGAAAGATCGAGAAATCACGTGTACTCATCTGTGTGCATAAAAATACAGGAATCTAAAAATTTAAAAAAAAAATACAGTAACCTCACAGTGTCACTATTCATGATGCAACAGAGGTCTAAGCATTTATATCCCAAAAAGACCCATTATCAAATAGCTTTAAGTATAAGGAAGGATGACAAAGGCAGTGTTAGAGTGAAGCTGTATTGAAAGGCTGCCTTTGCATTTGGAAATGAAGCTTGGGGAGGAATGGATCAATCAATGCGTGACTAATGGTAGTTTGCATACGGGGAACTCATAAAATTCACGCCTGCAGTGGCTGTTTTGCAGAGGCTGTTTCTGGCGCTGCTTCAGACACACAGCCTTTACTTCACTGCCACAGCCCAAGCCAATGTGCCTGCTGCTGCAGCTTCACGTGGGAGCCCACTGTTTGAAGCTGCACTTGACTGCGTCTCTCAAGGGTTCTCACGCCACAAACAGAGTGGTCCAGGAGGGCCAACCAGGCAGCAGCACAGGCTACTGGGTGACAATCAGACCGCTAGTGACCACTTCACTGAGCAACTGCTTCACCTTTCCCAAATCACGTCCCCCTGTTTTGCTTCTCTACTTTAAATCTGGCTTGGCATATTCAGTTTGCCATGGAGAAATCTGCCTTTTGCACCTCAAAAGTTGTTTTGACGTAACCTTCAGCATTTTAATCTCTCCCATCCTCTTTTCTCTGGGGCTTTCTATCTGGCTGTGCACGTTTTTGCCCCACTCTGCCTCAGGCCCGCCCTGATGGCATTTCGCCCACACTAAGCAGGGAGGCAGTGTGGCTTTCAGAAGCTGTTTGATTTCAACTTCCTACATTAACCTACCTCCTCTGTACCTGAGTTGTCTGGTTTAAGAGCTGTTAGCAGATTTACTCATTCACACTGTGTATTTTTTTGAGCCTGTTTGTGATGACTCTTTAGAAATCCTTTTTGGCTTACTGATGAGTTATTTAGACTATGTCTGAGTTTCAAAAATGGTTCTGACCAAAGTTTTCAGTCCACCTACTCAGCTGTGTGATCAGGAAAGACCCAGTATTATCAAATAAACATAAAATAACCACTCTCTTTGCTTCCAGTCTCTCCCCTGAAAATTCGTTCTGAGGCTGCTGCCGGACTGCTCTTTCTCAAGTCTGATCATGACCATTTTACTGCACTCCTTAAGAATAAAGTTAAATCTTGACAATCTGGCATTCGTGGTCATCAGCAATTGGGCTCCAACCTGCTTTTCCAAACGCTCCTCTTGCTCTGCCCTTTATGGACAAGCGCGAGCCCAGAGTTGGCCTCTCACCCTCACCTCCGTGTGAGTTTTGCCTTTGACCCAAGATACGCCTACTTGTCTGAATCTTACATTCCAGCTGAAACGCCATGTGTTCCATGAAGTCCTCCCCCATCCCTGCCAGAAGTCCTCCCTGCTTCCTTCCAATTTCTAAAGCCCTTAGGAGTAGGTGTCTCTTAACACTTCACACCTTCTCCTTTCTATCCTAAGTGTGTGTGTACACGCTGTGCCGACTAGATGGTAAGTGACACAAGGGTAGAAGCCTCCTCTCAGATATTTTTGCATAATCACCATGCCCACCCCAAGTGACTAATAATGTACATGTAATGACTATTTGTTGAATGAGAGAATGCCAATTTGTAGGTGTACCCGGCTGCTGTTTTGAGTCAAAGGAATATTCTACTAGCGTGTTTGGACCATCCCATCACTCTGCATTTACCGTCCACAATAGCAGTGGTGAGTCTCAGTTGATTGTGATGCGACCTCAACATTATATGGGTAGGGAGAATACATGTATGTTCTTTAAATTTCAGTAACAGAAATGGAAAAAATATTTATAAGATGCGATAATTTTACTTTCTTTATGGTAAGGTATTCCTCATAAGTATTTTAAAAACATGTATTTAGCAACTGCTTTACCTTTCCCAAGTATTTTAAAAACACGAAATGGCATAGTAACTGTCTATCCTTCCAAAGCTCAGCCCAGCAGGCAGATATTGGTTGAGCCCCTACTAAGTGACAAGCGCTGAGGACATGAAGGGGAACCAGATACAGTTGCTCCCCTACGAGGAACTGGAGCCAGAACCATCTGTACCCAAAAGTGTGTAAAAACACTGAGCTGTCTTTAGGAACAAGGTACTGTGGTACTACAGAGAAGGGAGCAGTTAAGTTGCAAGAGGAAGGGAGAATACTTCATAGAGGAGACAGCCAAATGTCATGGAAGGAACTTTGGAATTAAACACACCTGTGTTTAAATCTTGGTTCTGCCACGTGCTAGCTCTATGACTTTGGATGAACTGCTTAAATTGTTGAAACTTGGTTCTGTAGCTGTAAAATGAGGCTATTACCTGCTAGAAGCTCCGTAAAAATGAAAAGAGATGATGCATGTAAAGTGTCTGATTTAGCATATATTAGCGGCTCAATAAATTTTAAAAAGGAAAGGGTGCGAGAATTTACATTGGGCTACAAAGGAAATGGGTTGCTCTAGGTGTACAGGCTGGCATGTCTTTGCAATTGAAAGAACATGTGGCTAGAGTGTTTGCCAAGACTTATTCGGGGGAGATTGCTCTGTATACCACCCTGCCTAAGAGCCTTCCTCCACAGCCTTGCTGAGCCGTCAACAGACCCAAAGCTCTCCCCTCTCCTGCAAGCTGACTGGTACCAGAAGGAAACCCATCTCGAGGGTGACTAGCAACACGTGGTTTTATTCTCCCTCTCTTTCTTTCTTTTTTTTTTAAGCCGCTAAATGCCCTCTATGATCAGGTACTGTATGAGTGGCTGGGTATAGTAATAATAAAACAGACATGGTCACTACCAAACCTAGAAAGGAAAAGAGATATAAACATGTAAATTAAAATACCTATAACTGCAGCTCATGCTATGAAAGTGATATGAAGGAAGCAATCAGAACACAGTGACAATGTTCACAGTGGTCAGGAAGTGGCCCAGCTGAAAAGGCCAAATGGGCCAATCAGATCCTTGGCCTTGGGGGCCTAGACTACTCAACATGAAGGGAGAAAACAGGGACATTTGGGAGCTAACTCACTTCCTGCCTTTCCTGCTCCTTCAACTTTTCTTAAGCCCCATGAGATCCTACCAGACCTTTATAATAACCTCTTTTTTTTTTTTTTAACCTGAACTAGTTTGAGAGGGTTTCATTTTCTAGAATAAATAGCAAGTGCCTAGAGGCAACATTCGTAGCAAGGGCTGAAAATAAAGACAATAAAGCCAAATAATTAGTTCAGTTGGCAAAGGGGAGAAGTGGACAATTTCAAAGATAAAGCCAGTTAGCATGTGCATAATGGATGGGAGAAGAGCCTTGTTCATGTAACTCTTCTGGCAGTCACGTTGCCATAATGATACATTTACTTATGTGACTCTTTGCCCCCATAGGATGGGAGCTCCTGAGTGACGGGGACCACATCTTTATATCCACTGGGCCTGGAACGATGGGTGGCATTCAGCAGATGATTCATAAATGTTTGTTGAATAAATGAATGAACTACTGAATGAACAAAAGGAAGTAGGAAGTCTAGTAAGATGGTTACTAAAGTATTCCAGTTTTATTTATCCATTTTCCCAGTGTATTTCTGTAATTGAACATAAAGGATTACGCAGTACTAACAAGGATTCAAGCCCCAAATGTATGGAGTACCTCCTAGGTCCCAGGAACTGCATGCATATGGCTGGTCCTGGCCTTGAGGTGCATGAAGTCTTGGAGGTGAGCTTACTCTTATCCTCTACAATAAGGAGAGCAATCAAACAGCCAGCAACCTCCTTTTCATACCAGTCAGAACCAGAGGTATTGATGGGTTTGCCATTCCTGCAACTTTGAAAGGAATGTTATAATCAGCTTTGGTCCCATTTCTGAGGCTGAGTCGTTCAGAGATGTCTTAAAAAGAGCTCATCTGTGTACATTTTGCTTCACTTCTTGGGCCGCTAATATTATCTTCACACTAATGAAGGCAGTTCTCCTCTGAATCTTCTTGGGGAAGAAAATATTCTTTGCAGACCAGTACCTTTACATCACGGATAATTCTATAATTTAATTGCCTTTCCTCGCATCTACTTCTTGCCAGTGGGGGGAAAATATGCATGAGGTATTGTTGTGTTCTACGTGGCTGACTTTTTGGGAATTAACACCAGGGGTACAAATCAAAATTAACCTTTTTTTTTGGCAGGAAACCAGGATAAGAAGGGATAATAAGGATTTGAAAGTGGGGGAAAAAATGCAGTTTTCATAGAATCGTGGGAAGTTTAAAGTAGGACTTAGAGATACTCTAGCTGTGGTTTCTCAAATTTTAAAGTACATTCAAATCACCTGGGGACCTGATTACAATGCAGATTCTGATTCAGACTTTCGGGGTGGAGCCCGAGATTCTGCATCTCTACAAGCTCCCAGATGATGTAGATGCTGTTTAAAGATGTGGCAGGCAGAATAATGCCCCACAAAGATATCCATGCCCTAGTTTTCTGGAATCTGAATATGTTAGGTTATATGGCAAATTAAGGTTGCAGATAGAATTGAGGTAGTTAACCTGCTGATCTTGGGATGGAGAGATTACCCTGGATTATCTCAGTGGGCCCAATGTAATCACAAGGGTCCTTATAAGTGGAAGGAGGATGCAAAGAGTCAGTGTCAGAGTGATGCAATGTGAGAAAGACTTGACCAGCCATTGCTGGGTGTGAAGAAGGGGACCATGAGCCAAGAGATGCAGGCTGCTCCTAGAAGCTGAAAAAGGTAAGAAAGCAAATTCTCCCCTACAGCCTCCAAAAAGGAATGTAGCCTTGTTGACACCTTGATTTTAGCCCAATAAGACCTATGCAGACTTCCGAACTCCAGAACTGTTAAGTAATAAATTTGTGTTGTTCGGAACCACTACGTTTGTGGAGACTTGTTACAGCAAATCCCATTTGTTATAGCAATGGGAAATTAATACAAGATCACAATTTGAGGAACAAAGGTCTACTTTCTTCTTCCTAATATGGAGGTGTCTTTTCCTTTTCCGTGAACTACTGTGTTTCCCCGAAAATAAACCCCAGCTGGACAATCAGCTCTAATGTCTTTTGGAGCAAAAATTAATATAAGACCCGGTCTTATTTTACTAAATATAAGACCAGGTCTCATATAATATAATATAATATAATATAATATAATATAATATAATATAATATAATGCTGGGTCTTATATTAATTTTTGCTCCCAAAGACACATTAGAGCTGACTATCTGGCTAGGTCTTATTTTCGGGGAAACAGATTATCTGCTTTTTAATAATATACCTTTCAGAGGGCAGCTCTCTCCACATACACACACGCTTTGAGGGAATTCTAACTGTTCATTCATTCAAGCCAGATTTAGAGAGGGAAAGTGAGATAAATCTGACAGTCTTTGCCCCCAAGGAGCTAACAAAACAGTAGGAAAATGAGGCAAAGTCATAAGTAACAACTAACTCAAGAGTCATTCTAAACAACAAAATCCCTTCTGAATCTCACCTGCTCTCCATTTTTTCTTTCACTGCAGGTTCCCTTTGCTTTTCACCTGGACTCTGGAAAAAGCCTTCTTACTAGATTCCCTGGCTTGGTTTCTCCTCTCCCCGACCCATCTGAAACAATCACTGCACAATTAATCTCCCCAAAGTATCTGAGTATGTTCACTGACCGAGAGAAGGCGCTGGCAATGACAAAGAATTTGAAGAGAGGAAAAACAGGATATAAATTATGAAACAAAGTCCTAGAGGAAATGAAAAAAAAAAAAAGGTATCAAAATCCTTGTGAAAAAGCAAGCTTTGGAAAGGAAGGGGGTGGTTCTCTTTCATTCTCAGACTTCTGACAAGGAAGGAAAGGATAGAAAGGAAGAGCAAAGAAGATACAATAAAAATCTGAGATTGTGAAGCGGAAAATTTAAGGAAACCATTTCCTCTATGTGAGAGTTCTGGACTTCGCTTTGGGCTAAAAAAGTGGAAAAAGGTTTAGAGCTGCTTTTTCGGAATGTGACAGGAAGTGGCCTAGATGAATGAAAGGATGCTGAGAAAGACTGGAGGCCCACTAGTGATTGTAGAAAACACAGAGTTGTCGTGGAGCCAGTTGGCATGGCTTTCCCTAGAGATTCTCCATAAGCCAGAAGCAGCAGCAGAGAAAATGATCCAAGGTTACAAACCGTAAGAAACATAGTGATAGATCCGAAGGCTCAGGGATATGGGGGCTGAGCATCATTAAGGTAGCCGATCAAGGCCTCTGTGGTCTGTGAAGAAGGACAACAAGTTGGAAGACGAGAGAGAGGCTAAGGGATGAGAGATCCAATGGAGAACAAAGAGCAGATGCCAAAGAGAGGGGATGAGAGCGGGTCGATGTTAAGAAGGATGTGGGCAGAAAGGGGATGTTAGTGCCAATCCTGGGTTCCTCCTTCAGGTGTGTAAGTACAATCTTTTTTCTAAAAACTAGCCCTTCACTTGTTTTTTCAAGGAAATAAAGTATTCCCCAGAATTCCATGTTTTATGTAGTAAACCTCTGCTCTCCAGCAGTTTTCCATCAGCTGTGCTTCCCAAGCTTTTACCATCCTGGGCAAGTTCCTTTGAGGGTATCCTGTTGAGAGGTGGTCCTGTAAGTGAAGCACACTGTTGCAAAGATGGCTGGATCAGCGCAGAGCTCTGCGGGGCCTTCCTGTCATGGCTGGGCCCTACATCTCCATGAAAGGAATCAAGGATGGCATTAGCACTCTTAGAAGCCACATTAATTACTGCCTCAAATGGAACATACTCTCCTACTAATGTGCCCTGAATTGCTTCTGTGACAGGTGTCCCCTGTCCTATACTTGTGTAGTGACTAGAATGCAAGGGTAGGATTTTGCATTCATCATTGATAAATTTCAATCTGTAAGTTCCGACTCATCACTCCAGCTAGTTATTATCTTTTAGAAACTTGCTTTTTGCCACCAAAAACAGGGAATGCATTCACCATTCTTTCCAATTTTGTATCATTTTAAAAATTAGCTAACATCTTCTATATCTTGTCCAAATTGTAGGTTTGGATTGTGGGTGGGCCAGAGCCAAGTATAGAGGCCAGAGTATCGCCACGAGAACTTCCCTCAGAGTTAATATTGGTCTTTTAATCTACGTTGTTAGTTTATCTATTCAGTCAGTCACCATGTCCACACTGTGCTAGAAGCTGAGCTGCACTCAGTGACAAATATAACCCCTGACCTGCTTTGGAGTTGATAGTCTCAAAAGACAGATGTTTGACGAGTGTTATAGAAGGGGAAGTAAAGATGCTTTGGGTCCCATAACAGGGGCACCAATCCTAATCTAGGGAGTCAGGGAAGTCCCTTCTAAGGATTGATATTCATTTAAATTGAGGCTGAGGGGTAAGACTAAGACAGGAGAGGGGAAGTGGAGAAGAGATGGAGTGTTCCAGGAAGAATATATGACGGCTACTAACGGACAGGACTGAGGGATTAGACGCACACTCAAAATAATGAAGCTTCAGGCTTGTTGGATCATTAAATGTTACAAGGAAGAGGATTTTAGATGAACTTGGATCAAAATGGCATGGGCCAAAGTGTGCAAGGCCCTGCAAGCCATCTTCTAATTTTGAGCGTTATTCTAAGGGAACGCCATTGAAGGGTTTTACTCAGAGAAGGAGTGTGATATTTGCATACTTACTAAGGTCACTGTGGTTTCTATGTGGATACACACACACACATATATGTGGATATACACACACACATATATATATATATGTGTGTGTGTGTGTGTGTGTGTGTGTGTGTATATATATACACACACACACACATAACAGTTGCTATAGTAGCAGTTGCCCCTCTAACCTCTATTGAGACCAGTAATGGGCTTAATATACATTTCATTTCATGCATTTAGCTAGCACATATTCAGTGTATATCTGCATGTTTTCTATAATTGTGTTTGATTTTTCCTCATATTTTCCCAGAATCACCAGTTAGACTTGCACATAATTTAGGGCAGGGTGAGCCCCTGAGGCCATTGGAAGTTTGTTTTCAACCAGCCTATTATATCCACACAGTATTAGGACTTAGGTAAATGCCTTTTCTGATGAAATCAGAAAATGGCAATGTTATTTTTATAAGACATTTTGCTTTTAATCAGGATAGAAAAGCAAGATAGTTTTAATTTATCTTCTGCTTCTAATTTAGACTATTCAGTCAAAACCTTTCCTCCTTTTCTTTGGATTTAAGGTCTTCATTTGGGTGGGGGAGGGGAAAGGTAATTATTGACATCCAGTCTCTTGTGGATTTTTTTTCTCACTCATTCACAGAACTTTTCAGATAAAGAGTACCATAAACGTGTAAGTCACTAATACCCTTTAATCAATACAAGAATAAAGGAGTTAATTACCCTTTTTAGTCAATACCAGAATAAAGGAATTAAGTTAATCTCTAAACTATATCAACGTTGGCTATTTCTTCACTGAGGCATGAATGAAGGAGACCCACCTGAACATCGTAAAAACCAGGAACATACTCTCTCTTTGGAGGAAGTGTGTTTATTCACCCACATACTATTTTTTTATTTTAATAGGCTGACCAATTTTTAAAAAGGCATGCTGGTTTAAACACCAGTAAAAATTACCATCTGATTGACCAGACCTTATTTTCCCAGTGATGTTGAGTTTGTTCGTTTGCTTTTCCTCTAAAAGTGGTAAACAGAGTTAAAGCTAGTTTGTGCATTCAGCCTCAGTCAAACAACTAAAATTACAGTTTGAGCCAATAAAATATTTTTTTTAAAAAAAGAAAGAAACATTAACAAATGTCCACCAATGGATGAGTGGATGAAGAAAATATATATATATATACAGTGAAATATTATTCAGCCTTAAGAAGGAAATACTGTCATATGTGACAACATGGATGAACCCTGAAGACACTGTTAAGTGAAATAAGCCAGCCACAAGACAAATACTGCATGAATCCACTCATATGAGGCATCTCAAATAGTCACATAGTCAAAACTCATAGAAGCACAGAGTAAGAATGGTGGTTGCCAAGGGCTACGGGGAGAAAGAAACGAGGAGTTGCTGTTCAGCTGGCATAAGGTTTCAGTTACCCGAGATGATTAGGTTTTGGAGCACTACTGCACAATAATACTGTGCCTATCATTTAATACTGTATTGTCTACTTAACGAGAGTCAATCTCATGTCAACGTTCTCGCCACAGTAAAAGTTAATAACTCCAAGTTATGTAAATTATCCCCAATAATTATTTCAATACACTTTTATTGATAATTATCTTCAAGGATTGAGAAGCAGAGTTCTGAAGGGTCCCTAGACAGGGTGGCAACAGAAATGCCGTACCAGTGAATGGTAAAAGGACCTTTGAGGCGGTTTAATTAAACTCCTTTATTTGTACAAGAAACTGAGTACAGAGACGTCGTGTACTGCAGTCCAACTGAGGCAGCTCCTTTGTGTTAGGACTAAGGCTGCACCTGCATTCTCTGACACGTGGCACAGTCCCCTTTTTTGGTCTTGCACGGCACTTATGAGGTGGGACAGACCATGGAGTCATCCAACTTTAGAGTTGGAATGGGTTTTGGAGATCCTCTACGTGAATACCCCATTTGGAAGATAAGAAAATGGAAGCTCAGAGAGATTACACAATGTACCAAAGAACACATAGTTTTCCAGTAGACTTAACGTGTCCCTTTGTTTCCTTAAACATGATTAGAAATAAAGTACACTGATAAAAAAAAATAAGGCTACTGAAATCATTGTTTGCCCTAGAAGCCGAGAAGACTATATTAGTGGCAGTATGGCTCAGCTTACGAAAGGAAGGGAAATAATACAGTTTGTATTTTAATTTACTAATTACTTTAGAACAGTGGTTCTTGAAATTTTTATTAATTCTCTTCAATAAACACATAAGTCACATGCTTTTGTCTTAGGTGAATGGATTCTAAAATAGGTATTTTGATTTTCTTTTTAAACATAACATTTGTTATACTCTCAAATATTGTGGTAGCTATGGAAATCTCCCACTGCGGGAAGCACAGTGGACTGACAGCCCAGCTGCCAATCCCCTGGGTCCACCCGTGCCTTGGCACCCACGCCACACTTCCCCCAGGATGTTCTCAGTCAACAACTGAGGTGGTGGAGTACTAGTGAAAGCTCATTTCTGAGGGACACGGGTAGGGTGTCCCCCAGCCGGCAGCTTTGGCCCAAGGACACACCATCAGCCTGTGGCAACTTTCTTAGAACGGCACTGCAAGTTGAGACTGCCTACCCAATTTTCCTTTCTTCTCCCTCTTCTTTCAAAGATGTCAAACCTGCATGGAAGTCTGTAGACTCTCCCTGCCTGCTCACGCTTCCTTCCTCTCGGTTTCTCTCGTATAAGCTCTCACCTGCTCCCGCGACCCCCAAGAAAGCTCATGCTCATCTAATTTCATCTTGGCATCTGCTTCTTGGAGGACTCAAATGATCACAAATATGCTTTTTCTAATTACCCCGTCTCTTCCCCACTAACATTCTAATACTTGTCCCAAAATAGGAAGGAATGCTCCCTTCCTCCTAATAGATGAGAATCATCATTATAAAATCTTGGCTCGATTATTAACTAAATATTGACTACCAAATATTTTGGGGCATAAAGATTACGATAGTATTATAAAAGCTATTAAATACACAAATAAATTAAAAGGCTATTTGTGCTTATAAGGAGTTTGTAATAGCTTGTAATCAGGTTGTAGAGAAATCATAGAGAAAAAGTAGTTTTAATAATAATAAAAGCAGCATACTTTTAAGTGCTGAATCAATCAATTTATCTATTTACCTATCTAATTTATCTGGACAGACTTTTAGTGCTCAGGGTCAGAAGAGAAGAAACCACTGCAGCTCTGTCTTTTTTCTTAATCTGTAAAAAGTGAGTAATTTACTATGAAAGTAATTTACTATGGTGAGAAATTACTAGAATATTGGTAAAACACCCATAAATTCCAAGGGATTGACAACAGAGGTAACTTTTTTCCTGCTACCAAAGGTTTTAATTTTTGACATGCTCTTGTATTTTTTAGCATTAACCATCTACCTTATATATACCTCTTGGCCACAGTACAAAAGAGTCTACAAATGAAAGGCTGGAAGAAGAGGGGGGCAGGAGAAGCAGAACAGACACACTGACTTCTAACCGTCAAGCTTGGAAAAGGCAATGTGATGGTAGTCCTGCAACAGTAAATTTCTTCTTATCCCCTGAAACTGATGCTGACATTTCCATTTATCCCTTCAGCTCCTTTGGACTCCTTGTCAAACCTCTTCTAGTTGCCAAGCAACAATAACAGCAGTTCTGTACATAAGCATTAAGCAGTAACTATTGTCAACATCTCTCCTTTCTTTGAAAGGGAAATTTAATGACCCTTTCCTACAAGAAAATGATGACAAAAACCTGTCCGTAGTGAAACCTGAAAGCTGTGTGTGTGGCTTATGTTCTTGCTGCTTGAATCCAACGATTGGGCTAAGCTGACTTAAACACTTCTAAAAACTTATAAAATTAAGATGTGCCCCAAAGCTTGCATGGTTCGGTCTTTTAAAACAACTGCATATCATTAAAACTTGTCCCGAGTTCCATGAAATGAGTTCTCTATTAAACAGAGTTAATATTTTAAAGACACACAATGACGGCTTTCTTCTGTACTTTCTCTGATCCTGCTAAAAACCTCTTCAATCAAATGCTTAGGTTTTTCTGACCATACTGTACCCCACATCAAGATTTGAACTATATTTTGGTCCTTTGTAAAACACAGATCAAGGCAGTTACAGGGAAAGAATAACAATAAAGAGGGACATCTCCTTACCTGCTGTGGACAGACTCTACGACACAGTGTACCTCAGCCAGCGGCAGAAATGTTGAGACAACCCAGCCCTGTTCCCACTGTGGCCAAGCGGTTGTTCTCCCCTTTTCTGTTCCTCCTCCATCACCTTAATGACTCTGTATGATTATTGTTTATAGCCCAATTTACCTCTGCAACGTGAACAGCTCTCAAAGCTATTCACAGTAAGTGGCACAGCTCAGCAAGGATATTATAGTCTAAGCTCGTCTTCATTTCCAGAGCATCACATTTTCTAATCTCACTTATTTTTCGTGAGGCTCAGCAACAGCTATCAAAGTATGAGAAAGTTAAGTCCAGTTTTATGTTCTTTTTCTCATTTGGGCTTTTTAAAATTTTGTTTTCTTTCTAATCTCATTTCTGTATGAATTTATATTTTATCTTAACTAGAGCTCCCTTTCCACTTTTTAAATTGTAAAATAAACAGATGAGGTCCTCTAGATCCTTTAGAGGTTATATGATTAAGAGCTTATAACGCAGCTCCACATTTATTATTGTATTGGATGATTCTGTTAAGTAGGTGTTATGATCACACCCAATCTACAGATTAGGAAACTGAGGCCCAGCAAAGTTAAGGGACTTGCTCCAGCCTGCTCGCTAGTAACTGGGGAGCTACTAATCAGTGTCTGTCTCTAAACTCCATGCTTTTTCCTTACTTTTCATGTAGCTCACTTCCCGATTGTACTGGGTTCTCTAAGGTGGTTTAGGGACTAGTTATCACTTAGAATTAGTTATCAGTCCATAGCTGGACACTCAAACATTAACCCCATTTTACACACAGGGATCACCTTTACTTTCTATCACTAAATTTTATTGCTGAATTGTATTCTATTTAAACTGATTTGTAATAATGCATGGAAATAATCTAACTAAAAATTTTATTTTGTCTATGCTAGTTCTAATACCCCTTTCTTATCAGTAGAGAATTATATCTAAAATTTTATAAATCAGTTTAGCTTGGTACCTTAGTGTTTCACATGAGAAATGATGTAATAGTCACTACTTGAGTTCTATCCTTAGCTCATCTATGATTTTCTAGTGCTGGCTTTCTTTAAAAATATGTCGTTTAGAAAAGAGCTGTAGAAAGTAAGTATGCCCTAAATATAAGATCCATGATTAGCCCTAAAATTTTGTTCTGGTATTTCTCCGTAACAAAATGAGATATGGGATTTCTTCCCCTCCTTCCTTCCTTCCCTCCCTCCTTTCCTTCTTCCTTGTTCCTTAATTTTTTTTTTTTTTTGATATGGCAGGATATGATAGGTTACTCACCAAAAAACATCACTTATTATCATGAAATCTACCTGACACCATATGTATTTGATAAGCATCTCATAAAGATGCTGCTTTTCTGTAGAACCACCTAAGTAACCTTAGTTTCTGTTTTTAGAAGCAATCTAAACTTGCTTGATTTAATAGCAAAGAGAGTACCATGTTTCCCCAAAAATAAGACCGGGTCTTATATTAATTTTTGCTCCAAAAGACACATTAGGGCTTATGTTCAGGGGATGTCATCCTGAAAAATCATGCTAGGGCTTATTTTCCGGTTCGATCTCATTTTTGGGGAAACATGATATTAAAACGAGGTAACATTTCCATTAACATATATTTCAGTTTCCAAGAACGCTTGAGATTTTGCAAAATATCACGAATGGGAAATGCAGCCTCTAAAGAACTTAACTATTCAAGCACGTTCACCATTTGGTATCCAGTCATTTGTCTGATTCTAATTGGGGGTCAATGATCTGAAAGGCCCAGTCCCTGCCCCCAAGGAGCACACGGTCTTACAGGAGGAGAAAGACAACTAATGATCACAATAGAAGGAGTAATGGCTGCATGCTGAATGCAGAGAACCCCACTGAAGCAAAAAGGACAATACAGGAAGTCCAAGTGATTCAGATGGGGCAGAAGGAAGAAGAAAGGAGATATCTGAAAGGTTTGTAAAAAGGAGGCGAGTAAGGGTGGGTCCCTGAGGAGGACATCTCAGATACAGGAAACTGCCTTTGCAAAGTCCTGGAGACAGACACATTCGAGGTCAGGATGGCTGCTGTGTTGCAGGGTGTGGTGTGTGTGGGGAAGTGGCAATAGATAAAGTTATAAAAGTAGATGGGGGTCAGATCACACAGGAGATTGATCACACATGTCCACTAAGGAGACTGAACTTTGGCTCCAACAATATTTCCATTTAAATCACCACAGTTATAATCCAATCATATAAAGATATTTTAAAATAAAAGTCACAAAGAGTGTCGATTATAAATTTCAGTTGTCTTGGATATTAAACCTTAAGTTATTAGTTTTCCCTTTGCATTCGTTAAAAGCTGCCGGAGGACAGAAATGACATCCTCACCAAAGCACCTACTCCTTTTCAATTCATCCAATAGTAGACCCACTAGAGATAAATGATGAGCTCATTTCATCTAAGGCTTTTATTGAGTATTGAATTTCCCCCAGTGCTTGACTAGATATCGTATAAGAACACTACATAGATCTGTTCTCAGATCTCTAAAAGCTTATAATTTATGACATAACAGTTGTTATTATTCTTAATTTTCAGAACTAAAATGTCATTGCTCTGTGTGACAGATTGAGAAACAAACTAATCATATAAAGGCCATAAAAGCTAATAACTAAAGGAAATAAATGTACTAAAATAAATCAACGTAAAATTATAAATGATCAGAATTTTCAGTTGTTTATTATGATTTATTTTATTGAGTTGAAAAATCTAACCTTTTGACATAGGAAGATGGAATTTACTAATTGAGTTAGAGGAGCTCTACTTTCATTGTCATGTGGATTGATAATATTTACAACTTAAATATCACCCTCTTCCAAAATAATGTCAACCTTTTGATAAGTTACTCAAATGAAACAGCGAAACCGCTATCTACTGTTCATCTTCATATGCATATGTAACATTGGTCATGACAGGTGGAGGATGTGGCTCCTAAGCCAATGCATGGCGAGTTCACACCGGACCTCTGTGGCCTGTGTGCTGACACATCAGCCTTCGTCCCCTTCCTGGCTCGATGCCACCTCTGTTTGAATAAGACACTCTGTCTTTGACTGCTGAGCCTATCATATTGGTCCGTCCACTACTTATAATTTGCAGGGAATCAATTGCTATGACTCTAATTGTTTAAAGTGTTTTACCTTCCCATAGCCCAACTTTAGGAGGTGTTCAATTCATCCATCAACAGACATTTGGAAAGGGGCCAGTCTTTGGTCAGCACTGAGGTGCCGGACTCAGTTTCTGCAACTAGGGAGAATAAAGTCTCATCTGAGTTTCTGGCTGTGAGTCAGGGAGAATATGACGCCATGATAGAAAGGGGGCATATATTTGTGTTATTGTTTGCTTCATGATCAGTAACTAAAAACATTTTATGTTTTGTATTCAAGTTTTGTATTAAAATAGTACATGGAATATATTATGAAATAGAATGGATAAAAAATGTGTATCAACTTTTAAGGTAACACATAAAAGACTCCAAAGATATTGTATATTGGTGGAAGTTGGTTTTGACGATGTCCACAGATTTGGGGTAACAAGTTTGTTCTGATTTTGACTTCTACCTCGAGCTGAGCCTCTGTGTTCTCCCTAAACAGGAAAGTTACTTAATATGAAGATTTACAAAAATATGTACCATAGTAGTTGACAGAGCCAGGATGAACTTTTGAAAAAATATCACTCCAAGTCAGGCTTCTGCTTAAAATCTTTCAACTGCTACTTCTGCTCTTTGGATAAAGCCCTTCATGGCTTTGTCTTAGGTTCTAAACTTTTTGGGACACAGAGCCCCACTGACAGACTAGTGAAGCCTATGGGGTCCTTCTAAGAATAATGTCTGAATATTCGTGAAATAAAATCCGTATGATTACAAATGAAACCACTCCTATTGAAATAAATTTAAAATATTATGAAATAACAATTTATGCAACAGTAATATATGTGCTTCTCTATCAACATCAAACAACACAATATAGCGCAGATTCTATTAACTACAGTAATTGTGAAGTAGTGATGAAAAAACAATATTCAGGATATCTGCTACAAATGTAATATCTGTGATTTCTAGGTGTGAAAGTCACAGGTACTCTTGCTACTACTGTAGGGTTTTTTTCCCATTGCCTACATTCATGATTGAAGGAAATGCTAAACTTCATTTAGACATTAGTAAAGAAAAACGTATTTTTTTTTCCATCCAAGTCCATGGAACCCTGCATTTTACCCACAGATCCATGGGAGGTTCAGGAACACTAGTGAGGAGCCAGTAATATGCTACTGACACTGGCTCCTGCCATACTCTCTGATCTCACCTCCCATCACCATCCCTTCTGCCTACCACACTCTGGCCACCCGACCACTTGCTCTTCAAACACAGTTTAGTCCACCTGGGCTATCTGCTTTTGCTTTTTCTATCTGGAATGCTCTGCCCTCAAATCTTAGTGCAGTGTTTCTTTCCTGTTGTCTTTGTCTCAGCTCAAATATCACCTCCTCCGAGACAGCTGCCTTGACCAACCCGTCTAAAGTAGTCACCCTACTTTCTTCTTGATATTTATCACTGTCTGAAATGACTGTATTCATCTATATGTTCTTGTGTTTATTCTCCGTTTCCCTCCCTGAAAGTGAGCTCTATGGAAGCAGGGACCTCATCCACATGGCCGGCGCCATATTCCAGCATCTAGAACAGTGTTTGGCACAAAGTAGGGATCTGATACATCTTTGCTGAATAAAAGAAAAACTAGTAAGGACTCCACAAATGTTACTTCTCTCATCCTTCACTCTGTGTTTTAGGTACTGTGGGGATACGAGGGGATGAAAGACAAACTTCCATCCTTAAGTAGTTTATAGACTAGTGGAGATAGCCTTGTGGAAGGTCAAGAGTGTGCTAGTCCAGGCTCTCCAACTCTGCTGAGTGACCCGGGACAAACCCCTTCTAAAACATCAGTTGCCTGGTGCCAGATGAATGGGTCGGACAAATTTATCTCCATAGTCTCATATGGTTATGATCATTTAGACCTAACCCTGCAAGGTAGCATATGTGGCAAGTGAGGGACTGTGATCCTAAATGGAGGAAGCTTCACAGAGACTCGGAAAGGCTGTGACGTACAATCGGCCTCCAACCAATGATGAGAAGGTGGGATTTTTCAGAGTCATGAACTCTCAGTGCTGAAAGAAACTTTAAAGGCTATGCAGCGCAACCTCTATATGAGGTTTTAGATATCTTTATATGAGGCCATTTCTGGAAACATAACATAATAGTGTAGCTCTTAGATGCAACCACTATGAGGGTTAAGTGTATGACTGTAGAATGGCACTGCTGGGTTTAAATCCCAGCTGTGTCGCTTACTAGCTATGTGAATCTAGGCAAATTACTTAACTTCTCTGACTTTCAGTTCCCTCCTCTACAAATTGAGAATAATAATAGTATTAAATTTATGAGGTTGTGGCCATGTTTTAATGAAAAAATGGATGTAATATGCCTAATACACATTCAGTAAAGGCTACTTATGATTCTGTTAACCGATTTTCTAGCTGTGTCAAACTTACTATATATCCCCCAAACCATTTTTCCCTTCTCCCATTGTAATTGAGGTTTTCCCAGCAAGCAACTACATTATCCAACATCCAACTTTATCTTACCTTCTCTTTGACATTTACGTGAGTATTGAGTTCAGCCATCTTGCTTCCAATGGAATAAGCCCTACAAAGAAGGGAAAAATAAAAGTTAACTTTAAAGTGTTAAAATTGATTTCTCAATGTGTTATTTTTATGCTCTCTTCCAAAATAGTAAACAATTTGATTCAGCCATAATCATAAATACCATTTTGGAATGTAAAAATACTTTCAAGCTAAGCACTTGTCTTATATATGTTCTAAAAGCGTGTTATGATAACTCTAGAAGACAACGTAAAATATTTTATTCATGCAGTATTGACATGAAAAATGACAGAGACAGATGGGTATGCACCCAAACTGTGCTTCTTATTATGTAAAAGAAAGGTGGTCCAAAACACTGAGAGGAGGAAAAGTGTACGTATTTGAACTAAGCATTGTCATTACAAACCTTACAGTCCCAAAGCTTTTATCAGCCTCTAGTTAATATAACAAACACTTATTGAGTCTTTCCTGCATGTATGTAACTACATCATGCACTCAAGGAAGAAATAGGAGAAATTATTCGAGATTTAAATGTAAGAAACACTGTATATAGCAGTTTCAAAACTTGCTTTTTCACTTACCAACAAACATATCATGAACATCCATACATATATACCTTCAACATATTTTTAATGACCATAAATTCGTGATCTTGAATTTCAAAGGGACTCTTAAAACTGCCCATCATCCTTCTGTTTCCCCAAATTCTTTAGTTTTTCTGCCTTTAGTGTCCAATCTTCTTTGTGAATGGCCCATTCTGAGTTCTATATTCTTAACATCAAGCTGTGGTGTTTTCTTCTTACCTGGTCTAAATCTTTCACCATTATTATGGAAGCTAGATCTTACGTTTTTAATAGTTCCAATCTCTTTTTTAAATAGAGCATAAATGACTTAAAATGGGCAGATTGTTCATAAATTAGCAGCTAGACAGGCCACAGTATCAATATACTACCTATTTGCATGTTTAATGCTTTTTGTCAATCAAAAACCACTGAAAGTTCTGGACTAGATGGTGCAATAGGTAAACACTGTGCTTACCTTCTCTCACAACCACATCAAAATTACAACTAAACTACAGAACAATCATCATCGAGAATCACCTAAGTTCTTGCTGAACCCAAAGCCCTACAACTAAAGACATACAGAAGAAGTCACCTCGAGACTGGTAGGATGGGCAGAGACATGGCAGTGGCTGGTCCCACAGCCATGTGTGACCATTAAAAAGTGGTTGTGGAGGTCCTCCACAAAGGAGTAAGGGGTCCCAGTGCCACACTAGGCTCCCCAACCCAGAGTTCCAGTGCCAGGGAGAGAAGTCCCCATAATTTCTGGTTGTGAAAACCAGCAGAGATGTGGCTGAGTGTGATGGAAGGCAGCTGCAATCCCAGGTGCTCCTCTTAAGAAGGCCATGCACGGACTTACTCACCAACGGAATCACTGGATCTAAGTATCAGCACTGGGGCAGCAGCTGGAGAGGTGACAGGGACAAATGGTGGGGAAGGGAGGGGTGGGGTGGCTCTTTGTTGAGCCCTCCCTGTTCCCAGTGTGCAGACACAGGCAGACACCATATCTGAGTCTCCATCAAGCTGGCTGACAGCACTGGTTTACCATACCCTGGTGATTCTGAGACCCCACACCCCTCAACTTTCAGGCACCCCAGCCACTTCCAGTGGCTTTTTCATACAAACCACCTGCCTTGGCTCATGCTGCAGACTTTCCTAGGGTCTCTCAAAGGTTCACAAAACCCAAACAAGCAGCATCTGGCTTCAGCGTGCCCCATACCTCTAGATGAGCAGCCCTAAGCCCAGTACTAGTGGCAGCCGGCCTTGGTTTGTGGCTTGGCCTCTCGAGGTACTTCCAAGTACAGCGCAGGTGGTAGCCATCTGTGGATTGCTTTGTGGCTCCTGCTGGGTGGCCCGGCGTGGGGCACAGGCTGCAGCTGAACTAGAGCGTGCCCCTCCTAGGTGGCCCTGGGGCTGGTGTGCCCAGTGGCCAGTTTCAAAATGAGCTGGAGCATCACTCAGCTGCCTTCAAGGATGACACACCAGGGGGCAGATTGGGCAGGCACCAGAGCCCTGCTGAAGCAGATCCTGCTCTGCATGGTCAGCCTCTGCACCACAGCTGTAGTAATGGACAGTCCTCGTAGCCAATGAGCCCAAAGGTCAATCCCTCCCACTGATATGCAAATAGCAACCAAGGCTCAACTACAAGAGAAGGGCACACACAACCCACACAAGGGACGCCCTGGAGTGCATGGTTCAGGTGACTAGGGAGACTGCACCACTGAGCCCCACAGCACACCTACTACATAAGGCCACTCTACTGAGACCGGAGACATAGCAGCCCAACCTAACACATAGAAATAAACACATAGAGGCAACCAAAATGGGGAGACAAAGAAACATGTCCCAAATAAAAGAACAAAACAAAGCTTCAGAAAAAGAACTAAATAAAATGGAGACACGTAATCTACCATACGCAGAGTTCAAAAGACTGGTTATAAGGATGCTCAGTAATCTCAGGGAGAACATTGACAAAGAGATAGGGAAAAAAATGGAGATAGAAAACATAATTAAGAACCAGTCAGAAATAAAGAATACAATAATGGAAATGAAGAATACATTACAGGGGCTCAACAGTAGATTAGATGAAGCAGAGGATCACATCACTGACTTAGAAGACAAGGTAGCAGGAAACACCCAATCAGAACAGCAAAAAGATATAAGAATCAAAAAAAAATGAGGACAGTTTAAAGGGCCTTTGGGACATGTCAAGCATACCGACATTTGCATCATAGGGGTACCAGAAGGAGGAGAGAGAGAGCTAGGAATTGAAAACCTATTTGAAGAAACAATGACAAAAAAATTTCCTAACCTGGTGAAAGAAATAGACATACAAGCCCAGGAAGAGCAGAGAGTCCCAAACAAGATGAACCCAAACAGGCCCACACCAAGACACATTACAATCAAAATGGCAACGTTTAAAGACATAGAGAGAATCCTAAAAGCAGCAAGAAAAAGGCAACTAGTAACTTATAAGGGAGCGCCCGTAAGATTGTCAGCTAATTTCTCAACAGAAATTTGTAGGCCAGAAGGGATTGGCACAAAATATTCAAAATGATGGTAAGCAAGGACCTACAACCAAGGTTACTCTACTCAGCAAGGCTATCATTTAGAATAGAAAGACACATAAAGAGCTTCCCAGACAAGAAAAAGCTAAAGGAGTTCATCAACATGAAACCAGTATAACAAGGAATCTTAGAGGGACTTCTTTAAGACAATAAATAAATAAATAAATAAATAAATAAATAAATAAATAAATAAAAATGTCAATAACTACATACCTACATACCTATCAACAATTACTTTCAATATAAATGGATTAAATGCTCTAATCAAAAGATGAGGGGCTGAATGGATAAGAATACAAGACCCTTACATATGCTACCTATAAGGGACTCACTTCAGATCGAGAGACACACACAGACTGAAAGCAAAGGGATGGAAAGATATTTTATAAAAATGGAAACAAACAAACAAAAAAGCTAGAGTAACAATACTTATACCAGACAAAATAGACTTTAAAACAAGAACTGTAACAAGAAACAAAGAAGGACCTAGTAATCTCACTTCTGGGTATTTATCTGAAGAAACCCAAAATGCTACTTCAATGAGACATGCTCATCCATATGGTTCATTGAAACATTATTTACAATAGCCAAGATACGAAGACAACCTGGGTTGTCCCTGAATGGATGAATGGATAAAGAAGAGGTGGTACATATATACAATGGAATATTACTCAGCTGTAAAAAAGAATGAAATCTTGCCATGGTTGGACCTAGAGGATATTCTTCTGAGTGGAGTTAAGTCAGATGGTGAAAAAAAAAAGTCATATGGTTTTACTTATAAATGGAATCTAAAGAGCAAAATAAACAAATCAATAAAACAGAAACAAACTCATAGATACAGAGAACATTTTGATGGTTGCCAGATGGGAGGGGGTTTGGGATGGGTGAAAAAGAAAAGGGATTAAGTACAAGTTAGTTGTTACACAGTAGTCATGGGGCTGTAGGCTCCAGGATAAGGAATATAATCAATAAGATTGTAATAACTATGTAGGTGCCAGATGGGTACTAGATCTATAGAGTTGATAGATGGGAGGGGGTTCGGGGCAGGGTGGAAAAGGTGAACAGATTAAGAAGTACAAATTGGTAGTTACAACATAGTCACGGGGATGTAAAGTACAGCATAGGGAATATAGTCAATATGGGAATAACTATATAGTGCCAGTGGGTACTAATCGGGGGATCACTTCTTAAATTATATAAATGTCTAACCACTAGGCTGTACATGTAAAATTAATACAAAATAATATTGAATGTGAACTAATTGAAAATTTTAAAAAGGAGGTGAAAAGGGGAAGAGGAATAAGAAGTTCAAAGTTCCAGGTATAAAACAAATAAGTCTTGGGGATGTAATATGCAACATAGGAAATATAGTCAATAATATTGTGATAATATGGTAGGTATGGTGTCAGATGGTTGCTGGACTTATCATGGTGATCACTTCTTTAGCACAGGGATTATAATCAATAATGTGGTAATAACTATGTATAGTGCCACGTGGGTACTGTTAAATAACTATGATGTACCCCTGAAACTAATATAATATTGTATGTTAGCTCTATTGCAATAAAAATCTTTAAAGAAAAAGAATCACTGAAACACATTTCTATATTCTTTTTGACTTTTGCTGCAGAAGAATGTATCTAGAGTTGATACATTTTAGGCACAACTTGCAAAAATTCTCAGATATCTCCCCATTTGCTTTTCAGCCTAGATCTTAAATGAGCTATAAATTCAGATCCATTACCTTTCATTGATTTTAGGAGGAAAGCTTGGTAATATGTAATCTTAATTCTATTACCACTCAAATAGGAATCCACATAGATATATTATTATATGTTACCAAAGATTAGAAACAGTAAGATTTTATTTACTTTTATAAGCATCCAAATGATAGCACAGTGACAGACACATGCATTTAAATGGGCATGGTAGCAGGAGAGACCCTGCGTACTCAGTCCCCAGTAAGGCTGCTCCTGCCCACATGCTCCCCTAAAGGTGCCCATCCCACTGAATGCAACTCCCATTTAAGTAATTTCCAAACGATACATTTTCTATCCTCTGACTTGGCATATGGGAGAAAGTAAATAACACTAGCTAGCAAATAATATCTGAATTTCATTCTCGTTTATTCCTGCTCCTGAGCGTTACTAGTAGAACACAACAGGATTATTTCTGATTATCTGCAACAGTGAACAGAGATGGTAGGTGAGGTACACTGACAAATAACGAGGTGTTTTTGTTTACAAGCCATAGATAAAAAGTGAAGCCTTTGATCAGTCATCAGAATGCCTACAAGATGGTCAACAATCATGGTATTTGAAGACAATTGGATAGTTGAGTTTCTCATTCACATGGAAGTTTTGGCATCGTATTTTTGGTGTTTTTCTGTGTATGATAGTGTATGTGTGTGAGCGAATGAGGATGGGGGAGGGAAGGAAGCACGGACAGAAGGAAGGAGTAAAGGAGAGAATGACACACATGTTATATCTATGGAAATATTAAGAATTAAGGGGACAGCTGGATTCAGTGCTATTTGCTAGGATGGATCCCTGAGCCACAATTCCTTTCATTAGACTAGATTAGCTGAATCTTCCAATAGTGCCATTATAGATCTGTGAAATCTGAGAGAAAAAGTTTTTTCTGCTTTTGTTTTTGTTTTGCTTTGACGTCTAGGATTTGGGTATGCAGCATTTTCTAAAGCTGGAGTGTTCTAATCCACAGAGGAATTAGGGAGGAATTCCACCGAGGACAGAAAATTTCTGAGACCTGAAGCAGTGGCAGCACGGAATGGTAAGCTAAATTCATAGGAAGAAAAAAAAATATATATATATAGTATTCATAGGACAAAAAAAATACATATTTCCTTGGCAATTCTCTTTTTAATCTCAAAGTCTGACTCAGGGAAGGCTCTGTTTTGGTAGTGATGCCAGTAAAATTAATTACAACATTACTGTTTTTGTGGAGGGAAAATGCTGGCTATGAGGGTAGAATGAGGCTATTACAGGTTTCTCAGATGGGAAGGTAAGATATAAAATAATTGTAGGGAGGTGTTCTTTGGTCGTTTTACTCTCCTCAATTGTCTTTTCCTGTGTGGAGGGCTGCCTCGACAGGCTGTGCCTTCCAGGTAACTGGCAATGCTCTCTCCACATCAAGGTTTTCTGCTGGCTGGTGGTTAACACAGGGAAATCAGCTCCAGCGCCAGTTAGGGAAACCAGATGAAGCATTTTAACCTAAACAGAACATAAATTTGGTTTCCTTAAAGAATTAAGAGTTTAAGTGACTAGATAGTCAAACTGGGTTGTTCGAAAAGGAGACATGCTAGGGAAACTACGGAACAGGTGAAGTTGGTCTTCGCTGTGCTGAAGTTTCTCAGTGAGTGTCGGCAGACCTGGACTGGCACTGGCCCCTCCAGAAAATTCAGAGGCACACACGCCTGGCACAGGCATGGAGTCACAACTCACTACGTTGAGCTGACTCCCTCGCCCCTATGAAAATGATACTGTGCCGTGCCCCTATTCTTTTGGGATTCTGTTGTCTGCTATGAACTATATCAGGATGGTCAGATGAACTCAGTCTAAATCTTAATTGTTTAATTTAGATATAAGGAATATACATCTAAATCTTTCTTTCTCTGTTTTTTTCTTTCTATATCAATATAAGGAACTTTGCCTCTAGGAAACATATTGTTACCCCCTCCCAATGACAGGCTCAAAGTTCAGCAACTTGAAACGCAGCCCTCATGGTTGCAGATGCCTGAGAAGCCTGTAATGCTGTAAGCGAGTGACAGATGTTTGGGGCCAACAGACCTATCGCCCTCACATAACGCTTGGTCACCACGCTTGATAATGTGTCACTCCTGGACATGACTGATGCCCATATCCTAAGAGAGCTCGGTCACAAGAGCTTTAGACGCATAAGAATGGTATAGGGAGTTCTGATTTCTTGGGAAAGAACTTGTTTTCTAATTCCTATTATCACTTAAGACTGTTCTTGTAACCAACCAATTACTGAGGTCTAACTATTCAAATCCATGGATACATGTTCCATGCATATCAGATAATCAATATAAAATTAAGATAACCAGAACTACAAGTCCTAATATTGACACAACATTTCAACAGCTCAGGTATTATTTGAAAATGTTTTCCTTTAAATTATACTTCAATTTTCAGTAATAACATTACAAACATATATAGCTATCATAAAAGTTATATATATATAATATATATCTCTAAAGATATTTTTAGAAAAAATATATATGTATATATATATACATATATACATACACACACATATATATATACATATACATACAATAAAGATCAAGGAAATTGTTGACTGAAATTTTATTTATGACATAAGATTAATCTCTTCTTTCTAGATTATATATATTCCATAGTCAAAAACTCATTAGGAAAAGACATCAATCCCAAAGAAAAGAATTTCATTATTTATCAGCAATATATCATTTATACACTTTTCCACTGGAAAATTAATAAACCATAAATATGGTTACTACCAATCACTTCATGTGCAAAGTTATAGCAAACTGCACTACTCATTATGCAAAGATCTTACTTAATATGCATTAATACCTGTCAGAAAATCTATTAGTTTATAACAAAGATAAATATTCTTTATGAAAAATAAATCTGAATAGTACAAATTCTGGCAAACATGTTTGTTTCAGCATTTCTAATTAATACAACTCAGTGAAGTATAATACATATGACAATCTGATTAATTACCAAACTAATTTAATGTATATATACTTATATTTCATGCAATCATATAAACTATAAAAAGGTAAAGCAATGTATTGAAATGCCAGATTGCTTTCTGACTTCCCTATCACTGTTTTCCCTTATGTTTTATTGTGTAGATAAAAATAAAGTTTCACTTTTGTTTCTCTGAAACCTATTACTGCTCTTTGATTCACTGTCCTGTTCTCAGGTATTACATCACTTTTCTTGAATTGGATTACGGAACCAGAGGAAACACATGAGAAAACTTTTTAAAATAATGATTTAAAATAATAATTAGCACACTTATGGAACACTTATAATGTGCCCGACACTCTGCTTAGCGCTTGACACACATTTTTCCATTGAACCCTCATACCCCTATTGAAATTATGATTATCCCCATTTTATATATGTGGAAGCTGAGGCACAGATATTAAATAACGCTGGGTCCCACAGTGGCAGGGCCATGACTCAAACCCAGGCAATCTGATTCTAGAGTCCCAGCCACTGTGCCTATAATACCTCAAAACCAGCAGACACAAGTTATGGGGCTCACTGCATATGAACTGCAGAAAAACTCTGCAAGGAGAATTCAATTGATCCCAGGCACCCTGCCTGCTCAGGCCAGGCAGGCATCTATCTGATGCATGCCTCGAAATTACGCAAGGCACTCAAGCAGCAGAGCAAAACCACTAACCTCACACAGGAATGGGCAGGAAAGTACCTGCTATAAAAAGATGACTATTTTCCTGTGGCTTCCTCCTTCAGGTGAGAGTGTAAAAAGCTGCATTTAGTGGGCCAACAAAGGTTTTCCTGGCTCCATGATGCTGCCCTGGGGCTCCATGACATTCCAGGATCTAATGTGTAACTGCTTCTTCTGTCACAATTAATGAAAGTGCCTATGTGTCTGGCTTTGGAAGAGCCTAGACAGCGTTGTGATCCCACAGATCCTGAGACACTTCCTCATGACTGCCTCAGAGAGGAAGAATCAGGAAGTCAACTACGTGATGTGATTGGAGAAGCAGCAAAAGGCCTCTCAGTCTAAACAATGTCCAACCCTCCCCCAGAGTGCGGATTCCTAACCTGTATAGTAAGTTTCTTAAGAGACATCTGCATTTTTACTCATCTTTCGCATGCTATTACCTCTAGAAGAAGGTACAATATCACAGATTAATGTATTTCATTCTCTACTGCCATCGATTGGCCCTGAGCAGACAGCAGTGCTCTGAGAGAATGGGAACTGGGGCAGGTAAGTGTTGAAGGAGTGGGAAAGGCTGCACAGCTCTCTCTGTACAAGGTACCATCAATCCTGACGGGACATGTAAGTAAAGGTTCTAGATTGTTTCAGTATAGCACGAGGGCCTCAGGTCTCGCCAGCTGTAGAGTAAGAGGTTGGAGTGGTACGGGAGGAAAAATAATTTTCTCTCTACCTTTCTGAGTTCTTAGCTGAGACCTGTCATAAAAGAGATTAACAAGAGAAAACTGAACAAGTTTATTAACACGTATACCTTATGTGTACATGGGAGATACACAGGGAAAAACGACCAACTCCCCAAGGTGGCTTAGAACTGAGGATTAAATACCATCTTAATAGGGAAAGGGGGTGGGGTGTCGGCTCTTATGGGAGGGAGAGTAAATGATATTTAGGAAAGATGAACGGGCCCTTAGAGCAATACATGGGAGATATGAGGTTTGTAACAAAGTGTGTCTGGGTGGGATCGACTTCTAGTCTCCTCTCCTGTGACAAGAGTCAATCTTTCCTGGTTGGTGAAACTCCCAGGGAAGGGATTTGTGACCACTGAGTTCCCCGTGGAGGAGGATCTGTCTTTAGGCAGATAAGGGAGTTCAGAAAAAGCTTCTCGCTGCATTTGCTATTTTTCAAGTGCCTGTAGCTCACAATAATCAATATGTCAAAACAGCCTATTTTGGTTAGCATGTCCTGACCTCCTACCATCATATTTCGGAGTGAACAATTCTCTGCCCTTCAGAGTACGTGGCCTCTGCGGTCCTTTTCAGCTCTCAGGTACTACAACGGCCCTAGGGGGTGAGGCTTAGCCGCTAGGGTAACAGAAAGCTGAAAATCCACCTTAAAAAAAAATACAAGGTGTGGCTGCAGTCTCCAACGTACTAGGCTATTTTTCTGTAAAGATCACCTTCAAACTGGTCAAGGACTAAGTGTCCAGGTGCCTAGCAGTCATGGGTCCTGGCTTGCCAGCTTAGGAGAGAAGCAGGGTTCTTTTACAACATTGAGACATTGCTTAAATGTAGGTTTTTCTGTTGCTTAACTTTTCCATTGCCTAATCTCTCTCTCTTCCGTTTTGTATCCTCTACCCTTTCCCTCAACTTCTTTGCTGTTCCTTTTCTGGCCTTGTAATTACCGAGGTAAGTCTCTTATATTCCAAGTGCTTTAGCTCTTTGTTCTGTGATTTAAATCCCACAGTTTAATAGACGTTCCTTTGCAGTGCCTGTTCCTTAGAGGAAAGTTGCTTTAATTGTTAGGAATGAGGACATGTAAACAATGAAACACAGGATGGTGACTGAAATATGAATGTCATATGAAGATATTTACCTAGACTTTTTTGTTTAATTTCGAGGGGGGAAAAAAAATCTCAAGGCTGCATTTTTATTCAAAGACACTTCAATGTACTAAACCCACTGCTAGAACAACTTCACTGAAAAGCATTTTAAGGGCAAATGTCAGACAAAAATTTCACATTTAAAAGCCTGGCTCTGCCTCTTTTGAAAAGCAGGGTTAGCCTTTGGTTTAGAAATGTCACTTCCTACTAAGTCCTTTGTGGGGGGAAGAAAGAAAATTGAATGTTTTATTTAAACAGGTCATTAACAGTCAATACTTATTTGAAAAGGCCTGCTTCCAGAGGCAGATAAAAGCTCCCAATCACGAAGAATATCACTTGAGCACATCCAGGGCAAGATGTGCTGATGCGAGTATCAGTGCTTCATGGGAGAAAGTCCCCACTCATCAGCCCGAGTGTGTGTAGAGGAGGCAGAGTCATCTGAATTGTGTGTCCTCGCACATGCTGCACACACAAGGCGGCAGGAGCCCCACAATGCACACTTTGTGGCAGCCTTGCTTTGAATTTTCCATTTGAGTACTGGCCAATGCGCATGAATGAAGATTAACCATTTTTGCATAAAGTGCCAAACCACCTCCCCACAGCAGCAGAATGCAAATGGGAGCAAAAGAGCAAAGGACAGCTAAAATAAATGCAGTGGATCTCGGGCACGGCAAGCACAGGGGGAGGGCGCGTGGCAGGCCCTATTAGCATTCATCTATGGCATGATTTTTCTATTTAATTTGAAATTATTTCGTTTTGTACGTCTCTGACGACTTGAGAATATAAATAAAATGCCTTTTTAAATAAGTGACCCGGCGCTAGCTCCTGGAAGGCTCCGCTTCTGATGGCTGGGCTTTCAAGCAAACATGTGTTTCCATAGAGATGAGGGTGACCCGGGACTCGTGGAAGTACCCACTTGTATCAGCAATTCAATTATGCTCAGTTCTTTTAAGATGCGATGATGTCAGCTCAAGTCTTTCGAACATGCCCATTCTCAGCGATGCCTTGGGAAAGGTGAAGTGGCCTGCCTTACGAGGTTCAAAAGAATAAATTCCACCCTCTCCAAGCACACCATAATAGGCTCCCTCTGAGCAGATCACACTGGCATGTCCCCCACCCCCCACCACACGCTAAGCAAATCCCAAATCCCAGAGGGGTTCAGACAAAAGACCAAGCACAGTTCTCCTTCACACCCCGGAGAACCAAGTCCCTTACCACAAACTCCCCAAATGTTGAAAAAGAAGTATCATGTTTTCCCTGTCTTTCCTTCCTGTCCCCTAGCTCTCCAACTAGCTATGGGCAATTCCAACAGAAAGAACAATGTTTTTTCTTATTATTTGACAGACATTTACTGAACAGCTACTATGTGCCAGGTTCTGTGGGGAATTCTGGCAACGGTTACAAAATAATACTTATTGAACTCCTAATGTATACACAGCAGGCACTGCTCTAAGCACTTTCCAGGTATGAAGTCATTTAATTCTCATAATAACCCTATGGAGTAGTACATTATCCTCGTTTTATAGCAAAAGAAAATGAACCACAAAGAGGTAAGTAGTTATTCAAATCACACAGCTAGTAAGAGGCTGAGCTGAGATCTGAACTCGGACCTGCTGGCTCCAGAACTCTTGCCCCTAAAGGAGCTTATATCGTTGGACAGAGACAGATATGTACACAAAAGAGAAAAGAGCTAGTTGAGGTGGGGAAGAAAATCAGAATGCAGACTCAGGAAATTAGAGTTGGAGTTTACTTGGCTCAAAGCTCTGGCCAAAACAAGACTGGGCCTGTGACGTGCCCAACTTGCAAGTCTCATCATCACAGAGCCCAGGTGCAGCAGAGGGTTAGAAAAAACAAAAAACAAAACAACGAAAAACAAAAAACTTGCATTGTGATTTTGCAATGTAACTCTGGACTGGCAAGGAGAAATCCTAAGAAAACCTGGCAAACAAAAGCTATACATTCATAGCCAATTCTGGGGAACGTGGCTCATTTGTCATGGAATAAACGCCTGGTAGAGGAAGCCATCATCTCTTCAGAGTATAATCCAGTTGCAAAAACCTCTGTTCCAACAAACTTACAATATTTCTTGTTCATTAAGCCAGAACTCTCCTAGTAAACATTAATGATTTTCCCAAAGTAGCAGAGAAAGTCAGGTTCTTCCAACTTCCTCGAAACATCACTAGCACTGGCTGAGTACCAACAGTGTAAGATGTACTACTTCACATGATGAAAGACACACTAGGGAATGAGGCAGAGTACCCAGCAGAAGAGAACTCACCGGCAGCCAGCCCCTCTCGGGCCTCTTCCGCCACCCATTCCTGTGCCAAAGGCTTTCTAACAAAATCAACCTCAACTCACTTTTTAAGGTCCCCTGGTGTTCCAAATCAGGGTTTCCAGTGCACGGCCGGAGCTAGTGGCTTTCTCAATAGGCAAATAAGTCCTGTTCCCCAAAAGCCACCTTTATCAATTTGCATTTATTGCAGCCAGTTAGTCATTTCAACAGTGACGCAGATGGAGTCAGAAACCTAGGGAGGTGGCAGGATCCTGGGTGTGGCTGAGCCACCAGAGGGTGGCCTCAGCCACCTGAGGCTCAGAGGGAATCACCTTAGGAGAAACTGCTCGGTTCTGTTTTATAAAAGTGCCCAGTGTGTCTGTCTTCAGGCCCCTGTTAGTGAATGCCCAGTTCTTTGTTCCTCTTATCTTGGGAAAGGCATAGTTTAAGACTGGATTGATTTGCAATCTTTACACTGACTGCCCCAGAGGCTGCGACAGTACAGGCTGGGATTGCAGTCACCCTTCCAAAGGTCGGTTCTGAGTATGGGCTTGGCTACGGGCTTCTAATCTTCCGGGGAGACCAGCGCAGGCTTATCAGTCAAGCAGCACACATTCCTCGCACTGCACCCTGAGGCTCCTTTTCCTTCCTCCCCTTTCTAACACCTGTTCCTGGTTCTAGACCTAACTGAAAGCATCCGTTGGCTAATTCTGCACTAAGTGAATAATGTACTACTGTCCAGGGGTAAATGCATTTTAGCAGGGGTCATGCTTTCACCCAACGGAATGAAGTTGTCCTGGTGAATGTTCAGTCTTTACCAGTGAAAGCTAGTGTGAGGAGCGTGGGGGTGAGGATAACTGCTTGGGGGGCAGAATGGAGAAGGCTTTCTTTCTTTTTTCTTTTTTTTTAATTTATTGGGGTGACAGTTGTTAGTAAAGTTACATAGATTTCAGGTGTACAATTCTGTAATACATCATCTATATCTCACATTCTGTGTTCATCACCCAGAGTCAGTTCTCCTCCCATCACCATATATTTGATCCCCCTTTACCCTCTGGTAACCACTAAACTATTGTCTGTGTCTAAGAGTTTTTGTTTCTCATTTGTTTGTCATGTTCTTTTGTTGTTTTTGGTTCATATACCACATATCAGTGAAATCATATGGTTCTCTGCTTTTTCTGTCTGACTTATTTTGCTTAGCATCATAATCTCAAGATCCATCCATGTTGTCACAAATGGTACTATTTCATCTTTTCTCACTGCCGAATAGTATTCCATGGTGTATATATACCACAACTTCTTTATCCATTCATCTATTGAAGGACACTTTGGTTATTTCCATGTCTTGGCCACCGTAAACAAAGCTGCAATGGACATTGGAGCACACGTGTCTTTATGTATAAATGTTTTCAGATATTTTGGGTAGATACCCAGGAGAGGGATCGCTGGGTCATACGGTAATTCTATTTGTAATTTTTTCAGGAACCTCCACACAGAGAAGGCTTTCTTACCTGCCAGTCCTTCTCTACCTACAGGCAAGGTAGTCCTATACACTGGGGGTGCCAAAAAATGTACACATTTTAAGGGATGTTATCTATGTGTTATGTTTTGAAGTTGAATTGAATTACGGGAGCCATGCGTGGTATGACGTTCATACTCAAAAGACGGCGTTAAGCAGATGAATGCTAGCGCCATGCATGTATTACAATCTTAACACAGTTTTTCCCTTTCTTAAAATGTGTGCACATTTTCTTGGCGCCCTCTGTATGGGACCTTGTTCGCTGGTTTGCTTTTTCAAACACTAACACTTAAGTTCAACGTGTCCTTGGAAAGGCGCAATTCCTCTTCAGGGCTAATCCTCTTTTGGCGCCACCATGATGCCATCTTGCTACCACGCACGGCCAGAGGCGGCCGGGAAGTCCCCAGAGCCACCACGCGGCAGAAGCCTCTGCTGTAGGACGGTGCCTCTGTCAACAACCAGTCTCTTGGGCCCTTAAATGATCACAAAGTAGAAACGCTGCCTATTTTCTGCTATTTAGATTCTTCCTCTCTTCTTATGACAGAAGATAAGTAACGACCATTTGCCAAGTGTGAATCCCAACTTTGCCTCTTACTGGTTTTGGGATTTAAGCAAGTTACTCAACCCCTCTATGCCTTCGTTTCCTCCTCAGTAAAATCAGAACGATATTAATCTACCTCATAGGGTGGTAATGAGGATGACTTTACATTTGTAAAGTAATGCAAACAGTGCTTGATACACAGTATGTGCTACAAAATAAATATAAATGGAAAAATAGTCTCTTTAGATTCCTCCATAGCCTATTGCTTGTGCCGAAGGGTTAAGAGACAGTACAGGCTGGGGCTGCAGGCACGAAGTTTGTGTTGCCTTTGGCCGTAGGTAGTTAGCAAGATGGGCTCTAATGGTGAGGACCAAGAGAGAACTAACCCTAAAGAGGCATAGCACCTTTCTAAGGACATGTTAAACTTACGTGTTAGTTTTTTAAAGAGCAAACCAGAAAACAAGGTAACGTGCGCATATATAGGACTAATTTGCCTGTAAATAGAGAAGGACTGGCAGGTATGAAAACCTTCTCCATTCTGCCCCCCAATAGTTGTCCCCATCTCCCTGCTAAGGGGGTTGCTTTCCCATGGTCCTCATTCGCAGATGAGAAACTAAGCTTTGAGAGGTTGTGGTCATGCATCTAGGCGGTGATGGAGGTGGCCCTTGAAACACTACCTTCTGACCAGAAATTGTCCTCATTTGGCTACACTCTTCCCTCCCCTCGGACACCGCCACATTATGGGAAGACTAGGGCAACTCCAGGATGGCAGCCCAGGGTCAAGGCCTGACTGCAGCATTGCTAAGACGGATATACACTCTCAGGGGGCTCTTTGTCCACAGGGTCATTTGTTTTCCATGTTCTTACAACTTCAGCACAAGCAAAAGTGAATGCAAAACTATAACACCTCTTGCCTGTAGCATGGCTCAGAGACCCGTGCCAGGTCACAGGTTCCTGCCTTGTATCTAGCAGATGTGACCAGGACTCTAGAATTCAAATCCACAGCTAAGGTACTTCTCTTTAGAGGATAACAAGCAGTTACAACATAGAAAGAGCAAAGTTCAAATAAAGTCTTAGAGCTACTAAGAGAACAATCCAAAAATTACTAAATCTCCTTCAAAACATTCTGATTTCAGGTAATTATATCAAGATGGATAAAGGAAAGAATATGATGTTAATGCCCTTGAGTTTATTCTAATGCAATCACAGATAATAAAAATTCATTTTGGCCATTTTATGATATGCTCAAAATTCTAGAGCTCACATTTACTCAGCGAATTTTATTTCCATTTCTAACTATAATAAAAAAAATAGAAATTTGTCACCTGTAATGTGCTATTTTGGGAAAATTAATAAATACTTCAAAAATGCTTCAAATATACAAGATATTCATAGATTTAATGAATAACAAAAATAATTGCTTTCTTTTAAAAAGTCTGGCTCTGATAAATTCTATTTCTCCTTTCTCTTTTCCAAATTACCTAGTAGAATGTCTTTGACAATTAAATGTTCAATAAAGACATGTGGAAAGAGAAGTATAAATGTCCTCTCATTTTATTTTTCCTTTCTGGGTTACAATGAGTCTTTAATAATTTATTCCCCAGTTTTCAACACCTAGTACTGGGTTATCACTTTAAACGCCACAATTAAAACAAGCATTATCCAACGCTGTTCTAGCCACAGTACTTTGCACACCTTCCAATCCAATCCTTATCCTCCTCTCCCCATATCTCCAACCCTGCAATGTTTTAGTCACTCTCAGAGTCAAGGTCTAATCATGTGCACCAAAGCCCTCCACATCTTCCCATACTGGACCCCATGTATCCCATCTCTTTAACCAGGTAACTACCCCAACATCTACTTATTTTATTTCTTCTTAACTCAGAGCCTTGTAGTGGGGATAAACCGATCTCTAGACTATGCCTCTAGTTTCTCTCTATCAAAGCCTATGCTCTGTCCAAAATAGAAAGACTAAAATTTTACCTTTTCTATGGAGTATAAGAAAACAAAAAATAAAGGGTTTCCAACCCAATGCTAAACACATTTGGTTTCTACTAACCTCACTTTTATGTACCCCTGTAACTCCACCCATAGATATGGGTCATTTTTGCTGCTGACACTCACATGCACACCGCGGATTTTTTGTAAACCTTCTCATGGCCTGCCTGCTTACTCCTTTAGTTTGCAGCATAAAAGCTCCAGGAGCAGACACCTCAGACTTTACTTTGCACGGAGCTCCAGCCTGCCCTGTGGCTCAACTCCTACTAGGGGCAGTTTGGAAAGTATCAAATGCTTATGATGGTCTATAAGCCTTAGCAATATGAAGGGTAATCTCTTCCAAATCATTTTTCTAAAGATTGAATAAATCAAAATTGCTTTTGTACAGTAGTTCAAATATTGTAGAGGCCTCTCAAATAAATATAACACCATATATTATTTCCCTTTGGAAGACTTTCTATTAGTCATCCAATCTATCTGAAAGAAATTTTCAGGCGTACATGTATTAGGTTTTGGTCACTTGTTTGATGAAAAAGATCCATCTCTCATAGCCTTGATTCCATTTATACCCATTGTTAGCAGACGGATAGAGACAAGCAAACAGAGTTGTCTGTTTTTTTTTCTAACACTAAAAAGTTCGTTATTAAGCTTCAGAACATGTCTTTGAGTCTTCCCCATGGGCTGGACACTATGTGGAGGGGTGTCCGTGTGTGTGCCCAATGCCTGTTCTTTTAAAAAAAATATATATATATATATAAACAATAATCTTTTTTAAAAATTTCAATTAATTGACATAATTATATTAGTTTCAGGTGTACAACATAGTAATTAGACATTTATATAACATATGAAGTGATCCCCTCCAAGAAGTCTAGTATCCTCTGGCACCATACATAGTTATTACAATATTATTGACTATATTCCCATGTGACTGTTTTTATAACTGGAAATTTGTACATCTTAATCCTTTCCCCCTTTTCACCCATTTCCCAACCCCCTCCATCTGGCAACCATCAAAATGTTCTCTGTATCTATGAGTTTGTTTCTGTTTGTTCGTTCATTTTGTTTTGTAGATTCCACATAAAAGTGTAATCATATGGTATCTGTCTTTCTCTGACTTATTTTATTAGCATAATACTTGTTTCTTCTAGGTTCATCCATGTTGTCTCAAGTAGCAAGGTTTCATTCATTTTTATGGCTTAGTAATATTCTACTGCATATATGTCTGTTCCTGAGAAGTATATATTGTGGGCATGGGGGGAGGGGGTGCAGAGTCAAGAGAAATAAGAATGCCAGTAACAGAATCTTAAACAAATCATTATGCAATGACTACAACTGTGTTAATAAAAGGAGCTTCCAGAGGGGTGAGATGGCTTTAGTTTGGGTGGGTTTAATCAGAGAGGAGTTCTGAGAGAAGGTTCTCTTGTCCACTGATTTGAGGCAGTACTGCAATAATGGGAATGGCATTTCAGGTAAGAGGAAGAGCAAAACTGAAACCTCTCTGGCAGAAACAAGCAAGTGATGTGTGACAGTTAATCAATCAATATTTATTGGGGGTCCACTGTGTGTCTCGGCTAGATGCAATGTGTTTAGCTAAGTGTAATGCAGTGTAATTTTAAGACTGGCTCCTAAAGGGAGATAAGATTACCATGCAGTAAGTGATTAGATGACACCAGAAGGCAGTATGTAAAAAGGTGTTACGTGGTGTGGTTTCAATTATATGCTTGCCCTCTTCATAATGCAGCAGAGAGAAAGCATCCTTGTTTCACTTTCCTTTCAGAAAACGGGCGTGTTCCTTCTCACCCCCACCCCACCCCCCTGTCATTTTTGTTTACAAAGTTCTGAAACTAGATCCTATTTCCTTGAAATGCCAAATTGAAAACTGGGTGGTTTTTTTTTTTTTTAACCATTTTAACTAGATGTAATTTGATGTTTTTGTCCTTTTAGTTTTGCAAAAACATATGCTGTAATCTGACTAATATTAAAGGCTCCAAAACAAATAAAATTATGTAGCTGAGTTTCACTTAGCTGTAGGAAAGCAACTCATAAATTACATTAAAATTTTCATTTGGTTTTATTTTTACCTGGTGTTATAGACTGGGAGGTGACCAATGGCTAATATTTTGTATTTTACCAAATTCAGTCTTGGAAAAGAGATAACCAGACACTGAAAAGACAGTCTTGTTGTTTTACTAAATGCTTCTTTTAAAAATATGAGAAGTATTAACGAGGGAAAACATATTTGAAAATTAATCTACTTAAAAAAAAAAAAGATCTATTTCTGAATGGCTACCAGCCAGACTTAACTTGGTTTCATTTTTCGTTTCAAGCTTTCAAATATGACTAGATAAAAGGAGATCACTCTAGATCTCATGGAAAGCATGGGGTAAGGACTGAGGAAAGACTATAAAGACTACATAATGGTCACAATTTTAGTTTAGTTTTTAAAAAATCTTGAAACTATGCTGCATGATGGGAAAAAATAAATTTGGCAATGACAAAGAATTCTCTTTCTTCAAACCTCTGAATAATGAGCCTGTCTTTACAAAGACTCTCATGTCTGATAACACTGCCATCCCTTTAGCAAGAGTTATACACTGAGCACATTCATTCATTCATTCATTCGTTCAGTGTTCACTTAAACTTTTACTGAGGATCTCCACTGTCCAAGATGATGGGGAATACAACAGCAAACAAAACAAAACCCCCTCAGGCATCACGCTGGATGATTTTATCATATCTTTATATTTCACTGAGTCCCCACCATACTTCTGCAAGAAAGGTGTTATTATCTCCATTTCATAGGTGAGAGACCTAAGAGTATAGAAGTTAAGGCCAAGCCCAAAGTCCCAGAGCCAGACAACAGCAAGGAGGGGGTTCAGACCTCCGAAACTGACTCCCAAGCTTGTGCTTTATTCCACTAGCCTGTTGCCATCATTTGGTTCAATGCAAACAGAGGGAATTGTTTAAAAATTATTTAGTGGGTTCATTCCAACTGAGAAATCTTAGCATTCACGAGAATTAGAGCCAGAAATGTAAAACTGGCTTGGCAAAAGATCTAATGGGGCAGGAAAATTATCAATGGGATAAGGAACACTGTTATGTCCACGTTTTAAATTTTGGTCTCCACTTCTCGATGAGGACAAATCACTGTGGAATACAATTTCCCAGGTTCTTGCTCACCCTTCCTTCACTTGCTATCTCCCCGTGTTCCCGTTACATATGGTGTTTTTAAATGGCAGCTATCTTAGGTGAGACTGAGTCCCCGTCATAGAATTAGTTCAAGCAAAGGTTAGATGACCACTTAATGGGATGTTGGAGAGGGGTTCACTTACAGTTCAAAAAGATGGGGTACCTCTGAGTCCCTTGAAATTCCAGGAGTCCTTCCAGAAGGGGAGACTATGTAGTTTGTAGTTTTTCCTCAGTTTTTAGTCTACGTTTCCCATGAAGCCTACTGTGGTCTCATTCTGTCTTAGTCATGTATTTATTGTCTAAAAGCTTGAAACGGAAACTGAAACCAAGTCAGGTCTAGCTGATACTTGGCATACTCCCAGAAGTGAAGTATTCCCCTTGAGCTTTTTGTACCTAGTAGCCTGAGATGGTCATGTTAGCGCCACCTGCAGGCAGGGTCAGAAATGCCTCCTAACAGGTGGTTTTGTTGTGACTTCACCATTTGAAGCAAAATCTAAAGAAAGTATCACTGGAGGGCACAAACAAATATCTTCTTAGATTTTTGTGCTTGATTTAGTTCATACGTCAATCTAACTCCCATGGAAAGCATCTCCAGGCCTCAACTCACCCCCAGTTCTGCAAGCTTGTACAGCTTCAACACTTAACATCCATCCCTTACTACTTGTTTCACAGAGTCTAGTAACTTCTCTGCTGGAACCCTGGAATTACAAGGGACTCACAGGTCTCCCATCTTCCTGACCTGTGAGTGAATCTCCTCTCCAACATCCTCATTAAGTGGCCTTCTAGCCTGAGTTTAAACAAATTCCATGATGGAGATTCAAAGCCTCCCCTAACATGGCTTCTTCTGCACTAGAGTAACTGTGAGTCAATTCTTAGATAAAACTCAAACGCCTTCCTGTAACTTCCATGCAATGCTCCCAGTCCTGCCTCCTGACACTCCATAAATCTGACCACTCTTCCCAAATAGATTTGTCTCAAAGTATGCTTTCTCTGTTCTAGCACAGAATCATTCACTGAATCATAGGATGTTATAGTTGGAAAGGACTTTATAGTTTCCTAAATTATTTTGTAAGACATTTTTTATTGTCAGCCCTATAGAACTTTATTTTTGAGAGTGTATTCATTCCTTATGTGACACAGTGCTGAATCGTCTCGTCCACATGTACGAGTGTATACGACATAGATCATATATCTATATTCATTCTGTGGCTTTATTCTTTTTTTAATGCAGCCTAAGATTACATTTTATTGACAGTCGCATCACACTATGCATTGGTCATAATGAGCCTATATTAAATGAAACCCCCAAGACTTTCTCACTTGATCTATTAGTAAATCCTATTTCCCCAATCTTTACTTTTACAGTTGATTTTTTGGAACTTAAATGCATGAGTTTTATGTGGCTCAAATTATTTTTGCCTTAGTAATTTGGCCAATTATTTCCAGTCTACTAGAGTTCTATTAGATACCAAATCTATAACTTTCCACTTCAGCTGCACATTTCACTTTGGCCATTCACAAATTGACAGATATCATTTATGTAACTTAATGCCATTAAAGACACAATCTAGGCTTGAATCTCAGCTCTGCCACCTAAGAACTGTGTGAACTTGAGGAAGTTATTTCAACTCTGTGCTGTAGTTTACTCATTTACTAAGTGGAGATAAAAGTACAAACTACACAGAATTGTCATAAGGATTAAATGCATAGAGAGTAATAGAACAGTGTTTGACACATAGGAGTTCAATAGATAGCTGTTATTTCTATTATTTTCATCAAATTCACCGTCATTCAAGCCATTGATAAAGAAAGACCTAGAATAAGACACAAGTAGATATCTATAGATCAGCCTCTGGGATCACATAGACCCATTCTTGAGCACTCTGGGTTTGGTTGTGTGAACCTAGTTGTGAATCCACTTAACTCTTCCTTTACTTAGCTTATATTAAATCCACAATGAAATATTGAGATATTCTGAAAACTGCCTTGATGAAATTCATATACACCACATCTACATTTTCTCCATCTTGCATTCCGGTTATTCTATTAAACAGGAGAATCATTTAGTCCTGCTTGACTTCTTATTGGTACTTTCCTTTCTGAGTGTTCTTGAAAGTTTCAGAATAAATTCTAGAATATTGCTGGGATTTTATGTTTCCTCTTTTTGTCAGTCTCCAGGCTTTTTGGGATTTCTCCATTTGCTAAAATTCCAAGATGGCTCGCTGAAGTGGGACAGTCCCAGGCATGGATACAGTCTGGGCCAGGAGACCCCAATCCATGAGCAAGGGCTAAGGATCTAGTATTATGCTGCTGTGCACCTCCAGTCCCTCATAATGACATGTTGTTCTACCCTTCCCAGGTGGGAAATCATGATCCTTGATTACAGGCAAGAATAAGAAGACATGAATCATCCTTTATTTTCATCAGAGGTCTTATCCCTTTCTTAAAATTTTTTTCTACAAAAGTCTATGATAAAAATAATATTCCAGTCTTGATAGAAATTATAACTATGTTATTATGAAAAATGGGCACAACACTCTTGACATCACAAGATTCCAGTTTTCTATGTCTGGCTTATTCATTCCTGTAGGATTTCATTTTCTGTGCCAGCTTTTTAAGTCTCTTTTGTTGTTTTTGGAATTTTTTACATACTTCAGTTCATTCTGGACTCTAGGCTTCCTAACATTATTCTAATAGGATTATTTTTCTTTGATATTTGTTCTTGGTTATGTGCCTCCCTTTGCATTCTTTTAATGGTCTTTTATATTTTCAGTTAATTTGAACATGCCCTTTGTAGTCACAGCCATCTGTCTTCCTCATTTTTTAGAACTCTCAAACCTCTAATTCTAATCATTCAAAAAAATGTGGACTGTTAGACTTGGAGTGTGTGTGTGCGTGTGTAATTTGTTGGATGTCAGCTATGTGCCAAGTACTGTCCTATTTGCTGGGATACAAAGATAAACATGATAGATGCAGTCCTGCCCTCTTCAAGCTTAAAATTTCACAATCAATAGAGATGAGTACAAAGACAATTATGACTGAGTATAATCGAGATTTGAGAAGGAAGCTTTGCGGAGCTTTGGCAGCACACAGAAAGGGCCTTAATCTGAACTTAAAGGTTGGGTTTCTCGTTTCTTTGGTTATCTTATTTTAGGGTCTCAGGCTATAGAATCACATCTATTTCTCTGAATATTTGAAAGTTCCCTCTTAAAGACTGTGACGCGTATCTGGCGATAGTAATCATCTGCTCCTTGGTTATCACAGAAGCTAAAATGATGTGGCCACAATCTTCCAAGAGCTTGGCACATAGCAGACACTCAATATTTATTCAATAAATGGACACATGTTCCTTCCACTTCTATTTTGCCAATCAACCTCTTTTTGGTTAAAATTAGATTCAAAATAAGAGTTCCCTTCATTTTCTTTACCTTCCTAGAGATGAAAATGTCAGTGAGGTAAATTGGTATCTAAGACCCTATTTTCATTTATACATGAATAAGACTTCCAGCAGATGCCCAAATAGCTTGTCTCCCAACACTCCTATTAATTTCCTTCATGTCACTTTTGTACACAGTATGTGGAGTAAACGATACCATGCTTGATATGGTTGGGCGGTCTAAGTTCATTTATTCACTCAAACAATTTACTGAGTGTCTACTATGTGTACTGTATTTTTTTCTTCCTACTTTTAACCTCACCAAGTGTGTGTCCTCTCTTGGGTTTTTGGATACCCACACTTCTGCCTTCTCTAGAACGTCTGGACTCCTGCACCATGGGAATAACTCATTTTCTTTCTGTTTCGTCTCTGTCAAAAATTCTGCCATTGACCAACGTTTTTTTAACTGCAGATTAGTTAAAAAGGATTTCTCAATTATTGGTAATGAAAACGTTCTTATTTTCCTATGTTATTTGAAATATCAAATGAAGTATAGTAATTTAAAAAATCAGAGCTATAAGACAAAGTACTAGATTGTTTATAAAGTACAAACCTTACCACCCACCATTAAGAATCATCGATCTTAATGATGGAAATAATTAACATTTTTAAAGAATATAGCTAAATTTATATTATTCAGTTGTTCATCAACATGACCAGTAACTTTTAGGATTTGAACTTTCATTTACATATCCATATCCCCCATCTGTAGCATAAAAATTGGAATTCACTTTCAATACTAAGACATGTAATTACAAGCATTGCTTTCTTAATTTCTTTAATTTACTTTTTACAAAGTAATTTATCTATAATCAAATGCAAAAGCTGTCCCCAAATAAGCTACAATTTATTTTCCATATAAAATAAAAAAAATATTTTTATTTTCTTGAAAAATGTAGATTTTTATGCAGGTTGATATACCAAGAATTATAGTCATGAAATCATTTTCATTGGCTGTGATTTGAGCTCAGAGTAACTTGTCAGTAGAGAAGCAACAAATCCATTTGTCTTTCATGTTTTCCTGACGTACTGAGTCCAGACTATGCTCTGTCCATGCAAGGTCATGGCCACTTAACCTAGAAGTGGGCTTCCCTGAATCAGGAGGTCAGAGATCATCGTCGATTGCTAAATAAGCAACAATACATGAAAGTAATGGAGAGAAAAAAAAAATTCCCTAATGCTAGTTAGCCTATCAACTAGGCCAAACACAGTTTTGTCCAAAGATAAAAGAAATTCGGCATTGGGCAAGACAACTTTCAATTAAGAACAGAGATTAAAAATCATTTGTAGTGACTTTACTTAGAATACGAATGTTTTATCTCATTCAATAATATATATCATTCAATAATATTGATCAAGCCTTTGCAGTAAGGTTGAGAGGTAATTTGTGAAAAATTTTCAGTCGATCATCAAATTTTGAATTAGTCACAATTACCAGGAAATGCAGAGCAAATTGTAGGGAAAAATTAATAGCACCTATAGAAATCTCTTAGTAAATTACTACTTCAGATTATTACATATATTAATGAAATATCTAACCATGTTTAATTTACTAGCGAGAAGTACCTGAAACGTGGTAAGATTCTGATTCCTCTGATAATAAGTTTTAGGCATGTAGAAGGAAGCAATCTCCAAAATGTATAAGCTCAAATACAGTCTTGCAGTTTGTCATGGATTCCTTCACCAAAGAGCTAACCTAGCAGACATTATGTGTGAGCTATTGCAACAATTTACACTTGACATTCACACATTCACTGCTGGCATGTTAGCAGTTTTCTCTTTTTCTTTTATTTTCCTATCAAATATTCTACACAGTTAATATATGGTATTATGTCTACTACCAACTCAAGTCCATGGATAATCAGCAAATATTGTAATTTCTTTGTTAGATACTGCTGTTCTCATCTAATAGTTTATTTAATTACATTCACTTAAAATCTTAGTACAGCAAAAGATTTCATTAACTCTTTCCTGGTAAAAACAAACATAAGACCAAAACAGTGGACATAAAGAGTAAAACAGAAGTTATTATTTTCTTAGGCTTAAGAGGCTCAATTAGGAAATGCCAATCCGTGTAAATGAAGAGCGTATCCTGCAGAAAATAAACCCTTGGGTCAAGGACAGAAATATCAACACAAAAACAGGTATGAACCTGGTGACCACTAATGTATTAGAAGCAAAAGTAATTGCAGTTTAAAAGGTTAAAAATAATTGCAAAAACCACAATTACTTTTGTACCAACCTAATACAAAAGTGGATGGAGTGAAATAATCCATGTTCAAGAAATGAAATCTATGGCAATACTCCCAACTTAACATTTGCAAGATATGATTATTGATTTATGGTTTCAGGATGGCTAATGTGTTGCATTAGAATCCCAGTGTGTTCATATTTGCGAGGAACTTCATTATCATCTCGATGAAATTTCTGTTTTTATAAATGTGGCAATTAAGGTCCTACACATATGAGAACTTGTTAAGAATCACACAACTAGAAAGTGATAGAGCCAGGACTTGAATATAGGTTTTCCATTCTCTATTTATTCAAAAATAATTTTTGAGTACTTCCTTATATAGGTAGACTTGTGACAAATACTAAGTAGTAGAACAGTGAATGAAATATGGACCCTGGCCTGAAAGACATTGATTCTAGTAAGGATTACCAGACAAGTAAATGAGACACAAGTCAACACAAGCTATAATAGAGGAAATACAAAGCTTTCTTAGAGCACTGTGACTTGGAGGGTGGGGGTGGGGAACAAACAACCGACATTAGGAGGGTCCAGGAAAGCTTCCAGATGGATATTAAATCTAAATGAGGCCCTCAGTTAGCCAGACGAATGGTGTAGGATGAAGAAAGAAGAAAGGGGAAGAACATGGTAGCAGCAGAGGGACCAGAATACACCAAAGGCCAGATGCAAAAGAGATTCAGGCCTGACTATCCCTGAAACTGAATGAAGAGAGAAGAGATAAACCTAGAGTCAGAGAGGCCTGTGACTTAGGTATAGAGCCTTCACTTTATCCTGAGGGCAGCAAAGAGTCCCCGAAGGGTCACAAGCAAGGGAGCAAAATGGCCAGATACAGATTTCCCAGAGAACCTGGGGCAGTGCGGGGATCAGACTGGTGTGGGGAGCAAAAGAAGTCTGTGAGCCCTCGATATTGGGCAGGTGATGCCCTGGTCCCTGGGAAGAAACACCTTAATAATAAAGACATAAGCTTTCCGATTTATCTACCATCCATGTAAAAACTTTGTTATTCTGAATATATCACTGTAGAGTCTGAGCATCTCTGAGCTCACACACACACACACACAAAATGTCCAATATATGCGCCTTGAGGACTGAAAACCAGGCTTAGAAACATGGCCTCAACCGAAAGGTTCTGCCTCGGCAACCAGCTAGTGGCAGCCCCAGAAAGCATTCACATTGCTGTCCCAGGCAGACCAGTACAGCTGCCACCCTCCCTGAGCTCCTGGGTCCTTCGCTGTAAATGGGGGCAATAGTATCTATTTATCTATTTCATAGTGATGTTATGAAGATACCCCCCCTGCCGCAGTGGGAAATAAGAGTGATAATATCCACTTCACAGGGATGCTATGAGGATTAAAAAATAACGTATGCAAACACACACCGTTTTACTACTGGGCAGTAGGAATACAATTCTGTTGGTTTCTTTTCCTGTAGTCATGCAAAAGCTGTTCTCTGTGAAAATAACTGTCTTAACAAAGATAGAAGAAACCTGTGGCTTTCACTTCATTTATACCAAGCTCTCCCCAACTGGCTTCATGGAGCCTCAAGGTGAATGTGACATTGTCAAGGTTCTCATGTTTGGAGCAATTTTTTCTTAGTCATTTAAAAAAACAAAAATGAAAACTCTCTCTCTCTCTGATTCTCTCTCTCTCTCTCTCTCAAGTTAAAAAAAGAAAACAATACATGTGTCATGCAGGGTCTCTGGTCCCACTCCCCACACAAGAACACAGGATATGGTGAGGCCAAAAAGGAACACCCACAGAGCCATAGATAGGGGAGTCCATACCACTATATTCTCGCGGGCGGGTGGGCTGGAGGCACAAGAAGCAGGAGCCGCAATCCACCGTCACTTCTCTGCCAACCAACCAACCCCCTAGCGTAGCCATGGCAGTTATATCAGTGACTAATGGCTAACCGGTAACAGCTGATGGCCACCCAGCCACAGCGGATGGCCATCTGATTACAGCTGATGGCCATCTAATAACCGAGCCAGCACCTTTCCACGTGAGGCCGAGAGCCTGGAAACTGCTCTCTGGGACTCTGTCCCCACAACATGAGTTAATTCTTCCCAGCCCTCTCAATGGAATGGCAACCACCTGGTACTCACATTCCCTTACTGGGGTGTTGGCAGCTGGCCCTTCTCTCCTCTCTGCTCCTGCTGGATCCTCACCTCCCCAAAGACCCCAACAAGGTTTCAGGTATTTCTTCAGACAGGGCAGAAGCAGCAGAAGACAACAGAGGGAGAATAGTTTGGGGAAGGACCTAAGAGTTGGTACTACATAGAAGTCACTAAAAGGAACTCCTCACAATTGAAATATAAAATCAATACATGACGAAACGAGGAGGAATCTGTAAAGTCCCCTTAACATGACAGGGCCAATATAAAACTTAACTGTTGTCACTGACATAATCACAGAAAGAAGCCTATCAACAACCTAAACACAGGAAAAGTATACTCAGAGTGCAAACCTTGCACCTCTGAATACAGCAAGGTCAGGATATGTCATGCTGTTCCTATGCGAAGGACTCCAAATAGATTATTTTATTTAATGTTACAAAAAACCTGTGACATAGATCATTTTACTTTGCTCATTGAACAGGGGCGGAAACTGAGTATTAGTTTTCTAGGGCTGCTGTAACAAATTAGCACAGTTAGTGGCTTCAGAGCACACAATTTTTTTATCTTACAGTTCTGTAGGTCAGAAGTCTAACATGGATTTCACCGGGCTAAAATCAAGGTGTCAGCAGGGCTGCATTCCTTTCTGGAAGCTCCAGGAGAGGATCTGTTTGATTGCCTTTTCCGGATTCTGGAGTCTGTCCATGTTCCTTAGCTAATGTTCCCCTCCCTTCATCTTCAAAGCCAGCATCAGAGCATCTCAGTGACTATTTTTTCATAGTAGCATCTCCCTCTCACTCTGATTTCAGCCATAATATCTGATTTTTTCACTCTCCAAGAGCCAATTTTCAATTTGGGGGCAATATAGCCCCTGTTGGGAATGCATGATCTATTCAAACAGGAATAATAATACTAAAGTAAAACCTATTGTTTATCTTCTACCCAAAGCGCCTCGATTTTCCTTCCTCTGCTGTGTCGCAGCCATGCAGTTTGGGTGGGACTGATTCGAAGCTTAAGCTTTGACCACAGAAATCAGTGAGGGAAAGGTACATACTAAGCACTCAACAAATGAGAGTTTTCATCATTATTTTATTATTATTTCCACAGTAGACAAAATAAATGTTACATTTGTATATGAAATAAATGATTAGCTGAGAAATAAAATTTTAAATGTGATTTTTGGCATCCCCCATACACTTAAATTAATCCAATATTTAGGTAGAGCTATATATTAATTTTTTTTTCCTGGTTAAAATAATGGATGTCCCTGATCTAATTCTGCTTTGGTTTTTATTATTTTTTTCAATAACAAAAGCCAGGAACAAAATCAGATTTTGCTTCTAGCAGTTTAAACAGATAAAAATCAGTGTAACTGTCAAAATCCAGGTTGGTCTTGTCAGGTTGAGATGAAAACCAGGGTTACCGCTGAAAAAGATGAATGTGGACACTAACAGGAAAAAGTGCCTGGCTAATCATGTAAACAAATACGACACACAAGCCCCAGATGGAGTATGTATAGCACTGCAATCAGCAAAGTGTCTTTTTATGGCTGCTTTCCTAGAACGTTCTTAGGGTAATGCAGACCTGACAATGAGGGCCAGTGGTAGTGTGATTTTTCTAAATGTAAAATTTTTATTTACTAGCATTTAAAAAATTTACTTTTAACATTATAAGCCTCAAATAGACATTACTGCTTCTGTCAGAGAAGTGTAGCGCACCTTCAACTACCAGGACGATCTGATCAAGGGGTGATGGGGTACTTGCCTTCTGTGTTCTGAAAGTACAGCAACTGAGCAAAGGTGCGATCTTGATTTTATATTGAGCTTATTTAGTCTGGAAGCTTCACCTAGAAAATCACTGTAACTCAGTTGTATAGTAGCAAAGGACATACTTGGAGTTAAGTTTAAACTTCTTTTCCAGGAGCAGGGTAGGTGCACCTTGTTATTGAACCCCGGACGTGAGATCTACAGGTTGCAATGCCAAGCTTACCCAGTAGTCTGGGCTTCTACTGCAGCGCAAGATTATCTCCTTCTTTATATCCTTTCTATGCTGTCTACAAGTCCCGTAGCTGAACGCAGGGTCAAAACATCATCTCAGGCTGGCTCTACTAAGCAACAGCAGAGCTAACTGTTGTCCCCCCCAGTCCATTCTCTGCTTCTTCCTTTAGTAACAGAACTTGGAGGTCCCACCTGGGGGCATGATCACCTGGCTAAAGGCCAGTTTCCAGACTCCCTTGCAGCTCAGTATGCTCATGCAGCTAAGTTCTGAGCAATGGGATATGAATGGAAGTGATATGCACACCTTCTTAGCTGTACCTTTAAAAAGAAGGGGGTGCTTTCTACTTCCTCTTGTCCCCTTCTTGTCAGATAAAGTGTGACAAGATCTTGAAATGGAAGCCACAAAGAGAGGATGGCAGACCAGCAAGATAAGAAGACTGGTTTCATTACTGTGGAGCTTCCACGTCAGCTTGTATGCTTAGACTGTTCATAAAGGAGAAACTGACTTTTACTTTTTGAAGCCGCAGCTGTTTTGCTTTCATCACAGCAACCAAATTGGTACCCTAACTAATATTTAGTCAAAAAATGTCCTGCACTGGCTTGAAATTTCCAGCATTCATATCTTTGGATTAAGGTTTCTATATCCAAAAACCTATGTATAAATGTCCTAATACCCCAAAGAAATCAGAACGGACAGCTAGAAATCTAATTTTGAATTAGCATTACTTTTTTTTAAAGCTAAATACTTGGGATAAATACATGGAAGCACATAGAAACCATCATGTGATCCTTTTATTTAGTTTCCACAACAAACGTGGGGTGTGGAAAACTGGAGAGGATGCAGACAGGTGCCACAGAGGATTCAAGATAAACAAAAATAGGTGTATGATGGCGTAGCATTGGCTTAGTCACAAATCTAGTGGTCAACTTAATATCACTGTATTAGACAAAGGATGATGATGGGCTGTCCCTTCCACTATGGAAGGAAACCATTTTAACCTAAAGCAAGAAAGCCTCACTAGTTTGGAGAAAAGTATTCTCTAAGTCTATGGTTAATCATTTTAATTAGTTATTGAGGAGGGTTGTGAAATCTTTCTCTGTAGATATTTAAGAACGGGATAGGTTTTAATCTTCCAGAGTATCATGTTCGAGTTCTGCCCTATGAGGGCAGGGAGGAAGAAGTGAGGATGGACAATATGACCTCAACAAGTTCCCTCACCCAGGGGCCAGATGTGTTTCCAATGCGTATTTATCTTTCTCTCTTCCTCTCTCTTTTCTAAATTATTTTCTGCTCACAAGCAATGAGAAGCAACAAGTTTGTTTCACTTTGCTTGGTTTCTCACAAACATATGCCTTGGCCTATGTCTTCCATCCCATAATGTGACAGAGACTGCAACATTTAATGGTAGGAACTGTGTGTGTGTGTGTGTGTGCGAACGCATGTGCGTGTGTACCTGTGTGTGTGGTAGGGAATAAGGGGGTGGAGCTAGAAAAGCAGTTCTAAAATGTATCCAGATGAGATTGACAGTCACACCATTCTTTTCACAAACACACACACACACACACACACACACACACACACACACACACACAGAGCCCTGTTCTGCTCTATCACAGTGTTGGTAAGTCTGATAATAAACTCTGGGGCAGGGCCATATAATGGCATCAAGCCCCATGCCTCAGCACAGATCTTAGGTCTTCAAATATACAGTTCAAAATCCTGTCAACAGGTTTTCTGTGTTTTGCTTCTTCTTTTGGTAAAAGAGAAAAGAGCACTGTTTTTTAGGGAGTTACATTTGGAACAGACAATATTACTTATTAGGAGGTGATAAAAGCGGGAACACTGGCTGTCGCGTCCTGCACGACAAAAGTTGTGGGAAGCGAGGAGGGCGGCGCAGGGTTAAGAAACACAGTATTCAGGAACAGAGTGCAAGTGGGGCCAAGGGACTTGAGCCTCAAAGGACTGAGCACCCCGAATGGAGCCAACACATAGCTTTTATTGATTAACAGATGAGGAAGTAAAGGAAGTAAAGCTTGTTAATCTCAAGCTCTGTGAATCTCACACATTATACTAGGAAACTGATTCAAGCCAATCACCCTTGCCTGCAGACAGTGGAACCATAAGTCTCAGGATGTATGTACCTCCCCAAGGGACAAAACCTTTAAACATATGAATAGATCGAAAGCCGATGTTATCACATCATTGAATCTCTTCCCAAGCAGGATGTGGGAAGGAATGTAGCCACAGAGGCAGAAGCTCTCCTTAGCCAGGGAAAGGTGGGGGGTCTGTGCCCTCCTCTATCAACCCTGTGAGTTCTCCAGATGGGGCCCCATGCGACTGTGCCTGGCTTAGGTTGTTCCTTCCTTGAGGAATCTTACCCATCATTGACTAACCAGACATCCTCTGGGGACAAACAGGGAGATATAAAGTATAAGCACAAAAGTGAAGCAAAGTCCATGAAAGGATCCGTCTCACAGACTCTTCTTTCTTTAGGGGTAGGTACAAGGGGACAGATGGGTAGGCTGCTGCGTGGCAACAACTGGCATATTTATTAGGAAGGACTCCCATATTACAGGAACACTGAGACCTCTCCATCTGTTACGTGCTTTCCTCCCCCAACAAAAAATGGCTTATTCCACAGGTGTATTTGAAAGACTAAACCGTGTATACCCTACTCAATCCACCACTTCTCTCCCTTGTTAGGATCCTTCTGCCTTCCCACCTGCCCTTTGTCATGCAGTAAACTTTGGGTGCAGGCCTGGCCCCTGGCTGGGGAGGAGGGAGGTAGAAAAGGGACTGTAACTTCCTACTTGACCTGTGCCTGAGTTGCTAACTGCTGGGCTGAAGTTTTAGTAAACCATCCTGGCCCTGATCTAAAGCCACATTTTCCAGTGAGCTTTCATCAGAAATAAAGCTGTCTTTTTTATCTCTTGCATGACTTCTCTGTCTCTCAACACCGCCTAGCTTACTGTAAGGGATTAATAAACAACTTTTGAATAAGAGAATGAATGGACTAGGCTGGGTCAGTTTGCTCACCTAAAATCCTGTTGAAATTGTTGTGAATTTGAGGCTCTATATATTTTTTGATCATTCATTCCATTAGTAAAAATGTTTGTATATAAACCCCCAATATAAATATATTATTTATTTGTAAATGTTAAACACGTACCTGTGTACTAATATATACTTTATAAAAATACTCTAAAATAGAAATTTGAAAAGAAACAAAAAAATGTAAATATAAATCCCAACATATCTTCCCACACCCCAGTGGATTACTTTGAGCCCAGTCTGGGGCCCACTGGTCTAGACTTTAGGCACTGTAGATGTTCAAAAGAGAAGGACCTAGAGGTCTGGTGCAGTCCAGACAGACTTCAGGCAGTCCAGCTGTTTCCTTCAGCCTTGCACTCCTCAACCATATACTGTAAGGTGACTTTCAATTTAATGGCAGGTGCTCAGTAAGTATGTGTTAAATTGAGTTGGAAGGAGAAGGTAAGAACTGAGCCAACGGTGGATAAATGGGTATTTATCGAGCTAGAAGGAAAAGGGAGAGGGATTCCAACTAAGCCTTATCATGAGACACCTCATTCCAAGAACAGACATCACAGAAATGAGAGAGAGGTTGGCTTTCATCAGACACTGACTTGAGCACAAACATACAGCAGAGCAGCAGGAAATAAAGTTGGTTATTGGAGGAGAGAGAGCAGAGAAAAGGTGGCAGGTTACCCTGAGCCATGAAATCTAGGCAGAGATATCTGGATCTCATTTGCTGTAGAACATAATACAGGACCAATGAATGTTTTTAAGATGTAAACACTGTCATCATATCAATGTTTTATGAAGACTAAACTGGAAGTAGCATGCATATTGGATGGAATAATATTTGGGTTTGGTTAGAGCAGCTCTGAAGAGTCTGGAAGGAGACCATGAGAGTATGACTAGAGTGATGAAGGAGATATGGAGAAGAAAGTATGAAATTGAAAGTCAATTAGAAGGAATCTGATCCAGCCTTATAACCAGTAACATATGGAGGAAGAAGAAGAAACCAAATATGCCTAGAGATGACCCCACAATTTGAAAACTGAACAACCTTAATTGATTTCTCGAAATTTTCCTCTCTCCTGATTTGCCATGTAAGTAGCCCCAGTGTGAGTTGGTGTTTCTCTGCTCCTATTTTAAAGTTTGGGGCTTGGATACAAGATCGTGCAGTAGAAGAATGCTGCTGTGCTTGCCTCATCTCGTGAACACATCAAAATTACAATACATTATAGAACAATCAACATGGAGAACCGTTTGAAGTCTAGCTAAATATAAGTTTTATAACTAAGAATTTAAAGAAGTCACACTGAGACTGGTAGGAGGGGCGGAGACACAAAACGGACTTGCCCCAAACCTCCATGCGGCTGATAAAAACTGGGAGAGATATCTTGGCCACAGAGGTTCCCACGAAGATTAAAGGACCCCAGCCTCACACGAGGCTTCGCAGCCAGGAATATTGGTGCCAGGAAGAGGAGCCCCCACAACACCTGGCTGTGAAAAACAGTGGGAACTCCAACCGGCCGGGTAGGACTAAAGGCGGCGGGAAACCCAGCTGTCCTCTTAAACAGCCCACACACAGACTCACTCGCTCGCATGCACTCACTCTGGGCTCCAGCGGAGGGATGGTAACTTGGGTGGTATCGGAGACATACGGGAGGCAGACTGAAGTGTGTGGCTTCAGGGTATAAGCTGGAAGATAGTTGCCATTTTCCCTGTGTGGGGTCCTCTTTCCATGAAGCTGGCAGGTGGGTGCCATTCTTTCCAGTGTTGAGCACGCCCCCTATACTTACAACCAAATCGGAATTTGATTGGTCTGGTGAGCTCCTCAGCTCCGCTCTGCTGACTTACTGGGACCCAGCCACACCTAACTCTGCACTGCAAGAGGCTTTATCACTGGCTGAACCTTACTCAGCAACCAGCAGCAGGTGGCAGCAGGCCTCGGTGTGTCCTGGCTTTTTTCAGAGCTACCCCAGGTCTGGTACTGGTGGCAGCAGTCCTCAGTTCGCAGTGTGGCCCGTCCCACACGCCTCCAATCCAGCAGAGGCAGCGACCAACTGTGGATTGCTCTGTAGCTCCTACCAGGTAGTCCCCGGCCAGTTACAGGCAGTGGCTGACTGGGCCTGAATGGGAGCCCCTCCCAAGAGGCCTGAGAACCAACATACTTGGAGGTTGGCCTCAGACCACAGCAGAGCACCACCCAATTAGCCCCACAAGTGGCACACCCAAAGGGTGGTCTCAACAGACAACAGAGCCTGCTGGGTGAATACCACTCCATGGGGGTAACACTCCCTGCACAGCAGCCCTAAGATGTGGCTGTGGCCAAACTCCACAGCCAATCAGCCTGAGGATCAATACCACCCGCTGATGTGCCAACAGCAACCAAGGCTACACTATAACAGGAGGGCACACACAACTCACACAAGGGATACTGCTGAAGCACCCACAGCAGGTGACCAGGGAGACTGTGTCAGGGCACGTACTACATAAGGCCACCTGGCAAGAGACGTAGCAGATCTACCTAATACATAGAAAGAAACATAGAGAGGCAGCCAAAATGAGGAAACAAAGAAATATGTCCCCCAAAAAAAGAACAGGAGAAAACTCCAGAAAAAGAACTAAACAAAATGGAGACAAGAATCCTACCAGAGACAGAATTCAAAACAGTGGTTATGAGGATGCTCAAGGAACTGAAGGAGAACTTCAACAAAGAGATAGCAAACATAAAAAAACCCCACACAAACCATAAAAAAAAGCAGTCCGAAATGAAGAATACAATAACTGAAATGAAGAATGCATGAAAAGGAACCACCAGCAGACTAGACGAAGCAGAGGACTGAATCAGTGATTTGGAAGACAAGGTAGCAGAAAACAGGTAGCCAACTGGGACAGCAAAAGGAAAAAAATAATAATAATAATAACAAAGCATAGTTTAAGAGACCTCTGGGACAACATCAAGTGTAACAACATTTGCATCATAGGGGTACCAGAAGGAGAAGAGAGAGCAAAGGATTGAGATTTTATTTGAAGAAATAATAACAAAAAACTTTCCTAACCTGGAAAAGGAAATAGACATACAAGTTCAGGAAGTGCAAAGAGTCCAAAACAAGTTGAACCCAAAGAGGCCCACACCAGGACACATTACAATCAAAATGACAAAGTTTAAAGACAAAGAGAGAATCCTAAAAGCAGCAAGAGAAAGTCAACTAGTAACTTATAAGGGAGCTCCCATTACATTGTCAGCTGATTTCTCAACAGAAACTTTGCAGGGCAGAAGGGATTGGCAGGACATATTCAAAGTGACGAAAAGCAAGGATCTATAACCAAGACTACAATACCCAGCAAAGCTATCATTTAAAATCAAAGGACAGATAAAGAACTTCCTATACAAGAAAAAGCTAAAGGAATTCACCACCAAACCAGCACTGCAAGGAATGTTGGGGGGACTACTTTAAGATGAAGAGGGAAAAAATAAAAAATATGAATAATAAAATGGCAATAGTTACATTCTATCAACAATTATTTGCAATGTAAATGGATTAAATGCTTCAATCAAAAACAGGGTGGCTGAATGGATAAGAAAACAAAACCCTTACATATGGTGACTACACGAGACTCACTTCAGATTGAAAGACACACACAGACTGAAAATAAAGGGATGGAAAAAGATATTTCATGAAAATGGAAATGGGAAAAAAAAAAAAAGCTGGGGTAGCAATACTTACATGAGACAAAACAGACTTTTAAACAAAGGCTATAACAAGAGACAAAGAAGGCCCAGTAATCCCACTTCTGGCTATTTATCCAAAGAAACCCAAAATGCTACTTTGAGGGGATGTGTGCATCCATTTGTACATTGCAACATTATTTACAATAGCTAAGATGTGGAGGCAGCCTGGGTGTCAGTCGATGGAAGAATGGATAAAGAGGAGGTGGTACATATATACAATGTAATATTGCTCAGCCATGGATGGAAATGCATTGTTGCCATCTGCAGCGGCATGAATGGACCTGGAGGGTATTGTGCTGAGTGGATATGTCAGGCAGAGAAAGACAGATGCAATGTGATTTCACTTATATGTGGAATCCAAACAAAAAAATACACAAACAAAACAGAAACACACTCATAGACAAAAAACACTTTGATGGTCGCCAGATGGGAGGGCGGGTGAAAACGGTAAGGGATTAAGTACAAATTGGTTGTTACACAGTAGTCAAGGGGATGTAGGGTATCGCAGCAGAAGGAATATAATCAATAATATTATAATAATTATGTATGGTGTCAGATAGTAGGTACCACATTTTTCAGTGATAGATGAGAGGGGTTTGGGAGACAGGGTGAAAAAGGTGAAGGGATTAAGAAGTACAAATCTGTAGTTACAAAAGAGTTATGGGGATGTAAAGTAAAGTATAGGGAATATAGTCAACAAGACGGTAATAGCTATGTATAGTGCCAGGTGAGTACTAGACTAGTCAGAGGAATCACTTCTTAAATTATACAAATGTCTTACCACTATGCTGTACACCTGAAATTAATATAAAATAATATTGACTGTTAACTTTAATTGAAAAATTAAAAAAGCGGGGGAAGGTGAAGGGGAATAAGAGGTCCAAATTTCCAGGTATAAAACATGTCATGGGAAATACCGTCAATAATATTGGTATGGTGTCAGATGGTTGCTGGACTTATGATGATTACTTCTTTAAGTATATAAATGCTGAGCAACTATAGCATGCACCTGAAAATGATATAATATTCTATGTTAGCTATATTTTTTTAATAAAAACCCTAAAAAAAAATCTTGGAGCTTACCTTATAACCTCAAAGTAAAATTCTTAAACATGGAACACGGACCAAATCTTCACGAGTCTAAGGTATTACTTTGCTGGAAGATATAATTTAGAAATGGCACTCTGCCTTGGGATAAAAGGAGCCATCATGTTTGTGTGTATGCAGTTGACAGTTGCTGGTTTTCTGCACACGAATGAACAATCTAGTCAATCACAAGATGAAGACTAGTAATAAGTTCATGACATTTTCAGCCACATTTTACCCGTATGTGAACTCCCTGGTATTATAAGCTATAAAGTTTAGCTTTGAGGCAATTTAGCCAGCTGAATAATAAAAAAAGGGTAGGTTGGAGGAGTAGGTCGTAACAACGCTGGAAGTGAAAGAAATCCAAGCATTTTCATCAGACAGCTACAGTTCTGCGGCCATGTTACATGAGGTGCCTGTGTCTGCGCAGTTCATTTTTTTGAAACCTATGTGCTACACCTCTCAATAACTTATTCTGAAAATGGTCTCCTAAAATGGCAAGAAATGACCAAAAATTACATAAAGCTCACTTTCCAAATAGAGTTCTGCAGGAAATACAGCTGCCATCTGGCCTTCTGGCTAACTTCACTTCTTTCCTTTTAGGCAGATATTAGTTCATCCAGACCACACTGTTTGTTCGTCCAGGTGGTTCACAAAAATTTCAGAATGTGAACTTCTGGTAGGAATGTCTGGCAAATGACAGAACGTTAGCTGCTGGCCACCAGGGCAGTTTCCGTGTCTCGGTGTTTAAGCAAGCTTCTCCCAAGGCTCTGTGAGCCTGGTGCCTTTGAAGTCAAACTCATTATTCCTGTCGTCTCTCAGAGATGATATCTGCAATGCGCTTGGGCCAAGTACTGCTCCTGTACGTAGACTGATGCTCTAAAATTAACTGCAAAAACTTTAAAACTCAGTGCTAGTTCATGGCTAACATGATCATGGTCTATCTGAATATCACAGGATCTAAACAAGTCACTATACTGAACATTTCATACAAAATGAGAATAAAGTTTCCCTATTCTCACTACATAAGCATACATCCCGTGCTTTAAAATTTAGCCAGGGTGCGTTCAAGCATGGGACACGTAATTTGGTCTAGATTGGCTTTTGAAATCCGATTTAAACTAAGATAGGAGGTATTTAATAGTAAAAGTCACATCGGTTACGTGGTTGCTTTCCCCCTTTCCAGATTTTTTAAAAGTCAGAAATTGCTGGTCTCTATAACTGCCTACCTGTCTCCAAAGAAAATGAGAGGTTGAGCTGAGAGTTAGAGCCCGCAAACTCTGGGTTTGGCTTCATTTCTCAGTGGCCTCACTTACCCAGTAATGCTAGAGACCTCAGCAGAGCCCACACCATAATTCTGTATATATTGCCAATGAAATGACCATCAGGAACAGTGAGGCAGATTAGAAGGGTAAATATATGTCATGAAAAACCTGACCATAAAATAAAAGTGAATGGAACAACATTCAACATCTGTGGAGAATGTTGGAGGATGAGGTTACAGTTTTCAAGAAAATATACAGGTAGAACTGTACACAATTTTAATCATAAACAAGATTCTAGTAAGAAATAATTCTATGATCCTTAGGCGTTATTTGATATCTACCAAGTTGTTTTCAGATTTTGATTTCCTATCACATCTACTTGATAACAAGTTTATCATTCATTTGCATAATTTTACTTCCTTCACCATTTCTTATTCAGAGCATGACATCATGGAGTAGGAGCATGGAAACTGTTTCTTTACTTTGGGAGGAAAAAAGCAATGTTTGTGATAACCCAATTTTCCCCCCTCCTTCTAAGCTAAACACATAATTCTTAACACATGTTTTTTTCTTGGAACCATTTTCTCTTCTGGCTTTATGTAAAATGTGAGAATTTTCTATCTCAGAAAATGGCACTAGTTCATCTCTAATGGCGTTCCCATTGTATGTTCATTGCCAGTGAGACAATCTGTTCAGAGCCATCAATATTATTACCATAAATAGAACTGTATGTGCTTATATGCATGTTTATAATTTTCAATTTCAGAATTGTGTTATTTCAGCCTTAATCAGAAAGGTTATCACAAGAAAATAATAATATTTAGACAAGGTTTTTGGAATTCAAATACACTTTGTAGATACAAATAATACCCATTTACCAAGAGTGGACTGACTATACGTAATTCAAAACCACAGATGTAAATATACTACCCATCTTGGGATTAGGCCTGTAAACAGAAATGTAATTCATGAATTTTATTAATTATTTAATCAGCCATTAAATAGATATTTCTCAGTCAAGTTGTAGTATCTTAACATTCAGATTTTTAAGTGTGTTTTATAGGCACACCCAGTACTCTCAATATCCAAAGTTTATGTGATAAGATCCAGTGATGTAATCTTCACCTTCTAGGTATACGGATCTCATAAAATAGCAGAATACTGAGGTCGGAGATGGCTTGAGATTCTCTGAATTCTACTGTTTGCTAATCATCTGCAAATGCGTTTGCTTCACTATTTAAAAAGGCAGAGATATGAGCGTGTGTGTGTACATATAAAAACACATGCATGTATAAAAAATATTCACACACACACTGGAATATGGAAAACAAGAACTCAATTCAGAATTTAAATTTTCAGTTTCTAGTCCTGCTTCCAGCAGCTCAAATATTCAAGATCTCTGAGTCCCAGTTTCACCATTTGTAAAGTAGCTGCGTAGAACAAATGTGTGCAGAACCCTTTTGTAAACAGTGAGATATAAAGCACTAAACATATGCCAGGGTTGTGTGCTTGTGTATGTGGTCATTTCACATGCACATATAAATGAACGAAGGTTCTTTTCCTCATCTCTCTCACAGACATTGGATCTTTTAAAAAAGGATACTCAGAAGTCTAAATGAATAAAAGTAAACAGAGTTAAAAACAATCATATCACATTAGAGAAAATATTGGGGCGTCCACCTGGTCTTATTCGGGAGCCATCTCTGGGATCAAGGCCAACTGTGCCTATTGTACATAGCTGCTTCTTCTACCTTAGAAACCACAGTTTTTCCAAAGAGCCAAGTTTTTCCACAGGCAGTTTCCATAGCAGTACTGAAAGGGCTCTGGCATTGACGGGGGTGGGGAGGGGGTGGGAAGGAGGGGGATGGAAGGGCAAAGAGGAGAAATGAAAAGGGATCCTGAAAAGGGAGAGATGGAGGAAGGGCAGCCTTTCATGTCTGCTGGAAACTTGTTTGTCAGGTTCTTGTAAGTCAGGGATTGTACGCACATCCAACCATACTTTACTAAAATTAAAAAAAAAAGTCATTCACAGTTGACATTTCCTAAATGTCATGTTTAGCTACGAAACACAACCCTGGCAAGACATCAAGGGTACTGCTTTGTTGCTAAAATCTGGTTTGTTTGGTCACAGCAAATAACTAACAACGTCATGGCTATTTTCTCTTAAATTGAAAAGCATTTTCTCATGTATCCCAGAAAGCACTTTAAAATACATCTATGAACAGTTAAAAGCTACAAACTACCCTTCCCGGCCCCCAAAATGGGAAGAAAGAACATTACCAAGAATCCTTGGCAATAATTAGCCTCTCACATGGATGAGGACTTCAGAGGCACGAGACTGAAGCAAGTAAGAAAGGTGAAGATGTGCAGACATGGCTCTTTCCCAGGGCTAGTTTCACTGCACGAGACCTACAGCTCCATTTCCGGGGTTAGGAGACTGAAGCTAAATCATCTCATTATGCAAAGGTGAGAAACATAACATCCTTTTCTACTAAGAACAAAGAGCCTCACTAAAATTCATGATTTTGGCCAATGCATCTTTTTCTCCTTGGGATCAAAGAGAGGGTCTGAGCTAATAATTCACATTGTTAAAATTATGGACAAAGGCAAATAATTACTCTTGGTTAGCTAAGCTTAGGATTGCTCCAACATGCCTTTCCTGAAGCAACTCCTCTCAAAAACAAACTCACTGGGCAAATGTTTAACTTCATTAAGCCTGTACGGACATCAAGAGGGTACACGTTCAATGGACTCAGCCATGCAAAAATGCGGATCGGGTATCTTTATCGAAGGCCCACTTCGATATTTGTGGAATGTTCTCCTCTCAATAAAGAGAAGACCAGAGTTTGGCCAAGAAAATGTAAAAGCTGTAGTTTCCTACAACGGTGTGGCATATTTCTTTTTAGACTGTAGCATGGTACTTGTAAAAGTCACTACTTCAGCAAGAGTTGATTATGTGTTTACTTCTCAAGAACAATGTGTCTGAGTGGGAAACACCTTCAGAATTATTTTTTTAAGGGATAAGCTAAAGTATGGCAGATTTCTTTGTGAAAGAGGGGATGTGACAATACAACAGGTGTTTAAAGTCTGAAAATCTGGGGTATTGCTGATATTGGGGGTGGAGGTGGTGAAGGGTTAGAAGAAAGTGAGAAGATCCAGGGACCACACCCTGTGCTCTTGTTTAAGGGTAGTGACTTCCTTTGAAAAAGGAGAGGTTTATTTTCATAACAGGCAGAGAGAAATAGCGAGGCAGATGTATGTGGGTTGGTTCTGGCCCTTGATTAGCAGACAGGAATGATACTGCCTTTACATTTCACCAAATATATCCATCGAAACACATACAAGGGACCTCCACTTGAGTTACCTAATTAAGATCCCAAATGCAGTGATCACACTGTTTTAGGAAAGTTTAAATAGGGCCAAATTTCCATTTGCAGAACTGTTCTCAGATGTGGTTAACAAATTACAATGGACGTTTTCACCCCCTCCTCTTTGTTCCTCTAGGTTGAAAAGTCTGAAATCCAGGCATTCTGAAGATGTTTCTGGGTCTTGATCTAGGAAGTACTTGATAGAGGCCAGATGGAATTCTTCCAGCAAAACAGAGGATACAACCAAACCGTGCCCTTCCTCTGAACAAGACTGCTCCCAAGCTTCGGAAAGACCATCCCTGTCATGTACAACATGTAGGTGCTGTCGTCAAAGTCGCTGAGTTTTTGACAGCTAACATTGGAATGTGGCTTTGAGCACACACTCAAAAACTCCCAGTGCAGCTATGTTTATGTCAGTGAGGGTGTTCTCCCTCCCCCTGCCTTTTCAGGATTTTTCCTCCTAAAAGCAAGGGTGTGTGTGTGTGTGTGTGTGTGTGTGTGTGTGTGTGTGTGTGCTCTGTTAATCCTCTTGGAATGTAGCTCTTATCACCACCTAGAGGAATTCATTACCCTTTTGCCCTCGCTGCTCCCCAGGCCCATGAGACTAAGGAACAACAGCTCAATTGTCTGGGGAGCTGCCCCCTGAATTCAGGTGTGCTGGCACTGAGTTATGGGGCACCCGATGTTTTTCTATAATCAAAAGGGAAGGGGAGAAATTAATCATGCTTCCCTCTCCAAGGGAGTGGGAGGAAAAGCGCCTTCAGAAACACAGGCGGAGGCCCCCTGCCATTAAATCCAGCTATTCTAAAGCCAAGGGTTTAAGAAAGAAAAAAAGGGGCAGGTTCACAGGAACATTCTATAGCTGTGTCTGCAACAGGCCAGAGCAACTGATCAATACAGTGGGAGAAAAACTAGCTAAACCAGTTATTTGGAATAATGTTTAAGAAAGACAGAAACACTGCTTGTTTGCCTTTTTTCCCCCTTAACCTCTTCTGGTTATGCAGTGGCTTCAAAACCAAAACGTTTTGTATTGTATATAGAGCTTGCAAAACTCATTTTATGTCTTCAAGTGTACGCCCTTTTCTATCGTCCTTAAATCATCAGTTTTGCTTACACAGGAAAGCAAACTCAGAATACAAATGCAGCACGTACCTCTTTCGGTTGTAAACCATGAGGCATTGTCACATAGTCCGGGCATTAACACAAAGCAAGAGGTGGGACACAGAAACACCGTCTCTGGCTCTTTTTTCAAGCACATAAACATGAAACTGAGATGGACACTGAAATGGGAAACTACCCAAACCAGAAAGGTAGCGAAATAGATCAGAGAAGAGATATAACAACATTCTCAGAATCCATTAAAAGGCAATAGAAAGCAACCATTAATTGAACAATACTGAACTAGATCCGCCCTCTTTAAGAACTATGCCAAGGGACAAGGATTTATAACCAAATTCCTCAGATATTTCTAGAATCCAGGACTTCCTGAATGAAGTCCACAGGACCACCTTACACTAAGATCTATATTATTGTTAGCTATGTTTTCACGAGGCCGAACTGTAGTTGTATTAAAGTGAAAACTCAAGTCATAATCAATCCCTCACTGGAGGGACTGAAGAGAGTAAACACAAAAATTTTAATATCTCATCCTTCAGCTTAAGGCTATGTAAATCAGTCATCAATTCTGAATACAACATTAGTGAATCCCTTTGGTAACAATTATGCATGTCAGAACACCAGGAATAATGCAGTAGTAACTAAAATATATCAGGTGTTGGAGAAAAGTTACTGACGAGCTAATATATTTATTTTTTTAATGGAAAATTTTAGCCCTTGACAAAATAAAATATGTGCCATTCATTTAACTTTAATTTCTCAGGATTTTGAAAAGTGTCTTGCCTTCAGATGTTTTTCTACTGCAAACATGTTGCTAGAGTCACAGAATCCTCTACCATACATTAAGTTTATTTACTTAACAAATATTTATTCCTCTGCATTCCCGGTATGCACACACTTGGAGGAAAGCTCTCTATTGCTGGTTACTGCGTCTAAAAACACAACCACTGAGAGAAATGTTTGGCACTTCCTCCCTGCAAGTGCTCCGCTACAGAAGAAATATACAAATCTGCCTCTCCCTTGGAGTGCTCATTGATTTCCATCCATTGATTTCACAGTGAAGCATTTCATTTGCAAAACACTTTCATAAACATGATTGTGAACCATGCTGTGAGGTTAATTTTTGGAGATAATGCAAAACCTGAGAAGATTTGCCTCTCAGAAGGTTCTTGGCAGTGTCTGAACATACGGTGTGTTCTTTGCTGAGGGTAACTCGTCACACATGAGAATTGAGACTTCCTTAACCCATTCTCTGTATTACTGAAGGAAAAAAGGCTATTAACATTCTGAGGGGGAAGTGCAGTCGTTAACAGATATGTTCATCTCTGTTTTCTTCCAAAACCCACTAGGATGGTGAGAAAGAAAGAAAAAGCTATAAGCCCCAAAAGACACCAAATATGAGAGGAGACAAAAATGGCCAAGATATGAAACAGCAATTCTGAAAGTTGGAAATCAGAGGAGTGGGTGACTGATGAGACACAGCAGAGTCCACCGAGACTTCAGGGCCCAAAGACAAGAATACAAAGGAGAAGCCAGCCATGTGGACCCTAGAGAACCCCAGGACGATCAGGAGGGTGACAGATCCACCCCAGTCAGAGGAGCTAGGCAACCATACCTCCCCAGCCCTGTGGGACATGGGTGGTTTATTCTCCAGAAAAATTGAACACAAGAAGCTGGAGGGCAGTCTAGGGTGGTAGGCTGAAAACAAGAGGCTTAGGAGAAAGTCTGGACGCTGACAGTGAGGCCTCCAGCCCTTCTCCCATTCAACAGCTTAGACAGTGGCTCGTCTTAGACCCCCGGCGCAGGACATGTGGATTCTGTTCAGGGAAACTGAGTGGCCACAATAGGAAAACCTATAGATGTTGACATTTGGTGGTGGTGGTAGGGGTGTAAGTTTGATTTGCTGAAAGGAATGAATCTGTTCGTGGTTGGATGAGACTGGCAACGAACAGGAGACCAGAGGAGAGGTTTTGAGATAACCAGTAGAGTCTCATGGCTGCAGTCAGTATTTTCCTTGACCTGGGCATAAGGAACCTTGGGTTTTCCTGCTTATGTCAATGACTCTTCATGTGACCTTTGAATTACTTTTCCTTCCTGGGCTTCAGTTTCCTCATTTGTAAAATGAAGGACTATGGTCCTAGAATCCTGTTATTCTGAGATGCTCACTTTTCACAGCAGCTCTAAAAGGATAGAATGTCACGGGTCTTTGACGTGGTGCCATCTGCAGCCTGAGGCTTCCCTGACTTCTTGGGGTCCTTCCTGCTCCCACAGCAGGTAGTTGCCATTCTTAGACGTGATGCAATGATATCATCCTCTCCAAAAGGCTGTTTTCAACAAACTTGCACCCCAAATATAGGACAGGACCCCGAGGCACCTACGAGATGCCAATACCAGCCCTCCATTTTTCCCCATAACAAAGCAAAAGCATTGTCAGGTGGAGGCAACCCAAACTCAATCTCTTCACTCTCACACTTTTTTTTTCTTTTCTTAATGAAACTCAGGGAAATAAAAGAGTGAAAAACTCAACATTCCTCCCTCTTTTCAAGGTCAACTCTGAAAACAGAATAATAATTAACATTTACTGAACTTAGGATATGTCTAGGCACTGGGCTAGAAGTTTTACACGCCTTTCTCATCAGATTCTCATATACCCCATTTTACAAATGAGAAAATTGAGGCTTCAAGAGCTGAAGTGATCAACTGGTCGCCACGTAGGGGCCAGTAACCCTAGGTCTTGCTCTAACTGTGGAGCCCACACTCTCATTCCTACTATCTTTATTTAGCCCAGAGAGCCAGTCCCGCAGCCACAGCAAGAAAGTTTTCTGCAGTCCACCCTCCAATGACGTTTCCTGTGGCTTCAGGGGTTGCCATGATTGGCCCTTCTGCTGGAAAGCTAGGAGGCAATCTGAAAAATCAATGCTGGCTCCTGCAAGAAGCAGCCTTGCCCGAAGCTAAATGAAAGCCACCTGAACATTTTCAGAACTGGTCATAATCATCCGTCTTGCTGCATACCATGTCCCAACATGGTACTGCAGTAAATCACTGCAAAATCACTTCTCCATGCTCACTCAGACAAAACAGAAGACCACAATATGTTTTGTCATTGCCCTGAAGCTCCTCCATCTAAACTCAGAGCACTTGGCATGATGGTTACTCACTAGGCAGCTTGCTGACACTACTAGGTGAAAGTACCACTTTTTCAGGGTTGATCACAAGTTGTTTTAAATTTCATTTAGCTCCAACTTGTTATACAATTTTACGTATGGAAACAATGTCCTCTGCTCCATCAACAAGCTATATTGGAAAATACAGTTGTTTGAGGTTTAAAAAAAACTGTTGGCAAACTTTTATTCTACCCTTTTAGAGGGCCATACATAGGGTCACATTGAGAAAGGGAAGTTATTTAACTTACAGTAAGGCGTTAATCTGGAAAACTAAAAGATATTTCTTTTGATTGCTAACCTGGATTAATGGTGTGGTCTGGAGACTTCAACTTCACGTGCCATAAATGAATCCAATGACCAAATCACTGTTCAGTGTAACTTTGCAAACCCAGTGATCACTTACCTCATTACTAGTGACTGTAATAACTCTGAGAAAACACTGGCAAACTTGGTGAGGTGGATATTTGTGGTTTGATCATCCAGTATCTACCTACCCCCACTTCTCCAGGCCACGAAAGATCTATTTTGTTTTGGAGGAGCCAGCGAAGCTACCTCCAGAATGGGTCTGGGGCTGGGGTGTGTGACTCAGGATGAACCCACCAGCACATCATCCACGTGCCTCAGTCACGGATTTGATGAAGCTCAAAACAGGCAATCATGGGAGGAGAAGCAAATCTGGGGTTTTGTTTGAGCTAGTAGGATATTAGACTTTCTCTTTGCTGGCTTGAATGAAGAAGATGATGGGACCAAAGCTGCCCCAGCCATCTTGTGAACATATGGAGATCAGAAAGGAGGCAACAGAGGAAGCAGAGTCCGGAAATACACGCACGGCTCAGTCTACTCCCACTGAAAAGGTTTCCTGAAAGACTCATCTGATGATTTCTCTGTTGGCCACCCCTAACTGCAAGGGGGGCTCGGCACATTGCCCCCTTGAATAAAATCAGTGTGTTACTAAGGAAGAAGGAAAGAACAGGTATTGGGTGAGCAATTAGTCTTTAGGTGGCCTGTTTGGTTTAGGTTTTCTGTGCAGAAACAGAAAGACAGATGTAAAGGAAGTATTAAATATTTCAGAGTCTATAAATTAGAGATAAAGCTAAAACACACTATTTGATTTGTGAAATCTTTCATGAGGGTAATCTGATTTTTCTTTTATAGCAAATTCATTTCGAATTATTACTCAGTTTTGAAATATGGTATCTACAATTAAAACAGCAGGATTGTCAAGCATGAGCTGCAGCCCAACTTTGCATATTCACTGTAGATACTGAAAACAATGTTGCTAACATTTTAAATATCCTAATTTCTTCTTAAATTATAGAGATAAATCATACCACATATTTATGAATCCACTATTTCAAGGCAGGAAATTTTTTTATTTTTTATTTTTTTTTTTGCTTCAAATTATGCCTTAGACATCTATAGATTAGGTTAGAAATGATTACAAATGCAGGAATCTTTGAGTTGACATTTAGTTCTCAGGGGATATCTTTAAAACCTGGAGAATAATGGAAGTAGCTACTTTTAAGATTATTTTTTTCCTTAGTCACAAAGACACATCATACATTAGAGGATATGGAGAATGCCAAAATGAGATTCTCTGAAATTATTTAGTGTGGAATGAGAAAAGGAAGATAAACAAGAAAACAAGGGTTTATTGGGCCAAGAGAGATAAGAGGCAGGGGAGTCACAGGGCTGGATTGTTAACAGACGCTCTGCCTTCAGTCTTGAGTTATGTAGGCAGCAAGAAATGGCCTTTGTAGATCATGTCATACAATTTCAGAGCCGGAAGGAAGCTTGAAAATCACTGAATTCAACCCTCTCACTTTACAGAGGAGAAAAATTTGGACCTGAAAGTCTGGGTCACTTCTCTAATGTTCTACAATAAGTCCATGGCAGAGCCAGGATCAAAATACGGATTTCCTAACGCATGGCACGATACTCTTTCCACTGACTTCCATTCAGAATTTACAGGATTAGGAAGCTGGTCTACTGGATGTAAACTGTAATTTACCTCTATGTGTACTGTGAATTTGTTCTGAGAGGTAGGAGAAATTGATTGTAATACTATGATATCTGCCAACAGTGATTAATGAAAAAAAATACAGTAGTATCTCGGTTTTCCAACATCTCCGTTGACAAACATTTTGGTTTATGAACACTGTAAACCCGGAAGTAAATGCTTCAGTTTTCGAACATGACTCAGAAGTTGAACATGTCACACGGCTTCCGCTGAGTGCAAGATCCTGAGGCCTAACTGTCGGCTGTTTTCGAATGTTTCAGAACTCGTGGATTACGTTTGAAAACCGAGGTACCACTGTATATGATATCTCACCTTACTGAACGAAACGGGGCCCGAGGTGTGTGGACAGAGGCCTCCCTCGTATCCAAGGAAGAGGCTGAGAGGTAGTCAGGGTTTAACAGCTGACTGAGCCTTTGCTTTCTCATGGAGGTGAATTCTTTGCCACTGTCTGTTTCCACCTATGCTACTGAAGTTCCCCTCAAACAATGAGCAGTTCTCAGCCACGTGATGCTCACCATGAGCTCCCCCCACAAATCAAACCTAGGGTAATCAACAAGTGATGGGAAAACTAGATCATGTGAAGGTCTCTTTTCAAAGTAGCAGAAGACAGAATCAAGGATAACCTTGCAGAGTGGTTAATTTGAGTGTACCACAAACAATGAGTTCTTATTAATATACTTTCATCACTTAACAGCTTATAAATATGAGATATGCAGGAGGTGCCCCACTCAGCAGTTTCTCTAAGCAAACCTAGAAAGTGTGGACCTGGGATTTGGGAGTTTTGGAAGAAACCCCAGAGATGGTCTAATAAGTTGAGTTCTTTCATTTTGCAGAGATTAGGAAGAAAGCTAATAATATCTGCTAAATCAGGTGTGAAAGAGCAATTACTGTTCCCAAATCATGACATACCAGCTGAAATATGTTTACAAATATATTCAGCTGAAAAGCATCACATGAGGTCTCTAGTTATCCAGAATCAGCCATTTTCATATGGTTTGGCTTATGTTTCCTTTTTTCAATTAAAAATTAACTGTGTTGGTTTCTTCTTAGTATAAAAGTAGTATATGTTTAGAGTAGAAAAATTAAAGATAGAGATAAAAAAGAACATTTTAGACACCCAGAGAACCACTTTAAAAGCCCTTAAATATATTTCCAGGTCACTTTCCAAGAACATATCCATATATTAACAAACATATGAGCACAATGTGCATACTTGGTTTTTTTACAACATGATTTTATCACTTAACATATAATGCACATCTTTTAATTCTCAATATTTATCTACATCATGTACCGTGTTTCCCCCAAAATAAGACCGGGTCTTAATTTTTGCTCCAAAAGATGCATTAGAGCTTATGTTCAGGGGATGTTATCCTGAAAAATCATGCTAGGGCTTATTTTTCGGTTAGGTCTTATTTTTGGGGAAACACGGTATAATAGCTGAATAGTGTTTCACTATTTGATTGTAATATATTTAAGCAGTTATTATACATGTGAGCAATTCCTACGTACCCTCTTATAAACAATGATGTGGTGAGTATCTTTGTGGCGAAAACCTTTGCATACATTCTGAATTATTTCCCTAGCATAGATTCCTAGAAGTAAAATTTCTGTGATAAAACAGTAAACTCATTTTAAAGGATTAAAAAAATACATACTGCCCAACTACCATTTCAAAGGGAATCGTATAGTTTAATCTGTTTGAGTTACATGCATATCAAGTTCAACACTTCATGAAGAAAAACTATCTAGGCACACAGGTTGGTCAAGTGTGATAGATGTGCTTGTATCTGTAATTCTGATGCATGTTAACTATAAACACCTTAATCATTAAATGATTTTATCCTAGAAGCTCCCTATTTCTACACTTTCAGCCGTAACTGACTTATACATTAAATTTTGACTTTTTTGGGGGGCATTTGGTTCCCTTCTGCCCTCCCCTGTGTTAAGTAGCCTTTTTATACCCTTAACAATATTTTTAAAGAGAGTCTAGATGGTAGTCTCAGGCAACATTCTTGTAGCGCTCTGATTACATGCATCAGCTCAAAAATCTACCCAAATTATGCTCCTAATTAGATGCCAGAATCAGTTTGCTGTTTGACATTTTAATGAAATGATAGAAACGACGTCTGAAGTTCAGGCAAAATAAACAAGTACCTGCAAAACTAAGGAGAGGAAGTGGAACGCATTGTCAGAGCACACGTGTTCTTTCAATTATTTTATCTATTCATTTTTATTCCACCTCATTCCAAAAAGGACTTAAAAGAGCTTTTCTTTCTGAATGTGTTTTCTAAATTGAACATTTTCACATCACTGAGGCTGCCAACTTCTTTCCTAACATAAGGATATTCTTCTGTCATAACTGCTTGCTATATTTGGAGACTGAATGGCAAGGATATTGTTCTTATCCAGAATAGAGGAAAAAATAGCTCATTATGAGTATAAATCCTGCCTGGAAGACCTCTCCCAAACGGAGTGACCCGGGATATGCAACACCAGTCCCATTAAAAAAAAAAAAAAAAAAAAAGGAAGAACTCAATTTCTAGGATAAAGAAAAGCTCCAAAGGATCACAGAAAGTCAGGCCTTTGGGCTATTCCCTTCCCCCAGAGACTGTAAGAATTCAGATCCCCGGCGTGGTGACTAGTGAGAGCATTGTGAGACCTGATCATTTGTAGGAGGGAGAGCAGGGAAAGCAGGCCCAGCCTCAGAGGCAGGTAGGACGCTCCCATCACCCGTTGGCTTGTCCTTCTCAGTCTCCTCTTCCTTTGTTCTTCCCAGGCTCTTCCGGCACCATCCATCACACCTCTTGGGTCTGGTCTCTTATCCCCCATTTTGAAGCATGGTTCTTTTTCACCCGTGACCTTTCTAAATCCTCATCCATTTCTACCTCTCTTCCATTGGCCTGATATCATTTGTTTCAGGGTCGCACGCTGAAAAGACATGGATCTAGACCCCGCGTCATACACTGAAGAACACTTCACAACAAGTGCCAGGTATGCGGTGAACAGAGACGTGGCAGCAAATTAATTTGCTGTGATTTAGAAACAAAGAAAGGCGGTATTAAGTGCTACATTAAGGGGGATTAAAGGGAATGCACGTCATTGAACTTACGTGGCATGTTAAAAGTGTGATGCTGAGTTCTGCCTATGTTCTACATACTCCCAAATGCCACCATTTTGGAAGAAATGAATGCTTTTCATTGTGAAACCTGAGGTTTTCTGGAAATTTTAAGGAAACCTCAAGAAAAACATGCAGTGTTTCATCTGAACCAGCAGTACATCCAAGGCGCAAGGGCCACTTAACAAAAAGACCTACCTGACTAACAGAAAATACCATTTTGACAGTTAGCCCAAAGTTACTCACTCGTAAACCTGATGTTTTAGCACATCACAACCTGGAGAGCCCTTTTAAATAATTATTTTATTTGATCCTCACCACAATTTAGTAAGGTAGGTATTACCATTCCCACTTCAGAGATGAGAAAGCTTAGGCTCCCAGAGGTTACAGGACACACTGAGACAGCTTGGTCAGTGGTTAAGAACGTGGGCCCTGAAGCAGACCCCCCCAGGTTCAAGTCCAGGCCCTGCCCACTGTTAATTCTGTAACCTTGAGCAAGTTACTTAGCTATCACTATACCTAAGTGTCTACATTATAAAACAAGGACAAATGGCAATATTACCCACCTCACAGGGCGGTTGTGAGGATGAGGTGAGTTCAGACATTAAAGCAGTTATAGAATTAGGAAGTTAGTCAGCTAGTGCCTGGCACACAGAAAACACTTAAGAAATGTTTGCAAAGCTCAATTCCCAGAGTTAAGTGCTTTCAGGTCACAGGAGGTATCCTTATCTTTAACAATTACATTGCTTCATTTTTTTTATCAGCAGAGAAATTAGCTATTTCTCACAAAAGGAAAATACATGCTAAAAGGAAACCTTGGACTGGATATAATGAGTCAAAAAGGAAGAAGAGGGCAAAAGTTCAAGTGTGGCTTCTTAAAAGAACTCCATTTATTCTTGCTTCCAGAAAAATACTGCACATGATTTAAGTATTTTCAGTCATTTTAGAGCACAATGAAAGGTCAAGCTAAATGGAAGTAATATTTGTGTAGCCCATGGTGACTGTTGGGGAGTCTGTTTCCCATGGCCTGGTCCTTGATGTGGACAATGAAGCACTTCTCTGGACCAGCACTGAGGAGAAAGGGCCGTGCAGGCCGCCCCCAGCCTCCTCCTACACCCCTTTCCTGAGAGCTTTCTGTGGAGAGAGGAGAACAAAGATGCAGCTCGCAACTCAGGAGTGCTGCAGAAAAGAGCAATTTCACCCAGGAAAGAAGGCAGTGGGAAATCAGCAGAGGAATATAACCAGGACACCTTTTTTAATTTTTGTTTTGTTTTAGTGGCTTTGGGAGCACAAAAAGAGGATGAAAGGCGGAGAATGTGGTGTTGATAGGGCAAGGAGGAACAGGGTGACCAAGACGGGAGAGGCTGACAGAAAAAAAACCCACAGGTGGCTGGAATAACCATAAAAAAAAGGGCCAGTCTGCAGAAGATACCAAGGCAGCAAAGAGTGTGTCAAGCAAAGAGTCAAGGGAATGTCATGTCAGAGAAGGTGTGGAAAAGCAGGTATGTGAGAGGACCATAACAGAGGCCACATAAAGCAAGGAAGAAGTGATTTCTCAGTCCTTTTCTCGTGTATGTGGGGGATGGGGCGCTGGCCAGTGGGGCTCCTAGCCATCACCTATAGATTACACGTGTGAGGTGGGCTGTGGCTCTTTCTTAGAAATTAAACTTCCTTCTAAAGCATCCCATGAGGGGTGCTTCCCATGGCACATGTGTGGACTGGAGAGTTCAAAAGTCAAGTGCAGTGTGAGGAACTCAAATAAGAGACTCAGGGAGTCTCAAACAAGAGTTACATGTGAAAAAGGAAATCTCATTTGAAACAGGAACATATTCAGGATTAAAACACAAAGTTACCAACTGTCACTCAGCCCAGAAGTTCTGCATGTTACAAGTATAAAAATAACAATAACATGATTACATTTGTATGGCACTCTAAAGTTTATAAAGAATTTTTATAAAAGTGATCTTGTCCCACATGAATATTTTTCATGCCTCAATAAGACATGTTCTTCATACTATCATAAGCATCCCAAAGAATTGATTTTCTTACTGCAAACATTTTTTAAAATCTAAGTACTACTCATAGAATTTTATCTATAAGTACTATACATAAATGCCACATGGCGGGCTTTAGGTTCTGAATCTATTCTAACATAGCTACTATTATACTTTTTCAAAATAACTAATTAAATACAATTTAAATTAACTGAACTAGGTGTAAACATTGCAATACTCTGCATGAACCATTAAGCATCTTTCATTTAGGAGTTTCTATATTTCTAAACTCTCAGACATTCTAAGGGGGTACTGTAGCTGAATAATTATTTTAAAAAAGAATGTATTAAAGGATATCCCTTAAGGGTCTTTAAAAACAGCTCTTAATAGCATAAACAGGAAGCATGTTATAAGGTTATGAAGAATGGTGAAATAAAAATGATTGTGGCCTATTTCCATAAAGAAGCATGGAAAAAAGAAAACAAGCTAAAATTACTTCCAGCTTGCTGAGTTCAAATGAACTGTTATGTCATTAGGCAAGTGTCTTATTTACTCTTTGCCCTATATACAATAATATCATGTGTTGCTGAGAGTTATGAGTGCACATTAGCATTTTTTAATTTAGGAAAAAGAGGAAATTGTAAAACCCTAAGGAACGGTTTTCCAGTTGACATAGTTCAGCATGCCTGGAAGGTGATGTGTACTTTGTACGCAAATCTTTATTAAATGGTCTGTCCTTGAGATACAAAGATAACACTTCTTTTTTTCTTTCAGCTTTGACTGTACATTTGTGCGGATCTACCCTTTTTTGGTCATCCGGTTTCCTATGTGACTGACAGCATACATTTGGGACACAGCTGCCTGGCTTTGGGAGAGAAGTTGCAGCTTGGAGAAGGAAAGTGAAGCAGAGAGCTCACCCTTGGCCTTGGCACTAGGCACCAACCCACTGATGTGTTAAAAGCAAAATTCTATAGAAGGAGCAACTGATACTGTCAGTGCAGTAAGAACTCTGCAAAACTATTTGCATTAAGAAAAGCTGTGATAAGCTGAATATTTTCACTGCATACACTAACTTCTGGAGTACATTAAGCCTTCTAAAAGGTTGTAGCAATTCTTTCTACACCACTGAGTCTTCACATAGTCTGGGTTTTGGTTTCTCCAGTGCCGTAGTCCCCAGGCCAGCACTCACTCTGTGTAGGTCTTCTGTAGCCCTCACCACTAGCTATACTTATGGTATTTATTCACTCGGTTATGTGTTTCTTCAGTGTCTGGCCCCTGCACTAGAATATTTGCTCTCTGAATCGGGACATCCCAATCTACTGAAGTTGAGTACTGATTCCTTGATCAGAGTTAATCTGGCCCAGAGTATATCTGGCCCAATACATATAACTCACCAATACAGAGGTAACAGAAAGACCTGCCTGAATATATTCCTTTATTTAACAGATACTCATTGAACATCTCTTCTGTACCATGCAATGGGCACAGCACTGGGGTCGGGGCGGGTAATACTGGTGAACAGAACTTACAATCAGAAAGTCGATGGTCTATTATGGTGCTAGCCGAATATATCATGTACCATCTTGCTGAATCTTTGAACAGGCCAAAGAGAAAGAAGAAGAAAAGAGGACATCAATTCATAAATCAGAGAGCAAGCTCATAGAGGGCCAAGCCACATCTCTCCTACATCTTTGATTTCATCTCCCTCAAACTTTGTTGCTCTAGGTAAGCAAGACATGGCTCTTCACTGGCTGCCAGAGCCCTTTCCAAGCTCTCTTTTCAGAAAGCTCTGCAAAAGTCTTATAAACAGTTTTGCTATTCCAGAAAATGTTAATGCTCAAGGTACCCCTTTGGAAGAAAAGGAAAATCCCTTTGAGATTTTTTTTCCCTCAATAACAAGGACTGTAATTAGGCCTATACTTTGTAGTTCCCAGAACCAAGAGATCTCAGGGTTACGAGACCAAAGCTACCACGATGCTTTTGCTATTAACTATGTCTGGCCCAAAGTTCAAGGGTTAAAGCCTGAGAACATTTTGCCCCTTCAATTTCCCATGTAAGGAACTTCCAAACACCAAAGCTTAGAGGACCCAGAATGCAAAATCCTTTCCGTTACTGTATTGAAAAATTATGTATGCTGTGATTTATTGCTAATGCTGGTCTTTCAAAGCATTAGTCAGGACATCTGCAAACCTTTGGACAACAGCTGCCAATACAAGCTTAACATTTCATGGGTCAGCACTTAAAACCCGACGAATAATAAATCATCCTTGTAACCAGGGCGAGGCACTGGGTTGGTAATGTAGTGAGAGTTTGTTAAGAAGTATGATCTATAGATTACGTTATAACTCAGCACGTTGGAAAATGGAAGCTAAGTAAAATAATGATTGCTATTTACCATGTCTCTTTCTTCAGTGGTACGTTTTCTCTAAGAAAAAAAATTTCCTTTTACAGAAAGAAAATTTCAGTGTGTATTAACAATATAAAATTTGGTGATTTCAGATGTATACATGCTTGAAAAACAAAGAATTTCAGCACTCTTTATATCTTTATAGTGAATAATCCATAGGGGGTAATATTCTATTTAGGACTTGTCAGGGCAACATTTGGAAGCGATGTTTTTAACTTGTTTTGGAAGATATTCATTGATTTTTCCAGCATACAAACATTTTTATCATTTTCATTCTTGAAATATTACAAGTAATTGCTTGAGCCCTGGTAGAACAAATGCTACATATCAAATATCCACGTGGTGTGAGGAACGACTGTATATATCTGTTTAGGAATGGCTGTGACATATTCAAATATACTTTAATAGACTCACAAGAGAAAAAAATAAGGTCCTTTAATAGTGGACGACTTGCCTGTGGTATGCAGACTCTATGTACCTCTCTTACCATCTTTCTACCTTGGCATACATTTTCAGGGCAAGTCAGGCTGTCAGTACAGAGACTATCAGCATTAGGATTGCTAAAACTGATTTAATGCCTTCTTTTTAACAAGAGGTAAAGCAGCAGCTAAAGGGAGAAGGGGAGTTAAACCTTAGAGGAACAGCCTAAGCAGAAGGAAACCCTTTGGGACCTAGAGAGAACATTCAGCATGCAATGAAACTGATTTCAAGTCCAGTGTGCCGCTAAAGGAGAACATGAGAGGAAACCCAGGCTCAGTGAGGTGTGCTGATATTTATTGAAGGAAACACTCATATAGACTTTCAAATTTATATTTCTTTCTTTTGATGAAAATTCCTTAAAAGCTGAGTCATTAGCAACTATTGAAACATTAATACCAGTTGTAAGTCGACTATAGGGATCCCTGATTTTCAGAGATGACCCAGGTATGCAGGGCTACAGCTCCCAGGAATCTTGTCTATACTATGACCTTATCCTCTCACTCCAGGTTGCCTGGTCAAAAGGTGGTCAGTCAACCCAAGTTGGATGAATTAGATTCCCTCTTCTAGGGACCTCAAACTTGGTGCTGTGAAACCCAGAGGGTGGAAGTCACCAGTGCTCGATCACGCTAACAACAGTCCCTTAGAGAAGAGGGACACACGACGCCACACGGTGATTGCCAGAGCTCCCCTGGTTGCAGTCCTTCCTTCAGCTCTGTGAGATACCACAGGACCCTTCCCATAAAACATTTTTTCAACAAATCTTTTTTGGTTTAAGTTTGCTGATCAAAGAAACTTGTCGGTTAAGGACTTTAGCACTCTAAAAGAAAAGTTACATTTTGTTAAAGGAGAAGTATAAGGGACATGATTATAATTCCTTAAGTTTGTAGGAAATCCTATGTTTTACAGATAATCTCAAATGTGACCCATGGAAGGGCTGGAGAAGTATTGCTATTATCATCCTTATGACAGAGAAAAGGCAATGGTAGCTCAGAGAGGATCTGCCTATGTCCTGCGGCCTGGCTGCTGGCATGTGGCATAAGCAGGCTTAGAACCCAGCTCTACTGACGGCTGGTCAAGCGCCCTTCCCACGACAAGCCATGATGCATGTGCCATCTAGTACTTTCTATTACTCCCACCTTGGCAAATCCTACCTGATGATATTCAACTATATTTTTAACATACAAAATCCTAAGTTAAAAGGGAATCTTACAGAGAATATAAATAAAACAGAAAAACAGAGCTATTCTGAGTGTGTGTATCTTTTTGCTCTCTCTTACTCCCCAATTCCAACTTGGTAGCTGGGAAAAGTTTTAATAAAATCAAATGTATAGTTATTGTCTTAGTGTTGATATTTGCCAATACAAAGAAAGCAGGACTGAGAGGTGCTTCCTTTTGATATGAATAACAAGTTTACCATCTTCCACACATTATAACTAACAGCAGGGAGTAGCCTTTGAACTGCATGGCGGTAGAGTCCAAGCTGTTTTCATCTTACATGTATTGAGAATGTTTCCTCAAATATGCCTGGTTGTTTATAATTCTCATACATATATTATTATATTAACATGTTCCGTATTTTATAAAACATGAACAAAATAGAAAAGAAGAATAATAGAAATGATGTACAGTTTTGCTAATCATGACAACCTCAAGGCAAATAAATACACACAGGACGAGGTTCATGATTAATTAACCACAGTGGATATAAATCCATATATCTTCCAGATAATGTAGAATTTGGTGGCCAGCTTCTTACCAGATCTGATTTAATGGTCACTATTTATTACCTCATAATGTGGTTGACAAAGAGTTTACCCTAAACTTTGTCATTTTCTTATCGATCGCAATATTAAAATTATCTTCAATGTATGGGCATTCTCTGTAGAATCTTGTTAAGTATCTGTTCGTTAGCGAGGGTTGCTCAAATTAAAATATAGACTTTGTAAATCCAGTTAACCAGGTATAATATATTTCACAAAATAATCAAAGCAGAAGAATCAGCAGGGAAGTCATTGTGAAGTGGGGAGGCCTCACCTCTCTCCCTCCAGGGGATACCCGACCTCCTGACATGTGGCCCCAGGGACGCTGCCGGTGTTAATACAGTTGTCATCAGTTATCACAATGTTTCATGATAATAAAATGATTGTAAATGCAAGTTCTAGTCAATTTCTCCCTCCCCCCAAGTCTTGAGAAGAGCTCCTTGGGGTGCTTATCCCATGTTGGAAGCCACTTTGCCATGCAGCAAAGAAGTGGTTTACTTCTAGAGCCACTTACAGTCACAGGAATCTCTAGGCCTAAAACTACACAGGACTAAAACAAATCAACCCAGACCAAAAAGACAGTGATTGCATTTTTAAAAAAATCTTTTAAAATTATGACCTATAAGTCACAACCAGAAAAGCACAGAAAACATTAATGTGTAATGTAATATTCTGTACATTACCCACGTAACTACCAGCCCAGTCAAAAAAGAGAACATTCATTGCCAGCATCTCCAGAAGCTCTCTAGGTCCTTTCTCTTCCCCAGCACACCCTCCCTTGAGAGGTAAACACTACCCTAATTCTTTCAGTCATAAATTATTTGCTTTTCTTTATAGTTTTAGCCACTTATGTACAAAGTGTGATCAACAAATATGGTGAATTAGTTTAAATTTTTAAAAAATGTATTACAGTAAAAGACACATTGCAATTAATTCCCCTCAAAATACTCCCCTTCGCTTCAAACACACTTATCCCATCATTCTTGCCACTTTCAGTGTCTTTAGTTGCACTGTTGTGGCTGCCTCGATGTCCTGAATCGATTCAAAACGTTTTCCTTTCATGGTCATTTTGACTTTGGGGAAGAACCAGAAGTCCCATGGTGCCAGAGCCGGTGAATAAGGTAGATGAGGACACATTGTAACATTTTTATTTGACAGAAACTGCCGAACCAGAAGCTAAGTGTGACACGGAGCATTGTCGTGATGGAGGTTGAAGTAAAGACACTCACGAAAGAAGACTTCCAGAACTGCTTCAGAAAGCGGCAATGATGTGATAAGTGTGTTTGAAGCAAGGGAGAGTATTTTGAGGGGGATTAATGGCAATGTGTCTTTTACTGTAATACAATTTTTTAAATTTAAATATTCACTGTATTATTCAATCACACCTAGTATATATCCCTAAGCAACAGAGTTTCGTTTTGAATGTTTTCACACTTTATATAAATAGAATAAGATTGCTATGTATTCTTTTGTATCTTCTTCCTTTCAACATTTTATATATAAGATACACCTCTGTATTATTATATGTAGCTTTAGTTTATTCTTTTTCGTTGCTGTATGGTATTCCATCTAATGATTACAGAACAATTTATTCAGCCATTCTACTACTGATAGATATTTTGGATGTTTCTAACTTGAGACAGATAAAAAAAATGCTGCTAACAACATTTTACACACACACACACGGAGGGTAAGTGGAATTGCTGGGTCCTGTCTAACTTAGTTAACACTAAAAAAACCTAAGTGAAGGTAATTCTAGTCCATCTCTTGGCGATCAATTTTAATATTAACTAACTCTTATGTAGCCAATGAGCTCATTAAAGTACTAGATTTATCTTTCCCTAGACTTTCACTCTTGGCACATTCATTAAATTTGAACTACGACATTAAATACATTTAACTCTGTTAAAAAATACTTTGAAAATTTCCAACGAATTTATTGAAGTCCATTGCCCCAATCTCCTCCCCACCTACATATTTTTTACATAAGAACGTTTTTCCTTTTAATGAGGTCAATATTGTGTTTACTGAGTGAACAAAATGTTCATTCAATATTTAAAGCAATTTTGCAGCAAAGGGTGTTAAGTTAACATACATATTTATCAATCATGGAAAGCCAAAAATGTCAATCCTGTAGCCACACTGAGGAGTACAAATACAAATAATAAAGATTAATTCCAACTTCACAGTCTCCAATGTTTCATTATTGTCATAAGTGATGTGCAAAGGGACTACATAAATGGAACATACTTAGATGACAATGTTGTGGCACCAGTGAAACCCATTCAGCAGTCTCCCATTGTCTTATTGATAACAAACTTGATAACTAACATGTATTATAGTGCTTCCCGCATCATTGCTCAAGTATACAATGTTGCTTTGATCCTCAGAACAACCCTGAGGTAGGTACTATTATTCTTCCTATTTTCAAAAGGAAACTGAGGCACAGAGAGGGAAAGTAACTTAATTAAGGTCCCTTGGCTGTCAGTCGTTGAGTTGGGAATCAGAACCAAGCTCCCTGGTGCCTCAGTTCAAACGCTACTCTACTGCTTTGCAACCTGTTAGTTTTGTTGTGATTGTTATTTTGAAAACAAGAAGAGTTCTTTAAGACCAGAGCAAAATGTGTGAACCATAAGGGGAAATAATCTACGTACATTTGTTTTCATTTATTAAAAATTTGTGAAAATGATTGTAACCAAGCAGCTCTAATTCTGAGAGAACTAATTAAGAAATGAATTAAGGGATTCAATGGATACCCAAAGTAGTCATTAGGGCTCGAAGATCTGGAGTTTGGGTCTAAATCCAGCTTTGACACTTGCATCCAAAATAAACATGACCAGATAAGTACCACAGCTCACGATTAAAATGGACTTATATAGCTTATGTGTCCACATGGGAGAGGCTTCTTCCTAATTGAGTCCAGATACCTCTTCAATTATGGTGAGTTTCATTTGCCATCTCCCTACCTTTTGTAACTGCTGGCATTAGGATTATGCTGAGGGAAAAATCATTTCAATCAGTGATGTCTGAAGAGTGAGCATAAAAAGATAAAAGAAAAGCCTTTGAACTGTAATTAGAAAATTCCTTAAGTGCGCTCATGTGACATATGTTTGAAACTATTACCAACTGGCAAGACAAGTTACAGAATGGATGTCCAATGTCACTGTTCTGGGATAAGCAGCCAGTAAAAGTCGTGTTCCAACATGCGATTAGAGTAATCTTTTACAGGCCAAAACATTCCTGCTTCCACCTCTAATATGATTAGTGACAGACAGCTGGAGGCATCTCATTCTCCTGACAAAAATATGATCAGAATTGTTTTCAATTGGTACATCTTTCCATCAAGCTGTTTGTTGCCTTCCAGCAGAATAATCAGTTTCTGATTATTTGGTATGTTCCAAGAAAAACAGGAATTGATTGTGCCCTTGTGTGTCTGATGACGAGAAGTCTGCCAGAATGTACATAGTAACTCTTCAGTTGCCTAACGGAAAGAAAAACTAAGCAATGTATGAGTTTGTGTGTGTGTGGGGGGGGGTGGGGCGGAGTGGACCAGTAATTTTTATAATTCTATGTGCACAAAAATAAAGTGTTTTCATGATGATTCAGATTTCAGATACGAGGAAGTAAAATATTCTATTCCATTCACAGAAAACAACTAACTCCCTCCAATGTTAATGATTTTTTTCAAAAACTTAGTCATTTTACTATGAATATTTCAGAATTATAGAAGAATAATCAAGTTTCGATTAAACATTCATAGATATATTGAGGTGCAATAAGACCTCATTAACTTGGACTACCTTAAATTGGAATTTATAATCATTTGACAGGGTCTGAACCAGAGATGATCTTTTCACAATACAAGGCTTGCTAAGCAAATTAATTTAAACAAACTAGACTGCTGGGGGGAAACCTAAAAATAGATCAGGGAAAATATGATGAACCAAAAATAACAACATGCTTCCTGTCCAGAAAATACTTTTCATGAGCCCATTCAAATGCCAATAACCGATAACAATAATCACCATTTAATCGAATGTCAATCTTATGTAGTTCACTCTATACACATGAGATAGAAATACCCCAACAACTTTGCAAGATGGGATATAATAATCCCCATTTTAGAGAGGAGGAAACTGAGGCTCAGAGAAAGCAGGTGACAAGCAAAGGCTGCACAATTACTGGCAGCAGGATGCAAAGCCAGGTTGTCTTGCTCAACTGCCTGTGTCCTTCCACTCCCACTCAACACTAAGTGAGCACTTAAGATTGTAAGTAAGACTTTTAGATTCACTGGAGCAAGTTCTTCAACAGCCGTAACAGCAGCAAAAATGGCAGTCACTGAGCGGAGGGAGAGCCAGCCAGGGAGTCTGGCTCCAGAGCCCGCCACTTTTAACCATAACTCCTTTCTACAGCATAGGGACATCTGTAAAATACTTTTTTGGTGGGTACCTTGAAGTGTTTTGCATTCATGGAACTACTCTAAAAACTCCATAGTAATGTCGATGTAGGTGGAGAAGGGGACAGAGGTGAGGCAGAAGTGCCGCAGGTCCACTGCCCCTCCCCATACCCAGCTACAATGACTTCTGTCTACACAAGAACTCTGGTGTGGAGACCCAGAGAGGCTGACAGTCTGGGAATCAGCCACAGGTGCAAGGGCAGCTGGCCATGTGCACGGAGGACGATATGGAGAAGGGAAGGACTATCTCTACTTACCTGGGAGTCCACAGAGATATTCCTGAAAATAGCCTGGGTTCTGGAGTGCTCTAGGAAAAAGGAAATTTGGGAGGTCAGATCTCACATTTAGTAGCCTCACCACCCATTTCCATCACACCCACACCCAACCACAGGATCTGGAGTCAGACAGACATGAAATTGGTCCTTACCCGTGACTTAATAGCTGTGTAGGTTGAGTGAGTAACCTCTCTGTACCTCAGTTTACTCAACTGTAAAATGGAAGATAATAGTACTTTCCTCAGAGTTGTTGAGAAGACAGGATAATATATAATTTGTGCAATGAATTTAGCAGACAATAATGATATTTTAATAACAGCATAGTTGACATTTGTTGCTTGCTTAGAAAGTGCCTAACGTTATTCTAGGGCTTCAAATAGGCTAACGCTTCAATATTCGGAGGTAGGCACTATTACCATTGGCATTTTGTAGATGTAGAAAATGAGACCAAAGGGTTAAATCACCTGTCTCATAAAAGTATACAGGGCAAGGGGTAGAGCAAGGCTTCTCTACCTGTGACACCAGAGCCCGGACTTGAAACCACAATGCTATCCTGCCTAATTTACTACAGATAAGTGTAACCATTGTTATTATTGTTGTTTTAATATTTCCTTCTTCAAGAGCTAGCCTATTCTATATAACCATACAACCCCAGGGAACTCACCATTTAGCTAGTAACCACTTCGGCAGGCACGGGGACAGTTGCCAGGGTCACAAGTAAACCAACCACTCACTCACTAAGTCAACAATGGTTTCAGGTGTTCCCTGAGAATTCCTGTGTGTCTGACGCTCTGTTAAGCACGGTTTGGGGCTCCAAATGCTCTGGTCACTGATCCTGCAGGGTCAGACCAACCTCTATGAAACAAATGGGGAACAATGACAAGGAGGGGGCGCTGGAAAGGATGGGGCAGGACCTCAGGACACTGGATGCTGTGCCTGGCTCTGGCACCAGCTCTCTGGGTGACCTTCTTCAAGTCATCTGACCTCTCTGGATTTCATCTTTAAATGAGAAGACTGACCTAGAGGCTCTTAAGCCCTGATAGTCTAATCTACAATTCTATTCTGACACCGTTTCAATCATACTGACTTTCCATCCCAACAGTCCATTTTTGAGAGAATATATTATAACCCTTCGTTTACCTAACAAACATTGAACACAAAGCCAGACGCTGTGAATAGTGCCCGGGATATCAACAGAAGACTCGGCCTGCAGTTTGTAATTAGCTCTGTGAGCATGATGACGTCTTATCATAGGAAATCTTGACCATCAGAGGACCAGGAAAGAGTGCAGCCCTGAGGATAACTGTGAAGGCCCTGCCTGTCCAAGCTGAACCCTAGGAGTGGTCTCGAAGAATTCTGCACCCATCCAAAATCCAGGGCTCTGGTGTCCCAGGTGTCCAGCAGTCTGGGGGAGGAGGTGCCATGCTAAGATGACAGGACAGAAAAAAAGGTCTGTGAAAAACACAGCAGAAACCAGACAACCAGTGAAGTGCTTGGGTTGGGGGTTAGGTTTGCTTTCTACGAGGAACAGTGTTTTATGCAATAATCCAGAGATGAGAACTCAGCTGGCGCATCGCTAGTTGACTTTCTGGACTTTAATAAAGTATATCATTGGCCGTTTTGATAGCAATCTTTTCTTTTATGTATGTGTGTGTGTGAGTGCCCACGTGCTTTGCATCTTTGAGAAACATGTACCTCGACACAAGATGCTACTAACTTTATTTAAAGATCAGTTCATCGCATTTAGATATATTTGTTTTCACAGAAACTCCTTAGAGGGGAATAATTCAGTGAGTATAATGCTTCCATTAAAAAGAAATTGATTTTAAAATGTGCTTTTCAAACTTTTGACAAAAATGGTCTTCTGATTTTCTTTATGAACTGCAAACGGCAAATGTTGTTGTGTTGACAATGACATAAATAACATGAGTTGTCAGATGAGATATTAAACATATGTAGATTTAAATTTAATAAAGACTTTTAAACATACCCCAAAATGTCCATCAATCTTTCACATGGGAGAAAAAAGTATTTTGATAATTCTATCTCCTACTGCAATAGAAGTCGGCACAAGTCGCTACTGTTCTTAGAGTGTGGGGAATGATGGGATCCCTTACAGGACGGTTAAATATTTGCAGCATGTAATTTTAGAAGGCGCAAAATGGTATATACCTATTTCAACAGGTATTTAGGTAATGGATATACTGTCTTTGCTATGTCTCTATCGAAGTACCCTGTGCATGGGAGAGTACAGAGAATTTGGTGACTAAATTAGCTCTGAAACGGATTCCAAAAATGTTTTAAGCAATGGCAACATTATTGGAGTACATACACAAACTCCAAAGATGACAATTCTGAGGAACAATACTCTCTTGGATATATATAAATTATAGCTTTCTTAAACTGGGACAGAAAAAAAAAATTAAAATTTTAGTAGTGATTATCTCTGGGGTGAACAATTAAGGGTGACCTTTTTCTTCTTCTTTATAATTTTCTCTGCTTTCCAAACTTCCTATAACGAGCATGTGCTACTTTAACAATTTGAAAAAAAATGTTTTTTTCAATCTCATGCTATGTTATGGAAAATCGCCTGACGTAAAAAGTGGCTTTGGAGTCAGATCAACTTGGGTTCAAATCCCAGCTTGGACCCTTTCTAGCTTGGTGCCCCCACATAAGTTACTCAGCAGCCCAAGGTGCACATAAAATGGAAATAATTGCACATGGCTTGAAGCATCACCTTGCCTGTTAGAGGTGAGATACTGTAGCACAGAGTAGAGGCCCAATAAATGATCATCACCCTTCTATTTATCATACACAGGGAAGAGAAGTTAGGCTTTTCTGGTAACAATAAATAAATTTGTTGGTATTTATAAATTGATGCTTCAGGCTATTTGTTTATAGAAGCACTGAGTTTTTAAAAGGTAAAGTTCAGAAATCTTCTAACAGTTAAAAGTTCAGAAAATGAGTAAGTAGGAATACGCATCACCCCTACTCTCTTTTCCATCACTGTTATTAGATTCTTACAGTCTGAGGTGCTTGGGTTCACTTGTACCTCTGACTATGTTCAGACATCCTCTGGCTGGGACGAGAGCTGGGAGAAAAGGGTTCAAGCAGACTCACTGGAGCACAGCGACTGCAATTGAGATCTTTTCCATATTGTCATTCCTCATAGTTCAAGTGAGCAAAATAAATTACGGGATTGCTTAAATGAGTAGTGAGGGATGAGATTATAGATTCTCTGGCTTTTCTTTTCTTTCTTTCTTTTTTTTTAATGGTAGCTATGCTAGTATTTTCATCCTATTCATCTGAAGGTACTTCACTCAGGTCTGTGATAAAAGTATACATACTCAACAAAATATGGCTGTTGGGGATATGTTGCCCTTGGATATATGTTGCTGTATACCTGACTACAGCAAGAAAAATTGATTTAACTGGCTTTAATATCATCTCTGGTATTTGTTGACACATGGAAATGAAAAATACCAAAACCATGAAAAGCTTGATATATAGGTCAAATCCCATTTTAGCTCACTCCAAGGGACTGTCCAGTCTTTTGTACTGGAATTGTGTTCTAATGCTGCTGCCCAAATCACAGACAGGAATTTTTTCATTATAATGGGGTTTGCTATACAAATGAGTATCAGTATAGATTTTTATGTAGTACAATTTATTGTAAAAATAATAGCAAAAAAAAAAATCATTATGTACTTGACGTCTCCCTTCTCCCAACTCTGGAGGCACATCTTGCTTTGAAATGTACTACCACCGCAAATGAGGAAAATCAGAAGAGTTTCCAGTGTAGGAGAAATAAAATTTAGAAAATGATTCAAAATAAGTGTAGCAAGCAGGTTTAGCCACTCCCTGCTAGTATCCTCATCGAGTCTGAGGACCATGGGCCTTCCATTGGGTCCCTACTGCTAAGTGGTCATGGAGCCTTGTCTAAAATGTCCAGTACCCTGCTCACATACTCCCAATTCTGGGAAACGCCACAGAGCCATTTCAATCATGAATTGACTGAAACACCTTCGTAAGGGTCCTACAGAATAGCCCAAGCTAAGATGGCCAATGAATAAATTCTGTCCCCCAAAGGACTGAAAGTAGCTGCTTGGGACACAGTAAAAGGCAAAGAGGCTAGCCCATAGCAGCCCGGGAAAAGGGAGTAAGTGGAGACTCAGGGTAGGGAGTTACTGTCCTGCAGCTGGCCTCAGAAGTAGTTTCTGAGCCCTTACGGACACACCCAGGTCTGGGAGAAAAACCAAGAGAGACTTCTGAAAAGCTTGCATGGACACTACCTAGTGTCAAAATTCATAACTTCTTTTTCTCTTTCCTTCTTCCCTCCAGCAACATGATTATTTTGATAATCAAAGAGTCTCCTTTAATGTTTTTATAACACAATCTTGTTGGAATATGTTTTTCTACCTGATAGTCTTTCTGAGTCTTTTTTATTGAAAGCTACAATAATGTATCAAATAAACAAGTTTTGCTTCTATCTTGAAACACCAGAATGCCTATTTTCATAAATGTCTTGATTGTATTCAAAGGAACCACCTCTTGATGCCAAGGACCTCCTTCCCTCATCAGAGGAACAGCCGTGGGAGTGAGCTTTGCGAGGCTTCAAGCGAGGCATCAGGGGTTTCCAGGACAGAGCAAGGGCCTGTCCCATTACTAGTGGATAAAGTATAAGCAAAGAGTTAGGAGGGTCTGGTGAGGTTAGCCCTAGGAGTGGTGCATTTTTACATATATTTTGTAAATATTCCCATTATTCATTTGAAAATATTTCAAATGGTAATCGGCTTCTCCTCAAGAGGGATGACCTATCGCCATCAATGAAAACTGGGAAACTAAAGAGAGAAGCACTTTTGAGTTAACCAAGTGGTTTGTGCAATACATTTAATCCTCCACGTGACCTCTGACTATGCAGTCATTATTATCTCCATGTGAGAGCTGAGGGAGCCGAGGCTCAGATAGCAAAGCACTTTGCCCAGTGTTACACTAAGTGATGGAGCCACATCCTGAATCCAATCTGCAGGTTCATATCCAATTCTGTGTTCACAGTGCGAACTACTCACGAGTTGTGTAGGGCCCAAATTTAACTTGGTGGGCCCTTTCCACCTGCAACACCATCATGGGGAAATACACCCTCAACAGGCCAAGTTAGTGCTCATGTTCTGTCAAGACCCAAAACCTTTTTTAGTCCATGGATTAGGAGTGACACTGTCTCTGTCTTGCAAGAACTAAAATGACTGAAGAAAAGTAGAACAATTCAAAGACAAGAACGTGTAAGCTCAAAAGGCTACAAAAATTCAAGAACTCAAAAACCAAAGATAGCTTTCTTGACTAGACAATAGTTGGTGAGAAACTGTACAACAGAGTACCTCTTGGATATGAAGTACTACATACTAGGTTGTTGTGTTTTTTTTTTAATTTTTACTAAGAACTAAAACCCACAAAATGACAAACCAGGATTACCCTATTAAAAGACAACTACAATTGTTCCTTTGTTCTCAGAAACTGTGTTAGGGAGTGACTGGCAATACTTATACCTTCATCTTCATATTAATTATACATTTTTCCTACAAAATTGACTGCCACACTACATGCTGTAAGTCAGATTTGAGAGCTGCCAAGATAAATGTTCTGAATGGCTGATTTTTTTAAAGACAACCTGTCAGTTCACCAAGTAATTCTTTAGGGGTTTCTCCCAGTACACTTTATGTCTCCCCTTCCCCTATACTTAGACCTATAGCAATTATTACAGCTCTTTCCTGACGTATCATCTTACAGCTAAGACTAAAGATTTTTCCTGTCAACCGCTAACATACAAGTAATGAAACTTATCATTTCTTTTGATAACATCAATTTACTTTGGCTGTTATTATTGTTTAATTCCCATACTGATTTATAAGAAATTCTCTGATTCTTAGGGAGATAAGTAATTCTGGCCTAGTCCATACAACTAAAACAAAGATGACTTTTGTATTATTGACTAAATAAATATTTTCTTCCCTGAGGTTTACTTTCATCGTGTTTTATTTCCTTTAGTTAACACCTTATTTTAACGAGGCTTGATTCCAAAACATATAAGAACATACGCACACAAAAGGTATTATACTGAGTAAGCCAAGCCGAGAGTTCCAGCCAAGTGTCCTATCTCTTACATGGCACCAAGTGACATTTTGTAAAAAGCACAATAGTAACTATTCATTCCGCCAGCTTAAAAAGATAGGCATGAATTGCATGCCAGAATGGAAAAGCTTAAGCTTTGAAATCAGACAGCTGGCTTCAAATACCATCTCTACCACCACTATCTCTGTGACCTTGGGCAAACTACTTAGAGCTTTTTCATCTGAAAAATGGGGGTAACAGACTTACCTCATCAAGGCTGTGGAAGAGTTAAATGAAAATTCTGCTGTAAAAAACCTAGCATATTACCTGGCACATTAGTAGACAGTAAAGAATCGTTAGTTTTTTTCCTGCCTTTTTATAAAATACCATTAGTAATTCATTTTGAATCTGTTGTCTATGCACAAAAATAATATAAAAGACATTAACTGTGGTGCTCTTCGTGATAGCAAAGAATTGGAAATAGTGTAAGCGTAGGGAAATGATTACATTAAGTACATTCATATATTGAAATTTATGCAGTCATTCCAAATATTTTTCAAATAATATTTTATGACAAGGGAAATTCCTACCCTAGAATTTAAGAGAGGAAAACAGACAAGAAAACCTATATAATAATAACAGCTTACATTTACTGAGCATTTACTATGAGCCATATACCATGCTATATACTTTACATGCATTATCTTATTAATTCTTACAAGATGCATACTATTATTATCCCCATTTTGTAGAAGTAGAAAGTGAAGTTTTGATAATTTAAGTGATTTACAATCACTACATAAGCAGCATAGCCTGGACTAGAATCTCAAAGTGTAGGATTACAAAGCACTTTTAACTACTATGTGACACTTACTCTTTAGTATAGACTTCCTATGTCCACCTTGAGGCTAGTGTAAATACACACACACACACAAACACACACACATGTATGATGCTCACGTGCATACTTACAACCACACATACATGCATATCTGGAAGGAAAACACACCAGATGCTGTCAATGATAATCTTTGGGTGGTGAAATTTTAGCTGACTTTTGATTATTTTTTCAGTATCTTTTCCAAATTCAATGAGTATGCATTATTTTTACATTAGAAAATAAATTTTTTCAAAACAGAAAATGTGTGTACGTTGTAAAATACAAAGTATTACACAAATACTAGTATTTTTATGAAGTGATTGATAGTTTATTCCTTGACTTATAGATTTGGGCTCCTCAGTGCTACTATTCTTTTAAGTTATTTTTTCCCATTGAGTCTAAGGTAAAAAATATGTAAAAAATTATTCTGTACATTAATATAACAAAGTATAGTACAGAAAGTACCATATGTATTTGACAGACATTCGATATTAATGTAAAAAGTCAAAGAGTTTGTGTGAAGGATATATACTCTTTTCAAATAGTACAGAATTTTCCACTCAGAGAAAACACACATCTGTGAGTGACATGATGTCATCAGCTCATTTGCTGTCATGGTCATGTTAGTGATACTGTCATGGAGCTATTTACATAGACGCCAGCACACTGTTTGGACATGCCTCAGCCTGATTACTGTCTATCCCAGGAGGTGCGAATATAATGATGTGTTGGAGTGACACCTAAGGAGTGATTTCCTGTCATACCACCAATTCATTTTCAGAGCAATGATTCCATAAAGAAAACGGAATGATGTACAAAAAAGCAATTCCATTGAACCAAACAAGTTCATATGAATGAAAATTACAGGTGAGGTATGAATTTATTTTACAAAATTGTTTTTAAAAATAAATTTAAAATAAGGTTATTTAGGTATGCTTTTCAGTAAATGTTTCAAAAGAAAAATTAATGCAATCTAACAGTTACTCCAAATTAATCTCTTTTCACTTCATAATAGAGGTTCTATGATTGGCAATAAGTGGATCAACAATTATCGTGTTACTAAGACATGTATTTGACTAAATCTTTGCTGACTGTATCCTCTTAAACCACCTGGGGTCAAAAAAGTAAATACCGGGGGTGCCAAAAAAATGTATACACATCTTAAGAGATGTTATCTATGCTCAAGCAGTAGTTGGCGGTAATCAGAAGTGTCTGGACGCTGATGGTAACCACTTTGAGCACCTCTTGTAATTGCAGAAGTCAAACATGACTTATATTCATCTTTTGTTATTGGTATATACTGAGGATTACAATTAATACAGTTTTTTTCCTTTCTTAAAATGTGTATACATTTTTTTAGCACCCTTTGTATAAGTAAAAGATTACCAAACTAGTTTTTAAAAAAAATCTAACAAAATTCCAAGAAGTCTCTCCTAGAAAGTCACAGAGCTCTATCTTTGGCCTGTCTTAGTCAACATTGTATCAATGACAAAGTAAGTACCATTCTCAAATCTGTAATTGATAAATAAGTGAAAAGAAGTACCGCTAATACCTTGAATTTTTAAAAATACATTGAATTTTTTAAAATTAGAATTTAAAAATGTTTTGATAGAGAAGAAAAATGATTTGACAGAAAGAAACAACATGTAACAAAGATACGTGTGAAGTCCTCTACATAGGTTCAACAACTAAACAAGGGTAGAATAACAGGAGCTTGGCTTTGTAGCAATTGTTAAGACGTGGAAGTTTTATTTGACTTTGGATATAAACTCACAATATGCTGCCACTAATTTAAAATGGAGGCTAACCCAATATTTGACTAGGTTAATAAAAGACGGGTGCCTTGAATAGGGGAGTTAATGGCAGTCATGTGTTTTCCACCGCCCAGAGAACTCAGGAGGAGGGTGTGGAGCTCAAGACACCTCACTTTTAAAATGGCACAGGCAGAGTGGCGAGTGACCAGAGGAGTGCTAAAGGGTTGGGAAATTTCAGTTCGAAGACCTGGGGCCACAAAAGCCTGAAAAGAGAGGACTTCAAGTAGGAGATACGATAGCTATGTCAAATATTTGAAGAGCTACCCCACAGAAGGTGCATGTCTGTTCTGTGGACTTCAAAGGGCGATGGAAAATGAATGGGGAAGCTGCAGGGAGGCAGATTTCAGTATTTCTGTCCACCTGTGCTTAATAATGAATATTGGTCCAACCACAGATGAGACAAGGCCCAAATCTAAAGGGGCTTAAGATCTAGGAGGATAGCAGACTACTGTCAGCAGAATTCCTCAGCATCACAAATTGTGGGCTCCTCCTTCCTGGTTCAAATGGCAGCTGGCTGCCTAGGATACTGCGGAAGGGATTCCTGCATTTGGGGGAAATGTCAGACCACAGTATCGACTGTCCCTTTCCAATGCCCACACTCTATGCTTCTAATGTCCTATAAGTAACTTTCGTGAAGATCCTCCTGGTGCATTTATGTAAGCAGTATCTAAATATGCCTCACCTTAATAAACGAGAAATAACTATAAATGTAAATGCAATCCAGAAGAGTGCAGAACGTGAAATTCTACCAAAAGTTTGGAAATTATAAATTAATGTTGTCATGGCAACCTTAGGTGATATCATCTACTATAGCTGAAACGTTTCTTGCTCTGGGACTACCAGAACAATAAATGACTTTATCCATTCAATGCCACAAACCAGCACTAAATTATATTTTGAATGCTTTTATTTTTAATTTTTGAGGCAGTAGATTTACGTTTCCTCCTGGCGTGTTCGCAATTTTAATATGACACTGTACTCAGGCTATGGCATTACAGTGGGGTGATCAATTGCATCAAGAGCCGAGGAAGTCGCTGGCAGCCCACTGAATCCATTCCACCATTCAGACTTCACAGAGGAAATAAATGAGGAAGGACAAAGACCTTCCAGATCAGGACATTAGCAGTCACAGGAGCCAGCATAGCATCTTCCACTTTCCCCTTTACAAATTAGAGGACTGCCCACATTTCTATAATAAACACTCAGAAGTGGCAGTCTGTCAGATCAGACTATCTCACTGCTGTTTATGGCACTTCAATAAATGGGTTTTCTCGCTTATGTATTAGCAATCACTGTAATATATGAAAGTCAGCCCACACTGAGAACAATATTGCCTCCAATCAAAAGCATTCTTCCTTAGTACACTAAAGCTTTTCCCCGCTTCTTGATAAGGCTGCAAAGGCTGCAACAAAAGAACTTCCCAAACACCCACAGTTAAAGAAAGAATGGCTCCAACAAAGTAAGTGTGAAATTTGTCCCTGCTGCCTAATTTGTATATGAATCTTCCTTTGTGGGTTATTTTAGCGGCTTCCTTTATTTGTAATTTATCAGCAAAGAATAGAAATGAAAGTTTATTTTGATGGCAGTGCACCTGACTATTACAGAGATTTAAAAACTTACTTTGTTTATTCTTACATTATCCCAACAGAAGATGTAAACATGCCTTTTTTCCATGGCTTCATGCTGTATTTATAACCCCAGATGCATATTTTCACAAATGCAAACCAATAATAGGCAAGCCTAGCCTTAAGCACAATGTGAAGGCAACTTCCTTCTGGTCCTTTTCAGCCCTTGATGGGTGAAATCTGGGTCCTTTAACCCAGATTCTTTATTTTCTTCCTTATCAGTCTCAGGGAAAGGCCCATAAAATTATTCATCCTACGTAGCATAAGTCTAAGTTACCACTTCCATAGCATTTGCATTTTAGGCCCTGCTGCTGGGCACTTTCTTATTTAGTCATAACAAAATTGTAACAAAACAAGTAGGTATTAATTTCACTTCGTACACGAAAAAACTGAGGTTCAGGAAGATTAAATAATTTGCTCAAGTTCATACAGCTAGCCAATTACATGAGTCAAAACCAGGCCATTCAAGTGCCAAATTTGTCCTCCTTTTCTTCTGAACTATACTGGTCTTAGGAAAGGGAACAGAGTTTTTAGAACACAGGCTTTCGCATATTAGAGAGTAGGAAAGAGAAACTGTTGATATTTGAAGTGCCCTTTTGAGTAGCATAGATTCTGAAATCACACAATAAAGGCGCCACCTTTTTCATCCACTCGTAAGACTAGCAGCCTTCCCATAGGAGACAAAGAAGTGGATGTATCACAATTTAGAAAAATCAGCCCTCTACTTGCCTTCCCCATTTCTTCCCCAGTTGCGCATATAGTACAAATGGGACCTAGAGACCAGTAGGGCAGCTAGTATTTGGTGTTTGCTGTGTTTGGTGTCAGGGGTCTGGAACCAGAGAACAGCTAGTATCCAGGCAAGCTATTCAAGTGCACACATACCTATTAAACTAAGTGAGTTTCCTGCCCATTGCTGGCAGGTGTCGGTACTACAGAAGCCTGGAAGATTGTAGTGGGGCCTCCCCCACAGGGCTTGAGGCTCAGGGGCAAGACTACCGTCCTCAAGAGGCGCGGTGATGTACGATGGGATCCTTACACGGCGCCTTGGGATTCCTACACAAGAACTCAATGCAGGGACTTGGGGATGTGGGAGAGGAAGTGGAACCTGGGGCACACAGTGAAAACTGGGCTACCCAAGAATGAGGCTGAGTAGTGGCTTTCTAGGTAAAATGCCTGGGCAAACCAAACTGCATGGTCAGCCCCATGGAGAGTCACCAAGGCACAGATGCAAGGGAGCTGTGACCCTCCTGCAAAGGGCCTACACTGGTCCCACATCCTGCAAATGGGGGAAAAAATAACCACACCAAGATGGTTACCACTTTCTCAGGACATTTCCTGTAGATGTATGACTTTCAAACTTTTATTTTTAGCACAAGAATCTTTCCCCTTAACAGAATCTTATACTAATGCCTAATGTGTAAAAACAAAGAAAAACAATTACTTGGGGGTTCTTTTCAGAAGCGAAGAGCTCAACAGACCGCAGCACGTAAACTATCAGAAGAGAATGCGGACTCACACTGCCCATCAGGCTGCACTGGAATCTGATACTGCTAAACCTTTCTCTTGATAGTCATGGTTTCTTCCCCTCACCTTCAGGCTTCTCCGTCTTTCTCCAAACCGATAAGCTCTGGTTTCCTATCACTGATTGGCTTTTCCACTGTGAAAACATAAAGCTCTGCATCTCCCGTAAGACACAGCATGTTATCTTCTGGGTCTTTAGGACAGCCCACATACCCCTCTTCAAGGCCTTTGTGGCCAACTGATGCACAGACTGCTGCCCTCTGTGTCTGAAGGCATCACTACCTTCTGTCTAGCACTTACCAATTGTTTGGCACGTCATTTTGTTTGATGCACAATGACTGGAGGATGTACGTATCATTGAGGCTGCAGACCCACTGATTCATTCATTTGCTCAGGAGCCCAGAGCGAGACAGTGGGGGCGCTGGGACTTAGCCCACTGGGAAGGACCAATGGCAGATGGAGAGCTCAGAGGCCAAGGTGTGGCTCCCAGGTGGGAGGCTTCCCGGGAATGTGACTCCACTGGCCCTCCCTTGCTCCTTCTCTCTATCTCAAATCCTCCCTCTAGCACACAAGGATCCCTGCTTCCCACTCCTGACGGTAACTGGGGAGCCAGATGTGCTTTAATCGTGACTTCAGTGCTGTGCACGGATGTATATGTGACTCCTGGCTGTCACTTTCACAATCTGTCTCTCTGATTCTGAGTCTTATCTAAAGCACTTAATATCTCTGGATTTAAGAAACTGAGCAATTGCTGCTTCTCTGTACCTGTGGGGCTGACTTGATCATTCCAAAAGCTCATGGGCTTGGCTCGTGGCCTTGGCTCATGTAGGATGCATCTCCTGGGAATGAGGAGATGTTCTGTAACAATGCGGTCCAACAGAATTATAATGCAAACCACACGGATCATTTAAAATGTTCTAGTAGCCACGTTCAAAAAAATGTGAAATTCATTTTCATAATATATTTAACTTAACCCACTATAGCCAAAATATTACTGTTTCAACATGTAACCAATATTCAAATCTGTTAATGAGACACTTTACATTCTTTGTTCATAAAAAGTCTTTGGCCGTGGTGTATTTTACACTTACAGAACATCTCAGTTTGGATTAGCCTTACTTCAGGGGCTCAACAGCTACATGCAGCTTGGGGCTCCAGTGCTGGTCAGCACAATCCTATCATCTCTTCTCTGTTCCCATCCCTCCTCTCACTTCTTTCCTGTCACAACTCATTTCCTTCAGTAGGGATGCTGTGGGCGGGGGAAGAGAGTGGGGAACCAGGATCATTAGAGAAGACTTTGACACACACCCAAAGGGGGAGCCCAGATCACAAAGGAGCTTTTGTACCATGCTCGGGAGCTCAGATTTTATCCTGGAGAAGCAGTGACTCTGCTGAAGATTTTCAGCAGCAGAGAGTCGTGATCGTATTTGCCTTTTAGAAAGGCAGCAGCATTGGGAACGGGTTGGAGGCAGGCCAGGCAGAGGCGAAAGACCAGTTATGAGGGCCTGCAGTAATCCTCAGGAGAAGTGATGAGGGCCAGAACCACGGAAGTGATGGCGGTAATTTTCTAAAGAGGTGAGGGCAGATTCAAGACAGTTTGAGAATAGTTTCCATAGGTCGTGGTGCTCAGTGAAATGTAGGGGTTGAGGAAGAGTGAGGAATCCAGAACAACGCCCAAGTTTTAAACTTGGTGAAGTGGGTTTCATTCATTGAGAGAGAACGCAGAAGGAATACGCTGGTTGTGGAAGTTGAGTTTTGAACTTGCTGAGTTTAAGATCCCTGGAGCAGAGATCAGAAGAGTTCAAGGTTGGAGTCGCAGATTCAGGAACCAAGGGCACATAGGAGGTAGCAGAAGAAAACAGTAGGTGAGTCATCCCAGGGCAAATGTGAGGGGTGAGCAAGGGTTGAGGAGTGAATACCACAGGATGCTGAGGTTTGGGAGGAGGAGAAGAACCTACTGGTGAGTCTAACACAGAGCAGTTGGGCAACGGAAAAAATCGGGAGAGAGAAATGACTCAAAAGACAGAGCAAAGTTTCAAGAGAGATCAGTAACATCAAATGCCGCATACAGGTCAAGAATTAGAATCCTGCACGGTGGATCTGGCAGTTTAAAGGACAGAGGTGGCCATCATCAGAGGACAGGGTAGAGGGCGGGAGAGAAACAGTAGGTGGGGAGGAGCTGAGGACCACCTGTCCTACAAGGCGCTACCTTCTAAATCAGGAGTGAAACGGAACAGAACCAGACCAAGAGGAAAGGGGCCCAGGAGATTTTTGTTTGTCTTGTCTTCTATTTCTGTAAAGGATGTGAAAGACCGCCACCATGCTCATGGACTGAGAGAAAAGGTTGGTTGAGTTGTGGAAGAAATGAAAGATAATGGAGCAAGAGGGGATGGTGTCCAGAGAGATGAGCCTCAGACTGGAAGAGGGTACAGGGAAAATAAGGAATGGGGAAGAAGAGCCTGACATTTTTAGGGAAGACATGACAATACCATTGGACAAATATTTTTCCTTATTTAGAAATATAAATGAAATGTAATTGTCCATGAAGGCTTTTTTTCTTTAATAGTACTTGTATAAAATCAGATAAATGCTGAACATAGAAAGAAGTCACTAGCTTTCTGGAGCTCCACGCCTGCAGGCTAGGAATAGCACTAAGACTTCCACGCACCTTTGGACTTCACCTAAACATCACCTCAGTTGGCAGTCAACACCCAGGAGAATCACAGCGGTTGCTTATAGCTAGTGGCCTCTGATTGGTCAGGGTCCATGCCAACCTGATAGGTAAATATCTTCAATGTCACCCTGCACTACCTCAGAGGATAGGGGAAGAAAAAAAGCCAGGCATGGGGGTCAGTCACCAAACAGATGCATCTGCCACGTATCAACTCTGCAGATTCAATCAAGTAACTTCCCCGGGCTTCAGTGTCCCCTTCTTAAGAGGGTCCATAATCCCTACCTTGCAATATGACTGTGAGGTTTAAATGAGATGATCAAAAAGCGTTAACTATCATGCTATGATAACTGCATTCATTTTGTTCTGAATTTCTAAGAATTGGGTGAACTGATAATGAATTAGTGCTTTGCAACAATTAGCATCTTGATCCCTAAAGAGAATTAAAGAGTCAATCTTAGCGTTAGGAAGGGCTCTTAAAAACCTTAATAGCCACCCGATGTATGTATCCTTTTCTCATCCAGGACATATTCAGTCTCTGCCCTCAACATGCGTAGGCTTGACACCTGCTCCACAGCTCACCACTCAACCTCCTGGGCTTCAGTACTGCTCTTCAGTTAAACGGGGGTAGTTAGCATATATACTTCAGAGGACGGCTTTGAGGAAGAAGGGAGATGCTGCATATACTTAAATGAGATGTTGCCTGGTAGAGGCTACGCTTGAATCCGTTTAGTCATGGGAGGGCTCACCACCTCATGGAATAGCACAACCCATACATAACAGGACTACCTTCCTTACGCTGACCCTAAATCTGGCTCCCTGAAACTTAGCCCCATCGGCCCGAGTTTTATATATAGTCCATGAGGGGGAAATTCTAAGGAATCAGAACGGGATTCTATATAACAATATGTTTACCCGTTTACTGAGCTGCCGGGTGCACTGGGCAGTGTCCCAGAGATGGCTGGTTACTTGGGATCACACTCTGGCAGACGTTTCCCTATTCACATTACCATTCAGTGGTGTTTCCAAATGCAGGAGGTCTTTTTGCGCATTCTAAGCTAGTTGGATGCTACCCAGGAACTCACTGGTTATATTGCTTACAAGATTCATTTTGTGCTTTACGTCACGGTCAGTTCAGTACTTGGCACCAAAAAGTAATTATTTCAGGTATCTGTATATCCTTAAAGTTTCATTATTGAACACTGCAGACCACCAACGCCCAGGAGAGCCCTAACACATTACTGAGGTTAGAGCCAAAAACCCCTGGAATGCCCACCCTGCATTGCCGCTCTCCCAGCCACCCTTCCCTCACCCTTGTATTTCCAATAATAGCTATTGAAATCTTACCCAAATCTTTTCAATAATCAGCTCAAACAACTATCACTTCAGGCAGGTCCCCGCCACCCCCAGCAGACGGAAATTTTCCTTTCTGCTCTCTCTTAGACCTTTGTTTCTGGGATACATGTTATTTCTCCTGCTAGACTATAAACTCCTTCCTGGAAGAAACAGTGCTTTGTACAAAATGAGTCTTATAGAGAAGTGAAGAATTGAATTTTGTTCTGGACACAATAGAATGGGTGTGGCAACTCTTCTCTACCTCACCTTTCATCCCCAGATAGATCCCCCAGATATTTTTTTTTTCCTTTTCTTTTTTACTTTACAAGGAAACTTTTAAATGAAAAGGTTGGGTAGTCCTGCAATACAGTCTGGGATTTTAGGGCCAATTAACTGAACTTCCATATAACTGATAACTCTAGTTTAATTGTTTTACGTATAAAATACTGGCATAAGGCTCTGCATGCTTTTATTCTTGTCGCTAATGGGACCCATCACTCCACCTTAAAATAATGACAACCTGCTTAATTCTAACTCACAACTGCCAGCCTCCATCATTATCTCAACTCTGGAAAAGGCCAGGCCTTAGAATCCTCACAGCTGATGAATGGAGAGGCTGATTAGAACCACCGAAGAAAAACGGGAAAAACTCCTTGACAAATGTTTCCTTCAAATGCCTGTCTGTCCTTTTATCCAATGTCAACATTAATTTCTATGTTAACAAATATTTATTGAGGTCAAGACTAGGTGTCAAGTTGCAAGCTAGGCTCTGGGGAAACAATGGTGAGCAGTACACAGGTAATATCAAAACCTATTATTTAAAAAAAAAAAAAATTCACCCTTCTAGCTTATTGATGCTACAGGTATATTTATCAAGTGCTTGCTGTGCCCAAGGGCCTACAAGGAACAAGACAGACTACAAGGTACATCAGTGCCCTCAAGGAACTTCCGAACACAATAGTAGGAGAGCGCATCTGATGGTCTAAAGGAATGATGCAGACAAAAGGGTAGAAAAGGATAAAAAACAGAGAGGAACAGTGAATAGGGCAGGCAGACTAGAACCTACAGGTTGCTTAAGGTCAGAGGAAAAACGACATTTTAAAAGGTAGGTCATGAACAAAAGGGTACAAAGTCATCTTCAAAGGGCAGTGAGATCCAATCAGTAGGAATAAAGGTTCATGTTGGAACGAAGTGTAACATAAAGTTGGTAAGTTAAATTTGGGCAAGACTATGAGGTACATTAAAAACACGTTGAGGTTAGACTTGATGCCAAAGGCAATTTTGGGCGGGGGTTGGGGTGGAGGGGATGGGGGACGTGGAAAGTATTTTAACTAGTGCAAAGACACTTGCTTTAGAATCAGGTAAACCAGATTTCAACTCAGGCTTCCGGTAAGACAATCCTTGGAGAAGAGTTCCAAGGAGGAGTTTTAAAAAGGTTGATGTGGTGGAAGTACGCAGAATGGAGAAAACTCACAGAGAGACCAGGATGTAGACGACTATACTCATCCTAGAACACAGTGATGGCTGAGGGCCGGGAGTGGGAAATACAAAGGAAATGTGGGGGCTGGCTCAGAGAAACTGTTACAAAGGAAGAATTAACAAGACTTGCACAGTTTTATTGAGGGAACAAAAGAAAGAGTCAGGGATGATTGCTAGGTCTCAAGTCTGGATGATGAAGCAAATGCTGAGTATCCAGAAAAGGAGAGTCTTTTCACTGTGAAAGGAAAAGGTTTAGCAGATATATGAAAAGTTTACCAGGCAGGTAGCCTTTAACCTGACAGCAAGATATCCACTATGAAAAGTCTGTTAAACAGGTGCATAAATGAATATGGAGTTTGTGTCAGTACCAAAGCTTTGTATGATGTAAGGACAGGTGACACAATCACATTTAAGAATATTTTTATTAGAAAATAAAAATACTAGCTATTAAACAAATACAACAGAAGCGATATAGATAGTAGAAAGAAATACATTTTCATAGACTATTTTCCTAAGCTATGGTACTTAAGGAATCCTATCCATTACAACACTGAACGAATAAACTTCTGTAGAAATTCAACATATGGCCTATTTACATAACAAGCATCACAACTCCAAATTAGCCATTTTGATGTGTCAAGGAAATAACACCTTCATAGCAGACTACTTCAAAAAGGGGAAGAAAAAAGAAAGGTTTGTTTTTCTTCTATAATTAAGTGTACTAATTTTCAACAGTGCGTATTATGAAAATCATATTTTAATTGTATGATTACATGGTAAGACAGAAAGAACAGTGGTGGAATGAACTGATTAGTTGAATTATGCACAATCATTCAGAGATCAATAAACAGACTCTATCACTCTGTCCATATTATATATCTGCCCTCATGTCCTGTGTCTTATAAAAGCTACTGTTCTGTGTACAAAAATTACAGCAGCCATATGATTTAATTATTACAGTAAAATAACAACAAAGGGTCTACAGAATATGATGACTAGGAAAGAAGTACTACGGTACAGTGAGTAAGCAGTATCTATTTAATGCATACAAAACCTACAACCACTCATATATCAAGAAAGGTGGTAGAGTAGCTTCAATCCTACCATGAGCAACCTCAACTTCTATTTTATCAAATGTAACCAAAAGTTCCTTTCCCAGCTTACCTCATAAGATGCTGATTAAAATTGTGTAAAGGTATGAGAAAGGTAGAAGACAGACTACTGAGGCACATTCAACATAAAAAGCCATAAATAAGTAATTTTTGTTAATGACAGCACAATTCTATGATCATAGACTGAGAAACCGAAAAAATTTAGAAGTAAAAATGAGGCATTTCTAAAGATTAACTTCTGATGGAAAGTATATCCATGTGCACAGCAAAATTTATCTATGAGATGTTTTTGATTGGCAGTGCATCCAAGACTGCAATGGTGTGTGTGGCCAAAGCATTCTCTTTCCTGGATCATTACAGAGGTGGCAAAACAGCTTCACAAGCCCAGAGATACCTATGCCCACAATGGCCACTTGAAAATCAGTTTGAGCATAGAGCAGATCACGAAGACTTTCATTAGGGCCCTCCCTAAAATAAAATGAATACAAAAGGCTCTTGATCATTTTGCCTGTCTAAATAAGCACATTCAACTAACTTGAGTCCTAGGAAACCATTTAATATTTTCAGAGGCAGGGATTAAAGAAAGAAAGAAAATTGCCAATTAATGTACTCCTTTCCCAGATGTTGAGTTTTCACTATCCTCTTAAATATTGTCTGCATTCAAGCGATTGTATTTTTATGCAAATTATCTTTGGGGCTAATTTGTGTGTGTGTGTTTAAAACCACACAGATACAGAATTTTCCATGCTTTTTGTTCTGCTGCTCCACAAAATAGGTTTTTACAAACCTTGAGTTTAATCCAAAACTCTAATTAGAGACTGCAGCAGTAAATGCCTTGTCCAAATAGAAAATCATTCTCAAAGTTGATTTTTCCCCCAGTTAAAGATCCAACAAATATTATCATACACAGATATTTTTAAATACTACCCTTACTTAATAAAACTACCCCTATCCATTTAAGTGATACAATTTACATTATAAGGCCAACAAAATAGTTTATCTAGAAGGCAACTTTAGTCTTTATTTTAGTCTTGATTTTCAGAGTGTTTTTCAAAATAACTGGATCTGTTACTTGAATTTTTTTTTTCGGAATAAACCAATTTCTGACTTCCTGTCCCTTCCATATTGCACATCTGCTTTATCTCTAGAAAACATAATCAGAATGGTAATGAGTCGTTCCTTTAAGACAAACCAAAGGATGTCATCATAAAGGTCACACGACCTCATTCTTTCAAACAGTAGCACAAAGTCTCTTCCTTTGCATAGGTTTTAAAATTTCAGAGTCGATTTTTTTTTTCTTGAGGGGACTGGTAAAAGTTTCTAACAACATTTTTTGAAATTTTAAACAAAAAAGTGAAAAGATTACACATAACATTTTATGTAAAGAGGCTGTGTTTGAAGTTCAAGGTTTTTCACTACGTAGTTCTCAAGCTAGATTCTGCAATACACTCAAAGGAAAATGCTGTACAGAAAGACTTTGTGTCAAGTCTCCAAAACCTTGGCATCCGCTAACATCAGGACTGCTGGGAGCTGAAAGCTTAAGAAGTTCACAAACACAAATCAAACACACGCAAGAACTAGAAACCTCCACTTGCGAAGATGGGAGGCTTCGGTCGCATCCCGGTCCAGGTAAAGTCTCAGCCCTTCACCTCCTACGTGTGCAGTTAAGTAATTAACAACCGAACCGAGAGCGAGCGAACAGGAGAGTGCGTGCGAGCGAGGCCGATCTTCCGAGATTCGGAAAAGTCCAGAGAGCGGGAAGAACCCTCTCCGCACCTCCGAAACAACCGCCGTCTTGAGCTTCAGTCCGCGGCAGAATCCCGAGCCCAGGCCGCCGCCTGCGGACTCCGGGTCGCACCCGCCCAGATGCGGCTGCGCGACCGCTAGCTCCCACGGCCGGGTCGCTCGGCTTTTACTCCCGTCACCCCGCCTGCAACCGCGGCGAGTTCGCCGGCACTGGGGGCCGCTGCATCCCGTTCCCGGGGGCTCCCGGGGGCGCCCAGGGGCGCGGAGCCACGATCGAGCGCGGGATGGTCCCCCAGAGGCGGGCAGCTCTGCGGCTCGCAGCGAGAGGGCGGCGGGCGGGGATGGGTCGCACTCCGCTCTGCAAGTGGAAGGGGGCGCTCGCGCGGGGGAGGGCAGTCGAGGGACTACGGCCGATTCAGATCCGGGGCGGGCGGGTCCACGTCGGAGCGCGGCGGCCACACGCTTGCCTGGGGCGCGCAAAAGTGAGCTGAACCGGCACCTCCTCCCGCCCGCCCGCCCGCCGGCTCGCTTGCGCCGGCCAGAGAAAGGAAGGACCGCGACCTCCGCGTCAGGTCGGCGCCGAGCGGGGGCCACACCCAGCGACCCGGGAGGCGACGGAGGCTGGGCGGCCCGGGCTGCGGAACCTGCGGCCCGGACCGAGCCACTGTGGCGGCCGCGCAGGCCCCACCGCGTCCGTCCGAGTCCCGCGTACCGGCTCGGGCCCGGCAGGCAGGGAGGGAACCTCGGGCGGCGGAGGGCAGGGGTCCCGGGCTTACCTCTGCGCCGATCGCTGGGCACTCCGTCCCGGACCGGGAGACGGGGATCGGGGGCGCGGTCGCCAGGGGAGGCACAGCGGCGGTAGCAGCCCCAGCGGCGCAGAGGGCGGGCGGAGCGGGAGCCGCTGCCTGGGCCGCGCGCCGTCCGGAGCTCGCCCCGCGCTGCCGGCGCTCGCGGCGGAGGGCGCAGCCAGCTCGGCCCCCGACTGGATTCCTTCACTGACACAACTCCGGGTCGGCCCGCTCCACGCAGGGACACTCCCGCCCCTCGCAGGCTGCCCCCGCCCGCTGGCCCGCCGGCCAGCCCGCCCCTCGGTGTCACTCACCCAAGCGCACACACCCCGAGCCGGCGCCCCTCGCTCCCGCTCGCACACACAGCGCTGCTCACGCCTCTCTCGGGTTTTGTATCTGCTCACACGCACGTTCTGACACAGATCCCTTCCCTCCACACGCCCTCCCTAGCTCCTTTCCCACCCCACTTTCTAGAAGAATCCCCGCACAGCTTCCACACTTGCTTGCTTGCCCTACACCAACGTCCTCGCCTTTCCCTACCTCCACCTCACTTTCACTGTCCTTGTTATTGAAAGATTTTGTCACAACCCACACGTGTTGCAGGAGAATCACCCTCCCATATCCAGCAGAATGAACTTTGCTCCTCCAGGCACTGTCTACAGATGCAAGATGCTTCTCCTTTGAGAAGGTAATAATGGTTTGTGGTGCTGAGCCAAGCTCAAAATGTAAACAAAGGTAGCAGATTCCGAAATGATCTGAAGAGCTAGGCGCGGAAAAAGTACTGGGGCTCGGGTCTGACCTTAGAAACCGGGCTAACCCGGAGTGTTCCGGCCCCTCCCATTTACACTGGGCTCTGAAAGATGGGTTGCTCTAAACGTGACACTAAGTTCCAGATAGACACAGGGGCACGAGCCCATGGATTTCTGCCTGGGAGTACAGTAGTCAGGAGAGTCAAGGCAATTTCTCAACCATTATTCATCATGGAAGCACTTTAGATAACACACCTCTTCCAGAGGCAGTAGAGCGAAATGCAGGCAGCTCTCCAATTCAGTTTTTTTTTTTTTAAGGATGACTTCTTAGCTTCCCTTTTTCTGAATACCAATAATTGTTTCTCAGCGGCTCCTTGGATGTCAAAGTCCCTTAGAAATATCAGACCAGAGTTGGTTATGCGTCTCAGGCTGCAATCTCTAAGGGGCCGCGGAGTGTACAGCAGAATGGTATATCACCCCATGTTCAGGAATCTTAATTTGAAATAAAATACAAACACCTTTCTCACAAAGTTCTAATCTGTTAACATAATGTGCCCCTGTTGACAAAGCACAGCCCTGATAGGAAATAGAAGAGCTAAAAGTAGAGGAATATATTTTCTTATGTGACTTGTGGTGGTTCTTGCTACACTGGATGGGTGTATGAATCATGTAATTTATTTAGCAAGTATTTGTAAGTGCTTTATAAGTATTAACTTCATTTAATCCTTCAAACAACCCTATAAGGTAGATACATACTATTTTTGTCCTTTTCTGCAAAGAAACTGAAGAATGCAGAGGTAAAATAACTTGGCTAAATTATTAAGCTAGTAAATGGTGGAGGGAGGATTTGAACCTACACAATCTGGCCCTGCCTGTGCTGCAGATGGGAAAACTTGCTTCTAGAATCCATATTACATATAAAGGATAATTATATTGCTTATTAAATTCAGGTGGAAGAGGTAACATAACAATTTGCCTTGGGATTTGATACACTTTTTTAGGTCCTCTGGCAAAATATTTTAAGTTTTTTGGGTTTGTCCCCATAATTAGAATTCCAAAATGAATAATAAATTATTGCTTTCCTAGGAAGGGTTTTGGAAATAACATTGAACTCAATCTTCATTCCTTTCTTCTACCACTTCATAATCTGCCCAGGACTCCAAATCTAACTTGCTTAGTAAAGTCTGAAAGAAAAATGTTTTCAAGAACTGAATATGACCAGAGGGAAAAAAGAGTTTTCAGAAGCCCATACACGATGGCCTTTTACATTTGAGGGCTCTTTTTCAGTTAGTAGGTGGCAGCCATAAGAATAACTGGTATGTGTGTTGAGAGCAAAAATATTAAACCACTGAATTGATGGAAAAAACAAATGGAGAATAGGAGTGTAGTAGTAGCCACTGTACCACAAACTAGATAAAATTAATTCTCTACTGGAGATGGAGGCCTCGCCCATGACAAGACAATAGTAAAGTAACTAAAGAAAATAATTATAGCTTTCAAGAGTTAGCTATGGGACTAGCAAAAGAAATCAGACTTTTAAAAGTTTTATAGACAGTGAGTTTCAAATCAAACTTAAACCTTTTGATGTTTAATTTACTCTGGAAAAAAATGAAAATTTCTGTTTCTGGGAGAGAGGATTTAAAATACTCATTGAAAACTATGTAAAAACTTCTTGGACATCAAATAACTAAAAAAGTAGTATTTTGATAAGTTAAGCATAAATGATTTTTATACTTACATGGAGATAGACATGGAGATAATTACATGGAGACAGACAAATCCAAAGGCATAGAATATGAAAAATATATGTATTGTTGGCACCGGATATTGAAAATATTTGAAAAATTACTTTACTTGAAATTTTGATCAGGAAGTTCTCTGTCTAATGTTAATATGATTCTATTGTTCAAAATGATTCTCTATGATTATAATTCATAAATACGATTTTACTATTTTCTAAGCTAAATAGGGAAGCGAAGTTCTTTTCTTAAGCAAACAAACAAAAATCACGAGTAAACATTTTTCTGAGGGATGAACAAAACATATTAGTTTATATGTTCTAATATTTCCATACGGGTATTTTTCATCTGTGTCTACTGCTTTTCTGCATATTGTCACCTACAGTCTCTACCCAGTGTGCTTAATTGTAAGGAGAACAGTGACATATCCTTCAATGAGGTTGACTGGTTCCCTGCAGTATTGATTTTAGCAAAATGACATATTCCCTACTTTCCACCCATAAATTGTGCTGTGCTCCTGATTCTCTAGGCATGGTCACGCAGATCAGGATTCACATTCATGGAAGCAGCTCAGATCCCAGAAACCTGTTTCAGGCCATGGTCAGTAGTTGTCTCTACTAGAATTTTGACACCTAATCAGTGTTGGAGACAGGGAGTGATTTTAGTTGCTAGGCTCCAGGCCACTATTCAGACCTGCTGGTGAGTCTATCATCTAGCATTCCTTGACTGTGACTGGGTAGAATCTGGGTGATCTCCCTTAGGGAAGAAATGAATGTGTTCTCTCATTGTGTGTGGTATTCATTAGGGCTGTTCACAAATATTCCAGCTGTGCTTCCTTTGCAGCACATGATAGGATTGCACTTCCCCACCCTACTGAAGTACAGTGTAGCCCTGTGACTTGCTTCAGCCAATGAAAGGTGGATGGAAGTGATGAGTTGTCAGCTCTGGGCAGAAGAACTAATGCATGCATCACTACTTTTCCCTATAGTACTGGAGCCAACAAGGTGCCTGGTGGTGGTTGCTCCATCAGACTGGAATGAATGACAACAATGAGCAATGTCACTTCTGCTGATTCTTATGGATACGTAGTATGAACAAGAAATAAACCTTTGTTTTTCTAAGCCACTGAGATTTGGGAGTTGTTTGTTTCTGCAGCATAATCTAGCCTATTCTGATTTAAAATGGGCAGGAAGAAAGAAACAAATAATTACAGGGCACACTGTGGCAGAGAATGGCTAATAATTCTACAAATCTGTTTCTCTTTCTTCCTGGATGCACAACTAATTCACATTTCACAAGTGAGGCCAAGTGACTGAATTCAGACCAGTGAAATGTAGATGGAAGCTTTGTACTCCACTTCCAGTCCCCACTAATGGAAAACCTCCTGCATGGTTTCTCTTCTCCATCTGCTATGTGGGAACTAAGGACTCCTGAGACCCCAGAGCAGGAGTCAGCAAACTTTTCCTATAAAGGACTGTCAAGTAAATATTTTGGGCTTTGTGAGTCATATGTGTCTATCCCAACTACTCAACTCAGCTGTTTCACAAGAAAGCAGTCATAGACACTGTGTAAACAAATGGACAAGGTTGTGTTCCAATAAAACTTTATTTACAAAAACGCACTGAGTTGAGATGTCCTGTGTGCAATAATTTGCTGACTCCTTACTGAGAGGAGGGTAGAAACACTGGATAGAAGAAGCCCAAGTCTCTCTATGGTATCTACTTGCTGAACACCCACATCAAAATGTTATCTTAGTAAAAAAAAAAAACCAAAAAAAAAAAAAACCTTCTGTTGAGTTAAGGATAACAAATACACTATCTTTTTCCATATTTAAGAAAAAATCCAGAGGGATTAACAATCTACACAGAACTATAAATTCTAAAAGAAAATACAAGAGAATCTTTTACAATATTGGTTATCTTTATAACACTAGCTAGAAATACCTTGCTAAAAACTCCAGAAACTATAATAGAAAAGATTAAACATATTTGACTACCAAAAATAAAAAAAAACCCACAATATTTCTATACAGTGAAGGCTACCATAGACAGTGTTACTTAATGGGAGAAAATAAATGCAACATACGTACACAACAGGAAGAGGTTAATATGCAAAATAACAAATAGCTTCTAGAAATCAATACGAAAAAGTGAAGCAACAAAATAAGAAAATGGACATAGGATAGGAAGAAGTGATTCTTGATTCTCAAAAGAGGAAATGTATGCTAATAAGCATATAAAAACATAACCTTACCAATGATCAGAGTGTAAATAAAAAGATAACATTTTTTTTACTTATCATATTGGAAAAAATGTTTTAATATCAAGTGTTTGTAAGCGTGTATAAGAAATAACTTTTATACTGAAGTGATTGGAGTGAGAATTGATAAACATCTGGAAAGCGTTTGCAGTATGTATAAATACTAAAAATGCATATATTCTTTGTGCATTTCCACTATACGTAATCTATTCAGCAGAAATAAGTGTGCAAGAATATATTTACATTTATGTCTATTGTAGTATTTGTAGAGGCCTCCCCCTCAAAAAAAATTGGACTATACCTCAACATTTATGAATAGAGAAATGGTTAAGTACATTTGGTACATATACAGTGTGGAATAATAAGTAGCTGTTTAAAAACGAGGGAGATACTGATTTGTTGACATAGAAGAGTGTTGATATATTTTTGAGTGATAAGAGCAAGTCAGAATAATATGTACAGTATGTTCTCTAAAGGGGGGAGGAGAGCAGAGATCTATGTATCTTGAAGGATGTATACACTGTTGACACTGGTAACCCTGGAGGTGAGGGACTTCTATTTTTAACTTTGTACACTTTTCCCCCTTTGTATGTCATTTTTATAATTATAATTTCTTAAAACAAAAAGTAAACGGACGGAAGTCAATAGAGACTGAAATAAAAGCCCATTGTGGACACCGGCCAATGCCGAGGGGTTGAGGGATGGATGGGCAGAGCAACAAAGGCTTGCCGAAGACTTGCTGAGGCAAATCCAAAGAAATGAGTCATTCTCTTGGTGTCCCAATGGCAGTAGATTGAGTTGTTATGAACTAGAACCAGGGTTCTGCTTGGAAATTTTCCAGGAAAGTGGAAGACTTGGGGTGAGAAGAAAAGGGATAACTTTGCTGGCCAGAGGGCAAAACATGTTGGAAACAAAAAAACACCAAACAATGTCCTTTGGCTGAACTTGCATAGTCTCTACAGGAGCTAAATATTAGGTTATCTTTTCACTGCTGCAGATTTTTTAAGGTTAAAAACCTTCTCTTCTCAGAAGCTAATGCCTGAAATGATTATGCACCTAATAGAAGTTGGATTTGAGGGGTTTTTTGTTTGTTTGGTTGGTTGGTTTTAACGATTACATGACACCCTGCATTCTAGGAAGATAATTCCAGGTTCATTCAACCTTAGTTGTGTGCCAACAGGAAGATAAATGGCAGCAGTGTGTGTTATAGGTGAATAGGTTATCATTCATTCAGGATGTATACATTCATTTGTTCTTTGATGTGTGTTAGCATCTTCTGTTTACCAAGAGTAGTTTTGTCACAAATCTGATTACTAGTGAGCTAGAACATCTTTTCGTATGTTTATTAACCATTTATCTGAAGTCGTGCCATGTTGATCTGTTACCTAACAAAGTTTTATCTATTGGGTATAGCTTATACTCTAAATATCCCATGTTAATGTATATTACTTACTTTATAAACAAAGTTCTCCTGGAGTTGCTTTTGGATACTATACTAGAGAGTATAAAGAAAACTTGTATACCCAAACTCACTATGCAAAGAAAACTCAGGATTCCTTTGGGTCATAGCATTTGAATGAAACAAAGGCAGATTCAGCCACTTTTTTGGTCGGTTGTGCTTTGAGTGCTTTTGCCCAAATCTTCCCATACGTGGGACGGGCCTTGTCTAGAGTGGAACCTGAGACGTGAGGTATGCGTGTGACTGTGAAATGATGAATTAGTTTGCTCGGGCTGTCATAACAAAGCACCCCAGGCTGGGTGGCTGTCTTAAACAACAGGAATTTCTTATCTCACAGTTCTGGAGGCTAGAAGATGGAGATGAAGATGTCAGCAGGGTTGGTTCCTTCCGAGGGCTGCGAGGGAAGGGTCTGTCCCAGAGCTGTCTCCTTGGTTTCTAGGTAGCGAACTTCTCCCTGTGTCTCTTCACATTGCCTTTCCTTTGCATGCATATGTCTTCATGTCCAAATTTCTCCTTTTTATAGGACACCAACCATATTGGATTAGGGCCCACTCTAATGACCTCACTTTAATGACCCTGTCTCCAAATAAGGTCACATTATCAGGTACTGGGGGTTAGGACTCCAACATATCCTTTTTTGGGTGGAGGACTCAATTCAACCATAATAACAAAGTTCATAGTAAAAGTGGGGTTGGAGCTTGGGTCTCTGATTGGATACCCAGGATTTTTTATCGGACCCCACAAAACCCACATTCCAGGGTGTCATCCGTGCCCCCGTTCCCATGTTCCTGTTGATTCCTGAGCATTGCCCTGTCATCATAATTAGGTAACTGTGCATTTGTCTCCCTGAGGAGACTTACGCACTCCCTGTGAGCAAGGATAGTCTTTTGTTTCTCGTGTCTAGCACAGTGCCTGACCCAGACATGGGGAATGAATGGATGACGAACAATGAAACAGCGTTTCATTGCCTTCCAGATTGCACAATTAAATATTAATATCAGTGAATCTAGACTCAACTCTGTGAAACAAAATGACATGTAAACTTGAAAATGGAAAAAATCCTTATTAGGTGTGTCAAGGCACATTGTGGGTAGCAGCTTCTCCATGGGAAGATGGAATAAGAACATCCAAAACAGGGAAAGGACGCTTATATTCGGCTGCTTCCTAAACGAAGCAAGCTCAGCCAAAGGATACTGCGCCCTCCTTACATTAATGATGAACTTCTGATTTAAAGTCTAATTTAAAAAATTAGTGGAAATACATTTCTGTGGAGATTATTCTATGGTTAATAAACAGAGTTCATGCAGAAGGCCTATGGGAGCTGTGTGTTTTTAAAACCTGGGGAGGACAAATCAAGAGGGCAACTTCATAACAGCCTGTAAGGGGAAACAGGGATGTCCGCGAGCTCTTCTGTCTCTGTTGAAGACAGAACAAGAATAGTTTATGCTACAGCATGCAAGGATTCGTTTGACTATGAAGGAAGAATTTCCCAGTAGAATACTAAATGTCAGAATGGTTTGGATTCCAATGCAAGCCGTGCCTTTACATCTTTCTATCATTTAAATGAAAACTCCTAAGCTCTATTGAGCCAGCTTCTTGCCACAAGACCTTGGAAAAGTTACATCACTTCATCACTTCCTTACTCATAAAAATGAGCTTAATTTTTACAGGAGATTGAATGTGAAGTGTTACAGGCGATTAAATGTGAAGCGTGTAGCACAGTTCCTGGCATATTGCAGGCACTCCAAAAATAGCATTAATGATGAAAATGCTGGCAGATATTTATTAATTATTTACTACATGCCAGACACCATTCTAAGCACTTCATGTACTATCTCATTTTGGTTTCACAATAATCATGTGAGGTGGGTGCTTTTATGTCCATTTCACAGATGAGAAATCTGAGGCACAGACACAGTGAGGAACTCGCCCCAAATCTTAGAGCTAGTAAGTGGCAAAGCGCTAGTGCAAACCCAGCCAGTCTGTCTCCAGAGCCTGTGCGTCTAGTCACTATATTAGCAACCTCTACATGTTTATAAACGTAACTCTTTTAAAATAAAACATTGGCATACTCTTTAAAAATTCACAGGCTAGTGGTCCCTCCCTAGCCTTTCATCATCCTTTTTATTGTTTTTCCGTATCTTGAATGGTTTTATTTACTAAAATACTGCAATAAGTAATAATTAATTCCTTTTTCATGGTTATTAATCAGAGACATGTTAACAGAGCTCCTGATCGACACACAGTAACAGCATGATCTGAATTGATATAATTCCTGTCAAAGGCAAAGCAACTTGATAATTTTGGTTGGACCACGCAGCTTTATCACTGCAGTTTGCACCGGTCTTTCTGAAATATCTGTAATAATTAATTGCCTCTTTTCCTTCAAATGTTAAGTTCACAGAAGTTAAATGGCCTACATTAGCAGTTCTCAAAAAATGTGGTCAGCAGTTTTTTGGATAAGTGTATTTAGGGTCCAGAATGTATTTTCAAATTATCAAATGTTAAAAGTGAATGTTGTAAGGTAGGAGCCAAAATGTGAAATCGCTGGACATAGGTGAGCGTGAAAGGGTGATCAGTAGCTGAAAGCTAAGATAGACTGAAGAGATGAGGATCTGGAGTTAGAATTGTCGTGTGTGTGTGTGTGTGTGTGTGTGTGTGTGTGTTCGTGCACATACTGGAGCACGCACACATGCGTGCACAGGGGGCAATTATGGGGAGAAACAAGCAATGGTGAGCTCGTAAACCACCTTTCAGGAAAAAAAAAGGCCCTGATTGGTAGCATTCGCCAATTTCCATGTTGTAAATAACTTCTGTGGCCAATTTCAAGCTACCAACAGTTCAACAAGAAGTTATATATTTATTTATGTTTAATATATTTTTATATTTAACAATCAGCTCTCTCAAGCCTGCTCCAGCAAACTCCTAGAAATAACCAAACAAATGTGTTTATTACCAGCTTCAGGGTAGGGCCTGGAGATATTATTAGTGAAAATGAGCATCAGACCACACAGGTGAAGGAGAAAGTCAAGAACACTTAAGTCCTAAGAGGAAGTCTAAGACTTGTACCCAGAAAAATGATTCTGAGCCAAGGAGGACACAAAGAAGAAAAATTTCAGAAGGGAGCAATCTAGTTATCAAACTGGGAATGAAAGCCTTGGATACAGGGACATATCCTAGAGGTGACGACTGATTAGACAAGGAGATGGGGGAAGGTGCAACAGTTCAAGCAGAGTAAGGAGCTGCTTGCCACAGACCAGATGTGTTTCTGTCCAACATAATGACTGTCATTGCCCTTTGCCACCCTGGTCCCTTGTGCAATATGCTCACCTTCCTTTACCTAAGGGAACTTCAAGCATCTTTGGCAATACTGGAAAGTACTATTCACCAGGAATTCATAGACAAGAAGTCCAAGCCTGGTGTCAACAGCATGGACGCCCAAAATGGGTAATCAAGTCATTTAAACCATTATGCGGACACAGCACAGCAATAGAAACAATAGAAGCAGGCAGTATTTGGAGACTCAGGTGGATAATCAGCAGACGGTCAGATTTGTGGAATTTCATAAGCACATATTAGGGTCAGAGAGAGAAGATAGGACACTGAGCCACGGCAAGAGGGTGAATACAATACGAATGGCAAACATTTCTAAGCTGAGCAATTACATCAGAAACTGCTGGTTTCTACCCCAAATCCACCCTCTTCCTCTTACTTAGAACCTGTGTTTTTTTGACTGGTGCAGCAAGGTTTGGCCATGTGACCAATTGCTAGCCAATGATAAGTGGAAGTTAATAGGCGGAGCTTTTCTGGAAAGTTCTATCATAAGAGGACAAATAGCTGCTATGTGCCATTCCTCCCAGCCTCCTGTTTTCTCTTTCTTCTGCTTTTTCCTTGAAAGAAAACAATGGTGGCTGATGCTTCGACAGACAATTTGGGCCATGGAGCAACTCTGAAAGTAGAAACAATGTTAAGGATTTGTTCCAGAAAGAAAGACTCTTAGTCCCTGACCACTAAAGTGCCATCGTAAGAGTCCTGAACTGTCTACCTCTGGATGATTTTTACATGAGACAAAAATAAACTTTTTATTTTGTTAAAGCCACTGTTATTCCCTACTACGATACCAATTAAAATTTCTGTCTGGTATATCTAGCTAAGAAGCCAGGTACTAAGGAACAGGAAGCAGAGATGGGGATTTTGTTTCAAGAATTCTAGTACAAGGTGGGGAAGAAGGAAGAAGCATAGCTACTAGAACTAGGACATAAGATAAAAGCCAAACAAGCAACACTACTCAAAGGCTATGTCTTTGAAAGAGAGGGCTACTTAAATCCAAGTCCTAAAGACTCCCACCAAGCATTTACTTTCATCACTAAGCCACAGGCAGGGTAGCAGATGGTTGACAGACACCAGTCAAGAGCTTACAGCTGTAAGCAGAAAAGGCCATCTCAGGGTAGGGGTCCAGGTAGCCATTGTACTAAAGAGTGAACTACAGCAGTAGTGAAGATTTCAGATGTTTCAGTATAGTTCTTCTCTGGAAAATCAATCCACACAGTCTGGTGATCAAACTCTTTACGCTACCCTTTATCTAGCACCACAAACTCCCCCATCATATCAGGACCAGATTGCTGGATGCCTGAAGATAGCAAGGAGAGGATGGACCACTCTTTCCAGTGGCTTGAAGGAGAGAGATGGAGATAGAAAGAAATCAGGGACGTAGGGGTTTGAGTGAAGGAGAAAAAGAAGGATGAAGTGATGACTGCTATGAATTCTGATCAAAATTAGGAGAGTCTTATTGTGTTTATCTGGGGAAAAGAAAGAGCAGAGAAGTGAAAGCTAGAAGTCTAGACACACACGCGTCATCTTTTGATTGCTCCGGTGTGCTGTGAGTCCTGTCTGAGAAGGGATGATGCAAATGTCCATCTGCTTCTTTTCTGCCTCCTTTACAACAACCAAAGTGCGAGGCAAGAATATCAACACACTGGTGTCTGGCTTCCTGTCTATCATGGCATGCGAAGTGCTCCCACCAAGGTCACTAGAGACCTCTTCTTTGCCAAACTCAGTTGACATTGTTTACTCCTTATCTTCCATGGCCTCCTTGAATCATTTGACACTGTCTTCCTTTTGAGAACGCTCTACTCTGTGCTACCATTCTCAGTTCTCATCCAAGCTCTAGGATTGCCTGTTTTCTGTCTCACAGCGCCTTTTCCGTCTCACAGCGTCTCACCTTCTCCTGCCTTTCAAATGTTGGTGCTGCCAGTGGGGTTTCTCAGTTTTTTCATTCCTCTTTCACTTCTATACAATAGTCCCCTCTTACCCTTGGGGGATACATTCCAAGACGCCCAGTGGATGCCTGAAACCTTAGATAGTACTGAACCCTATATATACTATGTATTTTCCTATACATACATACATACGTATGATAACATTAATTTATATAAATTAGTCACAGTAAGAGATTAACAGCAATAATAAAATAGAACAATTATAACAATATATTGTAATAAATGTTATGTGAACGTGGTCTCTCCCTCTCTCTCAAAATATCTTATTGGACTGTACTCGCCCTTCTTCTGGTGATAATGCGATATGATAAAATGCCTATGTGATGAGATAAAGTCACGTGAATGTGGCATTCTGAAGTAAAATAAGGGTGACCTGAACACAAGCGCTGCGGTACTGAGACAGTCAATCTGATAACTGAGACGCTACTAAGTGACTAGAGGGTGGGGAGCGTATGTAGCCTGGATACGCTGGACAAAGGGACAGTTCACGTCTTGGGTGGTACAGACTGGGATGGCGTGAGATTTTTATCACACCACTCAGAACAGCACACAAGTTAAAACTTATGAATTGTTTATTTCTGGAATTTTCCATTTGATATTTTTGGACTGTTTTTGCCCATGAGTAACTGAAACTGCAGAAAGCAAAACTGCAGATAAGGGGGACGACCAAAATCTATTTGTAGAACACTTCTTTTGTGTAAGTTATTTTATTTGCTCTGTATATCCTAATTCCAGTATCTGTATCTTCAGCTCACAACTCTGTCATTGGCTCTAGACTTCTAAATCTATATTATCATGTCCCTCAAATAGCTTCAACCCCACAAGTCTAAAACTGGAACTCTTCAACAACTTTGAAAGCCTTTGGAGTATAGGGGTTACATCTCATACCTTTAAAAAAAATTATATATATACATATGTATATATATATATGTATATATGTATATATATGTGTGTGTATATATATGTGTGTGTGTATATATATACATATATATATATATATATATATATATATATATATATATGTATATATATATATAGTTTCAGTGCATGGAGGTATTCACAAAGTATTGTCAAATGACAACCTGGTTAGAATTTTTCAACAAACATGTTTGAATGTCACATTTAATATTTTATTGAGGTATAATTGACACATATTAAATTGCATACATTTAAAGTATACAGTTTGATGTTTTGACATATGTATGTGTACACCTGTTAAATTTTCACCACAACCAAGATAGGAAACATAGTCATGAACCCCAAAAGTTTCACCTTTGTGCCCCTTTGTAAATCTTCTGTCAGCTCCCCACCCTCACATCACTACCAGGTAACCACTGATTCAATTTATGGAAACTATACACTAGTTTCCATTTTCTATAATTTTATACAAAATGGACTCATTTATCTACTCTTATCTACATTATCTACTCTTTTGGGGGGGCCTGGTTTCTTTTACTTAGCATAATTATTTTAATTATCCATGTTGCTTCGTGTATCAATAGTTCATTCCTTTTTATTGCCGAATAGCGTCCTATTGTATTGTTATACCATAATTTGCTTATTCATTTACCTGCTGATTGACCTTTGTGTTGTTTCCATTTTTTAGCTATTACAAATAAAGCTGCTATGAGTATTCATGTAAAAGTGTTTGTGTGGACATATGCTTTCGTTTCTCTTGGGTTAAATGAATATGAATGGAATGACTAGATTATATGATATGTGTATGTTTGACTTCTATAAGAAATTGCCAGACTTTTCCTAATGTTTCGTATTACTTTACATTCCCACTAGCAGTCTAATTCCTCCACATCCTGAACAACACTTGGTACAGTCAGTAGTTTTAATTTCAGCCATTTTAATAAAGATGAAGTGGTATCTCATTGTGGTTTTGATTTGCATTTCTTATTGACTAATGATTTGAGCATCTTTTTATGGGCTTATCTCCCATCCATATATCTTCTTTGGTAAAGTGTTCATTTCTTTGCCCATTTTTAAAACGTGTTATTTTGAGAATTCTTTATACATTCTGAATACAAGTTCTTTATCAGATATATATGATTTGCAAATATTTCTCCCAGCCTGTGGTTTATCTATTCATTCCTTTAACTGTTTCTTTTGAAGAGCAGAAGTTTCTAATTTTCGTGAAGTTCAATTTGTTCTTTTATGGATTGTGCTTTTGGTTTCACATCCAAGAAATCTTTGCCTAACCAAAGGTCACAAATGCTTTCTCCTATGTTTTCTTCCAGAAATTTTACAATTGTAGATATTACATTCAGGTCTATGATTCATTTTGAGTTTATTTTTGTATATGGTAGGAGGTATGAATTTCAATTCATTGTTTTGCATATGGATATTTTATCTGTTGAAGCATAAATTTAAATAAATTATAAGAGTTTGTTCTTATTGTGAATCAGTAGAAGCCTTTACTTAAAATTTTTGTAATCAAGAATAATATGCCAACAGCTCAAATTAACTGCTTGCCTAATTTTAAAAGATATAGTCTTTATTTAATCTATTTCCAAGGTGTCTCATTGCCTTTTTTTTATAGTAAAGGACTCAATCAACATTATTTGTGTCTCATGTCCAGTGGGTTAATCAGATTAGCAAGTTTGAGTTCTATAAGCTTGCTTTGATTCAGAAAGCTCTTGGATCTTACAGGGTGGGAGAGGAATAATGAGAAGCAGGGTAGGTATGAAGTAGTGATAAATATGCCTAATTGAGACCTCATTAAAACGCTCATAGTTCTGAAGTGGCACATTAGGGAACCTCCAGTGTTATTGCATGAAGCATCTTTCTCTGTGGATTCTGACCCTTACAAGAATGGAATACGCTTAATAGTATGTGTATGTCCGTGTATTTCAGTAGGAGGCAGGAAGGGGATGGCTGATTACAGATCTTGTTTATTTCCATTTAGTAGAGAGAGAGAAAGACGTCCTGTGATAAATCTATCTTTCCCCCTTGGAATGGCCCACTAGAGTTTAATCAAAAATGTCTCAAATATCTGGAGTGGTCTGTGAAATCCCAAAGCCATTCTTGGGCTGGAGATGACAAATGACCTTACTCAGCCTGCTTTGAGATGTCTGTTGAGAGACATCTTACGTATTGTCAGTATTAGGAAGTACACTCTTTTTTAACCATTAAAAAAAGTATTCACTTTTTAAAAATGAGACACCATTTGAATTAGCATCCTGAGTCTATTTCTTCACTTCCCCTTTTGGTAGTTTCTTCTGCTTTTTAGGTGTCCAAGGATCTTATGCTTTCAATTGCTTTCTCCCTTCCCGAAAACTTAAATCTGCCAAGGATATATCTGAATGTATTATTTTTAACAGGGACACTTGCATATTTGTGGAGGACCAAGGCTTAACCAAAGAACTTTCTAAGGGTGAAATGTGAGGGCTCAGTAAGTCAATGGAAGAGCTACATCTTTGGGAAGCCATTTAGGCTAGGTAGTAGACATGTGCTGAATGTGTTGCTTCCAAACATCCATTTTCTACTATCTCATGCTCCATAGCCCCCAGTTTCTTTGGGAAGTCATATAGTTCCATAAAAGCTGAGCCCACCTCTAACTTCAGGCACGGAACCTTAACAAATTAGCTTTTTCAATGACCCTGGCCCCTGAGATTGGTTCATAGGTGAGAACATGACATGAATTGATTCAATGAGAGTGAATCCCAAGACGTGTGCAGAAACTATCAGAAGTTTCTTCTCTATTTCTCCAAGCACTGGACTAAAAATTGTAAAGGACTGGACTGAAATTGCTGCCACCATGAGAAGAAAGCTTCTGTTTGAAACCTGGGAGTGAAGCCAACATTGCAGATAGCAGAAGGGATAGACAATGAGAAAAGTCCTTGGTGATGCCATTTAACTGCTAGATCAAGCTTCACTTGACTGCTTCAAGACTGTTTCATTGTGTGAGGCAATAAATTTCCTTTTTCTTTTATGCCTATTATTAAACTGAAAGAAAGATCCAATCTGATATTTTAAGGTTGCAAGAAGCTGAGATCTGTTCAGGTTTCCTCAGGTTTATTAGGATATAGCACAAAGCCTCACCCAGTGTCTTGAAAACTCGAAAGGTTGTTCAAATTGAGCTTTAGGAAATCTAAAATTTAAAATCACCTCAGAAATTAGTATCTAACCCTATTCTAGTGCTTTACAATATTGATAGTTTAGCTTTCTGCTCCAAATGCTACTAGTTATCTGACTCCATTCTACTCTATCTCATTTAAATTTTGGTTCAGTCAGTCCATTACAATTCCAAAATCTCTCTCATACATCACTGGCACACATATAGATATGTGCGTGGTCCACTTCATCCTGATAGATACTTAAGATGGGGTGATTAAAAAAAAACACACACACACACACACACACAAGGACGAGGAGTAAGGAAGTTCAGCAGTAGGCTGTGGGTGTGGAGGTCACTTTGAGTTTTCTCAGAAGAGCGTCTTAAACACTATAGATGGGCTATCCAAGACAGTGCTTTCTGGAATCCCTAGAGGTATGAGTAGCGTAAGAAATCTGAGGGAGCTAGGAAGCTGAGAGTTGACAGGGATCTGACCACATATCTATAGGAACTTCTGGAATGGCCCTGATGGCAATTTCTGTGCAATCACAAAAATCACATGGGAATGTTCAGTGCCAAGTGGATGTGAGTGGGGCCCCTACAGTGTCTCATAACGACTGTATCAACCATCTTCCTTGCCCTTGAGTTCTGATTGGATTCAGTCCAGAGGGAGCCCTAGTGAGCAATGTAAGAAATAGTGGAGAATAAAGTTAGACTATTTATTCTCCTAGATCCCTTCCTGTGGGATTGCCTCAGGCTGGCCGTGCCCCTTGACCAAAGTTCACTGCTCTGTATTGTGAAGATCACAACTCCTCTCAAGGTGACCATTTCTATATGATTCTCTCCTGATGGGTTAGGGTAACCTCTCCCTGCCCTCTGCTGGTACTAGCTCTGGTCTGGAACTATCTCTTTTGGTTCTCCTATATCCAGATTTCACCCTCATAGGCAGCCCCCTTCTAAATAAATCTCAGTTTTCTCCTAGTTTGTGGCTTGTCTATGTTTTTTTCCCCTTAATGACTTCTGGTGAGCAGAAGTTTTTGTTTTTTGTGAAGTCTAATTTACCATTTTTTCAAATCAGTATTGTTTTTGTAGAAAATGTTGCCTATCCCTAACTCATGAAACTATTTTCCTAGGTTCTCTTTCAAAAGCTTTATGAGTTTAGCTTTTATATTTAGGTCTCTATCCATTGGACATTAATAGTTGTGTACAGTGTGAGCTAGAAGGTATTGTATTTTTTCTTTTCCCATATGAATAATCCAGTTATTTTAATACCATTTTTGTTGAAAAGACTCCTTTCACCATTGAATTGCTTTTATTGATATGGTTGGATTTATGTGTACCACTTTGTTATTCATTTTCTATTTGTCCCTGTTGTTGATTTGTTCTTCTAATTCTTTTATGCCTTCCTTTGGATCAATTGAATATATTTCAGAATTCCATTTTAATCTATCTATTGGCTGTTTAGCTATACCTCTTTGCAATATATGTTTTAACTTACTGTTTTAGAACGTATAATGTCTATCCTTAACTTTTCATGGCTCTCTTTGAGTTGTTCTTTACCATTTTATGTTAAATGTAGAAACCTTGCAACAACAAAGGTTTATTTACCCCACTTTGTACTTTATACTATAGTTGCCATATTTATTGCATCTCCCTATATTATAAATCTCAAAAGCAATGTTATCATTTTTGCTCTAAATTATATGCATGGTTAAAGGTTGAAGAAAAAAGAGGTTTTTATAATTACCCAGCTCTTTACTATTTCCAATATTCTTTATTTCTTTCTGGTGATAATTTTTTTCAAGTTTCCTTCTAGTATTATTTCCTCCACCTTACATTATGTTCTTTGTATTTCTTATAGTACAGAACTTCTGATGATTAATACTAATACTTTTTTTCTAATCTAAAACTGTCTTTATTTCATTTTCATAATTTCACTGGAAAAGTGTATGTATATATATTCTTTCATTACCTTAAATATGCTGCTCTACTGTATTCTGGACTCCATTGTTTCAGCTATGAAGTTAACAATAACCTAGAGGAAATGTGGTATTTTTCTCAGACTGCTTTCAAGATTTTTTTCTTTGTTTTTTATAATAGCAGTTTGACTGTCATATGCTAAGTATGGTTTTCTTCATATTTATCGCACTTGGGTTTTGCTGAGCTTCTTCAGTCTATACATTTGACTTACCAAATTTGGAAACATTTTGACCATAATTTCTTTAAATATTCTTTTCTGCTCCATTCTTTCTCTTTACTATTCTCCTGGACTCCAATTATAAATTTATTAGATATTTTGATATTGTCTTTCATGTCCCTGAGTTTCTGTACTCTATTTTTTTCTTTTCCTTTCTATCTCTCTTCATTCCTTACTTCCTTTCCCTTCCTTTCCTCCCTTTTTTCCTCCTGCTCCTCCTCCTTCTTCTCCTCCTCCTCCTCTTCTTCTCCTCCTCCTCCTCCTCTTTCTCCTCCTCCTCCTTGTCTCTTCTTCCTTACTGTCTATTCTTTAGATTGGATAATTCTATTGATTAATCTTCAAATTCACTGGCTCTTTCCTCTGTCATCTCCATTCTGTTCCATCCAATGAATTTTTTATTCCAAGCATTTTACTGTTCAGTTCTAAAATTTACATTTGATTTTTTTATAGTTTCTATTGTTCTACTGAGATTTCCTATCTTTTTATTCATTTTGAGCATATTTTCTTGCCACCAGTACTGGGCCTGAGGTAGCGCTACAAAAATCCAGGACACCTGGAGGCCTGCTGCCACCTGCTGGCTCCTGTAAGTTTCAGCCACTGATTAAGCCTCCTGTGGTATGCAATTTAGGTGAGGCAGGGTCTCGGAGAGTCGCTAGAGTGGGAAGAGTTGTGGTCACCAGGTTAATGTAGATGCTGGTTTGGTGCCAGTGCTGAGCCTGGAGCTACTCAGCAAAAGTCTCAGAGCACACTGAGGCCAGTCGCCTCCGACCTGGGGCCTGCAGACTCCACTAGTTTTCCAAGGAAGAGTGCAATGAGGGCAGGGCTGGCTGCTTTCCAAGAAAATGTGCCTCTGGCATTGGGGGAGTTGAGTGGGGCAGGGAGTCAGCAGTGTGGAGCGAGCAGAACTCACCAGACCAATCAGATTCGATTTGGCCTGTGGGGGTGGGCTCAACACAGGAAAGATGGCGCCCACCTGCCGGCTGCCCGAGATGAGGACCCTACACAGGGAAAATGGCAACTGTCCTCCAGCCCTTGCCCTGGAATCTCACACACCTCAGTCTTCCCCTGTGTGTCTCTGACACCACCCCTACCCCCAGTCATCCTTCTGCTGGAGCCCAGTGTGAGTGCCTGCGAATGAGTAAGTCTGTGCATGGGCCCTTCCCTAAGAGGATGTCTGGGTTTCCTGCAGCCTTCCATCTCAGCCAGTCAGTCAGAATTCCCACTGTTTTTCACAGCCACATGTTGTTGAGGCTCCTCTTCCTGGCATCAGTACTCTGGGTTGGGGAGGCTGGTGTGAGGCTGGGGTCTCTCGCTCTTTCAGGTGGAACCTCCCCGGCCAAGATATCCCTCCTGGTTCTCAACCGCCACAAGGAGGTTTGGGGTCAGCCTGTTTTGCGTTCCCATCCCTCCTTCCGGTCTCGATGTGGCTTCTTCTTTATATACTTTGTTATAGAACTTATATTTAGCTAGACTTCAGATGGTTCTCCAGGTTGATTGTTCTATCATTTAGTTGTAATTTTAATGTGTTCATGGAAGGAAGCAGGCACAGTGTTTTCTACTGCGCCATCTTGGATCTTCTGTATTGATTATTGTTTCTCTTGAAACTGGATCACAATTTCTAGTTTTATATGTTGGGTATTTGGGGCTGTGTCCTGGGCTTGTGATTATTATGCTGTGGAGACTGGATTGTATTAAATTCCTCTGAAGAATGTTGACTTTTTTTGTTTTTTTTTCTCATTTGGGTTTGGTTTATCAGGCAATTGCTTGCTTTACACTCGAATTTCAAACTCTTTCTTAGGTGGCAGTTTAAATCTCAGTTCAGTTTTTTTTTTTTTTTTAAATCTTTATCTAGAATTGAGGGGTACAGCAGAGCTTTGTGTAGAGTTATTTGGAGCTCCATATATTTAAATACTTTCTGGGATAATTCTCTCATTTCCTTGCATCCGTATTTCCCCATACTATGTATTCTGGTTTTCCAGGGCAGAATAACTTTGGGTTTTCTGTCAGAGCTCTAGTTGCTTTGCCTGGTGCCAACTGTAGCCTATCCCTTGACTAAAAGTCATAAAAATGGGAAGTTTACCTTAAGCCATATTCTTCTTCCAATTTTCTACTTTCTTCCAAAATCTCCCTTTTTTATTCGCTTTCTCTAAGCCTTCAGATAGTTGTGTTATTACAATTTTCCTGCAGTTTATAGTTATCATCTGTGGTCATAGAGGAGCTTATTCAGCAATTTCTAGAAGCAGAACATCTTAATTCTATGAATTTTTGGAATGTGTTCTCTCAGAGGACAGGTGATTTCTGGATTCCTGTTATAATAACTGGTTCACCATGAAATCCACTTACCTAATAATGTTTTGCATATTTTATGTTCATCTTCTCAGTTATTTCCTCTCAAAACTGTCCAAGATTTCTGTTAACACTTAGTACAGCCATTTCATTCTCCAAGGGGTACTTCCAAGTTTGTATTTTTATGGGCACTTTATTTATAGCTTTAAGAAAATGCTGTTCAGTACTTCTTGCATCTGAATTCTCTCCAGGGATGCCATTCCAGTTGGCTCCAGTCTTTCTCTTTTACATTTCTTTTGAGCTCCATTCACCTTTCAAAGGCTAGCAATGACTAAAGCATCACCCTGGTTCACACCCCGATATTTGTAAGCAGTTAGACTCAGGTACATCTCCCTTTCCGTACTGTGTACATTAAGTCTGTCCTCTAGTATCTCATTTTTCTCTTCATATATTTCTAGCCTGACTACTAAGATCACATTTCTCCCAAGGAAATTTGTTTCTTCCTCCAGCTTAATCAACCTGTATTTCTTTATTTTTCTTTTATTCCCCTCTTGCTCCTATTCTGCAAATAAGTCAAAAGCATATTTTATATTATCTTTTATTTTCATAAAAGAAATACATGTGTATATATGAAAAAATAAAGTAATATTACAAAGTTTTAACAAATACCAGCTAATCCTTGACCACTTTTTTTCCCTAGCCCTATCTCACATCCGCTCCCCAGAGGCAATTATTTTCAATTGTTTTACCTCTCTCTTCTGGCACTGTCCTCTATGTTTCTAAATAATATGATTAGACGGTTACAGACTGTTATTTGCTAATTTTTTCACCCTGTATATACTACTGTTGTAGTTTGGGTACACCTAAAGCAGACCTGGAATCCAGGACTTGAGTAAAATAGTTTATTTAGGAGATAACCCTTAAAAGTACAAGTAGGACAATGGGGAAATGAGACAGGAAAGGGCAGGAAGCCTGACCAAGGGTGCCTAGTAAGCCTAAGTGTATTGCCATTAGACACTGGGGCTTGGTCGTACTGGTAAATTCTGGAAGATAGTGTAGAACATGCCTTGGAAGTAGTTCCCCGAGGAGCAAGAGGCTGAGGTAGTTATTCTTTGACTCCTATCAGTTATTGGTTGAGGGATGCTGTCATTATCTATCTGGCACTTTCAGCTGCTCTATATGGAAGTCAAGTAGATTCTATTGGCCTGAGAAATCCTTTAGGCAAAGAATTGCAATTGCTTTCAGTTGGAAGCTATTGAATAGCATGCAGGGCAATGGGCAGTGCCAGGATGACAAGATGATGTAGGTGGGACTTCTAGAGCGTATTTGAATCAGTCAGGGTTCTCCAGAGAAAAATAACCAATAGGTATTTGGCTTCTGTGATTATGGAGGCCAAGAAGTCCCACAATCTGCTGTCTGCAAGCTGAAGAACCAGGAAAGCCAGGGCTGCAGTTCGAAGGCCTAAGAGCCAGAGAACCAATGCTGTAAATTCCAGTTTGGCCTGAGAATCAGGCACACTGAAGGCAAGAGATCAATGCGCAGCTCATGCAGCCAGGCAGAGAGCAAATTCACCCTTCCTTTGTGTTTTTGTTCCATTGAGGGTTTCAGTGGATTGGATGATGGCTGTCCACATTGGGGACCTCTGTTCTGAAACAGTCCCTTTTACTTTTCCTATTCTTTGCTTTCATCTTTGTAAATTGTCCCTTTGTAAATATACCCTCCTCAGATTATTTTAATTTGAGTAGGCCGTCTGTTTCTTGTTGGGGCCCTGATGAGAGAATGTGGTTTTAAACCACAGCTAAGTGGTTTTGAACTAGATTACCTACGCAGCTACCACCCCATAACTATAGGAGTTTTCCCCATGGAGGGCGAACCCCTTCTTCACAGAGGAGAATTTGTTTCTTCCTGAAGACTTGCCATGCCAAAAGCAGAAAGAACGAAGCTAGGAACAATTCAGTTCCTTACCCCCAAATCATCAGTTAGCTGTTTCATTCCTCCTTCCTTGAGGAGCAGTAGTGAAGTGGAATGAGGACAGACCCTCTCTTCTCAAAGAGAGTGGACTTTCTGGGCCAAGGAAGGAGTGCTGGGAGGAGCAGAGTGTGGTCTCTACCACTCAGTGAACCTGAGCTCAGCAAAACCTGCCCGTCTGATGCTTTCATGCTCACATAGTTGTGGGTTCACTTTGATGTCAAAACCTGGTAACAAACTGAAGTGGTAGTAGAAGTGGCAGTTTACCAGCAGCAGAGATAAATTAGAAAAGTTAATTACTCAAGATGTGTGACTAATATTAAAATAATACAGTTATTCCCATCACGACAGGGAATGCTTTCAGTCTGTATACTTAGGATTGCTGTTATTTTTTTGCATTATTATTTCTTTCCTTTGAATATCCTCTGAACTCACCAGCCTGTGAGCATGAAAGAGGCTGTGTTTACTAATAACATTCGACAAGTTTTATTTTCCCGCTGTGCTGCTCCCGGATTCCAACGCCATCCCCCATTGAAATCTCCCTGACTTCTGTTCTTTCCCTCCCCTTGGCAGTCCAGCTGGTATCTCATGGTCACTCAGTTCTTCTAATCTTGCTTTTCTGAGGTTTGTGAGGGAGACAGTTATTTGCCAGCCACTTGGATAGGGCAGTTTTTCACTGCCTCTGCTGCTGGTGTCCTTAGTGATGGCACCTTCATACTATCTCCTGAAGCTTCCAGGGCCTGGTGCCGACAAAGTCACTGAGTCTTCTGGGCAGAACTGTTTGGATGAGCTCTTCAACTTTGTGATGCCCTTGTCCTCTGGATCCCAAATAGTACTACATGAGCTTCAAGTCTCTCCAGATCCCTGGTGTCTTATACTGTTCAGGCTGCTATAAGAGAACACTATAGACTGGGTGGCTTATAAACAACAGAAATTTATTTCTCACAGTTCTGGAGGCTGGAAGTCCAAGATCAAAGAGCCAGCAGATGTGGTGTCTGGTGAGATCCTGCTTTCTGGTTCATAGATGGCCATCTTTTTGCTGTGTTCTCACAGGGCAGAAGGGGCTGGGGAACAATCTGGTTTCTTCTTACAAGGGCACTAATTCCATGATCAGGGCTCCACCCTCATGACTTAAGCACCTCCCAAAGGCCCCACCTCCAAATACCACCACATTGAGGGGTAGGTTTCAACATATGAATTTTGAGGGGGAACACAGAAAGTCAGTCTAGAGCACCTGGCTTCCAACGCTGAGCTGAGATTTCAACTTAGATAAACTTTCTGACCCTAAATCAGCTTGACTAGATAGGCTATGATAATATTCCTGGATCTGGGAAATTCCAAAAACCCAGTGGTCAAAAACAGTACTATATCTTTCTTCTCTTTGCCTCTTTTCCCACTCCTACTCTTGGAATACATATATTTAGACTCAGGAGCACAGTGGACAGATGAGCAGGTAGCAGACTATATAAGTAGCACCATCTAGAATTATGCAGCACATACTAATGCCACGTGGCCCTGTTATAATTAAAGTCATTATTGCTGACCTGTTGGCTATCTCCTTGTGGCTCTAGCAATCTGTTCCTTTATTAGGCAGCACATTAAATAAAACCAGTAGCTTAAAACAGTTTTATTCAAAGAGTGGACCATGGACTGGCGGCAGGAGCAACATCTGAGAACTTGTTAAAATGCAGATTCTCAGGTTCCACCCATACCTACTGAATCAGAATCTTTGGGGTTCGGACCTGAAAGTCTGTGTTTTAACGGGCCCTCTAGGGGGTTCTTATGCAGGTTAAAGTTTGAGAAGCACTGTTGTATAATCTACACAATTTCTTGAGTTTGGCTAAGTTTACAGAAGTTTAATGTAGTGAGATAAAACAAAACAAAATAATCATGAACATCTAAGGTATACAAACCTCTTGGAATATGGGGTCAAGAGGGAGTTTGAATTCAGTTCCTGGCCACCTTATCTTGGCCTGCATCTAACATTGATATCACCTGTAAAACGGAATGGTGATAATGTTAGAGAACTTACTAGGTAGTTGTGCAAATCAAATGAGAAATTAATGTTCTGGTTCTTTGCTTCCAAATGTCAATAACTGTTATTAATAACATGACTTTTAGGTCACTTGCGTCCCATGTATTAAATTTCCACTCTAGTGAAGTAGAATAGTATGTGGCACTTCCCCCAAAATGCTAACTTTCAATCAGTAAAAATGCCACTAACATTGCTATTGTGGATTTTAATATTTGAATATATTTAGTCATCTTTTATCTTTGTTTTTCTCTTTATACACAATTAAAGAATACCCTTCTCATACTAGATTTTCTACAAATTGCTCCTGGCAGGGGCAAAGTTTTGGATTTTTTTTCCTTACAAGAATGAATTTTTAAAAACTTTTATCTTGGTGACTCTTCATTACTAATCAGGATAAAAGAAATTTTGCTTCTCCTCTAATTTCTGTTTTATGATAGCATGCTCAGACAGTTTCAGTATACTTTAGAGGTATAAATTGGTCTGTTTAAGTGCTTTTTTTTTTAATTGCTATTTTTGCTATGGACTTATTAACAATTCAAAACTTGAATTAGGGGTAACCTAAAAATGTCTTACTTTAATTTATGTCAGTGAAGTCTATTAAATACAAATAAAATCCGTTTTTGCAACACTCAGTGAAGAACGTATCACACCTAATGCAAATGTGTTCTCAGATTTCTTGAAAACTAAGCTGAACAAAGGGGGACTAAGTAAAATGTAATTTTAATATTACATTGATATGACAGGATAGGAGAAGTAGAAGGGTCAAATGCTGAATACATTTTTAGTTATCAGGATGAGCCCAGGAGGTTTCATTTTAGTTATACACCAGAGATGATGTTTTTAGGGTGTTCAAATAGTCACTATTCAATTTGAACTTAAAGTAGACATTGAAAAAAATCTTCATGAATTCAGTAAAATCATCAGATTTCTGCTAAATCCTTAAAGCTCATTTATATTTCCCCTTTGTTTTACTATAAGCTTTTTTTGTCTATATTAAAAAGAGAGAATATATTATATATATGAAAGAAAATAGCATACGAATTAGCACATATACACATAATAAATGTTAGTTTCTTTTCTTTCTCTGTTGTATAATAAAATTAAAGAGACATTAAATTTCTCATTACATATTTATCTAGGCTTTCTTTAGCCACTTTTAAAACAGTGTGTAAATGTGCTTGAAAAATGGAATTAAAACTCCAGGGAAACTTAGAGCTATATGAAGACAAAATTTTTTTTTTTTTTTTAAAAGAGGACAAAATCTTTTAAATGCTATTAAGTGCTTAAAATGTGTGTATGTTGTTGATGCTTACGTTTTTAACTACTATTTTCAGGTATTACAAATTCACACATAGAGTTCAATTCAGCGGAAAGCTAGGAGCCTCAGACGACAGATGAGCAAGTCAAAAGGAATTCATATTTAAAATACAAACAAAAATAATGTTTTTATTTTTAGATCACTAGCAGAAATTCTATACCAGAAAAATATTATTGAAATGACTAATCCTACAAGTCATAGATTTGTGAATATTTTGCTTCTTACAATTAAAATTTTTTGACTCATATAAAATGATACAAAGATTCAATGTTATAATCCTACAACTTACAATTAAGCGCATTAAAATGCACAACAGCTGTTATATATTAATGGCATTTTTGTGTGTTTCCGTGTGAACATGTTTACGACACAAATAGATCATAGAATGTTCAGCTTTCCTAAGTTTGGAAATGCATGGCCAATTTTATTCCCTTACAAATTGAAATTAGGCTCTCAAGTTTCCAGGCTTGAAGAGAAGAAATGAAAGTCCCCAAAATACCTGCAGAATAGGTACGTACCTGATGGTGATCAGGGTTATTTAGTATTTGGGGCAAGGCAGAGCAGAAGTTATATCCAAGTAAATGGCAAAAAAAAAGTCACCTACCCTGTAAGTACACATTGTGGCTCATTATGCAGCCAAATGCACCAGAGCGGCTCCTCCTTCTCTATTTGATCATTTAGGCTGAAGTCTTCAGTAGGGCCAGAGAGTCCTTTAGATCAATCTGTTTTGCTCTTTTTATCGTGCAAATGAGGCTCAGAAAGGTTAAGTGAGTAGTTCAAATCACAAAGGCAGAAAGTGGAAGAATGAGGTCTTGAACTCTGTACTCTCTGTTCTTAATGCTTTCCCCATTTTTTCCGAAAGCTATTCTCTATATTATCAGTATCACAAATGCTGCCTGAGGGCTGAAGTTAAAGCGTGGCTCTCTGTCAGTGTTCTCTAGAGAAACAGAAACAACAACATATATATATATATATATGTTGTTGTTTCTGTTTATATATATATATATATATATGTGTATATATATATATATACACACATAGTGCCAAAAAAAATGTATACACATTTTTTAAGAAAGAAAAAAACTGTATTAAAATTGTAATACTCAATATATACTGATAACAAAAGATGAATACAAGTCATGTGTATACATTTTTTTTTTTTTGGCACTCTCCATATATATACATGGAGAGAGAGAGAGAGAGAGAGAGAGAGAGAGAGAGAGAGAGAGAGAGAGAGAGAGAGAGAGAGAGAAAAGGAGAGATTTTAAGGAATCGCCGACATGCTTATACTCATAGAGGAGGCTGGCAAGGAGACCCAGGGATGAGCCAGTGTTACAATTCCAGTCTGAAGGCCCCTTGTCTGCTGCAGAATTCTTTCTTGCTCGGGAAAGTCAGTCTTTGTGTTCTACTCAAACCTTCAACTGATTGGATGAAGCCTGCCTACACAATGGAGAGCAATCTGCTTTATGCAAAGACCACGGACTCAACAACACCCTCCCAGAAATACCCAGAGTAACATTTGACCACATATCTGGGCACTGTAGCCCAGCCAAGTTGACACATCAAACTAACCATCACAAGAGTCCTGAGGTCCAGAATTGCTCAAGCCTGTGGAGTCTTATTAGTTACAGAACTGTTTTTCATCTGGGCTTCTGACATTTAGTCTCCCATGGGAGATGTACTGAGCACTAGAATTAGGTGATGGTTTTTCATAAATTCTAATGTGGGGAACAAGAATGGAAAGGAGCTGGCTGGTAGTCAGAAACGTGAATTATCCTTCACTACACGCTGAAGGTGAGAGTCAGACAGCAGGTAGTTGGGAACCACGAGAAACTCAATACTCCTTATGTAATGTTATGTGTAACTATATAAAATCACAAAGTCATAAGCAAACTCAAAATAGGAGAAAAGAAATTAAATCATCTGCATAAATTTCACCTGCAGATACTCTCAAGTTTAGGCCTGGAGTGAGGATTTCACTAGAACGTCCAGTATAGACATGACTAACCAAGGCATGGGGCAGGGGTGGGCGGGCTGGCAAGGAACCAGGCTCAGTTGGGAAGCTGGTCTGTTCTGGGGAATCTGATTTATATTGGGGGCAGGCTTAAGCTTTCAGACTTCCAAATAAGCTGAGAAAGCAGGATATCAAGAAGTGTGTAATTCTTTCCCATCCGGGTGTTGTCAGGGGTTTCTGTGTTTTACACAACTCAACCAAAGCAACTTCCCACCATGACGAATGTGTGATCTGTGGCAAAAATTCATATTAAAAGCCCATAAATCCATGAATTAGTGATTCTGGAGGTTTTCCTGTCACAATGCTGGGCAGTAAATTCCCATGCACTGAGTCTCTCCTATGACCTGTGATAATGAAGAATACAATATGTATGAGTATTTGATGACCTCAGATAACCCCAAACCTAATTTTAAGTTAAAAGCTTTTAAATTTTCAACTTCCTGCCTCATGAAACAGCTGTTCTTTTGGTCAATTCTTCCTTTAGGCCTTCCTTTGCAAACCTTGATGGAGGCAAAATGGCATACACAAATGTGTGCTCTCTTTCAACACATTAGAGCTGATTTACTGGCAAGGTCTTATTTTCGGGGCAACACGGTACTAGAAGTATCACTGAAAAGTTGTATGTATGTAAATTATAAAAATTAAATGCCCCCAAAGTGAGGGAACTTTCAGTTTAAAATCATCGTGAAGTAAGGGAAAGGGTATTTGTGTCCTAATTTAGCTGCCTTTATAGTTCTGACCTTTACAAATAATATTTGCCTAAATTAGACAGTATTGGGCAAGAAATACAAATTATTAAACACCAACTAAGTGCTAGGTAGTATGCTGGACATGGCATAGAGTACTCAATGAGAACAAGATGTATGGATGTCTCTGCTTCCCAACAAGTATTTTGCAGCCCAACACCAATGTGAAGGATAGGCTTTATGTTTCTAAGGAAAGGCAAGCTCCAATATTTAGCACAGTTATGGAACATTAAACATGTGATTGCTTAAGACAGAGCAATGAATCACGTTTCATTTCCCTGCCTGAACAAGAGAAGCGACTCTTTGTCATGCCTTCCCTTCATGCTCAGCAGATGCTGGCTCCCCCAAAAGATAAAGCATTCTTTGTGTGCTGTGCCCTCGGCTTCCTTGGGTATTGGATGGCAGCTTCTGTACGCAGATGTTGAAAAATCTTTCTGAGAGTGTTTACATAGTAGTTGTCTCTTGAGCACATGTTTATTTTTAGTGGTAAATTATCAGAGCTTGTGAGGCTGAAACCTCAGCTACTTTTTGCATATGTTTTCAATAGCTGAATTCTAGACCAGGGAACCATAGACATATCAGCCATGATGATAGTTTCCAGACCTCATTCTCCCGTCATGCCAGGTAATTGAAATCGGTTAATGACTTCCCTATTTAACAATGGTCAGGGAGGACCCACAGAATGCTTATTTTCAGATTATTCATGATTGGAACCTATTTGTTCATCACTAAGATGAATGAGCTAAAATATGTCTCTTTGTGAAGGTAGAAACCTTAGATCAGTGATCTCAATTCATCTGCAGAGTCAGAGCAAAGAAAAAAGGTCAAGTCCTAAGACCTGAGGACAAACTGCTCAAATTGCTAGTAGGGAGGTGAAAGCTGCCATGGATCCTCAGGATTCCAAGATGCTGCTTGATGCATCCTTGATACTGATGGAGAGTGGCAGAGATTGCTCCAAATCCTCTGGAAGAGACCTGGGAAGCACAATGAACTCAACCCAAGAGAGCTGTTTTTATGATCACAGCAAATGAAGAGCAGGGCGTCTGCACCAGGTCCTTGACTTTGCACCCGGTTACCCTCAGAGATTTAAGGATGCAGCTCCACTAACTGCAAAGTTTAAGGGAGTAATAGATTATTTATTTTCTTTTTAAAGTCAGGACTCTTGGTTCCAAGCAGATACTCAATCTTAACTTCTTATACTTTCAACATAACTTCTCATGCTGCTCCTTTAACGTTCAGTTACATCAAACAAACAACCCATCCCTCACTGGATACAGGCAAAATGTTTTGCTTATGTGTGTGTGTGTGTGTGTGTGTGTGTGTGTGTTTCACACAACTGAAAGTCTAAGAAATATATCCAAGAGTTCAAATGATGTCATCAGTGTCCTGTGACTCTCTCCATATCTTGACACTGCTTGTTTTTTCTTGGTTTTATTCCAGTGTCAGACTCTTTCTACATGTTGGGCAAGTTTCATATAGTCCATAGTTAGAAATCACAGTTGAAAAAATAGCTTCTTCTGGTGTCCATATATCAATCCCAAAAGTGGATCCTGATTGGCTCTACCTGGAGTACATGTACCTCTCTGGACCAATCAGTATGCCTTGAGGGACATGATTGATAACCTGAGGAGTTATGTGCCCACTCCTATGGCCAATGGAGGCAGGGCTGTGTGATTAATATCTTCACAGTGATCTCACCATGTATGGAAGAAGTAGATTCTCTAAGGAAGGGATGATTAAGAAATAAAAAGATGCCCACCACACCATATAAATGGTACATAAAACTCTGATGCTATTAAAAATAAGTAGATTACAATTGTTCTTCTTTTCTATTCATGCTCTTCCTCTGCCATTCAAGGAGATCCTTGATACTATGTGGAATGTATGGACTTGGGATAGATCCAAATAATTCCTGGACTAGGTACCAACCTACACCTAAAAAACCTTAGGTTGTTGCCCTGATTAAGCCAAATTCTTCTGGGAAGATAGCATCACTTCCAGTGATGTTTGGTAGAAAAAGATGGAGAGAAATATAAGCTTTTTAAGAGGTAGCACTTGGTTTCACTTATCTTTGTTTCTGCGATAACACTGAGCAGTGTCTAGCACACGGAGACCTTAAATCATCATTTGTTGGATTGAATCAAGTTGGTTAAGATGTCTTCTGGGGGCTTTGTCTGTTCACACCTAAAGAACCTACATCCTCTGAGATCTTCTAGTTCCCCTAAACTCATCCACACCAGCAATTACATTTTTTTTTTTCTCCTGAAAGAATTCCCTTTAGCTAAAAGCCTTGGAAGAGGCCAGGCAGATAACATATGAGGTCAGCACAGTGTAATGGCTAAGGTTTTAGAGTTAGGCCTGGTTTAGAGCTTTCCAATGTTTAATAAAATTTCTAATAAGTTGTATTACCTCGGGCAAGTTATGTAATCTCTTGGACCCACAGTTTCCCCTGGTTTTACTATCCTCAGTGAAAGGATAATATAATAATAATAATAACAATAATAATAATAATACCTACCTCACAGATTGATATGAGGAATAAATGAAATAATATTTGAGAAGCCTGGTGCCTAATAAATAGACAGATATTGTGGTTGGTTCTTGATACTGATAGGTACTGATAGATGGGCCGAGAGGTGGAAGAAGTACCTAGGGTGGTTGGATGGGAAACTTGAGTGTTTAGAAGCAAAAGTCATGAACTGAAGACTTACCCACAACAATGTATTTATGTTGTTGTGACTACGGAAGCTAAAATAATTGCTGGGAAAGATGTGTCTATTAATCAGTTAGTTGTCTACCCATTTTGCTTTCCTGGGGAGAAGCCTCACAATATTTTTTTTATCACCATCTGGTGGCACCATAACTAAATTGCAGGAATAGCTGTCAAAGTGTAACAACAATCATCTTGAGATTAAATGCCAAAAAACTAGTCCCAGAGGTGAGAACAGAGTTGAGAGGTCATATTATTAGTGGCATTCTTATTAAGCCCAAAGATCCAGTTATAAACTTCACTAGAATACGAACATTTCAGAGAAATAGCTTAGTATTTAACCTTTCTCTTACAGTTACTAGAATGTAAAATGTCCCTCCAGAGATACAACCCTCCACCCCCACTCCATGGCTTATGTTGAATTAAGTAGTATGATATTTGAGGAAGTTTTACATTTCTCCCAATGCAAATCTATTTAAAGGTCAGCTAAGCTCAATTAAAAATAAAAGCCCAAAGTGGGCCTGTTGCTAATGCTTTATACATCCCATTTATAAAAGGACTGGTTGGCTTATTACTGCATATTGATATTTAAGGCCTATTGGTATATGTTGATTATTTCTGTATCGGCCCAACTGAGAATTATGAATTGTGTGGTTGTCACACAAACTTATAAAGAATTGGACTTTGCAGAGTTTTGGACATATTTGGTACTGTGATTTTAAAAAGAATAAAATCTAAAATAATATGGAGACAAACTCAGTTCCATATTAGGCCTCCATCGATTTACACATGGTACTAGGATTGGCCTGGGACTGCTTCTAGCTCAGACTGTCTGTATGGCTGTCTTTCCTTCCTTCCCATAAGTCCAGGAGATCAGCCTCGTTTCCTCTAGGAAAATAGGAAATGCACAACTTGAGGTAATGGCAGAGAAGGAGTTTTTAAAAGATTTTTTAAAATCTTACAAAATATTTCTTTGGCTGTTGTCCCTGCTTGATAATATCTGATGACTCTACCTTTATGAGCAATACACCTCCTATAATCTATGGCTAATACTTTAGTTAATCCTTTCCCTGCCAAACCTCTCAATTCATCATTGATTACCAAATGCTGATGACACTATTTCCTCCCAGTCCACCTGACTAGAAACTTGAGCCATCCTTGACTAGTGTCCTTTATGTCAAATTGATCACCACATCCTTCCCCAGGAAATATCCAAAACATTTCATGTGGTTCCATTCTTTCTCTCCAGTATCACTGTCACCGTCTGATTCAGACACTAACTTATTTTCACCTGGACTTTTGTAAGAGTCCTCAGTGGCTTCTCCTTTCTTTTCTACACTTTTCTTTCCCATTCATTATTTGAAGATCATCAAGATATATGTTTACAAAACACCGATATGATTATTTATTCCCTTGCTTAAAAAACAAAAACAGTCATCCAGATTTTTGTTGATAACATAATTGTAGTCCATGCAAAATCTTATCAATATTTAAGGATTCCATCATACAAAGAATTGAGAATCATTATATTAATATTGCAACAAGGTTTATGGAAAGCTGAAATTTAATAAAGCAAGATCAGCACAAACAATTTATTAGAACTTGACCTAGGAGACTATCCTTTATTGCACTGAGAGTGTTATCTCAGAGCCCTGTTAAAATCATGATTTCTTATAGAGATATATCATTTGTACCTCAAGATGGAGACTTAAAACATTAATTGATTAAAAGCTAAAGAAGACTGTATTATTAAAAGTTAATTGAGTCTTTTTTCTATTCAAAATCAATTAGCAAGATTAAAATAGAAAGTGACAAAGATAATGAACTACCACTATTCTTAGTTAATTCCAACAGATTATATTACATACTTTCAACAACAAAATAACACATATACTAGTTTTTAGTATTTAGAAGCCTAAAAGAAAAATTTTAAATGCAGTAATGCTTTTTCATAAATTTCTAATTATGGTAGAATAATATGGTATACAATATAAATAATTAAACAAACGATTTATTTTAGACTTCTTATTTTTAGAAAATATTGTTAGTTATACCCAAAAGATTATACGTAAGTTACAGATAATACAATAAACAATGAATCTGCCACCCAACTCAAAAACAAGAACATTAGCTATGATTTCCACATATCTATTTGTTCTTCCCTGTATATCCCCCATTTCTCCTGCAGAGGTGACCCCATCTGAGACAGTTAGTACAAAGAGTGGTCAGAGAAAACGGGTGATAAGATGAGGTTTGGGAGCTGGATCACACACCTCCCCTGTTGGTGATGAGGTCCCTATCACTGTTGGAGAAGGAGTACATATAGTACCTGGCCCAAGGTGGCAATCCAGTAGTTAACATTCTCACCAGAGGTGAATTGGGGTGTTGTACTAGTGGAGTGTAACATACTAGCTGGTGTGACATAGCAGACAGTTGAGAAGTGTGTGGGGCAATAGTAACTCTAAGGCAATGGGATTGGATGGCTATTACTAAGCACTTTTGATGCCCTAGAAAAAGCTATAAGTGATGAACAAGCAACTGAAAAGCTAGGTATGAAAAACAGAGGTCTTCTCTGGTAGCTTACAAAGGAGCTCTCATCTCCTGCAGCAGAAGCTCAGAGAAAGCTGAAGACCGGGCCCAGGCCTAGGACTTAATCAAGTGACCAAGTCCCAGAGAAGGTTAAACACCCAACTAAGTCAGGTCTGCTATGTCAAGGTCAGGCACAATTTGGGGAAAAGTGGGGCTCCACTTTGGGGATGACGAAATCTGGGTGAATCACCCATCAAAATGAGAGTGCACAGATTCCTGAACCCTCTGAGCTTTCAGAAGTGCCTCACCCTTCCCTATGGAGAACTAGCACACCCCACTTCCTTGAGACAATGTACTGTCTCTCTCCCACACATCAACAGGTACCCCCTCAGGATCTATCCCTAACCTCCCTCCTGACCACTTAGCCTATAATAGGGTTAAGTCATAGCATTAACCAGCTGGATGGGGAACGTTGGGAGACTGATAAGGGAAACCAGGGACTATACAAGACCTAGCTAGCAGGTACCAGTATGAGCAAAGAGTATTTTCCTAGGATGAGATCTGAGTGAGCTTGATCAAGGAGACAGGGACATAAGACTACGTAAGGCAGAATTTCTCTCTCCCAAGATACAGAATTTCATAGCACAGCATGGACCTCTGGAGATAGCGCATTAGTATAGCTCCTAGAAACATGGAAAAAGTGATGGTCCACATGAAGTTGAAATGCCCAAATGGCAGACGGTGGAGGAAACAATTAAAAGGCTTAGTGAAGTGAGCGTGGAGGCCCACCAGTAGATTATGTTCCGTGGGAATACCCAGAGGATATACTATCAATGGCCATTGCTGGTGAAGGGGGCACCAGCATCACTGAAATGCTCAGTGGTCACTCTCCTTTATAGTCCAGAGCTGGACTAGGAGAGGCCAATATGGATCTAGGCTTGCTAATTAACAAGGGCATGACAGGACCCTGTCATAATGGGGGCCAGATAGACACAATTTTGTATGAGTGGCTAGATTGGCAGCTAAGGGAACCTCTTCTACAGAGACTTACAGAGATGCTTAATAGAACATGCCATTTTTAGATGCAAAATACATGGGCAGCTGACAAGGGTACGACTCACCTTGTACCGTATGAAAACAAAAGAGAGACTAAAGACAGTAGCCTCAATAAAATGTCACAATCCTGGGTTTAATTTCTGAACTGGCACAGGTTTTTAAACCTAGAATCCAAAAAAGTGAAGAGAAGACCAGTTGCACAGAAAGAAGAATTGGACGTAGCATGAGAAGGATGTGTGGTAGTGATTACCCCAGAGCTTCCCCACAGGGACCTATGACCATTTACTCAGGTAACTGTATACTTGGGAAACGGCAATATCCAAATATTTTAAGACCTATTGGCTAGAAGATGTCATCATGGCCTATTAGTGTGGAGCATACTAAGGCCAAGTAATAAATGAAGTCCTGGCCAAAGCCAACCTACGGTGAGGCCCCTGCCTGCATGGACTCACTGGATCATCTTTTGGTCTTGGCATGTACAGTTGGAATTCCTTTACATGACTGTCGGAATAATCCCCACATTAGAGCTTTTGTCTGCTGGGAAAGCGAATTGGAAGCCTTTGGATCTACTCCTCCCAGGCAAGAGAGTAAATCAAGAATACTATATCTACATTCTGGAGGGGGTGTGTGTGTGGTAGTGGAGATTGATGTCACCTTTAATGATCTAAAGCGGGCTTGGTAAACTTTCTCTGTAAAGGTCCAGGTGATTAGGCCTCTCTCTGCAAAGGCTTGACCTATAAAGGTCAGGCTTTTGTTGGGCTTTATAATCTCTTGCAGCTACTCAACTGTGCTTTGTAGAAAAAGCAGCCATGGGCAAATCATAAACAAATGGGCTGTATTTTCCCCACATATAATTTGCTTCTGCTGGTGGTAAGGAGGCTCTATACCTGGGACCACTTCGGCCTCCCTGAGGTCTCAGCTAACACAGGGAGTCCAAGGGCCCTTTTACAGTTGCCACAGTAGGCCATGCCATTGTTTAACCTATCTCAGGTAACCCTGCCCCTTCTAGTTGCCCCAGCTCCTGGCAATTCTGGTCTTAGGTTATTTGGGAGGGAGGATAGAGAAGGATCTCTGAACACATACTCTATTTCTTATGAAACCAGTCATGTCTCAGAGTGTGTCTTCAATAGGATTTACGTAGTTGTTTCGTAGCAGGAGGAATCCCTCAGAGCATCTAGTCAGCTATAATGTTGGAAGTAATGAACTTTATTTTTTAAAAACACAACAGATAAGGAACACGTAAATTTTAAAATCAGCTTGAGACCTTCGTTCTTAGTAGATATGATTTTTGCTGAAACAGAAATATCTGCTAGTTGTTATATATGCTATCTTACTTTCACACATATAAACTGGTATTTCTCAATATATTGAAGTAATATTGATAGAAATTGGGTATTATAATATTGTATCCCTTACTTTGAACAATTTCTAGTATTTGTCTTTGCACTAAGCTGGAGAAGGTACTAGCTGAAGCAGAAGGTAGCTCACTAATAGCCTCTGTAAAAAATGTCTGGTTTTTCTGGGTGTAAGTAACTCCTTTCACTACTGTGATTTTAAATCCCTCCTCGTTGGAGATCACGTCCTTTCATAGGGATAGCGCAGTGCTGGCTATTTAGTGGCTGCTCAGTAAGTATGAATTAGCTTTTGCGTGGCAAATAGGCATTCTCATTAGGTTGATTATATTTACAAAAAACGTACCAAAAGCAAAGTACTGTGCTAAGTACTGTGCAAGGTGTAAAGATGAATTAAGGCGCTTACAACATAGTAGGAAAGATAAGATGTATACCTAAATATTTATACCACAGAAGAGATGTACAGATAAATGCTAGGAGAAAAAAAAAGAAGTTATTTCTAGCTGGAGGACTAGGCAACAAGTTCGTATGCCAGAGTCTTGTTTGTCATGAGAACTAATCAATTAAGAATACTTATCTATTGAAGAATCAGGGCAGCTATTAGTGTGTCAAGCCAATTTCCATGAAAAGAAATTAATGTATATTTTCATGTAAAGCAATTAATTCTTTTCTTTCATATTTACTTACTGTCATGTAGATATACCCTGGAGAAGTGCATATTTTTGGCTGGTGAGGAGGTAATGAATCAGTCATAAGTCATTGTTACAAAGAAGCTATTACTCCTGAATGATATTCACTAAGGATTCCTCATCTGGATGCAAGGCACACCACTGCCTGATTAAGGCTTGGAAAGAGTTGGTGCACCCTAACATAGGAGAGGGAAGGTGTGGCTCAGATATGGTTTTAAACTGAAATGTAATTCTGATTGTAAAACAAAATGAATTCTGAGAGACAAATCCAAGCAGAGAAATTGGCTCTCTGAGGCTTACACATGAGCTCAACAAGCAGCCAAGAGCTCCCTTTGTTTCCTCCTCTTTGAGCAAACCTTGTCATTTCCTTAGCTATATGTCCCCAAAAGGCTGTCCAGCTCTTAAATCCCTGCTGTGGCGGTGTGAGGTCTAGGGAGCGTCATGCAGGGAGTGGCCATAAGGCCTTACCGGCCTCCTGCCCATCTTGCTCTCATCCTGCTGTTGACTTTGCATTTGCCATCCTGTTCACTTCAACTCATGGGGAGGCTGGCCCTTCAGGAGCGATGCTGGACGTAGGAAAACATCTATGAGGGGAATCCCTCAATGTCAGGCATGCCTTTGCCCCCAAAAATGAGTTCCTGGCAGCTATTCAGGCAAACAAGAAGAGACAATCTCACACTACATTCTGGTGAATGAAAACATTGTTTTATTTATAATTTTATAAACCCAACTGGGATGGTTAATTTTATTTGTCAACTTGACTGGGCTATGGTGTGCCCAGAGCCCGGACTAATATGCCAGCCTGTGATAATATTGTTCATTTTGTTGTAATGTTCAATATGACACAAATGATACAGATACAAATGATAATCTGATTTATTCTCTTACTACATCTTTGGGGAAATTATAGGACGTCAGAGAGGAAGATTTAGCCAAAGTAAAAAAAAAAAAAAATCTGTGGTTGTAACTGGAAATAGATGATAAGATTCACAACTCACATATACATTTCCACTAGAACATACTGTATCCTGAGAAACACTCACTTTGTGTGGAAAACAGAATCTTTTGTTTTCCACATTGTTGTGGGGATCTACAAAAGTTTCTAGTTGTTGTTTCAAGAATTTTTGAGGAACATGAGATAGGTCTCATTACTAAAATCTCACTACATTTACCACTGAGTTTTGTCAGTGATATATTATGATTCAGACAATATATACGCCAGCAGGGTGTACCATGGCTGGAGTGCCTGAATAAACACCACAGCTTCACTTGGCTCAGTGGTACTTAGTATATCGTGCAAAAAAACGCAGTCTAGTATCCAAAGGTAATTAAAGAGCCATCCACATCTTTAAATGTATTTCTGAAGGAACTTTTATCTTCTGGTTATTGTATGGTTTTATTATCCGATCCAGTTTACAACCTTTAGAAACCTTTCTGAGGGTTTCTTTTCCTCTCTGGTTTTCTCAAACACCAAGTGATCAGGAGCTTCCCATTCTTTTAACTCTTACCCTTCACTTTCTCACCAGCTTTCTTCTCTAAGTCTCAGCCTCCATGGTGCTGTTCTTCGGTTCTCCTCTCACATTTCTGGTTCTGTCAGCCATGGGTAGGAGCCATGACAGCTGTTGCTACAAGCCCCTAGGCTATGTTTCTTCCTTCTTTTCTCTTTCTTTCTTTTTCTTTCTCTTCCCTTCCCTTCCCTTCCCTTCCTTTCCCTCCCTCTACTCCACTCCCTTCCTCTCCCCTTCCCTCCCCTTCTTTCCTTTCCTTCCTTCCTTCTTCCTTCCTTCCTTTCTTGCTTACATTTATTTTTATTTGGTCTCTTTCATCCACAGTTTTTTGCACAATGCCCCTGGCTTGCCCATTGGAAGGAGCTGGCGCATCTCTGAAAGTCTGCCAAGATCCATCCAAACTGTTGTGTGTTTGCCCACCTGTTTCAATGACTCAAGACACTTGTACCCCTCATGCTATGTACAGATGATATTGGACCTTCACAACCAGAGGGCTAGGTTAGGTGGAAAGAAAAGCCCCTGTGCTGGTGCAGGGTTGACCTCTGTTGTACGTGTTATTGGCTCATTTTCTGACCCAGACCAACCCTGTGGGATATGCAGGGGCAAGTATGAATATTACTCTTCTCATTTATAGCCCATCGGACTTGGCATTTCTATTAAATGTTGGTGAGTGCTTCAGAGCAGTAGGGAGAGTTGTTCTGATTAATTGTAATCCTATGAACTCACATTAAGCATCCTGGATATTTTTTCCTTTTTTATACTAAAAAAAAGGTCCATTTTCAGATATGAAATAAACACGTTTGTTTTTTTCACTAAAAATCAGGCCCTGCATTTTTACAAAGAAAATATTAAATTTATAAGCATACTGTAATCATTTCCTGTGATTACTTTTCACTTTTATGCTAATATAACAAGAATTTATGTACTGCATTATTTTTCCATAGTGCATCTATTCTGATAAATACAGGAAAAGAAAAAGCACCTAAAAACATCTTCTGAAGAGGGCCATTTAATAATTCTTATTAGCAAAACATTCTTTATTCTCTTCTCTTCTCTCTCTCTCTCTCTCTCTCTCTCTCTCTCTCTGCTTTCTCCCCCCTCCTCATTGGAAACAGTCTGTAACACATATAAATATTACATAGATTTATATGTAGATTTATTTATACAAATAAATTAGATATGGACCCTAGTTCAATAAAAACAAGTCATTCATTGGTTTCTGGGAATCTCCTAAATTTACAGCCTCTTCAAATACATGATTTGAGCTTTTTGTAGCCTGTGAGACTTTGGAGAACCATTGGACTGATTACAAACTCACCTCTCAGTGAACTGATTGCTCTGATTGACACAAATTTCCTTTGGACAACAAACAAGTGTGTGGGAGGCACTTGACAGCCTGAGGAATATATCTGAGGGGAAATAATGAGGCGACCTGGCCATAGCAGCTCAGAAGTCATGTTATGGACTGCAGACACCCTTCTGTTTTATGAGACGGTGGTGGAAGGGACAATCTAAATGGCAGGTCTGTGTCGTGTTGAGGGGGTGGGATTAAACCCACAGCTGGCTGGCATTTTTTTTCCACTTAAAATTTTACGTTAAGAATCATGTTTGAGGTTTTTTTCTGACCACTATAAACAAATCAAGTTGAAATCTATGGAAGTGTCTCCTTTCCTCATGAGAGAAGCTCAGGAATCTTCCTGTTAGGTTCAAATATGAAGAGCAGCCACTTCCGGAACTTACTTTGTCCTCTTTTTTCTTTTTTCTTTTAAGGGATTGACTAGAGATAGATAGAACAGGAAAAGCCCAAGATTGGTAAAGATTTCTGAAAATAGAATTCAGATTGTGCCATGTCTAAGAGAGCAGCAGACCTACACCTGCCTGGATTCCAGCCGTGGACGGCGGGCTGTCTGGATGCTCCCGACCCCAAGGGCCTGCCTCCATCCTGAAGATCCCCAGGATGGAGACCCACACTGCACAGCTGCTGCCTAATTGCATGCTGTCTTGCATTGTTCCCTAACGCTTATTTCAGTTTTCTCCTTTAGGGGTTGTGTCGTACATCACCCCATGCCACCGCAATCCTTACACAGTGCTGATTCATGGCAGAATACAACTACTTCCAGATGCTTCTACATCTGAAAGGTGGATCATATTTTGCAAATATAAAGCAATCTGTATGTCATTCTTCTTGTCAACTGTGTCCTGGGACAGCCAGTGTAGCTCAGGGGCAGGGTGGGTAACGTCCTCAAAAGAGAGTGGATGTGACCAGAGCTGCTGCTAGCCCTTAGAATGCTTCTGTGCGAACTAGAAAAAGGATCTTCTCCTCTAAGGGGACAGAGTCCAGTGCCATGGCTCCTAGCTGGGCGAACAGAGGGCAGGCTGGCTGTTTGGGACCTCAGGAGGAGACCCCTTTGCAGCATGTACCCTGTGCTCACCATGAAGTGATGACACAGTGTGGCTGAATAGAGAGGAAGATTATGCTGGCATTGCTCTGGTTTTATGTGGCGTTGCTAAGCCCTGACTGTCCTGCATGGTCCCTAGGAGCATATGGAGACTGAGTGTGGCTGGGGAACCTATCAGTGGGAGTCACCACAGCAGAGACATAGCAGCCTGTGACAAGGGGAACAGGGTGGGCATCAAATGGAAATTATGGCCAAACTTCAGGGAGCCCTAATGCCTGGGAGACTCTTGGGTGTCTAGACAGCAGAGGAGAAGGTTATGCCCTGATTGAGCCAAGGGAGTCACTGCCTGTTCCTGAGCCCTAGATGTAGCACCCAGCACGAGCAAGGTGCCCAGGAGCCAGGAGAACATGGGCAAAGACTAGGAGCAAGTAGACAGGTGAGTCCTTGATGCATAGCTCTGAGGTCTTCCTTTCTCCTGCCACTCAGAGGTAACACACTCTCCTTCCATTTTTCCAGATCTCACATCAGAGAGGAGTAGGGAATCTTAAAGAATAACATTTGCCTGATAAAGGTTGATTTATCTAAAGAGTCTACTTAAACTATTAGATGAGACTATGTTGATTAGGCTGTAATTGCCTGTTGTCAGCCTTATACAGTGGGACGAGGCTTATGAAAAAAGACTGGATCAACTTTAAGAGATAAAGAAGCCACATTTTTTTCTTACCTGCATTTGTGGAATTGTTCCACCCCACCAACTTCACCCTCATTCCGTATCCTCCCACATAACCAGCTTGTAGCATGGGTAGAATAGGAAAAGCCAAGGGTTTGGAGACTTGACCAAAGTCAAGAATCTGGTTGGTGGTGAAGCTTGGACTAGAACTCGGGTTTTCTCATCCAAGTCTAGTGTCTGGATATCCCCTCAAAGACCATGAACACACTGACAGCCATCTGGGAAGGAGCGTACCCATCTGTCTTCCATCAGTTTCCCCAGAAGGTACTCCAAGGTGAGGATTTATGTGCAAGTGAAATATTATGCAATGACCCAGGAGAAAGCAATAAGGAAGTGGGAAAGCAGGACAGAATGAGAAGGAAGCAAAGCAGGGGCACGATGACTTCAGTGACAATCCCAGTCTCAGCCTGATCATATGTAAATTACCCTCAGAGGACAGCCCTCAGGGGCTGTCCACTTCCAAGGAGGAGAGCTGGGCTTTCATACTCAAGTAGCAGTCAGGACTCCCAGGCACTTCTGGTTTTCTGTCTTGAACCCAAAGCAACTCTAGAAGCCCAAGGGCAGTCCTCTGAAGAAGGTTGCTGGTGGAAGCTATCAGAAGCAAAGCACTGTAGCTGGAAGGTGGGCACAAAGAAGCAATAAGAGACTTCTGAGGGGATCTGGGATTACCATGGAAGCTCCTGACAGTGTTCTCTCTCTCTCTCTCTCTCTCTCTCTCTCTCTCTCTCTGTCTCTCTCATTAGCAACCATTCTTTCTTGGAATGAATAGTCCTTTATTCCAAGATTATATTCTTCCTGCTATTTATTTTTATTTTTATTTTAAGTGTTGCTCCTTTTATGAAGGTCTGGTGATAGTGAATAATAAGACTTGATGTTGTTTTAATGTCTTACTTGGCAAAATAAAAGTTGGCAACTGTCTCTTGGTTTCCTAACTTATTTTTGACATATTACTTGTCCATGAAATCTAAAAGTCTGGGAACCACTGCATTAGTGGACGTCACTCCTCTTTTTCAGTTGGTTTCCAAAGTACTTCCTAACCATTCTCTCTGTGATTTAAAACAGACAACTAAAACAATAAAGAGTTTGGAATGCAGCTCAGTAACAATTGTGTAAACATGGCTTTTCCTCCCAGGAGGGCCTCTGCAGTCATTAGCAATATGCACTTTCCCATGCAACTTGAAGGGAGGAGGAAGAGGGGAGAACTGACCCGAGGAGTGTCACAAGAGCCACCCTTGCCTCACCTTTCCTCTGTGAATCATAGTCTGAGTAGCACTAACTGCAGTGGTACCTTTCTGCTACCCTTCCAATCCTATGGAGAAATTTCTAGAAACTACCCGTGTGTGTGTGTGTGTGTGTGTGTGTGTGTGTGTGCACGTACAAGAGGACTATGTGCTGCAGGAGAACAGAATGATGAGAAAGGATAACAGTGATGAGAGTCCAGTTAAATGTGAGAATTAGAACTTACTCAATTTGTGCCTGTTCCTATTCAAAGAAATAAGTTGCATCACCTTAATATTCTTCCCAGTGACAGATTCTTAGAGCTGAGGGTATTTTTCCCCCTCTACTTTACCAAGAATGACTGAGTTTTCCATTTGGATAAAGCTTCATGCGTTTCTCATCTGCCAGCTGAAAATTGTAAACAAGAAAATTCTGTTCATTGGAGCAGTTCCTGGAACAGAGGAATAGTTTCAGTTGATCAAAAGAGTTTATAGTGCCTGATGGTTTTTACATTGAACTTTAAGATTCATTTGTGTAAAGATTTATTTGTGTAAAGGAATATGGCTGATAATTCTGTTCAATTATATATTATTGACAATTAAAAATGTGAGACAATCAATAAAGATATTTTGATAGTCTCATTTTAATGAGTAGTAATCAATATTTCTATTTTTTTGTATGATCTTATAGGAAATTTTATTTTAAAGCTAAGGTTTTTGGTACAATTATATGTCGAAGATTGATTTAGTGAATTATTATATTTAATTAATATTTATTTTGTACCAAGTATGTGCCAGGCAGAGTTCAAGTGCTGGGATGCAGCCGTCAACAAAACTGTCAAAGCTGCAGTGTAGTAACCTCCAAAGAATTAAACTAGCACTTCCTGTGAAATTGCCTTTGAAATAAAGTATTTTCATGGGGGCAATCTAATGTTATATGATGCAAAAATTGAAAGTTACCAACAAATATAGAATTGCTATTATTTTGTCCCTAGAGTAAAAAAGAAAGTTCCCCAGAATCCAGAGCCCAGAAATATACCCAAACATATACTGTCAGCTAATATTTGACAAGGGAGTCAAAAATACTCCATGGAGAAAAGACAGTCTTTTCAATAAATGGTGCTGGAATAATTGAATATTCACATGTAAAAGAATGAAACTGGACCCATAACTATACCATTCACAAAATATTCACTCAAAATTTATTAGGGACTTAGTATGACACCTAAAGCAAAAGCAATGAAATAAATAAACAAGTGGGACTGCATCAAACTCAAAAGCTTTTGCACAGCAAAAGAAACCATCAATAAAGTGAAAAGACAATCTACAGAATGAGAAAAAAATATTTGCAAACCGTATATCAAATAACGGGTTAACATCCAAAATAAGCAAAGAACTCAAACCACACAATAGCAAAAATAAACAAATAAATAAAACCAAATAACCCAATTTAAAAAATGGGCAAAGGATCTGCGTAGACATTTCTGCAAAGAAGATAGACAAAAGAACAACAAGTACATGAAAAGATGTTCAACATCACTAGTTATTAGGGAAATACACATTAAATGCTCAATGAGATGTCATCTCACACCTGTCAGAATGACCATCATCAAAAAGCAAGAGATAACAAAAGCTGGTGTGAATGTGAAAAAAAGGGGAACCTGTGCACTGTTGATGGGATTGTAAATTGGTGCAACCACTGTGGAAAACAGCATGGAAGATCCTCAAAAAATTAAAGATAGAACTACCATATGATCCAGTAATTCCACTTCTGGGAATATAACTAAAGGAAATGAAATCACTATCTCTAAGAGATATCTGCACTTTCATGTTCATAGAAGCATTATTTACAATATCCAAGACATGGAAACAACCTAAATGTCCATGGGTAGACAAATGGATAAAGAAGTTATGGTATATATGTACAATGGAATATTACTCAGCCAAAAAAAAAGAAAGAAATCCTACCATTTACAACAACATGGATGGACCTTGAAAATATTATGCTAAGTGAAGTAAATCAGACAGAAGGACAAATACTGTATGATCTCACTTGTATGTAGAATATAAAACAACAACAAAAAACCCCCAAAAACCAAACTCATAGAAAAAAGGAGGAAACTTGTAGTTACCAGAGGTGGAAGGAGTGCGTGTGTGTGTGGGGGGGTAAGTAGTGAGCGGGTGGGGAGATATGGAAGTAGGTGGTCAAACAGTACAAACTTCCAGTTACAGATAAATCAGTACTAGGGATGAACTGTACAACATAATGGCTATAGTTAGCACTGCTGTATGATATATAGGAAAACTGTTAAGAGAGTAAATCCTAAAAGTTGTAATCACAAGAACATCTTTCTTTTTCCTTTTTTTTCTTTCCTTCTTTTTTTTCATTGTATCTGTATGAGACGATGGATGCTGGTGAACCTATTGTGGTAATTGTTTCACAATATGTGTAAATCAAAACCATCATACACTTTAAATTTATACAATTATATTTCTATCAAACTAGGCGGGGGAGGGGGAGTTCCCCCAAAGGCAGAAAGACCATGTTTTAATACAGGTGTGTAATAGATAAAATCTTTTCTCAAAATAAGTAATGCATTTAAATAGAAAATAATGTTTGAATTTCATAAGTTCCAAAGTCTTTAAGATTTAAATGGCTTAAGATTCAGGAAAAGAACCCTGGATTGCATCAGCTAGGCAATGACAAGAAAATCATGTTGAGAAAAGCCCTGATTTTGTTCCTGGAGACAGAGCGTGACTTGTAGATTGTCTAAATAATTGTCTCAATTCCCTACCTCTGAAGATAACCTGAGAGAGAAGTTAGAAAGCATAAAACTTATTTAGCGTTCTCTGGGTTCTTTACCAATGCAGAAAGATTTACCTTTAACAGCAGCCAGGGACTGTGAATCTGTTCAGGTGTGTAGCGCTGAAATCTAGCAAACCCCAGAGAGAGTTTTTCATCGTGAATTCTGGGCAGGCAAATGATCAACAGAGAACAACGGGGAGGCTCATTTAAGTGAATGACACTCTGGAATATGATATATATCTTGCTACATCAAACCGATGATACATTTTTTTCTCTCTAAATGTATATTAATCTGCTGTACTGTTTTACCACTTAATGCCAACAAAAGGCTTTTCCATTAAATTTTAGAGAAAACCAAATTCAGCCTACAGAGGCCTTTCTAAATAAATATGGAGGTTTTTCTAAAAACAATAATAATACTTGTCTAACCCAAAAGGATCTATTCATGCATAATAAAAAGAAAAAAAAAGAAAAGCCTCATAGTTACTTGTGAAGTGCCTGGTTGGGTCCTAAAATTTAATGTAATAATAGTATTCCTTGTACATTTTCCATATGCCAGACATTTTCCCAAGTACGTTACATGCATTATCTCCTGTAATTCTCATAAAATCCTGTAGTGTAAGTACTCTCGTTTTACAGAATTCATTGAGAATTTGAAGAGGTTAACAAATTACCCAAAGTCACCTACATAGTAAGGGGAAGAGTCCGGACTTGAAACCAGTTTGAGCCAAAAGCTCACACTCTCAGTATGAACTTTTGCGCTCCTGCTCCTTGATACCACACTGATGCTACCAGAAAATGAAGTCAAATTCCAGGTTCAAAAGCCAATTCCTGGTAACTTAGAGAAAATGATGGGAATCTTTCCTCCCAGAGTAGTTTCCTGAATCTCCTCTCCCATCCCACCCAGATAGCATAATGATGCTATTGTACCCACAGTGTGGATTTCTCAGTTGAGTAAACACTCACCTAAGCCAGCTGGACCCTGCATCTCACCGCTTCCTCATACAAATAAACACTCACTATTTATAACATTAATTATCCTGTGCAGTACAATTCTTTTAGGAAAATGTATGATGTGCGCTCAAAAAAGCATTTTTTTTCCACACAATCTTGTTAGTCAAAAGAGTTGGCAAGGGATCATAAGAACATCATAAGCCTTGTATAGAATGTAAGAAAATAAAAATACAACTGAATTGAAAGAGGGTGTATTCATTTCAGAGATGTTTTTGCTTCTTAATAATCATTCTTCCTTCAAGGCCAAGATGGCTGTGTTTCTGATGAAGGTGGTGTTATTCTGTCTCCAAATCCTGCTCTTTAGTTCGACTTTCCAAGTTACTCTATAATTTGACAATAACATTGTGAGAAAAGGAAGAAGCACACATATCATTATAAAATTTTGTATATCTGTGTTTAGAAAGGTTTTGTTTTAAAAAAGAGTAGCGATTTAAAAGTAAATTTAGAATTTCTGATGTAATATATTTTTAGAATTTAACTATTTTTTTTAAGAGGAAATTGAGTTCAGTATTAAGACAGTTAGATGTATAAACAGGGAAATAAATTTGAATCCTTATCTTTCAACTTATTCAAGATGCAGACTATCTAAAGATTTATAGCATACAGTTGATATTTCTGTAGTGGTCATCTTCGAATTTCAAAAATATATAGATTTAGAGAATAATATATTATTTAATAATCATTTATAAGTAGGCACTTACATCAAATATATTCATAAACTATCTGGCAGAGATACTTGGATCTAAAATTAAAACCAGGAGATGCATATTGTTTTTATTCTATTATTTTTATTTTTTTATTAGTTTCAAGTGTACAAAACAATAGATGTATATTGTTTTTAAAAATAATCCTTGACTAACAGCTGTGCTTAGCGGTATGGGTCCAAAGTTGCTGCAGACCATTCGTGACCTCAGGTATATCACTTAACCCCTGGGAGCCTCATATGTGTCATTTCTAAAGTGATGAGCTAGATCTAGTGGGTCACAACCCTATAATAGACTTAGAAGTCAACAAATGGGCCAAAACTAGTGATAGAAACTAACAGCTAGAATGGAATTAAAGGGTAAAAAGTATCTGTGCATCAGGCATAAGAGGAAAAATATTAGTTTCTGTAACTTTTGTTTCACACGTATATGTGTGGTGTACTGGATTGTGATGTAAAAGTTATTTCATTGTATGGTCACAATCGAAAAAGTTTGAGAAATGCTGACAGATGTCTTCCAGAGTGCCTCCAGTTCTGACATTCCTTAGGCTTGTTGTATAGTTGACATTGTGGGGGAGACTGCAAACAAATTGTCAACCAGAATGAATGCTCCTCTCCCATATTACAAAGTTGTGGTTTTGCACCCAGGAGCTATACTTCCTAGCTCCTCGTCCAACTGGGTGGGACCACGTGCCTAGTTGTTGTCAATGGAGTGTAAACTAAGTGATAGACATCATTCCAGGTCGAAGTGGTTAAGTGTCCTGTGAGTTTTCTCATGCTCTTCCCTTTCTGCTGGCTCAATACAGACAAACATGTGTCTTGGGAACTCTGTGTGAAGTTGGTGGAGCCAAGAAATGGAAGCAGCCTGTGCTTCACACGCGGCTTAAAGAACAGCCCCCTCCTTTCAGAGACTCTGATTTTGGTCTTCACAGGAGCAAGAAATAAACTCCTATTGCATGTGGCCTTTATTCATGTCGGGGGGCTGCTTGTCATGACAGTCAGTCAGTCTTCCCCTCACTAATCCAGAGACACCCAGTTACTGGGGGTACTGAGTTATTGTTACAATTCCCATGTGCTTGCCCTGCGTAGAACATGTGTTCTGTAGTTTTGACATTTGATAGATAACCCTTTGACTAAAACTTTCTGAACACAGATTGGTTTCCTTTGCTGAACTGTCAAAAGGATGGAAGATAGACAGAAAAGCTGTCTTCTGCTGTGATAACCCCTTAATAGCAATTAAGAAAGTAAAAGATGTTGTTTCATCTAAAGGAAAACATAGTAGGTTTAGTTTTAAAGTAACTTCCTTCATTTCTGTGTTTTAAAGTTGTAGTTTGTGTTTCTTGATCCTTCATAGTTTACAAATGATCTGCATCACTCGATCCTGCCAACAATTCTGGTGGTAGGAAAGCAAGAATAGATTGCTCCATTTTACAGATGAGAAAATAAAAGCTTTGTGAAATTGAGAGGTTTCAAGTTTGTACCAAGAACAGCAGAGCCAGCATCTTCATGCCACAACTATAAAGTTCAAATCTTTCTCTCCTCTGAGGTTGTAAAAGGCTGGGTCTTATTTGCTGCTGTATTTCCAGTGCCAACCTGGAGCATAATAAAGGTCTGATGAATGAAGATCTACTGCTTCCCCTACTCTGGTAGCAAGTTCCTGCTGTCTTTACTGCAGGAAGATGCCTCCTTTTGTTTCCCTTCATCCAGCAGTGGAGCAGTGACAGCAGACCTGAGATTTGAATCAATTAAGGTAGTGTTGGAAAGTGAAAAATGGAGTGATGGATATTCTGCTGATTACATTTTTGGATTTAATGAGATTTAAACATTTTACAAGGTTTTCCAGGGAATTCAAAACTCTCTTGGAATTATAACACGTTTTAAGCCGCATAGTGACTTATATGCTCAGCATTGTTAAGCATTAAGTGAAATTAAAAATATTCACTACCATTTTTGCTTGTTTAAATATAGGATAGTATAAAACTGAATAAAATGCACCCAGATTTTCTGGGAAGAAAACGTTCTTTTCAACGAGGCATCCAATCATAAGTAGACGAATGGGCCCCATTTTCCTTGCTTTTTGTGGTCTTGGTTACACTTCTAGAGGTGGTTGCTGAGGAAAAACCGAAGAGCTTTTGATTTTACCAGTTCAAAGAACTTGTCCAGCAATCACAAAAAGATTAAATACCGCACCCCACATAACTATTTCAGAAATGGTATTTTTGTAGCTATGTATAAATAAAACCATTTCCAAAGCAGAGGTCTCTGTAGGAAATTCCGGACCAGTGTTTCCATTATTAAAAATGTCTATGAGCTAAAAAGTTTCCTAGATCCAAACCTGGCCTGTCTAGTTATTTTTGGACACAGTGAAGTCTCAAGCTTGCAGGAAAACGTCGGCAGTGTTCTGCTGTGTCACAGGCCAACCGTCGCACAGTGGAGAGACAGGCATTTTCTGAGGATTGTGAAGCCAGCACAGCCCGGTTTCCTCTTAGGCCACATCTTGTGGGGACAAGAACCAAAATAGTCACTGGACCCATTCTTGAGAGCATGATCTGAAGCTTGTCTGAAAATTTAATAGCTAGAGTTGGAGAAAACCCAGGCAGCCACCACAGGGAGAACCTGAGGGGTCTGAAAAGCGTAGCCGAAAGCTTAGAGCTTATTGCACATGCTTTCACAACTGGGACATCTCTCTAAAAGCGCTTCATAAAGAAACTTGCCTTTCGTTGTAGAGCTAATCTAGTTTGGTGACCAGCCCAACACATGTAAAACCTGAATGTTCTGCTCTGTTTTCAGATGAGCTCAACTGAATAAATACTATTCTAAAAGTCAATGTGTGTGTGTGTGTGTGTGTGTGTCCACTAAAATCTTCTTCCAACCATGGGGGGGTGGGCAGGAGCATCCTTTGCATCGTTTGATTTAGTAACCTGAATGTCTACACCATTCTTATTTTGGGGACTGTGAGCCCATGTGGGTTGGGCATCTTCTAGGAGACTCCTACTCAAATCTGGAATTGATTTAAAGAACTTACCAATCCAATAAGCATAATTAATTACCTTCACATTTAATAATTAAAGAGGTAGAAAATACTACTATTCTGCAACCATCCTGTATGTGCTGATAAAAGATTCAGCTTTCTCCTCACAGCACACGCATAATACAGCTCCCAGCATGGGGCTCTATTTAATGAAAACCCCGGCCAGAGAGCTGACTACATCAGGAAAGGTTCACATCAGACACAGTGTTTACCAGAGTACATTACACGTTCATTGAAATGATTAGAGGAAAATGTTTTTCTAGACATGCAATTGCTGCAAGAAAAAAAAGTACCAACCTTCACCTCTTTTTGTGTACCAGGCTTTATATTTTCCTATAAATGTGAGCAGAGAGAAAAAAAGTCTTATTAGTAACTCTTTTTCGGGAGAAAAAAATATATTCTCTTCAACAAGGATTCTGAACATAAGAGAACCATGATGGATGTAGACTGGTTGATCATTTATTCACGAAATACAATTGTGGAATGCCTTCTAGGTCAAAGGCAACGTGTGAGGGGCTAAAGGGATATTAACATAAATTTCTAAATTCCTGCCCTGAAAGAATTTATAGTTTAGAAAGTGAAACACAAGAGACCACAAATATCTATAAAATCAGGCACAATGTGAGAAGAGATGTTAGATGTTATAGAAACAAAAATGTAGAAAGATAATTCTGGGGATGAAGGAGGTTTTCCGAAGGAAGTAACATCTCAGCTGGGCTTGGAAGGATAAGTAGGATTTCCACAGGGGAATTGCAGAGAGAGGAGAAAGGCATTCCCTACAGAGGAAAAGGAACAAAAGCACTGCTGGGGGAGAATGTGGGGTGTTTCGGGGAAACAGAGGTTAACATGCGCGAATGGAATCTGTACTTGGGAAGGTGGTGGGACATAGGCCTGGCAGATAACATGAACAATTATAAAATTCTTCTAAAAGTATTTTATAGAGTCAGGGTGTTCCCATTTCCTCCAGGGAAATTGCATTTTTCACCTTACACACCAGCTGGTTTTAGGACATAATTGGTTGTTTTAAGCCCAATTATATTTAACTCAGTTGAAGGTAAGGATTATGGATTTTGATATTACTTACGATGAGGTATGCATAATAAAGCCTTTGATAGGGGTTAAAACAATGGTATAAAGTACAGTGGTCTGCCCCTGGGCTAGCAAACAAGAAAGAGATGACAGAAAATGAGAAATGAGCCAATTAAATTACACAAAAATGTCATGCTTGCAAAGAAACACACACACTCACAAAATCAGTCTTTGGGGTTGTGCTTCAAAGTCTAATTTTCTTTCCCCTTTAACCAGTGCTCTTAGTTCATTAGAATTTCTTCTAAACCATTTAGTAATAGATTTGCACTCAGGAAAAGAAGAGAAAAAAAATGAATCCAATGATTAATTTTAAGAAGGAATTGAAATGACAGATTTGATTTGGAATTTGTTATTTCTGATATCTCAGTTTCTTCACTGGGAGAAAGTGATTCTTGTTGCGTGTCTCCCTCTGAGAAGATAATTTTATCGATTGCATTCTGCTCCTGGTAAATAAAGTTGGTAAATATAGATTCAACCATATGCAGCCCAAGTGAAAGAGGAAAGGGATATTATTACCTGATGTCCTCAAGGGTTATAAACAAATGTCTTACATTAAGAAATTTAGTTTTGAACACTTTTTTTTTTTAAAAAAAGGCAGAGGATTTTAAACAAAAGACTGTAAGACCAGACCCACTGGTTCAAACCTTACCCAAGACTCAATTCTGTAAATGTTATGTTCCCTGTTTTTCTCTCAAAACACCTAATTTGTTTTTTTCATAGCAAATATCACGTGGTTACTATCTTGCCTGTTTTTGTGTATTTTTTTGTCTTGCCCAACCGGAAAGGAAGGAACTCGAGGGCAGGCAGGTATCCTTCTTTTTCACAAATGTATGTCTTGGAGTTAGCACAATGCTTGGAAAATGTCATCATCGTAATGACTATCTATATCACATAACATTTATTGAGCAGTTAACTTACTATGTAGGATTTGAATGTGTTAAATCATTGAATATGACATTGAAGGTGGTGGAGACATGTTTGTTGAATAAATGAATGGATTTCTCTTGAAGAAATGACATATAATTTGGACAAGTTATTTAAATGACTGAACAAAAGTTTAATTGGGTCTCACTCATTGCATAAAAGTTGGAGATCTTGGAAAGATCTTGAACGAGAAAAAAGTACTAAGTAAAAGGAGAAGTGTAGTTATGGCTGGGCCAAAAATTTTACCTGTCTTTAGTTATTTTTTTCAAAATAGCCATGTTTATTTTTCTCATTATTTAAGTATACTTGCTCAATGCAAGCCTTCTGAAAAGTTCATTCCGTTCTAGAAGCATTTCAGTCATCCCCCATGCATGAGCATTTCCACCCCCTACCTTGCAGAAGGAAGATGCTAATGACATGTAACAGAAATTCATAGTGACTCAATACATTCACTGGTGATTAATTTAAAGCTGCAGCCCAAAGAGAGCTAATTTTTCATTGCAAAAAATTTTCACATCAATATATTTAATTTCTTTCTCAAGAACCATGTGGATTAAAAATTAAAGGACAAAAATTAAAAGTTAGCAAACCCCTTGCTGGCATGTATTGATCCTTGAGATTTTCAAATATTGAGGCATATAATAGAACCAGTTGAGTTTATCGCAATAATTAACATGCCCAACTAGCCTCTAAAGCACAAGCATTTAAAATTTTCTGCGTGGTTTAAAAATATGTACACGTTTAAAAAGTCTCATTAATAAATATGTAATGCCAGCAAGTAGATATCAGAGACCATCACCTAATCTTGTCTCTGCCATTTTTGACTGTTGAAGGAGGTGACGTAGACAGCTTTTGAATGTCAGTGGCGTAGCCTTAGCAGGTAGTATGCCTTGTGAAGGTTTCTCTAGCAGAACCAGTGTCCCTAAGTGGTTTCCTACAGTCCACAAAATGCATACATGTGTGGTGTCCACATCAGATAATTTCATATGTTGTGGTTTCTATGAGGTTTGGAAATAGTGAGCAATCTGGAAAAGTGAGAGATCATCCAAATGTGGAAGAAAGATAGTAAAGTCAAAACTAAAGCTGGGGCTCGTTGGTTTTAGAATTAAGGGTGAGGGTGTGGACAGTGTAACACTGTAGGGGTGCCGGCTTAAAGGCTGAAGTCTCAGGAGGTCAGGTCACGTTTTTTTTCCTCCTGCCCCTTTTACTCCTTCCTGACCCTTTCCTGACAGAAGTTCACGATAGGGGCATTTTCCCATGGCCGCTATTTCACCCATATTTTGAGGGCTATCCACCAAGAACTAGCCACCCCTCTCTGCGAGGGAACAGCAAAAGCCAACGCAATGTGGCTACATCCTTATACAACTCTGAAAAGTTGCCGCTCTGATATGCAAAGCACTCTCATGTACAGTATTCCCCCCGCCCCCAACAATCCTATGGAACGATGAGGGTAAAGAATTTCTCTTCTTTGGTAATTACTTTGTCAGTCAATGTTAGCACTGAGACCCAAATCTAGTTCACTATTGTACTGCTACCAGGGCTCTCGTACCTCTGTTGCTTCCTCCATGTGCCTAATACCATGCCAAGCACATCAGTGGACTTGCTTGTCATTGATTGCAAGTAAATTCTTTGAAAGGAATTATCTTGTCTCTTCCCCTTGAATAATAGTAAGAGATCTTGAGGAGAGGTTCTGTTTTATTTAGATGTTCCACAGAAGAGGTTTAATGGGTAGAGTTTAACAAAAACTTTCTTAACAGAGGTGTGGTCAAGGTAAAGAGAACCAACAGGGGGTGGTGAAGCATCCAGAAATTAGAAGGAAGCCACAACCAGTCCTAAGCCTGAAGAGGAAGGGGACTGATATTACTGGAACCCAGTAAACTGAGTCCTTGAAAGATGAACCCTCCAAGAAAAGGGTTCTGAGGATGTAAGGAGCCTAGAGGAATCCAGGGGAGTGCAACCACTGTCCAAACCCCTGGTTGGAGAGTAGGGGATGGTGTCAGGAAGTTAATCCTCCAGCATCTCTGTCCTTCTACCCACTGAACTTCTACCAATGTCTCTAACTGGATGAACCTGAACAAAGGCAAGGGGCTGAGTGAAGCCGTCCATGGAAGCCAGCCTCCTGTGACTCAGTGGGAAAGAGCAATTGACACTAGATCTGGAGAGGCAAACCAAGGGTACTAGCACAGGGAAATAAACACTTGGTGACTGGCATTTTTTTTTTTCTATTCCCTTTACTTTTATACCAAAGTTTATCATAGACCTCTTTTCCAATATCTGTTCTTCATAATCAAGATGCCTATTACTTCTTTTTGTGTTTTTTCTATAAGAAACACAATTGCTCACAATGTACTCATATATATGTATGTGTACACACACAATTAAAAAGGCATAAAACATATTTTTCTCTTTTTCTCAATAGAACCAGGTTAATGCATGAGTAGAGTCTGTGGAGTGATATTGTGAAATAGCTTTATTTTCTCACATCACAATATTTCAAAACTATTCTATTTGCTCTCCTTTCTCCATCACTCAAAGATATCCAAGCAGACCCTGTCATAGTTTTTCCGGTCACTTCCATGTATTAATAAACAGTACTATTCTCAGGTATTAAAAAGTACAGCTTAATGTTAGGTCAAAATTTCCTGTATCTCATGCAATCTGAAGCATTTCCTCAGTTCTCAGTACTTTCACCTGCCCTGTGCTTGAATATCTGCATACAAAAGGAGGAAATGGGAGGCCCTGTGTTATCTTTTTGTTTCTTGTGATCTGGTTCTGTGTGGCAGAGGTCTCAGTGATGGTTTTCTCTCATGGGGCACTTTTTTGGTTCCTTTGGTGACCATATCCTTTTGGGCCTTTCACTGTACTCTCCCTAGTTACCTAGTGCTTACCCTTAGTACCACCGCATCTCATGTGGACTGGTACAGTTCAGTGGCTCGGCAGCTCCTGCTTCTGGTAGTATCCTTCTCACCGATTCTGGGATGAGGTCATCCCAGGATAGAGCCTACTTGGCTACCTGTTGTGATGTCCACTCTTTTCCATGTGAAGCACCAGAAATATTTGTTTTGACAAACTCTGAAAGTGTAGACCACTCCAACTGCAGCGCTCCCTGGTCACAGTCCGCATTTCAGACTTACTTAAGTGAAAGGTGAGTATGTCTTTCTGTCCCCTAAACTTCAAAGACCTACATCAAGTCCTCTGAGAGGTGTTCTTGAAACTCCCTCTCTGTTGAAGGTAGCTGGGAAAAGCAAAGCACTTTAACAAATCTCTCTAAAAACACTTCTCTACTTTCTCCTCACTCTCACCTTTTCTTATGTAGAGCCTGAAGGCAGAAGTGCCTAGAAGTTATGCAGACAAGGTGTGGAATCTTCATGAGAATGTCTGAGCACTTAGCAGCTATTGTTCTCAGCCTCAATTCATAGTCTGGAAAAATTGCATTTAGATTCCTGTTATAATCTTAGCACGTATTGTGGAAATAAAGTCAATTGCATAATCTCAGCCTGATAGGGAAGTTATCATCTTAAGTATTTTACTCCAGTCTTTTTCATTGGGATATTATATATATAGTTGTAAACTCAATATTTTGACCTCTTTTTCTTGTTTTACTTGCTAATTGGTTACAGGCATTTTTCCTATATCTATATGTCTCCTCTGATTTAACAATCATTCATTGAGTACCAATTATATACAGACACTATGCAGTCACCAAGAATATAGCAGTGAAGAAAACAGACATTATACATTACATTCTAAAAAGGCAGTTAGGTGTTAAAGAGATAATCACAAAAAGGTATGATGAGTCATGTGATCATTTAACATGTATAACTAATATTTCGTCAGGTGGATTTGCCGTATTTTACTTAACTATTTCCCCATTGTTTTGTATTCTGAGCAATGTCATAATCATGTAAATAGTATTTTCCATATTCTGAATTGTTTAATTAGGCTAGATTCCAACAAAGAAGATTAGTCACGGTGTATTTTTTTTAATTAGCTTGATTTGAAATGTTTGTGTTTTGAGAATTCTTATGCAATTTTACAACATCCATAATAGCACTTAGAAAAACACTGGGCATATGGTAATCACCTAATATACATTAGATATCATAACTATTATTACTATTCTTTGAGATAATTGGTTATCCTGAGTTATTGTGACATTAGTATTGAGAGTTATACAATTTTAAATGAATGACACATTTCTTTAAAGAAACGATATCCCATGACTCCCTTAAATATAACATTATATATTATTAACATATGTAGTGTATATCCATGAACACAAAGCAAAAACCACAGAAGTAGAATTAGACATTTCATTTAAGTCTCTTTAGTATCATTAGACCTCTAGACTAGTGCTTTTCCCTGACTCTCTAATTTCTCTTTACTACAGAGCTAAGCTGATGACATTCTAGAGTTAAAGATAAAGATCAGAAAATTAAATTCTTTAGTTCATAATCCCGTCATTATCTGAATTTCTACCAGTTGCTTCTAGCTTATCATTACCTTTTTAATGAGGTTTATGGAGAATATTTGTAAAGCACAAAATTTAAAAACATGCCTGTAACTGGAAATAATATAAATATTTTTGTACATAACTCATTCATGTTTATATAATTTATTATTGAGTGTTTACTCTGCAGGTGGGTGATCTGAAAATGTGAGCTGTAAAGAATATCTGCCTTCTATCTAAGCTTCTCCACTGAAGCTACAGTGCTCTTTTAAAAATACAAATTTGACCATTTCAATCCCATGTTTAAAACTCTTCAATGACACATGTCAAGTGAAACTCAAAAGCAGTCCAAGATTTAAAGTGCTAAGTTGTCTGATAAAAACCTAGGAATTAGGGATGGAAGGGCATAAGACGGAAGTAAAAGTATTCTAAAGTCACATTCTATTGAGGCAGGAGAGACACAGAAGAAAAAGAGAGAGTTATCAATTAGAAAACAGTGTTTCATGTTAGTGAAAGTAGGATTTTGTTTTCAAATAGTAAAAGAGAAGTAAGTCATGATGAGAAGAGAATAAAAGAAGTAGCAATTTAATGGAGTAGAAAAATATTGTGAACTCGCCAGGGGAAAAATAGAATGAAAAGCAATTTGATAAAATCAAGAAAAACAGGAGAAAAAAGAAGAAGTGAAAATGTAAAATAAACATAAGATAGAAAGAATACAATCAATTACATTAGTGCTGGCAGTACATGGGAACAAACCTAAATCTCCCATAAAAGACAGAGACTATTAAATTAGAACTAAAACAAAACTCAATTATATCTGGATTGAAGGAGAATCACTTAAAATGAAGGATAAAAATAAAAGAATGGGGTAAAGAGATATCAGGCAATTGCAAAACAAAATAAAACAAAACAGAAAAGATGAAAAAAAAAGAAAGCAGAAGAATAATATTAATATCAGACAAGCTGGAATTTAAGGTTAAAAGTGCTAAATAGGACAAAGAAACAAATTATACAATGATAAAAGGCATAATCGATGAAGAATTGGTAATACTTAAAAATCCGTATGCATCAACCAACCTAGAAAATAAATAAAGCAAAATCCATTCAGAAGTCAAGGAGAACTTGATAAAAATTGTAATAGGAGATTTCGATACATCTCTTTCAAAATTGGATATATCTAGGACAAAGCCTTCAGACTTTATTTCTTCTGTACAAAATAGCTTTATCTTAACTCATCACTAGGGAATCATCTTCATCCTCAAAATTTTTTTTAGAATCATATTCTCCGGGAAACTTTTCATTCTCCCCTCTCTCCAGATATAATTTACCATTCTTCTCCTTTGGACTGCAATGAATTCCTTATATACATGTACCTAACACAGATCCGAAAGCTTTTCTCATACTTATTGGTGAAAGGTTTATTTCCCCTAGGAGACTGTACATTCTTTGAGAACATTCTTTGGAATATTATTTTGATTTACTAATGTAAAAGTGTTTCCATCCTCACCATGGGCTTCACTGAATGTCTTCTTTTGAACCCTGATCCTCTTCTAGTTAAGCCACCAAACATGGGCCCACCACACACAAGGGGTGGTAAAGAGCAATTGGGAAAAATAATCTAATTTACCACAGTATAGTACCAATAAAGTTGAAATGTTTATCATGGTATGTGTTCACTGAGAAGCTTGAGACTGCCCCCAAAGGCATAAGAGAGCTTCTGAAATTTCCTCTGCTCCTAGAGGGTCATGCAAATGGCTGACAGTAGGCTTCAAACAACCTGAATGAGAAGGAGGCAGAGAGTGTAAACTGAAGACATGACTTGTTTTCATAATGCCAGATGGAGTTGTGGCCAGGCCTAAGAACCCAAGCAGCTGATTAGTCACGTTGGCAGATGCTCACACAGGGCAGAGAGTGGCTGCCAGTCAGATCCCTCTTCCTCCTCCCACTGCTACTGCTATGTTAACCCCCCAGAACTCAGAATGACCTGCAGTAAAAAAGGAGGGAAAGGAAAAATCTGGAATTGGACCTTGAAACAACTGATTTTATGTGGAAATGACTAAAATAAGACCTATGCCTCAGACAGACAAAGCTGATTCCAGTTAGCAAAAAATAAATTGTATTTTGCTCATCTGAGTTAATGACTTGAAAATAGCATACTTGCCACACAAGTTTATATCCATTATCCCTGGCATAGTAAAAAGACGGTTTATTTGAATGAAGGAACAAATGATAATTGAATAATTAAAATCTAAAGTTTCGTCATTGTTCTTGGAATTTGGTTAAATCAGTTTTTCATTTTAGACTTCAAAGATTTGCTTCTATTTCTTTCTTGCTTTTCATTTTAAAGAGAATGGTTTGAGATAGTTAGGTTCGTGTAGATGTTTGATGTGATTGAGATGTGGCAATTTTGAAACTGAGGCATGTAAAACAGAGGCCAGACATGAAGGTTTATTTATTTCAGGGAAAGCCAGGTCTGTTGATGAATATTTGAGCTCTGTTCTCAAGACTCACTCTTTGGTACTCAGACAAAGCTTTGCATCTTCAAAGACTTGGTTATATACATGAGCTAAACACAGAAACAGTCACTTATTTTTTAAGTTGAACTAACAATTTTAATTCCCTGATGATTAATGAGGTTGAACACCACTTCTTATGTTTATTGGCCTTTCGGACATCTTTGTTTGTGAGGTATCTGTCAAGTCAATAACCAGTTTTTCTACTGAGTTTCTGTTCTCTTTCTTATTGATTTGTAGGAGCTATTTTTTTTTTCCTTTTATATGTTCTGGATTTAAGTCTTTTATGCTAATCATATTATCTCCCACTCTTTGGGGGTGCATTTTCATCCCATTGATGGTATCTTTTTATGAAGAGAAATTCTATATTTTATTATAGTCTAATGTATCCATCTTTCTTGTATGCTCAATACTATTTTTTTGTGTCCTGTTTAAGAAATTTTACCTACTCCAAGGAAACAAAGATGTTCTCCTGCTTTTTGACTCTCTTTTCAAAGTCAGTTTTCAAATACTTAATTTTCCACAGTAGTCCTATTGTCACCTTTTCTCCTTCTTGTACTCTTGTGGCACAAGAAAGATTACTCTGTTACACTTCCAGTTTTATGTCTCGGAATTTGTGTCTATTCTAAATCATCACCATCACTAAATATTGAATCTCTGTGTCCAGAGCATTGTATCCCACAAGAGCGACATTTGAGTTTAAGTTTTGGGTGTGTGACAAAGGAGTCTTTGAAAAAAACAATTCTCCTCCCTCCTAGTTTGCCGAGATTTTTTATGTGTTTTCATAGTTTATTGTCCATCCAGAAAGCCTATCCAAATCCAAACCCCACAAAACCACACTGAGCTGAAGACATTTTTCCTTAAGGTAACAGAGGAAGCAAAAGTATCAAAGGATACTGCCTCCAGCCCAATGAAACCAGGCGCCAGGCCAATTTTAGCTCTGAATGTGCCTTTCCTCATAACTATCCAAAAAAAAAAAAAAGTTTTTTTTTCCAAGGGCTTAAAGTGTCATCTCCACGTCAACTTTATGGTATTAAATGTAAGCTATATCTCAGTTTTTTATACTTGAAAGAAGATTCATAAATGCTGCTCTCTGGGATAAATTCTTATGGGGGACAAAAATAATGGATTTCTCTTGTGAAACTCTTCCAGAGTTTCATTTTGTTTCAACAATTTGACTAAATATTTTTCCAGAAAAATAAAGCAATTATTTAAGCATCATTTTGAAGGTTGCTATAAATTAATGAAAAAATTTTATGCCCTATGTCAAACTTCATTTTCTCTAAAAATGAAAACCACTAGGAATCTAGACTATAAAGAGAAATATAACTGTCATTGAGCTTGAGAAGACCTAAAAAATCAAGGAAAGTCTGTGTGGCAGACTTTTACTCTCATTTGGGTCTGTTATTACAGCAGCCAGACTGTAGTTACACAAATGGTATTATGGCCCCACTGTACTAAATCATCATAACTATAAAATACGCCTACTTAAAAACTAATGCCTTCTCTCAACTACAACATTCTGCTTTAGAATAAAATTTTGTTCTTCAAGATTTAGGAATAAGAAGCCAGATTCTCTTCCAGATTCAACATGTCACTTCTGTCAATTAGTTATTCATCCACCACACATTAAATGCCTAGTTTGTGTCAGGAACTATGTTAGGTGTTGAGAATATTAGTAACATGAATAAGCTATGGCCTCTGTCCTTCAGGATTTTATCGGGGTGGGGGGCAGATAAGTAAATTGACATCTATATTATATGGTACTAAGTGCTATGGAGAGAAATCACAGGTTGTAAGTACTATTAAAATTCAACATGGCATTAACAGAAGCTCCTCAAAGAAGGTGATATGTGAGCTGCCAATTGGTAGATGAGTTTGATTTTGTTAATTGAAGGTGAGAGTAATCTAAAGAAAGGGAATGCATAAAAAGAGCCATAGATAAATACAACTAAATTTCAAATAATGGTAAAGACAATTATGGGGAATGGTGGGGAGGGAAGCTACAAAGTTAAGTGAGGGAAAAGTCATAAACTGTGTTTAGGCTTAAGAATTTGAACTTCTATAAATGAAGTGAAGACAGTGTCAAATGCTGTAGAGATGAAAAGTAGAAAGGGACAGAAAAATGTTATTGGATTTGGCAGCACTGAGATCATTGGAGATTAAATCAAAATCATTTCAGTTGGGTAATGGATACGGATAATGAATTGCAGTGGGTGCGAGTCAATAAGTGCAGAGACTGCTAGACCTCTCCTGGAACCTTGACTGGAGGATGTGGAATCAAAAGAAGTTTGATTGACTTGTGCTCTTTTTTAAAAATTTTATATTTTAACAGAATTTTAGACTTCAGAGAATTTCCAATAGTGAACATATTTCCTATATACCTCGTGTCTGTGTTTCCTAAATATTAATATTTTATCACATTTTCCTCATTTGTTCTCTCTCCCTCTTTGTCTCCTATAACCCCTTTCTCCCACCATTTTCTGAAATGGTTAGGAGTAAGTCACAGATATGATGCTTTTTTACACTTCATATTTCAGTGTAGTTCCTAGAAAACAAAGACATCCTCTTATATAATTATGGCACAGTGATCAAAATCAGAAAATTAATGTTGATACAGTATTATTACCTAATCTACAAACTTGATTTAGAGTTCATCAATTGTTCCAATAATGTCCTGTATTACAAAAGAAAATCCCGGATCATGTGTTGCATTCAATTTCCATATCACTTAGTCTCCTTTAAACTGGAATAGTTCTTCAGTCTTTCTTCACACTTCATGAAGTATTAGCATATTTGAAGAGAATAGGCCAGTTAGTTTGTAGGTTGTCCCTTGATTTTAGTTAATCTAATGTTTCCTTCTGATTACATTCTGGCAATGCCTTTACAGAAGTGATGTCTTTCTTAGTGCATCATATCAGGAGGCTCATGATGTTGATTTGTTCCAGTACTGGTCATTTAAATAATTTGGTCAATGTGATGGTATTTGCTAGATTTCATCACTGTAAAGTTACTGTTTTTCTCCTTGTAATTAATAAGAATCTTAGAAGATATTTTGAGACTTATGTAAATGGCCCATTTTTTTTTTTCAGATTTTCACTCCTTGCTATAGAGTCTGCTGATGGTTCTTGCCAGAGTCAATTATCATTGTACTGGTTGCAAAATGATGATTTTCTAAATTCATTATTCCTTCTGCATTTATTAATTGGCTTCATAGTATAAGGAAAAGCTTTTGCTTTTCCTCCATGTATTTATTTATTAATTCACATCACTGTGGACTCATGGATTCTTATTCATTCAAAGAGTTTAAATCATTTACTGTGGGTAGTTGTTAAAGATATTTGAGCACATTTGTAGGCATAGAAAAAAAAAGAGCCATGGGAGATATAGGAGTGACAGTGCATGATTGATGTAGCAAAGCAACTAACTCATTTTTATACTGCAACTCTGTTAAACTCTGGCTAGTCTGGGTGCTGAGGATGGGAAAATGAGTAAAATAGTGCTACATCCCAAAGGGAGTTCATATATTGGGAGAAGAGGCAAGGGAGGGACAGCCCTTTGGGAAAGGAGACAGAATCATTTACTAACGTGATTTGCAAGAGCTGTAGATATGAGAATAGAGCTGTGGGTGGCACTAAAAGGAGAATTATTAATTTTGATGAGTTGGTGAAGACTTCCCAAAGCAATAAACTTTGAGACAGATCTTAGCACATTAGTTGGATAGGGGAACAGAAAAAGAATAATAAAGGAGAGCAGAAAAAACATTCCAGACAGAAGTAAAAGCCATGGAAATGTCAAAATAGCTTATTTATTTCCCCTGAAAATTTGGGAAAATAAAAGACTTTCAGCGAGTTGACACCAAATGATGCAAGGACATGTAATCACCTCAGGCTTAGGTTGCCTTTGCTCAATTTGGGGATTTGAGAGTCAGAGTGTGTGAACATTTCAGTTCAGAAGAGATCTTGATTTTTAAGGGAAATCCCTCCCTGACCAAACCTCAGAAAAAGATACCTTCCCACCCACTACTATGGTTACCAAAATCATCAAAACAAACTCTCTTCCCACTTTAAGGAGTTAGTTGCTAGATATGAGTTGGCTTGTTTAGGGAATCCTGTGGGAACATGAAGTTCCCCTGAAAACATTTGCTTTTGACTTCTGAAAATGTACTCACAGCCCATTTGCATGACGATAAAATAAATCTGACTGTATGTTAATCATTTAGCTTTATTTCTTTTACCCACCTGGCAAAAAGCAAAGTAAGCCAGAATGTAAAGAGTTCACTTTCAGATTTTACCTTAATTCCAAAGATAAAGAAATGTGGTTAAACTATCAATAGATTAATATTTTATGCCTGAAAAAAGTCCCCCACCCCAAAGTCAGAGCTGTTTTGTTTTTGTTGTTGTTTTAAAGAACGGAGAGATGGATTAACATGGTTTTAAATACGTGGAAGCAAAAAAAATAAAAACAAAAAAAAGAATGCATCCATTATCCCTTTATCAAGTACACATAATACTCCCAAAGAAATTTAAACGAAAAGATTCTGAATCTTAGATTTCATTTTAGTAAATGCCGTCCAGCTGCAAATGTAGGGCACATAGTTTTGGCATCCTGTGTGGGTTTCCAGCTTCTGCTGAACACAGACAACAGAAGAAAACGTGTTCCATTGCACAGCACACTTGAGAGTGAATTTCACATTAAAGCTTTAAGTTATTCACTTATTGAAACTTTTTTTTCAACATTCTCACTTCTGGTTTTTCCTTCTCTCTTGGGTCAGGATTGTTCTGCAGTAAAGAAAATACAGGGGAAAAAACAGAAAATATAGTATTATTTTCTCTTTCCGTTTGTGGATTTCAATTTTCCACCAAATTGAATTACAAATAAACTTAATCTTGGTATTAATCTCATTAGAAAAAAAAGACTGGCCTATGATAGTTCAGATTATTCCCAATGTAAAATACAGAAAAGCTAACACCAATGGATTCACTGGGCTTTTAGGGATAGAAGGACAAGTCAGATAGAGCCATGCCCCACTGTAGTTTATGAACTAGATTGACTAACCAAATAAGGCAGTAAATGATAAATGTTTTATGAGTGCCATGGATAAAATAAAAGCCAAAATAGGGCACAATATGGGGCAAGGGGTAAAGAAAAAGAAATGTGAAATTCTTAACCCATGTGGTTATTCTCCCAAATTGATATAGTTGAAGGGCTCCCTTACTTTGCCACTAAACAATCTGTGACCCTCTGGCAGGTCAATTAAATAAAATTCCACAAATATATATTGACCTTTTGATTTTGAGACAAAAAAAAGCTCACCTTAATTAGCTTAAATTAAAAGTAGCCACATAATATAATAAGAATCAAAGGTGTCTCATAGAACCCAAGTGCAGGAACACATCCTGACCTCTTAGAACTATTAGGCCAAGAAGATGGGAAGTCATCAGAACTTCTCTCCACCTCGTACCCATTTTTTCTCATATGGTAGACTGACATTTACCACCTCTACAGCCCTCATGGTAAAACATGGCTTCCCACAGCCCTCAAATTTACATGCTGCCTCAGAATTCTACGTCCATTTCTCAGAAGAGAGGTTCTGATCAGGTCAGCTAGGAAGAAGGTAGCTCTCACTTGTCTAGTCAGCCAGGCCATGGCAGTCATATAGTAAAACATGATGGTGGTTGTGGTGGGAGTGCGTGGGGGCCAGTGGCACTCTCCAAAGAAAAGAGAGTCTCTGTGAGTTTGACAACACCTACAATGTGTCTCCACGAACACCTGCTGTGCATAAGCCACAGTGCTTTGGTGGCTATCTGCCCTCACGTAGAAGAGAGGGCATTGGGGTAAAATTAGTTTACAGATGACCACTATGAGGGAAGATATTGCAAAGGAAATTAAACATGCTAGAGGAATCTAAGGAGTGGGAGAATCTAGTGATTGGAGGATTAGGAAAGGCATCATGGAGAAGATATTGGAGACAGACTTTGACAACGGGTTCATTGCAAAGACATGCATAACAGAGAGAATAAGGACAAAAAGGAGTGGGCACCACGAACAGAGGGAACACTGAGTACAGAGAGGCCTAGAGAAAGAACACCACGTTCTGAGAAAAGGAGGATAGCCCCTGGTATCACTCACAATTAGACGAGGGATGAAATCAAAAGAATAGACAACAAATGTGGCTTAAGCAAGATAGAAGTTTATTTTTCTCTCATATAAAGGAGCCTGTAGGATGACTCTGAGCATCGAATACTCCGGCTCTTTCTATCATGTCGTGTTGCCATCCTCAATATGTGGCTTCTATCATGTAGTCCAAGATGGCACTGCAAGTTTCAGCATTCACATCCACATTCCACCTTACTGTGTGGAAGACATGAAAAGGGGCATACTTTCTACCATTTAAGGGTGTTTCCCACAAGATGCACACCACATTTCTGCTTACATCCTATTTGCCAGACTTGGTCAAAGGGACATTCCTAATGGAAGGCAAGTTGGGAAATGTAGTAGGCCCGTGCCCATATAAAAATCAAGTGTGCTACTTCTAAGGAAAAAGGAAAAAAATAAACATTGGGAGACAGTCTCTTCCACTTCCACTTTGCAAAAACTTAGGTTCAGTGTGAAACTAAAAAGGTTAGAAACCCTTGGCTGCTAGGTCAAGGAGGTTATAATTTGGTTGGCAATGAACAACCATCAAAGGTTTTGGGGCAGGCAAGTGATATGATCAGATTTCTACTTTAAGAATTTGCTGCGTAAATGATTATAAAACAAGGCAATAACTATTAAGTGCCATTTGAATGTTACTCTTGGTTTAGGATCTATAGTATGTTTGGAGTTGGGAGAGAAAAACGGTGGTGGTAAAGAAAGAATGATTAGGAGATTACGTTAGCTTAGAGTCTAGACAAGAATTAATAGGATCTAAATGGGGCCTGCAGCAATGAGAAGATGTTTCCTCTAGGGAGAGGAAACAGACAATTCCAAAATTTTAAGCCTCAGGGATTAAGGACTGATGATGCCCTTAATAAAAACAAGGAAGTCCGGAAGAGGAGCTGGTTGGAGTGCAAAAAGGAAAGACTATTGGTTTGGCACAAGGTCTTGTGGTTAGGCCATCTGTGTCAGGGATGTCATCAGGATGGCTGGAAAATGAGGGTGGGACAAAATGGGACAAAGAGTCTCCAGGACAACTTTTGGCAGTTCTAGGATTCTAGGGTGTCATACTGTTAGCATTTCAATAGCAATATGTGGCTCAGGCGTTACAATATCACAAATTCATGGCCTGTGCTTGTATCTCTCTGAGAAGCTGAGAAGGCAATAAAGCTCCATCACTCTTTACTATTGAAATCGCAGATTATTCAGGATACTCTGGGCACATTTAGCATGAATAAGTGAGACTTAGGTATACTGATACTGCTATATTTTCAGAAAAATGTCAATAGAGCTGCAAATGTAATTTTTGACCTAGGTTTTAAACGGAGGAGATTGATGTCAAGGTGAACACTAAAGGCCTTTCAGAGAAATTCTTATTTCAGGATTTTATAATTTGTTTATAAATCAACTATTCATTCACTCAATAAATATTTATTAAGCACTGCTATGATGTACTAAATATAGGATTTATAAAAGAGTGGATGAGGCAGACATGGTCCCTGCCTCAGTCTAGACCAGGGGCTGGTAAATTATAGCCCATGGCCAAATGTGGCCTGGTGCTGTTTCTGTTCTGCCTGCAAGCTAAGAATGGTTTTCATATTTATAAATGTTTGAAAAAATAATCAAAAGAAGTGTAATACTTGTGATATGTGAAAATTATAAGAAATTCAAAATCAGTGTTCATTAAAAAAGCTTTATTTTGCACAGCCACGCCTACTTATTTATAATTATTTCTGCCCTAGAAGAACAGAGTTGAGTAAGTGTGACAGAAACCACATAGATTGCAAAGCCTACAATATTTCCTAGCTGGTCCTTTATAGAAAAAATTTACCAGCCTCTGGTGTTAACAGAATTAATCAAACACACCATCACCCAAACAAATATATATTTAAGCAGAGTGGGTGTCGTTTACTATTGTCTGGTCTTATACAAATACCTTTTCTCACTCCCACTCACCTCATCCAATATCAAGGCCTGTGGTAGGCAGTCTCTAAGAGAGGACTGCCAATGGATTGTGCTTCCCAGGATTCAGACTCCTGTAGTTATCCTCCCACCTTAAACTTGGTAACCAAGAGGATATGGCAGAAGTTATGCTGTGTGGCTTCTAAACTAGGTCAGAAGTCTTGCATATGGAAGATTCACTCTGAAATAAACCAACCACTTACTCCATGCTGTAAGAAAGCCCGAGCTCGCTATGTGGAGAGGCCATATGGGAAGAGAAATGCCTGGATAACCTCCCGTTGTTCCAGGTATCCCAGCCCAGGCAATAGACATGTGGGTAAAGAAGCCATCTTGAATGTCCCAGTGAATCAAGACTTTGGATGACCGACTCCAACTGACATGCTCTAAACCCTCAAGAAGGACCCCAAGTGACAACTACCCAGCTGAGACCAGTCAATTCTCAAGACCATTAGAGGTGATAATAAACTTGGGTATACTGTTTTTTTTTAAGTCATAAGATTTGGGATGATTTACTGCCCAGCAGCAGAAAACTGAAACATGGCCCAGGTCTCTATTTCTGAAGGGACATGGGAAGAGATGGAGTGGGTGAATTCTGTATGTTGACGTTTGTAATGGCACTTGACAATCTCAGGGATGGACAGGTGACCTGCTGGTGTAACCACAGGCGTGTGGAGGCCCATCTTTGAATGGAAGTAAAAGTGCAGGCAGGACTGATCGTCTACAGGTCTACTAATACGAGTGCGCTGGTTTTTAAAATATGGAAATATTTCCACGCCAGTTGGGAAATAATGTAAGAGTAACTGCAGTATGCAGTAGAATTAAATCAATAATATACATCCCAGCACATGTGGTTTTATCACAAAAATCCCACACACTGTAGTACTGAGACTTTTTCGGGTTTTGGCACTTAAAGTGCAGATCAGCAGAACTTGCTGCGGATTTTAGGTTATTTATTTCAGGTGTTTGGAAAGTTGCCTCCAGTTTCTAAAGTCTTTTTTTTTTTAATTTATTTCAGCTTCATTGAGGTATACTTGACATCTAAACTTATAAGATATTCAAAGTGTACATTGTGGTTTGATACACATATCTATTGTGAAAGGATTCCCCCAGCCAGTTAATGAACACATCCATCACTCCGGTCTCTAAAGCCATGGTGGGGGTGGCAGAGTTACACAGCTGAGCTGAGGAGGACCCCCAAAGAAATACCTAACTCTGCCCAAGAGGAGAAACAGGGTCCAGGTTCAGGGAAAGGTTGAAGAAGCTTCTGGGAGCTGTTGCACAGACTGAAATTTGTGTGGGCACATCCCTCCCATGGTTTTTTTTTTTTTTTTTTTTTCTTTTTTTTAATCTTTGTCTGATTTGGCACCTTATCCTTTGGTTGGGGGCAGCTATTCCTGAACAGGTCTGCCTAGGACCATATTTAATGGCCAGGAAACAATGTGTCCAAGAAAATGACAGTGTGAGTCCTCTTTTCCCTGCACTTGGTCTCTGAGCAAAGGAACCAGCCCATTCCTTCATTCTCTCCATACTTGCCCACTTTCTCATTCACCAGGGCAGAGATACAGAGCAAGCCCCAGTACAAGCCCCACGTGTCTCTGGGCAACGTGAGTGGCTAAGCATTCGCCCAGCTGACAATAACTACCTTCGTGTTTTCTTTTACCTCTTTTTGTTCTTCCCTGTGTGTGTGTTCCACCTTCTAACTGGGCTCTTCATCCCTCTCACCCCTTTTTTCTCTCCTCCTGTTATCTATCTCTCCATCTGGCTTGTCTGCTCCTGGTAGGATGAGAGAACCTGGCAAGAGAGATGTAGGGGTATGGAGAGCAGTGCACACAACTAGACTGAGCGGGGAGCAGCTGCATGAGTTATCATGCAGCTCCTCACAGCATCTCCAGTCACCTAATGATCGTCACTGCGATGGGGAAGCCATTGAAAGAGTTTGATACAATTCCCAATGTCAAACCATGACTCATTCCAGGGTATAATTCAGAGAACATATTAGTTTAAACTTCTCACCCAGGCAGAGCCTGAGACAATGACTCGGGTACAGGTAGAATGTTTGGAAGGTGATCCCAGAAAGCAGGAGTGAGAGAGTGAAAAGAATGAGATGGAGAAGGCAGCAAATGGGGTGTTTTTCTGCTGGTTTTTACCATGGACAACTGGGACCCGATCCTGCAGGGTATGCTTTGAGAAACCACATAGAAAACACCTCCAAATTGTCCTCCCAAGGGTGGGAGTTTGAGGCACTGTTTCCCACTGACGCTTGTTTACCCTTGTCTGAGGTTGTCCCCAGGACATTCATTCTTGGGCTCTTCCAGGCTGTGCCTGCACAATGGCTGGGTGAACTCCTGTGGCTTCAGAGAAAGAAATCTCAAAGTGAAGAGGTTAGCAGTCACTTGTGTTGGGAGGCTGACAGTGTGTAAGGGAAGCCAGTACCTCAGCTGCCACTGAAATCAGAGGGGGTCCTAGGGGAGGTGGCATGCGGTGCCCAGGGAGTTTTCCTCAGACTGAAACAGCTGCATCAAACACAAGGCGCACCATCAATTGCTACAACCCAACAAACGTCTTGGAAATTGTTAGACTGCTTTAATGAATAACTTAGGTTTCACGGTAAATAGTTTTATACCGTAGATAATTTAGACAAGAAAAGAGAAACTGTTTTTAATCTTTGATTCGTGTATTGGTTTATATATGAGTGAACATTAGCCACAATTGTCAGATGTTTGAAGTACCACCCCATTTGTATGTTGCCACTCCCTCCCCGCCCTCCCTGGCGCTGGCCGACTATGGTGCGTGGCAGTCTCCTGATCATGACCCCACTTTTCTTCTTTTCCCGGTCCCAGGATCTCCTCTCAGGTTACAGCATCATCTCTGCTCTTTTCCCCATCTTCACAACCTGCCCCTTTAATTCTCACACGCCTGTATTGGAAGTTGAAAAACTGAGCATAAAACGTTTCTTGCTCTTGTCACTCCATCTATAAAAATCCTACTTGATTTTGAGTAAATGGATGTGTCTAATTAAGGAAAAGGTCATGTGTTAGTTGTGGAGGGGGGGAAAAGTATTTCAAGTTATTATCACATTGTAATACTGTGATAAGTGCTTTGGAAGCTAAGTGCAGGATATTATGAAAAAGTTTAACAAGGGGGATAGGTTGAGAAATCAGGGAATACCTCTGAAGAAGTGATTTTTAAGCTCAGATCTAAGGGAAGAGAAGAGATTAGGCAAAGAACAGGGAAGAGATTTGAGAAAGAGAAAACAGCATGTGTAAGGGCCCTGAGGCACATTAGAAAGGATCTGAAAGAAACCAGGAAGTGTGAGTAATGATGGCAAAGAGGACACATGCACTTACTTTGCTTTCCCCTGGAACTCCAATCAAATGATAATGAAGGGGGACCCCACAATGACAGCCGCTCATCAGATGTAGAAGTCTAGGTGAGGGAAATTTCTTTAAGAAGATAAACATTGAAGTGAACTTAATTGTTTGTAAATGAGTAGAAGCTGTTTACAAATCGGAGGGGGAGTTTAGGGTTAACTTAGTGAGAAGAAAATGAAGCCAATGGAGAAACAATTCCAATCTTCAACTCTAGGGAAAGTAAAAGTTATCTAGAAAAGGAAACGTAATCTTCGATATTATTTGGCGTAGCTGCAAAAATATTTAGATAGCCAAAATAATGTAAACACATGGTATTGATCGAACCACAATTATCAGGTAACTATGTGGGGAAGACTAGGGAATGGGAAGGGTGGCTGGAGAGCAGTGGAAAAGAACTAATTTTCATCTTCCATAGTAAGCACTCAATAGAATATGTTGAAAACAAAAATCGAAGTAGCCATAAAAGCATGGTATTTAGAGATGTGGAGGCAAAATCCTGAGGAATCAGCTGAAATAGTTGCAAGTGGTTGCCCTTGGGGAGATGGAAGCTGTGGGGAGTGGGAGTGTGACATTTCCTCAAATGGGAGCATAATGCACTTCGCAGAATTTTTCACTTTCTGCTCTAAGAGTGTGATAACTTGGATGGAAAATAAACACTGCGCAGTGGCAGGTGTATGAGAGCACAGAGCAGTGAGTAGCATCTGGACTCCTAAGGAGGGAGGTGGGATCTTCAGGGCCAGAGAAAGGATTTTAAAGGCAATACGAAGCAAGTAAAGGAAGGATTTTTTTTCAAAGGGGAATTGTATAGCTGGACTTATATTTTAGAAAGATTCCTCTTGCTGTTGTATGGAGAACACATAGAAAGAGGAGGCCACCGTGGCCATGGGGAGGACAAATTGTTATGTGGCCATAGAGATGGAGAGAAGTCGAAAAATTCAAGAGGTATTTTGGAAGTAGAACCATGTAACATATAAAGGAGTGTAAGAGGAAAGAAGAGAGATTTTTCCTTTGTTAATAACCACTGTAAGCAACTTTGAAATTCCAGCTAATAACTCTAAAATTATTCCATTGAAAAATCATTCACATTAATGTTGAGTATAATGTTGCAGATTGGCAAGGATATTCATTTTGGGCTGAGTGCCTCTGCAAAATATGCCGGCTAGCCCCTTCGTGGCCTTGCATCCAACAATCATATTTTCTTCAATTAAGCAGCTATTTTGAAGACATGTCATCTGTTTACTGTTAATACATACTAATATAGCCATCCATGGATCAACAGCAAAGACCATCTTAGAAAGGCTACATTATACTGGAACAATTTTATATGCTTTTTCAGATGCACATACATTTCAATTCCAAACCACCATCTTTAGAGTGAAGTATCACAGGGAAAAGAAAAGGACAGTAAATTTAATGCTGCTGGGGAAAAAAATATATCAAATCTTATATTACTTAAAAATCAATGCTCTTTTTCTGGCTCTTGTTTGACTCATACCTTTAAAGTGAAGAGCTTTGCAGTCAGTCATCTCATCTCGTGACCCCCACACCGACACTACTCTGTACTTCCCGGCCATCTGGCAGTTTTTCCGTGCCATGATTTAAAATTTTCCTAATGTTTGCTAATAAAATTGGGGTGCCATTTTCTTTCTATAACAGTCCTTTTCATTTCCCTAAGGATGGAAAGAAACTCGGAGGTGTTGTGATAAAAGTTTGATTGAAAGGAAATAAAAAAAAGGGTGAGTGAAATAACTGCCTCTAAATGCAGTCCTCTCCACAAAGGCACCTTGATTCTGTGGCCTAGTAACTGGATTTGCTGACTTACGAAACAGCCAAGCATGTCACAAAAGCAGGCAGCAGCTTGTGTGTCTGGGATTTAAAACCAAAGCCCACAAGTGATCAGAATGAGACGAATGGAGTTTGGTCATTCTGCTCATTCTTTTGGTCTCATTTGCTTTGCATCCATTTTGCATTTGGAGCTGTTTCAAAATGTTGACAGGGAGTGGGGCAGGCAGGGAGAGTGGACAGAATCTCCTGGCATTTTGTAGCAGACAGTCGTTTCTATTCCAGGTCTAAAAAACTATTTGCTTGGGCCCTTTTAACCTTTTCTTCACCAACGCTCCAGACTAACACATATACAAAACATCCATATCATTCAGCAGTTAGATTTAATAGATGTTACTATTTTCCTATATTTGCTTCATATATTTTATATGAGGAAATACAATGTCACAGATATGGTTGAAGCCCACTTTGTTTCTCTCTATGATGTCATTTTCTCTCTCATTTTCTCCAAAGGTAATCACAATCTTGAGGCTTGAGTGTATCTTTCTTATCCATGTTTTACACTTTTACTATATATATGGATATATCCATAAACAATATGTACGGTAGTCTGGAACATTTTAAGACCTGTCATAAATGGTTTTATGTTTTACATTTCATTCTGCAACTTGCTTTTTTTCAATCAACATTGAGTTTCTGATGTTTGTACATGTTGATACAGGTAGCCGTTTATTCATTTTCATGCTCTAATGGATGAAAACACCACAGGGTATTTACGCATTCTCTTTTTTAATGAACATTTAGGTTCTTTTTGTCTTACTATAAACAATTTTGCAGGGAATGTGGTAGATTGCATTCACAGACTCAATTTTTCACTGATCCCTTTGTCAGGTGACTTTGCAGTTACTGCCATCAGTGGAATATCCCATTTTCCTACATTCTTACTAATACTTGTTATTTTGTATATCTTCTCTCATTTCTTTCTGCATTGCCCTACTTTCTAGTGAGGGTTACAGCCCTAGCTGAGTCTGTTCTTCAGTCATCCCAGCTCAGGCTCCAGACATTGAAGTCAAGAACCATCTTGGAAATGAATTCTCCAGCTCCAGCTGTTCTGGTTGCCAGCCATTCACGTCACTTCCTGTTGTGTGAGTTGTCCCAGCTGAGGCCCCAGCTATTGTGGCACAAAGAACAGCTGTCAAGCCGTTGCCCTTTCTGAATACCCAACCCACAAAATCCACGAGCATAATAAAATGATTGTTGCTGTACATCAGTAAGTTTTGGGCTGGGTTTTTAGGCTGCAATACATAAAAAGACCATGGCTCATCTCTGCCTGTTGTGGGACTTCTTTTGCCCCCTTACTGCTTTGAATTTACTGTTTCATTTCTTATCCAGGAAAATTTTTGTTTGGTTTTTGAGCTGTATCTTTCAAATATTCTTTTCATATATTATTTCTCATTGCTGTGTGCCTGGATTAGAGGTGGCAGGTTGCAAACCAAACTTACAATGCTCTTTTGCCTGGTTTTCATTTTTAGTAAAAGATCTCATCAAATATGCAGCCAATTCAGTCTCCTGAGTCACATTCATATTTAGCTCATTCACTTATTCAAAATGTTAGTTAGCACCTACTGTGCATAAGCAATTTTCTAGACACACTGGAGGATACCAAGAAAAGTTAGACACATCCCTCCTCTCAAAAGGCTTATATCTGGTAGGGAAGACAAGATGTACATAAATAACTATAATACCACATCAACTCATAAACTGTATGAGTAAGAAGATGGAGATATGGAAAAAGTGCTATGTCTCAAAGATGACAAATAAACCCAAATAAACCAAGTTGGGGGTAGCATAGGAGCCAGACTGGATTACCGGCTCCTATGTGCTTGTGCTTCTTTGGAGCACATGCTTTTACCTCCACTGTCTCTGTTACCACTGTACAGAGGACTCTTAAATTGGTACCTCTAATCTGCACCCCACAAAATCTTTCTCAACAACCTTTCTTCCTGGGGTCAAAGTCCCCATATTCTCCCAGCAGTGTGGACGTGAAATCTCGGAGTTGACTTTCATGCTTCCTCTTGCTTTCTCTTCCACCAAGGAAGTTCTCACATCCTGTCACTTGTTCCTTCACACAGCCTCTGTGTGTGTGTATCTACTTATCTCATGACAACCATCCTAGTGCAGGCTCTTACCGGCTTGTGCATGTATTACTGCACAATATATATTTGGCATCTCTCACTCTAAGCTTTCACATTTCCCATCCTCACTGCACTCTTGGACCAGATTCTTCTCCTTAAATGACACTTTTATTACGTTCCTTCCCAGGCTTCATAACCTTCAGAACTTCCCTATTTTCTATTGTATCTCATTTAAACTTCTTAGCCTGGACCCTAAAACCTTCCCTAAATCAGCCACACTCTCAGTAGGGCATGCTATTTCCTTAGGAATATGGGGACCATCTCTGCATTGTTCTGAGTACTTATTTTCACATTCACAACTTTTCCCAAGTTGCCATGGTCTGGAAGGCCATTGCTCACTATTACTACTTCGTAGTCATTTTTCTTCAACAGTTCCTATTATAAAATATTCCCTGTCCTTTAAAACTTTCCAAGGAAAAACTGCTAAAAGAAGTGAGGGTGCTGTCATGTGGGGAAATGTTGAAGGATGGCCAGTGATGGGGAGCATGATAGAGATTTTGGCGGCTGTCCGTAAGCACACTTGACAGGAGATCAGGCAGGTGTTATTGTCCCCATTTCCTAGATCAACTGAGGGTTAGGGAAATTGATGTATTTGTTCAAGGTCACAAGGCTACCCAGTGTCCAAATGAGGCCCCATTTTCTCACTGTGAACCCAGAAAGGTTTCCATAACATAATAGAGTTAGGCATTGTGTATATAACCAATGGACAAAAGTTTTTTGAAGATAGGTTTCTGTACAAAAGAAGAAATAACTTTTTAAAAATTAAAGTTACATAAGAGAAGGATGAGTGACTTTATTTTAAAAATGAGTTCTGCGTATTTGCAGCAAAGATGATACGATATGACGGAGAGAGTGTTCCTGTTTGGAAGGGAGGAGAGGTGACCTCTGTGATCCTTCTGAAGGATTAAATTCCATGATTCCCAGCTTGTTTGTAAATGCTGCTTTTACCTGGCCCATCCATTGCAATGGGACAGGGAGGGAAGAGGCGTTGGAGATACTGTTTATTTAATAAGTATCATAGGTGACATCCTAAGCGATTCACATTTTCGTTTAATCATGACAGGAACCCAGTGGAATCGGTTTTTGATCACCATGCCAAATTTGCAAAAAAAAAAAAAAAACATACCACAAAACAATGATATATATATAAAAGTTTAAGAAAAGCTAATAAATTTGCCCAAGACCATATAACTGGTAAGTAAAGAAAATGGGGTTCAAGCCAAATGGAGGGAGGGAGAAGAGTGAGGTAGGATATTTATTTCACCAGCTCTGTCCATGTGGGGCTCTCCAAGGCTGATTGATTCTCTAGACCAACGAACTCCTGTTAGGCACCCTCCCTAGGTTTATTCTCTTTTTATCACACCATGCTGTATGTGGTGGGACAGGAAAAAAACATGCCTTGAGAATTAAGCCAGTGTGCTAGCAGGTCAGAATTGTATTGCTTTTGACCAAAGTTTGCTGCATAACTTATAGAGCAAGAGTAGATGTCAAGGAATATTTCACACAACGTACATGATTCAGCAACAACAAAGTGTAATCGTAGGAGACAGTCAGAATCGTTATCATAGGGGTATTCTTGACCAAACATGGAGATGTCTGAAGTAGCTTGAACTCTAAGTAACTGGAGTCTACAGTAGGATATACTATATATATATCTATATACCTGTGTCAAAGAGCCAGCAACTCATCTTTCTTGGTATTATTTTGGACTAGATAATTCTTAAATTACTTTCAAGAAACTCTGGTGTGAGTATAGATATGTGGAACTAATTAAGAGATAATGTCAAATGTCTGCTCCTTAAGCGTCTCCATGTATTTACGTTCACTTGTCTGGGGGCATCCACTGGCATTTGCCTTCAATCATGGCAGCGGGCTGCTCTGGGTGTGGAGTGCTGGAGAGGTGCAACTGGCCAGGTGGTTTGATCCACCATGATTACTTTTCCACTTGGAAAATATGGCATCCAAAATAGTCAGCCTGAGGGACATGATGTTTTGATTGAAAATGCACTCATCTAAACTGAGGCATGCTTGAAAAATGACCCTCGTGTGACTTGAAGTAATTCTGTGTTTAAAACCAGTCCTTGTGATTCTCTGGCTGCATATCATCAGCTGGTGGTTCTCATAGGAAACCCCAAACTGGGAGGAATTTTATTATGGTCGTATGAGGGTGAGATGTGGTGGAGGGGAGCAGAATCTCTGCCCATATTACAGTGTTAGAGCAGGCAAGAGAAGTGGCCAGGGTAAAATTTTGCAAGTAAAATGTTCTTTATGATTTACAAGTTTGAACTCCATGTATCATTCCAGATTCAAGCCCCTGTTGCATACAAAGTATAAGCTGCTCTGGCGCAATTTTAGCACAAAGTTGTTATGTGGTTACCTTTAAGAGAACTAGCATTTTAGTCTGTCTTCTGACCAAGGGATTTTATTTTATCCTCTTTTAGTGTAGGCTCCAGGAAATGTGTGTGTGTGTGTGTGTGTGTGTGTGTGTGTGTGTGTGTGTGTGTTAAAGTAAACTCTAGATACTTAAAGTTCTAACAGTGAATATTTGAATACCCCTCACTCTCTGTCTGAAATTAAATAGACTGGTTTTCTAAATGATCACTTTGGTTAGTGACTTTTGAAATAATCATGGAGTTTGGAAAGTAGGCAATCAAAGTCTATGAAATTAAAATAAAATAGGCCATATAGTAGGGCAGACAGAAGAATAAAGATTCATTGAAATCTAATTGAAGGAGGTAAAAAAACTGGGCTTAATTATGTCATTAAGCTAGAAATTACATGTGGGGGCTTGAGATGTAGTGCTATGGTGTATGTCTTCTGTTTACCCTTCCACATCCACTCTCTGTGCCTCGGGAGTCTGACCAGTATGGAACATGTTAATAACAGCTTCCTTTGCCCTCTGGCTTCCAGCTGGATTAGGTCATTGGGAAGTACTGGAAGGAGACTGAAGAAAGCAGGTATTTATTTTGCTGGCTCCCTTCTTGTGGGGTCCCTAAAAACTAATGAGAGGTCTAAGCTCCTGTCAGGAGGCCCTCTCCACACAGCCTGCCCTGTCTCACTAATTCCCTCTTCTCCTGCCTCTTCAGGCCTAGGGGTCATGGTGAGTCCCACAGCTGCCAACCTGGGTCCTGAGTGCTATTCCTTGTGCTTTTGCTATTCTTGTTTATTCTTGTTACTGGTCACTTTATTAAACTCTTCTCAAATTATCTTTTTTTTCCCCATATATGTCCTCTGCTTCCTGCATTGTTTTAGCCCTTGAACCATCAAAATAAAGGAAGGAAAGAAGAACGGAGGAAAGGAAGGAAGGAAGGAAGGAAGGAAGGAAGGAAGGAAGGAAGGAAGGAAGGAAGGAAGGAAGGAAGAAAGGAAGGAAGGAAGAAAGGAAAGAAGAAAGGAAGAAAGAAAGAAACAAGAAATCTGTGCTTTGTGGTGTCTTTGTAAAGTCGCTAAAGCAGAGTAAGCGATGTCTGTGAAGTGAGTGCCTCTGACAATTTCAGAAGGCAGAGCCGAAGGCTATGGGTGAGCTGCCGAGGAAGTGTCAGGGGTGTCTTAGAGGTGACTTTGTACTTGATTGCGCAAATAACAGAGAGGTAAGCACTGGTCACTTGATAATTTTCCTTTCCTGAGACTAGCTTGCTCTGGAGGTGAATGTTATTGGATTTCTCTCAGGCTCTGTGCTTGTTCAATACCTGTTTGTCACACAGCTTGGAGGTTTATTGGGCAATAAGGGCTTGGGTTTGGGGTTTTTTGTTGTTGTTGTTTTGTCCTTTTAATTATTAAGATAATAGTTTTTCTTTTATGGCTAAATTGGGTGTCCAGGATTTGAACTCAACAGGCTAGAGCTTTACTAAATAATTCTGGAGACAAGACATCCTCTGGAAGGCCTCACCTAAGGGAAAACATCTTTTTGTTTCTTTCCTGTTGGGACAGAAGATCCGTGAGGTAGATTGGGTATATCCATTAAAACATGGACAAAACCGTGGAGAAGAATCCATTTAATAAGCTATCTATTTGGAGGGGTGGTGGTGTCAAATCTTAGTGGTAACATATTTCAAATATGTGTTTTTGACAATCATTTCATAGGTAGTTAACAGGATGGTTTAGGCTAGGTAATTTGGTCTTTCAAGAATTCAAAAATTATTTAAGGACCAGTTGGAGCAAGGCCTCGTACTAGGCAAAGGAGACCCAGTGTTGATCAAGATACATAAGGTCCCTGCTCCCAGAGGGCTTCCATGATGGCTGACATATGGATGGTTATGCAAAATCCCTTGTCCCTACATGTAATGTGAAGTGAATAGCAAAAACTTTTATTGTATCTTAGCCTCAAATTCAACGGGTCATACAGTATTTATCAAATACAGATTCCCGCCGCCCGCTCATCATTCTTCTGTATGAGTGACTTCAACATTTCCCTTTTTGTGTCCTGAGCTTTACATTTTTGCCAGTAAGCACTTTCGTCTTTTAGGTGGTTGTTGTGTCAATAGCAACTTCATGACACCCAACTGTCTAGTTTGCATGAAATCCTTGTTCTACCTCTAAACTACAGGCTTAGGGCATGAGGATGTTAGTTCTTCTTTTCTCTGGATGAATACTTGGTTTGTGAGTACTTCCTGATTACAATACCAGGCAACTAAGTATCCAGGAAGGACAACAACTTTCCACTTAGCAAGGAATAAGACGACCCCTGAAGCCATATCTGGTCAGCGTCCTCCAGTATAGCTTTCTTCTTTTTCTTTCTTTGACCAGAGATTCATTCTGCTTTGCCTTCAAAAGGACTTTTATGAACCAGGTGTTCAACTCATATTGTATTTTGTGACTTTGGAAGTAAATCTGAGCACCTGGACAAATGCTAGGAGGAGGGAAATTCTTAGAGAATGGTAACAAAATGCTCGGCTTATATAGCCTATTGTGAGTAGCCAGGCACCAGTGTGTGATGAGTCCTCCATTGTTAGATCAGACAAAGCCAGAGAAACTTGCTTTGTTTTTATCTCTAATGAGATATTTCTATACAGCTGGAGTCTTTTAAAAGATCTCAAAGAAACCACACTTTTTGGAAAATGCTGCATTACGTGCAATATCTGTAGTTATCAAAGAACAAGCAAAATTCTATTATCTTAAAGACACTGGAATCCATTCTGAAAACTCTTCTAATTTAGGAATGAATCAGAGTCCAGATTAATTCCCAGAATCCGCATAGTTCATTCTGACTGTTCTGTAAATATAAATAAACCCTATGGTTACCATCAGTTGGAAGATAAAATTTTGAGTAGGCAAAGCATTTTGTCCACCCTACACTCTTCTTTCCACTTCATGATCTTGTTATCTGTAATTCTATCTATTAAAAACTGCGTTCAGAAAGAAACCTTTCAGACTGACGTGTAAATGACTGATTGGCTAGTTATGAGTTCCCAGTTTGTGCACTTCAACTGGAGGTGAAGAGGTCATTCTCCACCAGGATGAAGAATGTCAAGGAGTAGAGCGGGAAATGGGGAGCGAGTGACCATTTCTCACCATCTGGCAGCCTCATGGGATTGATGGATGCCTTACCCACCAGCACCTCCCACATGTATGTGTGGGGATGGCAATGGTGGTAACAGTGGGGCGCAGCTGTAATTGTCATATATGCTAGTTTTTAAAGAAGTGTGCTTACCAGTCTATCTGGGATGGAATACCACATCTTATGTCTGCTCTAGGTAGTTTAGAATAAAGAGAAACAGAATTGAAAACTTCCCAGCTCTGCCTGCTATTTCCAGGTTATGTCTGCATGTGTACATATCACAATGTAGCAAGTCTGACTCATTTGTTTCTCCCTTTGAATAGAAAGTAATGTCTGTCAATGGAAGAGTGAGAAAGAGATGCCAAGAGACAAAGGATGGAGACAGATGGCATATGGGTACAAACATGAGCTTTAGAGTTAGACTGCCTGGGTTCAAAGCTTGACTCTTCACTTATTAGGTCTGTGAGCTTGAGGAAGTTAATTAACTTTTCTGTGCTTTAGTTTCTTCACCGGTAAAATGGGGAAAATACTAGTACTTGCCTCATATGGTTGTTGTGAGTTATTTATGTCAAGTACTTAGAACATTGCCTGGCACATGAGAAGTGTTGTGTATGTGTTAATAATAATAATAATAGTTTTAAAATTATTTATATTATTATAATTAAAATTATTATAATATTATTATTAGTGAGGACCTCATAGATTCCAGAGCCCAACATTTAAATCACTCTTTCTCTTAGATTCCCAAACTCCCAACCCCTGTCTTCTTTGGCTGTGTTCCCCTGGCAATACCCCAACACCAGAGGAACCCAGCTGCCCAATCCTGATGCTGTAGCCAGTAATCTGGGCTACTGAGCTCTGCCAAGAAAAATGTCACAGTGCCACAGATCTATGTCACCACACATTTACAGGCACTGATCTCAGCAGGGCTCCTAACACCACCCAGAAATTTGATTTCTCTTCCTCATTCTCCACAAGAACTGCATCAAACCTTCCCAGTCTCTTCCAGTCTCCAGTTCCCCATCTCCATTAGTGGTTCTCAACTGATCATCTCGCTTCCCCTTTCATAGGAAAAGAGATGTGAGAATGAAATTCCCTTCACTCTGCCTCCAGCTCTGCAAGCGTGCTGGCATCTCTTATACTGGAGAAACACCCTTTCTTCCTCCAGTATGCTTTGGGTCCCTTCTCTACCACTTCCTAGGGGTTTCCTCCATTCACCATTCTCCTTTTCTCTCGTGTTTTTAATATGTCTTCCTCTATTGCTTCCTTCTTCTATCCACATCTAGATAAACTCAAGTCTTTTACTACACACACACACACACACACACACACACACACACCTTTCCTAAATTCCATGCCACCTTTCAGTCAAAGACCAAGCAACCTCACTCTTCTCGTTCACAAGTTTTCTCTTGCCTAAATTCCCAATTCTTACACATTGTGAAAGCTCAAGGATATTTTTCAGTTGTTGCTTTGCGCTCTTTTTTCAAAAAATTCTTTTCTCTTGCCTTCTAGCTCCAATCATCTGATTCTTCTTTTATCTCTCTGACTGCTTCTTCTCACGTCTTTATAATATTTCCCTTTCTACTCATTCCTTAAAGGTCAGTAGTCCCAAGAGATCTTCTCTTGGCTGTCTGATCTCTTTCCTCTATACACTCTATGGACAATGTCTCCCCCCCACACGCACCCTGCTTTAGGTACCAGCTACATGCTGATGGCATCCAAAGCTACCTCTCTGGTGCAAACCCCCTGTTAAGTTTATAGCCCGTATACTCAATGGCCTGTTAAACATCTCTACTGAGATGGCTCTCTGACACCATAAATTTAACATGCCAAAGCTGAACAAATCACCTTTCCCCTAAATCTACTTTTTTTTTTTTTTTTTTTTTTTTTGGGACCAGAGTTTACTTTCTCAGTAAATGGCACCATTATTCACTCAGTGACCAAACCCTTTAAATCCTCCATCTGCCATCTGCTTCATTCTCTACTTATCAATTACCTTTTATCTTCCATCCATCTCCTATTTTTTTTTTTTAAATCCATTCTCTTCTCTCAATTCACTTCTTTCTGCTTTACCTGGTCTTTCTTACCTGAATTACAACTGCCTCATACTTGGCCTTCCCCTCTATGTCCCGTATTCTAACCTTGAGTGATCTTGAAATATTCAAGCCTGATCACGGGCCTTTACTTAACATCCTTCATTAATTTTCCACTGCCTTCAGGATTAATACAAACTCCTTTGCAGAGCCTCTGCTTGGGGTCTCCAGGCTCTGGCCCCTGGTGGCCTCTCTAGCTTCCTCACCACTTTCCCCTTAATCTCTGTTGTACAGATATATGGGCTTTCTTGGGCTTCGCAGAGACACCTTGTTCATGCTCACCTCGGGCCTCCCTGGGTGCCATTCCCTCTGCCTTGAACATTCTCCTTTAATCCTCTGGATTTTTTCTTGCAAATATTTTTGATCCTTCAGGTGTCTAATCAATAGACTACAAATTGTTTTGAGTGTAGGCACCATTTCCCCCTCCCTCACATCTGCACCAGCTCTTAGCACAGTGCCTGACATATAGAAGATACTCAATAAACATTGACTGAATGTGAAAGGCATAAACAAACGTATGAATTCTGGTGCCTCATCTTTTCAATTGTCTCTGATATCTCACATTTTATCAGGAATCCCATCCATTTCCCTATTTCCATCTCAAAATCTCACTTCTCTACCCACTCCCCACAACTTTCCACACTGTCTATTTATTTATTTATTTATTTATTTATTTATTTATTTATTTATTTATTTGTTTGTTTATTTCTTTATTTATGTCCTCCTTGGAGCCTAGAAGTTGCAAATTACCAGTTTATGGATCAAATATGGCAGATGAATTTTGTTTGGTCTTCACAATATTTTAAAATTTGAATTTGTTGCCAATATTTAAAATTCAGGAGGTTTTGCATAATAACTCAGCTTCTTTTGAAAACAAATTGGAAAACTCAAAGGTCTCACTATACTCTACTGGCATTCCCATGTGGCCATAACAATTTGGTAGTTGGATAACCATTGCTCTCTTTAAAGGACAAGTCATTTCCAATTTATCTGAGTCAAATCAGACCCAACTCATCACTAGTTTCCTTTGGAGTAATAGTAGTACCTATTTGCAACACCTGGTATAGATTTGCTCCCCAACAATAGATTCCTCAGGCAAGAAATTCAATCTCAGTCATGTTTGTGGAGTTCCTCAACATGCATACAGTGACATCATTGTTATCCCCAGCACGGGTCCTCTGCTATCTATGTCCCCTGCTGCCATGCTGTGGGGTGAGAGAGGTAACTCACACATGTGCCTCACAGGGACCTCTCCATGGACTAAAGACTCAGTGACAGAGAACCCAGCCACAGCACTCGTTTTTCCAGTTTCCATAAGAATGTCACAGCCATCTCACTATCCAGGCCATCACTCCCTCCTGGATGTACAAATAGGATACACCTGTGCCTCTCTCGAGACACTCCAAACTACCCACCCTCTTTCAGTTTGTGGGAAGCTGCCTCCTGGGGTTGAACCAGATCCTCACATTAACTCAGAACACCATCCCCAACTCTTTTACTGCTGGCATAACCTGTTTAACACATTTCATTTGTGCCAGGAACATAAAAGATGATTGCCTCCCCAGTGGAAGGTCCAGAAGAAAAATCCAAACCTTTCAGAGACATAATACTGGCATTGTGCTAATATATACTTTACTCTTACCCAGTGAACTTATTGTAGCAAAATAATTACAAAATAAGACATCCATCAGCATTTTTCTCAATGTCTCACCCTGTTATATCAGTTATTTCAGTTTCCTTGTATTATCTTCCCCACCTGACTGCAAGCTTCTCAAGGATGAGGCTTCTTTTATTCATCATTTTTTATCTCCAATACTTAGCATAGGTTCTGCCATATAATATTTGCTCAATAAACATTTCAACAAGTGAATGAATTATAGGCCAGTATTCTGTGTCTCTTATGGCAATATTTAGGGAACATGAACCCTAATACAGTTATCATTAAAGACCACTTTTCAAAAATAGCACAGCTATGTAGAAATCTGAGGCTCTACAGAGACAAGCAGTTCAATTTATCCCATTCAAAGTAAATCCTCCCTTCAAACATTTATTGGTGATAACTAGAGATTCCATTTCTGAGTAATCATTTCTTCTTCAGTGAGTCAAGGTCAGGATATTTTCAAAGCTATAATCTTGATTTAGCCACCCTGATTTCTGTCATTTAAGATTATCCCTGAAATAGTGAGTGTACTTTGCTTACCATAGGTTTAACATTCATTTGATAGTCTAGACATTCTTTGTCTGCTCTGAATGAAAGTTCACATTTCTCTGTAACACAAGTTACATGAACAGGTAAATTAAAACAAGTTTTGCACTGTGATTTCCCATTAATCATGATTATCAATTCATGAATTTCTGATAAGCCTGTTTGGTTAAATGTGATCTTTCACCTCCATGTTTGGAAGTTGAATTAAGGATAATTGCATGCATTATGCCACTTGTGACAGTATTTGAGCTGATTAGCTTGAAGAGGACTGATTAGGTGAAGGCTATAGTAGTATAAAAGTGTGCGTTATAATAGGCTATGTAGATGAGCTTGCAGTGATATTGTATATGACACGAAACTAAAAGAGCAGATTTTTATTCAAATTAGAGACTCTCTTAATTGTACTCCATAAGCATCAGGGTACATGACAGTAGCTGAAAACTATGTAAATTTTGCCCTCCCTTTTTTTTTATCAACTGCCCATTATGACTGTCCTGCTTTCTGCTGAAGAAAGAAGAGAAAGCATAAATAGAAAATTCTGGCAGGTGGGGAAAAAAATGCACAACAAAGAAACAGCACAACGTGCTCTCACGTGTGAATCCACACAAGGCACGCACTACAGCATTCCATTCTACCTGCCACCAAGTCTTATGAGACACCATCTATTTTGGTAAAAGTCTTCGGGAGACCTCCAGACTGTCCCACAAAATCTAAAGCCTTTTGTCTCATCTTCAGTCAACCCCGCCCCTTCTCATACACTTTCCTTCTTATTAGCTTTTGATGTGTGGAGATACTTCTGTCAGCTTAGGTGTTCCAGTTTGCTTTACGTTTTTCCTTTTGATTGGTTCATCACTGATCGTTTTTTTTCTCATTTACATTTTTTTTTAAGTTTATTGGGGTGACAATTGTTAGTAAAGTTACATAGATTTCAGGTGTGCAATTCTGTATTACATCATGTATGAATCACATTGTCATCACTGATAACTTAATCATCGATGTTTCTGGCAGCCTCTGTGTGCATATCCTGCTTGGTTTCTGCATGTTACAATTACCTAGTATAATCTGGGCTTCTAATTTTCCTAGAGAGAATAAGGCATCATCAGTAGCTACTCTGAAAAGGAATAAACACGAAGGTTCTCTACCCTGCTTCCTCCTGACAAGCCTTCTATTTAGCTGGGTATTTTAAGATGTCTCATCTTCAGCGTCTTCAGCAGAGGAGATAAAACAAAAATGTGATATTCTGGTGTGACAGTGACTGGGGACTTTTGAATTATCTCAACCTGGACAACTCGGGACATTTACAGAGGATGTGTAAGGAAAGTGTGATTTTTCTTGGAAAACCATTGTGAGGAGAACTGTTAGCAAAACATGACCAAGTCATACAGACCGGTAGTAGTCTAATAAACATATGAAGTAAGCTTTCTCTTTGTTTACCACAGACACTTATTTTTAAGTTGTTTTTTTCTAAGAGTATACATTTTGTAATTTCTATCTTATATGCACAATGCAAAACATTCTAAATATATGTAGCTTAACACAAATATGTGAGGGACAGGTCAAAAAATGCAGTTATCATGTGGCTTGCATAGGTGATGATTTGATTTCCCTACAAGGATCGTTTTTGGGCTGAGGGTATAGCCTAGGTCATGATCTAGGTTAGCCAGACACTTGTTCAGCCTGTATTACAGTGGGATTTCCAATTCAGTGCAATGCCCTGTGACCTCAGCTTTTCTAGCTACAAAATAACAATGAAACTTACTACATGTGTATGGCAGGATAATGGACCCCTACGGATGTCCACACCCTCGACCCAGGAACCTGTTGATATGTTACCTTACGTGACAAAAAGGTCTTTGCAGATGTGATTAAAGGTAGGGAACTGGAGATAGGGGAGCATCCTGATAATCTGGTGGGTCCAAACGAATCACAGCAGTCCTTAAAAGCAGAGAAACTTTCTTGGGTGGGTTAGAGAGATGAGATTTAAGAAGAAGGAGGAAGTATGGGGAGCATGAGAGGGACTCAGACTACCAGTTGCTGACTTTGAAGATGGAAGAAAGGGGCCATGAGCCAGGGAATGTGGATGGCCTCTAGAAGCTGGGAATGACGCTCAGCTGACAGCCAGCAAAACAATGGGAGCCTTGGTCCCCATTTCTGAGTCCCAGTTGCTGAGTTCCATTCTTGGCGCAAATAAGCAAGGAAGTGGATTCTTCTGTAGAGCCTCCTGGAAGGAATGTAGCATTCTTACACCTTAATTTCAGCCCTATAAAACCCATGTTGGATCTCTGATCTATAGAGCTGCAAGATAACATATCTGTGTTGTTTGAACCACTAAACGTGTGGTAATTGTTTAGCAGCAATAAGAAACTAAAACCCAGTGTGATGGGCAAACAGCATTAACATGGGGGATTAGGAAGGTCTCAACCTTTTAATATTTTTCTTCTCCATACTGTTTCTGAAAGATGGAGTATTCTGGGGTTGCCTACATAGCTCCCCCCTACCTTTCAGAAGAGTATTCTGGGTCAATTTGGTTTTTTGGGACTTTGTGAGGAGGAAGTGAGTGAGAAGAGAAGAAAGAGGGAGGGTTAAAAGAGACAAAGACTCAGAGAACATTCTTGCTCAAAAGATTGTTATAAAGGAAGAGACACTACGTTCACTTTGAGGCTGGGTCTGTTAAGTGACAGCCTTGGCCTGGAGAGCAGTGTGGAAATGTGGAGGGAGGAGAGGTTACAGAGGGGGTGGCAGGGTCCTGGACTAATAGGCTGAAGAGAAGAGGGGTGAAAGGTGTGTGTATGCATGTGTGTGTATGTGTGTGTGTGTGTGTGTGTGTGTGAGAGAGAGAGAGAGAAAGAGAGAGAGACAGAGAGACAGAGAGAGAGAGAGAGAGAGAGAGAGAGAGAGAATTTTCTGAGGTTGAGTAATAATAAGAGGCTCCAAGGAGACAGGGGGTTTTTAAGCGCTGTTAGGGATTTTGTACTCATATCTCACGCTGTATTTTTCACAAGTAATGGGTAAAGATTGAAATTCTTATTTTGATAACACTGCTTCAAAAGCAACTCCTTTCTGGACTGAGAGAAAAGTTCATTACCAACATGTTGTACACAGGAAGGACACAGGAAGTAACTAACGTGAAAATGAATTAAATGTTTTTATAAAGGAAGATACATAAAATCTAGATCAAACTATCACTTTCTGGTAACTTTTTGATAGATTTTGATAGATAGATAAACAGATAGATAAGATAACTGAGACCACGGTATTATAAGGTTCTTTTCCTATGCCAGTAGCTAAATCTCCATGGATAGAACATTTTTATTTCAACAACTAAATCTCTAGCCTAAAATGATGTTTGCTCACCATTACATTGGGTTGTCATTAGAACTGGTTCAAATTTCTGCTCCTCCTCTCACTAGCTGTGTGATATTATTGGTGAAGTTGCTCAATCTTTCTGAGTCACAGTTATCATGCCTCTAAAATGGGGATGATAATACTTTCCTTTCAGTGTTACTGTGAAAATTAGATGCAACATTTGAAAAGTGCTTCGCAGAGTTCTTGGTACATGGTAATAAGCAATTAATAAACTGTGGCTACTGTTATGAGAGAAAAGGAGGTTGGAGAATATTATTATAATAGTTTAATCCAAAATATGAAAGAAGACAAGTGGATACAGTTGGTGAGACTTAACAGCAATTTTCTTTGGAATTGGTGACATAAATAAATGCATGAGCTCTTGATTGTACATTTTCCAACAACTTCATTTAATTGTGGTTTAATTTCTGAAACTCTGTTCTCAACTTCTGGACATGCACAGGTGAAAATGACGTAGCATAAGATTCAGAGTAAATGAAAACAGCACAGAATCCCAGTGTTTGCTCCTCAGCATGTTACAATCATAACTAATAGAATGCCCTTGGCTTGTAATCAAACTTTCTTTCCTTGATTTCCCCCTATTTATGAGAATTCAGGTTAAAGCCTTGGCTGCAACAACAGACCTTGGGTAAAAATGAGAAGTGTTAAAAATTGATATTTGTCATTTTCCTCTCTAATGTAACACTCAATCAACTATCCAAGGCCTGTCTTCAAGCTGTGGTCTACTGTGGGGCGTCTGCTGCCACCACTGCATTCCGCCCACATGCCTTCTCTTTTCAGAGCCCAGGAAATTCATCCGTTGAAGTCTGTTTAACAAGACTCCATTTGCCTTTGAATATCATGTGGACAGTCACAGTCTACTTTCGTTTACGTTGCTCTTCCTTGTTCATTGTTCACATGATATACTGGTTCGATATAGCCACAGTAAGGCTGAATAACAAACAATTTCAAAAACGCAATTGTTTGCAACAAAACTCTTTATTCTCACTCTCACATGAGTCTGCAGGTAGATTGAGGTTCAGTTGCCCTAGATTGGGAGACTGCTTCAGCTGCATGTCTGTGTGGCTCAACTCTAGGCTGCAGGTTGACTCCAGGTCTGTTCTGTATGTATCTCGTCCTCCTTAGACTAGTGACTATCCAGGGAATGTTCTTCTCCTGATGACCGGTTGGTGTCCAAGCTGAACCACACAAGCACACTTAAGGTCTCTGCTCACAAACTTTCACTAACCAACGCATGTCACATGGCCTAGCCCAACATCAGTGGGATGAGGGAGATTATCCCCGCCCCGTCCCCCCTTCCCCACCCCGGTCCCCCCAACCAGAGAACACTGCAAAGTTACATGGCAAAAAGTATGGCCGTATTAGGTTAAGCCACATGACACTGCTGATAGTCAACTGTTTTTTACTTAATCGAAAGTGGCAATTATATATAGTTCGACCTTATACCATTATTATCCAAGGGAATGAAAACTTGGAACAAGTAATCCAATCTACACCAGATGGCTAATCAACAGACTTTTCTGATGAACATATTGACCTTCCAATTGATACATTCATTCATTAAATATGCTAAAACATTAATATGTTCAATTGTGTTATATATTGACCTGAGCATTTTTTGGTCTCACTTTCTCTCTATCTCTTTTTTAATACTGTAGTGGTTTTTAGAATACTCATAAAATTGTGCAACCATAAACAAATCTAATTTCAGAACAATATCACCACCCTGAAAAGAAACTTTATACACATTAGCTGTCACTCTACATTACCCTGTCGTTTCCAGTCCGCAGAAATCACTAATCTTTTTCTCTCTCTATGGACTTGCCTCTTCTGGACATTTAATGCCAATGGAGTCATACTATATGTGATGTTTAATGACAGGTTTCTTTTGTTTAGCATAATGTTTTCAAGGTTCATTTATGTAGCATGATTAGTACTGATTCCTTCTTATGGTTAAACAATTTCCCATTGTATGACTACACCGCATTTTGTTCATTTATCAGTTGATAAATGTTGGCTTACTTCCATTTTTGAGGTGTTATGAATGGTGCTGCCATAAACCTTTGTGTACATGTTTCTGTGTGTACAGATATTTTTGATTCTCTTGGGTAGATACATAGTGGAATTGCTAGGTCTTATGGTAACTCCATGTTTAACATCTTGAGAAACAGTCAAACGGTTTTCCAAAGTGGCTGTACCATTTTACAATCTCACCAGCAATGTATGAGGGTTCCAATTTCTCCACACTTTTATCAACACTTGTTATTGTCTGTCTTTTTAATTTTAGCCATCCTAGTGGGTGTGAAATAGTAGTGTCTCATTGTGGCTTTAACTTGCCTTTCCCTAATGACTAACGATGTTGAACATCCTTGCATGTGGTTATTGGCCATTTGTATATCGTCTTTGGATAAATGTCTACTCAAATTTTTGTCTGTTTTTTAATTGGTTATTTATTTTGTTGTTGAGTTATAGGAACTAGATCTAGATCCTTATTTGAAAAATAATTTGCAAATATTTTCTCTTATTCTATGGGTAATCTTTGATTTTCTTGGTAGAGCTCTTTGATGCACAAAATTTTTACATTTTAATAAAGTCCAATTAATCTACTTTTTCTTTTGTTGCTGTGCTTTTGTTGTCACAGCTAAGAAACCATTGCCTGATCCAAAGTCATGAAGATTTCCACAATTTTTCTTCTGAGAGGTTTATAGTTTTGGCTCTTACACTATGTGTATGATCTATTTTGAATAATTTTTGTATATGGTATGAAGTGGGACTCCAAATTCATTTTTTTGCATATGGATATCCAGCTGTTCCGATACCATTAGTTGAAAAGACTATACTTTTCCCTATTGAGTCACCTTGGTACCTTTGTTGAAAATCAACTGACTATAAACATAAGGGTTTATTTCTGAACTCTCAATTCTATTGCATTGACCTATATGCTTATTGTTATGACAATGCCACACTGTTTTGATTACTGTAGCTTGATAGAAAGTTTTGAGATCAGGAAGTATGAATCTTTCAACTTTATTCTTCTTTATCAAGGTCATTTTGGCTATTCTGGCTCCTTTTCATTTCCATATTAATTTTAGAATCTTGTTAATTTCTGCCAAAAAAAAGCCAATTGGGATTTTAATAGGGATTGCATTGAATCTGAACATATGTTTGATGAGTATTGCCATTTTAAGAATATTATGTCTTCTTATCTCTGAACATGGGATGTATTTCCATATATTTATGTCTTTAATTCCTTTCAAGAATTTTTTGTTGTTTTCAGAGGATAAACCTTGCACTACTTTTTAAAATTATTCCAAAGTATTTTATTTGTTTTGATGTTATTGTAAATGAAATTGTTTTCTTAACTTCATTTTTCGTTTGTTCACTGCTATTGTATGGAAATACAATTGACTTTTCTATACTGGTCTTGTATACTGTAACTTTGTTAAACTCATTATCTCCAGTGGGTTTTGTGTGTGTGTGTGTGTGTGTGTGTGGTGTGAATTATTTAGGATTTTCTACATATAAGAGTATATGTGAATAGAAATATCTTTACATCTTCCTTTCGAATCTGGATGCTTTTTATATCTTTTTCTGACTAATTGCCCTGGCAAGAACCTCTGGTACAACCCTAAGTGAGAGTGGCAAGATTGGTCATCATTGTTTTGTTCTTAGGGAGAAAGCTTTCAGTCTTTCACATTAACTATGAGATTAGCTTTGGTTCATAGATGCCTTTTATCAGTTTGAGGAAGTTTCTGTCTATTTCTACTTTGTTGAGTGTTTTGATCATGAAGAGAGAGATGTTTTTGGTCTCTTTAATGTTACTTTACATACTCTGATAAAGGAGTAATCAGTGTTAAAGTTCAGTTGTTGATGAAAGATCTTCTCCCCTTTAATCCCAATATTGGGGCTATCTCTCTTGCCTAAAATAGCTTTTATATTTATTGTAGCTAAAATAATTCATTCTAAAATGTACCCATGAACCGTGATTTTTTTTTTTAACTTTTAGAAAATATTCAGGCTAAAATGATTGTACACAGATTAAAAATTTTATTAATTGTAAGCCAGCCTGCTCACAGCAACTATGTTAATAATTCTTTTCATCAAAAGCCCCTAACCTGAAACAAGATTGCTACTCTGCAATTTTTCCATTTAATTAACTTTCTTTAAATCTAACATCAACAGAGGAAAATTTAAATGAGTTCAACAGTCCAAATACTCAACATTATTTCCTCTCAACAATTGAAATAAGAAGAAATTAAAAAGAAAATTCCTTAAAAATAATTTTAAAAAAACAACAAATATCCATATACTGTGTATTTTATATGTTTTGACTGAGTCTGAATTGCAATTGTGAAATAAGAAAAAAAAGTCTAATATACTTCACCTCATCCTTGTTCATCTTCTAATTCAGTATCTGTTCTCTAATTTACTTGTGTTTTCTTTGTGGTCTGTTCTTGGTCTCGGTGTTTCATAGATAGAATTTGTCTCCCAACTCCTAATCCTCAGTGATGGAAAATGCACCCACTATTATTGAGAAAATTGAAATGTACCCTCTATGATTGAAAATAGAACAGCAAATATCTTATGTCAGTGAATTTTAATGTTGTGAGACATAGACACTTTAAAGAAACTAAAGATGTCTGTGGATATTCTCCCCAGAAAAAAGCGCACACGTGCACAGGTACATAAAATTTTGTATGCAATTTTAGGAAGTCTTCAAATGTATACAGAGTATAAAAATCCAATAAGTCTTTGAGCCTGTATATGTAGTTAAATAAGCAGTGTACTAGAAAAATTCCAAAGAAAGAGGAAATATGAGGTTTTTGGTGGTTTTTTTTTTTTTTTTCACATTTGGCTGTCAGTTTTTGTGTCCAGTTCAGCCTCTTGTGTTCCAGACTACTCATCAGTCCGGACATCCCTGCTGCTTCAGACACTTCAGTCTTCTGCAGGAAAATCCTAGAATGATCCTGCTTCATAGTGCAGCAGACAAGTGGTTAATACTCGGGCGGGTTGGAGAGAAAGAAAGCAATACAGACAGGGAAACAATATTTCATTTTGCCTTGGATCTCTTTTTTATTGAATTCCTTGCCCCTTTGTTCCCTTCTCTCGCAGCTAAGAGCTTCCTGTATTGTCTTGAGGATGGGAAAACACAAGTTGGGGGAAGGAGGAGGCTAATTTTTCAGCGAGCCTCTTCAATGCCAATGACATGACAGATGGATTTGGAGGTTCACACAATCACTTTTCCTTAATCGTGCTGGCTACCACATGGTGAATAGACACAATTGGAAATGAAGGCTCATCCAGGAGGGATGTTTTTAAAGTACGTTATCTATGCATAAGCTATAGAAAGTACAGATTGCACAGCGATGTAGCCGCCTTGTATTCTAGGTATAGTGTCCTGCTCTAAAATGCTGCAATCCACACACACACACACACTCCTTCTACTCAAGCAATTGTCTTATAAAGATTCTCTGTAAAAGAAAACACATCTTTATCTGAAAGATGCCACAAAGAAAAGAAGACTCATGCCATCCATCAATCTCTGGTAACTGGCATTCAGCTCACAGATAGACTCCTCTCTTTTAATTTTTAAATCACCTTATCAATCAAAGCACTGTATTGTTCTCAGTCTCATTTTAGCTGTTCTGAGTCGATCCTATCTACTTGTCTCCTACTTGCTTCTTGGATTTTCCTATTGTCTGTGCCTTATAGAAATCATTCAGAGGCTTCTGAGACACATGCTTAAAAGGAGGTATTCATTTCTCTTTGTTAATAAATACACAAATTTCTTGGGAAACTGTTTGTGTCGTCTCAGCGAAGTTCAGGCTATCAATCTGCACCTCTGGGTCATTGTGACATAAGAGCAAGGCACTGGCACTGAACCACAGCGAAAGAAGAGAGTTCAAGTTGAAGCCACAACAAATAAAACCTAGAGGCAATTCTCTTAGCCCTGGTGCCTGCAGTGCTTCAGAGAATGTCCTGGGAAATAAAACTTTATGGTGGCTCTGCCTTCATAAATCCTGGAGGAAATTAAACAGAAGAATACTTAACTTTCAGTAAAACATCTTGGCCCCACGACTGATCCCAGCTGATCCACTTCCCATCATACTGTTCGGAGTTTTCCCAAATTGAGCTGTGAAACTCTGGTATCAGTCGATCTCGAAGAAAACCAAAGGCGTAGGGTATAATTATTTTCTTTTGTAGCATTAGACAGTAAGCCCTGCACTACTGGCAGAATGGAGCATTTTTCATTTGTCCTGTTAGAGGAACTCTCTTCTTTCTGACACTTTTGAGGGCAAGTGAAGAGGAAAAGTTATTGGTGCTTTCTTTTTCCATCTAAAACTGTTTTATTTGAGGTAATGGTTTGATCACCTTTTATGAGCTGCGTTGTCCTTTCTAATGTAGAAACCAGATATCAACACAATAGTAAAACCCTTGCCATATTTAGGAAAGCAAGAGAAATGCAGTGGGAATGGACTATTCCCAAACAGAGCAGGGATGAGATATTGGATACAGTATTGTGAAATTCTGAGCACTCCCACAACACATGAAATGATACTCCAGCAACCTGCATCAGTTAACTTGCCTCTTTGGTTGGGTCAAACTCACTCTCAAGAAGCAGCCGTATAAGAATAGTATTTATTGTTTAGAAATTACACTTTACTCAAGAGGGAACTAAGGTGTTCCTGATGCTATGTGTGCTATTACATCTCATTGTCTTTTATAGGATGCAGTAAAAAATATGGAAAACAATCAGCATCTATTACATTTAAAAGCCTATTTGAACTTATTAATATTAATTGAATATGTATTGATATTCTACTAGGCCATTGTAAGTAGGTATTAAGGAGGATGTTATGGTTAAAAAATGTAATTCCTGCTCTCAAGGAACTTAAAGGCTTGTATACAGTGTTTAAAAATTAATTAGTCTCTTTAACCAAGTCACATATTTTTTGAAGGTAGGAATCATCTCGTACGTTTTTTGTTTGTGTGTTTTTTGCACAGAATACGTTACTAAGAACATGGTTGTTGTTACAGATGTTCAATGACTGACTAAATGAATATGTTACCAAACTTGTTCTCTTTAATTTTTTTGTTCAAAAATTAGCAATTAACAAATACTGGTGAGGATGCGGAGTAAAGGGAAGCTTCACACACTATTAGGGGGATTGTAAATAGGTGCAGCCACTATGGAAAACAGCATGCAGATTCCTCAAAATAGAGTTGCCATACGACCCAGCAATACTACTTCTGGGTATTTGCCTGAAGAAAACAAAATGACTAATTTGAAAAGATATATGTACGCCTGTGTTTATTGCAGCATTATTTACAGTAACCGAAATATGGAAGTAACCTAGATGTCCACTGATGGATGAATGGATAAAGAAGATGTGTTACAGACACACACACAATGGAATATTATTCAGCAATAAAAAAAGAATGAAATCACAATTTGTGACAACATGGATGGACTTAGACGGTATTATACTAAGTGAAATAAGTCAGACAGAGAAAGACAAATACCATATGATTTCACTTATATGTGGAACCAAAAAAAAAATGAAAAAAACAAAACAGAAACAGACCCATAGATACAGAGAACAAATTGACGGTTGCCAAAGGGGAAGGGATGAGGGATGGGTGAAGAATAAAAGTCTTGTATATAGTTTCAATAATATTTGTGATCAAGTTAATTCTTCCAGTCCTATATTTGCATATTCAAATTTGGAAATTAAAAATTCAAATGTCAATTTGAAGATGGATATATATATGTGTGTGTATAATATATATATATATATATATATCTTTTTTGAAATAAAATCTTGTATCTATCATGTTCATTGTACTTTGATACAAGAGTGATAATAACTTGCTAGGAAAATGTGCTTCTGTCATACTATCTAGTTGTTTTCTCTCTGTTCACTGTCTAAAATTCCAGCTGGAGAAAGACTAAATTGTGAACAAATGGCTATGGAAAACTTCAGATGGGCAACGACTATTCCTTCCAGTTTCCTTGTTTTAATGTGGTATTCTTGTCACTTGGTCTGGACAACACATACCCCACAGCCTGAATTACATGTTTAGCCTTGGCATACTCGAATGTGCATACTTGAATATTTAATGAAAAGTGTTGAATGTTCAGGCTGGAATGAATGACTTCTTACATTGTGTAGCTACTTGCAAAATGCACATGTACTACAGGAAAAGACTTCCTTCCCTAAAGTCCCCATCATCCCGTTGTCCCTACAGCCTGAGTACCCCACAGCAATTCCAGTCTCCATGCCCTTAGCACAGGGCTTGGGGAAACTCCTTTGTCTACTTTTTCTCTACTTTCTCCAAGAGTCAACCTTGGTGTTTCTGTAATTCAACACTATCAGTTGTGCTGTGTTCACTGGGACAATCCCACACCAGGGTGAAAACTCCAGCAGCATGAGATCAGCTTTCCCCAGTGTACCCTGGCTGCGGGGGATGTGTTAACATTATACGCATCATTAGGTGACCTACTGACTATTTTAAAAACATCTATCAAGCACCTAGTTCAGTACCTGGCATTGACCTGCCAGATTTCTATGTACTTTGCCCCATTTAATTCTTATTTCAACCCAGAGATGTAACTATTATAATATCCCCATTTTACAGATGGGAATGAGTGGACTGAGTTCCAGGGGTATCAAATGATTTCATCATATTGACACTTAAATTAGAGTCTCCAGAGCTATTTAAGTATATATATTTCAACTTTCCCTCCCATTTATAACCCAAGAAAAAAGTTAAGCCTGAAACAAAAAATCAGTCAACTACACGCTGCATTTGATGCATTTGAATCTAAAATAGGAAGTGAGCCAGGTTTGCACTTTTCCCTCAAATTTTCTAAACAATATAAAAAAATCTAATTTATTTCAGCCTGAACATTGTAATATAACACTTCAGCATTTTCCATTAAAACCAAGAAATTATCACAATCCAAGTAAACTGAAAAATGCTATAATTGTTCATGTTTCCGAAATGTCATTGGATATGTTAGCAAAGAGGCTTGTTATTCTACATGCCATAAATATTATTGCTTGAGTGGGTAAAATGCATGGTTTTTAAAATCCTAGTCAGTGTTTTCAAGCACTCATATAGGCACGTCATGATTGCAGTTTCACTGGGTATTTTGGTAGTTTCTTCAACTATCAAAGACACCAGCACATTTGTGTTTCTCTAGGGACCAGCTTCCTGTGCTCCAGAGTTCCTGATTTCTGCACGTCCTTTCACATAATGTACATACATGCCCCTGGCTTTGTGTTTCCAGGAAGGAGCTTTCCCTAAGTCACACTCCTGGTCTCTCCCCTGGGCCCTTCTCACTTTTCCACTTGAGAGGAGGGGTAGTTACGTGATTGATTAGGTTTGCAATGAATTAACATCTATTGGTCACACACCTTGAATATGTAGATAGAAACTACTAAAACTGCAAACACCAAAGGCTCCTTTCGCTCTCTGCCATGAACGGAGGCAGCAACTCTGAACGGCTTGCTTGCTCTGAAGACCCAAACTCTCCCTTTGAGAGAGAGCTTTTGAAAGACCAGCTTAGCCACCAAATTAAAGTCATGTCCTCCAATTGGTTTTAACTGGAAGGAAACTAACATTTGAATCTTAATGTCTTTGACTTACGTGTTAGCTCTCAGTTGACTGGAAGGAGATGTTGTATATCAAACATAACCAATATTTCAACTCTCACACCTGTCAATGACAATCAATAACAACGTGGAGCACTTGAAAAGCTAAAAGCAGAACTTGAGATTTTCATTGGTTACTTGCCGCCGTTAAATGTCACAGGAAAACTACACTAAGTGAAGAAGGTCACGATAGCCCTACAGTCATCCGACTATTTGTCGAATTTATGTTATCATCAATGGTCTGAGCATCATGCAAGATGATGAGGACATAAAGATGGTTACGATGTGCTGCCTGTCTTGAGGAATTTACAGAAGGTAGAGAAGACAGGCAGGTAGACCAGAGGCGATACAGCAATATGATCAGTGATGTAACACGAGTATATACAGGGACCACACAAGCACAAACTCAGGACCTGGAGTGAGGAGGCGTGGGTTTGACTAGGACAGGCCAGATCAGAAAGAGACACAAACTGAGACTTGAGGATGAGAAATAATTGGACAAAAAGAGAAAGGTGGGGGGGTGTTCCAGTGTCTAAGTATGCGCTCAGGGAAATGCTAAGGATGCAATAGGGCTGTGAGTAAAAAGCCTATCGGAGACATTGATGAGGTTGAAAAGCAGATACAAGGGACATATTCCTTTGTATCAAGTCCAGTGTGGAAAAGGGAGAGTATTTTCCCCCAGTAAATCTCACTGCTCTTGACCCAGTCTAAACTGTGTCCTGGGCAAGGGGATGTGCTTATGGACTAAGGCCAAGATCACGGGGCAGAGCTCCAGCCAAAGCACAAGCTTTGGGAGTGGGGTGTGTAGTCCCCAGAGGGAAGTGTGGGGTGTACTCCCAGAGTGTCTGGACGCAGGATAGCCCAGGTGACACATGTTCACCATAAAGGTGGTTAATTTTCATTGGGACCCAAAGAGCTGGGAGGTAGCCAGGGTCATTCTTGCAGGGCACCTCTAAGTGAGAATCCTAGCTCTCTCACATACTAGCTAAAAAACCTTTGACAAATTGCAGAAGTCCTCTTCACATTAGTTTCTTCTTTTGTAAAAAGGAGGTAATAAAGCCTTCTTCTCCGGGTTGCTCTGAGTGTGTGTGTGTAGGCACAATAGCAGGTAGACATTAGGCATTCAGTTAGTGGAAATTATTAACATTACATATCTTTGGTGCCACTGTAGTTTTTTTTTTTTTAAGTTCCTTTCCTATCCTGTAACCCTTCACTCAATTGTGAACAAAAGTTTTAGCCAGCACATTTTAGCTATCAACAACATTTTAGCTATCTTCTTCCACGTAACAACTGCCACAAAATTTAGTGACTTAAAACAGCAGGGATTTATTGTTTCTCATGAGTCTGTGAACTGACTGGGGCTCAGCTGGATGGTTCTGATGCTGTTCTCACTTAGGATCTCCGTAGTCACGTGGTAGGAGCTGGAACATTCAAGGTGCTTAAATAACATGTCAAGCTTCTGGATGGGATGGCCAGAAGGATGGAGTCAGATGGGACACTGGGATGGCTGGGCCTCTCCTCCTTAAGTAATTTCAGGACCTCTCTTGTCCACTTACTTTTTCCACGTGGTCTGCCCATTAGATAGAGTAGCCCGATTTCTTGGTGGATCAGATTTTCAAAAAATACAAACGTAAAAGCTGCTAGGCTTTCTTAAGCCTTACACTCAGATCTGGCACCACATTATTTCTGCTACATGCTATTGATAAAGCACACAGATTCAAGGTGAAAGGACCACACAAGCACATGAAGACTGGGAGGCGTGGTTTCATGGTAAGCTAGTTACTTCATGCAGACTTTAATTTTTCTATAGTGCAAGTCTATAATCTCTTGTTCAAAACTCTTGGAGTCAGATATTTATCGTAATTCAGATTTCTTTAGATTTTTAAAGAGTTAATATAATGCATGTGCTGTATATTATATCACATCCCCAGCAGAGTTTGGGGCAACACCCCATAACCAAGCACCTTAATAATTCTGTGATAAAAGGTATGACTCAAGTGGAATAACTATAGATTGCAAATAACCTCATAGAAGGTCAGATAAGTTTTGGTATTTTCAGAGATTTTTGGATTTTAAATTGTGAGTAAAATATTATGGATCTGTGTTTTGAGTCAAAATAACCTTTTAAAGATAAAATAAATTACTCCTGGTTTGGGCATTTACCTGCTGTCAGTTCAGGTCCTCCGGGATGCAGACATCAAAACAGAATTCGAAGTGTGAGTAATTTGGAGGAAATGCCTATTGAAAGTAAAGGGGAGTGGGAAGTGGAGCAGGTAGGGAGAACCTTTTGACCATAAAGTAGGTTTGATGTCCATGAAGGAGAGGGGGAAGGAGGGAGGATTAGGCAGGAAGCGCCTTGGTTGCAGTGCAGATCTGAGAAAGTTTGGCTAGCCCAATGGGGAGCTCCATCCAGAGCAAAGATCGCTTCCTAGAAGAGTCTGGCGCTGGGCGGTAATGGGGGCCCCCATCTCCCTGCCACGCTCAGGCAGAGGCAGTCAGCTCATGGCATGCCTTGTGCAGGTTCTCTCCTGAAGGGAGATCTGAGCCCAGGCCTCCATGGCTGCCACTATCCTTCTTCCTCAGCTCCCACACTTAGTTCCTCTGATTATTAGTTTCCAGTTAACACAGTGCTTTTCAGGAACTTGTCTTCTATGTAACTGGGGGTTCGACTCCTACCTCAGGACAACCTATTTAATCCATCAGCCACACTGAGTGGCTCCTACCCCATCTTCCAAGCCTATCCAAACAGAAGCGATTTTACAAGTTCTCTTTCCATAACTTTCCTGAGATGTCAGAGTGGACACCACTTTACAGAAAGGATATCTCTGAGAGAGAAGGCCCAGAAGGCATAGAAGGGCTGTGGGGGTGCAGGACAGGTCACACTGTGCTTGGCAAACATGTGGGGTGACTTTCAGATCTCTGAATCTTCCCTGTGGCTTTTAGGACTCTGTCACACGTCTCCCTCCCTTAGCCAACCCCTGCTCCACACAGAGCTGCAGAATGGGCTGTACGTGAATACCTGCTAACACCATGTAACTGCCCAGCCCTGCAAGTGCCTACCTCGTGACACTCACATCCACGTCACGTTTGCTGCTCTCAGCACTCCCAGGAGACAGGCAGCTAAAGGCTAACCGATTACATCTTACCGAGCAGGAAGCCCAGCGGGAACAAGCCCCAAATCCCCAGTTAGTACAGAACTGGGACTGACTCCCATCTCAGCTCCCCTCTCATTACCCCACTCTGCCTTTCCACTCCTCATCTTAGGCAATCTGCTCTGGGTGAAATCTGTTCCCACTTTAGACCTCAGGTGCCAATGGCAGAGTCATTATTTTAACAAAATGTGAAAGGTCCAAAGGTGACATATCTCTTTAAATAATTATTTGAAAGGCCCCTTTAAAAATGTGTTGGATCTTCCTGCCAGACTCGAAATCCTGGGGTGTCTTCCAAAGACTCAGGCCCTAAGAGTTCTGCGTGCTCCCAACGCTTCCTACTGAGCTCCACATTTTCTCAATAAGTAGACTGTTCTTGCAGATGTTTATGACGTCTTCTAAGGCAGGCAGTCACACAGCACACAGCTAGGAGTCGGGAGGGGTGTAAAAGAAGTATCAAAAATAACTCTCACCAAATCTCTGACTAATTTTTCTAAGATGTGAGTAGATGACTACCCTCTACAAATGGTTTGCCATGCAGCGTGAACAAACTTACATTAGTGGACTGAGTATGCTTTTGTAGAGTTGAAAGTGATAATCCAATAAAACTTATAGAAAAGTTAATCTGACACACACAGTGGTGTACATAATAATTATTGTACTACATGGCAATTCGGCATAAATGAAAGCAGTTCCCATAAATACCTATAATTAGATGTGGAATTCCTCCATGGGTGGAGGAAATGGACAGAGAATCTAGAAAGTGCCATTCCATGTTTAATATATTACACTGTTTTTTTTCTTAAAGAAAAATTACCCTGAGCTAGCTGCTCTGATGCCTACTTTGTGGCAGAGTTCTGCATTCATCAGAACATGATCATTTTTTTTTTCTCCTCTCAGCTGCTTCTCTAGGATTATAAAGAGAAGGAGGAGGGGGTGAAATATACCACCAGGCTCCTTGGAAGCTGAGGACCCAATTCTGCAATCAAAATAGGATTTTAAAAAATAGTCAAGGGAAAATATTTTGAATGTGGAAGAAAGTGACTAACGTGAGAATTATTTTTAAACAGTTGAGGCCTATTTCTAGTTTTTATCTTTGGTTCATCGTCAAATAGACTCTGATCAGTGTCAGTGCAGGTTGAGTTCTTGGTAGAGTGAGCCATCCAGCCCTCTTAGCCACACTCAAGGCTACACAGAAGGAAAATCAAGTTCTCTTTTTTTAAAGTTTCTTGCAACTAGGGCTCAATATCCATTTAAGAGACCTTTGTTGAGCACCGGCCTTGGGCCAACATAGGCTTGAGGCTGGAGATATAGTGACTAAAGTAAGGTCCCTGTTCTCAAGCAGCTCACATCCTAGTGGAGAAACAAGTCATGTAAATAGATGGTTGTGCCATAACTGTGAAGAAGCATGGCGGAGATATGAACACTATGAAGGCACCTGGCAGAGACGGGAAGCCCTATGCAAAAGTGAGACGGAGGTGGGGCCTCCAGACCATGCCAGAGTTTTCAATGCAGAAAAGGAAGGAAGGGCCTTCCAGACGGAGGGAGCCTGGCGACACGGAGGCTGCCCAGAACATGATGAGAAGCTAGTGGGGGAAAGCTATGGAAGATGAAGTCGGGCAGCCGCTGTGCTGGGAGGGGCCCTGGACACCAAGCAAGGGCTTTGGACTGCCCTCTGTAGGCAACAGGCCGCAACAGCAGGTGCATCCCGTGCCGGTGACCCAGAGCCGCTTTCCCTGAATTAAGCCTACGTGCTCAGATCTTGGAACAGCCTTTTCTGTGGGATCCTTGCAAGAGTCCAGCTGCTCCTGGCTCTTCATCCTCTTCTCTACACCTGTTCCTCACCCAGACTCCTGTGGCCAGCTGGAGGGGCGGAGGAACCAGTACAAACAATCTCGATGCCAGTGCCTGATCCTCCACACCATCGGTTCCCAGGCAAGAACCTCCAGCAGCTGCCACTGCTTCCCAAGGGAGCCCATTCAGTTGTCGTTTTTGGCATGTGCTGAAGGGAGCTGGTGGAGATTTGCCATTCTTCCGACTCAGGCTTACCTAGCTTTCTGGCTTCCTAGGAAAAACTCAAGTAGACGTAGGAACTGACTTTGAGGAAGTGTGAGCTCAGAATCAGAGAGAAGTCCCAGCTTAGCGAGAAAACCCCGTTTCCCATCTGCACCCCAGAGGCTTTGGATCATTTTGAGAACAGTCAAAGCCTTCTACAGTCAGAGATAAAAGGCTGAACCCACAGGAGCCTGGGGGGAATCATCACACACATAACGGAATTTTAGTCTCACCGAATTGTTTTCCTTTAATGTGGAGGAAGAATTCGAATTTTAAAAGTACAGGGCAGTGAAGTTGAAGGGAAGAGAGAATTGCCAGTAGATGCCAGGCACGGTGCTAGGTAAATTATATACGTGGCATGACTAATTTTAACTCAAAGCCCAATGAGATGTTTCCATTTTATAAAAGAAGACATTAATGCTCAGAGAATTTAGATAACTTGTCCAAGGGAGGCTTAGGGTTCCCGAGTTGTCTACCTGGATGATTCTAGGGGAAAAAAGAAGAGGATGGAATCATTGGGGACCAACTTCCCCATCTTTGCTGTGTAGGTATGAAAAACTGGTTGTTCCAGGGTCTGGGGAGCCCCAGTGCCCTGCTTAAAGGAACTTCCATTCCATATTGGCATGAAATCCTAGGAACGAATGACATCTGGCATTTAGGTAAGCACAAAACTGTCGAGAAGTAATCATCGAATTTTAGAACTAGAGGATTTGTCTTACAAATGATCTTGTCCAATCTTCATTTGACTGATAAGGAACCCAAGGCTAAGAAGAATGGAAGTGACTTGCCATGTTCGTGAAAGAGCTGGGATCAGGGCCTCAGTGCTTCCCAGCTGAGTTGTCTCTGGTGTATTCACTGCCTCCTCAGTAGACAATCTACTTAATTGTACATGTGTCTTTTATGCAATGTTTCCGCTTCCGTCAGTAAAGCTGTTGGCAGACCCAGGCTTGGCTGGGGTGCCTGGTTGGGGAGATGGGTGGATCTCAAGTGTCTGGCAAGGTCAGGAGAGAGGGAGAAGCAGGAGCAAGGAACAATGGCTGTATTCTTTTCTAAGCTTTAGTCCCAATCATGAAATGTACAACAAGTAAATGCCTTTCAGAAACAGTGATAACTCTCTTTTGAAAAGTATTTAACGTTAACAAAATAATTTTGATGTCCAATTAAGGTCAATAAAAAGAAATTTTGTCTATATGTGGAAGATCTCTGAGGCCTGATAACTCAATTGGGGTATTAGGAGGCAGTTGTGGGATATGCGCTGAGACCCAAACATTATACATGTCATTAAATTTGATATTCATATAAGTTATTTATAATTATGGAGTAGGTGAAGTTGTTTTCCTAGCAGCCAAGTGTCTCGTGGTGTTTCTCTCTAGCCCTGGGGAAATTTCTCAGAACAAGACGTAAAACTCACTCATTCTACAGTGTAAATAGCTAACGATGCTTAAAGTAATATTTCTTCTAAGAATGTTTTCATTTTAAGTCAGATAAATACACTTTATTGGAAAAGCAGCAGGCTTTATTCCAAGGTGGAAGAGAATCTTCTAAGGGTGAGCAGAACATTCTTAGTGCTTCTGAAAGCAAACTAGACAAGTGGTTCTTTAGTCTTTCAACTTGAGTTGAAAAGGAGTCCTTTCATCTCACAAAAATAACAGCTACCAATTAGTTAATGTAAATCAAATGTCTAGAATTTACTAAGGCTATGAGTAGATCATAATAATGGATTAAAATTTGTTGAATGTTTACTGAGCATCAGTCATTGAAAAAAGCACTTCACATCTGAAACGAATTTCATCCTCCCAAGTCCCTGTGAGGTCGGTGTTATTATTATCATCTCGATTTTATAAAGAATTCAAGTTTATAGAGGTCAAGTAAGTTGCCAAGAAGCTTTTAATGTTCCCATTTTACAGCTGAGAAAACTGAGTTTAACTGAAGCTCTTAACTAATCTTCGGTCCGTTGCTCCTCCTGTATTCTGTAACTCCAGTTAACACAGAAAAGAGTATTTGCTTCTTTTTATTTTATTTTGTTTTGAGTTCTGCTTTCTATGTGATGTTTAGTAACAGGCTAAGTCATTACATTTGAAATGAATATAAATAAGTCCCATTTGGCTCAGGTTCCAAAACCAAATTGATAAGGGCAGTATTCTGCGAGGTTTGTTTGTGGACATATGTGACTATATTGTTTCTTAAATGGACATGGAAACCATGATGATTATGATCTTTTGAAAAATTCATGTTTGAAACAGATCCAACTTAATTATGAGATTTGCCTTATGAGGTTGTGTATACAAGTCATCAAGCAAAAGAAAGAACAGAAGGTCACAGAATTCACATCCATGCAGGCATATGGATCAGTGTCTAAACACACACACTCTCACACACACACACACACACACACATTTCCATACATCTGGCTTGATCGGAAAGAATCAGAAAATTCAAACTTTAAAGACAAACCAGTTTTACTTGTGTACTGTCTGGAGAAATATCATGGAACGTTATGAAAATAAAACCATAAGTTTGACTATGGGACAGTTCCGTTAAAAGCTAAATGAATAACAGTGCCCAAACTCTGTGTAGGTAATTAAAACCCAAGGTTTGACTCTCCCTTGATCCCCATGTCTTCCCTCTCTGCACAGGGCACGTGACTGGGCAGGGACATCACAGAGATTCAGGCTGCACGCTTGTTATAATAGAGACGATAGCTTTTTTGTATATTGTTCAAAAACAAATTTTTTAAAAAATTAATTCTATTGTGGTTTGGGGCCAGACCCCTGACTTTACCTTGATGAACCACACGAGCCTTTCTTTATGGACACAGGTCTTGAGAACGCTCAGGAAAAACAGTATTAATTCACAAGGTTTCAGTGTAGGCGTATTACCTGTCATATAGTAGACACTCAATAATATTTGTGGAGTGATTCATTTGACAAGCAAAAAACTCATTATACATATATAAGTATATGTCTGTGTATACACACACACACACACACATATGAGAGAGAGAGAGAGAGTTGCAAACATGTGTAAGGGACTGTTCTAGGCTCATGGGATACAACAGAAAACAAGATAGAGAAATCTTTTCTGCGATGTAATGGAGATTATATTCCAGTAAACAATACATAAACAAATGCATAGACTATATGATGTGTGAAATGGTGATGAGTGCTGTGGTAAGCTGAATAATGGTCCACATCCTACTTAACCCCTGGAACCTGTGACTATGTTACCTTATACGGCAAAAGAGTCTTTGCAGATGTAACTAACTTAAGGATCTTGAAATGAGGAGAGTATCCTGGACTATCCAGGTGGAATCACTGTAACCCCAAGGGTCCTTATAAGAAAGAAGCAGGAGAGTCAGAGAGAAAGGGATGTGATGATGGAAGCAGAGGTCAGAGGGATCGGGGCTGCAAGCCAAGGAAAGCAAGCAGCCAACAGAAGCTGGGAAAGGTTAGGGAAAAAATTCTTCCCTGGAGCCTCCAGAAGGAATGCAGCCCTGCTGCACCTTGACTTCATCTCGGTGAAACTGATTTCAGACTTCCGACCACAAGAACTGTAAGAAAAAAGATTTGTGTTGTTTTAAGTCACTACGTTGGTGATAATTCATTACAGCAGCAATAGAAAACAAATGCAAGTGCATATGGGAACAATAAAGGAATGGGGATAGAGAATTTTGAGGTAGAGGAGGCAGTGGGGCAGAGAGTGGTTCTAACTTAAGGTGAGTAGGGAAGATGGACCAGATTCTATTTTCCAAAGATGGCTACCGCAATATCTCCCATCGCACATGCTTTTCTTACCATGTAACTTTGTACCCCTCCTATCAGAAGGTGGAGAGTCTATGTTCCTCCCCTTGAACCTGGGTGGGTTTGTGACTATGGTGAAAGGGATACGATGTTAATTCTGAGGCTAGGTCATAAGGGCTGATACAGCATCCAGCCGGTGCTCTTTGGGATACCCATTCATGGAACGCAGCCACCATGTTGTAAAGAAGCCCAGGAAGCCAGATGGAGAGACCACATAGCAGGGTTCTGGCTGCAGTATCTATCAGCTGACAGGCAATTTCCAGACATGTGAATGAGCGAGCCTGCTACTCCCAGCTGCCAAGTCACCCTCAGATTTTAAGGCCTCAGTCACTGCGGACAGAGACAAGCCATCTTCACTGTGCCCTTTCTGAATTCCTGACCCCAGAATCCTGAAGCATAATAAAGTGGTTGTTCTTTTCACCACCAAGTTTTGAGGTTGTTTGTGAGACCATAAAAGGAACAGAAGGCCACATTGAGAAGATATGTTTACACAAAAACCAAAAGGAGAGGAAGAGCCGTGATAATATCTGGTGGAGGATTGATTATTCAAGGTAGGAAAAAGGCCACCACCCGGGCCCTTGTGGGAGAATGCCTGCATGTTTTGGGCACAGTGAGGGGCCGCTGTGGCTAACGCGGGGTAAATAAGGGGGAAATGGTGGGAAATGGGTTCATGAAGGCATCGGAGGACTGCAGATTGTGTAGGGACTGGGTGGCCATGGAAAGAATGTGGGCCTTTCCTCTGATTGAAATGGGAAGCTACTGGAAGGTGTCAATCTGACTTACATTTGCAATCATTCTAACTGCGGCGTTTAAAATAAACTGTGCTGGAGCAAGGGTGGAAGCATGGAGAGCAGTTAGGAGGATATATTTCTAATCAAGGAGAGAAACGTGGAGCAGGATGGTAACAAATGGAGGGAATAAAAAATAAATCCTTTGAATTGTTGCTTCAGTTTCTTCAGTTTCTACAGGGAGGCCTTCTGTGGGTAACAGCAAAAAATAAGAAGGAACATGGAAGAAGAACCTGACGAACATCGACCCGCATAGCAGAACTGTACCAACCCCAGAATTCCAGTGCTTATTCCACACACGAGAAGAAACTTGGGGAACACTGTCCTCTAAGCCTTCGCTATTCAAAGTGTAGGTAATGGACCAAAAGCATGTGCATCATTTGGGAGCTTGTTAGCAATGCATAATTTCAGGTCCTACCCCAGAACTTCAGAATCAGACTCTGCATTTTAACCATTTCCCTATGTGATTTGCACCACGCATATTCAAATTTGAGAAGCAGTCTCTAAGAAACTCTCACCCCTTGAGTCTAAGAGGAGCTTCCAAACTGCTTGTTCAGCTTGCTGTGATCCTGCATTTGCAAAACCAACCTTAGAGCCATACAAGTGACTGACAGCTTTAAGGACAAGGGTACAATAGGTCTCATATCATTATGCATAAATCTTCCTCCTTACCCATTAAAAAGGTTCAAAAGATAGTGAGCTCCAGATATTCCACATAATGACCTTCCAAATTTCTTGGCACCAATCATCTTCTGAGACTCCAGTGCCTGCACATATTAAATTAAACCTCCTCTTTTCACAAACTGTCACTTCTTCGCTGCTGACTTTTAAGCCATGCCTCATAAATGAGGTTGTTGGAGAAAATGTATCAGGAGTAACATAGACAAACTACAGACGGGTACTTAAGGAAGTAAGATTCAAGCACCTCTGAAAAACAAGCCTAATTATTAACTGTGGTATAGTTTCTGAGTTCGTTGAAATTCTGGATTTCATATGTTCTGACAGTGTAGGAAAGAGAAAACAAGAACCTGCTTTGAGACTGTATTTACAAATGCATAGGTGTTGTCGCAACTGTAGGGTCATGCGTACTGTAGCTTCATTTTTCTGGTACTCCAGGTGGTTTCGGAGGATGCACTGGGCAGAATTTCAATGAGTTGGCGAGTTCTACCCAATGTATAAATTAAAACTTCTCAAAGCAAGTTTGAGCCAAATTGCCTTCCTCTGCTTATTTGAGGTGGTTTCTAAGGAAGCAATGGAAATGACACATTTTAAGCCAGCCTCTCATAAATCAGGTGTTGCCACACTTCTTGAAGTGACAATAGAAAGCCAATTGGAAAACACAATAGCAAAAGACACTGCTCCCAAACTGTCGTCAGACTTGGGAGTGAGTAACATGTTTGACAGGGAAGATTGTGTGTGAACATTATTCATTGCACCAAGAGCCATTCAAAGGCACCTTTGGAGCAAAGATTAATGGAAGAGAATTCTCAGGAAGTAATATAACCCAGAATCTCTTCCTCTCCTCCACCTACTCCTTTGGGGAGATCCAGATTTAGCTTGGGACAAGATTTATGATTTTGAAGATGTGGTGAAAGGCAAGTCATAGTTTACAGTGCTATTACAGTGTAAGGGTCTCAGCTCTGCACATATAGTTTGACATTTCTTAACCCAATCTGAATATCCCCTTTGTGTTTGGAGGCCAAGTAGACAGCAATGATGAGTGAGGAGCCAGATGTCCAGTGTCACAGCTACATAGGAAACCAATACCCCAACGTTAATGACCCCACAGTTTGATATGAGTTTAATGCCCTGATGGTGCTGTTCTCAGTCTATCAAATCACCAAGTTCCAGACCCACCTTCTTGACACTCTCATTAATAGTCTTTGTCCACCAAAATTGATCAGAGACTCTTTGAAGAGTCAGCCCAAAGTGGTTGCTTAAGGAAAAAAAAAAAACATGAAAGAAAGACTAATTTAATTTGTCCATCTACACTTATAAGCAGCTTAGATTTTCCTCTGACATGTAGAACTTAAAAAATCTTTCTAAATTTTGTAACTGAGGTACCACGTCCCTAGGCATTCTAGGGACCCACCTCCTTACAAATTTGGTACAGTGATCTGAAAACAGAAGGGTCCAAATTTTCATAACTGAATGCCACCCAACTGTTTGTCATCTAAATAAGTGGGTCATTTTCTAATCAGCAGTGAAGATGGTCAACTCTTCAGTCACTTTTCAGAATCTAACCGTATACGAGATTGGACAATTAAGTTCGCGAACTTGTTGCAACGATGTTGCTAATCTTTTTTGATATCAGAGGGATTATTCATTATGAATTAGTACCAACTGGACAAACAGTTAACCAAGTTTACTATTTGGAAGTGCTGAAAATGCTGCGTGAAAAAGTTAGACGACCTGAAGTTTTCGCCAACAATTCATGGCTCTTGCATCACGACAATGCACCAGCTCACACAGCAGTGTCTGTGAGGGAGTTTTTAGCCAGTAAACAAATAGCTGTATTGAAACACCCTCCCTACTCACCTGCTCTGGCCCCCAATGACTTCTTTCTTTATCTGAAGATAAAGGAAATATTGAAAGGAAGACATTTTGATGACATTCAGGACATCAAGGGTAATACGATGACAGCTCTGATGGCCATTCCAGAAAAGAGTTCCAAAATTGCTTTGAAGGGTGGACTAGGCGCTGGCGTCGGTGCGTAGCTTCCCAGGGGAGTACTTCGAAGGGGACCATAGTGATATTCAGCAATGAGGTATGGAGCACTTTTTCTAGGTTGAGTTTGCGAACTTAATTGTCAGACCTTCTTATTTACTGTGATCTAACTTCCAAAAGGCTGCCAGTGGGAGTAAGTCTGTTAACTACTCCTTCTTTGAAGTTTGTGGTTCTCAACATTTTTGAACATTAGGTAGGACTCCTATTTTTTAAGATTTATTTTTTAGATGAGTTTGAAGTTCACAGCGATTCTAAGCAAAGGAACAGAGATTTCCCACATGCCCCTGCCCCCACGCCTCACAGCCTCCCCCATTATCAACACTTCACACCAGAGAGATACATCTGATGAACCTACACTGACACATCATCATCATCCAAAGTCCAAAGTTTATAATAGGATTCACTCTTGATGTTGTGTATTCTACGTGTCTGAATAAATGTATAATGGCATGTATCTACCATTATCGTATCAGACAAAAAAGACATTTTTTTAAAGAACATTTTGTTTCAAAAAACTGTTACTTGAAATTATTTTTAAGCAAAAGAATTTGTACGAATAAGAAGAAAATGAAGAACCATGTACATACTCATTACCCAGATTCACATACTATGAATATTTTACCTCATTTACTTTATCATTTGTTATCTCTCTTGTTCTTTCTCAATATAATGTTTTACAAACCATTTAAAGATACATTATATACATCATGACCCTTAATATTTAAATATTTAGTATGTTTTTCCTAAGAATAGCAGAGATTCTCTTACATTACTACAGCACAATGATCAAGTACAGAATATTTAACATCGATGCAATACTTTTATCTAATCTACATCCATATTCAAGTTTTGTCTACAACCATGCTCAGTTGACCCAATAACGCCCTTTATAGAACATGTCCCCTTTCCGGTACAGGATCCAGGTGAAGGTAAGGTATTGCATTTAGTTGTCGTGGCCCTTTAGCCTCCTTTAATTTTGCATATTTCACATCCTTTCTTTGTATTTTATGACATTAACGTTTTTGAAGAATACAGTCTCTAATCCATTTTTAATAGAATGTTCTTTATTTTTAGTGTGTCTGATCAGATTCAGAGTATGCATTCTTGGCTGGACGGGAATGTTATATAGATGATGTGTGTTGGGATTTCTTTTCTAAAGTAGAAAGATAATTTGCTGACTCCCATATGATTCAAGTTTTTCTTTTATTTATTTGAGCCATAGACAGTGCTTAGTTTGCATATAGATTTGTGAACACTTTGAAATTTCCACGTGCTAGTGGCCCACTGAGTGTCAAATCTTCTGTATTTTATCTTATTCTTAATTCAATAATCAGAAAGTGATGTATTCAGATCATCTTGTCTTGGTTCCTCACGTTGGCTCATTTAAAGGGTCAATGCAGAAAATGTTTGAAGAATTCCTGTGCCTGTTTTGCAAAACTGTAATCGACGACATTGTCTACCATGTTTCTCAAAGCACCCCCCCCCCACCGTAGGATCCAGTAATATTTATTTCTAGTATAAAACTTGCCTCTATAAAATAACTTAAAGATCTCCTTTTACTGAATAATTAGGACGTGAAGGGTTTGATGGAATTTTTTTATTCCCTTCGGTTTTCAGAAAGCTCAGGGTTAAGTTTAACGCTTAACTCTTTTAATTCACTAAGAATATATGTAATTTTTAAAAAAGCATTTTGGATTTTTAAACATTTTATATTGAATTGCCCTGCCGTCGGTGTATTTCAATATCCTGACATCTGTGGCTTGGCAAGCAGAGTGTGTGTTGGACTTCATCCAATCTCACTGGTGTCTGCCATCAGACACCTCCGTGTAGGGTACAACCTAAACCAGGACCCTGGCTTCATTTCCTCCTAATCTATGGGACCGCTTTCCCTTTTGCGTGTCTTCCTTTTAGGGCAGGTATTGGCCTGGGTCGGCACAGGGCACTTGCTGGACCCTTTCTACCCCTAGGCCAGAGATGTGGATGTAGGCTTTGCTTTCAGGAGGCCTGATGTTCTCCTTCTGATGCCACCCATGGCCTAGTAGGTGAGCGACGTGTCACATTGACGCTGCCAAGACTGGGGGCTTCCGGGTCACTATCCCTGCCAATCTCACTTTCGGTTGTTTCTGTTCCCTTTGTTCATTCACACAACCTTTCACACACACGTGTATGGGTTGCATGCGTGCTTGTAGCTAATCGTTTCCACGTTTTAATGATTTTTTTGAACAACAGGACCTAGGCAATATTTCCCCCTAGCTGTTTGAGCAGCAGGGTCATTTACTGAGGGATTACCTTCGGTTTTGTTTTCATTTCTAAATAATTCAGCAAGAACGAGTACCATTTGTGTGTTAGTCCCTTTATTTTACCCTACCTCTTTCCTGGAAGGGGTCAAGGCCATTGTACTTCCTGCATCAGGGGTATTTGAAGAGCTGAAAGCAGACAGCACTTGAAACAACCTCTCTTTCTGGCGTTCCTGAAGGTCTTGGGAATACTAAGTGAGAACATTCCCTGACAGGAAAGAGAATGGAGAGGAGCAGGTCAAACATGTCAGAGAGAGGATCAACACGGTGTCTCTTCCAGTTTCCGAGGGAGGTGGCAAGTTCTTTGTGCCCTGGGAGACTGGACCCCAGACGCTGGAGCCCCAAGATCTGTAGAATATTGCACCCAAACATGGCATGGATTGATTTTTTTAAATTGTTCTTTTAAAATGATCATATAGCAAAATTAACTTTTTTCTTTTGTTATACAGATCTATGCGTTTTAACACATGAATAGATTCATGTAATCAGAATATAGACTAGTTCCTTCACTCCCACCGCCCTGCATCTCCACTGTGCTATCTCCCCTTTTAGTCACGCCCTGCCCCCACCCTTAACCCCTGGTAACACTGATTTGTTTCCCATCATTCTAGTATTGTCTTTTTGACATTGTCAAATAAATGGAATCATAGAATATGTATCCTTCTGAGAGTGGTTTCTCTCGCTCCGGATAGTTTCATTGGGATTCATCCATGTTTTTGTATGTATCCATAGTTCATTTTGTTTTATTGCGGAGTCATGTTCCACAGTGTGGATATTTTCTTTTCACTGTTGAAGGACATTTGGGCTGTGTTTGGCTTTTTGATATCACAAATAAAGCTGCTATGAGAATTTGTGTACAGATTTTTATACGAACATAATATTTCCTTTCTCTATGGTAAATACCCAGGAGTGGGATTTCTGGGTTATATGGTAAGAGTGTCGTTAACTTTATAAGAAACTGCTACATTGTTTTCCAGACTAGCTGTACCATGTGACAATGTATGAGAATTCCAATTGTTCTGCATCTTTATCAGCACTAGATATTGACAGTATTTTTTTGTTATAGCCATTGAAATAGGTGTGTCGGGGTATCTCTTAGTGGTTTTAATTTGCACCCCAATAAGGCCCCTGCATGTAAGGGCTCGTGTGATCCCTAACAATGTACTTATCAGCACTGACTAGTATGGAGCAGAAATGGGATGGCTCCCTGATATTTTGCTGTAATGACTCTGGGGCGGAGAATTGAGGAAAAAGGCCCGATAATGACCAAGAGTGAAATTCTCTATAAGTCAGCAGATGCGATTTCTGAGTCAGATTTAATATGATTTAAATACAGTGACAGTTTTTGCAAACCCAGTTGTGGTAGAAATTCACACCCATGTCATGTGCCTTAGGGGTATCTCAAATCCAAAGATCCATAATTTTGTGCACCTTACCTTGTGTATATGTAATGCTCAATTGCATTGCTATCACTTGGTTATGAAAACTCAGCAAAGTGCTTCAAAACGATCTCTCGTATAATTGCTAACATAGGTATGCACCAGAATTCTGATTGGACATGCAATGTTTCGTTGGGTTTAGAACAATGGAAAAAACTGCAAACTAAGAAAATAAAGACCGAGGATATAGGCCCAGATGTTAATTAGTCAGTGCTGAATGAATTAAAGAAGGCTACTAACTTATATAGACAATAAGTCTCAAAGATACTAGCCCTAAAAGATGCTAAAATCCAAGGATTTTAATAGGTAAGCCAATGTCTTTATTTTCCTGGCCCCTAGCTGTAAGTGTACCCTAAAGCTTTAGGGTTTCAAGGATTTATCACTCCATTCTCCCTTGACACTCTGAATTTCCAGAGTGGGTATATATGTATCACATTCCTCACTTCCCTATTCAGAAACCTCCTATTGTATAATAAGGAATTTGTCTGGTCTTTGTCCCAGGTTCCTGTCATGGAGCTTCTAAAGCCCTTGGAATTTGCTGAGTGATAAGTGTCTGTTATTCATGAGCCTTCTGGGTTACTCCTGAGTTTGTGCTAACACCAGCGACTTATGGTGGCACCCAGGTAGCTTCAGGATGGGAGCCAGTCACCTGAAAGACCAACCATGTGTTTAGAGGGTTGGAACTTTGAGCCAATTCAACCTGTGGCAGGATGGAAAGGAGCTGGAGTTTGAGTTAAATCACGTGGCCCATGGTTCAATCACTCATGGCCACATAATGAAATCCCAATAAAATCTCTGGACTGGAAGCTCAATGTAGCTTCCTGATTGGGGGATACTTCAATATGCCAAGAAAGGTATGTGTCCTCATTCCATGGAGAAAGAGTACAGACTTCCGCATCCAGGACTCTCCCAGACCTTGTCCTGTATGTCTCTTAATCTGGCTGGTTTGATTTGTAGTCTTTGTAATACAACTGTAATCCTAAGTATAGCACTTTCCTGAGTTCTGTGAATCATTTCAATGAATGATTGAACCCAAGGAGGATCCTGGGAACGCCCTGCCCCTGGATTTGCAGCTCGTTGGTCAGAAGTTCAGGGGCTGTGGCATCCCACTTGTGGCTGGCATCTGAAGTGGGGACCGTCTTGTGGGACTGAGCACTTAACTCGTGGTGTCAGGGCTAATTTTGGGTGGTTAGCTCAGAACTGAACTGCAGTACATCGACTGGAACTGAAACAGAACCCTCTACCTCAGTCCTGTGGGCAGGTCCCTGGGTGTTGTTGCTGACCCCCACCTCCCCTGTCTTTCCTCTTCCGCCACAGACACCGCCAGGCTCTTGCAACCCTCTGAGAACCTGAGCCGGATAGTGTTTTCTCTGCTGTTCCAGTGAAAGAAATACCCTTGCTACTCCACTGACCCCTCAGGGAAATGTAAATGTAAGCCCTTCTGTTTCCCCCTTTCCACGGCCTCTTATTTCAGTGACGAGGTTCAGAATCGGCCTCCCCAAGATGTGTCACTTTGGTACATGAGTTATTTTGAGCTGAAGTCAACGGAGACCCTGTGGGCTTCTGCGAAGCTTTGACCTCTCCCTTAAAGAATTTAAATTAGGGGCCTTGCCCATAATAAAAGTTATCACCAGAGATAACTTTTTATGACCTAATCTATAGGGCAGGGCAAACATCTAATTACTGAACATCTGCTCTTCTTATCACCCTGCAATGACCTCCCTCCCCTCTGAAGCCCCAAGGTGCCTTACCTCATCCTGAGCTCAGAAAGTCATATAGACCTCATTTTCCCTTGTCTCTGATTCTCTCACGTATGTGGAGTTCCCCATATATATGTATGTAATCAAATTTGGTTACTTTCTCTTGTTAATCTAATCTGTCTCGTGTAGATTTAATTATTAGACCATCCAAAAGCACCTACAAGGGTAGAGGAAAGTTTCCCACCCACACCATACATATGTCAGACACAGGGGAGGGCTTCCTCCATCAGGCTTGTGATCTGGTCCTTCTCTACTAATGCAACAGAATTCGCTACTGCTTTTCCCTTAGTCTTTTGGCCTTGAGGAAAAAGAGTGCTGAATGCTGATGTCTCCAGGTGGATACTTGCGTGGCTCTTCAGAACGAGCGTGAATAGATCCAGGGAGTCTCAGGCTCTGAGTCCTTGGATCCGTGTATATTCACCAAAGCAAAGCTGGCGGCTTTTTAAAGAAAAATTGCTAACCTGTGTTCTCCCCTCCACTTCTCAATTGGGTCTTCCCCATGCCCTTGGGCAGTTTTTCCAGGCAGGGTGACACAAACACTACATCTTTAAGAGAAGGGGCCAGGATGGTCCCTGAAAACTCCCTAATGCACTCTGAACGGTGCTGTGAGGCTGAAAGGTCACGTAATCCTGAGGAATGAAAATATGGCGCAGTGGAAGCCTCATGCATAAGCAAAGCTTCTCATTGCATTCAAAAGTAATTTAAACGGCTGGGAACTTATCTCTGTGATAAAGGCGGCACCTATTTATGTATGTTAAACCTAAGGAAAGTGCTTAAAATCCTCCCTGGCATTTGGCTTGCAGAGCTCTTGTGGGGTAATGGGCCATGACATGCTTGGAGCTCCCAGAAAGGAGAAGTGTGGTGTGAGTGTAAATGTATGATTATTGCCATTAGGAATGGTGATCTGGGGGGAAGATTAAATGCTAAAGATAAAATCACTGAAATCTATAAGGGAAATGTAAAACTGGGCCCATGAAGTTCCATACTTCAATTAAATTAAATGACCACATAATGCTACATTCTAATCCTGTGTGCATAAATTAACATAAAAACAAAATGACACAAAACTGCCAGTATCAGCAGGAAATTGAGAGGCCATTAGTCATTAGCCTCTCTAAGCCCCCTCTCATTATTATTCAGTCCCTGGGAACTTGACAACCAGAAAGTGCTTCGCAGTCATTTGTTGGTAAATGTGCTTCCTCAAAGCTGATTCTTTCCTAGGCTCTCCTTCTAGCCATTGACCCAGATTCCCTTGCTGTGAGGCCTGAACCCAGCACCGGCACTGGTCTTCCTGGCCTGTTTCCTGGAGCAGCTGCAAATCCTTCCTAGGATTTAGAAGTTCTCTAGGATTCTGAGAGCTTTGGTAATTAGCTGATACTTGATTTTGATAAAGAGGCAAGTCCTGATTGGTGCCTGTCCTGCCACCTGGCTCCCAGGCCGTGATGACAGGGGGTTAACCCTGTGATTCCTGGTGTCACACTTGTACAGGAGCTCTTTTTGCTTTGCTGACAAACTCCAAGAAGGGACTCTGAAACCAGGGCAGTCTGAAAGTCCCTGGAGTCCTGTGATAAGTGTGAATAGATGGGTTTCAGACTTACTGTTGTTGTTGTGCAATCTCAAAAGTGGAGCTAAGCCCTCCACATAAAACCTCCTAGAAGGACACCTCAGTTCTCCCATATGATACCTATTAATGTTGGAAGAAAACAATACATGAACCTTTTGCTAGAATTATGGGTTGTCACTGCAGACTGAGGTAACATTGCTTTTCCAACTAGCATGTAGTTACATAGCAGGAGTTGTAACCGGAACCAATGTTGTGTCCACTACAGGAGTTCAGATGTGCCCTAGAAAATCTGGTGAGCCACTGGGGCAGACCTGAGCAACACCTGTTTTCATCAGGGCTGAGCTGCCTCCTGACCACAATTGCCCCTAAGGACAAGGAACCAGAGCCTCGGCCAGAGGAAGGCTGGGGTTTTGTACATGGCATGGTGCTCTCTCTACTCTATCCTATGCACACCCAGAGCCTCAGGCCTGTGTCAGAAACATTGGTTCCCAAGCAGTATTGTTTTGGAACCCCTCTGGTGGATTTACTACCAGATGGAGAGAAATACCCTCCCACCCCTTTGCTGTTAACTCCCATCATGCAGCTCGGTTCCTTCAGAACTCTGGTGCATTGCCTGATGGCAGTGGGGCAGGACCCCCTGGGAACAAGCTTCTTCCTGTGCACACTTGAGACAAACCTCACGGCTCACCGAGATGTGCAAGAAGCATATTTCAAAGACTAGGGAGTCACGTGAACAGGTGTATGAATCAGCAAATCTGGATTATTTTGTATCCATAGGCTATTTTGTATCCATGAGGAATCTGGAGTTCACATATGTATAATTATAATATGCTCTATGTTACCTATGAATTCTTTCAGTACACAATTACTGAGCACCTGCTCTGCCTGGCAGTGTACTGGCTTCTGAAGTTACCAGTTTCCAAATCCAGTAGTTATAAGGAGCGATCAATAACTATCTGTAATGATGACAATAAGGAGGAGAAAGAAGACAATGATGGTCACTGTCATTTGTTGTGTAACAATTAGGCCCAATGCACTGTGGTATGTATTTAATAGGTATGATTACTAATCTTTGCAAAAACCCTAAAGATGGCGCTTCCTGAAACCATTATAAAGATAAGGGAAATTGAAGCAGACGCATCATATGGCTAGTAAATATCAGAGACATTAATAGAATTTAAAGGTAGTTTTGTATGATTCCACAATCAGAAGTCCTTCTATCCCATGGTAGGTTGTGTAATAGAAAAACACCCAGAGTGCAATGGAAGAAGAGCGAAAAGAGAAATTAATGTGACTTTTGATTGCTGAGAACGGAATAGCATGTTTCAGGTAGGCGCTTTCAGTGTTCAATCTCACGATATATGGTAACACAGACTGTAAGATTTTTGCACATGCATGTTCACCATGTAATTATCCCTCATCATTTTTCCAGAAAGAAAGGAAGCAGAATCATACAAAGCATCACAATACTGAGCTTTTCTCAGCATCCTGAAAGAATGGTTCTTCCAGAGTGTTTGCTGGTGGTGGAGAAATGCTCACGACTCCATCTTGTTCTCTTGGGGTAGAATAAGAGCTCCTGGACAACACAGCCACAGCCAGCACCGACAAATGTTGTACGTTCTATGCACATTCACAGGACTTCATTTTACCAATAAGAGGTAAATGTGTTTATCATTTACAAGAATGCCTTCCTCAGAAAATAAAGGGGGAGAGTTATTTATCCAAATAAAAGCATCCTCCAAGTTGTAAAGTTTCCTGTATAGAATTGTGTTTTTAGGATTACCAAGATTAATATGAAAATTTTTTTTTGGAAAGAGTGCAGGAGTAAAGAGAAACTGAAAGTTAAAGTGTTAGAAGTTAATTACAGTTCAATCTGGAAAGAAGACATAATATCTTTGACAAGATAATATAAACCAATGGGAAAATGACTCAATTTATATACAATCTTTTAGGAACACATTTATTTTATCACATAAGGTACATCTGTGTATACATACGAGCACCGACTCGATCTTGTCAGTAGAAAAACAAAATGTTATTTTACTAATAGGCACTACTTCATTATTTCCCCCAAAGATAAGATAAACTAAGTTGATGACCTGAAAGTAAGATGTATAAATAGTCCATTTAAAATTTGAGATTGTGAAGAAAATAAACCACTCGGTAACAACTAATCCTAGAGAAAGACAAGATGATTTCTGACACTTGTTTATTACTACAATGATATACTGAGTATGAACTATGCCTCCAAATTATTTGCTCTTCAAGAAACAAAAATCTGTCCCTCTAATGCTATTACTAGAATGCTCCAGACAAATACATGCAATTTCATGTAATTTTGTCTAGGCAAATCAGCTGAATTTTATGCTGTCAGTTTTCCCAGGTGAAGCCGATACCGTTACCATATGACTACAGCTAGCAAACAGTTCTGCGGTTATCTACTATCTTCACAGAATCTTTTCCCCCAAATGTCAATGTCGTTCAAATGCATTCCAGATGAACAACATTCAAAGGAACAGTTCTGTAATACTGCCACCCCCCTACTCCCTCCTCCAAATTTTTTTTTCAGGCTTACAAGAGAAATACAGGGTTTTTTTTCTGGCAAGAACTTAAAGATATCTGATTTAAGTGCTTAATTCTAGGATGTCGAGCAGAGCAGAGCACTTGAGCTGTGAATGACAGCCACATGTTTTTATTGTAGACCCCACTCTACCATGCTATTAATTCATGCTTGCTTATGTATTATACCTAAAATTCCATTTCTCAGCACAACTGCAGTCCCCAACAAAAGCTCCGTGAGGGATCCATTCCTTTCCCCTCAATACACATCTTCAGCTCCTATTAATTTTAACATAACATACGAGTACGATAGTAACAATGTTCATAAATTCAAAGGATAACCACTGCCACTTCCAGAGCTTTTCCATTTCAAGACATTGATTTTGTACAAACTATGATTATCTGGGCAAAAAAAAAAAAAAAAAAAAAAAAAAAAAAAAAAAATATATATATATATATATATATATATATATATATATATATATATATTTCTTTCTATAATTTTCTTCCTAAACAGACAAGTGAAAAATGTATTGCATTATAATTACAATTTTAATAATTTTTAAGCCCAGCTATTCCTATAGACACATTTACTTTTCATATCTTTATAAAGTGACACAATCAACTTACTTCTTATCTTAGTCATTTGGGCTGCTATGATGAAATATCATAGACTGGGTGGCTTATCAACAATAGGAATCTATTTCTCACAGTCTGGAAGCTGGAAGTCTGAGATCAGGGCGCCAGCTCAGTCGGGTTCTGGTGAGAGTTCCCTGGGTTGCAGATGGCCAACTTCTTGTTGTATCCTCATGGGGCAGAAAGAAGGTGAGGGAACTCTCTGGCCTCTTCTTATAAGGGCACAAATCACAGTCATGAGGGCCTCACCCTCATTACCTAATTACCACCCACCAAAGGCCCCACCTCCAAATGCCATCACATTGAAGATTAGATTTCAACATGTGAATTAGGGGTGTGGGGACAGGTTCACAAACATTCAGTCCATAACAGTTCTCTAGAGAGCATGAGGCCTCTGGAACTGCAATGTGCTATAGGACCACTAAGTTCCAGACAATTCATTAGACAGCAAGATCAATGAAGGCAGAGCCTATGTCTGTCTCATTCACCACTGATTGTTTAGTTGACCCTCTGAGAAGGCTGTGTACCTGTCAGCCGTCAGATACACTCTCTGGGCTGCGTGTGTGTGTGTGTGTGTGTGTGTGTGTGCAGGGAGGATGTAAGGTGGGTGCAAAAAAACCAAGGGGCTCTAGCCCTTCCTTTCTGTCTGCCCAGGGCAATACCTTCTGCAGCAGCTGAACCTCCTCCACAGTTCCAGCTCCACCAGGCAAGGATCCCTCTGGTTCCAGCTTCCCCGTGCTCCCTGACTTTGAAGTCCAGTGACAGTACCTCCTCCTGCTGCCCCTGAGGTATGTAGCGGTAGTGACTTCCTCCTCTTGCTATTCGCTGGGGTGCCTCACTAGCCCCTGTTTGGCTAAGCTCAGGAATTCGAATTACACTCCAAGAGAACTACTTGAGATTCCTCATTTGTACAGACAGATATCTGGGGAACATATGTGGGAATGAATATTAAGGATGTGGGATAATGGAGAAAGGTACATAAAATGGGATCATGCCAAATTTACTGATATGGGCTCACTAAGCAAAGATTCTGCATTTAATACTGCTGCTTGGGGAGTTAGGTTTCCAACAGTCTGGTTGGTTGGCTGAAACATGGACCAAAATATGGCCCACTGTGAACAAATTGGAAATGCCAGACTTGCCTTGGTTGAATGTGGAGGAAGGGATTCAAAGGTTTAAGGAGATCATAGTGTCAGAGTGGATTTGTTATTTAAGACCTACTCACCAACACTGGAAGGGTCCCAGAAGACATGTTTTCCTGGGACTGTGAGAAATAGATTTGTAAAGGGAGCCCTTACAGGGCTCTGCGATTGCTGTGCTCTGTAAGATAGACCTTAGGGTGAGCACTGCAGTCACTGAATTGGAAACCTAAATGAATTGGGAGTAATTGGACCCCAGAATGGCAGAGGTCAAAGGCATCACTCTACCACCAAAGGCACCGCGGGAGTGGTGACTGTAATGGAAAAAGCAGTAATCAGAATATGCCGACTCACACTGTGGGGTTGACGAGTTGATTGTGATGTTCCTAGAAGTGAAATAAATAAGAAGCTTACTATATTCTGATTTTATCTGTATAAGCACAAATGTTCGAGGACAAGTGAACAAAAGTCTAAATTGAATCATAAAAACAGAATTGCAGCTCCTCAATCAGTTCCCAGACTTGAGCCAGTTCATAGACTCAGAATCCTTTGAATGAAGGGAAAGCCCTTGTAAAAGACCCCTAGTCACTATGAAAATTTATACTATTAATCTTACTTCTAGCCTTCCCCAAAGGGATCTGCAGACTTTTACCAGAGTAACTGTGAATTGGGGAAAAGGAAAAAATCATACCTTTTGGAGGACTCCTGGACACTGGCTCTGAACTGGCACTAATTCCAGAGCTCCAAAACGCCACTGTGGTGCACCAGTCAGAGTAGGGGCTTATGGAGGTCAGGTGTCAATGGAGTTTTAGCTCAGGTCTGTCTCACAGTGGACGCATTGGGTCCCTGAACACATCCTGTGGTTATTCCTCCAGTCTGGAATGCATACTTGGAATACATTTTTTGGATTTTGAAGGAAACATATTTCTTGTTTGGCTGTGGTACTCTGGCCCAGTTCCCGAGTGACTTGAAAAGCAGCTGGTTTTGAGTGGGGCTCAAAAGAAGAGAAGACGCTGCAACAGGTCCAGGCTGCTGTGCAAGCGTGGTCTAAATGGTCCAGCAGATCCAGTGGTGCTAAAGTGTCAGTGACAGATTGGGATGCTGTTTGGAGGCTTTGGCAGTCCCCTATAGGTGAATTGCAATGCACTTCCTTAGGATTTTGGAGCATAATTATATGCTCTGTGGACAATTATTCTCCTTTTGGGAAATAGCTCTTGGCCTGCTAGTAGGTCTCAGTAGGAAAACTGAGCTGCCTGTCACGAACTGGGTATCATTCCCAGTTTGTAAAGGGGTCCCAACTTTATGACCCCACCGTGTCATAAAGTTGGGCATACACAGCCTCATCAAATGGAGGTGGTATACATGTGATTGGGCTTGGGCAGACATGGAGGCCCAAGCAATTTAAGTGAAGCAATAGCCTAAATGCCCATGTCCTCACTCCTGCTGCACTGCCTTCTGCCTCTCAGTCTGCATCTATGGACTCATGGGAAGTTTCCTATGACGGGATTACAGAGGAAGAGACAACTTAGGCCTGTTTAACAGATGGTTCTGTCCAATATGCAGGTACCACCCAAAAGTGGACAGCTGCAGCACTACAGGCCCTTTCAGGGACATCCCTAAAAAACAGTGCTAAGGGGAAATATTTCCAATGAGCAGAACTTCAAGCAGTTGCACCTCAATATTCACTTTGCTTGGAAGGAGAAATGGCCAGATGTGTGATTGTATACCGATTCGTGGACTGTGGCCAATGGCTTAGCTGGATGGTCAGGGACTCAGAAAAAGCATGACTGAAAAATTGGTGACCAGGAAATTTGGGGAAAAGGTATGTAGATAGATCTCTTTAAATGGGGGAGGGGGGTTAGGGAGGGGAAAGAAAGCTAAGATATTTGTGCTCAACGTGAATGGTCACAAAAGGATGACCTCAGCAGAGGGGGATTTTAATAATCAGGTGGATAGGATGCCTTGTTCTGTGGATACCAGTCTCTTTTCCCAACCACCGCGTCATGAGCCAATGGGCTCGTGAACAAAGTGGCCATGGTTGTAGGAATGGAGTCATGGGCCCAGTAACATGGACTTCTACTCACCAAGGCTAAGGTCACCTCTGAGTGGTCTATCTGACAGTAGCACAGACCAACACTGAGTCCCCAGCATGGCACCGTTCTCCAAGGTGATCAGCTAGCTACCTGGTGGTGGGTTAATTCCATAGGAGAGCTTCCATCATAGAAGTGGGCATGTTTTGCTTTTACTGGAATAGATATTTCCATTGGATACAGATTTGCCATGCCTGTATCACAGGCACAACGTACAATGTACACAATGCTTCTGCCCAAACGACCATCTGTGGACTTACAAAATGCCTTATCCACCCATGCTATTCCACACAGAGTTGTTTCTGATCAAGGAACTCACTTCATGGTAAAAGAAGTGCAGCACTGGGCCCATACTTATGGAAATCACTGGTCTTATCATGTTCCTCTCCATCATAAAGCAGCTGGCTTGATACAACAGTGGAAGAGCCTTTTGAAGACAGTTACAGCACCAGCTAGGTGGCAATATTTAGCAGCGCTGGGGCAAGATTTATTCAGGGAGCTGTACATACTCTAAATTAGTGTCCAATATATGGTGGTTTTTTCCTATGGCCAGGATTCACGGGTGCTAGAATCAAGCGGTGGAAATGGAAGTGGTACCATTCACCCTTACCACATAGCAAGATTTTTCCTTCTTGTTCCTATGACATTGTGCTCTGCTTGCCTAGAGGTCTTTGTTCCAAAGGGAGGGATGCTTCTACCAGGAGATACGTCACTGATTCCATTGAACTGGGAGTTAAGATTGCCACCCAGCCCCTTTGGGCTCCTCACATCTCTCAATCAAAAGGCAAAGAAGGGAGTTATGGTGTTACTGGAATGACTGATCATGTCTATAAGGGGATATTGGACTGTTATTCCACAATGAAGATAAGGAAGAATAGATCTAGAATACAAGAGATCCCTTAAGATATCACTTAATATTATTATGCCCAGTGATCAAGGTCAATGGAACACTACAACAACCCAATCCAGGTAGGACTACTGATGGCCCAGGCCCTTCAGTAATGAACATTGGGGTCACCCCACCAGGTGAAGAACCAAAGCCAACTGAGGTGCTTGCTGAAGGGAAAGGAAATACAGAATGGGTAATGGAAGAAGGCAGTTTTAAATATCAGCTATGACCATATGACCAGTTACAGAAAAACGACGACTGTAATCCATGTAATTGTCATGAGTATTTTCTCTGTATTTTGTTGTGAATACATTTGTATGTGTATCTTTGATTTCTTTTCATATTTCATTATATAACATAAGGTGTATTCACTTTAATATCATAATATTTAAGAATATTCACTTTAATATCAGAATATTTAAGAATATTTAAGAATATCATAATATTTGTTAATTTTATATCATAGTATTTAAGTTATGGGGTATCAAGGAAAAAAGTAAACATCATTCCTCTTTTGGGGAAGGGACTAGTACACTTTCAGTTGTATGAAGAATAGCTGTTTCATGTTAGGTGGAATTATTATTGTCTTTATTTGGAGATTAAATATGATTTAGGGAGAAGTTTATGGTTGCCAACTTGATAAGGGATGGACTTGTAATGGTTAATTTTATGTGTTAAATTGATTGGGCCATGGGATGCCCAGATATCTAGCTAAGCATTATTTCTGGGTATATTTGTGAGCGTGTTTCCAGAAGAGATTAACATTTTAATTGGTGAACTGAGGAAAAAAGATTATTCTTCCCAATGTGGGTGGGCCTCATTCAGTCCATTGAGGACCTGAGTAGAACAAAAAGGAGAAAAAAGGCAGAACTTTCTCTCCTGGGCTGTTGAGCTGGGACATCAGTCTCCTGCTGATGACTGAGACTTACACCATCAGCTCTCCAGTTCGCAGGCCTTCAGACTTGGAACAAAACTTGCACCATCAGTTTTCCTAAAGATCTCAGGCCTTTGGACTTGAGCTGGAACTACACCATCAGCTTTCCTAGGTCTCCATCTTGCAGACAGCCTATGGTGGGACTTCTCAACCTCCCTAGCATGTGTATGGTCTCATATTGGTTCTGTTTCTCTGGAGAACCCTTAGTACACCTTCTGATTCAGAAATTCTGGAGCAATCTGATTTTAGAAAGCCCTCCGGGTGATTTTGACACAAGCTTTGAGGACTACTGCCCTATAGGCCTCAGGATCTTTGCCCCAGTGCTGGAGAACTCTGAGCCCCAGAGCGATGAGTGCATTTACAGGGGGCCTAAATGTTCCCTAAATGAAATCATCCAGCTTTTTATCTACATCAATTAATAAGGCAAGTAAAACACTACACCATATTGATGAAACTCATTAAGTAAGAATTCTCCTTTTCTAACTCCAATTAATTTTTTCCAATTATCAGCTGAACTTCAATTGAACAGCTTTTCATTTTGACCTGAAATTATCCTTTTCAGACAGGCTAATTTAGCAATGTTGACAATATTCAGAGTATTCATCTAGAAACTCTAAATTTCATCTAGAAACTTCATCTAGATTAATGTATATTCCCACAGCCTAAATCCAAGATTAAAAGAAGAAACTTGTAATAGAGTTGTGATCCACGCATCTAACATGTATTTATTGAAACCCCTACTCTAGTCTAGCCCTTGAGTTTACAGTGGTGAACATGCCATTTATCAAGCTTCTTGGCTTGTTAGGCTTCATGAGGCTATAAGAACAGAGATAGTTTCCTTTAGGTAAAAATCAGTTTTGTTTTGTTTTGTTTTGTTTTGTTTTGTTTTTGTTAAGATACTGTGGGTTTATTGTAAACATGCAGAAAAATATTATAAAATATACAAAATACCTAGCCATGGAGAACTGTCTTATGAAGAAATTGAACAATGGTACCTCATCGTTCAGAATCCTCTACACTAGATACAGAAGTTGTATAAGGATAACCAAAATAGCAGTTCAGGGTAAAAAAAAATTGAGGTTCTCTTCCTAGGTACCCATTAGTAATGGTTGATTTTGGCTACGTGTTGGCCTCTAGCCCAACCTGTTGTAGATAAGACATCAGGATCAAATGACACGCCACATGACAATTCAGGGAGAAAGAGCTATCTTGGAACTCAGAGTGGGATAGGTACAGAACATTTTCAAGTATATCTTCTAGTACTGGGATAGTCCCACATCTTCTGCTATGCAACCAGAAGGATTCCTCTTGAAACTTTTTATTTGGATTTATTTATCAAGGCTTGCCTGGGGTGGGACGCACAGGTATGCACCTCTGCATAGTTTGGGAGTTAGGTATCAAGAGCTCAGGATGGCCAAGGGTGAAGGGCGGACAGGATGGGGGAGAAAAATGTAAGCGTGTGGGGGATTGGCTAGCATGACTAGTTACATTGGACAGAAATTTTCACATGCTACAACAGACAAATTGGTTTTTCTGTATTTGTAGCACTGCCTTGCAGATCAGCCTAAAGGGCCTATCAAGCCAGACAAACCTATTACAGATCTTATGCCCACTGAAGTGAAAGGACATGGAAATAAACTCACTGTACGGGAGGAAAGGTAATTCTAAATGTCCTCATTTCAATTGGATCACAGTATTTGCTCTAGGGGAAACAGAATCTTTTAGAGACTAATAAGCTAGGGGGGATTTTAATGAAGAATTTTCTGACTCATAACAAGGGTATGCAGGAGGCCCATACTGATCTATTTGAAGGCATTATTGAACAGCTGCTTTTTATTCCATAGCTCAACACAAGACTCTTTTTCCATGAATTTCATGGGGCTTTAGGCAAAATCCTACAGTGATTCATAATCTGTGCATTGAAGGTTACCATGACATGCTCCCTCTCACACTCAGGCACCACAATTCCAGCCCTGGGGTTCTCTACTTGTGATACAGCAAAGCCCTGTTATTAGGTAAACAAGTAGCAGCTGTGGTAAGCAGACCTTCATTAAAACAGTCATATAAAGCCAGCGAACACACACTGCTACCCTCATCCTGGTTTGTTGCATAAAACTGTTTTATCCTGAGATCGTTCATTTACCATAATCATTTCCTGTTTCTGAGATGAAATTTCCACTCAAGAGAAGTTTATAATGGTGTTCTCTCTCTTACATCTATCAGTCAACATCACAATCCACTGATATTTCCAAAGAGAAGCATTCGACAAAGGAAAGTATTTTACATATTTCCAAAAGTATCATAAGGGTTTTCTTCATGTACTGCCCATTAATAACTCAGAGTCTATTCTATACAACCCTGACAACAGAAAGCTGAGTATAAAATTACTACAATTGCTACAATTTTTGGCCCAGTGGTCAGAGCTTCCTGGTAAACAGAATGTTTGCCATTGTTCCAGTACCAAGAAAAAAAAAATCTAAGTGCCTCAAGATCCAGTTTCAGCAAATTCCAATTCTCACTCTCTGAAGTGAAAGAAAACATCTCTATTGATTTCTGACATAAACAACTGGATCAAAAGAGCTTACTGTTTTTGTTCAAGGTCCCTCTCTGTATCTTTCTTTTATTATTATGGCCTCTTTTGCTTTACTTGTCTTTGATTGGCTTGTTATAGAATGAACTCAGCCTTACATCTTTTGTTGTGAGCAAAATTTTCCCCTGTAGAATTTTAGGGTTAGAAAGAACTGTAATCAGATGATCAGATCATGTGTGCGTGAAGTCTGAATTGGCTATGACATCGTCCAGATGTTCTCATGAGTTCTTGGCACTGGATGCTTACTTTGTGGCTAGAGCCCTGGTATGGGCACACTGTGTCAATAATTGATAGGCTGTATACTGTTGTCGGTGATGGTGCAGCTGGCAGCCTCTTGACCAAGTGCAGGGAAAACTGTGGGAACTAAATGGTGCTATTTTGTCATTTCACAGTGGATACAGCATTTTGAGAACTCATATTTGTTACAATTTCACAAAGCCTTAGTTGTCTCTTAGGTATTTATTTATGTATTCATTCATTCATTTTTATAAATTAAAATAAAAATTCACACACTAAAAAATTCAATTCACTCTTTTAAAGTATACAATTCAATAGTTTTTAGTTTATCCACAAAGTTGTGCAACTATCACTACTATCTACCCTGTTTCCTCCAAAATAAGACCTAGCCAGACAATCAGCTCTAATGAGTTTTTTGGAACAAAAATTAATATAAGATCTGGTATTATATATTATATTATATTATATTATATTATATTATATTATATTATATTATAGACCCAGTCTTATATTATAGTGAAATAAGACTGGGTCTTATATTAATTTTTGCTCCAAAAGACAAATTAGAGCTGATTGTCCAGCTAGGTCTTATTTTCGGGGAGACACGGTAATTCCAGAATATTTAAATAATCCCAATAAGAAACCCACATATATTGGCAGTCACTCCCCATTATCCCAGCTCCAAACCCCTGGCAACCATTTATCTACTTTCTGTCTGTATGGATTTCCCTATTCTGGACATTTCTTATAAATAGAATTATACAATATTCCTTTTGTGTATTGATTCTTTCACTTACGATGATGTTTTCAAGGCTCATCCATGTTGTAACATGTATCAGTACTACATTCTTTTTTAAGACTGAATAATATTTGATTACATGTATTATCACATTTTTTTATCCATTCATTAATTGATAGACATTTGGCATGTTTCCACTTTTGGGCTGTTACGAATGTGAACACTCACGTACAAGTTTTAAATGAACTTATATTTTCAATTGGGTATACATCCAGGAGTATACATCAAAGAGTGGAATTATTGGTCATATGGTAACTCCATATCTATCTTTTTGAAGAACTACCAAACTATTTTCCAAAACAGTTGCACCATTTTACATTCCTACCAGTAATGTATGACAGTTCCAATTTCTTCACGTCTTTGTCAACACTTGTTATTGTCTGTCTTTTTTATTGTAATCATTCTAGTAAGTGGGAAGTGGTATTTCATTATGGTTTTGATTTACATTTCCTTAAGGACTAATGTTGTTAAGCATCTTTTCATGTACCTGTTGGCCATTTGTATATCTTCTTTGAAGAAATGTATATTCATATTTTTTATACATTTTAATTTGATACATTTAATTATTTGTCTTTTTATTGTTAAGTTGTAGGAATTCTTTAAATATCCTAAATAGATATATTCTAGATACCTTACCAAAAATATAACTTGTAACTATTTTTTCCTATTCTATGTATTTTCTTTTCACTTTCTTGATTGTTCTTTGAAACACAAAAGTTCAAATTTTTGTTTAAGTTCAATTTATCTGTAGTTCTTTTTGTTGCTTGTGTCATTCATTTATTTTTATCAACTTTTTTGAGTCCCTACACTGATCCAAAATACAAAGATGAGTTAAGATACTATTGCTGCCCTCAAGTAAATCAGATTCTTGCATGAAGAAAAAAGACATGTAAACAGATATATTGAGAAGTCTCATTCTCTGGGTAGACTCATCATCTGCTTCAGTCAGTTGTCAACCATAAAGAAAAAGGCAACCAGGTATTTGGTCAGCAAACAGGATTTATATGGGAAAAGGGAAAGGATTGCAATCTGGATCATGCAGCATGGTGAACCACGCGCAAGTCCCTGAGACAAAGAAGAAGGAAGTCCTTTATAGAGGGGAAGAGAAAGTTAAGAGGAGGGACTGTTATAACCATAGTGCTCTGTTATAACATAGAGTTCTTCCTGCAGAGCTTTTGTGATTGACATCGGGTGTGAAAGCTCCTCCTACAGGCCCTCCCAATTTTTACCTTGGTTAAGTTCTCCGTCATAAATTTTGACACAGGTCTTTGCTCAAATGTTACCTCCTCAAAGAAACCTTTACTGACTAGCTGATTTAAAGAGCATTTTCTGTTACTGACTCCTCACCCTATCTTTATGGCCTCTTGTCATTTCCTGACTTTATTTCTCTCCCACTAGAATGTAAGTTCTACAGAGATAGAAAATTTGTGTGTCTTCACTGCTGAATCCCCAGGATATAGTAGATGCCCAATAAATATTGGTAAAAAGAATAGATTTGACTATCATAGATATAGAGAGGGATCAGTTTCACTGAGGAAAAGGATCAAGAAAGTCCTCTAAAAAATGAGGAGGCTTGAGCAGAGTCTTAAAAGATAAGCTAATGATAAGGATGTGATAATAATAATAATTAAAAAAAAAAAGCAAACAGAGAATTCATGCAGAGGGGATGCATGGATAAAGTTCCACAGACATTTGACTAGGACATAGAGATTGACTGAAGAGCTCTTTTAGTTGCCAGCATCATTCTCAAGGGTGCTTTAGGGAAGGGAAATGAGAGAAAGACCCCTGGACAGGGTCATCAGGAGTTTTGGAGTCTGATCCTTACTTTGTCACCCCTCCCAAAAGAATGTCCAAATAGCCAATAAGTGTGAACAAAGATCATGCTTCTTTTTTGCATGATCTTTTGCTTTTTATTGGTCCTGGGCAAGACCCTGTAACCTCCATGCCTTAGGTTAATCTGTAAAACAAGGTGGCTGATCTTTAACTAAGAGTCTAGAATTCCATTTCAGAAAAGAGATTAACTTTTAATATCCTTACAGTGAAGGATTGTTTCTTTCCTTTTTCTTCTTTATTTCTTAGATGAAATATAATTTACATGGAGTCATGATCATAAGTGTACAACTCAATAAATTTTTACATATGCATACACCTTTGTAATAACCATTCAAATCTAAGCATAGAACACTTCCTTCACTCTGGAATTCCCTCCTGCCTCTTCCCAATCGATAGGTCCCCAGAGGTAAACCACTATTTGACTTCTATAAACATAGATTAATTTTGTCTGCTCTTGAACTTCATTTAAATAGACGCTTATAGTACGTACTGTGTTTAGATCATTTTTTCCCCCAACAAAACATCTGTGAGATTGATTCATCCATGTTGTTGCATGTATAGGTAGGCCTTGTCTTACTGCTGAGTAGTATTCCATTACGATGACTATTCCACAAATCCTGTATCCATTCTCCTGTTGAAGAACTTTTGGGTTGTTTAGAATTTTTAGCTCTTATGAGTAAAGCTGCCATGAACTTTCTTGTGCACATCTTTAGTAGACATATTCATGCATTTTTTCCCTTGAAGTGGAATTGTTGATTCATAGGGTACACATATGTTTAGCTTTGTACATGTGTTCTGTCAAATATTTTCCAAAGTGGTTCTGCCAATTTAGTACATTCCTGTAAGTAATGTATGAGAGTTCCAATTGTTCCATATCCTTTCCAAAAGTGGTTATTGTCAGTCTTTTTAATTTTAGCCATTCTGGAGTATGTGTGGTGGTCTCCCATTGAGGTTTTGATTTGTAATTCCCTGATGCATATTATAATGATCTTTTCTCATGCTTATTGGCTGTTTGGACATTCGTTTGGGAAGGGTGAAGGCAATGCCTCTTCAAGTCTTTTTCACACTTTAAATTGGGATTTTTTTTATTATTATTATAGATTTATAGAAGTTCTTTATTCTGGATGTGGGTCTTTGTCATACATATATTAATTTGTATTAATTATATATAACTGTATATTATGATGCATGTATATATAATTATATATATAGATATAACATATATTTGTTATATATTTGTATATTGCAAATATCATGAACAGTAGTTATTAATTTTAATAAAGTCCAATTTATAATTTCACTTTTTAATCATTAGTATTTTTCATGTCCTGTTTGAAAAATCTTTGACTATCCCAAGTTTATAAAGATATTCCTCCTGTGTTTCTTCTAAAACTTTGATTTAGTTTTTACATTTCGGTTTATGATCCATCTTGAATTAATTTTAGCATATACTGTGAGGTAGAGGTCCATGTTCACTTTATTCCCGTATGAATATCCAATTTCTCCAGCACCATTTATTCAAATGAACATTCTTTCTTCACTGAATTGCAGTTTTGCCTTTGTTGTTAATCAAGTTACTGTACATGTATGGGTTTATTTCTGATCTCTATTCTGTTCCATTGGTCTATTTGTCTATCCTTGTACTAAACCATCATGTCTTATAAATCTTGTAGTGTAAGTCTTCCAACATTTTCTTCTTCAAGTTGTCTGGTCTTCTCTAGATTTTTTGCATTTTCATATACATTTTAGCATCAACGTGTAAATTTACATACACGTATATGTGCGCACACAGGCACACAAACTGACAGGATTATGGGCTGTGATTGCACTGAATCTATAGATCAATTTAGGGGCGAACTGACATATTAATCTTGGGCTGTCCAAACCATAAACTTGGAATATCTCTCCATTTATTTGTCTTCTTTAATTTTTCTTCTCAATGTTTTGTAGTTTTTAGCAATTAGAAAATGAAATAAAAATTTACAATACCATCAGAAAATCCAATACATATGGCTTATTTTATGAGTCACCTCAGCAGATACTGCTTTCCCAATACATCTCTGTTTTGGGATGATTTGTGGACCTCATCTATCAATGCATCATGTATAAATATGTTAATTTTTTGATTATTTTATTGTTAAACATTAAATCTGATTCATATTTATTTAACCTTCTTCAGGGGTATTGACACCATATGTAAATCTAGTTGAAAACAGATTTTTAGAAAAATTCAAAGAGGGTAAGAAATAATGGAATAGTTGCTTTGTTTATGATATTTTTTTCTACTAGGAATTTTAAGCTCTTGGATTCTGAGCCTTGTTACTCTTCCACATAGTAACTTTAATATCGACAAACTTCTGGGTTATTGTTACTGATTATTATTTATTTGTTACTTGTTATAATGGTTTTTTTTTTTAATAAATACTATTTTTCAAAGCACTCTTATTATCTCACTCAATACTTTAAAAAAAAATTCTGTGACTATCGTAGGGAAAATAGTATCTCTGTTTCACAGAAGACGAAACTGGGAGGTTAAATACTTGTCACACTCGTCGAGCTGATTAGTGAAACATCCAAAACCCATCGCCAGCTCTGGTGGCAGTAGTGTTATCACTGTTTCTAGCAACATTATCTTTTTGTTGTTCCTAAAATAGAGCAGAGAGTAGAAGGATAATTGCTTCAATACCATGCTTCAGTTTTAAATCCATAGTCTAATTTAGTACCGACGACACAAGTACAGAAAATTAGATCTTGAAAGGAAACTATGCCGTTTTAAAGGAGTCCAATTTCTTCCTATTGGTTACATTAATGAGATAAAACTACTTTAAAACTACTTTACGATGCTGTGAAAGTAAAATAACTTCGAAATTCCGTTTTATACTTACTTAAAAATGAAACAAAAATCCAGTGCTGACAAAGTCCTAGCGAAATCGGTACATTCACACCCAGCTACCCGGCATAGTGCATGCTCACTGTCTTCACGGAATGTGGTTTGGCAAGAAGCACCCAAAGAGCCTTAAAAGCATTCATATCTTTTAGTCCAGTTATCTCATCCCAGAGCACTTATCCTGAAGACACAATTCTGTTAATATGGATTTTTAACAGCCAAAACTGAGTTCTTTATTAAAATATTACAACTAAGTGCAGTTGTTAGACATCGACAAATGTGTATTCAGATTCAAAGGCAATAAATATACAGGTTCAAGTGTAGACTTCACAAATGGGCCGTACTGTGTACTAGATACTGGGTTCACTCGAGCTCACAACCCAGCGCGATGAGGCTTCACTCTCAGGCGGAAGCTCTCCACACATGCACGCAGGACTGGGCCTTGGGAAGGGATTACAGCTTCCTGGGGCTGCAGCACTGCGGCTGGACACGCTGCTCCTCCCCTTCACAGGTCAAAATAGTTAATTTCCTGCCTCCTCTATTCTACAGCCCTCTTGACTCAAATGATCAGTGGCTCTTGTATACTGTTTATTCTTCCCTCTCGTGCTTTCCAGTCAGACCCCCAGGGTCCCAGCCTGCAACAAGAGAGGAAAAACCTTGATATTTTGGCCAGAGCCTGTTGAGAACCCCACTAACTACAGCGCTTGTAGCGCTGACTGTGAACTTTCAGCACCGCAGGGAAAAAAGGGAGAAAGAATTATTTCAAGGCCCTTTCCTATTACAGACTTGGCTTGAGTTGTAGAAATGCCTTACAGAAAAGAAAATGGCATTAAAGGGCAAGTTAGAAAAAACAGAGCTGATTCAAGTTTCAGATAAGTTCCTGTATCGGATTAGGGTAGCCATATTAGTGTTTTCCCCCTGGACCTAAAAAGTGAGTGCGCTTACATGTATTTAAGCAAATACTTAGGTTGCCTTCACTTCTCAGGACTGGGCAAATGAGTGCGAACTGCTCAGGAAGGGACCGGCAGTGGCTTTTAGGGTCTTTATTACTTATATGCGTTTTTCATGATGGTTCAGTCTCAAAGCTTTCACTTCCACAGCCTGCTTGTATTTCTCTGTTGTCTGCCCCCCTTTTCCAATCCCACTCTTGGAATTTAGTCTTACTGGGAGGATTAAGAAAAGAAAAACATAACTCTATGCTGAGCTCATTTTACCATATGTCACATTATAGCTAGAGGCCAGAGAGCTTTTGAAAGACTCAACCTGAACTCTGTCGTGCTACAGAATAAGTCAGAAGGAGCCAGAGGTGAGAGACCCAAACACCACAGGTCCTAAGCCTTAATCAATCATATTTTTACTCTCTAGAGTAACCGGTTTATTTCACTCCAATCTAAGCTGACTCTCAGGGGACACAATTGTTCCATATACTCTAAGAGAAGCCCATTGTTTCCCAAGGGCTTAATAACCACATTGTGGCAAAAGGCCTTTCAAAGTATTACATGACCCTTCTTAAAGCATTGGCTCCATTTCTGAGGGAATGAAAGGGATATGAAAAAAGATTTTTTTCTCAAGGAACAAGGCCTGAAAGAAGCAGGTAGCTCTCTTTGTGTCTTTGTGTCTTACTCCTTTCTGTAGGCATAGAATGTTCTTGGTATATCCTAAGCCCCACAATGTTGCTACTATATATTGTTTGTAGTTTGCAGATAATCGGTGAGGAAAAAAGACAGCTTTAAGTAATTGTTCTGCATCAAGTAGGCCTTGAAGGGGAAGCAAAAGGAGGGAGAAGAATCCAGCACTTTGGAACCTGTCTTATTTACTATGGACTTACGAGGCAATATGATTCTGCTGTTTGCTTTGGGAACCACGACAAATCTAGAAGCCTGACATGGGATACATTTAGAACAGGGGTGTCCAAACTGCGGCCCGCAGGGCAACTGCGGCCCACGATCCATTGTTAATTGGCCTGCAGCAAATTCCAAAAATATATTTAGTTTACTTAAATAAACCAAGTGAGGCAATACGTACTTCACCTCGAGTGAGTGGCCCGGCTGTTTGTGTATTTTATGTATTTTACCGCATATGGCCCTTGGTGAAAACGTTGAAAAAAGTTTGGACACCTCTGATTTAGATGGAAATTTGTACGAGCACTCTTTTTCATTGTTATGGCTTACGTGTCCACAGAGTGCTGAGCATGGAAAAGAGCATATAAAGCATGTCATGTCTCTCCTCAAACACACAGAGAAAGGCAGTTTGGCAGAGGGTGGTACATGTACACAGTTCATATAAAATATACCCTCAAAGTGGTAGTTCTAGGACGTGGTATGCGTGTAGGGGAGGGTTACATGCATGTATGAGCTCGTGGAGGTGGGAAATGAGGGAACAAGGGTTGGGGACAGCACAAACTCTGGGTATCATGTCTAAAACCATCCACCCCTTTTGACTGACCTTCTGAGAACCCATCAAGGATAGAATTTAGGAAGACGGAGAACGTGGAAAAGAAGAGGAAGAGAATGCAGGAGCTGAAAAGAATATTAAAGAGTATCCCCCAGATGTTGCAAACTGATGACTCCCTGACAGAATTAGACCTGTATTTGGTTTGCCAGGCTTGGGGTGTTTAACAAATTTAGAATTTGATTGCCTTAAGGTTGGGAAGAATTCCAAAGTTCATGACAGTTCCCAACCTGTCCAGTCATCATATACCTGGCATACATCATGTACATTCCTTTCCTGATCTCTGAAAGCATTTGAGTCAGTGACCCTGAAAAAGCTCCACTTCGCAATGAGGAAATCAAAGCCCACAGAAAGTGAGGGTCAGCCTTACCAAGGCCACATAGCTAGTTGTGACAGAACCTGTGTTCCCAACTCCCAGCTCAAACAACAACAATACTTGTCATTCAATTTGCACTAGGCAATGTACTAAAAGCTTTCTGTATCTGATTTTACTTAATTCTCACAACAACCTTAGGAGGTAGGTCCTAATTATTATCTCCATTTTATGCACAAGGTAAACTGAAATTGAGAGAGGTAAAGGAAATTCATCATTCAGTGATGAAATCCGTTGGCAAAGCCTTTCACTTCTGTCTCTTCTGCTCATCTTTCCTGAACTAGGTGTCTAGGAGAAGATGCCAGCGGCTTTGTTGCTGGTTTTTGGAGGATGGTTTTAAAGAAGCCAGATTAAGCAAAGTAGCACATATGAAAAACTAGGTGGAATATTTTCTCAAATTGAAAAATTCAGTAACACTGCTATCTTTGTTCAAATTGACTGCAGGAGCCACAAAATACCCCAATCTGCCTGATATTTAAATAGGTTATAAACTTAAATGGATACATTTACTAAAACTTAGAAAAATGATCCTTTTAATCTGTTATTGTAGCCCCTGCTCTGATTTTTATTGCAATTAAGAATTCTAGTTTGATTTTGACCTCTTGAAAAGACTGAGGACATTTGCTTGACTACTGGGTTTGTCATATTCTTATTTCTTTTTCTTTGGTGACAGCACAAGCCGGTTATAGATTTCAGATAGGAAAGTGATGGAATAACTTCTTGGAGTGTTTTAAAAAAGGGCTTTGTTGAATTTGTAATCAAATAATGTATAAATGGTCTCACTTTATGCAAGATGGGTCCTAAGCGGTTGTGATTATATCTTTTCTAGGGTGGCACTGAATTCAATTTCACAATGGAGTATGACAGCTATGAGAAAGATTGTATGTGATCAGTGACATTTTTGTAAACCAAAGAATCATTTTGAAACACAAATCATCATCTACCAACACATTTATTTTACCAGTTACAATTTTAGCACAGTATAATTCTTAAAAATCAAACACAAAAACAAAAAATATTTAAACAGTAAAATTTTTCCTAGATGATGTTATAATATACAAAAACTTATCCCACCCAAGGTTTGACATTAGTATATGATACCTATAAGTAACTGAAGCAGTGAGAGAAACGTACACTTGGGATAGGTTTCCCCGGCCTGATAGATAATAGCAAAGAAGTATTGATTTTCACTTGTCCATTCCTTTTTCATCCTTTGCTACATGCTTCAAAGGGGTCAGCTCTGAGCCATTTAGTCTTTCACACCAAAAATTAGATCTTTGAAACACAGGAGAATCTCTCCTCCTTCCTCTAGGATAAAACAATGAAGGGCTAAAACCTTTGGCAAGCCTTTGTTTCTTCATTGCTTTGTGAAATGGAGAATGTGTGAAGTTCACATCAGAGAGAGCAAGCTCTACTGAGATATTTAGACTCAACTCAAAAGTTGGCGGGGGGCAGATCAGAATTTGGAACGAATTCCATCTTTTTGTTATTTAGTGCTTTATTATGTGGATTAACGTAACTTGCTCTCACAGCATCTCTGGGCCTTTAGTGTCTCTTATGTATGTACAGTGCCACTTAAACTTGGGGTCTGAGACATAGATCTTTCATTCTGGTGATATGTGGGGTTACTAGGACAGCACACTGAAGTAGATTCAGGATGGGGTCCCACATTCTAGTCCAAACCGTGTGACTCTGGATCTTCGCATCTATTGGACTGCTTTTCCACGAATACAACAATACCTTCTCTACCCACATCTGGAGGCTGTTTGAAGCATAAAAATGAGAAAAATACGAAAGAGCTTTCAACAAAATAGTAGAAAAAGTGGGAAAATGTGATTAAGTGGCATGGGACCTCATGGTTTGTCTATCTTCGATGCCAGAGAACCAAGTCAAAAGAAGGCTGCGAATTTCTTCCTGGCAACAGTCCCCAGTGCCTCATGTCCCTGAGGCAGAGTGAGGGGACACTGGAACACAGCAACGGGGTCCCCAGGAAAAGTGGATGAAACCCATGAGGCACACATGGTGTGAAGGAAATGTCTCCACCTGTCATTCTTCCTCCTCTGTCCATGGCTATAGTCTCTGAGGAGAAAGACCCCACTTAATATTCAGGTTGAGGGAAGAGAGAATGAATTGTTCTTCAGGTGGATGCAACCATTCTTCCCGAACATCTTTTGGCCAAAGCCCTCTTGCCATAGCCCCAAATACGATCAAGACTACCAAGTGTACCTGTTAATCTCTCTCTCTCTCTCTCTGTTTCTCTCTCTCTCTCTCTCTCTCACCCAACCTCTCTTTTTCTTTCCCTCTTCTTCTGCCTCTTTCTTTGTCATAGTTTATTCTAATGTTTTTTATTTATGATTTTCATTGTGCAACATAATCTGCATTGAGAAAAGTGCATAATATATACGTCCAGTTTAACAAATAATTCTGTAGAAAACACTCCACGTAAACCAGCTAAGTGGATACTGCCACAGCCCCTAGACACTCCCAGTCAGTCCTTTCCAAATCCCAGACTGCTTTCCTCCCCTAGAGGTCACCTTATCCTGACCTTTTTGATAATTTTCTTTTTAAAAATAGATTTATCACTTATATTATGCATCCTTAAAGAGAAAAGTTTAGCTTCCCCTGTCTTTCAACTTTCTATAAATGGAATAATACTGTCCACATTTTTGTGTCTGTTTCACCCTCAGTATTAAATTTGTGATCTGCAGTCATATTATTCATATTATTGTACATTTTTATAGACGTTTATCCTGTCATTGAATAGTATTCCATCGTACGACTCTACCCCAATTTACTTATCTATTTTACTATTACAGGACATATTTTTGTTTCTGGGTATTACAAACAATGTGGTGGTAAATGGATTAGAATTGCTGGATCATAGGTGATTTCAAAACTGTTTTACAAAGTGGGTTTACCAGTGTATTTTCTCATCACACAAAATATATAAGAGCTTCGATTGCTCCACTTTCTTGACAACGCCTGGTATTGTCAAACTTTAAAATTTTGGCTAACATGTTGAATATAAAATCACAATGATATCTCATTGTGGTCCTAATTTGCTTTTTCTGGTTTTGAATGTGTTTTGTTAGCTAGCAATAATCCCAAACCTCTTCAGCCCCACCACTCTCCAGTCCTCAACCCCAAGGCTCCACCCTTATCTACAGTTCTCAAGTTGGCATGCTTTCTTGAACCCCTGGGCCTTTGCACCAACTGCTCCCTGTCTCTGACTCCTTCCTGTCTGGTTTACTCCCCTCTCGATTAGGTCTTCTTTTGGACATCACGTGCCTGGTCCTTCAAAGCCCCTCTCAGCTACCCTCATAGCTCCTAATGATTGACCCACATAACAATGTGTTACAGTTGCTGGTTTAATTCTCCCATACTAGGCTGTGAGCTCTCTGGGACCCGGGCCCATGCCTCATTCTTCATTTATCTCCAACTCATAGATAGGGCCGAGCTCAGAGCGGATGTTGAATGTCACACGTTAAGTGATCCATATAATCCTCAAGTGTTTAAATTCTCAGTGGAACTGTAGTTGAGTTTCAACTGAAATGAAAATGTACTGTAAAGCACTGAATCAAACAACCTAAACCCTAAAAACAAAATGTACCTCTTTATCACTTTACAGCCCCACAGAAATATTGCTGACTTCAACTCCATTCATACTGAGTTTTGCGCTGGAAGGGAACATAGAGATCACGTGGTATACATGTGTCATTTTACAATTAAGGAACTAGAGCCCAGGGAAGTTGACATGAACATAGCCACACAGCTAGATAAAGCTGAGATTACCATCTTTATCTCCCAAGTACTCCTCAGAAGTGGTTTGTTATCAACTAGGGGGAAAAAGTAATTTTCGTCTGGAAGAACACAGTGTACTTGCAAAGGAATTCAGTGAGGATTGCAAACTTTTTATAGCTGGGTGTGGACACTACTGGTAAGCAATATGAAAATAAGAGCCATAAATTGCAAGGCTCTGAATCCTCCAGAGTACCTGGTTCCATGTTGAACAGATACTGGTTGTTCTGAAAGCATTTGTTTGAAGTGCTGGGCTGGGAGATGTGGGCCAGGCTATGACAGCTCCTGGAAGTGGCTCCTGAGTCACTTGACCATCAAAGTGTCCTGTCCATCTCTGGAGTTCACTGCTGCCTCTTCTGGCTGCCAGAGTGAAGATGGTGGCCCTGGAGAGGGTCCACTCTGAGCTCCCCTGGCTAAAGTGGCCCCTGAGCTTGGGCTTCCTGGTATCACTCTACCTTGCAGGTGGCCTCACTGGTCACTCGCAACACACACACACACACACACACACACACACACACACACACACACACAGAGTTGTGATGACACAAAAGGAAAAACCACGTCAGCCAGACACTGGCGTCAGGTATAGACGCCTCAGAATGCCACCTGTCAGCTTCTATGACGTGTTCACCCTTGTCACACAATTAGGGAGATGACAACCACAAAGAAGTTTTCTAAATTATTTAACTGACCAACTCGAGCATAGCTGAGCTCCTCAAATGTGTTCTTTTATGGTCTTATTGAAAATCATATTATTTCCAAACAAATATTGTCCAGCCATCTGAACCCCAGGGATAATTACTGAACAGGAATCTTATGGGGAAGCAGACCCAGAAAATGTCAGGGGCTCTTTAGTTGTAGTGGAATATTACACTGCGAGTGCATTTAAACTGTGCAGTGATCAAGATGTGGCTCTGGTTACCTGCTGGCACTTCGACATCAGATGGACTATTCTGCTAAGTACTCCAGCTGAGGGCTGCCTACTTGACTTTTTGAGTTCCTTGATTTAGAATGTTTTCAGACGAAGTGTTTTCTCTTCCAGTCTCTGCCTCTGTCCTGCATTAAACAAGGAAAGAAGCCACAACCCAAAAACAATGCAATGAGCGATACTTTTTGCCCCCAGGGTATCAAAAAATTGGTGTAGATAATTTTTTGTTTGTTTTAAACAACACCATTATACTAAGTTTCAGTTTTTGATTCAAGGCATCCTGTCCTAAGAGATGATCAGTAAAAACTAATGAGGACCATACAAATGTAGTAATGATATAATAGTAAATAATAATAATAATGCTTAGGATATATAATTGAGAATGGATACCAGAATTGCGTTAAATAAAGAATAACAATATTATTGCATCTCCTAGGTTACGTTTTGTTCAGGGCTTTGAAATTTGTATATTAAATCCAAATGATTAAGAGTTTTTTTCTCCCTTTTTTGGACACCTCTTCATGTGACTTGACAGGAACAACGCACCATAATGTCATGGGCATGACCCTCCTTGCCAATATTATCCAATGGCTTTTTTTTTTTCCCCAAGAAATTAAATATAAGGCACAAAGACCAAAATCTTTTTTTCAATTTAAGGCACCCTTTTGATATTACTGTTCCACTGAAATCCTTTCTCCCCTATCAACCTGACCCTCGATGTTCTCAGTATTGCTTTTCAGGGTGCATATTCCTCTGCAAGCCAGTTGGAATTTAGCCTGGAAAAAAGACATATGGGCCTGCATGAGGTTATAAAACCTGGCTTGGAAATCTACAGCTTCTTACAAAAACACTATTTTTTATACATGTACCATTTGAAAGAAAATGGTTACTAAGCAACCTGATTTAAATTATTATAAGAAATGAGAGCAAATTCTTCCATTAGGTCTGTTTTTACTTAGGTCAAAACGGTTTTGGGTTTTTTTTGGCCTGTGTTGATTTTGAATCTATTTTCCTTCTTTCTTTTTAATGTACATACACTGTGCTTGTCACGTAAACATCGGGTACTAGGTGAAGTGGGCTCTGTGGGCAAAATGCAGATGAATTCTCCGAAGACCATGCCCTTAAACAGTTCAGAGCAGGGAGTGTCTTAGGAGTCTTGAGAGATAGTAACGCACTCACATTGCTGAATTGTGAAGAGGGAATTTGATATGAGTCCAAGGCTGCAGATGCACGTGAGACTCATGAAGGCTGAGGCCAGATCTTGAAGGACAGGAGAAACTTCTCTTTCCTGTTCTTGGGCTTTCTATTTCTCTCTGCTTCATTGCTTCATCATTCACGCTTTGTGGATTGGCTTTATTTCTGATTCTCCATGAATATGATGGGAAAAGTTCACCCAAGTGCTCTAAATGTTTTTTTTTCCTTATTGTAGTAATTTACACGTAACACAAAATTATTGTTTTAATCACGTTAAGCATACAATTTGGAGTGTTATTCACAGTGTTATTCAACTATCATTATCATTTAGGTCCAGAACTTTGTTATCACCCCAAACAAGAGCCTCATACCTATTAAGCCGTCATTCCCATTTCCCTCTCTTCCAAGCCCCTGACAACCACACATCTACTTCCCGTATCTATCGATTTGTCTATTCTGGACATTTTGTATGAAGGGAATCATACAATATGTGACCTTTTGTATCTGGCTTCTTTCACTTAACATCATATTGCTGATGTTCATGCTTATCATGCTTAGCTTGATCAGAACTTCGTTCCTTTTGACAGCTGAGTAGTATCTATTGTATGGACACACCACGTTTTGTTCATCTATCTGTTGATGGACATTTGGGTTGTTTCCACTTGTTTGGCTATGATTAATAATGTTGTTAAGAACATTCAGGGATAGGTTTTTGTCTGAACACCTGTTTTTAATTCCTTCAGATAGGAACCTAGGAGTGGCATGCTGGTTCGTATTGTAACTCTCTGTTTAAGTTTTTGAGGAACTACCCTTGCACCATTTTACATTCCCATCAGCCATGCATGAGAGTCCAGTGTCTCCAGATCCTTGTCAACACTTGTTATTTTCCATTTACTTATTATGGCTCTCCTAGTGGGTGTGAAGTGGTAGCTCATTATGGTTTTGATTTGCATTTCCCTGATGACTAATGATGGCAAACATAATTACATGTGCTTGTTGGCCATTTGTATGTCTTCTCTGGAGAAATGTCTATTCAAATCCTTTGCCCATTTTTTAAAAAAATTTTATTAAAATATAGCTAACATACAATGTTATATTAGTTTCAGGTGTACACTATAGTTATGCAACATTTATATACCTAAAGAAGTGATCACCTTGATAAGTCCAGCACCCATCTGACATCATACCATTCTACCACAATATTATTGACTATATTCCATATGCTGTACATTATATCCCCATGACTTACTTGTTTTATACTTGGAAATTTGGACCTCTTATTCTCCTTCTCCTTTCCCCTACTTTTTAAATTTATCAATTACAGTTGGCATTCAATATTATTTTATTCAGGTGTACAGCATAGTTGTTAAACATTTATATAATTTAAGAAGTGGTCTCCTTGACTAGTCTAGTACCCACCTAGCACTATACATAGTTATTACCATATCGTTGACTATATTCTTTATGCTTTACTTTACATCCCCATGTCTATTTTGTAACTACAAATTTGCACTTCCCCTTCTTCACCCTGTCCCCCATCCACCTCCCATCTATCAGCCCGACAAATCTAGTACCCATCTGCCACCATACATACTTATTATTGACTATATTTCTTATGCTATGCCCTACATCCCCATGACTACTTTGTAACAACCGATTTATACTTCTTAATCCCTTCCCCTTTTTTCAGCCACACCCCTCCCATCAGGGCAGAGCAATGGAGCTCAGGAGGCCAATCAGATTTAGATTTGGCCAGAGGGGTTGGGCTCTACACATAAAGATGGTGCCCGACTGCTGGCCGTAGGAAGGTGGACCCCTCACCGGGAAAATGCTGACTATCTTTTAGTCCTACCCCTGAAGCCACTCATCTAAGTCTGCCTCCGCCTCTGCATGTTTCCAAGGTTCCCCGAGTCACTGTCCCTCCGCTGGAACCCAAGGTGTGTACCTGCGAGCCTGTGAACCCGTGTGCAGGCCGTTTAAGAGGACCTTTGGGTTTCCCAAAGCCTTCCAGCCCACCAAAATGGTTGGAATCCCCACTTTTTCACAACCAGATGTTGTGGGGACTCCTCTTCTCAGCATCAGCACTCCGGGCTGGGGAGCTTGGTGTGAGGGTCTGGGATTCCTCACTCATGTGGGGAGAACCAAGATGGCCACAGATATCCCTCCTGATTCTCAACCACCACTCGCACATGTGGGGCCTGTTCCCTATCTCCGCCCCTCCGACCCATCTGGATGTAGCTTCTTTATATTCTCAGCTGTAGGACTTCTGTTTGGCTAGACCTCAGATGGTTCTCCAGGTTGATTGTTCTATAATTTAGTTGTAATTTTAATGTGTTCACGGAAGAATACAAGCACAATGTTTATCTACTCCATCATCTTGGATCTCTCCTTCTCCTTGGCACAGTTTTAATTGGGCTGTTTGTCTTTCTGTTATTAAGTTGTAAGAGCTCCTTATAAAATATGCATTCTAGATTCTTAAAAGATATATGGTTTGCAACTATTGTCTTCCATTTTGTGGGTTGTCTTTTCATTCTCTTGATACTGTCCTTTGATTCTAAGTATCTTATTAATTCAAGACCCAGCAGGAACTCATTTGTTTCTCCAGGTCCCAATTCTTATTGCTGGGAAATAAAATTGACTTGGCCCCACCTGAGGCAGATGTCCATCTGTGGCCCAATCAGCCATGATCAGGAGGGTGAAGTCATGTAGTATAAATAGGGCTGCTGGATCCACCTGTGTTGGTGGTGGCAGAGCTGGTTCTGAGTCAGCATAGACACCCAAATACTTAAAGGTGGTGTGATGGCAAATAAGCAAGGTTCAGGGTTTTAGCAAATGACAAGGGGTTATTCATGGTATAGGTAAGAAAAGGTGCTACAGGACTTCATGGGAAGGACACAGGACTTCCAGTGAGAGCGTCAAGGGAAAGCTTCCTGGAGGTGACATTTAACTGGACTGGATAGATAGAAAAGATTTGTTCACACTGTGTTGGAAAGAAAGGCATTGTGCAGGCAGAAAGCACAGTGAGATTCAAAGTCCTAGTGAAGAGATGCACATTTAATGGAAACTCAAATTTAAGACATATCATAATTGAACCCATGAAAGTTAGTGATATTGCAAAGAGGAAACAAAAACAAAAAGTAAAGTGAGGCCAGACAAGGCGAGTCTTGGTTACGTGTGGATGGATGGATGGATATGAATGAGAGATGGATTTACAGAGAAGGCCTACTTGATTAGTTCAACTTTGCTCATGGGGTCGTTTATATGTCATTCAGTTTATGTCTTTCCTGCTCGAGGAACTCTCCCACATCCCTTAAATTCCATGGTCTCTCTCCCCTCTAAGCCCCAGGATTCCTTTCTTTAAGATTCACTTGGTAATTAGTCTTGAATTACTACGCAGTTGTTGCTTTATATTGCTACTCGTTCTGTCATATTGATTCTTTCATTTTTGTCTCCGCAGCTGGGCTCTTAGTCCAATGACATTTTTACTCCCTGACATAGTGTTTTGCATAGAATAAGTACTCAGTAATATTTGTTGATTTGATGTGAATACAAAATTCTAATAAAGATTGGAATAACTTTATAAGTCGCTCACGGGTATGCTTCTTTAAGCTTTTTTGTTCTATGCCATTAATTTTTTCTATATATGTCTTGCATGAAATAGTTCTTGTGTTAGCATAGATGGGGGCATGTTATTGATAGCATAATTTTTTCAATAAACCCATTCATTCATTATCATTAATTTCTCTCCTAAGATTATGAAGAGACTGGAGAGATATGGCAATGAGTGTCTGCATTTTCAAAAAGAAAACATTTTCAATCTGAAAGATCATTAGTGATACAACGATGAAAGTAAAACTTGAAACTTAAGATAATGTATCATTACTGCTCTGAGAAGTCTAAGATAACAAATTGGAAAATTTGTCTAAAATAATTGCAGGAGAAAGATTATTATTACCTACTTTTGTGAGCTAAACAAAAGAAATTACTATTCTTCCTGAGGTAGATATAATTTGTGTGCATCTGGAAATTAATGATATTAGAAGATACAATTGCAAAATGTCTTAATTTTACCATGTAATTATCTTCTTTCAGCGATATAGAATATTAACATGGAAAAACTTTAATCTATGGAGTTCAAAGCAGACAAAAGATTTATTAAAGTTTTTTTCCCTTATGAGAAGACAAATAATCAAAGAAAGCAAAACACACCCAAAAGATGCTGATGTTACAAAGCAAAAAAGCTGAAAAAAACAGGGATCAATCATAAAATGCCAAAAAAACATTACTGTTTTGCTTCAGCATTTCTCTCTCTTAGTCATTTACCACTTATAGGGTTACTTGGATTCAGTTGTTGAACCCCTCTAGAGAAGTTACAAGACAGGCGAAAGACAGGAAATAGAGACAAAAAGGATTATGCCAAGGTTTATATGTCACCTGCAGTGGTTACTCCTGACTTTAAATTCATTCAGGAATTGTGAGATATTCTGGGCCTTAGTTTCCTCTTTTTGGGGGTAGATGCTAGATAACCTTTCATAATGCATCACCTGAATCGTACATGTTGGGGCGGCTCTTTAGTTTCCAAGATAATATTACTGAAAACGGACATTTCAAGGTTCAGAGATAGTTACTAGAAAGAGCACTGGACAAGGAGTCAAAAGATTTAAGTGCTAATTTGAACTCTGTATAAATAACCGAATGTATGGAAAATTCAGAAAACTTCACTGCTGCATTTTCTTCACCTTTGAAATGAGAGGGATGTGTTACTTCAGGATGGCAAGTAAGTTTTATCTCCAATGCCAACCTTTTGCTTCGTGGTAGCTTCCTGGAATACTGTGTTGAGAAGGATTCTGAAGCTGTTGATTGGCTCAATAGATGACTTCCGCACAATCAACAGCATTCTCCCCAAGCACCATGGATGGAGAATGTCTGCATGTGTGCCATGTTCTTGTCAGTACTGAAACTCTGGGGCTTGGAGACGTGTCTGAAAAGACTGACGTGTCTGAAAAGGCTTACTTTTGACTCAGAAGTCTGCAGTTGACAAGTCTTGTATGTGACTCTGGTTTGTCCCTTCCAGGTCCCCTCAGTATCTTATCTTCTTTTGTGATTATAAGGTTCACATGTTGGCTGCTGCAGTTTGCTAGAAGCCTGTAGTTTCAGCATCTCATAGGAACATATGCTCCAGGGTGTTTTAAATGTAATTCTTCTACCTGCCTTGTTTTAGTAATTTAGTTCAACAAATTTTCTATGTGCTGTGCAGCCAGCTAAGAGCCTGTGGTTGCCCTGCAGCTGTTTGGGGATCCACTTCCACAAACTGACAGCCCCATAGCTGGAGCATTGTGTCCAGTGCTGGGAGGTGAGGGGCTCCTCAATGTTTAATAACAAGGAACAGGCTGTCAAGGTCATTCTCAAAAGAGGGCAGGGATTGAAAGACATGCAACAAGCAGTCTTGCAGAGTTCAAGGTGGAAATAGAAAGAGAGCTGGGCCTCTCAGGGTCTATCATTTGAAGGATAAGAAAGTACTCAGATCTTCTTTTCCCCACTGTTCCCAGCCCCAAATCGGTGTTGGATGTGCCTGCCAGCCCAACAGAGCACTCTGACTTCTATCCTGAGATGGTCAGCACGGCTTTCAGAGTTAGAGTGACTCAGACCCTCCCACCATATGTTTTTCTCTTCTCTCCAGGATGGGCACAACATCATTTTTTCTGTGCTAAAGCCGTCCTGGAAAGGTCCCATTGTCCTTGAGCAAGGTCAGAAAGTTGCTTATATCACGGACACCCTGGACTTCATGCCATTTTTGCACTGCCCTCTCTCTTCACACTCATGGGGTCCCTAGAGCTTCCTTAGGTCCTGGAAAACCTGTCCCTTGCACTTGACCTGGTCTTGCTGTCCTATTTGATGTGCCTGAATCTTACTCACCTGCTAGCTGGAAGGAGAGGGAAGGACTGGGAAGGCTGCCGCCATAGGGGGACTATGAGGTAGATCAGTCTGCATGAGGGCTGGCAGTGAAACCTTAAAGGAAGGGACAGGTTTGGGAGGCATTTTTAAAGAAGAACTGCTCTACTCTGATGAATGACAATGTATGCAAGGTGGGTGGGGTTGCAGGGAGGGTGTTGTGCTTTGTCTAGGAGTCAAGAGTGGCTGGGTGACTGAGATGATATTACAGAGAATGGCTAAAATGAACAGGAGAGGAGAGCGGAAAAGAGGGTAGAGAGTAGCTAAAAGTGACAAAGGCTTGATTTATTGTTGTTTTTTTATACCAAATACACACACGGGTTGTATTTTAATTGGATTGTATTAGCAACAACAACAACAAAAACTTCTTTATTTAAAAGTCAGTTGTTAGGACATCTATACATGCTTTCCCTTCAGAACAACACTAGAAAAGTTCCCACCAAAATTCTATGTAGAATCAAAGATGGAAGAGAGCTTAGAGATTGTTGAGTAAGTACACTAAGGCAGAAAGGATAGTAATTTAGAGATGTACTCTGAAATCAGACCACATTTACTAACTAGGTAACCTTATGACATATTTAATCTCGCTGGGCCTCATTCTCCTTATATATTAGACAGAATAATACCAACCTTACAGGCTTGTCATGAGGATTAAATGAGATGATGCTGTACAACATGTAAAAGCTGAGTTGCTTCATGTTCCCATCATCACACCGTGTCATGTCAAAGAAACCTTGGTCTGGCATTGAAAATTGAGGCTTTTCTGGGTCACCCCAAGAGCTAAGGGATTCGATGCATTAGTATTTCTGTAACCCTGGAAAGCCCTGGAGTTGAGACTGTGAATACCTTTATGCCACTCTTTTCTCCCCATTATATGTATTTTAAAAGTATATACATATAAATATATTATAAATATAATATTTATAACATATATAATATATTATATAAATATATTTATATTACATGAACATATATAATATGTTATAAAAGTGTAATATATTTATAAATATTATAAATATATTCTTTAAATATATATATTTATATTTATATAGCATATACATATATATAGCATAGGGGCCGGCATCCGATGAATGCTCAACCAGAAGAATTATTATTTAGTCCTGTCTCTTATTTTTACATATGTAGAAACTAAGGCACAGAGAGGCAAAATGACTAGGCCAAAGGCCCCCAGCTAGATTGTGACAGAATGGAAGAAGAAACCAGGCAGCCCAAGTTCACGGTCAAGATTTCTTCCTACTATATAAACTTGCTTGTCATAAAATAACTCGGGACAGTAGGATCAACTTGCCCACTATTTGTAGATAGATGACTGTAAGAAAACTGTTGGAGCTCTAACTGGGAATGCCAGACTACATCCAGGCCCAGCTCAGTGACAAGGTCTTCTAGAGATTGCAACTTTTAGAGTGTGTGCGGCTGGGGTTCCCTCAGGCAGAGGGGAGAGGTGGGGGGTTCTGGCCACATAGACTGGCAGGTGGTGCAGAGCGTGGAAGTGGTGAGAGACATACAAGAAGGGGGCAGCATGTCTGCAGTGTTCTGTCCTGTGGAGCTCAGGTTGAGCCAGGGAAGAGATTCTCAAAGATATAGCAGCAAGTGGTTTGGTAGCAGAGATGCGGCAGAGGGTGAAAAGGCTGCCACTATCATTTCTGTGGACAAGTTGTTCCTAAGTAGGGTTTTTATATGGAAGGAACTGCAATAGTGTTTTCTGTGAAAAAGAACATCATACCTCAGTTGATCCATATTATAGTGGCATGCTGGTTACAGAATCGGGGGGGGAATCACATATTTAGTGAAGATTTACTATGCAACAGACATTGTGCTAAGTGCTGGACACACATACCCGGTCCTTACAAGCTGATCAGAACAGATGACGTCACCAAGACTCAGAAGAGTTCAGTGGCCACACCCAGAAAGACAATGAGTGACAGAGCCAAGAAGTGAGTCCAGACAGGACTCCAACTAAAGCCCCAGCTCCTACTGCCCCATGCAGGTTCACAGATAACTAAGCCCCTCCTAATTTGACCCTCACTTTGAAAATCTGAAATTCATTAGTTGACTTTTCTCCCTCAGAAGGTTGGATATACTTGCCTTGTTTCTCCATTATCATCTTTGTCATAGACTCACACAGTCCTACAAGGCAGTGGGTCTCAGTGGGAGACCGGAGGGTATAACATAAGCATTTCTATAACAGTCTAACACTTGAGATTTGCCTCTGGAGAGATGCCACAAGTCTTTGGGAGATGGGATAGTAGGATGTGGTTTGAAAAATATTTGGGATTTTTTCTCTTATACTTTCTCTCAAATATCAGGTACCCTCACAAGTGAAAAACCAACTCTCTCCCAACTTCACTCCCTCCCTCCCAACAAAAAGCTACTGATTTTCATTCATTCAATCAACAAATATTTATTATGCCCTTATAAGAGATGATGATAAATATCAAAAGCATTTAAAATGTGTATTTCTTTTGGACCATTATTTTATTTCTATGGATTTTTACTGGGAAATAGTCACACGTTGGATTATAAATAAGGACATTCAATTGCAATGTAAATGATTTAAAAATAAAGTGAAAAACATTAATAAAATAGAATACTAGACAATATATAGTATCATTAAATGAAAATAACCGAATGTTCATAATAGTATATGAACATTGCATTAAAATATGTATATTTTTTGAAATTTAATAGACTTTATTTTTTAGAGCAGCTTTAGGCTCACAGCAGAATTGAGCAGAAAGTAGGGAGATTTCTCATACACTCTTGCCTCCACATATGCACAACCTCTCCCACTCTCAGCATTCTGAGCATAGTGGTGCTTTTTGTTACAACCTATGAACCTGCATTAACACATCATATCAGCCCAAATCTATTGTGTACATTAGGGTTCACTCTTTGGTGTATGGATTTTGAAAATATAATGACATGTATCCACCACTGTAAAACAATATATTTTTAAAATAGAACAAAATACTCTAAAATGTTAACATTTATATTTGAATAACAGAATTGCAGAAGAATATAATGCCTATCTTTCCATATTTTTTTTTTGCTGTAGGTGTACATTACTTTATAATAAAATAGTGTTTTTCAAGAGCCTCTGTTTAAGAGTCTCTGTAAAAGCTAATGGGAAATCTTGCCTGGATGGTTATTGGTAGATGCAAAAAGCAAGTGAGTCTAGCTAAAGAATTAAATAAGTTAGTAATTAAATAAGTAAAAGAATGAGATTTGATTTTTTTTGTTTTTTAATTTTTATAAGAGATTTTTTGAGCCAAACTGATGACCTATGCTAGGGAGCAAGGTCTCAAATGCTCCCGAGAGTTGATATTTTGAGGGGTGAAGATAGTTTGCTATTTCACCCTTTCTCTTCCAGTAGGAGGAGAAATAAAGAGGGCTTAGAGAAAGAGAGAGAGTATGTGCAAGCACTAAATATGAAGCACTTACTAGGAAGAAAATGTGGGTAGTTTGCGAAAATTTGTATCTTAAAGGAGAGAGTTGCCCCAGATATCTTTCAGGTATAGAAAAAGTGCAGCTAGTCTTCAACTTTTGCAAATTCTAACGCTTACACCACTTGCACTTTCCTGCATTATTTTTAATATTAAGTCCTTTCCTACTTGAGAAGATGCCTTTTCATATAAGATCACATAGGAGACCCCATTAAGCAGGTCCCAACTGCTGCCCAATATTGGTACCTGACTATATTTGCCCTATTCATCCCCTTAGCAGTAGTTTCGGTACTGCAGGGATAGTTTTTCACATTTGCACTTATTATTTTATTAAAATGAGAGGAAATATAGGCATGAAAGTGTTGATGCTAATAAGATTGGGACTCTATTCCATCTAACAGAATTAAGACAAAGGTAATATTTTTAATCATAATCTATAATTTCATTTGGAAATTCATTGGACAAGCCATTTGACTCTACATTCATAGGTAATGGAAAAGAATAAAATTAACATGTACAACCAATGGAATTAGACAAGCAAAGCAATTAATGGCATAAGAGTTAGAAAGGATAAGCTACACCTATCCCTGTTAATAATATAATTATCTCTCTAGAAAACTCAAAAGAATCACTGGGAAAACTATTATAAACAAGGGAATTTAATAAAGTCACAAATTATAAAAACCAACATACATAGATCAATATTTTTCATATATACAAACAACAATTAATTAAAGAGTATAATGGAAGAGGAATCCATTTTATAATAACAAAATAAAATAAAACAAAATGAAAACTGTAAGCAGAGATAACAAGAAATGTCTCAAGCATACATGAGGAAATCTATAAAATATTCCTTAGAGACTGAAAATATAGACGTAAACAAATAGAAAAATCATATTCTTGGATAGGAAGGTTCAAAACCATGAAGATGTAATTTTTTCTTTAATTTATAAATTGGATGCATTCCATGTAGAAATACCAATTCCTTGAGTTTTTTCTTTCTTCTTTCTTTCCTGAAGTTGGGGACCAGTTGATTATAATGTACATTTGGAAGAACAAGAATAGCCAGAAAAACCTTCAGAAAGAAAAGGAGAGGGCTAGCTCTACCAAGTAAAGAAATGTATAACTTTACAATAAATTGCAATGCCTCTATGTTTAAATTGTGTAATAATTGGCTCATGAGTAAATAAGCATATCAATAGACTGTTAGAAACTCCTATAATAGACTCAAGGGAATATGGAAATTCAGTTTTGATAAAGGCACATGTAAAATCAGTGAATAAAAGATAGAATTATTAATAAGAGGAGGTGTGAGAACTAAATACTATGTTGAAAAAGATAAAACTGGATCCATTCCTCACACTAAACCCAGCATAAATTCCAAATGGATCAGAGGTGTGTTTAAACAATAAAGCCATAAAAGCACTAGATGAAAACATGCATAAATCCTTTATAACTTGTGAATGGAGAAAACTTTCCTAAGTATGACTCAAAAACCAGAATCAATAAGAAAAAAAAGAACAATAAATTTGATTACAAATAAATAAAAATAAATAAATGTAAAAATATTTTGCATGACAAAATAAAACTATTAAGTCAAATAACAAATTTTAAAATATCAGCAATTTATATCACCAAAAGTGATTGATATCTAATGTACAAAATCGAGGAAAAATGCCAATAGCCCTAGAAAAAAGTATATGAATAACACATTTTTATCTATCTTAAATAATTTGCAAGAAATGTAAATGGTCTTTAAACATAAGGAAAGATGATCAACCTCACAATATGAAAGATACAAGTTAAAAGTACGCTGAAATACTAATTCTCACCTTTCATATTGCAATCATCCAAAAGATTGACAAGATATTCTGTGATGAGTTTGGAATGACAAGGAAAGTATTTACTCCTTGAACCATCAGTTCCACTTCTAGCAAGCTATACTAAAAATACACTAGCAAAAATACAAAAGGATATATGTATAGAAACACTGTACTATTAGAAAAAGACTATAAACAACCTATATGTCAAAAAAATAAGGAACTGTTTGATAAAACCATGGTCCATGCAAACAAGGAGTACTATGAAGTTACAAAAAGTCATAAGTGATGTCTCTGAATATAGTGATGGTGTGATTTTCAAAATATATTGTTACTTTAAAATAAATGACAAAAGTAAAATTTAGAGCAGTGTTTTCATCATGGAAACTTTCATGTGAAATATATGTGATCATATTTGATAGATAAATTTCATCAAATAGTCAAGGAACAGAAAATTCCAATCATATATAAGATCTTTCAAAGAAAAGAAACTTGGGGAATGTTCTCTCCTCTGTGGTAGACAGGATTACGCCCCCTCCCCAAAGATATCCACGTCTTAACCATTGGAACCTGTTAATATTTTTGTTACAAGGCAAGAGAACTTTGCAGATATGGTTAAATTAAGGATCTCATACAGAGAGATTATCCTGGATTATGTAGGGAAGTCCAAATAATTATGAGTGTCCTTATAAATGAAAGAGGAAAGTAGGAAAGTCAGAGTGGGAGGAAATATGATGACAGAGCAGAGTTCAGAGAGATGTGCTTGCTGGCAGAAAGGGGACCATGACTCAAGGACCGCAGCTTCTAGAAGATGGAAAAGGCAGTGAAACCCATTCTCTCCTATAGCCTCTAGGGTGAGTGTGGTCCTAATGATACCTTAATCTTGGCCCAGGGAAACTCATTTTGGAATTCTGACCTCCAGAAGTGTGAGATAATAAATTTGTGTTGTTTTAAGTCACTGAGTTTATAGTAAACTGTTACAGAAGCAACAGGAAACAAACACACCCCTTATATCTCTTAAAAGATTAGCATAACCTTAATACCAAAATTCAAAGCAGTATGAGAAAGAAAATACATAGGATCATCTCATTCTTGTATATGAGTACATACATCCTAAACAAAACATTGGCAAAACAAATCTAGCAAGTATTAAAAAAAATAAAACATTATCAAGTTGGGTTTATCTTAGGCATATGAGGACATTTTATCATTCGAAAGGTTATTAAAGTACTTCACTACCATAACAAATTGAAGTCAAGCCACAACATAATTTTGATAGGTGAAAAAATATTTTCAATACAAAATACATTTATGATTAAAAACTAAAAACTCTTGCGCTCTGATGAAATAATTAGCACCAGATTAGTTCTTTCATTGCAAACTAGGTGAAATATGTTAATTACTGTTTTCAAATACTACAAAAGAAGCACATGATTATGGTCCCTGAGAGAAGAGAAGGAAATGAGGTGAACCCCCCGATGACCAGGATTTCTGCCTGGAGGTGCTTTACAGATTGTGATATAGGAAGCCCATGCTCAAACACAGCATGGCAGTCATGCTGAATCAAGGAGATAGAGATTAGAGCTCAGGGCTCCTGAGATGGCTGCAATTTGCAGAGCAGAATCCCAAAGAGGTGGATGCTACACAGAAAACAGGGACCTACTTAGACAGTTCTCTATTTTTGGCCAAATACTAAGCTGTGCAGCTGCAGAGTAAGACTCCGCAAGGCTGGGCAGAAAAGAATGACCAAGGAAGAAAGAAATACCGGTGGAGCTATGAATGAGCTGACAAAATATTCATAATACGTACATCTTACAAAGGACTTGTGTCTCAAATATAGAGATAAATACAGCTCAATAATAAAAATACAAACAATCTAATTTTTAAAAATGGGCAAAAGATCTGAACTGGCATTTCATAAGGAAGATACAGAGTGGTCAAGAAGCAAATGAAAAATGTTCAAAATCATAAATCATCAAGGAATTTCAAATGAAAACGACAATGAGATATCACTACACACCCACTAGAATGGATGATATTAAAAAGACGGACCACCCCAAATGCTGATAAGAATGTGGAACAGATAGAATTTATATATGCTTCTGGCAGGAGTTTAAAATATTACAACCAATTTGGAAATCTGTCTGGAAGTTTCTCACAATGTTAAACATAAACCTACTTTTTGACCTAGAAATTCTAGTTTAGGTATTTATCTGTCTTTTCGAGCAGTGTCTTCAGCTCCTATGCCCGTGACATTCATTACAAGAACATGTTAGGAAAGAATATTTCTAATGAATATAATGGACATGGGTTATTAGGCAGAACACACAAAGAACTCCTAAACATTCATAAGAAAAGACAACTCAACAGCAAAGTGGTAAAAACAGGCAGTGGTCATAAAAACCTACTTAAAAGGCTCTTGTACCTAACTGGTCATCAAGAAAATGCAGTTTAAAACAAGATGGAAAGAATTTTAAAAGTTAAAATACCTAATACTTAGTTTTAAAATGATACCAGGTTTTGGCAATAATATGGAAACTTGGAACGCTCCTGCTGGGGGAATTAATACAACCCCTTTGGAGCATAATTTGGCAATATGTGGTATAACTGAAGAGAAGCGTACCCTTTGATCCAGCAACTCTCCCCTTAGACACCTGTCCTTGAGAAAAAAATGCACGTGTGCACAGGAACCACGCACAGGAATGTTCATAACAGCAATGTCTGGAATAGAAAAACATTCTGGAAACACCTAAGTGTTCATTGATATGAAAATGGATAATTCTGTATGATCACACATAATGTCATAACCAGCAATGAAAATGAGTGAGCTAGAACTACCTGCTGCCATCTGGATGAATATTATAAATATACTATTGAGAGGGGAAAAAAACCAAATTGTAAAAGAATACATACTGTAAAATGATAGCACTTTGGTGGTACTGAAATAATAGTATGTGTTGTTTAGGGATGGAGAGATAGGTGTCTGGATGGATAGATAGATAGATACATAGATGGCATGAAGTAGCATAACAGAGTAGTTAATAATAGCCAGACTCTAGATCTCAACTCCTAGATGTGTATCCTAGCTCTGTAATTTCATAGCTCGGCGACTTTGGGCTAGTTACTTAACTTCTCTGTGTCACAGGTTTGTCGTTTGTTAAATAAGGATAGGTGTAGTATCCAACTCATTGGGTTGTTATGATGATAAACAATGGGTCAATATTTGTAAAGTACTTAGAACAGTGTCCATCAGAATGCCTGTATCTATTAAATAAATATAAATGATAAACATCAAATTCCAGAAAGTGGTTTACTGGTGTGTGAGGAGAGAGGTATCAGGGGGCTTCCAATTATATTTCCAGTATCTTGTCTCTTAAGCTGGATGATGAGTACACAGATGTTTTTATATTTTTGGATGGGTCACAAATATTTCAAAATTTAAAATTATTTTTTAAATTTGAAAAAAATTAAAACAAGTTATTTCAAATATATTGTTAAACTTGTGGGGGAAGAGACAAGTTATAATTAGAGATTGATACTGTGATATATTTCAGATACCTAGGAAGAGAACTTCCCTTAAAATATATAAGTCCAATTATTATAACCTTGATTTTGGTAACATTTTCTGAAAACATTTAAACCTAAGGAACAAAACACTGGCCTTGGAATCAGAAAACCTAAATTTTCTTCATGCTTCTGCTTTTGATTCATTTTGAGTCTCTGAGCTAGTCTGTCTCCAGTGAAATCCTTGTGCTTCATTTTATTTATCTTAAAACTGGATGTGTTGTCTTCTACCTTTTTCAAATGGCAGGAATGGAACCACCTTTTCTTATCTTCAGCACAGAAGGGAGAGTTTAGAATTTCCTTTCCCACCCTCCCCCACTGCCTTTCACTAACTAGCAAAGAAGTTTATTTTATTTTAATGAAGTCTGTGAAAAATGATTCATGCTTGAAAGCAGCCTTTTCCCTTTACTTAATGACAGCTTGAGCTTCTGAGCGTAAGCTAAAATATGGAAAAATCCCATGTGGTTTTCAGGATGTACATATGAGCATATGTGTTGGGCTTTCAAAATTTTCTTTGTTAGTGTATCTATTGTGCACATACAGAAGAACAGTGTAGACCCTTCGAAGAGGAGAATCCCAAGAAACACTGTCTTCTAATTTCCCAATTGTTTGTGTCCCAATTGTTCGAGTTGGGGAAAACAGTGACAATAACCTAGCAAAGGTGACAACCAGTGCCCTTTGGTATGTGTGTATGTTGCATTTCTGAGAAAGCACATGCAGTAGCTTTCTCCCTGCTGTGCCCAATTTCAGACTCCCAGATAATCGTTTATTTAAAAGTAAAACAACAACAAACAAAGGAACTGCTTACCCTTTTCTATATTAATGGGACTTATTTACTGGTAACCATGGGGTCTGTCCTTTTAGGCCTATTTGTTTGAAAAGTAAAAATGGTCCTTGGCCCAACTGGTGTGCTAATGGCATCTACTCAAGCTTTTTTCTCTTATTGTAAAGGAGAAAAAAATATTTGGCTTGAAATGTTGTCTTGGCTCATCTCTTTCTCTGGTCCCTGTAGTCAGCATGGTGGGCCCCAGATGTGTCTGGAGTTGACTGACAGTCTTGAGCTTCCATCTAAAAAGAGTTTCAATAAAGCTCAGAGCTTATTTTGCCAAGCATGGCTGCTCTTTCTTTTTAAGCCCACATGCGCTTGAAGGAGAATTTAATCCTTGCATTTCTGATTGTTTACACTAAAAAGTGGTGTTGCGAGAACGATTTGATGTCTGTGAGACTGTTTGAACATTATAATAAAGCTTTGTGAGAAACAGTTTCTCTCAAAACAGGAAGCATGATTTTGCCATGCATAAGTAAATATAGAATACCAAGGGGCTCAGAGCTCCTAACCTGGAGATTCTGAACAAAGCCCAGGCTTAATCAATCAATATGTTTTTCACTTTATTTGTTTAAAAATGAGTATAAAGTCCTTCTACACAAATGCTATTTCTCCTCGTGCAGATGATTAACACATTTCGACTTTAAAGTAAAGTTGGGTCTTTGCAGACACAGCATTACATTGGACAATTTTCAGGATTCATTCATTTTTTAAACATTCATTGAGCAACTACAAGTGACTATTGGATAGTGATACCAACATGAGGAAAACTCACCTTTATATTGAAGGAGCCCATGGCCATCGTCTGATTCAGAAAACAGACTTATAAACAAATTATTATGATACAGATTGATTAAGTGTCAATGGTAGTGATGCATTACAGGTATTATGGGAGCCCCCAGAAGTTGGGCATTTGAGTCAGCTGGAATTAAGTCAGAGAAGCTTCCTGAACCTTAAGAGATGAGAAAGATTTCATCATTCTAAGTAGGGGAAGGCACACTCCAGTCTACAAATGCCAGTGTGTGTGTGTGTGTGTGTGTGTGTGTGTGTGTGTGCGCGCGCGCGCACGCGTGCACGCACACACACAAGAACAAGCCATGCACTCATGTAGGATGTCTGTGTGCATCTGTGTTTGGGAAATTCGGGAGGAAGAAGGATAAGAAAATCAAGCAGTTCAGCATTGCTAGAAGATAAACTCTCAGGCAAATGAGCCTAAAAGGTAATTAGAAACCAGATCAAGTTGGTTAGCATGGAGAAATTTTATTCTGGGGTGATGGATAATGTTTGCTTTTCAGATTGATCACTCTGGCAGCTCTGTGGATGAGGGACTGGGGAGGGAGACACTGGAGTTACATCAGAGCTTGTCTTCAAGGTCACTTCAGTCTTGGTCCTTCTATAAATGAATCACTAAAAGTCAGTGGTGTACCCAGAAGTAAGGGGACTCCCACTGGTAATTAAACAAAATCCAAACATGCCAGGAGAAGAGGGCTGGAAGGAGATGTTGGGCCAGAAGGAACAGCTGCTCAATGCTGCCTCTTCCCTAAACTCTCACTGAGCTTACTACCTGCTCCCAGTGCCCCCACTCACCCTGAGCCCTCATGCTCCTGCACCTTTAACATTCAGATTCAAGTGGAAAAGAATCCTTTTTTCTATCTCCTTTCAGCACAGCTGAGACATACCTCAGTAATTTTCAGAAGGAACTTCATTTGGAAAAGCACCACCATAGGAAATACAAAGGGAGAATGAAAAAGAAAACAACAAAGAAAATATAGAAAGCTGTAAAACAATTATGTTTAGAAAATATAGATTTTGTGTCTGATGACAGCCAATATTTCTGCCAGACCCACCAACCATTTCTCAAGCTCTTTGCTATTTTATTCTCTTCCTTGCCCCATGAGATTCCAGACTTACAGAAGGGGAAAAAACAATATACAGTCATTACTGAAGATGGGCCAACCCTGGGATTTGGGGCAGGCTTCGAGCATCTCCAGGGAGTCAACATATTCTGAAGAAACAATCTCTCCCAGATACACTTTCTGACTCCCTGTGGGAATCCTGGGGCAGAGTGAATAGGGTTCTGGTGTGAGCCTTTCCCCTAGAGGTAGATACACAGATCCAACATTTCAGACATGTTTCTTTTATGACTCTTCCCTCCATCCTCCTTAATCCCACCCAAATCCAGACCTTTGTTTCCTCTTGTTCAAACTATTGCATTGGTCTGGTCTAAAGATGCTGTGGCATTTTCTTTTTTAAAGTTTAGCTCTAACCTGATCCTCTTTCTCCCCTTGTCTACCAGGTTAACTGAGAAATTTTCATCCTGGTGGTCAATGCCTACCTAGTTCCCCAGCCAAATATCCCTTAACATACAACCTGTGCTGCATTCAAACCTCAATAACTAGACATGCCATTTCTCAAATACGCCCCTGTCTTTGATCATTTGGGTCCTTCTATGGGGAATCCCTGTGTCTCCAGTTTGATGGGAAATCCAAACTCTTCTTAAAAATCCATCCCACAACCATTGACTCGGCCAACTCTTCATCTTTCTTTTGCACTTATTTTATTTTGATTTGTATTGGAGTTTTAAAATGCATACATATCTCATTCTCTTACCTCACTTTCTTCTCCAGACTAAATTATAGATTAATTGTTGACAGAATAAAATACCTCACAGGTCAGTGTGGAGATCAAATAGAGACTCTATCTAAATTGCCAGCACGGGGATTGGCACATGATAAGCATCCCAAAACGTCACCAAGATTTGAAGCATGATTTGAGAGTCAAATAGAACTAGATTTGAAACTTGATTCCACCACTGACTAGCTTGGTGACTTTGAGAATTACTTAATTTCATGGAACCTCAGTTTTCTCATCTGTAAAAATGAAAAACCATTGCTCCTTCCACATGGTGTTGAGAGGATAAATTAGACGATAAATTCTATATAGCTATAAAAATACTACCAATCTTTTAATAAGCGTATGCTATCATTATGGGGCTGAGAATAGTGTTTTGTATACGAAAACCTTTAGGAAAGATTTGGATTGGATGCAAGCAAGATTTGGATTAGGCAAGATGCAAACGCTTCCCACAATACGTAAATCTGGAGTCTGGGCAGGAGTTCTCCCTCCCACCTCTGTTCCCTCCTTGGGGGAGGGCGTCTTCTCTTCCCACCCAGCTCTCTGTGACTTCATCCTGGATAAATCCCTGCTGGTCCTCACTTTGAATGGCAGCTGGCCTGCTGTGAGGAATGCTGCTAAACAGTCCTCCTCCTACGTGTTCACTATGTTTTTTAGGGAAGGATGAGGTGGGAGAGTATTCAATTCTTTCGACTTATTTGAGTTTCTGTCATTTTGAAGGCAACACCAGGGGAGCTACACTTAGGAATTTTGCATGTGAGGGTGTTTGGCATATATCTATTTTAAATTAACTAGATATAAACGGAAGAGTGGATAATATTGCTAATACTAACAAAGGAAAGAAAAGAAAGGCTGGTCACAGTGTGAATCTGAGAGGATCCATGTAACTCAACACCACCAGGAGGACTCCGGAAACTGCCCTGTCCAATTGTTTTACAGGCTGGCCCTGATTTCCAGTCCTGAATCACGGGACACACATGGCCTGTGGATATTAACCAGCCATCCAATTGACGGTCTCAGTTTCCATCTCTGTTCTGTGGTGAGAGCACGTAATGCATTGCAGGAAGCCGATCAATTATTTGCAAGTGGGATACACGATACCATCTCCAGCACTCCAACCACAGCTGAAATCCAATTCCATCAGCTGGCTTGAATTTGAAGGGGAAATGAAAGTCGCATTTTGGAAAAGTGGGATTGATTCTACGTGTTACAACTGATGCTTATGCAAAAAAATGATTATGGAGCTTTCCCCCAATGATCGAGTCCTAATGATCAATCCCGAGGAGTCCCAACTGAACCCATGGGTTTAGTAATATTTTGTAAATTTTTAGGAATATTTAGTAAGTTGCGATGACTCTCACAGAGCCTCAGTTTTCTCACCTGTTAAAAGAGACATGTACCTCATGGTGTTTCAAAGATTAAATTAGATAATCGATGCAAAAGTGAATTACAGCAAAACTAAAGAAGTTTAAGCCTCTCATTTGCACGGGCCCCTTTCAAGACCTTGTACCTAACTTTAAAGTTGCAATTTTGCATACTTTTTCTTAGAGTGCAAAATCCTATAAGCTTGAAACTCCACAAACCTGGGTCTGCTTGTAGGTAGATGTGCAGAATAGGGACACAGATGGGAGTAAGCAGCTGATAGGTCAGGAGGATGGGGACCTGGAAGAGGAGGTGGGAAGCTCTCTGGAGACTTGTAACTTTATTGCTTACTAAGTTCCAGGGCATCTGGCCCTCTACTAATTGCTAGGGTCTGGAGATGGGTCTAGCAACATGTCCTGTAAAAATATGAGTTGATCATGGCTTAAATTGTTACCTCATTTATTGGGACCTGTGTCCTGACTAAGAAATGTTCCCAAGGAACTTGACCTCTCATGGTGGAATTTTAGGCAAGGTGACAGGCAGGTAAGGGATACCACGGGGCAGGTGCTTCTCAAATCACATTAGGCTAGCCGCTGGCAGGGCCAGCCGTAGCTCTGGTTCTTCAGAGCCTTTGGCGGAGAGGCGACAGACCCAGCCTGGCCCATGGGGAGGATGTATGCATTCCAACCGACAGCCTCCGCTCCAACATTTTCTTCTACAGATACACAGGGAATCATTTTCATCCCCCATCCCTCCCTTCTTCCTCTTTTCTTCCTCCCTTCCTCCCCCTTATCCTTCTTACCCTTCTGCTTTTCTTCTTCTTCAACTTGCTCTCTTCCATTTCATGAATCAGGATACAAATTTCAATCCAAGATAAAAATGTATTTTATTTCACCCTTTTGGCTGTGATTAAGTTCTGTCCACAGCAAGGACACTGCTGTTTCCATGGGAACCAATACACAATAAAGCCACAAAGGATGACAGTATAGAAAAGTCGAAAGAAGGCAGGTTTGCTATGGTTGTTTTTCACCTGCTGTAAAGGAAATGGAATTATGGAATCCGGGGGCTGCTGAGGAATTCACAAGGTCACTAAATTATAGGCCTACCTCCAGGACAGCCAACGAAACAATTCTGGAGATAAGCAAATGTCCTTTATTTAAAGAGGGCCAGAACAGATTCCGTAATCTCCTATGAAAAAGCATTCAGCTGTTATTTTTCTAAGGTTATTCAGTGGATGATTGGAGCAATATCTGCGTGCCTGAGATGGTTCCTTTGGCCCGGTCAGAACCCCGGAGAGACAGCTGTGGATGGAAAAGAGCCCTCCAGCTCTGTCAGGACAAAAACCTTGCCTGGCTCACCTTGTACTCCCAAACTGTTGTGCTCCACCTCTGCTATCCTTATCAAATCCCACTAAGCTCTCTATCAAAGTACCCAGGGCCCACCAAAATCAGAGCAAAGATCTCTTCCCTCCCTTTTGACAATTTTTTCTAAACAAGAATGCTTATTATTCTAGGCTTCCTATAATTATTATAGACAACATTTATGCGGTTTTAAGCATATAAAAATGTTATAGAAGTACTGTCGGGAGTGAATGTTCGTGCTATGACTCAAGCAGAAGAAAACAGGCAGAATAGTAATTCTCTAGTAGGTAACAGTGGACGTGGGAATGGAGGGAGACTTGATCAAGACTTCATTCCAGTGACTCGACAGCCCTTAGCACCTGTCGGGCCTCCATGTTTGTTCACAAGGAATGAAAAAGAGCCAGTTGTCAGGATGCAGTTGGTAATCATTCAGATGATTCAAGTAAAGGACAAGGGAAAAATATTCTGCCCTTTAAGTGCAAAGGCCTTCCTGCATTCAGCTGTTGAGCTGTGAGCACAGGATGCTAAGAGGAAAGATTTTTGTCAAGAGGATCCCGGCCTGGTTAGCAGCATTTTCCCAGATACCTCAGCTCATGATGGACTTTTGAGCCCTGGTTTTCCTGGACAAGGTTGTACCCAGCCTCGCCAAGGAGCTGGCCACATATGGGGACATAGGTGACCTGTCTCGGTTGGCCTTCTGGCTTGCCACTTGCTAGCTTTATGGCCTTGGGCAAGGGAAGTGCCCCAAGTCTCAATTTAAAATGGGTGATGACATCTATTCAAATCTGAAATTAGCTGAGACGTATGTAAGACCGTATGTAAGTGTGGTGCCTGACACATGTGGTGCCAATGAAAACTGCTCAACACATGGTGGTTATAATCATGATTCTGTCATTTTGCCCTCCTCATGACAGCCGCTGAGGAAGGGGACTCAGCCTCCTTGCTTATAGTTCCTGTTGCTTAAACCAGAGATGAATCTCCTTAGAAATACCCCTCTGATGCATACGTGCCCCTTGTTCTTGCTATTTCAAGTTCTAGGGGGAGCAAAATGGAGCAAAGTGCAACAGGGCATCAACAAAGCCTTGGGCACAAGTTACGAATGGTCACCACCTGCTTTATCCTTCTCCCTGTTCCCGCCCCTCCGATAATGCAGAGGCTGCTTCCTGCTGCCTTCCTTTTCTTGGTGAAGGGTAGAACACAGCTGGCAGCTGGGATGGAAAGAAGCGGGTCCAGACACGCATATGCCTCCTCTTCCCATTTCTTCCTGTTTGAATGCTCACATGATGCCCAGAGCAGAAACACTAGCCCTGAAAGCACTGTGATTCTCAATAAATGCCAGCAAACTTCTAGGTCTAGACCCCTTGTTGGGGAGAAAAAGAGCCCACTGTTAATTGGTTTTCTTGTAGCCAAAACATTTCTAACAAATATGTCGTCCTAACACTTGCCATTGCACCTATCAGTGTGGAGTTCCCCATCACTAACCTGGCCTTTACCTCCTCTGAGCCTGCAACCTTAGACTCTTCCCACCTTTCCAGATTCATCCTTACCGCGCCCCTTCCTGCATTCCAGCCACACAGAACCTGCTTCCCTGATGTGTCACGTGCCTCAGGCCCAGTCCAGACTTACCATGGGCTCGAAGACAAAGCCCTCATACACCTTTCAAAGCTTAGTTTAAAAAGATTTGGTTAAAGAGGCTTCTGTGTAGCTTCCTCAGGTCTCGCTCTGTATAGAACCCATAGTCCTCTCTGTGCTCCATCTACACTCTGCCTACGTCTATTGGCAGCTCATTGATCTGTTGAACCTATCTGCTTATTGATCTGCCTCCCACTATACTGTGAGTGACGAGGGAATGCAAACCTAGTCTTATTCTTTGTAAGTCTTGTGCTGATCGCATTTTCTGGCTCAGAGCAAGAACTGAATAAATGCCTGTGTTGGGTGAATTGTTAAATCATGTTTAAATCCCCAAAGCCCAAACCAAGTCCATATATAGTGAGCTGTGAGCGTCAACTAAGGCCAGTCCTGTGAGGATGGTAGCAGGCCGTTCTCTGGGGACAGAATAAAAGTGAATGGGGAACCTGCTGCCTTACAAGGGCAGGGTCTCAGCCCCCATCTTCAGGACCCCCAGGGGAGTATTGAGACGGCACACCGAACAGCACAGGGCAATTAAAGGCCAGAGCGTGCTTCCCAGACACACGAGCCAGAGGCAGGGCTGCCCCGAGATTGTGCGGGGCCTAGGGAAATATGTTTCTGTGGGACCCTTATCTATATAAACAATTTGATTATAAAATTATTTACAAAACTCATGGGCCAACGTGAGGTATAGTAATTTAGTGATGAGGATTTTGAATAATGGAGAAGAGGCATATCCAATCAGATTCTTCATAGCGTCCAGACACTATCTTTTCCTGTTTAAGTCTAGGTATCATCTTGCCATGTTCTTTATTGTCAAATGTGCAGGTCTGGGCTAATTTTTATGTCTCTCACCACAAGTAAGACACAGCAATACTGTTATTACCATGACATGGCTCTTCAGGGCAGGTTTGTATTGAAACAATATACCTGGGTTGCCAAAAAAAATGTGCTCACATTTTAAGATATGTTATCTATGCTCAAGCAGTAGTTCGCCGTAATCAGAAGTGTCTGGACTCTTATGGCAACCACTTTGAGCACCTCTTGTAATTGCAGAAGTCAAACGTGACTTTTATTCATCTTTTGTTATCAGTATATATTAAGTATTATAATTAATACAGTTTTTTCCTTTCTTAAAATGTATATACATTTTTTTGGCACCCTCTGTATATTTTCGGCCTCTGCGGTTCCTTCACACCAACCATTTAATACTAGTCACAGAATTACTCATGATGCTGCATCAGGCATCCGGCAACCCCTGAATACTTGCTTCAATGGCTCTTTGTTTCTGTGCTTTGTTGACGATGACCAAACAGGCAAGTCTTACCCAGAGTATGTAGAAAAATGTGAACAATAATTCATTTTCTGGTCATGCAAAGTTTTTCCTTTTGGCATTTTATGGCATAAGCATAGTATGATATTTCTCTTGGGCTGCAATCCCCACATTTCTAGAATATGACCTCTTTTGTGGTTGATGCAGCCCTGTATCTCGTCACCAGAGAAGAAGAGAGGCAAGAAGCCTATGGGCTGAGTGAGAAGAGCAATCCTATTCCTTCAAGGAATGCTGGTCCCCCAGTGGTCCAGGACTGCTCACGGTGTTAGCAACAAAGGTGGACCAGATCCATGGAAACCTCCTGTGTCCTGTCCTTGTGGAAAATTTCCCAGTTGGGGGTAACGTTGTTCAAACTGATCCTACCTATTTCAGCTGAGTAGATCCAGAACATTTCTTTGCATACCTGCAGACACAGGATTTGCCTTCCAGGTAACATTCCAACAATGTATTAAAAGCATTTAGACAGAGTGATACATCATCACCAGCCGAATATGAGAGTCGTTCTGACTTACCATTCGAATACAGCAACCCCCTGCTAAACATGAGGCTCCATTCCTGAAACATACTGTGACTGGCAATCTGGAGGATTAATCATATCTTCTAGAAGATAGATTTGTGGGAAAACAAGAAAATGATGTAAATGTTTTCTTTAAACTGGAAAAACAAAACCACACACACACACACACACACACACACACACACACACACAAAATACAAGCAAAATCCCTGATTTGTTGATATGTAAAACTTTCTTCATAGGTATGCTTATCTTGAATCTTCTTTGTCAATTGTTCAGGAAACACTGGTAGGAAAACATGTCTGTCGAGAGATAGTTTGCCCAAAGATTTATTCTCCTAAATGTATGTTATTTTAAAATTTCTAAACCTATCCCTATTGACTTAAAATGTAATGTGTTTTGAACTTGCCTTAGCTTTGTTTTTTTTGAAACACTCAGCAAATTGCCCATATAGCCTCTCCAACTGGCTTTTTCTGACAGTTGTTGAGAGCGAAGAATAGACGTGATGCTCTTCCATCCATATGGAGTATTGAAAGGGTGAAACAAACAGTTTGTCCTCTCTAACTTAATCCACCAGACCTATCTACAAACTCTGAGAGTTTGTTTCCAGGATATTGAACTAAATGAGCATATTATAAAAATTTGAGGATGTTAAAATTTTAGTACAAAAAGGAATTACCTAAAAACTATGATTAGTAAAGTGTGTATGTATCCTGACTAGGTTCACTGCTGACACATATCATGCATTTGCGAGACTTAGGAAAGGTTCCCTTCTTCCAGTTGGAGGCGTTTCCAGATTGATGCAAAGCCCCACTGGTCCCTTCACCTGGGCACCCTCATCCGTGCACAACCAACATGATTGTACATGGCAACCCTAGTCCTAACACCTCTCTATGACTTGTCACGTGCAGTTAGCTGCAGCACTCCCCTGCAACCCTCTCTCTCCCTCTCTGGGTGCTACTGCTTGCAGACCTCTTTGTGAATGCACCATTGTGTTTTATTCTCCCTTATATCTCTGGAGCCTGTCACAGAATAGGCACTCAACAGATAGTGGTTGGTTGAATGAGTGAGTAAATTTAAAAATATTCAATGTAATTTGAAAAAAAGTTGAAAGGGGAAAGGCTATGGAAGAAATATAGCTAACTATCCAAACCATTTTGCATCACATCCAAATATGAGAAAACCTTTTTCTTCTGGGGATGAATTACCCTACGTGACAACACACTGTTATATTAGAATGGTCAAACTTAGAAAAGAGTAAAGGTGACCTTGAAGATAGTGACAGATAGTTAAGTGTTAATTTCTACAGGTTTGGAGCGTAGAGTCCCAGTAATCAAGGGGGCCAAGACAGGAAGTCTGCCTTGCTGATTTTCTTTTTTCATCTTGTGAGTGGTTGGTATTATGCTTTGAGAGAGTGTAATTTAGGCTTGGCAGCAATCAGTTTCAGAACACCATTAAGCTAACATTTCTAGAGAAAAGAAAGTTCTAGGGACTTGCTCTTTAGAATTCTCAAAAGTCAGTTGAAGCCTACATATGGAATTCAAAGCAAGTCTAGTCGGGGTGCGTCTTTTCTTCCTTTTCTAATTCTATTACCCAAAATCGGGTATCCTGAGATGTTAATGACAGAAAGCACTTGAAATAGATGCTGACAAATAGGCTGTAAACAGGAGCTGGGAGAAAGATAAATCAGATGGCCTCGAGACTCTTGCATTGCTTATTTCTATGACACCGTTGAATCTAGTAGTTGCCTGTTCCTATATGTAAAAAGGCAGTTCTAGTTTTGGTGAAGAGCATCTAATGCTGTTCATTTCAACCAGCTAGAGTCCAGCTCAGGTCCACTCCAGCAGCACCTTGTCTCCGAGGCCAGCCCAGGACCAGAAGCTGACGTGATGCCTGGCCACTTAAGCTAACAACGTCACAGAATACTCTCCTGTATACAAAACGGTGATCTGATTGAAAAGGAGTCAAGAGCCATTAAACACTTCCAGCCATTAAAACCCAAACATGCAATTCCTTCACAGATTCACCACGCCTTAACTTTCTAAAACTATAGATTCACGTTCATTCAACTCATGGATGAACACTCATTCGATGTGTTGAAATAATGACTTTACAAAAGTGTCCCTGAAATATCCAGAGTTTTTTTTTTTTTTTTTTTTTAACCATCAGCTTATTTCTCATGAGGCAGAAGGTGCATTTCTAGTCACTTTAAACTGGATACATGTTAAACCAGGTTCCTGAAAGAATGAAATATCATTAACAAGATTTACCCAAGAGCTACCCAAATTAAAAAAAAAAACAAAAAACAAAAAAAACGATGTGTGCAACGATCTGTTTCGCAGGAACGAGGTTGAATCAAACATCTGTTAGGCTTTCCTCCCCTCCCTCTCTCTTCCCTGATGCTTAATGACATCTGAAGCGCTTAAGCTTTGCACATTCCTTCACTAATTAAATTCCTGCAAAGCTGTCTCATGAATCAGGTGCTTTGTGGAGCAATAACACAAACCCTGCTTTTGTGTCACTAGTGCTAGTGCCTGCCTAAGTACAGGTAAGAGCTGAACCTACCCGTGGCCAGCTCAGGACTCTTTTCAGAAAAGGTTTTAAGAGTCATGTTTTTCCCAAAGATCTTTCTTTGCTTTTTTTTATTACCTGTTCTGTCAAAATAAAATTGACAAAAATAAAGAAATGAAGAGTTAAGTTGCATAGATAAAGATTTGAGAATGTGCAAGTGCTAATTTTTGAGGGGACAGGGATATTTCAATAACCCAAGGGAAAATAAAGGGAAAGGGAACTGCTTTTCCCCAAAGAGAAGTCCTGCCTCTGATTCATTAATTCATTTCATTCATTCATTCATTCATTCAATGAATAAATATTCATTGAGCGCCCCCTACATGTTCCTTGCTCTACTGGGCTCTGAAGTTAAGGACAGACTCAATCCCTACCCTCACAGAGCTTCCACTCTACATCTCAGATCTTAAGAAGCTTGGTCCAAAATTGGAATGAACAGTAGGATCCTTCCATGATCAGGAGGTGATATGGTCATGGAGGAGGCAAGGGAGATATTGAAAGAGGTTTCCAGATGATGGCTACCGTGGGTGAAGGACCCTGGGGACTGGGTCCACCTTAATCAAGAGTGATTATTAAGTGCATACTATGTACTGTAGAAATAAGCTAAAATCTACCTCTCATTAAATGTCTATTATACACAAGGCACAGTGCTAAGCACTTTATACAAATTCTTTAAATCTTCGTAACAACTCTTCATGATGGTGATTTTCCCTCATTTTGCAGTTGGGGAAAACAATTCTTAGAGAATTTGAGTATCCAAAGTCATACATAGGTCCAGCTAATCCTAAAGCTCTTTCTGTTTTTTCCTCTTTCTTTTTTATCACTCTGCTTGAAGATAAGGCCCTGGACTGCCACCACTAGGACATGACCCAAAGCATTGTTGTGTGTGATGAGTGGAGAAAAGAGATCGGATAAGGGGGACACTGTCCCAGCGTTCAGGGAAGTCTGTGCAGTGGGGATTGGCTAGGAGGGAAGCGAAGCAAGTTCTGGATCAGGTGGTGAGAGCAGGAATAGAACCATGGAATTATTTTAATTAGGGCAAAATCAGGTAAACAAGGATACAAAGGGACAATGAGCAGCAACTGTTTCAGACTTCCTCTACTCTCCTCAAACCTTTCTCTTCCAGGCTCACTCTCTCCTCCTTCACAGAGAAAACTGACACCATCAATCTACCCAGAGCAGAAGGTTGAACACACCTTTACTGGTATCCGCTCTGTACTCCTATTTCCCTCCGATCTACGTGCAGGTGTTCGCCCTACCTCACTAAGACCAAAGCTCCCATGTGTGTTCTGGAGCCATGAAGTAAAGGCAATTTTCTAGAGTGGATGCACATTTATGACTAAAGGACTAGACGTATTATTAGTCCAGGTAACTAGCCTGAAAGAAAGTAGCTGCTCTATTTCCTAACCTTCTTGTCTATAACTTCAGCCAAGCAGAACCATCTACAAGTCCCCTCCTGCTCCATGTACCTTCGTGCTCCTGTGGGTTTGCCAATGTCTTTCTCTTTGCCTAGAAAACCCTTCTGCCTGTTGTCCACCTGCTGACTCCTGCTAATCCTTCAAAAACTTAGCTCAGTGGCCACAATATAGGTTAGAATTTTAAAAACTCAAAATAATAATAGCTAAAATACATGGGTTTTCATACGAAGAGAGTCCAGAGGTAGGTAATCCAGAGCTGTATGGTGGGCACCACAATCATTAGGGACTCAGATTCTTATATTGTTCTGTTCTGCCATCCTTAGTCCTGGGTTCCTAGTTGCAAATTTACCTAATGTTACAAGAAGGCTGCTGGAGCTCCAGCTAACACATCCACAATCCAGATGGGAAGGAAGAAAGAGAAAAAGCAAAAAAAAAAAACAAACAACAAGAAAAACACAAGTTCTAGCTACGTGTCCTCCCTTTTAAAGAGTCTTCCTGACAAACTGATCGAAGTGTGCATTTACATTTCACTGGTCAGAATTTAGTCACATGATCATTAGGGAGACTGAGAAATGTACTCTTTCAATTGAGCATATTACCACTGTGAATAAAAATCGGTACTAAGTTAATAAAAAGGGAGCAGATATTGGGTAAGCAACTAGCAATCTTTGCCTAAATACCACCTTCTCTTGTAAGCCTTCCTGGGTCACTTTCTTCTTGTCCTCCCAGCTCTGAGGCAAAATTCGTCTCTTCCTGTTGCACCCCAGGCAGGCATCTGCAGTTATACATATTACATCACATTGTCATCTGTGTTGCTGCTTTATCTTCCCAGTGAATGTGAACTCTGACGACAGGCACCGTTTTCATCATGTATGAATTTTCCAGCACAGGGCCTGCGAAATTAGTTCCTAAATAATTGATCATATTGTGGCATATCTCTGAGCATCTCCTGGGTCTGGGTTTTCCACTCCCATCTTCCTTTTTTGGAACATTGGTATTTTCACAGAGAAAACACTAAAAATATCTAGAAGGTTATTCCAAAGGCTGTAAGCTACCACACTGATTGGTGCCAGTTTTAGAGGAAGGAGCACATGGTTTTGAAACCAAACTTAAACGACATTAAAATGCTGATTTCAATTTCCCCTCAAATACGTAGGTCATTTATTCGGTATCTGTTACTAGATAAATGCCCAGATGTAGTGGATGACAGGACATTCTGACCAAGCTACTACAATTGAAAAGGGCCAGGACATGAATTTGAACCAATCTCCTTTGAAATTACACTTCCTTTTTTTTTTTTTAACAAATGCAAATTTGGGGGGAAGAAATGAGCTGGCTGTTAAGAACAAGATGGAAACATGGTCACCTAGCTCAACTGCAGTCACATTTTAATTATACTTAGAAGTCTGGCTCTGTCTTTTTGTGGGAACAGGGAATAAAGAGAGAACATTTTAAATGAAATATTGAAGGCCAGCACACAAGGAAATCACACTAATGTGACATAAAACCTTTAGGAACTGTGGTATAAGATGCCATCTAAAACCATTGCGTCATCAGTGACTTCCTACTCTTCCTGTCCTTTATGTCCTTTCTCTCAAGTTGATTTCCTTCTTACCATTTTCACTGTCATCAAGCTGACTCAGACCCTTAAAACAATAATTTGGATGCAGTAACAATCTCCTAACTAATATACTCTCTCCACTCTCTTTACCTTCACTTTCTTCCCTTGTCCGTCCCACCCACCCATACATTTTCCTGTTTTATATTCATCCTTAGCTTCTTTTCCCCCTGTGAATGAAAGTTCCCTCAACCCACCCTCCCTGTAAGTTACATCTTACACTTCTGTCTGTCCCTTCAGGACCCAGTCCAGAGCTCTGCTTGCCATATGAGCTAAATATTTGTTGACTGACTCAGGGATGACGGATCCATTGGGCACAGCAGGCACAGACATATGGCTCCCAAAACTTCTAGGGGGGGGGGCTTGAAAATGGTTTAATTTTCATTCCTTTTAAAATCAGAATGAAAGACTGAGTCTAATAATGACGACTATATACTAACAAATTCAGCCTAGATTCTATTCATCTCTATACTAACACAGGCATAAAACATAATTTTGAATATTTTTTTATGCAGGCAGCAAAGGTGTTTAGAACCTTCTAAAGCCATAATGAGGCCCTGGACTAATTTTTTGGAGCCTAAGTAAATCAAGGTAAAAATATGCACACAAAAAATTTTTTTGGTGCTTATTTTTGATGTGTATTTTTCTTGAACACTCTCCATGCCTCAGATTTTTATGCTGGTCCAGTGCTGTTCACTAGTCCAGAAAGTGCGAAGGCTTCTTCCTGGATTTGATAAATCGATATATATGGAATGTGACATGTCACTGTGTTATTTTGTTCATACAATCGCCTCTTTGATGGCTCAGTAAAAGGTGGAAGAGAGAAACTTCTCATGATATTGGTAAAATACATACCACATTCAGTCTGTGTGTTTAAAGACATAAAGCTCCCTTTCCAGTTTCTAAAACTTTATTTTCTGTGTGTCAGGGCCAAATGGAATGTGTTTTAATCGGCTCTTGGGTAAACACAGAAACGTAATCTTTCCTCTCTTAAAGCCCAGCCTGCTTCATACACTGCATCTGTGTGTGTAATGTTTATTTAAGCATGTAAGAATTAGGACTCCAAACTGGTTTGAAAGCACTGGTGGGTGTTTTTCTTAAAGCATATAAGTCTAACGGTTTGAGAATTTACAATATTTTTAACCTTCATAGATAATTTTTCCTTCCAGGTAATTTATATGCAACTTGAGTTGGAAATTAAGAAAATAATAATTGTGCTTTCTTTTCTCTTTTTTTTTGGGTGGGGATTGGGGAGCATGTAAAATGTTCTCTAAAGAACTGACATTATCTTGCAATTAGGAGTTTTATTTCTTTTTACCCAAACATAATTATCTCTAACTCAAATATAATCCCGAAGAGTTGACCTTTTTCTTTGCACCATAAATTATAATCAAGGCCATCCTTGCTGCTTTATTCCATTAATTAATTTGTTTTTCTGTCAAAATGTCACCTGCCCCTTTTTAATTTTATAACCAATTTACATAATTTTAAGCTACTTGTGCGGTTACCTAAATGGTCAGTTTGTGTCTTCATAAACTCTCTGTGATTTCCTTTTCTATCCTTTACATTTTCCTCTTTATTGTCCTAGAATTATGACATGAGAAAAATTTTGAAATATCACCTGGCCTCGTCTATGCTTTTGGGTGGTGAATGCCCCACAAATATTCTTGTGGAATGAAGAAACGACCTTTCTCGTTCTGAATGTCAGAGATTCCAATTTCACAGTCCCCTCAATGGGGCCTTGTTGTCACTGCCGAGATCATCAGTTCTCCTTTCAGCTCAGCCAGGGGCTTTCTGTGCTCCTCCTCACTGGTTTCCTGTGATTTTGTCCTTGGCAAACATGCACAATAACTTCTCAGCATCTTTCTAAATAAATTCTTCTTCAGCTGGAAGTCCAAGTGCAGTCATGCTTCAGCTTCCTCTTCTCCAGCCCAGTCTCTTGTCCCATTAGACCTGTTCTCTACCTTTAAAAAATTGTTTAAAAGGCACATCCATACAATGAATATTATTCAGCCATAAAAAGTACTGATGTGCTTATATATGTCACCACACAGATTCACCTCAAAAACATTATGCTAAGGAAAAGAAATGTCACTCATTATATGAGCCTGTTATATGAACTAACCAGAACAGGCAAAGCCATAGCGATGGGGGCTGGGGGCAAGGCGGAATGGGGAGTGACTGCTCAATGGGTCATGGTTTTCCTTTTGGGATGATGCAACTCTTGTGGAATTAGATAGTGGTGTTGGTTGCAGAACAGCGTGATTGTACTAAATGCCACAGAATTGTACACTCTAGAATGGTCAAAATGGTGACTTCTATGTATATTTTATCATACATACACAAAAGGGCTTCTCTGAAGTCCTTCCATTTTTACTGCTACCCTTGTGATTAAGATGATAAAAGTCCTAGAGACCTGATTGCAGAATACAATGAAAAGACTACATCCTAGGTAACTAGAGATAGAGATCAGTGCGCTGGAGACATGACTAATAGTAAGGCACTGAATTTCATTCATTCATCAATGACTCTTTGTCCAGAACCTACTATGTGACCCCTTTTGTGTATCACACTCTAGGGGCTGGAGATATAGTTGTGTGGACATTGCAGATATGGCCCTGATCCTCAGGGAGCTTGGAGTCACCCTAGTTCTTTTTATGCCTTTAGGAGAGTAAAGAGTCAGTTTATTCTATGACCTTCATTTGACAAACAAATGGGAGGAATAATAATACTTCATCTTATCTACCCTTTATGACCCACAGATTTATTGCAAGGATTAAATGAGATAATGCATGTGAACATAATTGTATTTTATAAAGCATTATACAAAATATTAAGCATTAATATTATATTATGATCGCTTAATGTCAACTTTTATTACAGCAGTACTGCATTTTCAGTCAGTTATGAAACTGGTGAGGTTGTCTCCTTCTAACATTTATTGGTGCTGAGGGAGCAGGCTTCCAATTATAGATGTAATATATGTCCATTGTAGAAAATTTAGCAAATCTGGAAAGGTATATTTAATCAACTGTTATCCTCCCCTCAGATGCATCCACTGCTGGCCTTATAGTATATGTCTTCAAGTGGAGACAGATTGTTGGGTTAAGAGAAAGGATGCTGGTGGAGACAGGCCTATCGCTTACTTTTAATTATGGGGGAGACATCTCACATGAGTAAGCCTCAATTCTTTGTTTATAAAATGGAAGAACTAGCAGTAGCTCCCTCCTGATTGTGAGGATTAAATGAGGTATTCAGTGTACATCACTTGGCAAAGTATTAGGTTGGTGCAAAAGTAATTGTGGTTTTTGCAATTACTTTTAACCTTTTAGACTGCAATGACTTTTGCACCAACCTAATACTTAATACATTATACACACACATGAATGCATGTATATAGACATACCGGGGGTGCCAAAAAGATGTATACACATTTTAAGAGATGTTATCTATGCCTTACTTTTTGAAGTTGAATTGGGTTATGGTAACCATGTGTAGTATGATGTTCGCTCAAACGATAGCGTTTATCAAATGAATGCTAGTGTCACCATGTGACAGGCAGGACAGTCAAAGAAAATGGCGGAAGCATGGTTGTCGTTCGAGGAACACAAGACCATTTTGAAGTGGTATTTGAAATTCGAAAATGTTGTGGAAGTACAACAGTGGAGGTGTGAGTATGCAACAGAACCTCCAACATGCCTAACAGTAACATGCATTTGTGATAAGTTTGAGATGCATGGTACTGAGTGTGACGTGCACAAGTGACGATCTGGGAGGCCTCGCACGGCAATAAGTCCTGCGTCTTCTGCTGTGGTGGAACAGTTTACACGCTCGCCACAGAAGTCTACCAAACAACGTGCACGTGAGACAGGAGTGAGCAGAACAAGCATAGAATGCATTCTTAAAACAGGAAGATGGAAAGTGTTTTCCTTTCTTAAAAAGAGTATACATTTTTTTGGCACCCTCTGTATATCTCAGGCATATGTTACATGCACAAATACAACATTTTTCTGTTTGCTTCTTATTAGTGAGGCAGCAATAAACACATCTATCTTAATTGGCGCCTTCGCTCATTAAGTAATTACTCAAATGAGCCTCCCAAGTGTATTATAATGGATGGAATGTCTTTGAAATAAAAATATTCAACCCCTTCAAAGACTGGAAGATCTTATAATCTGTATATAGAAGTTTCCAAATTTATCATGTCTCCTGCCTGTACTAAGGTGAAACAATTCATATCTTAACAGATGGCCTTCAGCTCCTTTTAGATGAAACGGTTTAGCAGAACGCTGAAACGCATAGAAGATGACACTTTCAGGGAGAATATGAAGGACAGTGAAACAAGCCACCAAACAAACCTCATAAGAAATTAATGAAAATTGGAGGGAGGGGCAGAAGGGAGGAGTTCAGATAGGAAAGATGCAGGACAAGTAGAAAGAAGGAGAAGGGAAACAGGCATCAAGCAGGAGTTAAATTAAAGACATTGAATGAAAATCATTAAAGACAGTGAATGAAAATTTCCATGGGTGGGTTAACCAAATGACGTTTGAGAACCTAAATTCCTAATATTCTAATTGTATGCATGTGCTGCTGACATGTGTGCACCATCCTAAAATTTCAATAAAGCCTTCTGTGCTCATAAATACCTTAGGTGAACAGATTTAGGGCACATCAAGAGGTCTGAGCTCTGCATCTGGGTTGGTGTGTAGCAAAGAAAATAGCACATGAGATTAAGATTTTAAAATGAGCAGAAATTTAGAGCTAGAACTAACCATGAGACTATGAGCTCCTATAGTGGGTTGAATTGTGTCTCCCCACCCCACAAATTCACGTCCACTGGAAACCTCAGAACATGACATTGTTTGGAAACAGGGTCTTTATAGATGTAATTAAGCCTCTCCAGATGAAATTATCTTGCGTATAGGGTGACCCTAAATCCAATGACTGGTATCCTTATAAGAAGAAGAGGGGACAGAGAGGCCCAGAGAGAAGAAGGTGACATGAAGATGGAGACAGAGATTGGAGTTATAAACTAAGGAATGCCTGGGGCCACCAGAAGCTAGAGGGGTAAAAAAGGATTCTTCTCTGGAGCCTTCAGAGGGAGCATGGCCCTGCTGACACCTTGATTTCCAACTTCTGCGCTGTAGAACTGTGAGACAATAAATTTCTGTTGTTTTAAGCCATCCAGTTTGTTGGAAGTTTGTTACAACAGCCCTAGGAAACTAATACAGCTCCTGGAAACTAGCCAGAATCTTCGGGTAGGCATTAAACTTCCCATAGCACAGGGACAACCTAAGGATAACACTGAACTCATTTTCAAAGGATAGGATGACCTCGCTGTCATCTCGGTTACTTTATGCAGAGACAGAAGAAGATTCATCTTTTAAATAAAAACCTCACCATGATCTTTCTTATCATAAATCTGATCTTGACATTTTCTGATCAAATAGGCTTTTTTTGTTGTTCCCCATCACCTACAGAATATATACAGCCCACTTCTTGAGCCTCAACTTTTGGGAGTCCTATCACTCACCTCTTGCATTTTCAGCTTCAAATGTATAAAGTAATATTGAACTCTGAAAATGCCATGCTTGTTTGCTCCTCCATGTCTTTGAATGTACTGTTCTCTCTGCATTCTCTGTTGGTCGAGATGACCTGGTAAATGCCTGCTTAACCTTCCAGCCTCCTCTGGGAGGCTTCCCTCCTCCAGTCAGACTTCTTCCATGTATGCTTTATACATGATATATAGATAGATAGGTAGCTAGATAGATATAGATAGATAATAGTTTTGACGTGAATATGGATGTGGATATAGATATGGATACGAATATAGGTATAGATATGGACGTAAATACACATACAGATACAGACATAGATATAGATCTGTGGATACCCATTGTGTTAGATTTCAAATGGTATTTTAGTATATTTGCTTGTTCCTATAACTGCTTTCTGTCTTCTCAGTGAACTGCAGATTTTTGAGGTTGGGGAATGAGGATTTTCTTCCTTGTATCCCAATTCTGGCACTATGCCACAATGGTACGTAGTTTTACGTAATTGTGTGTAGTGGCAAGTGAAGTGGCATTGAAGTCATAAGACCCGGCTTGAATCCAGGCATTACCACGACTATCTGTGCGCCTGTGGCAGAAGTGGATGACAGAGTCAGTTTTCCATTTTTCCCTGCTAACAAAGTCCCAGCTTCGTTATGTAAGTGGAAAAGATTCTTCATTCTCAAGGGAATGTTGACCAAGCCGCGAACCTGGGGTGAGCTCTGGGCAGTGAGATGTAAGAGAAGAAGTCTGTGAGGTTTCCAGGAGAGATCCTTCCCCCCTGATAAAAGGAAGGTGTCCTCTCCATAGACGGAGTCTGTGGCAATGATGCAGACAATGTTCTAGCTGACCAGCCTTCCATTATTTCTCACTAATACTCTGAGCTATCGTCTCCTTTTAAAAAACTTTCCTTCTCTTTAGCCTCAATATCATATCACATCTGGTTGTAAATTCTTTCATAATAAGGGATTCTTTGGTTCAAAGCACCAGAAACCCTATTGTGGTTTATTAAGCAGAAAACTGAAATTATTAAAAAGGTACCAGTAGCTCACAGAATTGAAGGGAGGGAAGAAGAACCAGAACAGGGAAGGGAACAGCCGTGAAGGTAGTTCTGGAGGATGAGGTGGCTGGAACTAATCTGTAGCCCCTAATTAGAGCTTTAATTCATCACAGTCCCAGCCTGAGCATGAGTCAGGCCCATCCATTTGATTTTCCTATCAGTTGACTTGAAATTGGTCTAGCCCAGCCCAAGGGCATGTCGTTTGGCTAGAGGAGGGCAGCACACCTTGATTGATGGTCCTACCAAAGGCCCACAGAGGGAAGGAGAATAATTCACCCAAAGGATGTCCGGGTGCTGTTATCAAAAAAAGGGGGAAATAGATCCTAAGTAGCTGAAAACATAAATAAATAAACATGCAATAAATGATTTGATTTATAGATACAGTTCTTTAAAATATTACATACAATCCTGACTATTCTTTTTGCTTCCAATGATGAAGCTCTCAGAAACAAGTTGATTGTCATTCTGGCTAAGAAAAAGCATTGTTGAATGAACTTCTTAACAAGATGAATGGGCTTGTAAAGGGCTAACCATGACTCTCTCCACCTATGGGCCCGGAGAAGCAAAAGTCAATGTCACAGACGCCTGGAGTCACTGCAAAGCCCTGGGCATCCTTGAGTGTTTTGCAAGAGTATGGCACATGCTAAAGCGTGGGTCAGAGAGAAAAATAGAAATATAGCAGAAAGGTAAGTACCAGGCATTTGTTTTGATATTTGCCCTCTCAGGCAGGTTAGCAGAAATTAAATTTTACAGTAATTTACCTGAGGCTATAAAGGGATCATTAGTTTTTCAAGGATTCAGTACATTTTCTTAAAGTACTTTGGTTTCATTTGGAAGGGAAAAAATAGCATGAGAATATTTTGATCACAGTCCTGGAGCGTGAAACCTGATTTAATACCCAAAGGTCACTGCACTGTTTTATTGTAGGGAGCATTTCACTTCGTGTTAAGAAGTACCAGGGAAAAATGAACTGCAGTCGAGGTGGCTCTATATTGTGGTTTGCTCTGTAGGCTGTCTGTCCTCCATTATATTGTTTGTACTGTACTAAAGAGTTCTGGAATGAAACTGCGTGACAGCTGTTTCCCTTGAGACATCTCTGGAAATAAGATATACATCTCATCTGGCTCTCCCAGCAAAAAGCATTTAAAATAAATAAACATCCCATCTGTTGCTATCCATCTGAGTTTTCCAATCATTTCTGTTTCCTCTGTGTTTGTCTCACAATGTGTGCTTGCATGTCAGGCGGTGAAGGTGTTATATGGAGTGCCCCGGCTGATCTCTGACACAGTAGATTTTTCAAATCTTTTTTTGTTGGATGTTATGGCAAAACATCTCTTTTGTGTACTGCTTTGAGTAAAGTTGTGAAAGCTGTTGTTTAAGGGAAGTTCCCAGTCCAGAATTCGAAGAGAAAGCTTCTGGAAAGAAATCACATTTAAGTTGGATCATAAGAGACGTGGGGTTTGCTGGGGAAATTGAGTAATAGGGATGGAACACGGGAGAATTCTGCCAATAGGGGGTTCAGCTTATGCTTGGAACTGGAGGTTAGAGAGAGCATGGCCTCTTCTGCAATCTATAAAGCTCAGTGTGTGTGAGAGTGTGTGTTTATAAATGTGTATGTTAGTGTATTAGAATGTGGGTATGTATGAATGTGTGTGTAAGTGTATATGTGTGTGCGTGTGTGTGTGGGTCTGTACATGTGTATATATGTGTGAGTATATATTTGGGGGACTGAAGTCTGGTAAAAGATGAAGTAAGAGAGATAAGAACCTTACCTGGTTCCTAAATGGTGATGTCTGTGGTTTTAGTTTTTTGTCCAGAGATTAATCACCCTTCCCACCCAACACCACCCCTACCCAGTGGACAAATGAGGCATGAGAACTGGCGTCAAATATCAAAAGCTTTCTCAGCCATCATTTTCTGCCCTCTTTGGTCAGCCCTTCTTTTAAAAATCAGACTTTAAAATCAGACCGCTCACTTGCTCATTTTGAATCTAAAATCTTGAGCCTCCTAGTTCCTCAGAGCAGTAGCTGTGTGTCCCTTCTCTTGGTGACAGTGTGTTCCAGCCCCCTGTAGGTCTCACCCTCCTGAATTCTGCCCCCCTTTTAACTGACTCTCCTGTGGAACTGGAATAGGTTGCTTCCTACATGAGCCAATATATTGAATATTTTCATATGTAAGGTGCCTGCAGTTAATTTAGAAAGAAATGTATAGAGTGATTGTATCACTTTCCAAATAATAATAATAATAGTAATAGTAATAAATTGTCTCTGACTTATACAAAGTCCTGGATTAAATTTTTGGCGGGTCAGTGGTCCTTAGAAGCGAGACGACTTTGCACACTTGCTACAGGTACTATTACTGGTTGCCTTGTTCATGGGGGGATTTAGGGAACTTTCTTTTCACACACCTTATCTGGGTGTAAATACATCTGTAGTATTTTCCTGAAGAAAAAAGTCAAGACTTCAAAGGATGCCTGGATGTGGTAACCACAGCCTGGCTCCATTTTATGTCCCTCTCTTTGTTTTCCCCTTTTGTTCTTCCCATATTTCTAATTTATGCCATCTTGCTATTTTTTATGTATCCTTGTAAAGTCCCTTAAATCCATTCTGAGACAAGGTAGAGTATAAATTTTAAGAAATAAGTAGCGTGAAAAAACATAAAATAAATCACATACTATATATTTAAGCGCAACATACTGTGTTTTCAGCACTGTGAGGGATTTTAGCTCATTTTATAGTGAAGGGGCTCGAGGCTGAGAAAGGAGGCGTCCTGCCAGGCCTCAGGAATATCCGTCCTGTATTTCTATCACTACATCACAGGTTCTACAAGGTGATTTTCTGTTAGAATTGGGAACAATGTCTACAAACATCCTAAACTAGGTGCCATAGAAAGGAAAGATTTCCCTCCACTCCATTTTAATTCCTCAGGGACCCGTCAATACTTCGGTCAACTTCAACCCCGGACAAGAAAAGGGCCAGTGACCTCCAAGGAGAGCACGACCCTCAGACCCCCACTGCAGTGGGGCGCCCCCAGGCAGCCAATCCTCCTGCCCCTCCGATGAGGCAGGCTCAGAACGACGGACAGAGAGAGGAGTTTGCCTCTAAGTCTGGGAGGTGAAGCAGCCCCTTCCAGGGCTGCAGGGCAGCCAGGGGCGCAGCCGTTAGGAGACGGATGTCCATTTGGATCATGAATGGGGCAGTGCTCAGCGGATGAGGCTGTAACACATATAAAATAAAGCTATTGTGAGACAGGCAGGTTTGAAACATTACAGGACAGTGGGGAAAGGGGTTTCCTCCTTCCTATGGGTTTATACCACTGTTTCCAAACTTAAGTCCTTTTTTGTTTTTGAAGAGGCAAAAAAATGTACCCATGGACACTTGAGAATATGTTCATTGGTGACGGTTTGAAGACATTCATTTAGATTGTACTTAAGGGAAAACCCAGGTTTGCCCTTAAGGGAAGGGTATGTGTGTGGGGGATATGAATATGTGTGATGTGGTGTATGCATGTGTGTGGGAGTTTGTGTGTGGTTTGAGTGGTGTGTGTGTGAGTGTATACGTGTGTGCGCATCCCCCCATGATTGATTCACTCCAACAGCGTGAGTTCCTCACTCACGGCCAGGAGCTGTGCAGTGTCAATTCCATGCATTCACAGCCCTCCACGAAGGGTGTTGCTGAGGACACACCAGCACGTGGGGACGACTGCTGCCCCTGCCCTGCTCCCACTCTGATGTGGGTAAGGCAGGTGCTGTGAGGGGAACATTCCTGGGCAGGAGTGATAAGCAAGCAGATGAATCCATAGCAAAGAGCAGACAAGGCTTGTCTCTTTCCTAAATATCCTGGAAAGAATTGACCTTAAAGGAGAGAAGAAAACTGACTTTTGTGCAGCATTGGGGTGCAAAACAACAGAGGTAAAGACAGGGTGACTGGGCAATGGGGAGAAACAGGTCTGCACCTTAGTCGACAGAGGAGGACATTTGACCCTTCATCCTGCCAACAGCAATGGGGGCTGATGATGCAAATGGAGGAGCTCCCGTTTGCTCTTTCTGCTGTGTTTCTATGTTGCCACTCTTACAAAGTGTGCCCAATGGCCAAGAGAAATGAACAGTTTTTAAGTTTAATTTTTCTAGGTGATATAAGATAAAATTGGACATATCAACATAACATTCAATACTATAACCTGAAGACAAAGACCCATTGAAAAATTTGCTCCTAAACAAGATTTAGAGCAGTGTACATTAATGAACATAGTTAGCTGGGTGGTCTGGGCTGGGGTCTGAGGTTCTGCATTTCTAATGAGCTCCCAAGTGAGGCCCAGGCTGCTGGCCCACGGACCACACACTTTGAATAGAAAGTTTTCGTATGTTTTCCAGTCTCAGTTTTGGAATAACTGTACCCTTTTAATAGATTATACAGTGGATTCAAAATACCTACCATCTTCGAAAATCTTCATTTTTTTCTCTGTTGGTATATAACGTTCATTTTGTATTTGCAATTATTAATAACAAATATTACGTACTGAGTACATGCCAGGGACTAAATATTTTATTTAATCCTCACAAAAACCCTTTGAGTAGCTACCATTATTATCCCCATTTTACAGATAAGGAAACTGAGGGGAACTGAGAAGGAAGGTATATTCCTGTCAATTGTTTTGGTCTTTTCTAAGTGAGCCTTATTTTAATCTGCATTTACAATTCAAACATGATAGTCTATTGATAATCATTTTGAAAATAAAATCCAAGACTTTCGTCCTTCTGAAACAGTCCATTAAGCTATAATTTTCTTCATGTTGGAGGCTAGGTACCAACAACTTTGCCTGATTCATCCAGATAATTGAGGGAAATTATCCAACCTCCTTGCAGCCCCCTTGTATTGAATAAGCCATGAAGTTTCTAAGTTATCATTCATCTATTATCACTCTTTCTTGCTAGGGAAAAGAATACAAAATCAAGAAGTATTTGCCAGCATTAAGCTCTTGTGTCTAGTGTCTTATATGTTGAGTGAAACTAGCCCTGCCATTCTAATCACAATAATACAACCACAGATTGGTGCATGGGCTCTACCTAGAAAGGACAACCACCTCTGAAACAGCTTGACCTGAAAGTTTGCCCAGTGGGCTGTCCCATATTGAATGGGCCAATGCATCTTCTCCTTGGGGGATTGTATGCTAATTATCAGGTAGGTCACATGGCTAGGCTAACAAATGAAGCAGCAGTTTCTTTTGGTTTGGTGTTTCTGTTTTCTTAGGTCTGGAACAAGGAGTATCTGTCTGGCTAAGAAGATAGTTATTTTCTTTGGTCCTTATCCTGAATCCTCATTACTGAGAGTAATTGATGCCTAGCTCTTTCTTCCAATCTTAAAGAGTCAAACTAATATAACATACTAATAGAATTCGTTGGGTTGTTATATCCAGTGACTTGTCTACCACCATCCTCTGGATTTGAGTAAATTAGAACAACATATCTATTTAATTAATATAGTTCTGTTTGGAATTAACTTTATGCACTTAATTTCCCCGCACCCACATTTGTGCAAGATACGTGAGAATTATTCACCTATTAATTGCTAAATTTGATGGGAAATGTAAGGTGTTTTACAAGGTCACTTAGCCTCTCAGTGATGTAGCCAGCAAAATGTGGAAGGCACAAAAGGAACATTCACATTGTTTGCATCTAACAATTATAAATATTTTTATACATAAATGAATGTTTTTAACTGCTCAAAAATACTTTCTAGCCTTATAACTGAATTCAGAAAAGTCCTCCAATGGTTATAAAACTGTAATAAACATTGCAATACATCAGCTTAATAAAGAAGATATAAAGGAAAGACAGTTCATAAGTCTCAAGTCTATTAATTCAGCATCTATAAGCTTCTAAAAGTTTCTAATAGGGTCTCTATAGGACAAGTTATGAGTGTATTTTTATTTATTTGTTTTTGATTCCCCGAGGGAAAATGCCGTCATCCCTTTGTTAACATGAAATATAGAAGATCGTAAGGTAGCATCAAATTCGCAATAAAATGAGTTAATTATGCTAAATCATTTCAATATAGTAAGATAAGTCTATGTTTTATTTTCTTAACTACTCAGTCATGACCGTCCTGCTTTGTAAGCCATGACCTTTTTTTTTTGTTCATTCTGTATGGTATAAAGGTAAACCCAACTGAAAATAATTTGTCATAGTCTGGGTAGTCCGCAAGGTCACCTAGATTCAGGCTTCGTGAATAACCTAAAAGACCAACTTTCAAGTTTCTTTACTTTAGATAGAAAAGCCACATCAACCCTGCCTATGCCATGCCATCAGAAGCTCAGGTAGGTGGTTATACATCTCTGATGAATTTTTAAAGGGGGCGGGAGGAAGGAAGGAATGTTTCCATAAGTAAAACTTAGTAGCTAAAACATGGTATTCAGGAAAAGAAATACATATATTTTTAAGATTTTTATAGGCAGGAAAGAAAAGAGAGAGAGATAACACCACTGGCTGGAGAATTACTCAGATAAAGCTAATAAATTCTTTTTAGAATCACGTTTTTTTAAAAAAGAAACCAAGAAGAAAATAGAAAGTCAAAGAAAGAAAAGCTGAGAAGGAGATAAAAATGGAAACTAGTAAAAAAGATGGAAAGGAAAATAAAAATGAAGGAAGGTTATAATAAAAAGTAGGAAGACTCCAGCTTGTCATCTTCCTCCCAAATGGCCCTGGGAGACATGAGTTCTTAGTTTGCCATTTTTGTCTGAAGCCTCTTTCTTATTGGGAAGACGTGTGTGAGGCAGCACACAATGAAATGCTGCTCAGTTTCAAGTCGGAGTGAAAAGAGTACACACGAGCATGAAAAATGTTCAGGGAGCAGCGGACACGAGAACGCTCCCTCACTCAACTGTAGAAAACGAGGGAGTCTTGGTGACCCCCCTTCGAACTAATAAATAGCAGAGCAGTGTGACAAAGCAAAAAAATTGGGGGGCAATTTAGAAGAGCCATGAAGACGGACTTCTATTTGTCATTGTAATTTGATTTACCAAATCTAGATATGGTATTTTCACAGAGAGGGACCTGTTTGCTTATGATAGTGAAATGGCATTCTAAAACCTTGATGGTTTGAAGGACATTGATGTTAGCCTGTCCTGTTCACAGATGATCGTCATAAAGAAAATAAGCAATCACCTTTAGCACATTACAAGTTAGTGTCTGAAGTTTAGCCAAGTGACTGTCATTCATTCATTCATTCATTCATTCATTCATTCATTCAGCAAATATTTATTACATGCCTGCAATATGCCAGCTGCTGTTCTAGGAAGTAGGAATTTAGTCATCAACAAGACAAACAACACCCCTGACTATGAAGTATTTGCTACACAGAAAAGCAATGAAAAGATTGATTGCCTTTTTAGTCTGATACAGAGCTAATTGATTTACTCTCATATTTACTCACAAAACCTTTTCACTTTTCAAAGAGTTTTAAAAAAATTCTTAAATAGGGAAGAATAGTGGGTGAAGAGAAATAATCCTGGGTAGGGTTCAAAAAACAAACACAAACAAAACCAAAAACCCTAAAACACCTGATCCTACTGGCCAACTGTAGCTAGGAGCATAATTCCTTCCAGGCTAGACTGTGTGGCTTTCAACATGGGCAGTTCCCTAGCAAATCAAAATTTCAAAGGACACAGGAGACCATTTTCTAGGATTATACCTAACCCTGTTATAGATGAAATTCTGTGGCTGTTTGACACCCTAGTATCTAGCCCAGATTTGTATTTACAAACAGAGATGAGAAAAAATCCTTCTTGATTGGAAGAAGAGAATACACATCCTCTCTCCTTGCCCCCAGAAAAAGGGGGCGGGGGCAAAACAAGTGCCAGGAAACAGAAAACCCACCTCCAGTGTACTGTTGGCAAAGTTCAAGTACACCAGGAGAAAGCATACCGAGTAATGTTCCTCCGTGTTCTCTGATGCAAAAAGCCACTGGCTGTTGTTTGAAAAGGCCCTTGGCCAAGATCTAACATTTCTCCACGAATGGCAGGAACCATAAATACCCACCTCTAGGTAATGCGAATGGTTAAGCATTGACAGAATTTGAAATCAAAAGTACTAAAACCCTGCCTCCAGGTTGCAACCACTAATCGTACTGTCCCTTCAGATTTTGAGGGCAGCTGCTACTGATACTAGCAACCCACCAGCAGAAAATTATGTGCAAAGAAAAAAAATACAAACTTATTTTCGCTTAAAATGGATGGCATTGGAGGAGATGCAGACTGGATAAAATGAGAAAAATAAGTAATATTCTTTTAAAACATGATGGATAATACCTTTACATAGACATGTGTTCACTTGCAAGCTAATTGCCTTCAGACTAAGCTGTCATTCTACTATTGGTTCAAGAGACAAAGAAAGATATTCATAAATAAAAAACCATATAAGTAAGAATTTAAGCAAACAGCTTTTCCTAACAGTTATGAAAAGTCTTAAAACTTATTTCTGTATTGACCTTTATGCTCTGGGAAGATAATTCTGTAGCTAATAAAGCAGTTTTCCAAATGATTTTCTAGTAAGGTCAAGTCAAGGCTTAAACAGACTGTCTGCTAGATGGTTGGAGAGAAGTCTTAAGAGTTAATTCACTTCCAGCTAAGATTACTAATTCATTCCAGATGGTTTATATTTATACAGGTTCAGTAGCTGATTCTCTATGGCAGCATTTTTTTTTCACTTGACTTTGTACTTATTATTAAGAGGCTCTTTTAAGTTGACTTATTTACTGCTAAATTGATCCGTGAGCTAGAACTAGGAGTATAGATTTTAAGATGCAGTAGAACTGCCTTTGAAATGTAAGATGGCAGCTGGTGATCAGGTGCCCTGCGACGAGAGAGGGGTGAGCTGTGCACTGCCACCCTCACAGGAACAAGACTTGACTGAATCTGTCACTCAGATTTTTTTTGTCACAGTTGTACTGGCTGGTTTGCTCCACAAACACATCTCCCATTGTACAACAAATATTTACATTTGACAACGTCATGTTTATAGTAGATGTTCATATTTATTATTTATAAGCATGAATTCATGCTCACTTATTTATCTTTATCATAACTGTAACAGGGTGGGCACTAAATTATATTATTGTGTACTTGAGAAAATTTTTCCCACATCTGAGGCCCTGCAAAAATGTGTGTGTCCTAAGACATTGCTCTTGCTGCTTCTTCCTTCGTGCAGTGATTACAACACAGGTTCTGAGTTACTCAAAAATTCTGTTTGTAATTAACCTCTCTAAATCTCAGTTTCATTAGCTGTAAAACGAGGATAATCATAGTTTGCCTATAGAGTTGTTCTAATAATTAAATGAGATAGTACACATAAAGTGCCTTGGATAATGCCTTGGAAAAATAAAAGCTCAATATGTTAGGTACTATTATTACAATATTTCATCAAATCGAATACATGGGTGATTGCAAGCTACACCATTGTAGAATATACCACTACAGAAGAAAAAAAAGAAAAACAACTTTGCCAGTCGAACTCTACAACTATGATGTAATGCTTTTGCTTTTTCATTACTTAGAATTTTTATTGTACATTTATTGAGATAGTCTTTTTAGGTGGAGACAGAGGTTTTATTGTATAGCACTCATATGCATGTATTAAAAAGATATACGAGTGAAAAAAATTGGTTATTTCTAACCCTCTTCACATTCCGAGTCTGACTCCCTGAATCACTTTTTGGCTCATAATTGCTGACGGCTGTGTTTTTCCACATGACATCATCCTCCAGACATCAAGAGGACTAGAGCTGCTGGATCATCTTTTAAGTGACTGACACTCTTTCTATAAGTTTTCATGCTGGTGCTTCCTGGATTTTAGCAAATGATAAGAGAAGATTTTCATTCATCAGCCAGGACAGATAGTTTTTTCTCAAATGACCATTAAATCATTTGGTCACTGAAACATCAAGAATTGCCTTTGTTTTGTCCCACCATCAGAAATACTAGTCTAGGTGGCATATGAGCAGAAATGACACCAAGAATTGGTAAATTAGAATTGATTAAATACAGAATTTTCCCCTCCCTCTCAGATGGCAAAGACATGTCGATATCTATTGTCAAAATGAAATTACAAGTTAGGCACTTTCTTATGGAACATAGGAATTCATCCTAACAGTGTCCGTGAAAATGCAACATTTATGTGTTATTTCTTCATGTACCAAACATTTATGTAGAGTTTATTCTATAGGCAGATAGCAGGTAAGGTGTCAGGAATTCAAAGAGACTAAGTCGTAGTCACTAAGACAAAGTGATGGATGCAGCCCTCAGTCAGTGAAGGAAAGCAAACCAGTAGGCGAACACTGAATGCGGTGACTGAAGCGTCACAGAGACGTGTGTCAAGGTATCGTGGTGGGACAAAAGAGTTCTTGATGGATTCTGCTTGGACCTAAGATGGGAAAATGAAAGTAAGTTTCCAGGCCAGCAAAAGAGGAAAGGGCGTTATGGGCCAAAGGGACTTTCCCCAAAGGAAAGGCTGTGTTTTCTAATTTTTTTTCAATTTTATTTTTATGTCCTCTTTGTGTTTCTTGCTCTGATAGGTTGAAAGCAGCCATTTTTTTCTTCTTCTGGGAATTACCTTTTTATAAATTTGTCTATTCTCCTCTTAGGATATATTCACTTACTGATTTATAGAAACTTTTTATATATTATGGATATTAACTCATTATAAATTATATATTTTACAAACATATTCCTCCATCCTGTCACTTATCTTTTAACTTAGTTAATAGCAACTTTTATATACTAATAGTTTTGAATATTTCCCCAATCAAATCTGTCAATATTTTTCTTTATGGTTTCTAGGTTTTAGGTTTATTTGTGAAGGACTTTCCGACACTAAGATATAGTCTCAAATTTCTCATATATTTTCTTCTTAAGATTTTTTTTTTTTACACTACAGCCTAAAGCTAAAATTTATTTTTGAATAGTGCTTGAGGTTGATATAGTTTTTCCCCCCAAATGTATTTTAAATTTAAACCTACTCTTAGATTTCCTGTTAGCTCTTACCAGATTGTTACTAATTTAGAAAATCACAAGCAGGCAACTTTCAATAATCCATGCCAACAAAGGAAAGCAATGTCACAAATGAAGTAAAGCCCCTCTTTTATTTCAAGTGTTAGAAATTTGTATCAAAATAACTGTGGTAAAACAAGACATTTTTTGGCTCAAAGAGAGAAGAGGCAGGGATGAATCCGTCCTCAGGAATGAGTGGATCTGGGGACTTGAAAGTCATAAAGACCAAGTCTGCCACTTGTTTCTGCTTCTCTCTTTGTTTTTTCTTTCTTCTTTTTTTTCCCTCCAACTGCTGACAGATTTTTCCCATATGGTAGGAGAAATGGGTGCAGAGCATTCCAGACACATATTCTTCCGGTTCAAGAACCAGAGAGGGAAATGAGTTCCCATCACAACTAATAAAAAACAAATCTCAGGATAGGAGTCTAATTATACTACCCTTTGGTCACTGATTATTTCGTTCTCGGGCAATGACCCACTCCCAGACCTATCCCTGTGGCCCCTGAGTTCTAGGCCTGAGCAGGCCTGGGTGAGGTTCCCATTCCAGTTGCCAAAGTGGCAGGATCTGACAGCAAACGAGAGACGGTGATCACAGACTTAACTGCCAAGAGAATCACTAACAATCAGTCCCTCCACTTAGTGATTTGCTACAATCAATAATCCTCAAAGCAATACAAGAATTAACATTTCCCTATTGACTACATTAGATTTTTAGACACACAAATTGTCTTTTTCATTTTTTATTATCTTAGGCTCATGTTAAAATTAATTTCCATAACCTCAACACACAATCATGGATTTGAAAACTGGATCTCGCCATTTGATCTAAGACAAGTTGTTTAACCTCACCTAGTTTAAGATTTTTCATCTGTAAAATGAGGTCTTTCATTTTATGATGTGGAAACGGAAAGAAGACTATCTAAAGACTGAGAGAAAGGAGTCTGGGATTCAATTTTTGCCACAAATGCGTCCTAACTCTACAAGTGCGTAAGAGGTGAATTCTGCTTATGACATCATCTATCTCTATTTTGCATGTGTTACTTAAGGAAAAGATAAAGCCCAGAACCAGAATTCTCTATTTATGAGTCAGGAGCTCTTTCAGGAACAAGTAAGGGAAACCCAACTCCAATGCTTACTGGGGTAAAAAGGGATTTACCAGTTCTGGTAACTGGAATGGGGAGCACACAGCACCGAAGGAAAAGCTACAGGAATCATGGTCTCAGAAACTATAGGTAGGGACTCAAAGCTACCAGTATTCTTTCTCTCTGTGTCCATTTGTTCACTGCTCATCTCTGCTTCTCTTTGCATTTTTAGTCTCATTACTTTGTAACAGGGGGCGTGGCTGCCAGCAACCCCAGGTTAGCAACCATAGCCAAAGGGCATATTTCCATCCCAAGAAAAGACTCTGGCCCTAACTGGTTTACGTGCACACGACTTGAGCCAACCTCTGTTGGAAAGAGACTATTTACTCCTGTGGCCAGGGAGATGGCATCTATAAACCAAAAAATGGGGTGGATGAGGAGTAGGGTTGCCAGTCTTAGCAAATAAAAACACACTCTGTATTTAATCTGGCAACCTTAGGTGGGCGAGCTTTCTAAACAGGCAAAATTAATAACCACCACAGTTTACTCCTCTGTTTCCTCAAGAACCTGCCCTTGTGTCCTCTGCCATTTTGCTCACACCAGTGGGCAGATTCATGAGCAGACAGACAACGGCTGTCATCGCAGAATTTGGCGCAGCATTAAGGGTAGAGAGCATTCGCTATATTTTTTTTAATCCTTGAGAAATTCTTTCTCAGTGGTTCTTAAAGCTAACGTGTCTCTTCCATAAACGCATGGAATTGTAGCGCCTGAGGCATCTTGGTGGCTGTGAGCTGTGTCTTCTGTCAGAGTCACAAAATCGCAGAGCTGGAAGGAGGCCTACAGGTCTTGGCTAACCCCTTCGTATGATATGTAACTTTGGGGTACAGTGGGTTTTCATGTATGATCATTTCTAGATGAAGAGTCCTTCCTGACTATAAATGTTTCTGGTGCGTAAAGAAAGAGGCAGGAGAGGAAGGAGATGAGGTTGGGTAGCAGTACAAAGGAGAGGTGACCAGTAAAGAACCAGCAGAGGTCTCCTGTGGAGGCGTGGACATGGTCGGGCTGCGTTTTAGACAAACATGTGGTTTAGAATCCATGAGGGGCAGGAGAGGGACGTAGCCGGACAGGAAGCAGTTGCATTGGTCCCACTGAAGGATGTTGACGGGTTCAGTTAGAAGTGGAAGTAGAACCAGAAGGAACTTAAGGCAAAGGAGACTTGTTGATGTAGTTCAGAGCGTTAAATCATCAAGAACTGGTGGTTGATATTTTCCATGTTTAACTTCATTCCTGCTTTAACTTTAACCATTGACATAACATCAGTTTCTCCCACTGTCAAGAACCTATACGCAGCACACGCATTGATTTTTTTAAAAGGCCATGTTCAAATATTTGCTGAAGATATTTCACAATTAGCAAGTTCATCATGTTCTCACCATTTTAATGATGTTCTTAAGTGAAAGTACTTCTCATACATCTGTCCTCTTAATGTTTATTTTTATCATAGAAGGTGTGTGCACAAGCATGATTCTACCATGGTGTTGGTCTAAGTGATTTTTAGAAAATATGCATGATCCAAATTCATTATTTTAGTTTACATGATTCCCATTTTGACCTTACCTTCAATGTGATGAGGTGAGAAAAGTGTCAGATCAAGTGTTAGCTGACCTGTTCTATTTCACTTCCACAGGTCAGCTCAATGACCATGGACGTGGGCTTGAACCTTAGATTTTCAACCAACAAAATGAAGGAGCTTGGGCTAAGTGATCTCTTAGGAGCCATCCAAATCTAGTAACATCAGATTCAGTGGCTGCAGACATGGTAATTGAGACCACGATAAGATAGTGACCTTTCACTGAACATGAGCTCTTGTGAAGCAAGCAGCAATCTTGGATGTGGGTGAAGAACACAGGCTTTGGAATCCAGCAGACTTGGGTTAGAATCCTGGTCTTGACAGTTCACATCTTCCTTCCTAAGCCCCAGTCTTCACATCCTGAGACAGACATAGGAATACCTGCTACCCAGTGGCGTTGTGAAGAATGCCTGAGAAGAAGTAGGAGAGCACCCAACACAGGGCTTAGTACCTAATAACGCCCCAGTGCATGGGAGCTAGAATTACTATTCATTACATGCTGCATTGTGAACTGAGGCAACACAGAGCTAGAGAAGCTATTCCAATCATTCCTTCTTGTATACATTCATTCAATTATTCATTCAAAAATTACTACATGTGCCCAATAAATATTTGCATGGACAGGAAATAGGCCTGGCCTCTGGCAACACACTTCTATCTGGCACATTTTATATTCTCACTTTCTGGCTTCCCCCAACATGCTGCAATTGCAAGAATAAGGAACACTTTGGAATGGTTATCAGTATGTTATCTTTAAACAGATTCCTGGATTTAATTAATCTTGGCCCCTAACTTTTTCATGGAAAGAAAAGTCCATGAACTCATGCTGCAGCATCTATTTCCAGAGCTGATATGTTTAGTCATTTGTGTGTGAAACTGCCAAAGGCAGGCTGGGTTACTGTCCTGTGGAACATCTGCACAGTGTTTATCATTTTGGCATTTGAGAACTATGTAAATACGTGCAGACCCGTGTCAACCTCAGGATATTATCTCCAAACGTGCCATTGATGAATAACAGCCCAAGTGAGCAAAATCATCTAGACAATAATTTGGGTGGAGAGAAAGGATGGGAATTACAATGTGTTTCCAAGTTCTCTAGGGGTAAAAATCCGTTTCTCTCATTGCAAAACAATAAAGTCTTTGGAAGCACAGTAATGTGGAGGATAGCTTTAGAATCAGACAACTTGCTTTTGTTTTGGAAGCATACATTCAAGTCTGGCCTAAGAGAAACTCTGGCAGCAGCAGCTTTCTTGATTAAGTCAGTCCCATGAAAGAACATGTGTCTTTATTACAGAGAGTGACTTCCCCTAATTCCCACCTTAGAAGCAAAGGCCCAGTTCCCCTCAGATGAGCTCAGGGCTCTCTCAACCCGGGGCTCAGTGCCTCAGTCACAACCACCGGTAACGTGAGATAAATTCAGCCTGCGCTGTCTCTGTTAGAGCCTCAGTGGTTCTGTCTCCTTTCAAATGACTCCATCTTTTGTCTTCAAATGGTATCTTAGCGATGTGCAAAGGCACAAAGGTGATTATTTGTGACCATCTCCTAGAACTCGAGAAATTCCTTCACTGAAGGTTGAAACCAGGCCTAGTCATTTAGTCTGACTTGATTTAAAAAGGCATCAAATACAAATAGATTCTGGGCAATAAATCAACTTTAGGCCTTTTATTGCTGAAGGCTTAAAATAATTCCCAAAAAGGCTAATTATGTCTTCCTTTGCTCAGTAGTTGGGCTTCATAATAAGCACCAAACATATGGCAGAGATTCGGCTGCATAACCCAACATAGCCTTCTGTTCAGCGGCAAGGCTACTGGTCTTAAAAGAAATTGTATTGAGGAAGCTTACACATATTAGTAGTTGTAGTTATAGTATCCATTATTACTAGAAACTATAAATGCTAACCTGGCTTCTAAAAATTTCTTTCAAATCACTAGTAATCAGGAAGCTTAATGTAAACTAACAATAACAATCTAGTTTTCACCTATCAGATTAATAGAGATTTTTAAATGATGATGATACTGGAGAGGATTTGATGAAACAAACACTTTCATACCTTATGGTGAGAGTTTGAACTTGGCCAACCTTTCTGGATAGCAAGTTGGCAAGAGGACAAGAGCTGTAAAAATATCCATATATTTTGATCCCATCATTTCATTCCCAGAAATCTACCTAAGGAAATAGTATAAACCATGGATGAAGATTTAAGTGTGAGAATGTTCATTACAACACTACAGTTGACCCTTGAACAAACAATGCAGGGGTTAGAGGCTCTGACCCCAGGTAATACTTTTGACTCCTCAAAAACTTAGTTGTGCCTTGGTATCTGTGTGGGATTGGTTCTAGGACTCCCAGAGGATACCAAAATCCATGGGTGCTTGAGTCCCCTATATAAAATGGCATAGATCAATGGATACAATCAGCTCTCTGTATCCGTAGACTCTCAATCACAGATCAAAAACAATACAAGTATTTATTGAAAAATATCTGTGTATAAGTGGACCTACACAGTTCAAACCCCTGTTTTTCAAGGGTCAACCGTATATATAATAGCAATATGTACAATGAGAGATGAATGATTAAAAGAAGAAGAAAGTATGTACATGTACCACATTCTATGGGACATTATGCAATAATTAAAAATCATGTTGACAAATACTTTCAAAGGCAGAGGGCAAGTGAAAATAGGATACAGAACAATGGATACACCACGATCTTGACTATGTAAAATAATATATCCAACACATTCTAAGATGGAAAAATGTTACTTTTAATATTTCAGCTGTTTCTGAATTCCAGTATAGAAGCTGAAATTAGTGTTTGTCAGGGGTTGGGTGGCAGAGGGATGTGCCATTGTTTTGGGGGAAGCTCTGAACCAGCAGAATAATCCAAATCCAATAGAAAAAAAAATTCTGCTTAGTGTTATCAAAGTCTGCCTTCATTGTGGACAACGGGAAACTTTGCAGAGCTCCCCTCCAAGTTCAAATAACAAGTATTTATGGAGCCCCCACCATGAGTCACAGCACTGTGCCAGGTGAAGGGGAAACAGTCCTAAGCAACAGAAATACAGCTCCTGCCTTCATGGGGCTCACAGTCTGATCAATCATTAGCATTATGCTGCTACTGATATTTTTTCTCAGTAGTAGCAACAAGTCAAGGTTTTAGGAAAGAGATGGCCATCCAGTGGGATACACATGGCTAGTGGATGCTGGACACAGCAATGTTGGATACTCAATTGTAAGTTTCCCTTCCTGCATCAAACTTTCCTTATGTGATGCTCAAGACATTTCAAGTCTGTTAGATATGACTGCCTTGTGCGAGCCGGGCTATGGAGAATGACAGGAGGGGCTGGTCCCCACGTTTTGCAGCAAAGCAGGCATAACTGAAGCACTCACAAGAGATACTGAGAGAGAAGCACAGAGCAACTGCCGGTCCAGAGCAAGAGGTGAGGAGAGCAACTGGGCAGGGATGGTGGCACATGCAGTCTTTCCGCATGTGGAAATATTTAAGAAGGGGCTGGCCCTCATTCATTCACCTGGAGTAGAACTCTAATGATTATCATTTTAATATTAAAAGAAAGGATGGAAATCAAATGAAATATCTCTCGAACATACAAGAGATAGATAAAATTCTGGAAGGAAATATACCAAATATGCCTAGAGATATGGGGGTTATGCGTATATTCATTTTTTCTTCAAGCGGCATATATTTTTCTTCAAGCTGCATGGCATGTCACTTTCAAAACCTCTGGTCTTACCACACTCATGTCATTTGTCCACAGTCCTACTACTTTTTATCTTCTTCATCTTCCCCATCGTTTTTCTTGTTCTTCCTTCTCTCCTTTGGCTGCCCACTGATCACAAGTCTTGTTAGCCAGTCACATGTATAAGCAGCCTCTTTTTGCCATGACCTATATTTGGTGTTCAAATACCCATGCTCATCATGCACTGTTTTAAGCATGTTGCGTGTATTGATTCCTTTAATCCACCCAATAACCCTCCTGGGTAGTAATACCACTATCCCTAGTTAATAGATGAAAACACTAAAGTGCAGAGACATAAACCCACCTGCTCAGTCACACTAGTGAACAGCAGACTGACATCTGAGCCTGGGCACACAGGCTCCAGAGCGCACACACACCTACCCACTTCCCCAGACAACATTGGGGTAAACATAAAAGACACCAGTTACAATTCTTGCTCTAAGACTGCTTAGCATCTTAGCTTTTATATGAAAGTGAGGGTACCATTCCTGAGTTTCTGAGCCTAAGTATCTCACAAGTGGTGTGACACAGATCCCAGCTTAGTGCCTTATAGTACTCACCGTGCCTGACATACCACACCCTCACCGATATAAAGCCAGGCTGCCTACTGAGGACTGCCTACTCAGCCACGAGATACTGGGGAAGTCACTTAAGCCTTCTGACCTTAGTGTCTCAATCTATAAAATGGGTAGTAAAACCTGCCTTATTAATCAATGTTTACATATCTTTAACACGCTGCCTAGCACATAATTAGTTCTCAATAACCATAGTTATTTTTCCCATCAATCATCAGCAAACTTTGTATGTTAAAGGATTCACTTGTCCTTATGTAGCTTACATTCTAGGGGTCAGCAAACTCCAGCCTGTATGTTAAATCTGGCCCACTGCCCGTTCCTGTAAATAAAGTTTTCCTGAAACGCAGTCACGCTCACTCATTTCCACATTGTCTACGAGTATGCTGCTTTCATGTAGCAACAGCAGAGTTGACTAGTTGCAACAGAAATTATATAGCGTGAAAAGCCTAAAATATTTATTCTTTGGCCCTTCACCAAAAACGCTTGCCAGCCTCCGGTATAGACATACTTACTAGATGGGATGGACAGAACAAATCTACACAATCAGTATATTTTTGTCAGATTTTAGATAGACATCTCTGTTTTGTTTATTTTATGGAAAGCTAAAGGGAGGTTTAATTTCTAGGCAAATGACATAGAACACACACACACATTTTAAAAAAGTTGTATGCTTAAAAAAAATCACAAATACAAAAAGTCATTTGGCAAGATGTGAAATGGCTTACAAATTGCCCACATCATTTGTCCTTTCAAGTATCATTTCAACTTTGCTGCTGAAGGCTTCTTTCCTGGGCACTGATATCAAGGAGGCAATGATATATGTTTCAGCCCCTTTGTTCATATGTTTGGGTATCATCTGCCTTGCCCTGAGATGAATCAAAATGAAGCATTACGGGAGTGAGAATGGTGGAGGTTATGGCTTCCAGAATAAAACAGCAGTCTAGTGATCTATAGAATGTCTCCAAAGGATATTAAATTAATCAGCCAAGGATTATTGTGTATTTTCCTGAACATCTGTGGGTTCTTTCTTTAGGGTGATTGGATGGAGTTTCTATGATGATTGTAGCAGGGAAAGCACTGCTATTGTCGTATAGGTGGCATGTGGAGACTCCCGGTGGACACCAGGGACTCAGTATTCAGAAGTCCAGTGGATTTTCTGGGAATATGAATCCATCCTGGCCTGAGGACAGGAGGCTGTGCTCTATGCTTTGTTTAGAGAAGGCTTAAATTGGTAGGAATGGAAAACCTGTTTTTCCTATTGTGCTCTTTCAGAGTCAAACGGCAGCCAAAATTCCCAGAAGAAAAAAATGAAAACTCTCTTTAGAAAGACAATTGAAAGGGGAGGGGCAGACCAAAAATGCATGGCAATTGTACATAGTTACCAAGAAAATGAGGGATTCCTCCCAAATTAAAGTTCACAATGGGAAACAAAGATCACAGATCCTAACTAACCAGGGATTTGGGGAGTGTGGCTTGGAGGCAAAGAGACGACTGTGGAGAAGTGGAAACAATTTAATGTGAAAAGCTGTCGTGTCTGAGCATCCATCAAATTAATTCTGACACAATTACTTTGCAAGGAGGGTACGTAACTAAAACGGCATAATACCAGGGTTTAGTTAGACAATACTGCACAAAGACAAGCCAGCAAATGCTTTTGCTGGCTTCTGACAAAGAACAGGGACTTGGGACTGAGACAGACCTCAGTCTGCAGCCCAGATCAGCTACTCACTGATGTAGAAACTCAAAGAAGTTACTTCACCTCTCAGAACCTGCCTCTCTTCTCTCTCCACAGCCAGCAGCGTCTTCCAGTCTACTCCACAAAAAAATGGCACTGAGGCTCCCTCCTGCTTCAGGCTTATCTATATCTGCACCTTTTCTTGCCTTCTGTGTTCCAGAGAATGCAGCACTGCTCCTCTTTAAGACCCCTGGGTCCCTGCCCTCCTTCCCTCCCTGCTCCTCTGGAACCCCAGTCTCAGCATCTCCTGTCTAATCCTCCATGCCCCAGCCCCACTGACATGAGCAAATATTCCCCATCTCTTCCTAAAACTCCCAGACCCTCCATTTACCTCCTAATTCTGGAGACATTTGGGAGTCATTGGCTCCCACTTTTCTCTTCTCTGGATATTGTAATTTTAGTAATCTATTCTTTTCAATCTTTTCCCAGAGTTGCTCATTTTATTCTCATATTTATAATATAGAGTCTTAAAAATCAGAGCTGTGTTCAAAGCCTAATCCCACTACTTACTGCATGTGTGAACATTAACACCTTATTCTTCTGTATTCGTTAGTTTCTTTGTCTGTAAATTTGAGATAATAATACCTATTTTGATTTTAGGACTAATGAGAAAAATAGGGACAAGTGAATAGATAATGTTAATTCACCCAGTATATTGAATAAAAAAAGGGGAAGGGGGCGGTGAAGAAAAAGAAAACTACTTCTGGCATATATATTTGTATAGAAAGATACAGATTATGTTTATAAAATACATATAAACTTTCTCCCTTGTTGACATGAATTGACTTTATCCTTGTGAATCTATTCTCTCCTTTTTCCTCTTGCAACATCTCTCCTTGGATAATGACACATTTTAAATGAAACTTGTTCTCCGTCAGAGTAAGGAAGGGAGTAGGCTGGTCATACTAGAATTATCTGGGCTCTCATACTCATTCTCAATCTCATTACCAGACATTCTGATTTACTAGGGCCAAGGTGGGGCCTGAGAAATTCGTGTCTTGAAAAGATTCTCCAGGTGATTCTAATATTTACCCCTTCCACCCCAACCTGCCTCCCAAATGAAAACCACTGCTTTGAACTTAGTCAGGTACCCAAGCCAGGCCTGGAGTCATGTATAAGACACTTAGAGTCACAGATGCAAAGCTTTTTCAGTTGTATTAGCTACATGCCTCCCTGGGAGCTAGTTGCATCTGTGACAACCTGTCTCTATCGTCACCTTCTATTGTTTCTAAGGAGTCAAGACGACTGATTTTGGCTGGGCCAAGTGTGGAATTAGAAATACCCTTTGGGAGATCCTTTTCAGATTCCTATGCCAATTAAGTATTTTCATGTCTAACTTCCCATTCTGATTCAATTATACATATGCAATCCATATTTGCAGGTTCTGGCCTGCAAATTCCAACAAAATCTCCGCCAAGTATTTCTGGGAGTCCTCAAAGGCAACTCATTAGTGACTTCTGATATTTTCTTCTCTCTTCTTGTTCATCCTTCCTCCTCTCTGTTCATCAGACTCTTCAGAATCTGTTGGACCTGCAAAGGCTTCCCCATGACTCTGCTGTTTTCATCTCCTCTTCAAATGCCACTGATTCAGCAGGACACCACCGCAGCGTTGGTCATTCCACCCACCAGCAGGCTCTGCTGCCTCCCCCAGCATCACAGGCTTCCTGTGTTGAGCCAGGGGAACTTGACCCCCAGGCTGGGAAGTGGGGGGAAATGTCTCCTTCTTTTAGTGTGAGACTCTCTTACAGGAACATCAGGGCAATGTAAGTTGATTCATCAGCATAAAAAATATTAGAAATAGTTTTTCAGTGGTGAATTTAGTGGTATTAAAGATATGTGCTTGCTAGATTTTGATAAGGATATTTGAAATACTTTCTTAGCCATTTTTGGAGTGTGGATGGAAGATTAGGAGATTTCAAATGCTAACCAACGTATACACCAACTCTTAGGTGTAGGTTAAAAGTAATTACACACATATATCACATTGTTCATATGGAATTGTTTCAAAATAAAATATCACACAGGCATTATAGCAGATTCAGACATATTTCTAGTGGAGATCAGGAGACAAATCCAAGAGATAAGTAATCTGCTAAACTCAGAATTGCCCTTTTCATCCATATTTAAGAATTGGTAACAATTTAATTCAGAGTATTGAGCCTGATTCCTTTTCTAGAATGAGCTCATTTTCTCTCAGGAAATTCCTCAGACTCATTTAAATAGACTCCAGGTGGCTCATCCAACATTTCCCCAAATATGCCTGAACTTGGCATTCCATCTACATGGAGCTCTTGAAACCTTGCTACCACGCTAGTGTGTTTATGTTGTTTTATCTCTCTCTCTCTCTCTCTGTCTTTTTTTCCCCAGATTTCTTTCCTCTCAAGAACTGAGCTGGCCCCTTCTTTCTCTTTCAAGAGTTGTTTATCACATTTCAGGTTCAATTACATCCGTGTTTTACTTTACTGTTGGAAGTGGAGAGGAACCAGTCACACACTCCTTCTCGTTTATCAGTTCTAACCAGTTTATAAATAGACACAAGGAGTCGAATGAGGAACGCAGTATAAGTACTGGCAGAGCTGATTTGAGTACTGTGCAGAGACACTCAACTACTTACTCCAATTTGAACTTAGCCATCAATGAGACTGAAAAGCTGGACAAATGCAGACCTTCCCTGCAGGCGAAGGCCTAAAGCAGCTAGAGAAGATCAGGCTAGATGAAGCAACTCCATCTGAAGCCAGGCAAATCCAAAAGAGGAAAAAAAAATGAGCCCAGGATAAGCATGAGCCATTGGCACACCAGACCCATCCAGGGGAGACCCAAGGGACATGAGACTCATTAATGTGAGATACGAACAAGGGGATAGGAGGAGAGCAGCCCCTCCACAAATACTTGGACCTCTGAGGCGCTTTCATGACTTCCTTCCCCCGCCCCACATCAAAACTCATTTTTCAAGGAGATATAAGTGGTCTTCTGTGTTAAGGAAATAGAAATTTCAGAAGGAGGAGCAAAATGGAGTTAAACTCTCTCTTTTTGGTTCTTTCCAGCTTTCCTTTCCTCGTAGGCAACTGGTGGATAGGATGGGGATGTTCAAATGGCTCCGGCTTAGAAAGTGCTTCCCTTTTTGAAGGCCTCATGGACAGGGGGGTGGGGCCCAGAAGAAAGGGGATCTGGAGCTAGCCGTCAGGCCTGTCTATGTTGACCTTAATGGGGGTAAAGAGAGATCGTAAGTGTATCATGTGTCTACCATTCCACCAGCGTTACAAGTTAGAGAGGTATGGAGCTAAAGACCTACGTGGCTATTAAAAAGTTATCACTTATCGGTAATAACTCTTAGCCTTCACGCCTTCACAACCAAGTAGAGCATGTCCACTAGCCATTCAGATACCAGGGAACCCAGGCATCTCTTTGCTGTCCTTGGAGACCAGCATGTTACCACAGATAACCCTTGGCCAAAGCACCTGCTTAAGTTTCCAAATACACCCAGCATTAGCATTGACCCCAACTGCATTATCGTAGGATGATGATTTGTTCTTTAGCCAGGACTGTGTGCCATTTCCATCCCTGCACTCTCACATAACAACAGGGGGGTTTGAACACGTGCTTGATTGCTTCTAATACAAATACTAGTGACTATTTTGGAAACTTGACAGTTGCTCATCAAATTCTTTTCTAATGGCCTAATGTTACAGCCTTAGGAGAACTTATTAAGGAACGATGACCTCATTTGAATCTTCAATAGTCTTTTACCTCTTTTTATAGATATCAACAGGCAACTTCCTCATAAACTATCATCATACGATTATGTTCAAATCCAACACCTGTCCTTTATCATTAAGGCCCAGAACACTGAAGCACTACCTTTCTGAATATCTCGGTTGAATTATATGACTTCTTTTCTATTTCTCCAAAATATTAAACTCCAAGTTTTATCATACTGTTTACATTGAACTTTACCATTTCTCTAGTTGTAAGAGTTCACAAATTTTCATTTGGATGTGTGAAATTCTGTACTCATAGTCACTTCTTTTGAGAGTGGGAGGGGGAGAGTAGACAGAAAGAGAAAGAGGCAAATTATTGCTGATTATATATTGAGTCCTGTTTAATAAAAATCCCTACTCTGTATTGACAAACTTTTTGCTAAAAGTCTCAATGAACAACACAATGATCCTTGGGTTTATTCTCAGGTGACAAGTTTGCTTTCCAAAATCAGATTCGAAGTTTGTTGAATTCTTTGATTTTTATCTTTTTCCTTTGCCTATTGGAATTTTTAACTTTTCTATAGAGAAGATAAATTACTTGTATTCCTACATACAACTGTTGTAAAGAAGCCTGTAATATTGTGAAAACTTTAAATTAGCAGGAAGTTGTTAACCCCACGGGAGGACTGTCTGAATGGAAACGCAGCTCCGCACTGACTCTCACCATAACCTTGGAACTGTTTTGAATGGTTCTGTAGTTCATTCAAGTGAGATCTGCTGGGCTAACATGGCAGTGGGAATTCATCTTTGAAAACTCACTCTGCTCTAAACACGGAAAACACACAGACAAGAGACAGAAATACAGAAAAAGAGTACCAAGAAATTTAATTGACCTAAAAGCTGAGGTGAATATCTTACTGGACCAGTCGTAGAAGAAAAAGTTCTTTTTACTGTCTGTGTTTTTAAACAAGTAATGTTTTGGTCTTTGTTTTGAAATTTTAAGATAATTGTAGATTTGCATGTAGTTGCTAGAAATAATATAAAGAGATCCTGTGGATCCTTTACTCAGTTTCCCCGAATGATAACTCCTTGCAGAACTCTAATGCAATATCACAACTGGGCAAGCGACATTGATATAATCTGCTGACCTTAATCATACTTCATGAGTTCTGCAGGCACTTATTTGTGTATGTGTGTTTAATTCTATGCAATTATATATTACATTCATGGAATCACCTCCACCATCTGGATACAGAAGAGATCCATCACCATAAGGATCCCTTGAGCCTCCCTTTTATGACAATAGCCTCCACCCTCTCTCCCATCTCTGTCTCCCTTGGCAACCACTAATATGTTTTCCACCTCTAAAATTTTATCATTTCAAGACTGTCACATAAATAGAAGAATCATATAGTATGTGGCCTTCTCGGATTGGCTTTTTAAACTCAGCATAATTCGCTTGAGAGCCACCCAAGTTGTTGCAAGTATCAGTTCTTTTCTATTGCTAAGTAGCATTTCAGGGTGTGGATGGACCAGTTTATCCATTCACCCACCGAAGGATATTTGGGTTGTTTTTAGTGTTTGGCTATGACAAAGAAAACTGCTATGAACACATGTGTCCATGTTTTTGTGTGAATGTGAAGTTTTCATTTCTCTGGGATAAATGCTCAAGTTTTTTTCAACCTCCAAAAATATAATAGGATAAAATCATGTATCTCGTACAGTTCTCACAGCTGGTCTGTGAGTCTGGCTTGAAAGATTGTACTCGTGTTAGAGATGCAGAACCTGGAATTATCACAATGATTCAGCAGAGTTACTCTGAATGTAAACCTTAAAGTTAGAATTCTTTCTCAGTTAAGGTTTTGTTTAGTCTCTAAGGCAGCCCTTTTGGAAGGGCAGTTTTCTGTATACCTTGAAACATGATATCTGCTACCTCTGAGGTTTTTCATCTTAGTTTGGGTACTTATGTCTAAAATAGCCAAATTCTGCACATGTTTAGATGTCTGTGATTTTGAAAATTGATGCTTATTTCTATTGTCTTAATGAAGAGAGCGGTCCAGCGACCGCAGACAATCAGGAATGCATTAGCGCCAATTGGGGGAGAGCAGGAAGTCTGCAAACCCCTCAGATGAACCTAGCTAGCAGCCAGAAATTCTTCCTCCCCACAAGCTGGAAAACAGCTGTCCCTGGAAATTGTTGCTCCAAAGGAGGAATTACTTATACTCTTCTTTAACTCAAGAGATCAAGGCCTGGCCAAATGGAAGGCCAAGTCTTTCGTTTGTTCAGTCACAAAGGGCAAATTTAACGTCCCCAGCCTCAAACTGGCTGTAGCTCGAAAAAGCAAAACTGGAAACCGGGAACCACCAAACCGTCATTATAGCTTCCTTTGACTGTTTCACTTTATTCAAATGAGACACTCACTGATTATATTTTGTCAATGTTTATCCACATAAGAAGAGACGAAAAAACTTAATGACTTAAATCTATGGTCAGCAAAACCTTTAAAAAAAATTATTATTCAAAATCCATCAAACCCAAAATGTGCATTAGAGAAGATAGGGAGCCAGCCTAATTTAACAATATGCTAAACAGGTAAAATATGTTATCTTGGAATTAAACTCATCAGCAGTGAAACATGCAGCTTCTACACTCTGCCTGGAAAAGACAAGAAATGCTCTGGCTCTCTTGTGAGAGCCATGGATTCAGCCGAGAGCAGGCAGGGATCCAAATGACCCGAATCTGCCACTTTCTACAACTAATTCAGATTAAATAACTCTTCCACTTTTCCTGAATACTAGATTGGCCTTACATATGAATAGAATTGATCATTGCCAATGAGATAGGATTTCACATAAATAATAAAAACAATAAAAATAACTAACATTTATTATGTGGCAGCATGGGGCTAAACGCTTCACAGGAATTATTTCTTTGAATCTTCATGATAATCCTATGAGATAGGTATTATTATCCCTATTTTATAGGCAAGGAAACTAAGGCTCAGACAGGGTAACCTTCATAAGATCTCATAGCTATTAAGTGATAGAACCAGGATTCAAATATAGGCATGTCTATTGAAAAGTTCAAGTTCTGAACCATATTCTCAGCTCTTTACTCATAAATTTTACCGTTAGAGAGCCATTTCTTTGGCACATGACACAATCTCTTATTAAATGCCAATCTCTTTTGAAGGGATTACATATTAAAGTATTACGGGTTGTCAGTCACCAACTCCAGTGTCAATGAGTTATTCAAATCCTTTATAACTTGATAATAATAAACTGGGAGGAAATGTTTCAAGGAAACAAAGGGGTGAATGGGTATGGGAAGTCTCAAGGAGGGCAACGAGAGGCTCGGAGACTATACAAGAAGACTATAACCAGGGTCCCTATGCCTGCTGACAAGCCTGCCCGAAGAGACAGATTTAGAGCAAACTCACTTCTATCCTTCTACCTGTAAAAGGCGTTCACACCCACACAGGACCGACCCTACTCATTGACCATTCTTTTGTAACTGTAATTAAGTTTATCGATCCTTCTAGGAGACAGTAGTAGTACACATTCCCCCATAGACCCCACATGCATTCACCTACTTCTTTGGGTCTTACACTCCCTATTGATCCAGTCTTCTTTATTCTGTTTATATCTAGTAACCTTTGATGAACAAGAAACCCATTTACAAATTAAAAGGATAGAGAGGAATAGAAACTAACATGAACTGAGGATTTGTTATTCACCAGGCACCATGAGGAATTCACATACAAGACCTCATTAAATATTCACAGCAGCCCACCCAGGAAGTTGTATTACTTTCATTTTACATAAGAGGAAATCCATATCCAGAGCCTATCCACAGTCTCACAAGAAGAGTCTCACAAGTCTCACAATAAGAGACCAAACCGCGATTCTAGCACAGACCTTCCAGACTCTAGCCTTCATTTTTTAGCCATTGCAAGATGAAGTAAATTAACTACAAAACAAATGTCTTAGAAATGAACCTCTTATTAAGATTAAAAAAATGTTCAAAGTGGACCAGAACGGGAGATGATATCTCATGCATCTTAGCAGTCAGGACATGAAAGAAAATTGGATTGGCTTAGGGGGCTGGGGGAAGTAGTGAAAGCGATGGTAATCAGTCAACCAAATGCCTTGACTCATTTTGTGTGGTTGTAAATGGGACACGATAGTCATGATCAACAGAAAGATGGCCTGGATTTTGAATCCTTAAATCCTTACCTTAGAGGTGGACATGTACAGGTAACATTCTAAATAAAGACACATTTCTTATTACAAGGTTGGTTTGTGGTCTCAAAGCCCCATGTGGTCTCCTGGTGAGGTGAGATGGGACACTGAGAGCCCAGGTTTCCACTTGGCCTTCTAAGAACAGCCAAGCAGGAGACAGTCCTGGGCCTTCTCATTTCCCTGTTACAAATGAGACTCACTTGGCTCTATTTTGAGACTGAGAACTTTTAGCTTTGCATCATCCATTGGAGTTTTTGCTCCAGTCCTTAGCATTATTTCCTAAATGAAAGAAAGGATGCACAAGGAATGACTGTGGCCAAGTTGTGTGCTTGTCTCTTACCCGAGTGAATTTCTCTTGGCCTGAGGGAGAAAACTTTGAGCTCCTCTACAGGTACGTGTTTAATCATTTCCTATTCATCCCATTGGTGGAGGAATTCCCACCTAGAGTGATGGAAATGGCCAAACACATGACACCCAACACTATACAGAAGAGAGAGACAGCAATTTATTGGTCATATATACTCATAGCCTGGGAGAAAAGGAAACCATATACCCCACATGGCCACATGGGGGTTGTACTCGGGAACAAAGTGAACAACCATGGCCTGTGAGAGACAGGTTTTATGGTATCAAGAGGGTGAGGTGCCCTCTAATTTCCATGGGAGAATGTAATTGGCTTGTTTGAGTAGTTCCATGGACTGACAGAGAACTGAAGCCTGCTACTCAAGAACAAGCAGGCACCATGCCTTGTCCCCATGATAAAAAGGGTTGTTAGGCTAGAAGACCTCATCCAGAGTGGGGAGGACAACTTGTGGTTAGGCCATTTGAGGCTCTCCTGGTTTTACTCACATGTCAAGGCATACATAATATTGGGCCTTATACCACAGTAAGACATGTCATTAATGGAACAAACAAAAATAGAGAAAGAACTACACAAGTTTTGATTTGCATACGTCCTTCTACCTTCAATGTACATACTCTAGAAGTAGAGAAACATGCCCTTCCTTCCCCTTTTTATTTTCTTTCATGATGCCTTGGAAAATATTCTGTTCTTTTTTATGGAACAGCACAAAAACCAGACTCTTAGTGTTATTGGTTGAGGAAGTCACTTTTTATTTGAGAAGATGTTGCCCTCCAAATTTTTCAATTAATTTATCAAATATTTATAGCAACTCTAAAGAGCGAAATTTTTATAGATGTATCAGTTAGAGTTCTTTGGCTGCAGGCAACAGAAACTGTCTTTATCAAAATAGGACTTTATTGGACTGGATTTGAGTAGCTCAAGGAAAAAAAAAAAGCTTAAATAATCCAGACTCAGAAAGGACAATAATCGGAGACACCCTGGGAATCTTGGCAGCACAAAAAATTGGCTACTCTGCTTAGGGCAGCGTTAGCTCTAATCCTTCAATGACTGGCTTAACATTCAAATTCCGGAAAGCATATGACACAACTTAAGTCTTGGCCAAGGGAAGGAGGACATATTGATTGAAAATATCACCAAATCTGCAACAGGTGAGGGATGGTTTCGCAAAGGAAAATCAAATGACTATTTACCCAAATAAAGGGGGAAGGGCTCTGGGGAGGCAGAAATAAAAGGAAACAAGTGTTCGTTTCTAGAGCTATTTCGTTACTTTATATAAATTAGAAAATCAATGATTATTAAACAAAATAGATAAATCCAATTTTAACCCACTCATTTGTAGTGCTTTCTACCGTGTGTATTTCTATTTGTATATACATTTTCTCATGTCATTAAAATGAAGCATTTTTAGCGCTCCAATATGCTGTTGTAGGGTGGATTTGTTATGGATTTAATCCTCAAACAGGGCAATCTGCCTTTAAGTCTTACCGCTTTTCCCAACCACAAGAATGGGTCTTTTTTCCTTTTTTCACAAAGAATAAGTAGGGGTATGGAATGAATCAGTGGAAACTCAATATGTTGGGTGATTTTAAAACTATTTAATGAAAGCATATTACATATACATTGCAGTGTTAGACTCATGGTCAGGAAAAAAATACATGCATACAACAAAAAGTACAACTTCCTATATCTAAGGAGTCTATAATGAATATATGCACACACAATTAAATGAAAGTTCAAATAACAAATATATAACACAAATGTCAACAGAAACTTCACATTCCTTTTCCTCCCAAAGTTTCCTGAAGAATCACAGAAGCTTCCATATTCAAGGTCACTTTTGAATCTTAGTATTTGCCACCCCTGAAATCTTATTTTCACTTTTATTTCTGCCACACAATTGCTGCCTTTTCTCTGCTTTGTACCAAACCAGCAATATTTCCCTTAAAAAAAAAAAAAGACATGTTTGAGTATATCAAACTTTGGAGAAAAGAAGGAAACTCACATCACAGAAGAGTTAACGGATTAAAAAAATATTCTGTTTTTATATTTTTAAAAGTAACTTTAGCTATTTCCAGCAATTTAGGCCCCAGCATCTTGTTATGTGTTTTAGCACTCTCCTTTTCTCATTCCTCGCCAGTAATTTGTCTCATGTTATTATGCAAAGCTCTTCTTAAATCAGCCCCAGGCCTCCCCTGGCACATCCAAGGACTCTCTAGCTGTTAGACAATGGGTCATCTACTTTCTCACTAGTCTCTACAAGAGAACTGGACAAGTATAAATATTTTCCCCCAGGAATATTAATCTTGACACCAATCATTAAGTATTAAGAATGGGAGCAGAAATGACTAAACTTAGCATGGATTTTAAATAACATTGTTTTCTCTCTGTTACAATTTCCCTGTGCTGGCCTATATGGGAGGGAAGATTGTTGGCCCAAGTGGTAAGGAAGGGGTTTTTGCCGGGAAGCACTACCATTTGAATTCCTAAGTATGACTTCAAAATTTTAGGGATGAAGTTTAGACTGTAAACTTCAAATAAGTTTTTCTAACTGAAAGATATATTTTTCTCTTCCAAATCCCATTAAAATGTCATAAGTAATATCAAAAGAACAGACCCACTGCAGTACTGAAAAACAGAGAGGGGTAACTTCAGGCAAACAAAGAATTCCTGGAAGATATAAAGCAAATGGAAATCCCCACAAAGTTGAAGAACTTGGAAGCCCCAGGTAGTTGAAAGAAGAGGAGTGCTCTTCCTTAGAAAAACGAGAGGAACAAAATGCAGAAATAAAATTTTTAAATAAAGGAAAGAAGGAAAGGAGAAAGGATGAAAGAAAGGAAAGAAGAAAGTTTTCCAGAAGAATCTTGGAATCCTAAGATCAAGGACAATGGGAATTAAAAGAAGGAGCTGGCCATGGGGTGGTAGGCTGGGTGAATAACTAAAGGCCTACAGAACAGCTGCACCAGTCCCCTGCTTTCAGAATTGCAGGCTGTTATTTGCCACAGGATACAGTCTTTTATTGACCAAATAAATGAAAAATCTGATAAAGAGTATTCCCAGGGTGGTTGTTGGGAGCAGAAAAACAGGGAGCTCCCTAGGTTATATACAATCACGATTTTTTTTCCCCAATGGAAAAACAACAAGCAATGTATGTATCATTCCCTCTGCTTCCCTTATCAATTGCCAAAAGAAACATTGATATATTCAGAAGTTGTCACTGACAGAGAAGCACGGATTTTGACTAGGGCTGAAGAAATGTATTCCAGCTGACAATCCAGGTCAATGCAGACCATTAATAAATATGAATATACAGCCAACAACCAATTATTTAGAAAAAAATGAATAACATGCAAGAGAGGTACCAAACTCACAGAATAGAATTCCAGAAAAAACAGAGTTAATAGAAGAAACAAAAGAGAGTCAAGAGCATGTCACATCCAAAAGAAGAACAGCTGGCTCTGAAAAATAATCTATCAGAACCTTTGGAAATTAAAAATATGACCACCAAAATAAACAACAGATGGCCCAAATAACAGAATTTACACAGCAGAAGATAAACAGTGAATTAAAATTTCTAAGGAAATGCCCAGAATGCAGTAAAAAATAATGAGATGAAAATAGGTGCCAAATTAAGAAACAAGAAGGACAATTACAGAAGATCCAACATTCATATAATTGGAGTTCCAGGAGGAGAGAAAATCAAAAGAAATTAATCAAATAAATAATTATGTAAGTGCATAAAAAAATGCTTAACATCACTAATTGTTAGGGAAATGCAAATCAAAAGCACAATGAGATACCACTTCATACCAACTGGGATGGCTATTAGCGAAATACCAAAAAATAATAAATGTTGGCTAGAATGTAGAGAAATTGGAACTCTTATGCATTGTTAGTGAAACTGTAAATGGTGCAGCTGCTGTGGAAAACAATATGGTGGCTCCTCAAAATAATTAAACATAGAATTAGCAGATGATCCAGGGATTCCCCTTTTAGGTATATATCCAAAAGAATTGAAAACAAGGACTCCAACAGATATTTGTACACTGATATTCACATAAGCATTATTCACAACAGTCAAAAGGTGGAAATAACTCAAATGTCCATCAATGGATGAATGGATAAACAAAATACAATAGATCCATACAATGGAATATTAGCCTTAAAAAGGAAGAAAATTCTGACATATGATACAACATGGAAAAACCTTGAAAACACTATGCTTAAATGAAATAAGCCATCCACAAAAGGGCAAATGTTGTATAATTTCACTTATATAAGATATTTAGTGTAGTAAAACTTGCAGAGACAGAAAGTAAAATAGTGGTTACCAGTGGTTGGAGAAAAGGGGAAGTGTGAAGTTACTGCTGAATGGTTATAGAGTTTTAGTTTGAGATGATGAAAAATTTCTGGAGATGAATGGTGGTGATGGTTATACCGCAATGTGAATGTACTTTATGCCACTGGATTGTACACTTTAAAATAGTTAAGTATGTTACGTATATTTCAACACAATACAAAAAGCAAAACAAATATTACATATTGCTTTTGCATTTAAATAAATAAATTTGACATTAAAAAATTTCACTGAACTAAAACGTCTTCCAGTTGAAAGAATGCATTGAGTGCCGAGTGGGAATAATTTTAAAAGAAACAAACTTAGACACATCATGATGAATTTTCTGAACTTTAAGATTAAAGAGAAAAACCTAAAAACCACAAGAGAGAAAAAAGTAGACTATCTACCAAACAGCAGGAATCTTATTGGTATCTTATTTACAGCACAAGATACTAGAAAACAATGAAATGATGCCTTCAAAGTTCTGAAGGGAATTATTTTGAGCCCAGAATTCTTTCTTCAGCAAAACTGTCATTCACATCTGTGTGGAGGGAAGGCAAGTGTGGACATGCAAGGTCTCAGTTTACCATTTCTGAATTCTTCCTAGAATAATTTTTGGAAGATATAATAGGGCAAACTGATTTAAAAAAAAGAAGTATAATTCAAGGAAAAAATAGATACTAACAAGAGTTTTAATTAAAAACTGAGTAATTGTTGGTAATATGACTGTAAAACACACAACAATTTTTAAGAAAAGGTAATATAAAATAAAACATAATAATTAGAATTTAAAATTCAGAGTAATTTCAACAAAACCTGGGAAAGGGAAATGGGATAGAAAAGTTAAGTGAAAAGATTTGCCTTGTTTTGAGGGGAATGGGATTTTAGATACAGATTAAATATCAATTTCAAGGGAAAAATATAAGTTTAAATACAGTTATTGAAAACCTGAGACTACTGGGACAACAAAAATAAGATTTCGAACTTCAAATATCATAACAGAGAAAAAGAAAACCTTGTCAGCAAAAGTGAAAAACAAGGACCCAAAACAACACACACAAGAAAACAAGCAAAACCAAAGAAAGACAGGAAAGCCTTACAAATACAAAACACAATAAAGAAGGCAGGGATGAGATTAATGGTTGATTTATCAAACACATGCAGAACATCCATGTACTAGGGACTGTTCTAAGTGCTTTACAAGCACTAACTCATTTGATCAAACGTAATTATCTCAATAAATATGAATAGGTTAAATTCCTCAATTAAAAGAGATTCTTATGTCTTAAATTGTGTTAAAGCAAGGCAGTGGGGGAGAGAGAGAAAGTACAACAGTGAAAGTAAAAGTGGGAGAGAAAAAAATAACTTAAAACCAAACTACTTAAATTTTTTAAAACAAAGAGCTAGGGAAATTACACCAAAACAAAACACAACAAACAAATAAACAAAGCAGGGATGGAGATATTATTCGTGAACAAAATTCAGGTTCAAACATATTAAATGGAAGAAAAAGAATTCTTTTATAATTATAAAAGCTATAAACCATAAAAAGCTTTAAGAGTAGTGACTTATGAGCCTTAGAATAATATTAAACGTATTACTCCAAAGCTATTAAGAAGACGAGGATTTTAACTGATTCAGAAGGTTGAAAAGGGAGAAATTTTATATAAAAAGAAATTACCCAATCAATGGTAATAACTGGGCAATAGCAAGGCCACCTCAAAGGAGTTTGAGGAAGAAATAAGATGAGAAATGTGGGGCAGGTAGAATTCCAGGTCAAGAAATCCAGATTTTACCTTCCATAAAAGGTGAGGCACAAAAGAGAGAAGGGATCAAAGGTGTTCTTTAGGAAGATGAATCAGGCAGCCCTGCGAAGGACTGGCTGGAGAACAAATGGAATCCTGGCAAAACAGGCCAAAGTTTATACTATTAGTAAGTCAGTAGTACATTTTCATATTATCCTTATGTTCTTAAACTATCACAAAGAAGTGTTTGGAAATTGAATTCAATGATGTATATAAAATCATTCTGAAAATGGAAGTGCTATCAATATGTAATATTAATATTAATTATTCTCATTCATTCTATAGTATTATACTTAAATACTTAGAATCTCTAAATTATGATCAAGGTAAATTGGTATCCATAATCCTTATCCTGTAGGTAACTGGAAGCTTTGAAGAATTTGATCAAAGTGAATTCTTTCACCAAGAATCCAAGAAAAGCCAGAGGATGAGCAATGACAGAGGCTGTCCAAGCATATCTGCTTTTCCTCTCCTTTCTTTGCGTGGTGTCCCACTCTAGAATATGCAGAGTTAAGGTATGGGAACTCTGAAAATGTTCTACTAAACCAGGAGGACATTTTCTCCTGTGCGAGAAGATTTCTTTTTAGGATATTAAATCAGTTTTTTAAATTTAAGAAAATTATTGATACCTACATTTTTAAGGAAAGCTAATTCTTGACTGTGTAGTGCTTAGGATATGCACAGAAGCAGGCCATGGAGAATGGATTGCCTGGTTTTAGGAACCGTTGTCAGAGATGCAGGCCCACCAATCACCTGCATCAGTGGAGATAATCCCAACAGAAGACCATTCAAAAACACCTTGCTCTTTAGTTTGGGAACACAATCAATTACTTTCTTTCCTTGCAGCCAGGACTTTCTGATTGCACATTCCCTAGGTTAACATTCAAAGTCATTTCCTATCCTTGACCACACACTAATTTATAATGGGAGAAATGGCCCAGGTCTGCTAGTTGGCAATGGTGCATCAGCCTGGGGTTAGCCATTAGCCACAGGTAATTACAAATGGGTAATTTACAGCCAGATAACTGAGAATTCTTAAAAACATAATTTTTTGTTAGGAGCCAACTCTAAATTTTCTGTGTGTGTGTGTGTGTGTGTGTGTGTGTGTGTATGAAATCAAGAAGGATTTTATGATAATTTTATGGTAATCCTTTAGCACTGAGAGGGAATTAGTAAGGTCTTGCTTTTAGGAATTAAAGTAACTCTCTTTAGCCACTTTCTAACTTTAAAATGTGAGGATTTTTATTTTTAAAGGAAAAAGTTTAATGCTGATCTTTAAATAAATGATTTTAATGTCACATACCAGAAAGAGGACATATATATTCAAAATGAGGCATCATTTCTCAACTGGTTTCATCAAGAATTACCATTTTCAGGATTTTTATCAAAGCCTTACACTTTAGCAATGGCAAAAAATAAACGCAGATAATTATCTTTCTGGCTTCATCGAACACCATTGTGAAGTACTGAGAGCACCTACTAAAATAGATATAATTATTACTAAAGGCTATGAGCTATTTTTGTATTTTAACGTAACATCTATAAAATATAATAATTTAGAAGGAATTATAATTAAAGTGTATGTACAGTAACATTTTCTTGACAGGTGGAAATAAGTGCGTAGTCTATTCTTTGGTGAATCTGTTCCAAATCCCAAGGCTAAGGATCAGCTAGCTATTGATGCTTGGTAATAGTACTGGAGAAATTAAATAAGTACCAGCTTGTCAAAACCTTATATTGGAGATGACTGTCATTCTACCCACCTACCTATCATTTTCTTGCTGCCCACTCCTGCTTCTTAGAGAGGATGTCTGGCCATGACGAGAAGGGACACTGGAACAATGAATGTATCCTTGCTTATTGGACAGTGTGAACTGATTGGACTAAGGTGGAAATCTCACCAAACTGGAGGCCATCACATTCTCTCTCTTGGTTTTAGATGTGCAAACTACAGTGCCATTTGTAATCAGAAATGGGAGCCACTGTTTTAGGGACATTTGTAATGAGATATTTTTCCAAAGAAGAAGCATGAGATAGGTACAGCACAGACAGGGGCCACGGGACCAGAGAGAAAGAGAGTGAGTGAAAAAAAGAGAATTTTATTGATAAGTTTTTGGTTTCATAAAATGTGGCTATACTTTCTGAAACTGGGCACCTTGAAAAGCTTCCGTATCCTGACAATAAACTTCTCTTTAATGAGCTCAAGTTAAGTGGATTTCTTCTTGCAACCATGCGTAAGAGACTGTTCAACCACTATGTTAATTTTCATTACTCTTAAACATGGCAATAGCTTACATTTTCCTACCAGGATTTCAGATAGAAGCAAGCAAAGTTTCTCTTTGCAGTTACCTACTCTTTGCAGAAATGCAGTTACCTCACTATTGGTTTGGCTCTCAAATCAGTTTGGGGAAGCAGTGAGTGAACATTGTTTTCACAAGGCCCATAGTCAATCAAAAGTATGATTGACTTTTGAGTTTTTGAGTTTACTCAAAAGTATGACCACAGCACTAAGGGGACAGAAGTGGTCAAGACTTTTTAAATTATTTTCCTTTATCAAGTATGAGGATTATATGGAGCAATTTGATCTTTCATACATGGCTGTTGGAAAGGTTAAATAATACAATCACTTTAAAATATTACTTGACTTTTTCTATAAAGTTCACAATATACCTAACCTTATAAACTAGCGATTCCACTCTTAGATATTTACCCCAAAGAAATGAAAACATATCTCCCCAAAAAGATTTAAATAAGAATCTTTATTACAGTATTATTTATTATAGCATAAAATTCCAAACAACCAAATTGTCCATCAACAAAAAGATGGATAAACCAGTTATGGCATATTCACACATGGAATGGTACTTATGAATAATAATAAAAAAGGAGGAAACTACTGATACAGGCAACAATCTGAATGAATCTCTAAAGGACTTTGTTGAGTGAAAGAAGCTGCACCCTTAAACTACATACAGCATGTTCAATAACAGGCAAAATTAATATATGGAGTGAGAACTTGGAACACTGGTTGTCTGAGGGGAGAAGTTGTAGGCATTGAAGAGAATTTTCTAGAATAAGAATTTTCTAGGGTGATGGCAATGTTCTATAACTTGATTGGTATATTGGTCTACAAGTGCATACATATGTCAAAATTCATCCAACTGTACACTTGAGATCTGTGCACTTTCCTGTGAGGGGAGAATAAAGATATTATTTGACAAAAGATATATATAAGCAGGCAAAAAACTGTCACTAAAACAGAGTCAGTAAAACTGGAGGACAGAGGTGTGGGACATTCAGAGAAAATATTCTCTGGGTTATTGTTCAACTCCAGGGTTTCTGACACATCTGCTTTGCCTGGAGGCCTCTGGTAATAGATACTTCCCATGAAATTCAAGCACACTTGAGATTTCTTGTTTATCGACCATAATAGTTTGCGGGGCAGAACATGCAGTAAAGTGGAGTCTACTCTTAGGGGTGCAGTCCCCAGCTCCCAATGGAGAGTTCAACCCCCAGCTCTGCCAGTATTTATGAGACCCTAGACAAGTTAGTTCTCCTCTCAGCTGTAAAATGGTGATGGTGATGATAGCACCCATTTAGTGGACCCCTATGAGGAATAAACGCATGCAAGGCTCTTAAAAAGTGCTTTGCCTGTGAGAAGAGCTTGATACATGTTAGAATCTTATGGTTCTATTTTAGAAAAGGACAAAAGAACTCTATAGTGGATTCTTATGCATGGACTCACTATTGTGTAAGTTTTAACATATCCAAGTAGAAAAAGAGATAGAGACCTTTGACAACTTAAATCTGCCCATGTATTTCTCTGAAAATATTATTGGCACTTTTGTGGAAATCCAGCGGTAATGAGTACCATTCAGAAAAGATGCAGTTCTGAACTTGATACGGCTGTTGGCTGGGAATCAAGAGGCTGTGAATTCTAGTAAAGGTTTTCCTATGTTGCCTACCAAAGTTGGGTGCTAAAGGAGCTATTGAGGTTAAAAGCATTTCTTCCCACGCCAACGATTATGAAATGAACATTAACTGAGGCTGTTACTGTGTCTGCTTGTTTTCTCCAAATTATATAAACTATAACTGGTCAGAATATAGTGGACGATTGAATAGCGCATTTGCTCTTATTGATTCACCCCTCATTTGGTCAGACTATGAACATCTTCATTTCGCTTCAGATTTTACCAATGGTATCTGTGAATTAGACCTCAAAATGACTGCGTCACTACAAACCAGATTAACTTAGCCAGCTTATATTACAGGCAATAGTCTGTCTTTGTTCTGAGATAAATATACTGTTCTAAAAATCTGATGTAGCCCTCTTAAAAAAAAAAATTGATGAATTCCCTAGTACTGTACAGGAATCCCGAGGCATTACTTACTGAAATGGATGCAGCCGTGTAATGTATCTTATTGAATCAGAAATAGTTCCCGGATGATTATTGGATGCATAAATCCAATCAGAGTTATCACCTATTGAACTGAAAACATTAAACTTCCAAACCCAAATGGATCACCTGGCAAATCATAAATACTGCCATGGCATCTACGTGGCGGTACTCTTATGTCATGAGTCTGAGCTCGGGAGAAACGTTACCTCTTTCAGGGGACCAGGAGTCAGGCAGTTTTGTTCTCCTAGAGCTGACTCCAGGTAATCAGGTTTAGGAAGGCAAAGTGCCCTTCACATCTGCAAAGGCACCCTTCCAAGTGATACATGCCAAAGAGTCCTCTTCAGTCTCCCTGTCCTTTCTCCCCTGGAGACAGTGACCTCCAGAGCTATAGACAAAGCAGGTTTTCTGCTGCATTTAAAACAAACAAACAACACAGGAAGGTGACCTAATGTGATCAGGAGTATATTAGGCTGTTCTCACTGATCATGAGAATGTAAATTTGAACTCTCATTAATATGCTGTTGCTGCTTTCCTCCTGAGAGAAAGTTGAATTTGGGGTTAGCAGGAGAAAGCAGGGGCCATTCCAGGGTGAAGCAAAGTGGGTTTTTCAATTTTTAATTTTACAGTGGCTTGTCAAATCCTCTCTTATCCCTCTCCTCTCTATGCCCCATTATGTCCTTCTTTGTCCTGTTTGTACATGTAGACGTCGACTAATAACCAAACAGGTTACCTATTTCTAGACACTTCTACTTTCAAATATGTTATGCTGTTTTCCTCAGAAGCATACTTATACCAGTCAGATTTCCTACTTTTCAATGTGGAAACCAAGGTTGCCAGTATGTCCATGATGAAAACACTGCCTTGTTTTGTCCAGGCTGTCTGTCTTTATTTCTCTATCATTAAGTGTGGCAGACATTTTGTTCCATTGGTATTCTCTGCCATAGTCTGTATAATAGTTAATATTCTTTTGGTTGCAAGTGAGAGAAACAGTCTCTAGCTAAGTTAAGTTTTTTGTGTTTTTTTTTTAAGGTAATTTATTGAAAGGATGCTGAGGCAGATCCCAAAATCCAAGGAAGAAGTAAATAACGAAGCCTGATGGCTGAAACCTCAGCGGCAGGAATCTGCTGAATTTCTCTCTAGAGCGCTGCCACCGATGTGAGTCAGCTCCAGGTGATCTCATCTCTGCGTGTGTCCATTCAAAGTCCTAAACTGGAGATTCTAGAGAGAATCTGATTTGCTTAGCTGAGGTCAAGTGTCCACGCCTGATAAGCATTTCTCCAATACTCTACCATCATACTTCCAACACTGGCTGGGAGTATTGTCTCTTTCTCCCAAAAGGATAGTACATTCTTGAAGCCCAAATATTTCTACGGCTTTAAAAACATTGCCTGGCTCACCTTGACATGGCATAGAGAGTGCCAAATTAGCAATGGATAACAATATACCTACTAAGTATAAAAAACCAAGTTTTGAAAAAGAAAGGTTCTATAGCCAAGTAATATAGACCCACCTCCCATAAACATAATTTAGGATAGAAGAAAGAAGTTCTCTTCTAAGATGCCAGCAAGTTAGTTTATGGCTCCTATCAGTCTTGCAGAGATGGAAAAGGAAGATGTCAAGAAAAGTGAAATAGCTTATTTACTATCTACAAAACATTAACAGCTTTGCTAGGCCTTGGCAAGTCTAGAAGTAGAACAGAGTGATATGTTCCAGTTGGACCCACCCTGATGAAAAAGGGTTAGGTGAACAGATTGACCAACTTCTTTCTGTTGTGGGGGGAAATAAATCGCCATCCATCATGATCGAATCTGGCCAGTCTAAGGAAGGGGTGTGTGGGAATCTAGATTGCTTCAGGTTCACTCACACAAATTGAGACAAACAAGTGATTCTGGAACTGAAAAACAACCAAATTTCTACTTCTTGTCTAAATTAGGGATATCACAAACCATCAGTCTCTTCTGAGGATTTACTCAAATTTTCCTTTTCTGAGTAGGAGATACCAAAAGACTGTAACTTGGTGATGGTTTGCATCAGCAGAGTGAATGTGGCCAAAATGTGGATCAAACACAGGAAACAGGAGGTGGCCAGGATGGCAGGCAAGCCAGTTTCAGAGCCAGAGTTGCCTCGTCCAGGCATCAGACTGGCTCATCCTCTTTCGGAACACTGTAAGAGACAAGCACCTGGCTGGGAACCACAGTTCCTCCTGGCCTGGGGAAGAGCTGCATCAACCCCCAAAACCAAGCCTGAGTCTGGAAGAGTAGGCCAAGGAACTGAGAGCAAGACAGTTGCTTCCATACACCTAGAACCCAAGGCCATTCACTGAAATATCTAAAGAGCACATAAAGACATGAGTAAATTCTGAAACATTATGAAATAAAAATTAATAAGACAATATCTTCCTAAACTATAAAAAAAAGAAAATTGTATTGTTTAGTACTGTGCTAAGAAACCTATCAGAGTCTTTTCTAGATTCGAAGCATTTCCAATGTTAAATCTATCTTGCTGTTTATCTGTGACCCCAGGTATGTGTTCACAGACTGGGTAGCCTCTCTCATATTTAAACTGTGCCGCCTAGGTCTCTGAGAGATATTCTAACCTGTTACGTTTTTATTAGGGCAGTGCCTCTAAATGTTATCAGACCCAATGTCTCCTTTTGCAGAAAGTATTTTATAACACTTTCTTTCCTATCTTGAGATTAGAATCACAGATAATTTATCTTATCTTCACATGTAACTTTAAAAAAATCAATATAATGCCATAGCTATAATTTTAAGGAGAAATAAGAGGAAAGAAATTTATAATTAAATAATACATATTTCAGTTTGTAGAAGCTCAGACATGGCTGTATTAGAAGGCAGGGTGAAGAAGTCAGGTATTTGCACCTGTATGTAGAATTACTATGATTGCAACAGCTAAAAATACCAACCAGTATTGATAACATGTTGGCAACTCCAGTGCTCCAAGCAGTACTACTCTTAGCGATACAATTTTCTGAAGTGGCTAACCACTCTTATTAAATTCCCAACAAAGTAAAGTATAGTCTTTCGACTAGGAGAGTAGTTGCACTCATGGAAAATTCAGTGTATATTTAAACGTTATTCCAAGTAATCTGTTGTTATATAAAAACAGAATTAGGCTTTAGGCTTAGATAATTATAAACAGTTTTTCCACATGCACGGATGTTTCCTGGGACATTTAGAAGCCATATATATCATGCATCAATTATTCACTATACAAAATTGTCCTCTCTATTGCAAAAGGGACAGAATCCCTGACACCTAATGAAGGGCAATTGCACCCCTCAATCATGGGGCAACTAAAAATTCTTCTTCATATTTCCAAATAGCCCTTAGGGGATGGTATCTCTGAGAACCATTGTATTAGGGCATATTAATATGAAACACCGTTTAAAATATAAGGATCAATTAATTAGCTCTTTTGCGGTATCTTCATACTTTCAATGACTAAAAATTTCAAGAATACAAAACTGGAATCTGGGGGCAGGGAGACAGGGGACAGCTTGAGAGTCCCTCAAATAATTTGTTGACAGTGAATAAGAATGTTATAAAAATTAGACATGTGATCTAGAAAACTAATAACTATGTTATTGAAAACTAAAACCATGTATCCACCTATACACGCCAAGCCTGAAGGTTTTAGTGAAAACACCAGGATGGAAAGTGTTCACCTATTTTAGGTTGTCTCGTCCACCTGAGAGATCACTAACATGGCATTGGATTCTAATCTGTCTTGAGCTTCTGGCCTTGTAGAATACTTTGCATCTGTAGGTTAATAGTAAAACCTTTAATATTAACTACGTGTGACTTTTGTATGATCTACGTGTTAAGCCTCTTCAGGACAAGGATCTTTTCTAAATGTATCTTGTTTCCTCACAAAAACTGGTAGAAGATGACGGATTGGTGAGTACTTCCAGGGAGAAGGCAGAACAATGGATGGAAAAAACCACTCTCAGGGAGAAGAACCAGGCCCTAACCAAGAACATTTGTTGTCTCCAGAGAAGGGGGACCAGGCAGAATGTGGCCAGCTGGACTTCAGAATCACTCTTACCGGTGACTGCTCTATACCTCTCATTCTTCCCCTTTATAAATTAGAGTGCTTGATGTATCCTTTCCCTGTCTCACTATAGGGTGTGTGTGAGTAGAGGACGGGGATGGAGATAATTGTATTTTTAGTTCATAAGTCTTCAGATCAAGAAGAGATGCACTGGAGGAGATTATAGGAAGCATCTCATCTGCATTTGGATAATGAAATCCTGGACTTCAAGTTTGATATCATAAAGACATGAGACTTTTGGGGGCCAGTGAAGAAGGCAGTAGATTTGGAAAAAAAAAAAAAAAAAGCCACAATTTCCTTGAATTCCTACCGTTAACACTTGGTCCTGTGACCTGTTTTTGCTAATGGGATATTAGCAAACGAGATGCAAAGAGAAGCTTGAAATGTGCTTGCACATTGGGGTTCAGAATTGTTGCTTGGAAACCATGTAAGCAAGCTTGAACTCGCCTCCTAAGGGGTGAGAGGATGTGGACATAGGCTGCAGTCACCCAGCCCACCCACAGGCTGAGTGCAAACACACAAGTAAGCCTGGGGAAGACCAGCAGAATTGTCCATGGGAGTCCAGCCCAAATGGCCAACTTCCAGCATTGGAGCTAATCAATGATTGTTGATTGAATCCACTAAGTTTGGGGGGTGGTTTGTGACATAGCCCAGCTTAACTGATACATTCACTCCATGGCATCTAGTGACAGGTACCTCAGCACCATGAGTGCCCCTGTGAAAGCTCCTGGTCAGCACCGCAGGAGATTTTATTATCTGGCTCACTGGAGACATCAAAGATACCAGCTTATCCAAGGGAACCCTGGACACTCCGGTTACTGACTTTTTTTATATATCCAACTGTCACACATGAAGTTTGCAGTCTTTCTATGTTATCAGAGCCTGAAACTTGCCTGAAAAAAAGAAACTTCATGGTCCACTAAACCTACCTGACATTTTTAGGCAGTTTCTCTAACTTTAATTTTACCTTTGGCTTATGAAACCTTATCCAATGGATCAGTCGTGCTCCCTAAAAGTTCTGAGGTTTTATCACCTTACCTGTTGTTGGTTGACCCCTGTGAATTTCTCCCCATTATGCCATCTTACTACAAGGTCTGAGTGGTTAAATATCATTAACCAAATAGAACTAAAGTCTCACAAATAGACATGCCAACCATTGACCAAATATAGTTCACAGGCTCTTTCAGAAAAGAAATGCTGGTTTCCTTTTGGCATTTCTGTTTCTGAAGTAAATTGGGACAGTGTGAAGTGAAAAGGGTGCTAAACTCAGATTTAAAAGGCTTGGCTTCCTGTCTAGACCCTTCCCTCTATTTGCTGTGAGATCTTGGAGTTAATTAATCTCACTAAAGCCTCGGTTTTCCCACCAGCTAATGGGAATAATGAAACCTGCCCTGCCTACCCTCTCGGGGAACAAGGCAATGCTTTTGAAGGGATTCTGAAAACTGTAAGATGGTCTACACACATCAGCATTATCAGGTGCTTTAACATCTCTCCTCTAAAGATAAAATCTCACCTATACACAGTAATATGTCAGTGAAGTAGAAACTGCAGTGCTTACTAAGGAGAGGAGCAAACAAGGTGAAGCACCACTGACGCAGAGCCCTTCATGTCTTGTGCTCGGCCTGCTGGGAAGATGGGACTTGGGCCCTCCCCAGGGCCCATCGCCACCTTCTGTTCAGAGCTTCCCTCTCACCTCTCACCATGCTGTGGGAGTCTTCCTAGCGTGTAGTGCATTGATCCGTTAGATTAGATCATTCGATCATTAGATCATTTCTATGCCTGCAGGATGCATTTCTACCAAATGCATTTACAATCCTTTTATACATACCTCCCAACATTTGTAGGGCCTGGGGCAAGAGGACAAATGGAAATCCATGTACCCTTTGTATAAATATGTTTAAAGTATCAAGGAAGCTAATGATGTGGTTAAGTAAAATGTATTATCTCTTCACTTCTTGACAAATATGCTTTCACAAACTATGGCAAACCATAAGCAAGTTTGAGGAACAGAGGAGATGGGCTTGTTCTTATAGGGAAAATAGAGGAAGTGGGGTGAGGGGGCTGTTTCTGAAGAGTTCACAGTTGTTGTGGCTCCTCATTGGCCGAGTGTGACAGTTCCCCATTGGCTGGGCTGTAACCAGGAGCCCAAACCGGAAGGCAACCAGCGGAACAAGGTTCAGGTGATTATCACGGTGTTTTGCCAGCGAGGACAAATTCTTCCTTCCTCCTGCTGTGGTGTGTCCACCTGTTCGGGGTCTGTGCACAGTGTGCGAGAGCTCTCCCTTCAGCGTTTCCGACTCCATTTTAAATGAGATTTGCTTTAGTTACTTTCAGCAACATTGACCTTGAAGGCTAGTTTCAAGTTTGTAATTCTTCCGACTTCTCAGAGGTCCTCCCCAGGACATGGTGGCCCCAGGCCCACGCTTTCTCTTCTGTTCTGATCTATGAGGGGTCACAAGATCACACATGTGGACACCTTGGTCCCATGTCCACGCTTCCTCCACACTTCTCACAAATGTTGTCAGCCTTTTCGGCCACTGATCAGATTGAGCAATGCACTGGGAGAGTGCAGTCCACACTGAGATGGACAGATGTAGGTAAAGGTTTGCAGAGGCCATTTGGGCAGGGACTTCCGGGTCCTGGACACCTGGAGTGTGCTTTAGAAAGAGGAGGCATGGACTCCATATCCCCTTGGTTCTTCAGATGCCTCAGCCTTCAGTTATCAGAATCCCTGGGGCCAACTCCCTCCCTTCATCTTCAAAAGCAAGCCATGGCCAGAGAAGAGATTATATTGGCAACCAGGGGTGACAACAAAAGATGTTTTAAAATGAACATGACATGAATACCATCCAATCATTCAACCATTCTACTGGTAACAATAGACAGACAATGAGTAATTGCTCTGGCTGTAGCTCTGCCCGGAACTAGCATTGCTCTCTATCGGATAGTTATCCTCAGCTTCTCCCTCGCTCTGTGACACTGGCAAAGTCTATGCAACTGACGTTCTGCCTCAGTCGACTTGCTGGGACTGGACTCCTTCCCTGACCCACGCCCCCTCTCCCCCCGTGTCCATAACTGGGACCCTGACACCCTTCCCGTTCCTCCCAGCTCCTTTTCCCAGAGGCTGGATGCCTCGGTAAATAAGATTACCTAACTACAAAGCACCACTACCTCTCTGCCTGTGGTAAAACCTGCTGCCTGTATCCCCACTGCTCTTCGCCACCCACTCGCGTGGGTCCCATTGAAGTCATCTGCAGTTCTTCTTCCGCTTCATGTCCTGGGCCCCGGACAGCTGTTAAGCCAGCTATGCCGAGACAGACAAGATGCAAACGCAGAGCAATAGAAGCAAGCAGGGCCCTGTGCTTCTGGCCTTTGCCGTCCCTGATTCCAGCCTTGATGGGCCCTGGCTTCATCCTTTGCGATTAGAAGCTCCTTTGCATCCCACTCCTCCAACCCAGAATTTCTGGATCCAGTATCCCCTGCTTCAGTTTTGTTTCACCGCTGGTCGTCTCACCTGGTTTGCTCTCTCTAGCAGAAGCAGTCCCCTGACTTCATTTTGCCCTGTGCTCTAGCACTCCCTCCTGCTTACCCAGCTGGAGCATACAACTGGCCAACTCCCACCCCTAGATTACTTGGCATTCCTCATGCCTTCCCTGGGGCAACAAACCCTTATGTCCCAGGCAGTGTGACGGGGGTACCCAGGCCCCAGATGGAAGTACAAGTGGAGGTCCATTTACAGTATGTCTAAATATTTTAACGTTATACATTAAGCCAATGACTGCTAAATAAAACATGTTCTGTTCTCCTGCCTTGGCAAGTATATCTTCGTAGTGTCCTTGAAGTCCAGATTGAAATTTTAATTTATTGGGCTCCTCCGAGTTTTATGCCAGAACATAAGGGCAGGTGAGAATTAGGCCCCAATCCTTGGCCCCAACCTGCCACACAACCCCACTGTCTTTCTGACCTGGCTTTGCTCCAGGTGTGAGTGTGGGGAGGGGTCTTGCAAGGACATGTGTGGACATCTCAGCTCTCACATCCAAATTTCATCCATACTCCCTAAAAACATCTTCCTTTTTCCTGGTTGTATGACCAACCCGGAGAAGGTGACAGAGGCCCTGGAAGCAGCGTGAGGCTACCTAAACAGGGAACTCTGGGGTCCTGGGTACCCAGGTGGATGGGGTCTAAAAACAGAGATGTGGGCTTCAGGTGGGGATGTCTCCCTGGCCCATGGACTTCTTGCCCTGTGGGGACTGGCACAACTGGGAAGGGTGGGAATGGGGACCCCGAAAGCCTGACATCCAATGCAGGAGTTCCTCTCTCCCAAGTCTAGGGCTGTTTGGAGAGAGAGAATGAAGTTTGGCTTTAGATGTGTCACCGTGGAGGAGCTGGGGAGAATCCCATGTGGAGCTGTCCTGCAGAACTTTAGAAATGTGGGCGTAAAGTTTGATCAGAGACCTGCAGACAGTAGAAAACTGGAACGTCACTGAACTAAAGACGTGAAACTAAGTGGATTTCCCACACTAGCTGACAGATGGTAGAAAGTTGTTAAAGATAGCAGAGCTTTTTAATGCCCCTGAAGTCACTGCTCCTAACAATGCGAAGTGGGTTGCCTCTCCCACTCTTGGTAAGGCTATTTTAGTGAGGTATGTTGTTCTCCAGTGGCCATTAGGGGCATTTGAAGGTTACCTGAAATAGACTGGATTTGACTACACATGCCAAAACATATCAATGGCTTCTATAGTGGCAGTCCAGGCTGCAATCTTCATGCCACAATCTTTAGGGGCCCAGGGTCCTTCATTCTGTATTTCTGAATAATAGTTTCCACCTCATAGTTTAAGCTCAAGCTCCAGTCATCAGGGAAGAAGAGAAATGAAGTATACAAGGCTATTTAATATCCTATAAAACTATTTCTTAGAAGTCATACAGGGCCGTTCTTTTATCTCATTGTCTAGAACTTAGACACATGGCCACATCCACTGCAAGAGGCTAGAAATATAGAATTTATTCCAGTCAAGCAGGATCCCCTACTCCCTAAAAATTAGCAATTCTATTATTAAAAGAAGTAGTATATAATGGAAACTTAGGAACAATTAGCCGACTCTGTCACAAGTTGGAAGAGAAGAGATAACAGAAAGAGTCGCCTTAGCGACAGCCTCTTATCGCTTCTGATACAGTGAAAAGTCCTCCCGCAGGATCCCCACCTTTACATCCTGCAGCTTCTGCTGCTGTTTAGGAGGGTGTGGCAGAAGCCTCCCCAGCTCCCCGGCCCCATTTCTGTACAAATAAAGCCAGCAGCAAAAGGCTACTATCTAGATACTGGGTGAGAGTCACATCTTAATTCGTCCTTGCACTGCTCATCAAAGGCTGTTTCTCTCTTTGAATGAGCTGTAGCTGTAGCCGTTATTATGCCTGGAAAGGCTGTGAAGTTTCCACGCGTCAGCAGTTTTGCTAGTTGACTCTGCCTGATCAGATGTAGAGCAAATCATAAACTATTCAACATGTAAACACTGAGGATGTGCTCTGCATGGGTAAATCCCAGGAAGTTTGGTTGGTGTAATGGGTCTTGGCAGGGCTTGAGCCCAGTCTGTGAGGGGAGGGCGGGGCTAAATCCTATCAGCCCAGTGAGGCGGAGTTGGGGAGGGAGAAGGGGTTGAAATGGGGAGAGGGGGGAAAGTCAGGAGCGCGGGATCTGTTTTTCATAGATGAGTCTCCTTTATGAGAGTCCGTCCTCTTCCTTCCTCAAAGTCAAGGACTTCCTGGGAGCCCGTTCAAGAAAGTCTTCTAGACACTGTCACACAGCAGCCTCAGGAAGAAAAGATGGCAAAGCAAACCTCTTGAGCACAAGCAAAGCGGCCACTCGGGCTGGATCCGGGCCCTAACTTATCTCACCTAGTAACTCTTTCACCTGAACAACTCTCACTGATCTCCCCTTTCCACCAGTTATCACTCACTGAAGGCCCAGGATAGCACAGCACCATTCTGGCAAATGCATGGGGTTTGCAGCTAGGTAAATCCTGCTTACAACTCCAGATCTGCTGTTTACTAATGATGTAGTCTCAAACATAGGAACTTTCTGAGCCTCGGTTTGCCTACCTGTAAAATGGAGAGGAGGAGGAAATACCTCAGAGGATTTCTGTGAGGCTTAAGTTAGATAGCATACATTAAATTCTCGATCAGTTCTGGCCCACTCAACTACACAAGCTATAATTTCCTTCCATCTTCCCTTCTTCCCTACTGAAAACACTGAAGCACCTGGAAAAACCGGCCCGGGAAAATCTGCTGTTATCTAATATTCCTTGCCCATCCCCACTGCTCCCAGCACCAAATTCCTTCTCTGTTGCTATTCTTGACTCTCTGGTTGAGCCCTACCCTCATCCAATTCTTTTCTTACCAGCCACAAACTGTCCTTTCTCAGACAGCTGCTGGGCCCCCAGCAAGTTCTCCCCGCCGCAGAGAGATGTGTGGAGGCAGTCATTCATTTCTCCTATTACAAAATACGACTTGTTGGCTAAGCGATCCCTCAGCCCCGATGACCGGGGTCTGGCCAGGCCAGGGTGTCAGTAAGTCCACAGCTGTGGAAACATACAGTCCTGGTGGCTGAATGTCCCCTGATTCAAAGGGCCCTCTGAAATATCTCATAGTGATTAAAATCTTCTCCTGAATCAGAGCAGGATGTGAGACTAAATGAAGAGACCGAAACCCCCAAACCTTTCTTCTTGGCTGTTGCATCTGTTTGCAGTTCAAACCCCCTTATTTTCTCCTCATGAGCAGTGGCCTGAGGAGCGGTGCCACACTGGGTTCAGTTAACATTGGAGCCCTTAGGGCAGCAGAAATATAGAACTTGCTTCTGATCCTGACTCGCTTCCTGAGTAAGACAAACTTGGTGAGCCCTGCCTCTGCCTTATCTTCTTCCTTCTCCTGCCACAGTGCAAGGAGCCCCTTAAAGCTGGCCCTCTGCTTGGGCTTCAATCCCAGTCCTTTTTCTAGCTCCTTCAATTATCTCCTCTTTAGTATCAATGCTTCCCTCTGTCCTGGATCATTCCCAACACCATAGAAACATATTTTATCATCTCCCATTTAATAAACAAAACAAAACGGAGACCCTCCCCTCACCGCACGTCACCTTACAATCACTACCCCATGTCTCAGAAGCTCTTAGAAGGATTGTCAGTGCTCTGTCTCCACGTCCTCACTCCCGTTCCCTCCACAACACAGCCCAATCTGGCTTCCATCCCCTTCTCTCTGCCGACACTGTTGTTACCAAGACCTCCACTGATCTCCATGTTGACAATCTAGGCGCACGATTTTTGTCTTCATCTTATTTGACTTAGCATCAGCTTTCAGGGAAGTTGACCACTGTCCTTCTTTTAAACTTTTCCTTTCTTGATGTCCATAGCACGAACTATTTCCTAGTTTTCTTTCCTGCTCACTAATCACACTCTCTCTGGCTCCTTTGTTAGCACACCACCTTCTATCCAACCCTTAAATACTGGAGTTGCTTACTGATGAGCCCAGGGCCTTCTTTTCTTTCTTTATTTTATTATCATTTTTTTACACTCTATCTTCAAGGGCCAGACGTGCCTTATCCTTTCTCATGGGTTTAGGTTTCTTTAAATTCCATTCACGTGCTGATTACTCCTCAATTCATAAATACTCCTCAGACTTCTCTTTTGAAATCCAGACTCAACTTACTCCTAGAATTCTCCATTGGGTGTCTCAGAGGTATTTTCAAATGGCCAAAATGAAACTTTTGATTCCCTTAAAGTCCTCTTTCTTCCACAGCTTTACTCAACCAAAAAAGAAAAAAAAAAAAAAAACAAAGAAAGAACAATTCTACCAGTTAGTTGCTCAAGCCAGTGATTCCTGTTGAATGTAAGCTCCACAATTGAAGGGATCTTTGTCACTTTCATTGTTGATGTGTCCCAAACAACTAGAACAGTGGCTGACACATAGTAGGAACTCAGTATATATTTGTTGAATGAGTGATTTTCTTAATTTTTCTCATGGCCATCCAATCCATCAGCCAGTCTGAGTAATAAAACTTCCAAACCATGCTCCCCATTAGGCATACTTCTCCATCTCAGAGCCACCACTCTGATCATCTCACCTGGATGTATGAAATAGCCTTTCTTTTTGTCTTGCTGCTTCCACTATTGCTCCTTACCAATCTGTTCTCTTTACAGCATCAGATGATGTCACTCCTTTATTTAAAAATCCTTCAGGCTTCCCATCGGGCTTAAAAAGAAACATAAACTCCATTCTTTGGCCTACAAAGCTTTGAATGGCCATGTCTAACGCGTTGACCTCATTTCATAATCCTTTAAAACATTCTCATTAAGTTTTAGTCATCGGTCTTCCATGAATTCCTGGAAATGTCCAATCTCTTTCTACCTCAGAGCTTTTTCACTCACTGATCCTTTTGCCTAGAGTGTTCTTGTTTTGCTTTGTGGATGGTGGGTCTTTTCCTAGCTTAAATGTCATTTTTTCAAGAGACCTCATTGGCTACCCTACCTAAAATAACTCAGCTTGGTAGTTTTGACTACAATACTCCCATTATTAACATTGAATAGAAACTGTCATTGTTTGGACCATTCGTTTGGTTAAATGTTTTTCATCTCTACTCATCTTTTCCCTCACTCCTCCCACACTAATGTAAACTCCATGAAGACAGGGCTATGTCTGTCCTGCTCATGATCACATGTCACTGGGTCTAGCACATGGCATTTTCTCTATATTTGTTGAATAATGAATGAATGACTCAGATGTGTTTCACCTGTCAAGTTATGTGTGCCTTCTGGAGATACCTGGTCCTACCTCACAATCATTTGAATGTTAAGTTACTCAGCTATCAGCCGAGGTACCCATTCTTTCAGATTTGCATATAGTTGAGAAGAATTCCCTTTCCTGCAGAAGTCCAATGCTTTCCTCAGAGTGTTTGTGAATTCCTAGTGTCTTAGGTTCTCAAGAGAGCTTCTGGTTTTAATTTGCTGCTCCTGCAGATTCTTTATCTCATTCACATCTCTTCTCATGCAGCTGTTCTTAACTTTCTGCTCCAACGTGACCCAGATGAGAAATTGGGCTAGATCTTTCTCATTGGCCCCAAGAATCACTCAACCAGGCATTTGAGAATGGAGCAGACTTTCTTGCATTGTTAGAGCCTTGGTTGGAATGGAGAAGAGGCCGCCAGGGAAGCAACAGTGTTTACAGCACTAGGAAACAAACAGCTTTAAATTTCAATATTAAACATTCCTGTCCTTGCAAGTCCTTTAGTCACCACCACCAGCACCCTACCACGAGTGCTTTTTCACAGTTGACATTTCTTGGGCCCTCTTCTTCCCTTTGCTCTTGCCCTCATTTCTGTTGGAGAGCAGCTGAGTGCTCTCTTCCTGGACATTCCAACCTGAGGGGTATTGAGAGGGGCCAAATGGGAGGATAATTTTTTATCTTTTATCTTTCAAATAAACAGAGGACACTCTACTCCCAGAAAAATCGTCCAGTCCCTTAGAAATAGAGTGACTTCAGATTGTTGAAGTTTTAAAAAGCACTTTTTAATTCCACTTTACCTATATACTCTGTGTACCAATTAGGAGCAGTATATTTCCATATTTGCCTACATTAATAGTGCTATAGAGAGAGAGAAATAGAGAGAGAGGTATCCAGGGCAATAGTTTTGGTGGTTTTCCAAAGAACTCATTTGGAAGTAGAGTATGGAACACCAATGGAAATGGTCTGACTTGATTTCCAAAGAACAACTTTGAGCACATAGGAAACCTTACACATCTCAGAAGCAATAAAGAAAATAATAAAAGGACTATGTTCCTCTGGAGAAAGAGATTGAAACCATTTTCTCTAGATGAAAACATTTGGAAAGGTCACGTTTAGATTACCCAAAGAACATAATAGCTGACTCCCCACAGCTCAGAGCTCTGCGATTGAAGTAGGTTCTCTTTTGCTCTAAGTTGATGTATTCTAGACCATTGAGGTCAAGAAAACCTGGTCTATGAATACAGAAGAATTTATATTTTAGAGAGACCTCTGTCCCTTTGCTGGCTTGCTTAAATTATGGGGAATGGGATTATAAATGGAATGATCTGCATTAAGTTTTTTCTGTGGCTTCTGACTGAGATACATGCCAACTGTTCTAGAAAGAATAGAGGTAGGACCGTCCCACTACCATGGCAAGATGGAGAAATGAGTTGTTCCTGTGGCTTTCCTCTTTGGAATGATGGCAGATAGGGCCAGTCTCTTACTGGCCCCCAGCTTACTGTCTCTCCCTGGATGTCTCCTTTGTAGGCTAAACCTTAGAAGAGGCCTGTCCTGGGGGCCCAGTCAAGTCTCTCTGATGAGGAGAACTGCATTCTTGTTCTCTGCATGGCTTTTACTAACAACTCTTCTACCACGCCCTTCTTTACCTCTTGCCTTCTTGTGTACTACCTCCCTGGCTTGGGTTAGTGGAGGACCCTTGGTCATAGTTAATAACAAAATTAATTCCTACTTCCTCTCTTCTTCTCCACCATCAGACATAACTCACTTGGGAGATCCAGAAGTGAGGATTTAGGGGGCTTCTGGACTGATATTTATGGTCAATAGATGACCCAAAATTATTTTATCCCCTTCATTGAGTAGTTTTATAATACAGGCATTACTATGATTTCTTCCTTTCCTTGACCCTCCAAATTTAATCTGTAGGCAAAACATTTAGTTAGATCTTTTTCTCTCCATCCTTTTTCTCTCCATCCGCACTGCCTCAGTCTAACCCAAAACTATACCACTGCAACAGCCAATTCTAGCTTATTCCTCGTCTTCTCTCTTCTCCCTCTGTTTTCCTTGCGCCAACCAGAATGATCTTTTAAAAATGCTAATCAGATGAGATTACTTACTACCCTGCAAAAGCCTCCCATGCTTTGGCAGCTTCAGAGTTTCTGTAAAGAGTGGGAGAGGGACTATCGTGTATCGTCTACATAGTATTGTGGAAACAGCAATTAAAGAATGAGGTGAGGAAGGACTGATGGCGATTATGGAGGTAGAAGTGGCCCCAAATCACTTTGAATGAAATCCACTGTTTTCCATGGTTTGAAAGGACCTGCATGGGGTAGCCCTCCTCTTTCTTTCTGTCCTTGGAGAGTCCCATTTCCCCTTTGCTTCCTGTGGGATGGCTATACCAGTCCCTTCCACACACCGAGCTTTATCTGGCCTAGGATCTTTCTCACATGTTCTCCCTTTTACCTCTGCTTCTGTGTGACTGCATCTTCCTTGGACAGAATGTCACCTCCTCAGGGAAGTCTCCTCGGACCTCCTATCTAAATTAAGAGCCAGTTCCCATTCCTCCTTCTCCTTCCCTCCCATTATTCTGTATTACCACACTCTGTTTTCTTCATAATACTTTTCTCAGTTTTGTCAGTCTATCTGACTAGACTGTAAGTTTCAACATTGCATAAAACAAACAAACAAAAACACCCACCATGTTAATTTTGTTCATTGCTATTCTCCAGCACCTAGCATAGTGCCTATCGTAATAAGCACTCAAAAAATATTTGTGAATGAATGAAATGTACACTGGCTGGCTATATTTTCTTTTCTGGTCAAAAGAATCATGTTTAATTAAATGAAGAAGGTAGCAAGGATTAATAGCAAATTTGGGCTCTGCACACACAACTTCAACCATTCAAATGCATAATCTTAAAAACTAGAGTTGAAAAAAAAAAAAATATATATATATATATATATATGTTACCAAGAATTGTCAGATGGTTCCTGAACCCAGAGAACCAGTATCAGGGACCTATGAAGGTACATGTAGAGATATATTATTACCATATTTCAGTACATCTAGAATCATACGGCCTAGTGCAGGGTTTCTCAGCCTTAATACTATTGACATTTGAGGGTGAATAATTATTTGTTGTGAGGAGCTGTCATATGTATTGTAGGACGCACAAGATGCCAATATCACCCCACTCCTACTTGTAAACAACCAAAAATGTCTCCAGAAATTACCAAATGTCCCTGTGGAACAAAACCATTCCAGTTGAGAACCACTGGTCTAGAGGAACACTTACCATCTTCAGGTGGATTGCAGTGATTTGAAAAACCTTGGGTCCCACAAAAGAAAGACAGGAGAAAACTAGCTTGGTAATAGGTTGCTTTTTATTCCCGGCATGAGGACTAGCACAAAGTATTCAAAGGCCAGAATGTGTAATCAATCTAGCTCTAGCTTCATACTAGACGAAATGTCTCTAGGATGAGGCCTGAAGCTCACTGGAGACTTCCAAAAGAAGGAGGTGAATTAAATATGACTAGATAAAATAATTCATGCAACAGCGACAGGATTTAATTACGGGTGACTGCAGTCTATGAATGTGAATCAAAAAAGTGCCAAAGGCACATCGTGCAATGATGACTGAAATGATGTTCATCCTAAATGACTGGCTTAGAAGCCAGGGCTTGCTGGATGGAACACGTGCAATGAGCTACATCTGGTAGTGGCCTTAATCAACAGGCATGTCCAGGTAAGCAGCTCAGAAGCTGCTAAACTGATGGTATCATTTGCCCATGGCACCGGGATGAGAGTGCTTTATAAATCATCTTGACATCAATCCAAGCACCAGAGAAGCAACACTGAGGTTTCCGGTCTTAGGTCTGGAAGGATGTGGCATGTGCACAGATAAATTGAGTGCAGAGACATGATACGGATGAGGCAGAAGTGAAATGTGCTCTACCCATATGAAATAAACGCCAAAACTGTGTTGCAGAAATGCAAATATAGACACAGAGAAAGCATCCAAACAGTTAAGTGAATCAGCCTAGAAGGAACTTGGAATGGAAAAATAATTCCAGTACAGAGCCCTCCCAAGGAAAACAGGAAACAAGCTGCACTGGGGGGAAAGCACAAAACCTTTCTCAAACAAACAATCCTACATGCAAGTGGAAACTTGAAAGGAGATATAGAACCACAGACTCTCACACAAACACTCAGTAACCACATAACAGCTGCCTGATGCAGAGCAGAATCAGTGAATATGTCTTTGAAATTATCAGTGGCAACAGCTGAATAGGACAGAAGCTGTGAAGCCTTCTCCTCTGTGAAGAGAGGCTTTTAGAAAGGATCGGGGAGCCCATGGACTTCAGGATTTCAACAGCAGGCGAAGAGTGTTTTAAAGCTCTAAGCCACAGCTTGAATGTAAGAGTTGCTAAAGAAGTTATACTTAATTACAAAGAAATCAACACAATTTTTCCATGGGGACGCAGTTCTACACACCTGAGGTTAAATGGCAAAGGAAAACGTCAATGGCTGAAGCAGCCTCTCCAAATAATTTAAACACCTTTGCAGAAAGAATTTGACACCATTCTTTGTAAAAACCCTAATCTGCAAAACTATATTCTGGCATTGACAAGGCAAGGTATTTTAGCCACAGTGGGGAAAAAAAAAAAAAAAAAAAAAGAATCCCCCAAACCAATTTTGAGATAGGCTATTGGATTACAGTTGATATTCTTGCCTGGCGGGAAGAACACTGAGGCTCATTTGAAATACTGTGTGCAGCTCTGATAAGGGCATAAATATGGAGAAGGTGGAGCAGAGAGCAACCAAGTGATAAAGAGACTCAAAGGAGACCTACTTTACATTAGCACATATCGTGCAAAATCAGCAACCGCACAGCACCTGGTCAGCAAAGACGAGGATTTATGAGAGAATTGCATTGAGATGTTGAGGAAAAATCTAAAGGGATTACAAACGATAATGCAACAGGGCTGCTTGACTCTAAATGTAAGACCAGGGCCTGCAAATTCAGGTGAATAAGAAAGTAAATTTTAAAAACTGTTTCCTGTTTGTTTGTTTTTTGGAGGAGGGTTTGGGTTTTGAGGTGGGAGAGCGGCCTTGAGCAGTGTTGAATGAGAAAGAGGGGTAGTGAAATAATTGTCAGAACTGTGGAACGGATAAAGAAAGGAGGAAATGAATTTAATAGCATCTTGAACATAATGGTATAAAACCATTGTGGGGACTGAGTCCCAGAGAGCAGTTTCCAGGCTCTCGGCCTCACGTGGAAAGGTGCTGGCTCAGTTATTAGATGTCATCAGCTGTAATCAAATGGCCATCCGCTGTGGCTGGGTGGCCATCAGCTGTTACCAGTTAGCCATTAGCCACTAATATAACTGCCGTGGCTACGCTGGGGGGTTGGTTGGTGTGTTGGTTGGCAGAGAAGCAGACAGTGGATTGCGCATCGTGTGGAGCCTGCTTCCTGTATCTCTAACCCAGCCGCCAGCGAGACTATAGAGGTATGAAATCCCCATCCATGGCTCTGTTGGTGTTCCTTTTGGCCTCGCCATATCCTGCGTTCTTGTGCGGGGAGCGGGATCTGAGACCCCACATGACAACCATCCTACCCTAGACTGGAAAAATAGACATTTCCCTCCTTGGGGTCACCTGATAACATAGTTTATGTATAGACATTTCCCTTTTTAGGTCCACTACTTGGTGGATTTTGTGTCATCCTACTCCATGATGCAGAAAGTAACTTGTTTCACTGTGATATAGAATCTAGGTCAAAGGTCTTAAAGTTCTCGCTGGCTTTTCTCTTCTGATATTTCAAGTCGAATCCATCTTCAAGATTCAGCCCAAATTCTTTCTCCTCTGTGAAGTCTTTGCTGGCTTCTCCAGTTGAAAGTGATTTCTTTTTGGTCTGAACTCGTCCAGCATGTATTACCTTTCTATTCATTTGATACTCTTTAACTGCAATGGAGAGGAACTCAACTAGATCATAAGAAATATAAAGGCAGTAACATATCTTGTGTGTTTTGTGTTTTCCCTTAATACCTCTTATTGCACTTTTTTGATAAAGGGCTTAAAAATGAGCGGGGTTTGGTTAATGACATATACACAAGCATCTTATAATGAGCTCATTGAATCTTATATTCTATGGCTGGTTTACAGGGAGAGGCAGGCAGGAAGGTTCTGTCATGGTAATAATAGTGACCATTTATTGTGCACTTACTATGTACCTACTATAAGTTATGTCAAGAACAAAGGGAAAAAAATGAAAAAGTTAGGGAAGAGTATGGCATTTTGAGTGGTGAGAAGAAGCAGGACCAGATTAAAACTAGAGAACTAGGATCTAATTCTAATTAAGATTTTAAAATTAATCAATTTTCTTAGAAAAGATAAAAAGGTCTTTTAAATGCTAGTGTATGGTTATATTTATGCTACATTATTTCATTATGTTTTCATTAGATGGTCTCTCTCTCTCTCTCTCTCTCTATATATATATGTATAGATAGATAAATAGATAGATAGATAGAGTCTATCACTTAGTTACTCCATTTCTTAGAGGAAATTGCAGTTATTAGCAGGTATATGAGTTCTGGAGGGACATATACCTGCTAATAACTGCAATTTCCTCTAGGGAATGGAGTAACTAAGTGATAGACACTCAAAGGAGAGCTAATTTATCTGACCACAACCATGGAGTTTGAGAAGGGAGAGAAGATGATTGAAGATTTTCAATTTGCCTCCATTTGTAAATTATTTTTATCTTTATAAATGCATATTCATGTGTGTTATCAGCCAGAGTGTCAGTCAGAAGGTATAAACCACCACAATTATTTTAACAGAATTTAACATAAAGAATTCTTAACTAGGTATAAAAGAATTAAAAAGGCGAGAAGGGGACACTGCAGTATCCCAGAGGTAATAACTGCACAAAACAGCCACCATCTAGGGCTGGGGAACAAAGCCAGGAGGTTGGGATTATTCAGTTTTAGGAGCTTGAAAGGGAGATTGGCTGCTGCTGGTGCCTCAGGATCTCGGAAGACAGATTCAGATCTATGAAAAGTGGTTGTCCGGAGAGATTGGGAAAACTACAAACTGGAATCGACTGCCTCTGAGGAAGGGTTAGGATGAAGGGATGAGAAGGGCCATTGCTGGGCTACCCCCACAGGAACATGAAGCATAGAGTAAACGTCTAGTTCTTAACTTTTCCTTCCACCTTTCTGCCTCCCTTTGGCGCCCCCTAATGGAGATAAATGGCAGAGCTTCTTTCTCAGTTCCAGGGGCACGTGTATAGCTTACTGATGATCCACATTTAGTTTATTGATTAAGCTGTGCTGCAAACTCTACCATCCTGGTGGATGAAATAAACAATTCAGCTCTCTCATACTCATAGGAGTCAGAAATGGCCTCAAAGAGTTTAGAAATGAACCCTATGTTTATTTGTATCTAGTTTTCTTGGAGAGGAACATTGGTTTGGTAGAGAGTACGCACAGTTAGGAGCCAACATTTTTAATTCTGTTTCTGACTCTGCCACTAAGTGGGCAGTCCTATATAAACCATATAATCTTTTTTAAAATAACAATAAGAATTAATTCCTGTATGGTGCTTATAATGTATCAGGCACTGTTTTGTGTGTGTGTGTGTATACACGTGTATATATATATATGTATATATATACATGTATATATGTATATGTGTATGTATATACATATATATACATGTATATATGTATATGTGTGTGTGTATATATATATATTCCTTGCAGCAGTTCTATGAGGAACAGGGACTTTAGTTAATTTACCCCAGCTCACAAAATAGTAAAGGGGAAACCAGAGTATGAACTCAGCAGTCTGACATATACAGATTTTTCTCTTCAGTACCAAGCTTTGCTGCCTCTCTCTCTAACATTTACATGAGGCTTATCATATGCCAGGCATCTTTCTATGCCCTTAAAATATAGAAAAAGCTTCTGACATAAGGACTGTCATTTTGTAGCCGAGGAAAATGAGGCCTGAAGAGGCTATCACACACTCTGGCCTCCATTTCCCTTTCTGTCAAATGAGGGGGTTGGCCCAGATGACAGAAGGCTGTTTCTACAAGACACTGAGATTCTGATACGAAAGAGTTTCCAGATCCTGGATAAAACACAACTAGAAAAAGTCCTCTTACATAATTATAGACCCCCTGATCTTGCAGAGTTGACAATAGCACAGTCTTGTACATCAGTACAAAAGTAGCCAATTTGACACAGGTTATTTTTCCCCATCATCTATTCTCCTGCTAAAAGTTAGATGGAAAATAAAAGGAAGATCAACAGCTTTTCAAAAAAAGTTTTCTAGGATTATCTGTTTTTTGGTTTTGAGAAGTAGCTCTCTGGCCATATCCACATCTGGCTATTGTGAACCAAAATTAGTTTTAGACTGTAATAAATAGAAAGCATTTATTTGAGCAAAAGGAGCTGCAGTCCAGAGAGCACAGATTCAGGTAGCAACTTAAATTGTGTTCCACTGAAACAAAGGGAGGCCACCTTTTATAGTGAAAATTCCCACCAAGATTCTCAGGTGCATTTTATGGAAATGAGGTTTCTAAATTGTACAGTTCTGATTGGACAAGGCAGGTCTCAGGCTCTTGGTAGAAAGAGGAAACCAGGACTTCCCAGCAGAGGTTGACCCAGACCACTGCTTGTAAGCAAACAGGGCATACATAGTGCAGGAAGCCGAGAGTTCAGTCTGAGGTTTCTCCAGGTAAATAGAGTACATGAGAAGGCCCTGTCAGCAAATGGCTGCTAGGCTGTTGTTATTCATAAAATTTGGGTCCTCCGTTGATCATGCGGAGTCCATCTCAGCAGATAAATTCCTTCTCAGCGTTCACATCAAATGCATCTTTCTTCTTGGCATCCACTCTCATCCTTACTATTAAATTGGGAAAGGGATAACATGCATTTTTTATTACTTTGTTTTTTTACCTTTTTTATATCCTGTTTGACTTTAAAATGTTCCGTCTGCCACAAGCCTTTGAGAGGGATCAGTATTTTTACAACAGAAAGGTTCAGAGCCCAGGGAAGCTTTAGAACTTGCTGGAGGACACCCACCTGAGCTGGGATTTGAACTTGTGATGAGTTTTGCCTAAAGTGACATTATCAGGGCTGCTAAGACTAAAATGGATCTTGTCTTAGAAATCCTCTTTTTTAAATAAAAACACTCCTGTCAGTGTATAACTTTGTAACTCTTGACCAGCCAGGGACAGGGACATTGATAAGTTGCCAGCCTCTCAGCCAAGTGACTCAACACCACTGAATCCCTGGTAGCATTGCCGTACAAGTCACAGGCCCACCAGGCACCATGTTGACACCAGCTGGGGGCCACAGGTATCTAACATTCCTGGGAACTTCACACTACACTACAGGGCCTGGTATGTGCACTGTGGCAAAACCTCCGTGAACCTTGGGAATGTGGTGACTTGTATAAGAACAGACACCGATTTTCCTAGAAATGTTCCTATGGGGGAAAAATGCACATAAGCAAAAGCAAGTGTTCTCTGTTCACCATACGATGACTTAGCCAGCAGTTTTATAGGGACCCTTTGGACTTATAAAAAGGTTTCTAATAGCCTTTAGGACTCTAATCTGCTGGGAAATAGAGGGTTTGCTGTAATAACAAGAGGCCTGCCTCAGAGACACCTTGATTCTTCATTTGAACATCCATAGAACCCCACAAAATAATTTGTATAGGGATGACAGTGAAGGGAGGAGAGCAAATCTTCCCAAGGAATGGTCCTGTAATGCAGGTGTCATATAATTTACTCCAAGAATAGTTAAGCAGAAAGAGGGTAGAGAGCTGCTCCAGTTGCTCCCTTTCCATCCCCAGATAGGCTGGAAGTCCTTTGGAAATTCTATACTCCTCTTTACAATGCACCTACCACAGTTGGTGCCAATGTCCTCCTCACACTTGAAAATGAATTATAGTCCTGTGCTGCATAACGACTTTTAGGTCAAGACAGACTGCATATACAACGGTGGTCCCATACGATTATGATGGAGCTGAAACATTCCTAGTGCCTAGTGCTATTGTAGCCAATCCTAATGGTGTGTAGCACAACACATTACACAGATACTTACCCTTGTGTTACAATTGCCTATGGTATTCAGTACAGTAACGTGCTGTTTGTAGCCTAGGAACTGTAGGGAAACAGAATTTGTCACCCCAAAACATGTCTTTGTGGCATAAGGATTATTTTAGGCTGCTTACTTTTAAGAAACAGCAGACATGGGAGAAGCTCTGAAAACCAAGTAGAAGTTATCCTTTGTAAAAGACATCTATCACAGACAATAGCTTAGTGGTTACCAGAGGGTAAGGGGGGTGGGGTGGGAGATGAGGGTAAGGGGGATCAAATATATGGTGATGGAAGGAGAACTGACTCCGGGTGGTGAACACACAATGGGATTTATAGATGATGTAATGCAGAATTGTGCACCTGAAATCTATGTAACTTTACTAACAATTGTCACCCCAATAAACTTTAATTAAAAAGAAAGACATCTATATTTGCAAGGGAAATCTCCATTGATAAGGGTGTCTACCTCCCTGTACCAGGAAGAGGGGAATGAACTTATCTCTAGAAACTCTTGTCAATGCAGAAGACAAAGACTTAAATCTGCGCAACAACCTTACCTTTGTTTACTTTTCCTGGTAACCTCCCATAACTGACTACCCACCACCTCTAATATCTTTGTTGGCCTTTAGTTAGAGTTGTTATTTAAGGTGATGGCTTGGACGGTTTCGCAGAGTTACGCAATTTTCCTAAGCCTCTCTCATGTGTACAGAAGGTATATATGTTATTAAACTTTTGTTTGTTTTTCTCCTCTTAATCTGTCTTTTATTATGGGGTTGTCTCAGCCAAGAACCCAAAAAGGAAGAGGGGAATTATTTTTCCTCTTCTACAGAGCAATAGGCTGTCCCATATGGCCTAGGTTTATAGTAAGCTATACGATCTAGGTTGGTGTAAACTCACTCTATGATGTTCACACAATGACAAAATCACCTAACAATACATTTTTCAGAATATATCCCTGTCCTTAAGTGGCACATGACTGTACTTTAATCAACTATCAAAGTCAACAATTAATTGAACCCAATATTACTGAAGGAAAGTAGGAAGGCATTGGGGGTTTCTTAGATTGGGGTTCTAATCCCAGGTCCTCCACTGGCTGTGCAAATCCATGCAGGTGGATTCTTTGAGCCTATGTTTCTTCATTTAACAAATTGGGATAATAACCCTCATCTCATTGGTTAGTGTATTAATTTTCTATGACTGTAGTAATAATGTACCGTGTTTCCCCGAAAATAAGATCTAGCCGGACAATCAGCTGTAATGCACCTTTTGGAGCAAAAATTAGTATAAGACCTGGTATTATATTATATCATATCATATTATATTAAAGACCCGGTCTTATATTAAAGTAAGACCAAGTCTTATATTAATTTTTGCTCCAAAAGATGCATTAGAGCTGATTGTCCGGCTAGGTCTTATTTTTGGGGAAACACGGTACCATAAACTGGGTGACTTAAAATAACAGAAATGCTTTCTCTCATAGTTCTAGAGGCTGATAGACTGAATTGATATTAGCAGGGCCTTTAGGGAAGAATCCTTCCTTGCTTCATCCAGCTTCTGGTGGCCCCAGATGTTCCTGGGTTTATCGCAGCATAACTCCAATCTCTGCCTTGTGGCCTTCCTCTCTGTCTCTGTGTTCTCTCATTTTCTTACAAGAACATCAGTCATTAGATTTAATCCAGGATGATCTCATTTTGCTCCTTAACTAATTATATCTGCAAAGACCCTATTTCCAAATAACATCAAATTCTGAGGTTCCAAGTAGACATGAATTCGCAAGGGGTGCACTGTCAACCCATGACAACTGGTTAGGGGGTTTAATGAGAAGAGCCTCATCAGATACTTACATGTGATCGGTATTTAATAAATAAAGAGATGGTTATTGTATTTTTTGTAATTGCTGCTGCAAGGGTCCTTGTTTTCGGAGAGAATGAAGAAAAAGGTTTGATTTGGAAATGAAAGGGCAGGCCTGAGGATTAGCAGGGGCAGGGGCAGTAGAGAAAAACTAGGAGGTTCAGAAAGCGGAACAAGTTCTAAGGTGACGGTCATCTGCTGGGCTTGCGTGGTTCCCGTGCCCTCAGAGGCCAATGCCTGAGATGAGCTGTCCGTGTTGGTCAGGAAAACTGGACACCTCAGCCTGGCCTGTTTGGCCATTTCCCCGGTGCCCTTTCTTCTCTGAGTAAAACAAACAAACAAACAAACAAACAAACAAAAAAACAACAGAAGAATCAAGGGAAAGAAAATTAGCATGCCCTTTTTTTTTTTTTTCTGGCATAGGGATTTCAGAATTTTTCTTATGGGAGTGGGAGAAGAATTGATTCTGGAAGCTACACTCCCAGAGTGCTGAGGCCTTCTCACTGAAAATGAAGTGAATCTCAGTGCTGAATGTGGAGAGAAACTCCTCTCATTTCAGAAGATTCCTGAGCCCTGGAAATGAACCAAGCACAACAAAAATGTGAAGTCAAAGGCAGTTGGAAAAGCTAGGCCCCTTCCTTCTCAAGGCCAGGATAACAGGCATCCTGGATGCTCTAAAATGCACTCAACATATTTCTGAATACACCAAAATTTCATTCCGATGTGAATTGTACACTGCCAAGCATTGTAACTAATAGCTTTGATGTAAGTATGACACATCTTTATGTCACCAGAAGAAATGGAAGAGCAAGAGCTGAACATGACTAAAAATTATTAAGTATAGATTTCCTTGAAGACTTAACTTTTTCGTCCAGAGACAGACTCCCAGCCAGTTGTTCTTAACTCTTTTTTGTACCATGAACACTTTTGATAGTCTGGTGACCTACATGGGCCCCTTCTCGGAATAAAGTTTTAAACTAAATAAAATAAAATACATAAGATTACAAAGCAAACTGATGATATGAAGAAAAAGTTATGAAAATACCAACAACAAAAATAATAAATTTGTGGTATGGTCCACATGTACTTCTTTATTGATGTGTTAAATAGCAAGATCCAGCAGCAGGTCCTCTAGCTACGGTATTTTGAAGCTATGAGCGATATAAACAATATAAACAATATTTCAAGATCTCTGCAGCAACTATAGTGGGATCTACAAATACCTGTGATTTCTGGCCTCTATTCATAATGGAAGAAAATGCTAAATTTCCGTTGAAATTTAGGGAAAATAAACAGTTTTTTCCCCATCAAAGTTCACAGAATTCTACCCATGGAGCTTGGTGGTCTCCAAATTGAGAACATCTGTTCTAAGCAGACTTTTCAAAGGTACTCAATTTTTGGTGGGGCTCTGTCCGCTAGCCTGAGCACCATGTCAGTTATGTTAGCAAAGGAGGCCTCCTAGTAGCCAAAAGGCTCCAACTCTTCAACCAAAAACTCACTTAATTGCCCATGTTAGGTCAGGCAATTAATTCACTGGCTCACAGCGAGAAACGGAGCAGGAAGGCTACTACTTGTCAGCCAAGGCCCGCGGGATCTAATCAGTCCAGATTTAAAAGCGCCGTTTGGCTTCATGGCAAAGTGCTGAAGGTTTGTGCTGTTGGTCATTAGCAGAAGACATGACGCCAGCCTGGCAGGCTGTTTCTAAGGGGGCTGCTGCTCCCCCGTCCCCCACTCCTAGTCAGCAAAGGTTACGATTTCCCCATGGGCTTCTCTGACCAAGGCTTTTAGGACCCACTTTCAGTGCATGGAGCTTGGAGCCATGAAACAAGGAAAGAGGAGAAATGAATTCAGGACTTACTATGTGCCAGAAACCAGGCTAAGTATTTCCACATATGCTATTGCAATGAATTCCTAAAGCAAACCTACATGGAAATAATAATAATAGGTAATGTTATTATTTATAGAGGCAACTAAGGCTTGGAGAGGAAAGTTGTCACTTGCTCATGGTCATTCTGAATAAATGACGGGGTTGGGGAGCCCATCCGATGCCCTGTCTCTGCCAGCAAAGGCAACACAGAGATTCCCACAGCAGTTCTGGGGCCTGGAGCCAGTTGCCCAGTTTGAATCCTGGGCTTCACCACTTACTAACAGTGTGAATTTAGGCAAGTTTATCAATCATTCTGTGCCTCAGTTTCCCTATCTGTAAAATGAGGATAACCAGTACCTATTGTAAGATTGTAAAGATTCAAAGTAAAACGCTTAGAACAGTGCCCAGTACCTGCAGGCATTCAAATACGTGATAGCTAGCTGTTGTTACTTTCAGACAATATTGTCTCCAAGTACCAAAGCATCAACAAGGTTGCCAATAGTCTAAACCAGTGCTCCTCTCCTGTTGGTGATTTTCTTCCCCAGGGGACATTTGGTAACGTCTGGAGACATTTTTGGTGGTCACAACCAGGGGGAATCTAATGGGTAGAGTCCACAGGTATTGTGAAACGTCCTACAGTGCACAAGATAGCTCCCCACAAAGAATTATGCGGGCCCCAACTATCAATAATGCTGAAACTCAGCCCTGACTGAACACCAGTGAGGCAGAGAACATTTCGCCAGATATGATGAGGTGCAAAGTTGAAACGGCAAGTCTCCATCCTGATGGAGGGAAGCCAGACAATAAACAAATCCTTAAGAAACTACCAGATGACAAGAAATGCTGTGATAAAAATAAAACAGGATGGCAGGGAGAGAGTGATGGGGTCAGGCTGCTAAGGATTGGATGACAAGGAAGTCTTAGAGGAGGTGGCATTTGAACTGGAACCTGAATAGCAAGAAGTGTCTGGCTACTCAAGGTCAGAGCAAGGAGCAGAGCTGGCAAAGGGATAGTTCCTGAAATGGGCAAAGGTAGGGACACTCTTGATGTGACTGAGGAACAGAAAGAGTGGGAGTAACCATGAGAGTCATGGCGGGGAGAGAGATAGGGAGCCAAGCGAAATTCCAATAAAGCCCCACAGAAAGGCTTTCTTTGGACGATACTACTGCTCGGTTTACTCCCTTGGAAAAATATTGCCTCAAAGTACTAGATGGTGACTACACTATGCTATATGTTATGTTATAAATTTTAAGTTTGTTTTAAAGTGTTGTTTTTTTCCTTTAGGAAACCATAAAAGGAAGTCTTTTTCCTAGCAATGAATTATTTAATAAAGTCAATTATTGGATTGGTTACTTCTGGTTTAAGATAAATCATATTGTGTCTTCCTGTTCTCTATGGCATCGGGACTACTCAAATGTGGTAACATAAGAAAGAAGTTAAAAGGAGGGGAGACTAGAACACAGTTCTGTTTTGCTCCTTTGGAGCTTTTCAGCTGCCCTGAGTCGGATGTAATATTGCAATGCATAGTGTGAGAATCAATAAAGCCAGGATGGAGGGCAGGGAGGAGAGCAAGCAGGGTGGTCTGCTAAACCCATACAGCTATGCCTGCAACTTCTCTGCATTCATAACGTCAAAGGCTAAGGGAAGGCACCTAAAAAGGAACGAGCGATCGAATTCGTCCATTATTCCTGGTGGTTTTCTTTACATGAAGGCAGTGAAGTAAATTTTGATAGAATGTCCAATAGACTGATTGGTTTATAAAGAGGTGGGGGGGGGCAGGCAGGAGGAGGTTTCTATTGTTTAAAATGAGATAAACTATATCCAAGGTCCTCCAGGCAGAAATACGTGTGTGGTATAATCAACAGGAAGTGAGCCCTCAGAGGTCCGGACATATTATTTGGAGCATCCTTAAACAGCTTTGAAATCAAAAAGGGGTTTCTGGATACTTTATTACATTTAGGTTTAAAAATTAGCTGGGCAATGTTTAGGACTATGAGCAGACCCCGAGGTCTCTGCAAGCTAAGCTGTTGGTTAACGAAGCTGGCAAAGCAGGCCTGCCAGCTATTTACCAGAGTCGGCACTGGTTCATGACTCAAATAACCCAGTTGGGGAAAATTGCTAGTTGCCTCCTCCGCTCCTTAGTCTTAGGACCCCTAGTTATATTTGGGGCAATATAATGTACCTAGATAAAAGACTATATTTATACTATTTCCCTGCACCGCAAAAATTATGTGTGGTCCTGTGACTAATTCCTAGCCAATGAAATTAGGTGGAAGTGTTCTGTGTGAACTCTGGGAAAGCATCTTAAAAGAGAGCTGTCCATTTTTTTTTTTCCTATTCTCCATTCTGCTGCCCGGAATACGGAGATGGTGGCGGGAGCTCTACCCTCCATTTTGTACTATGAGAATGGGGGTCATATCCTAAGAAGGGCAGTGGTGACTAGGAAGAGCCTGGGTCCCCAAAGACTTCATGGAGTTGGCATAGTAGCCCAAAGCATTCTGTCTCTGGACTTCTGTGATGTGTAAGAGAAATCAACTATTTTTTATTATTATTATTATTTAAGTCAGGATCTTCAAAGTTTTTGTTTCATGCAGTCAGAACTAATCCTAGATGATACACCAACATTTGCATAATCCATCCACATTGTGAGATTGAATTACTAAGACTGAGTACTCTCATAAAAGACTTATTTTATCTAACTTTCTTAGTTATTATTTTGAAACAATAAATAATTTATAATAAGGCTTAGCTGACCAATTTTTATTTCATGTGGTACCCCCATTAATCGACGGGATGTTTTAATGCAACTTGGCAGATCTCATCCAGTGAAGAGAATGGAATTCAGGTGTCCTTTGGCCTTTTTCATTTAAAACTGGTTTAAGACAACTGCAGTCACTGGCATCCAGGAAGAGAGACCCTAATCCTCAGGCTCCTGTAGCAGAGGAGTCAATAAATCTCAGCTAATAATATGTCACCAAAAGATCTGGGAAATCCCTCTTTCTCCTGAGCCTCCTGATGTCTGATGCAATAATGTGTGCTGAGTGGCTCTATGATAGCCATCCCTAGGGTTAAAACAAGAGAAATCATTAATTGCTGCTTGTGGAAATCATATTGCTGCTCACCAAATGCTTCTCACTCTCTGCTTCCAGCCTATACGATAGAATGATACTTCCTGGATCTCTGTGGTTGAGTAGGGCTATCCTCTGGCCAATGAATTGTATCACTTCCGAGTTTAGCATGTAATTGCTCATGTGCAACCCTTCAGAGTTGTTTTCCATTTGCTGTAGTGTCACGTAGCAGCTGCTAGGAAGGAGGGTGATGCCACCACCAGAGTCCCCACGTGTGTCTTATTGGACATGCAGTGTGAAAAAGAAATATACCTTTTTTTGGGGTGTCAATCCGCTGAGATTTGGAGATTCTCTGTTACTGCAGCATAATCTATATTATCCTGATTAGTACACCACACTATCCAGAAAAACCCTTCTGAGGATTGGGGTAATCACAGAGAAACTGAATGATATTATCAATGGTTCCAGCAACCAGAGAAGAGATGTAGGGGAAAGTTCCCTCTGAACCTTTTAACCCCAACACCTTCTGTTCATAAAATTTTTTTGGTGAGTAGTTTCCTATATCTATTTACAAAAATCTGTGGGTAAACAAAGCAACCCTCCCGTTGCTCGGGAACTTCAGACCTTCTCAGGCTCACTGCTGACTCTGGCATTTAGATTCCATACACAATTAGCTCCACCGTGTGGTGTTTAGGATAAAGGACATTTATTATAGGACCATAAAAGCAAGGTCACATATCCAATACCCTATATGCCTTGAAAGGGGGATGTACCTGCTAAATCGCAGTTAGCTTGCTAGGGCATCAAATCAAAAGCAATGGGAACATGTTCCTGTCACGTGAATCAGGAAATTCAACAGTAGTGAGGTTCACTCATTTATTTATTCTTTCAGCTAATATTTACAGAGCTCTACTATGTACCAATATTGTTCCAGGTTCAAGACACAAAAAGTTCCTGCCTTCGTTAGAAAGACAATGGAGCAAATCAATGTGGTAGGCTATTCTATAATGTCAGATGTGGGAGTGCTATAAATTGAAATAAATCTTGGTTTTGGGCATAGAGAGTATGGGGGAGGGATATTTTAAATTATGTTGACAGAAATAAAGGCGAGGAGTCCACATTTAGCATTCCCAGAGTTCCTTTAGATAAATGATCCAAAATCTCAAATATTTATATAAATATGAACATTCTCTTGCCGACATAAAATGTCAAAATATTTCAAGATGCCCAAATCTTGGTTTCTAAACATCATTCCTGTCTTGATTTGTACAGGCTGCTAAAACAAAACACCATAGACTGAGTGGCTTAACCAACAAACATTTATTTCTCACAGTTCTGAAGGCTGGGGTGTCCAAGATCAAAGCGCCAGCAGATTTGGTGTCTGTTGAGAGCCCACTTCCTAGTTAGCCATCTTCTCACTGTGTCCTCACATGGTAGAACCTAAGGAAGCTCTCAGGGTTCTTTTTTTATAAGGGCACCCATTCCATTCATGAGGGCTCCACTCTCATGATTTAATCCCACCCAAAGTCCCCACCTCCCATCACATTGGGTGATAGGATTTCAGCATAAGAATTTCGGGGGTGGGACGGACACAGGCATTCAGTGTATAGCAATTGCCCTGAGGAAATCATGACTCCTTGGAGAAGCCACCGATTTTTCAGGTCTGAGGCAGGAAATGGACAAAAGATCCTGGGACATACTGTTACGCAGAAAGTGCAGAAGCACTAAGACTAACAACAGGGTCACGTTAGTCTTGAACCTGTCACAGCAGACAGATTGTAGGGGCTCCCACTGGCTAAACTGGGGGCTAGTTAAGCATCAGGAAGAATGACTTTAATTGATATACTGGATAGTTAAAAGCCATGTGCTCGGTGTGATATTTAACAAAAAAATAAAGGGAAGTGGGCTCTGTTTTATAGGATGATGCCAGTAAAAGATACAGAATTAGAGAATCATCATTTCGCCAACTATTATGTAATACTGATTCATGCAAGGATCACGTTGTGTATTAATTTTCCTGCTGCTGATGTAACAAATTACTGCAAACTTAGCTGCTTAAAAAAACAGTATGCCTGAAACTTATTTTCAAATGCTTTAGATAAAAACTGTGTGTGTGATATTGTGATTTATACTCTGTGTGTGGTCTTTATCCCAGTTTCTGGCATAGAGCTCCTAAAAACCTTGATGTTTCCTAAGTGATAAGAGAAATAAAGGTGTCCTGATATTCATAACAAACCTTTTCAATCATACCTGAGTTTATATTGATGAGGTGACTTATGGAAAGCACCTAAGGACGTGGGGCTGGTTGCCAGAACTAACCATGATTAGAGTTGGAACTTTCAGTCCCATTTCCCTGTCTTTGGGGAGGAAAAAGGGGCTGGTGGTTGAATCAACAGCCAACAGCCAATGATTAAATCAATTGCCTTTGTAATGACTCCTCCATAAAAACCCAAAAGGATGAAGTTCAGAGAGCTTCCAGGTTGGTGAACCCTTGCAGCTGTGGAGAGTGGCATGGAAGCTCTACACCCCCTTTCCACAATCCTAGCCCTGTGCATCCGTTCCACCTGGCTGTTCCTGAGTTGAATCCTTTTATAATAAATGGGTGACCTAGTAAGTAAAATGTTTCTCTGAGTTCTATGAGCTGCTTTAGCAAATTAATGAAACCCACAGAGGGGGTCACTGCAACCTCCAATCTACAGCCTGTTGTTAAGAGTCCAGGTGACCACCTGGACTTGTGATCAGCATCTGAAGGGGGGTGGACAGTTTTGCAGGACTAAACCCTTAACCAGTGGAATCTGATGCTATCCCCAGATAGTGTCAGAATTGAGTTGAATTGCAGGACATCCTGATGGCGTCCCACAATTGCTTCATGGTTATGGGGTAAGCTCTCCCTAACTCACACAATGGAACCTAGTACCAGATTTGTGTGTGTGTGTGTGTGTGTGTGTGTGTGTAGAAAAAGGGAGAGATAAAACAATATGGCAAAGGGTTAACTTTTGTTGACTCTAAGGGGAGAGTACATAGTAGTATGCTGTGGTAATTTAAATCTGTCGACTTGACTAGGTCACAGAACTCAGATATTTGGTCAAACATTATTCTAGATGTTTCTGTGAAGGTATTTTTTAGAGGACAATAACATTTAAGTCAGTGGACTTTGAATAAAGCAGATTACCCTGGATCATGGGGTGGGCCTCATCCAATCAGTTGAAGGTCTCAACAGAAAAAGACTGATCCCCCAGAAGGAATTCTGCTAGCAGACTTGTTTCAAACTATAGCATCAACTCTTCCGAGTCTCCAGCCTGCTGACTTATTCTGCAGATTTTATACATACCAGCCTCCACAACCTTGTGAACCAATTCCCTAAGTAAAAATCAGTTGCCCAGTATGCATGGGTCCACTTCTGAATCTATTCTGCCCATTGGTCCTTAACATTTCTTATAAAACAGGTATACTGGCAACAAATTCTCTCATGTTTTCCCCATCTGAAAAAGTCTTTTCTCACCTTTTCTGGATATTCTTGAATTCTACATCAACAGTTTTTTTTTTTTTTTTTTCCTCTCAGCACTTTAAAAGATGTCACATTCTTTGAGAGGAAAAAAAATGCAGTCATTCTCTGCAATGGAATTTTTTCTCCAGCTGATTTTACAATTTTCTTTGGTTTTCAACAATTTGATTATGATGTACCTCAGGGAGGTTTTATGTGTTACCCTGCTTGTTGAGTTGCTTGAATATGTGGGTTTACAGTTTTCATCAATGAAGAAAATTTTGGCATTAGTTCTTACATCGGTTTTATCTCCCCTACCTCAACTTGTGGGACTCCAAATACAGATATGTTAAGAGACTTGATATTATCCCACACGTGGCTGAGGGACAGTTCTATTTTTTTTCTTTGTGCTTTACAAAGCTTCAAGATCTTTGTTCTGCGGTGACCAATCTACTATAATCCCATCCATTCCTCCTTTTCATCTATCCAGTGGCTAGAGGTAATCAAATAGCATTAAATTGTAAAAATAAACCCTATATATAATTTGAATTATTGGTATAAATATATTAACCACAAATAAGATATTTAAGGACTATTAATTTAGAAATGTGTAGTTTTAATTCCTTCTTTATTTTCTATAAAATTAGTTTGTGTATATACACATATATATGTAACATTAGAAATGATACTGAATATGACACCAACGACGAGCTATTGTAGCTTCTTTATTTTGACCTCTTTTATAGAAGGTGATAACAATCTGTGGAAAATGCTTTACTGTATCATGCCAATATACTACAAGGAGTATTGCAAAATAATACAAAAGTAATCCACAGACTTGACTAAGTGAAGGTCAACTGATCCAAAACTTTTCTTCCTTAGTTTTCACAGCAATTGCTGAAAGTCCAATAAACTTACTTCTTCCAAGAAAGTTTATTCTAATAACTTTGCGTGATCAATCCGTGAAATGGTCCAGTCAGGCTTTACTCCTTGTGTAAACTCCCTCTGAAATCTCGAAAAAAAATTACAAATAATGTGAATCTTACATTAGTCCAAATACTTCTTAGATATCTATATACTCTGCAAGTGTACATTAGAGGCAGCTTTTAGCAATAAGCTAATGGTCGATGGTAAATAAAAATTAAAATTAACAAAAATTTAATCTACCAATTCAATCACAAAAAATATTCCACAAAATTAGAAGCACACTGTCAAGTAAAATGAGTATTTTTAATGGACTGATCTACACTCCAACATCTGCCAGTCCTTGAGAGAAACTAGGGTATTTTTATGTTGTTAAATACCAGCTATAACATATGCCTAATATGAGGAGAAATAAATTGGACTATGATGATTAAAACAGCACTTTAGTGGAATTTGGTTTATATACATTAGATCAATCTTGAAAATAACAGTGTTTATGAGCTGCCTATGGTATTCATAGGGAATATGAGAAGAACCAAAGGTTAGTGTTGATTATAGTGTTCTTTAATTATAAATGACGTCTCAAAAGAGACAATTTAGTAGATTTAAATTAAAAAAGTATTTAAATATACAATGAGGTCTCCATTGAACTTGTTGGATTTGTTCACTGCTCCAGATTTTATTAGCACAAAAATACACTATAGTGTCTCTTTTAAATAATTTGCTCACCTTCTATTAGACAGTACCTCCTTAAGGGCAGGAACCCTTCAGTTTTGTATCTGAACCCCTACCAGAGTACTGGGTAAATGGGCGATGGTCAATAAATGTTTAGTGGATGGATGGATAGTCCATGTGCCAATTACGGCAGATTTTATTTTCCAGCAATGGCCATAACTGTATCTCCCATCCAGTGCGCTCTCCTGCAATGGGAACTTGCTGTTGCCCCATCAAAAGGTGGAGTTTCTCTAGGCCTTTTAATGGTGCATGTCCTGTGTCTGCTTTGACCAGTGGAGTATGGTGGACATGATGTTGTTCCAATCCTGGGCATAATCCTCTACCGGTCTAGCATCTTCTGTCTTCTGCTTCTTGAAAGCCATCCAGCATAAAACATGGAACGAGCTTGAGATGACAAGCCCAAGCCACGAAGAGCGGCCTTGGAGAATGAGACATGTGGAGAAGCCAAGAGCACGCAGGTGCCGCACATGTGAGCGAAGCAGCCATTGTGGAAATGAATCCTCCAGCCCTGCCACCCCCGATGGTGCCAGGTGAAGCAGAGAAAACCTCACAGCTGAGCCTTTACAAAATTCCTGAGTAGTACAATAGCGGGCAAAATAAATGAGCTGTTGGAAACTACTGAGTTTTGGGGGGACTGTAATGCAGCAATAGACAGCTCAAACACCATTTAATTACATTCAGAAATATTACCTCCTTCTAATTTCTGAATGCTTCTGCTGCATGGCCAGGATGTCACTATGACTTTTTCTCTTCATAAAGAACTTGAAAATTTTTAATCCTTTTCCCCTAAAGCTCCCTTTAGTTTTCATACCTTCACACTACCTTCCATTTTCTAGAGAAAGGGAACAATGAAATGTGATTAGACTTACTCATAGCTTGCACTAAGAAGTTGTTTCGTTTCCACATTCTGATCCCCCAACTTAACCTGGAATACACCGGCTCCACTTAAAGTTTCACTGGGGATGTTGGCACTGGTTAGATACCAAAAGCACATCAGGATATTAACAAACTTCCTTCCTTAGGGAAAAAACACACACACATACACACAAATACAAAATCACAATAATCTATCATCCATATATCCAAAATGAAATCAGAAAGTGGCTGTAGTTACACAGTTGTTATAGATCAAATTTTGTGCTTATTCTAGCCTAACAAGATACTTATATTGATACCTTTTTATTTTTAGAAAATTCTTAGGGGTTCTGACATATTGGCCCTCTTTCCATTGCAGTAGTAACAGCTACTATTTACTGAGCATGTACTATTTACTAAGTATACTACATAGATTATTTTCAATTTGTGGCATTTTCTAAAATTATAACGTATCTGTTGTCAAACCAAAAATGAAGGGGAAAAAACATTCCTTGCTGCTAAGTAATTAACTTAACCCAAACTGCCAGAAAGAAGAAAGACTCCTATTCTTCCCTAATGCACTTTGCTATGCCTGGTGATTACGACAATGTCCTGTATAAAAATCAGGTAGTGACCATGGTGCTAAGATGCAATTTGAAATATTAGGGGAGGAAAAAACATTTTTAAAAAATATGTAAAAGTACCTTTATAAATGTTTCAAATTAATGTGCATGAACAAAAATTTTAACTATTAAGAGTTCAAATCAGAATTGCCTCGAAAAATGTGTAAGCAAAGTCCAGATTTCCTGTGTGCCTGTCACATAATACATATGCAAATATTTGTAGCAGGAATAAGTCAATACATTTTCAGGAATGCCATGGGGAAGATGTATGCATCAGATAGCAGATACCACTAAAGTTCCTTTCAACTTTTTAAACTGTCTCCAAATAAACCCAATTTGGGAGTTCTGTAGTTAATCTTACTTTGGAAACAGTCTTTAGCTGATATCATTTACTTTTTATTGTACTCCTTATATTTAACATACAGCTGGACATTTAAAATACTCAATTGTTTCCATCAAGTTAGGAAATCTGAAACACAAATATTTTTAATTTGATACATGGGAGCAGCTTGTCCTAAACAGATTGTTTTCATCAACTTGCGTGACAATATCCTCTCCTGTGAATTAAAAAGTAGTAGAGAGAAAAGTTCCAGGTGGAAGGGCATAAGAAACTATTACCATATCTCAATTCTTGCAGAGCTAGGTCTTCAAAGAATGAATATATTATTTTCTCTGAAGTTCTACAACTATCCACTTGTACTTACAAACCCCCACTATTTCATGATTATCCAGTAGCCTAGCTTTTTTTTGATAATGATGGACCATTTACCTTTCTCATCGTAGTAAATGGAGATGTCTCCTGTTGATGTGTAGACAATTTCATCTATGTCAGCAGCAAGGGCATTTTTATGGTTGTCAGGTAGTGAAGTGATCTTTTCTTTCAATACATTTAGTACCTATGTTTGGAAAAATAAAAGCATAATTCACCTATTGAGCTTTTGAAAGCTTTTCAAAAGCATGGTGAATTCTTCATGGAATGAATTTTTCTAAACCTATTTTTAAATTTACTACCATATTTACTCATCTTCAAAAGCAACACTGAAAGCAACTAGTTATTCAACTAGATAATTCCTAACAGAACATTCTCTATAAGAACAACTGAAAGACATCCTATTTACTTACTTTTATGCCTCAAGTAGCAAGTCATTCTATGTTTTTATATGACCCAAAGTACTCAAAGGGAATGATGGCACACATCCTATTTTCAAGCATAAATAAAGACGACGTAGTATATATCATTCTGTTGCAAGAGTAGAATACATTTATTTTTAAAGGAAAACTAAAAGTATACTTTACCTCTTTAGCCACAAGTTCTTCCAAAAGATCAAATTTACACTGTGACAGCAACTTGGACACATGAGCAAAAGCCTTAAAAAAATAGTGGAGGGAGGATGGTGATTATTATTTCCAAACACCAATGCAAAATACCATGTATGATGCTCAAACGTAAGGGCTAAGTGTAACAAAGACTATTTTATGATAGAGCCGATAAACAATGTCAAACACTAAGATATCAATGTTAGGCGTGACTCCTAGTCGGTTGGCTTTTGTTTTCTCATACGGCCTTCCCACATATATAGTAGTAAGTGAGTGGACTACTAATAACATCCACTCTCAGGACCTGGAAAAAGCTAGTGTGTGGTGTACACACTAGGTCTCAGTAAAAATCTTCCTCTGTATTTCCTTTTAAAATGATGAAGTAATCAACCTGCGTGTTATGTGACAACCTCCCTTCCACCCCCCATCATACAGGTAACAGCTGGGAAGCAGCAGTCTAGACTATACTGGGAGTCTGGGGATCTGGGTTACAGCCTGAACCTTATTAAACAGATAAGGCAGGCTTGGGAAAGTGTCAGACAAGATCATGAGTTCACAGTCTACTACAGTGGGTTCTAATTTTGAAGTATGAGGTCCCATTTTAAAGTGTGTGTGAGGGGATAACCAACTGCAATCCTCCACATTCCCAGCAGTGAGAAGTGAAACTGTGCATGAGATTTGACCATATCTTCAAGGAGCTTTCAGTCTACTCAAGGAGAGAGGCAAGTAAGCTGTCAAGAATTATGACAGGGATAAGAACAGGATGATTTGGGAGCATAGAGAAGAGCCACTTAAGTCATTCTAGAATGATCAGAGAGGGCTTCCTAAAGGAAGTAACATCTAAGATGAAATCTGAAGAACTGGCACAGGAGAAAGGATGCACAAGCATGTCAGAGAGATAATCCTGAATAATTACTACGGGGTGAATTGTTTTCTCCCAAATTCATATATTGAAGCCTTAACTCCTAATACCTCAAAAGGTGACTGACTTTATTCGGAGACAGGGCCTTTAAAGAGGTGATTAAGTAAATGAGAGTAGGCCCTAATCCAATCTGATTGTTGTCCTTATAAGGGGAAATTGGGACACACAAAGACACACCAGGGGCACTGGCACACATGTAGAGGGAAAAAACCATGTGAGGACACAGCAAGAAGGCAGCTAGCTGTCTGTGGGCAAAGGAGAGAGGCCTCTGCAGAAACCAAACCTGCCAACACCTTGATCTTGGACTTCCAACCTCCAGAACTGTGAGAAAATAAAACTTCTGTAGTTTAAGCAACAGTGATATTTTGTTACGGCAGCTCTAGCAAACTAGTACAATAATGGAATTGAATTTTGAGAAAATGCACATGTCCAAATGGATTAAAGGACCCTCTGCAAACACTTTAGAGGGCCTCAGGGTTCAGAGACGCCATACAAGAATGTTTTAGTAAGACTGTGTATGGAATGTGGGTGATATTTTGGTAAAATGAAACAAAGACCATAACCATCATATTGAAACCCAACCATTAGATTCTAGTTTATGTGGTCAAGGAAGATCACACCTAAGCAAATTATCCTATAAGGTAATAATGAACCATTTGGAGGCTGCCCTGATGAGGCTTTGATGATATAGGACTATCTAACGTAGAGGCTTCTGGGAAATAGCCCTCTTTATCATAACGAAAGCTAAAATGTGCAAGCAAGATATAGGAAAACTAACAGTATGTGATTAATGTGGTTTGAGGGCAATAACAGGGAAGATATATCATATGCACCTATCAGTGGTGTGATACTGTGATGTAATAAGAAATACATATTTGGCCTTCATTCTGGTTCCTGGCACAGAGCTCCTAAAACAAGCCCCTTTCGACCAAACCTGAGTTTAGGCTAACGAGGTGACTCTTGGAAGATGGGGGCTGGTTGTCAGAGGAAGCAACCATGTGTTTAAAGGGTTGGAGCTTTCAGCCCCACCTCCAGACTTTCCCAGAGGAGAGCCGCGGTGGAGATGGAGTTAATCACCTATGGCCAACGATTTAATCAATCATGGCTACATAGTGGAATCTGCATTGAAAACCCTAAATGAGGGGATTAGGAGAGGTTCCAGGTTGGTGTCAATTGGAAGTGAGGGCCGAGTGGTACACCCCTACGGAGATAATGGCAACTCCACACCCCTTCCCACATGCCTTGCCACGTGCATCTCTTCCTTTATAATAAACTAGAAGTAGCAAGTAAAGTGCTTTCTTGAGTTCCACGAGGCATTCTAGCAAATTATTGAACCCAAGGACAGGGGATGTGGGAACCCGATTTATAGCTGGTTGGTCAAACATATGGGAGACCAGGACTAGGGATGGTGTCTGAAGTGGAGCCAATCTTATGGGGCTGAGCCCTTAACCTGTGGGGTCTGCATTAAATCTGGGGAGTTAGTGTTAGAACTGTTATAAGTACCCCAAAAAGGCTTTGAAGACATAGACGTGTTTCACCTAAAGAGTCTTTTAGGAAATAGTTGCCTTTCTTATAGAAAAGGCTAAAGTGCACAAGCAAGATACAGGAAAACGAACAGTATATGACGAATGGGGTTTGATGGCAGTAATAGGGAAGACATGCCATATACACATCAGTGGAGAGCAGGGTCTGCGGAGTTAATAAAGTCATTTATAGCATCGGATCACCTATTCCCCTGGTTCGGGCGATGAAGAAAAGCTTGCGTAGATTGTACTGAACCATCTCAATTTTGGTGGCTTTGGAGGACCAAGACTGTAGAATGGGTCACAGGGCAGTGCACCTCAGCACTCATTAGCTATGCATCCTTGAGCCAACCGTTTTACCTTTCTGGGACTTGGTTATCATCTGCAAAGGAGGATTAGATTAGAATGATAAGCCCTAAGGTGCCCTTTCATTTCCATGTTCTATGATTAACAACAACAAAAAATCTTAATGAACATGATCTAATTGGTAACTTGATGTTCACAACCCAAGATAGCGTCTTCTTGCTGGGAGATTAGTTTAAGGAGAAAGAGCAAGGGGAGCCCATGAGAGTAGATACTTGTACACTAGCCAATGTTTTTGCACCAGATTATTTCCAAGCCCTTGAATTATATCCATGCAAAGGAAGGTAGTTTGCATTATGAGATCTAGTATGGGGAAGGTTTTTTAGCTATGTCCTTTTAAATCTTAGGTGTTGAAGAACTGATTTGCTTGATCTGAAAGATATGTTAAGTAACCACTGATGTAAGGGAATCGTAAACATTTGCCATGGTAACCAAACATCCTTTTTGGATATCAGAATAGCTAGATACACAAGAATTGACTTAGGTGAGGCAAAACAGCATACCAATTAGTTAAGGAAGGGGTGGAGATGCTACTTAACAGCAAAAAGTGGTGCTAACATAGCTAATAGCTGGAGGATCTCTAAGATCAGAGTGACTAAAAAGTGTCTCATGCTCCTCTGTGTTCAAAGGAAACGGGGACTAAAGCCTGATCCTGTCTACAGTAGGGAGATGATTTCCATTCCTTATTAACACATAAATGAACTGGTCCAGTCATATGTGTTATGAAGTACACAAGCTCAAGTCATCAGTGGGTATTGTAGAAAACAGTAGGATCACGCCAATTTACCTCTACGTGGACACATATTTTGAACTGACATGAGCAGAGGTGACGGTGCTATTAATCAAGTTGCTCTTTGCTTTTTAATTTTTTAATAAACACATAAAGCAGTGAAGCGTTGACTCAGGAAACCAGGAAGCAGGAGTTAATGTTGACACTGATTATAACATTTCATTTATAACACAGGTCACCTAAATAAATATAAATGGCTTTGTTTACAGAAATAATCTGAAATAAATTAGGAGTAAACATATCAATACCAGTATATAATCAAATATAAAATGACTACACCTGATGGCATAATTTTAAGATACATGGAGGTATGAACTCGGAAATAAACTACGACTTCTATTGTTTATCAATAGTTCTGAAATGTTTGGGAATGACGAACTCTCTAAGAGATTCAAAAGAAAGTTATAGACAGACTTTTATCCTAGAAAAATGCATGTATGCACAAAATCTGCAAATAATCTCAGGACCCAAAGTGACAGACATGTGGCAAGGAGCTAATGATGGCTTTATTAGCTCCACAGATCAATGTTCTCCATTGATGTATATATGACATGGTATCTTCCCTATTACTTTCATCAAACCACATTAATATTATCGGCCACTTAGAAAGGGGCACGACTGTCAGGATCAGGGGTATAATTACCAAAAGCTATTTCTCTGTGTGCAGAGTGGCGTGCATTTATCAGTGACCAGGTTGTCTCAGCAAATTCTTTGAAAGGGAAACACTGCTCATCTCGACACAATTCTTTAGAAGTATGATGGGGAAGGTTGGGGGTAGGGGTAGGATGAGGAAAGGGAAACAGAGCTCTGGTGGGAAGTTTTGTCTTTCTACCCAAAATGATAGTATAGCACTTTAAAACTGTTCTCACTCTTCAAAACAATCTTATCCACTCATTCATTTATTCAACAAACATTTATGGAGTGCCTACTATACGCGAGGCATTGTCTTTTTCATTCTGCAGATAAGCATGTTTAGAAAAGATAAAGCCATATAACTTTTAAGTGGCAGAAATGGGCTTTGAGTCCATTTCTGATTCAAATCCTGTTGAGGGGAAAAGGTAATTGGGGGACTTCACCCTGGTGTTTCAATCAAATACTCCTTCTCGGGGACCATGGGAACAGAAGCAGAAGCTTAATTTAAGTCAAGAAGTGGCCCGAGGGTTCTGTGCCAGGGTCACTACCCACGTTTGATAATTCGAGATTCAGTGAGAACACCTCACCGCTAAATACTTTTACGTGTAATAGTTGAATGCATGAGAGGCGTACAGGTCAACTCCAGCGAAATAAACAAACCTGCTTCGCTCCCTCTGAGAATTCTGCGATGCTGAACTCCTGGTCGAAATAGGCCCAGATAAGGAAGGCGTAAATTCGAGTCCGAATCCAGTTGATGGGGTTGGACAACCCCAGAATGATCATCTTGGTTTTCTGGCGCTGCTGGGGCTGCTCCTCAGTGCTGTAGCTGCGCCGAGGGCTGGCAGCGAAAGCTGGGAGGGCTGCGGAGAGGCCCGGCGGGCTGAGCAGGGGAAGCCGGAGGCCCTGAGCAGGCAGCGCCGAAGCCCAAGTGAACCGAGGAAATGGGGTCGTTCTCGAGCCAATGTGGCAGCGACAGAAATAGCAAACTCCAGCCAACGGCGGCCTCACCTTGGCTGCATCGGGAATCCGGGGTCGAGCGGCCCCGCCGGGCAACCTCCAAGACAGCAGGAAACGGGGTAAAAGACTAGCAGCCAGCGCCATTTTCGTGACCTTTCACTGCTGTGCTTGCCTGTGCTGTATCGAAAGAAAGTCGGTGGGAAACTACCTGAGGGGGGTTCAGAGAAAGACACTGGAGAGTAAAGCTGGCCTGTTGCTGCCACCTCTGGTGAGTACGCCCCAGCCCGGCTTTCCACACACGATCCATACAGAGACCTCCCAGCGCTCGGAACCGGCCCTTTCACGAGTCCGTAGGCCTTGCGGACCTTTTCTCTCCGGGTCTTGTTTCCGGACGGATCGCAAAGTTGAAGAACGTGTTTAGGGCAAAGCATTCTGGGACTTGGGATAGGACGAGCTTCAGCAACGATGGCTCGGCAACGCTTCTCGGTACCTCGGCTCGAGGGCATTTCTCAGGAGCACTTCACGCAGCACCTCTACCCACAGGTGAGGCCCTCGCACGGGTCGGATCGCAGGAAGCCGGGAGATACTTGTCCCTACCACTCGAGTGACTCCGAATTGGTTTCTTCCGACCCCAGGGTGTGGGGAGGAGGTGGCAGGCGGCTGAAAATGCCTGGTTAGCTCTGCGGCCAAGGAGAGGGCACAAGGGGGATGTCAGCTGGTTCATCTGTTACATCTTCCGGACAGAACAGCTGCGCGTTCCTGGGGAGCAGGATAACCGCAGAGAGCTGAGTGCGAGAAACGTTTTGGCTAATAAGCCCTGCTCGCTGCGAAAAGCGGCCTTGCAGTAAGTAGCCCTATTACGTAGTCTTTTGCCGTTATCAGGGCAATGGAAATTTCTCCTCCACCACCTCCGCCCCGTCTCTATTTTCCTTCAGGTTTCCTAAGTTTAGAGGTTTTGCGGACCCCTGTTGGCGCGAACGGCCCGTCAGTCCACTCGAAACAAAGTCGTATCGAAAGAAAGGAGCTGTATTTAAAGGAGCAATTTTTCACTACACCGAGCCAATAGGAGAAGCAATGGGAATCCCCCAGGAAACTTCCACCGGTCTTGGTCTTGGATTCTAACTAATCTGGGTTCTAGTTCAAACGTTGTAATCTTTATATGTGAATCCGAACCTTAGTTCTTTAAAAGAAAATTGAGAAAAATATTAAGGGGGAAAAAATATTTTTACTTGCCGTGCTTTGCAAGGGAGTCAGAGGTTCCAAAAACTGAGAATAAAGAGCCCAGCAGATACTTAAAAAAAAAAAAAATCCACTAGTTTACAGTTAGTCTCTTAATGGTAGAAAACACCCTCAGCAATTTTACTTGATATTTACATCTATAAGGGTGGTCAAGGAGCTACCGTTCTAGTGTAAGGGATGAATTTTTTTTCTTTCTTTTAGGAGTTAGCAACCTACAGAGAAGATTCAAGCCCTCATTTATTTGGGGGACTAGTGTTGAACGGGTTGTTGTTGCCCACCCCACCCCACCTCAGAATGTGCTAGTACAAGATACCTGCAAGGCAGTATTGTGAATATCAAATGATGTATGTGGAAGTGCTAAGTAAGATGCATAGCAAAACGTGTTTTGTAGTTTAATCTTTCCAGACTAGACATATGAGGTCAATTAAAGTTTGAGGTCAGACAACTAAGTTTGGGAACTCATTGCAATAATGTCGCTAACCTTTTTTGATATCAGAGGGGTATATTCATTATGAATTTGTACCAACTGGACAATTAGTTAAGTTTACTATTTGGAAGTGCTGAAAAGGCTGCGTGAAAAAGTTAGACGACCTGAACTTTTCACCAACAATTCATGGCTCTTGTATCATGACAATGCACCAACTCACACAGCACTGTCTGTGAGGGAGTTATTAGCCAGTAAACAAATAACTATATTGGAACAATCTCCCTACTCACCTGATCTGGCCCCCAGTGACTTCTTTCTTTACTCGAAGATGAAGGAATTGTTGAAAGGAAGACATTTTGATGACATTCAGGACATCAGGCGTAATACAACGACAGCTCTGATGGCCATTGCAGAAAAAGAGTTCCACAATTGCTTTGAAGGGTGCACTAGGTGCTGGAGTCGGTGCATAGCTTCCCAAGGGGAGTACTCTGAAGGTGACCGTAGTGATATTCAACAATGAGATATGTAGCACTTTTTCTAGGCTGAGTTCACGAACTTAATTGTCTGACTTTCGTGTGTCACAAAGAATCACTAAGTTTCATAAAGTGGAAAATCACAAACAACACTCTGGTCACAAAGTAATATAACTATAAATTAATAAAATTGCAAAACAAGACCTTGTTACTTTTACTCAGAAACACTAAGGTAAAGCTATGAGGGACATGCACCTGTCTTATTTTAAATGTTTTAATAATTAACGGTGTGGTACAGGTGGATGAATAGACAATCCAGAGGAATAGAAAGTCTGTATATGTTATATTCATATATCCACATATACAGAGGGTACCAAAAAAATGTATACACATTTTAAGAAAGGACAAAACTATTAAAATTGTAATACTCAATATATACTGATAACAAAAGATGAATACAAGTCATGTTTGACTTCTGCAATTACAAGAGGTGCTCAAAGTGGTTACCATCAGCGTCCAGACACTTCTGATTACGGCAAACTACTGCTTGAGCAGTGTTGACCAAAGTGTCCACTTGTATACATTTTTTTGGCACCCCTGGTATATATCCATAGATCGATATATCCATATATATATCCAGAAATAAGTTTCCATTCATACAGAAATTTAGTATGTGATGATCGTGTCATTGTAAAAATCACTGGGGCAAAGATGAACTTTTAAATCAGTGGTGCTGGGACAGTTGGATAGTCATTTAGAAAATGATAAAGTTAGATTTATATCTGATACCTTACATAGAGTACTCTCCAAAGGGATCAGAGCTCTAAATGTAAAAAAATGAAACTACACAAGTAGAAGAACAGGGGTAAATTCCTCTCTACTATGGGTGTATAGGAGGGCTTTCTAACTGTGACTGAGCTGTAATTCAGGTGTAATAAAAAGATTCAAGTTTACATAAAATACAAACTGGGGGAAAATATTTGCAACATGTATTTCATAAAAGGATAGTAAAAGCCCATGTATGTGAAGAACTTTCAAAAATTAAGTAGGGAAAGGCCAGAAGTCTGATAAAAAGTAAGCAGTTGACAAAAAAATAAAAATGCCCTCTAAACATTTGAAAAGATGTTCAACTTTGCTTTATAAGAGAAATTAAAGCTACACTTAGGTACAATTCTTACCTATCATATTAGTAAAAATTAAAAGACTAATACTACACTCTTGGTGAGGCTGTGAAGAAACTGTCACACTTTATGCCAAGTGGTATAGCCCTAATGGAGGGGAATCTGGAATATGTAACATACATAGGAGAGTGATTGATTAAACTGTCCATTTACACTGTGGTGTACTAAGGTATAAAAGGAATGGAGATAATCTGAACTGATAGCAGTGATTTCCAGGATATAGTTTTAAATTTTAAAAAGCAAGCTCTAAAAGAAAGTACACGATATGCTACTTTTTGTGTAAAAAAGGAGGGGGAGAAATAAGGAAGTATATGTTTTTGATCACTTTGCAAAAAAGATACAGGAACCATAAGTCAGAAATTAATGAGACTGGTTATCTATAGGGGATGAGTACAAGGTGGAAGAATGTGGATGGAGTGGTGCTTTTGTATAATTTTTACTTCGGCGATCACATTACTATTTTACATTCTAAAATGATAGTAATAAAATTAACAAGGATGAGGAATGATTTAGAAAAACAAAATTCTAATGTAGAATATGAAAAAAACAAGTGAATCTAAGTAATGGGGAGGATGAGAAGTAACCCAAGTCATTTTTTAACCCAATACTTTGATCGTATGTTCTCAGTAAAGACAAAAAGAACTGTAAACAAATACTGAATTCTAGTTAGTATACTTGTTGTTTAGTCTTATGACTTAATAATTTTAAAAGTACTTGTGAATTCTGGGATTCTGCAATTTATTAAACATTGAGGGTGATAGGAACCAGGTTTCCCACTGTTAGAGAAGGGAGTTACAAACATAAAAATAAGATTAGAATGAATCTTGTCGTGTAAGATCAGAATTGGAGGTATCATTATTGAAAGTGTTGTGGTTCATATATACATCCATTAAGTGTGTATACATATATATGGAGAGAGAAATAAATAGATATAGATATATGCATATATGGTGTGTGTGTGTGTGTGTATTTTGGGGGAGGACAATTTCCTACCTTTGCCCACTGAGAAGGCCTAGAAGTAAAGACACCCCCGTAGCAATGAACACATCTAGCACACAGATCATAATTTCTAAATAGCGTTCCCCACTAAAAGAAACCAGAGCTGCTTGAAGAAATCACTGTAGGGCTGAGAGAGAGCAAGTATAAAGGATGCTGGATTGTGTTCTTTTGCCATAAAGTCAGGAAGTGCTCAGGTAAAAAGTCCCAAGAGCCAGCTTGAAGGGGCTCCTATTGGTCAAATCTGGGATAACTTGAGCATCAAAATTACATCAATAAATTATAACCCAGTGATTAAAATAAACAAATGGAGTAGTTAGAGCTCATTATTACATTAGAATGCCAGCTAATGTAGAAGATGATGGAATTTTTTAAAAGCACGAGTTTTGCACTCATCGTAGGCATACTTGACTCAGGCAGGAATTACCAGTTGATCAAAATTAACATCACAACTAATAGGACAGAATACCATGTGCCACCTGACTTGTTGCACAGAGAAGGACACAACATTGCTTCTGTGGTACATTCCTTCCCAAGATGCATAATCTGAGTCTAATTATGAAGAAACATACGAACCCAAACTGAATGGCATTCTAAAACATAATTGGCCTGTACTCTTCAAAACTGTTAAGGTCATGGAACCATTCCAGATTAAAAGAGATATGACAACTAAATGCAATGTGGCATCTCAGGAATAGGGGGAAAAATAACTATAAAGGATATTATTAGGACAGTTCGCAAAATTTGAATATGGACTGTGGATTAGATAACAATAGTATATGACTCAACTATAATTTTGATAATCTGGTTATGTAAGATAATGTCTTTGTTCTCAGGAAATATACTCAACTCTTTATAGAGATAAAGTAGCTTAATATTAGCAACTTACCCTGAAATAGTTCAGAAAAAACTAAATTTAATAATATGTTCCTCTCTATACACACATAGCATGAATGAGAGCAGATAGTAAAGGAAATGGGGCAAAATGTTAAACAGTTGGTGAATCAGAGTAAAGGGTATATGGAAGTGCTTTGTGATGTTTTTGCAACATTTCCATAAGGTTGAAATGGCATCAAAATAAAAAGGTACAAATAATATTTGATGATAAAGTATAAATTATAATCGTTTATGTTTTTGTCATAAGTAACACTCATGAAAATGCTTTAAATAATATTCAGATTTTTTTTCTTATCTCTTAGCTATTGGTGGTCTCATTGTTTTGTTTGGTTTTGTATTCCTAATGTTAAAATTTTGTTCTAAGTACCTTGCATGAGTCCTTTTCCTGTTATAGTGTGAATTGTCAAAAGGGTTGAGTTTGAGCATCTTGGGCTCAAGAATCAATTTCTTATTTACTTTTATCCCTCTGTTGTCAAATGCAACTCCTGATATATTGTTAGTTTTCCCTAATTATTATTATTTTTTTGTACTCTTTCCCCACATGTAGAGAAAACCTCTAGTGTTGGAAGGAATTGATTTGGGGGCTTGTACAAGCAAATGGACAGTGGATTACCTAAGTCAAGTTGGAGGGAAGAAAGAAGTGAAGATTCATGTTGCTGCAGTTGCCCAGATGGACTTCATTAGTAAGAACTTTGTATATAGGTATTTCCTCCTGAGGTTTACTCTGTGAATATACATAACTGGTTTTAAACCTTTACAATATTTTTGCATTATACAAAGACCATATGGCACTTCATCTTTTGGCTAGTTTGATATAATCATGGAATAGCTTACTAATTTTTAAAGAATGGCTTTTAAAAGACAAAAATTCTGAGGTTACATAATTATACAAAGACATTTCCAAAGACCATTTGTTAAATAGGGTGTATATCTGATACCATCTGGAATCATGGAAGGAAAAGAATTTTCATAACGAGGTACATTACATCTGAAGTTGGGTGTGCTGTATTCATTCAGTGCTTCACTAATCAATTGATCCTGGCATATTAGTAATTGTTATCTAGAGTTATAAATTCTAAAGTTTTCCTTCATAACCTATTTTGATTTTCAATGCCCTTATTTTTGGAAAATTTTCTAAATCCAGATTGTTTTTAGATAAGTATAAGCCCATGTTTTATTTTCCTACCTTCTCCAGAAATATAAGACAAGTAGTTGCTATGTTTGGTACAATCTTTCATCAATTCTGATAACTTTGGAAAAAAATCATAATTTTCTCTTTTGACAAAATAACCTTAAATACTTTTAATTTTCCTCATGGTTGTCATTTTGTTTTAGGATCTCTTAAAAGTAAATAAGAGGTAGTTTAAAGCTTCTGGATGTCTAAATTTGAAAGCTTTAAATGCTGTAATCTTATAGCTTTAATATACTATTTATTCCCTTGAGTTTATTCCCATGAATTTCATTAAAAATGTTAAAAAACAAATGACCTTCAGATTCTGAGCGTGTGCAGTTCCCAGAAAATTCAATCTATTGAAAAACCATGTAGTTCACAATAGCCTGTTTTTTAAAGGCAGTTAGCTCTCATTTGTTCCTTCCAGAGTTTAGAGACGAGTGAAATAGAGCTTTTAATAGCCAGGGCCATTCCTTTCTCATTAGAGTTTTCCAAACTCATATAGCAGCTTGCCAAAGCATTTCTCAGTTTTTGATCCTTTGAATATTTGCCATTATAGTTCTGGTTTTTAATAGGCCATGAATTGAGTTTAATTGTCATAAGTTTTTCCAAGTGTAAGAACTTTTCATTTTTTAATTAAATCAAAGGGGAAGAAAGTGCTGGAATGATAAGTGGTTTTCAGCCTGCAGTTAATGATGTTTATTTTCCAGAGAGTCCACTGCCATAACAAATGGTTATTGAAAATTCATTTTGAATTGCCTGATGTTTTGTCATGTGCTATAAACTTTTCGAAACTTGTTTTTGAAGCACATACATTATGTAATAGCTCTTACCCCAGCTTCCTCCAAACTTTCCACTAGAGCCACTAGAGTTGCAAGGCTTTTTTCTTAGTGCAAGAAAAAAAACAGACTTAGTCATTTTTGGCAGTTAATGGGGAATAGGAAAGAAGGGAGGCATCTAGGCCAAAGGCAGACTAGAAAGTAAGAAATCCTCCACACATTTATTATATCATTGTTATCATTTCAGTTTAATAATAATTATACAGATGAGCACACGGAGGCTAAAAAATGTTAAATAACTTAAACCTAAGATCATACAGCTTGAAATGATTGAATCAGGACTTACGCCAAATTTGCCTGACTCCACAGAACCCATAATCCTAACCCCTCTTTGGTACCACCTCCCTTACTAGTCTGTATGCCAGCCCAGACAAATGGAACTTCAATAACAGATGCCCTTCTTTGTGAAACATGCATGGGGTAGATAAGATCTCAAGGCCAAGGAACTTCCCAATTCATACCCAATGAATTGGGAGAATTCATTCCCAATTCTCCCTCTCTCAGCGTTGCTTCTGCAGAATGTCTGACAGGTACCACTCCTGAGGGAGACGGTTGCTGGGTGCACCCCTGTTCTGCTTCTCTGGATTGAGCCACTCTATCTGCCCTGTTCTTATAAAAGTCTTGAAATACTTCTGGGTTCTCCCTAGTAAAAAAGCTAAGCCTGGGCAACTGCAGCCATTACAGAGGTAGCTGTGGGCTAGAGGGCTTCCACGTGGTTCCCAAATTCTTCAAAGATGCTTTGGTGGGAATGAAGTCTATATAGTGAGGTCAGAGAAGGAAAACATTGAGTAGGAAGATGCCAAAGTATACAGAGGGTGCCAAAAAAATGTATACACATTTTAAGAAAGGAACAAAACTGTATTAAAATTAAAATACTGTATTAAAATTGTAATACTCAATATGTACGGATAACAAAAGATGAATACAAGTCATGTGTGTACATGTTTTTGGCACCCCTGGTATTTATTGATACAGTTAGCCAGAAACTATAGTAGGAGATTGGTCTGAATAGATGGCAGACCTTTCTTTTCTCTTGCAGTGCTCACTCTACATAATTACCAGCGGTGTCCCCAAGTTCAGAGTGACATTCACACTCACAGGACCTAGTAATCCATAATCTGGCATCAGATTCACTTGGCTTTGCAGGATACAGCATTCTAGAAAGATAGTATCAGTGGGATTCCTTATACCAATCCAGGAGCCTTTTTTTTTTTTTTTTGGCTCACCTAGTAACAGTTATAAGGGAACAGGACTATAGACGGGGCTACAGAAAAACCCTAGCTTAGACACCAGTAACATGAAAGACCCATAAACTTATCTTCTAGGTTCCTCCAAGGGGCATTCTCAGTTGCAGGAGTACGATGCACACAGAGCAGCCAAATCCCCTCTGCTTCCTAACAAGTATTTATAATCTACTCAGCAGCCTTCTAGTCCAGACAAAGTTCACCCATCAGGGGTCATTTATATAATAAACAGTGTTAACCTGACACCACAGCTGACATTCCACATTTATCTTAACCAGTTTGTTTCTAGGCAAACATTTCTAGGAGAAGAAAAGCCGAAGGTCATCTTTATAGAAGGATTTGTATATCTCCCAGTGGAAAGATATTTGGTAGCAAGAGTGCAAAGATTACAACCCTTAGTTGGAGGTTTGGAGGCTGGAGTGCAATGTGGGAGGAGAGGAGAGGCTTTTGGCCCAGATGCTTTTGAGGACTTCATTGACTTGATGTTGCTGATAAGGGATCATCTTCGTGTAGGGGGTGGTACTTTTTGATTCTGGATGGTTGAAGGGATAGGATGGGACCTGGAGGAAAGATAGCCCTCCTTTACCTCCAGGCCCTGGAGGTAAAAGAAACAAACTGCTTCTACGATACTCAGCCCTGTTCACCAGTGTGCTGGGAGCCTGGCATTCAGGCAGAAATATTGAAGAAGAATAAAACTCGGTCATTTCCCTAGAAGTCTCCTCGAGATGTTCCTCTGAAGCCTTACAATGACAGAGGGGGGGTGCAGGGGGCTGAGAACAGTGTTGGCGGCGGCTGTGTTCTGTGTGCTGCCCTAAGGCAGGACGATCAGTGAGAAGGCCAGGGCAACTTGATCTTCACTGGACCCTTTGCCTTCCTACTGTTTCTTCCAAAGGAGCAGAAGTAGTTGCCCCATTCATCACAAGACATTTTTGCCATGATACTTGGAAATAGGTAGCAGTAAGAGCTTGAAAGGTAACCAGACACCATAGAAACTTGGAATAGTTTTTTTCTCATAGTAACTTGGAATAGGAGGATATTGACATGAGAAGGATCCATCTGTGCCATAGATATAAAAATCTTTAATTTTTGAAATCAACAACTGAGGTCAAATAAGCACACCACTAATGAATTTTGAAAATTTAGAATTCCACATAATATTTTATAATAAAAATCATGGCTATTATAAAACAAGATCCTATCCAACTCTTAACAAGCCCCTGAATATAGTAATTATAGTAGTATTAGTTGATTTATTATTAATTCCAAGGATCCTTTTGTGTTTATTTCAGAACTTTACCTTTTGACAAGTTGGTTCAGAGAGCAGCTGAGGAAAAGCATAAAGAATTCTTTATTTCAGAGGTAATTAATTTTAACATTTTCTTTGGAAAGCATTAAAATTTGTAAATGGATTTTCTTATAAGAGAATTAGATATACAAGAGCTATAGCCTTCTCTGATAGCCCACTCTTAAGGTTTGATTGTATATGCCATACATGTTAGTTTTGGTATTTTGTTAGATCCTAAACTTCAGCCAAATTATCTTTCTGTGTCTCAGTATACTAATCTATAAAATAGAAATAATAGCAGTACCTATTTCATAGGGTTTTTGTGACAATTAACTAAATAAAATCTGTACTTAGCACAGTGCCTGACTAGAAACTACTCATTAAATGTTAGCTATTAATATTAACTTTCTTTAAAAATGCTTTGATCTGATATGCCAAGTTCAGATGCTAATGAAGAATTTATTTTCTTCTTATTGACTATTAGACTGTGTATTTTATTAATTTTTATCAGTGTGATTTGTGATTTCTATTGTGTGTATTTGCTATAACATTTGTTCAGAATAATTCTTTCTTACATTATAATCCACCTTTAGATAAGTCAGTTTAAATATCTTGCAGCTTATATAAATACATTTTTTAAAAATTCAGTGTTCTCTTAAAAGCACATTTTAAAAATAAATTGCTTTTTAAGCTTTGAATAAAGCTGTTGTCTGTTTTTGAGTCTGCTGGGCTTGTGGTTAGTTTGGTTGTAAAGGGTGTTGCATCTTAACAGTTTTCTCATCAGGTAAAGATTAGACTAGATTACCACCAAGGTCCCTAAAAACTCTGGAGGTCTGCGGTTCCATAGCATGACCACAATGTCTAATAAAACTGATTCCATTAGCTGTACCTGAAAAATGTTTTTTAACTTTACAGCCAAGCTTTAACATGTGTATTTAGTTGTCCTTTGGTATTTTCTTTTCCAAGGGTAATGAGAGGCACAGATTTAAATAGCCATGAAATGTCAAGTGAAGAAAATGAAATAGAAATGAGGCAAACAATTAAAGTCTAAAAATTATGGAAAGTGAATAAATAAGATGAGTATGGACTGTCAGTTTGGTCCTCCAGGAAGATGCTGAGATGGAATTCGAAGTGCAAAAGGTTTATTGGGGAATAATACCTGTGAAAGGAAAGGGCGGAGGATTGGCTAGAGGGAAGCCAGCAGCCCGTGATACAGATCTGACAGTCTCTGCCAGCTCACTGTGGAACTGCTGAGCAAAGACTGCTCGGTAGAGGAGTCCTCTGTTGGGTAGTAGTGTCTAGGCCTCTTACTGTCTGGCTCAGTCATTGGTTAGGGCTGTCCCAAGAAGAGCTTGACCTTGGTTCAGAGGCTGAGGTGGACCTGAAGGAGTTAACAGCTAGCAGCTACAAGTTAATCTTACTCCTTGCAGCTAAGTAGTGAGTACTTTCTTGAAGGGGGTCTGTGCAGTGCATCTCTGTATCTGCCACATGAATTTATTTTTAAATCCTGAACTATTAGAACTGGTAGAAAACTCTTGGAATTTTGAAGAACATATTTTGAAAACTATTTAGCTGGTAGTAAGTTTATAGAATGAATATACCTGATATGGTACTAGCTGAAAATATAAAAACAATGAATCTGAAAGTTTAAATTTATGATCTTAGATTTATAACATATTACTAAGGTAAATACGATATATTTTGCAGTTTGCATTGTAACAGTCAGTGTAGATATAAGAGACAGAATTCTTGTGTTGGATGGCCCCTGTGCTTGAGCAGGTATATCTCAGTTCTCTAATTCGTATAGTAAATGCAGGCAACAGCAATGTTTTGTTACTCAGTTCCCTATTACAGCTACACAGTGAAGTATAATTGATAATTTAAGTATCAACTTAAATTTACTACTATAAAGTAATGTATTTCTAATTTATACATGGGCTGACTCTTAAAAGATTTGGCTTGAGAATTTATATAATCAGGGATAGGCTTAGCTTGATAAAACAATGTTCCAGATTTTTAAAAAAATTATTTCAAGTATTTTATTTATACCCTGTTCTATATTTGTATTATGTTAGTCCGTTGTTGGCTTCAACAATACCTTGAAATCATGTGTGCTATACAAATGGGAATTCTTTTAAGTCTTAAGACATTATTAAGAGTCTAAGTGATTTGGAGTGTAAAGTCTAAATTAAGCATTGTGGCTTTAAATGTGATATGTACGTACTGCCTTTAGAATTTATTTTACTTAATGTTTTGTGGATCCAGTCATTATTATTACAAGCAGTATATAAAGACATTTCTTTATATGGCCACCAGAGAGCATTAGTAGAAAGGGTAAGAAAACGGAACTGTTTTGAAACTGACTTAATGGGGTTAGATTTTAAGACTGTTTCCTTCCATTTTTACTTTCTAATACTTTTACATGAGAACTGATGTCATTTTTCTTTGGGATGTTTAAGGATGAGAAGTACTATTTACGGTCACTTGGGGAAGACCCCAGAAAGGTAAGAATTCTGACTATAAAACAATTGTTCAAAGTCTAAATGGATCTATCTATCTATCTATCTATCTGTCTATCTATCTCTCTCTCTGTATATATATATATTTTTTAACTGGCACTGTAATTTGTATTATTACTGCCTGATATATGACCTGTTTTATGCTTTTCCATTTTTTTCTCAATGATTCATGCCCTTAAATAAGTACTATTAAAAGTTGATAACTTAGTTTTCAAGTAGGACCATAGAATCTTAGTGTTTAAAGTCGTCTACTCCAATGTGTGCACAATTAAGAAATCCTTTCTACTGTATATTTTATAGATTGCCATTCAGCTAATAAAATACATTCTAAAATAATAATAAAAATTCTGAATAATCCATTATATAAGCTTTGACATGCATTCAGAGTCCAATTAATATGGCTTCAGTATTAAGGAGTGGTCCCTGAAATGATTAAGATGATATTTTTTTCCTTTATGTCACCATTTACTTCTTTACCTTCTTTTATTCTCCTCCCTCAGTGAAATCCACAAGTTTTACATAGTTGATAACATTCAAGTTGTTGACTCTTAAACCTAAAATACTTAGTATTAGATGACAATTGTATGAATTTTGCTTAATGTAGGAAGAACCTTTCTATAAATGCAGCATAGCTAACTTAACAATAATGATATTATTGACTCTGCAGTCTTGACACAGTCTATTATTCTTCATTTGTTGGCTATGGTCACATCCTAGTATTTTAAAGCAGTGAAGAGAGTTTTGCCCAATTCGCCCTTAATATCATGGACTCTGATGGCAGCCTTAGATATAATAAGCATTATCCCAATATTGTGTTTATTATTAAAATTCTTACTGTATTTCTCTCAATGCAGGATGTTGCAGATATCAGAAAGCAGTTTCCGTTATTGGAAGGAGATATTAAGTTTCCAAAATTCTTCAAAGAGGACCAATTCTTTTCCAGTGTTTTTCGAATTAGCTCACCAGGATTACAACTTTGGACACACTATGATGTATGCTACAGAAATGAGAAATCTAAAGCTAATGGTGATCTTTAGCACTTACAGATTTAATAGTCATAGGTCCAGCTCTGTAGGCTACGCTAAAGATCTTTGACATATAATTTGCTGAATTGTCAGGTTTGAAAACAGGTGCTCTGCAAGGCAGTGAGTGATACAGAGTGAATTATTAGCTAATGCCAAAGCCTAGTTTATCACATTTGCATTTCTCTGTGGGCTTGTTCTTGATGCATTATCGTATGTATATATACTGAATTTTATGAAGTTTTTTTTTACATACGAAAAATGGCCACCAGAGGAGGGTGAAAATTGTGAAAGTGGAAAAAGTGCTAAGATTGTGGTATGAGAATATTGAAATGATACACATGACTAGATGGAACTGTTATTCAGGTGAAAGGCAGAAGTTTCTGGAAAGCCATTTCTACTTAAAAGAATTTGGGGATATCGATGGTCTTAGGACATATATCCTCTGAGAATGTCAAAAGTCTACTGTATTTGTTGAGTAACAAGATGTGTAGATTATTGATTTTGATCATCCTATGGTGTTATATTTTTATTTGCTTAAATATATACATATATGTATTAAAAAATATATACATCTAGTATTGTACATGGTTTTGGTGTTGGGTGGAAAAACTTAGGAAGCTACAGCAATACCTAATAGGTGTCTAAAGATAAAGGAATTTTTTTTTAAGTTCTAAATAAAACTATATTAAGTTTTATAATGAGTTTTATAATTCAGCTGAGGACCTTTTGGGAGGATTTTAACATAGCCACTTCATAATTAAGTGAGATAAGACACAAAATCTTAGCATATTATTTTTTAAAGGTTTTACATAAATGATATGGTGAGAAAATGATGTGGTAACTCAAATAATGTTTTTAACTAGTCTATGACTTTTAAAATTTTAAGTATTTTTATATTGAGTTATAATGGAGTATTATAAAGCTTAAATTAAAAAGTCAGAGGCATGCTAGTTATATAGTTAAGGTTTATATAAGTAAAGAGTTAGTGGTTAAAGGAGAAATGCTTTGTAGAAGTGATATGTAAATAATCATGAATATATCTTAGTATATTATATTTTAATTCCTTAGTTGAGAATTATGTAGCTCTGCCTTTTAACATTTTTCACAATCTGTACCAACAAAGTGCACCCTTGCATACACGGAATAGTCAAGATTGCTCTATTAATAGGTATATCAAAAAAATTTGTCAGGTTATATTCCTATAGAAATAATTTAGAAATCAAGATACCTATAAAAAATTATGGCTGGCCATACATTAAAAGTTATTAAAAAAGCAACGGTTGCCACAATACCTTGTATTTTCCCAACACCTACATTTTCTAAGTGCTTTCCATCTGTTGTCCAATGTTGGCCTGATAGCATTCCTTGTCAGGTAAGTAACCAAGGGGAGCCTCAAATAGAGTAACTACCCTCACTGTCATAATGGTGGGGAAAGGACAAACAGTTTTGACTTCAGATTTCCTCATGGCTTGCCAAGCGTTTCCATTTTAAGGCAGAAATATCTTAGTGAAGGCACAGTTGTGTTTGGAATACAAGTGTTTTCATTATAATATTACAGTGTTTTATAAGAGTTTTAGATAACGTGAGCCAAGTCCTACTAAAGGATGGAATTTAAACATTAACTGGAACCGTTGTTTCTATTTAATGTGCATTTTAGATATTTCTTACTGATAAGTTCTTATTGGTCTTTAGGTAATGGATAACTTCTTAATACAAGTGACAGGAAAAAAGCGTGTTGTACTGTTCAGTCCTCGAGATGCCCAGTATTTGTATTTATCAGGTACTTTAAAGTTTATATTTTTAAAGTCTAGTTTATTCAGTTATTTTTTGAGAAATCCCTTTATTCTCATAGGAAAACATTTTAGGGCTTCTTCCTAGTAATTATAATGTATTCTCCATTGTATATGTGTATACATGTGATTATAGGCTATATGAAGAATGAAATTTTCAGATTTTCTTAATTGTAATACATCGATGTCAGTGGTCATAAATAAAGGGTGGGTCATTGAAAATTTTGTTAGGTTTCAGGACAATAGGAATTGTTCTCACAGTTTGGCTACAGTAAGTAATTGTACAGAAAAGAATAACTTTTCAAATGTATGTAATTTCTTTTTTAAACATGCTAACTTTGCTTAATCTGTATTATCCTTTCTTGCAACTTTTCAGGTACTAAATCAGAAGTACTGAATATAGATAACCCAGACTTAGCTAAATATCCACTGTTTTCCAAGGCTAGAAAGTATGAATGTTCCCTTAAAGCTGGAGATGTATTATTCATTCCTGGTAAGATTTCTAGAACTCAGTAATTTGATATTTAAAGTCTGTATTGTCACTCATCCATTATATGATTTTTTTTAGTACAAAAGTATATTTGTTATATGTATCCTGTCCTGTACAAGATGATTTTTATACACAACTGTGTACATGTGTTTAAAAGTATGCTTAGGCAAATTATAAAGTTAACAGTCTTGTTTTGCAAAGGCAACCTATAAATACCGTACTTTATTAAATGACATCAAGCAATATACTTTCTGTCTGGGAAAGGTTATACCTGGTTATTCTTTTTAATCATCTTATTTCTAAAATATTTACATGTTTTAGAACTATGTCTCTTAAGTATTTACCAAGAAATGGTACATATATTTCAAAGCCAATACAGATTTAGAGATTTTATTATATATCAAAATGTTATGATCTCCAACACCTGTGATGTCTTTTGTGTACATTATTTTTCTACAGTCTGAAATAGTGTTACTTAACTTCTTTGTACAATAAGTATTAGTTGTTACTAATGTGATGTAACTAATGTCTATAATTATTCTGAAGTGATACCTAAAAATTATAAAATAATTAAGGGGATGCATTAACAAGTCCTATAGTTATTTTCCCATGTGTAAGTTAATATGTTTACAATCAATACCCCTTTTCAATGATAGAATTAAGTTTGAAAATATTAATAAAATTAAGTTTAAAAGTATTAATAAAAATATGATGATTTCATTTGGGGCTGAATTATAAATTTCTTGAGGACAAGGAACCATGTTTTATTCATCTTTGTTTTCTCCAAGGGGCCTGATACAATGTCCTTCACATAATTGATTGTCTATAAAAATATAATATGTTGACCTCTAATTCTTATATTCATTGAAAATATCTAGCACACTAGTCTTATTGCCATTGCTTAAATTTTTTGGTTTTTTTATCATTAGAGTGTGGTTAAGGATTATTTAGTTTTCCCTTACTCTGTGCACAACTTTAAAAATAAAGGGGGGGGAGCCAGAAATGCTGACTATTTGCATATATTTTGAAATAAAAGCAAGTTTCTCATCTTTGGATTTAAATTTAACAGAATGGTTAGCTTTTTTGCTGTTATACTGAATAAGAAAAAAATATTCTGAAAGAGTGGTTAAGATTAAAACCACATTTGAAAACTAGTTCTGCAAATTAAAATATTTTAAGCTTTCATTTTTTTCTAGAGCACTCTTTGAGTTTGTTTCTAAAATTCAGCATCTTATAAATCTTCCTTTCACTAGCTTAAACATTTTTTTGGTGTGATTAGTATTTCATCTTTGTTATATTGTGGTATTGCTTTGGTATTCTTGTAAGCACCTATATTTTGAAAATATTTACACTCAATTGAAAACAAACAAGTAAACTTTGTAGTGGAAGTAAAAAGCAGCTATGTAATATTGTAAAGTTTACTCACCCTCTTCTCCACCAAAATGCTTGCTTTAGTTTTATATACTTATTGTAAAGGAGCTGAAAGAAATATAATTACATTAGAAATATAAAACTGAGGAGGCTACAATGAATGCAAATTTTAGCAAGCTAGAAAACCAAATGCAGCTTGAACAGGAAGTCTTTGAGAACAAAAGTACTGTACTGAGTCAGAAAAGGTCAAATATACTCCTCAAATAATTGAAATGTTCTGTGTACAAAAAACAAATACTTTGATGTGGTTGTGTGACTCAGGAAGTATAAACAAGTAACACAAAACACAGCCCCAAATTACAGAACTACAAAACAAATATAACTTTATTATGTCTTTCAAGTTAAAAAGGAAAAATTGCTATTTCCAAAGGTTTTAAATGTAGGGTTGTGCTGTTGACACTTTAAATTGGTTGGCAGTTCATAAAAGTTAAAATGATTCTGTTTAAAGCTGGGAGCGTGCTAACGAAGGGATCTAGTTATATAATAAGAATTATTTCTTACATTGGCTACATGCAACTTGTGATATTTCACTGACATTTTGGGTTTTTTTTTAACTAGGTTTTATTTTTAACTTTTTTTTTTCCTCCAGCTTTATGGTTCCATAATGTAATTTCTGAAGAGTTTGGAGTGGGAGTGAATGTCTTTTGGAAACACCTTCCATCTGAATGCTATGATAAAACAGACACCTATGGAAACAAAGATCCTACAGCAGCGTCAAGAGCAGCACAAATTTTGGACAGAGCCTTAAAAACACTGGCTGAACTACCAGAAGAATACAGGGACTTCTATGCACGGCGAATGGTCTTACACATTCAAGACAAAGCCTATAGCAAAAATTTTGAGTAAATAGCAAAGTGAACGCAATGAATATAAACTTTTAAATACAGTTCAGCTCAATTATTAGAATAATATTACAAGACCTAAATTATTTTTATAGATTGTTAAAAGAGGAAAGGTAAATCAATTTCAGATTTAAAGATTAAGTACAGAGGGGTGTTTGTGTAGTTTCTATTTAATACAGATTGTTGAGGTTCAAAGAACGCTGTACTGGGACCATATTTTAGCTTCAGATGCAAATAACTAAAAATTCCACTTTTAATGACTTAAAATGTATTGAATCATTATACATGAAGTCTGCTGACCTATGGGGCTTTAGTATTTCTGATCCAATGACTTACTAGTGTCATTAAGCACCTCTGGGGCTTTTTTTCTCTTATTTCCAGCTGCAACATTGGCGTCATCCTAAGGCTGGCTATCCTCGTGCTCATGGAATGATTGCCAATAGCATTGGGCTGTGTGCACCTTCATTTATATGCAGTGGAGGATTCAGGCTGGATTCCAGGGGCCCTCGCTTAATACAAGAAAGCTTTCCCAGAATTTGCCACCAAACCCTTGGGTCTCATTGATTTGGCTTATAAGTGTCCATCCCAGAGCCAAAGGTATGGGCAAAAGGTATGGAATAACCCTTAGGCCAGTTGGGTCTACTGGAGCTGGAAGTGGAATCCTCTTCTTCTGAGGTACATGAGGTATACATGGGAGTAGAATGGATAATTTTTAAAATCAGGATTCTGATAAAGGAAAGAAAGTTGGGCAACCAACAATGTCTACTGCAGTGATCTTTTGAGCTTTTAAAAATAGATGGCTAGGTCCCAACTTTATGGACTTTGATTCAGTATGTTTGGGGTTTGGTATGGGTATTTATGTGTAATAGACTTCATAGGTTGTTTTGATGCATAGTCAGGATTGAGACAATTAGATTAGATGATAGTAATTTGGATTACTAGTTTTATTATCCATATTATCCAAACAAAAAAATGTTTACTCTGATCCTGGTTTTCTTGGCACCCAGTATAAATCAGGCCTGCCCCCTTTTTCAGTCTTTGAATGTCAGAAAATATTCAAATCAGTTTTAATGTATGCCTACAGCTAAACTTGAACCTAATTAAAGTTTTCTCCACTACACACTTTTCCACCTCTCATTTTTTTAAAGAAAAAAGAATTTTAAAAACACATACATGAGAGATCCCAATAATGTTGTCATTGAAAACAATGAGCCATTGTATGTGGATCTGTGCCAGTCTTTGTTTTGGACTTAGTAATTATTTGCACTGCCATTGAAGATGAAATATATTTACTGGATACAAATGTGCCCATCTAAAGGGATCAGAGTATATCAATTTGGTTCATTTTTAATTAGAAAATAATTTGATCGAAAATAATTCATCCACTCATATTCTGTGTTTGGAGTTAGATTAATTTCAGGTATAAAAAGCAAATTGCAATAAATAAGAAAACTATTCTGAACTTCCTAGGCGTCTTTGAGGATACTGAAGTTACTCAGGTAAACATGAGAATCTGTCAGAAAAGGAATTGTTGTATTAGCCAGATATAATTACTAGATTTTGATACTTGGTTACTTCTTAGGTTAAGCAAAGAACTTTTTATTTAAATGACTCTTTTTCCTTTGGGAAGGAAAAAAAGAAAAAGAAAACCCATTAGTTTGAACAGGTATTTATAGTCAGCTTTTTAGTAAACCCTCCTTGGTTTTGCTTTTTTTTTTTTAAACCAGTAAGAGAATGAATGCAAAGCATATGTCCAGAATCACATATAGAAAATCTGGAAGTAAAACTGAGATTTCACTTTACTGGGTGAATATTCATTTTAATTAGTTTATTTGGTAAGCAAACTGAATGACCTTAGGCAAGTTTAATAATCTTTATGAAGCTTATTTTCTTCACCTTTAAAATAGAACTAACTTACGCTTTCTAGGGTTGCTACAAAAATACAAGGAAACAGTTCAAGGGCAGGCACATGATTGATGGCTGGTACTAGCTTCCACTTAATTATAGTCCTTATTTGCTGAGAGATTTGAGGTAAATTATGACATCTAGAAAGCCTGAAATGAACACTTTGGGAAGTTTTAAAATTATTTCCTTGGTCATAATTGTTAATGTTGGTGTTTATTTTAATCTTTTTTGCCTACCTGGTTGAGACCAAATGAGATGTTTTTAAATGCATATTACACAGTATTTGTTAGCTGTAACTTCTCAGGAATTCCAAATCTTAGAATTTTGTTGCTGAAAGGGATCTTAGAAATCACTCATCAATCCAGATTGCTGAAGTGATTGTCCAGGCTCACAAAGCTGGGTGATAGAAATTGGAATTACAGTTGTGACCAGATTAGTAATTCTCCATTCTTTCTCCTTTAGGCATAGCTCATCTCAAATACTTCTGAATACATTATGTAGTTATTTGGCTACAGTTTGGGAGCTTGACCTCACCCACAAAGAAATAGTTTTCCTCTGCCAGGGAAATTTCTCATTGTACTACTTGCTACATAGACAAGGGATACAAAGTAAGACTAATGATGAACAGGTAGACAGTAGAGTGTAATATAAAAATGGAATATTGTGCAGTCATTGAATGAGACAGACATGTGTAATGACAACGAATTTTCCAAGATAATTAAATGAGAAAAAAGTTTGAAGCTATGGGTATAGTATGCTGCCATTTGTATAAAACAAAGATGCTCTAAGTAAACATACTTGTCCAAACAGAATTATCACTGCAAGGACACATTAGAAACCAGTGACAGTGGCTGCCTCTGAGAAGAGGTTACACAGTAGGTGGGCAGACTGGAATCTGCAGTTATGTATTATTCTAATTTTTTGCCCCTGTATGTATTAGTCTTAAAAAATAAATTTTAAAAATACATGTGGATAGTAGCTTTTCACGAACATTAACAGTATTTGTCTTGGTAATTATGTACCAAGACAAATACTGTTATTCAGTAATTAATTTCACACTTGTCACTTTCATGAAATATCAAAACAAGAGAAACAAAGTCAAGGAGGCTTATTTTCGATACTTTTGAACAGCAGCTATTTGAACATTTGGAAAGAACCTTAGTAACAGGGCAGTTCTCTCACCTATCTAAAGTTGCCAGTAGAAATCTAAGCTGAATTTAAGAAGTTGACCAAAAAAAAAAAAAAATGCAGGTCTGAAAGGAGTTGGAACTGTGCTGCTGTGACTCCTTCCCCCAGTGCTAAAAAAACAGATGTAGTCAGGAGGAACTAACAGATTGGCAGTCCCCCACATACCTCTGGTGTTACCTTAAAGAGTTATTTCAAGCATGAGTGTTTGGATGTCTTAAATACACCTCAGCTGTATTCTGTTTTTTAATGTTCAATTAAATGGAATACTAACATGACCATCTAAGTGACTGCCTGTCTCAACCACTAACTTAAAGCTACTAGGCCTCTCTGCCTTTGTAAAGAGCTACCAGAATTTACAAATGAGGTCTATCTACATGCATATCTTACCCTCTAAAGCATGTTTCTCTTAAAGGCTCTTACACAACAACTCTTACACGAATACTACCTTTTGTTTCATATTTTACCTCTTAAGTCTTACACATTTCTATACTCACATGCTGAGTTTTGTCTGTACTGTAGCCTTAGTGCCTAGACCTGCCTTGTCCTTGCTGAGTGCTTAGATGTTACACAAATGAGAAACAGATCACACCATATTCTAACCAAGGAATACAGACACCTGAGATGATTAGCACCAAAAAGGAAGAACTTTCTTATTTTTGAGAGATTTGTTCTCTAAGAAATCCAACAGAAGAAATGGAAATAATGTAAATTTTTGTGGAGAATATTAAGCAGATACGTATTGTCATAGGAAAGTTTCAAAGTTGCTCATTTGAAAAAAACATGGGGGTTAATGAAAACACATGTAAACCCAAAATGGCAAAGTGGAGAGAAATAGCTTCCTTCCAAATAACGATCTGAAGTTTTAACACAAATCTAATAACATAAAGCACATCCAGACAGACTTCTGTAGATTAAATTTAATACAATTGTACATTCATGCTGCGGCAGTAACAACTTGCACGTTATTTGTATGTATGACTACTTTTCTCAGTTGACTCATGACATAAACACAAAAAGGCACAATCCAAAAGGATATACTAACATTTACAATAGTTTTAGACAAATGGGGAGAAAAAACACATCTGAAGTATTAAAATACGTGGATCAACTTGAACATATTTTCATTCAAGAAATACTCTGCTTTTCAACAGTCTCATTTTGATGCAGAGGCAGTTCCAGGTGTCTAGTGAGTTATTTTAATATCCATTCGTTTTAATATTCAATATAACAATTACAATTAAGCAGTCATATGACTAGATAGCTAAAGAACCCAGATTTTTCATGTATCAGATTTTTTAATGAATCCTGCTGAAAGTTCTACTTTTTCCATTTTAGTTAATCTTGTAAAAACATGCCTTTCCTTGCCCCATCGTTAGAACATTCAGTATAACTTAGCTATTTTACACTAGATACACATGAATTTAACCAAAGACTACTAAACATTGAAAGCCATCCAATCAATCATGGTGCTAACTTAAGACAAGGTAGTATTAGAATCAGGCTGACTTGTTTCCTTGTTGGGAATTTTTGGTCTCAAAAGAAACAGCAGGTATTTAAAGAAACAAGCAATATAAGATTACTTTGTCATTTAAAAAAATAATTTGAGAGACACTATAGAATTAAAGGATGTTATTTTTAAGCATTTGGTAAGTAAGAATCATTTCTTATAAGCCTGAATACTTGGAATGTATTTATAGTCATTAAAATATAATTCTGGGAAAAATATTTTAATTGTATATTGTTTTAAGAATTTAGGTCCTGTAGGTTATTAAGATATTAAGCTTCAATCTTTTTTTTTCAGTTTGAAAGCACCATGTTACTGCCGTACTTTATTTCATGTCCTGCAAAAGCTAATTATAAACAATAAAAAAGTGACCACTCACCTTTTATTGTAATCATACAGCTATATTTCAATATTGTTTGACATTAATTAGATCTTGGTTTCTCAAAATGTATTTATGTAGGTCAAGAAAAACAGGCAGAAGGAAACTTCACCCAGATTATGTAGCAGTGTTAAGCAAATTCAGTTTTTGAGCCAAAATTAAATCATTGGTGTCTCCAAATTTCCCTTATAACTTTTCTTATAGCAATATAATTTTGCATTTTAGCCAAAGAGAGCTACTTTCTTTTGGCAGACAAAAGCATGCTTCTGGAGAAACACTGCTTAGATCTATAGAATCTGTCCCCTTGTCTACAGAACACTAACCAATAGAGTATCATGTATTTATTTTCCCTAAGTTGATCTCTTTCAAAAGACTGATATGAAAATATTTTAAATCAGTAATATATCTGTAATTAATACACGTAATTATGTTCAAAACAATTTTCCCAAAAGAATTGGTTTGGGCCAAGATTCAAGAAACTCCAAACTGTCTTATGCTAAAGTTGTCAATTAAAAATTTAGCCACAGTGCTTAAGAGTAATGTTTTTAAAAACCAACTTTACACTACTGTATGTTCTTGGTTATCTGGAAACATATATTTTGACTCTCAAAAAAAAACACCTGGTGGCACATTAAAGAAAGATTCCATGAGTTTATAAAACAATGGCAGGGCAGTTATTCTAAAATGATGGAAAACATCAGTGTGCCTTTGCTTTGAAGAGAAACGACGTGTTTCTATTCAAAAGTTTTCAGTGCCAAAATAGCTAATTATTGTTACAGTGCCACCAAAATTAGTTTTAAACATTACTCAGAAAATAAACTATTTCCAACAATAACAATTTTAATTATCTTTTATAAGGACTATTTTGTAACTCTCATTCTAAGGGTCTTATATCTCCTCAGGATTATCACAAACCACCTTTTAGATTTCAAATGAACTAATTCTAACCCAGTCCAAATTAAAAGCTTCACATTCACAAGCAAAGAATTCGATTGCACATTACACTCATATTTTAGGAATGTGTGCTCCCCACAAAAAAGTGCTTCTGCTCTTCCACTTAATAAGTACATGAATATTCTTGTAGTCTTAAAATACTTCATGAACCCTGAAGTGATTCTCTATGGAAGGAGCTTCCTTCGCAAAATGAATTTGGCTAGTCACCTGCACACCAAAATCTCCAAGTATCTGAACAAATTTCTTGTGCTCCTTTCCAATCCAAGATCTCATTGGATCACGTACTTGGTAAGGTGTTACATGGGTGTGAACAATAATCCCTGTTTGTGCAAATTCTTTCAAGACTTCTGGATAAGTAATCCAAGTATTGCTTCCTCCAGAATGACCACCATCCAGCCAGTACATTGTTCTTATCCTTTTGATAAAAGCATCTATGTTCTTGTCTTTCTTAGCTTCTTTCAATTCAAAAAGCAACTGATTCAAAACAACACAACCTTTACTGAATCCAATTAAAGTAAAAGAAGCACTATTTAGTGATGGTGGATAGAAACTCATACCAGACTCATCAAAATTTTCACAAGTCCTTTCTTTTTCTCCCTGGCAACCATTGGTAGTATGAGAAGAACTGGGTCTACTATGAAATGCTTTGGAGTACTTATTCAAATCTTTCACATTCTTCTTTGATAGCAAACTGTTCTGACTTAAGTTAAAAGCATTAACTAATAATGTATAAAGGTGCTTAAAAGCTCCAAAGTCAGTATTGTGTTCTGGAGCACCAAACATATTACTTTTCACAAAATTATCATAGCAGCTGAATTTGTGCAGATGCATTCGGGAACACTTTATCACCCAAATATAACTATTGGGGAACCGATGGGCTAAAATGGTGGCAACATTTTCTAGACTCCAGTTTTCCCACTGATAATTCTCAGGATGACGAGTCATAATTTCATGATAATTCTGAAAGGTAAGAAAGATGAAACAAGCATTAAATATACATTTATTTAAAACCATTTCCACAAAATAGTTTCCCATTTTCATTGTGGAGTAAGTTGGGGTGTTATGACCTATGGTTAATATACTATAAGTGAAAAACTATAACTCCTCCATTACTTTCTGGTTATGAGATTTTGAACAAATCACACTTTCAGGTTAGGCCTCAAATCCATCAAAAGACAGGGTTATAAAATAGCTAAACAGCATAGTAGGAATTTAATAAAACACTTTGGAAGGATTATAGATATTTTTAATAAATTTTATTTAGTATACATACAATCTATTCATAACACATTAACATAGAAATTTGGTTTATTAGACTTTTTGACCAACAGAATTTTAAAATATTTTCTTATTAAAGCTGCTACCCTGAACCCCTCCCTCGTTGGATCACTCTAACAACCTGAATGCTATGTTGGATTTCAATTTTTATTTTACAAACAAAGCTACAATGAACATTATAGAAAAATCTTTTTATACATCTGTGATTACATCCTTAAAAATAAATTCCTAGATAACAGAAAAACTAGGTGAAAGAATATTCATAATTTAAGGTTGGTTATATAGACTACAATACTGTCTTCTAGTGAGGTATGTGTTAACTTTTATCTTTGTTAAATTTCATAGGCACAGGAATGATATTCTAGTTTAGATTTGAAAATCTGAATGAAGTTGAAATTTTGTTCATATATTTATTAGCCATTCTCTATTCTGTGTGTATTAATAACTAGTTTTTTGGACATGCATGTAAATTTTATTTTCCTTTTAATTTTTATTTATAGCTTCTTTTAAAAAAGGGAAATTCATTCAAATTTATTCATTTATTTTATGAAATTTATTGGATACCTACTGATTGGGTATGGATCAGAACAGACTAAACTCCCGCCCCCATGGAGCTCTAAGGACAGAGATACACAACAAACAACTCCATTAGTAAATAGAGCAACACTGTCCAACAGAAATATAACTTGAGCTACATGTAAAATCTTCTAGTAACTACATTAAAAAAGTTAACAGGTGAAAATTATTTTTAATAATACATTTTACTGAGCCCAATATATCTAAAATATTATTTCAATATGTAAACCATATAAAAAACTACAGAGAGATTATACATTTTTTTCTTACGAACTCCACTGTGTATTTTACACTTAAGCACATCTCAATTTCGGTGCTATATTTTCATCAGAAAATCTGAATTTAGATTTCATAAAATTTACAGCTGAAACAGTAGATTCGTATACCAAGTTGTTCAAATATACTTAAAACTTTTCCAGGAACAGACTTGAGTATCAGTTTTTAGATTTAAATTGGACATTACATACAATTAAAAATGTAGTTCCTTGATTTGACTAACAACATTTCAAGTGGTCAATAGCCACAAATGGCTAGTGGCTGGACAGCAGAAAACATTATATGGTGGTGAGTGCAATGGAGTGTAACAAACAAAGCAGGGAAAAGGAATCCAATGTTTTGGAGAGGGTGTGAGACTATTATTTAAAACACAGGGTGGTCGCCAATAAGGCTAGAGTTGAGAAGGACCTGAAGGGGCTGAGGGAATGAATCGTGATATTTCAGGCATAAGAAACGAACTACAAAAGGCCCTGAAGTGGAAGCATGCTTTACAGAACCGCGATGCAGTGATGAGGCCAGAGGAGCTCCAGTGGAGGGAACAAGGTGCAAAGCCATCGCCAAGAAAGTCAGAGGGAATGCTGATGAGCGAGCTTGCGGGTCATGCCTTGGGAGACTGAGGACTTCAGCTTTAACTCTGATGAGGTTTGGAGGAGAGGGCTGATATGACCTGTCTTGAAAGGATTTGTATACTATGTGTGAAGGGGCAACAGTTACAGCAGAGGCTACTGCAGTCTAATCCTAATGAGAGAAGGTGGCTTGAACCAGAGTGGGGTAGACATTGAAGGTGATAAGATGTGGTCAGATTCTGACCATATTTTGAAGGTGGAGTCAACAGCATTTGCTGATGGATTGGATGTAGAGTGTGAGGGAGACAGAAATAGAGATGTAATTTTTCCTTATTTCTAACAGTTATATATTCTATATATCAAAGTTTTAAATGCACCTCCCTTTTGACTTAGTAATTCCACTTCTAGGAATTTATCTCAGGGATATACTTGTGTGCATGTGTAAATAAATATGTATATTTATTTCTGCTTCAAAAGAATGAAGGAGCTCTATGAGTACTTGTATGGTTTGTAAAATAAGGGCTAAATAATCCCTGTAGGCTATACTACCATTTGTGTTTCTTAGAAAGCTTACATCAACATTGAATGTTTCTGCAGGGACATATAAATCGGTAACAGGGATAGCCTTGGGGAAAGGAAATGGGAGACTACAGGAAATGGGATGAAAAGACTGCCTTTTCAAAGTACAACTTTAAATAAACTAAATTTTTTAGCAAAATGGATTTTTTTTTCTATTTAAAAATTAAAACTAATAACTACAAAAATTCAGTCTACATACAAAGGTATAAGAAAGAAAAACCCTCCACAAAACCACCAATTAGAAAATCACTATTAAAATTTTGGTGTCTAGGATTCCAGTTTCCTTTAGTATACATACACATACACAAGTAGTATGTATGTAAGAAAGCATTCTTTACCTCTCCCTCAACAAGCTTATATATAGTTTTCACTTAGTGTATTATAGGCATGATTCCATATCAATAAATTTAAAATTTAATCTGCATCATAATTTTTAGACTTCTCATCAGAAAGATTAATATCAACTTACATTTCCACTGGACGTATACAAGAGTGCTTATTTTCCCACATCCTGGCTCACACTGACTATGAGCATTAATTTTTAAAAAATTTTTGCTATAATAAAATGATATCTCACTTTTGATTTAATTTGTATGTTTTGATTCCTAATCAGGTTGAATATTTTTCTATGCTTATTGGCAATTTTCATTTTCTTTTGTTAACTTTCTTTTCATGTCCTTTGATAATTTTCCCAATAGGATGCTCAAAGTCCTTAACAGTTTGTATCTCATTAATATTAACATTAATAGTTTATGATATGTTAAAAGGCTATTATTTAACTTTATGGATTATGCTATTGCCTTTTGCACATCCAGATTTCTGATATAATTATGATTAAAATTATCATAGGAGCTTATATCTGAAAGGGCTCGTCTAAATCCTATTTATAGCTAAGGAAACTGAGGTCCTAAAAACTATAGTTATTTATTTCATATATTTAGTAAATGAGCCAAAATTAACTCAAGATTTTATGATTCTCAGTTTAGCCTCTACTACATAGAAGGTGATCAATCTCAAAACTTGGGTGTTTTCTTTTTATTTTCCCCATGATCAGAGGGAGTAAATGTTTATACTAAGGAACTGTGTATACTAAAATGTGAAAATGGGATTCTCACTGTGGTGTCAAAGCCCAGATCTGAGAACAATGGATAAGCACATTTGAAAAAAAAGACACCAGACATTCTCATAGGACTTGCTTGTAGCCCAAACTGCTTCTACAACCCAGGCTATGACCCTGACCCATCTACAGAAAAGGCTAAGGAGTGTGGGAAGAGAGGTTTTCTTTTGAGAGAATTTTCATCCCAGTGGGAATGCAGTGCACTTATTCTCCTTATAGGGGAAAAGGGTCGGGGGCACGCTTCTCCTCATCCCCAGTGAGGCAGGTGGCAAGAGAATCTCTTGGAGAGATTAGGAGATGCTTACTGTACAGGCAGATGTCTGAGAACTTGCAAAACTTATAGGCCTACCTCATTCTGCTACTAAAGTAAAGGAAAGGATTTTTAGGAAAACTTGACGTGTGTCTTCAAGAGTTTGTAGACATTCATGATAAAGATTTAAACTAGGTGGACTACTCGTTACAGCAAAATGAGAAGAACAGTATTGGGTACAAGCTGTACTTCCATCAAAAATGGGGCAAAGGGGCATTTTTGCTGAGCAAAAAGTGGACATCCCAAGTAAGCAAGCTAGAAGGATAACAGGATCCAGCCAAAGAAGAAGGCTGCCCGACGGAGGCCTAAGGTGCATGATCAGGTATGAACAATAGTGTGTAACCGTGTGCAATATCTGTCCCTGGTTCCTGGCACAGAGCTCCTAAAACCCTTGGCATTTCCTGGGTGATAGGAATGGCTTTTGTTCTAATGAGGTGACTCCTGGTGGGCTTCTGGGTAGGGGCTAGTCATTAGAAAGACCAAGACATCATCAGAAGTTTGGAACTTTCAGCCTCACTACCCATTATCAAGAGAGGGGCTGAAAATGGAGTCAATGAGAGATCATGACTATATATAATGAAGCCTCCATAAAAATCCCCAAAGTACAGACTTGGGTAGCTTCAGGTTAGTGAACAGTGGAGGGACTAGGAAAGTGATAGGTTTAGAGAGCATGGATGCTCTGCACCCCATCCCACATACCTTACCCTATGCATCTCTTCTATCTGGATGTTCCTAGTTAATGGAAATCTAGAAAAGGCAAAAATTATAGTGAAGGAAAGCAGATCAGTGACTGCCTAGGGCTGAGAGAAGAGATTGACTAGAGTGGGACACAAGGCACTTTTTAGGGTGATGGAGATGTTGTATAACATGATTGTGGTGTTAGTTACATAACTGTAATATTTGTCAAAATTCATCAAATTGTAAGCTTACATTTTAAAAATAAAGAGATGAGTGTAATTCTATATTCTGAGACTTTAAGAAGCAAGATAACGCAAGAAAATTAGATGGTACCTACTTAAATCCTGATCTCCCTCTAAAATCATTACTGATGGATGAGAAAAACATCAAGAGGTAGCTAAAGAAATATATATTAAGAGAGCCTCAGTTTTCCTGTACTTCAAATGCTAAAAGGACAGGTATAAAATAAAAAAGGATATAAACAATAAAGTAATGATAATTAGGATTTAAATTACATGGACAGCCAGATCCAATTAATACCAAATAATGAATCTATGTTAAGATGAGGCAAAGCTTATAATTATACCCTACTAAGTTCTTTTTGACCCTATTCTGTTCAATACTGATCCAAATTAAGAATAAAGATATAGAAAAAATGCTTATTTAATCTATAATATGCTGCAAACTGAAATAAGTTCTAAAATGATCAATAAAAAGATGAGCTGTATCTAAGAGGGCAAATTTCATAATGATAAACATGAAGCTCAAAAGAATCAAGTACAAAGATATGGATGAGGAAATCTGAGCCTAAAAGCATTTCATATAATAATAGCTAAGACTTATCCAACACTTCATACAGTTCAAAGCAACTTACATACATTCATTCATTCAACAAGTTATCTAATGAATAGTCACTAAGCATCATAGATCTATCAGTGAAGACAACAGACATGAAGCTTACATTGTAGTGGTGGAAGACAGACAAAAACCAAAATGAATAAATAATATAGTAAATGAAATGGACAAAAAAAAAGAAAAAAGTTAACAGGGGTCCTGTACATACAACTGATTATTAAATAGGATGGTCAGAAAAGGCCTCACTGTGAAGGCAACTTTTGAGCAAAGACTTGAAACAGATGAGGTAATGAATCCTATAGATAATCTGCGGAAAGACTGCTCCTGACAGCATGTTCAAAGCTTTTGAGGTGAAGTGTGCAATTTGAAGAAGGCTGCTATGGCTGGGATAGAATAAAACAGAAAAAGACAGTCAGAAAAACAACAGGTGGAAAAAGGTAAAGATAGTGAAGGGACTTGCAGGACATAAAAAGGTCGCTGGCTTTTACTCTGAGTGATACGGGAAGTTATTGGAGAATTTTGAGCAGAAAGGTATGGAATGATTTGATTTACATTTTAAAATGATTATCCTGATCACTTTTAGATACATTAAGAAGGTGAAGCCACTTTATTTGCTGATGGATTAAAATATGAGATGTGAAAGAGAAGACTAAAGGATAACTTCAGGATTTCTAACTTGAGCAACTAAAAAGGAAGTTTCCATTAACTGAGATGAGGAAAACTGCAGGAAGAACAGGTTTAGGGGCAAAGATCCAGAGATTTTAGGTTTGAGATATCTATTAAATATCCAAAATGAAATATTGTGTGTGCAATTGGTAAGTATAAAATTTGGAGAATATGTCTAGGCTAGATAAACAAATGTTGTATGTAAAGTCACAGACTGGAAGAGATCATGAAGAGAATAATTTAGCATTGTTTTAGACCTCATATGAAGACAGAGGAAAAGTTGAAGGACTGAGCACTGGGGTACCCCCAATAATTAAAAAGGTCACCAGAAAGATGAGAAGAACTGTAACTCATTGGGTATTCACATATTTACTCCTCATTGATATCCTATAAATTATTACTCATACTTTATAGTTGAGGTAGCTGCAATTGGCCAGAGATTTAATAGCTAAAAAGTGCAGAATCAGGGTTCAAACCTAGGCAATCTGGCCTCAAAGCCTTTTGATGCATTACCCTGTGATGCATTCCTGGGTTTTTAGAGCACTTCATACTCCGCATAAATCAACAGTATATCACTGTCCAAAAAGCTAATGGAATTTCAGGCTACATAAAGAAATGGATGATGTCAAAACAAAAAGATATTATTCCAACTGTATTTAGCATTTTTTAGACATCAGATGAAGACTTGTACTTACATTCTAGCTGGCACACTTTAAAAACACTTAGTAGATTTAGTTATCTATAAGTTTAGTTATCATGCTATCATCATCATCATTATTGCAGGTGCACAGTTAGCTGGTCCATAATCTGGAGGTCATGAGCAGTAATGTCATGCTGTTTTCCCAAATTGAGCAAAAGGGCATCGATTGAGTAAATTAAATTTCTTCTCTTAAATCTAAATACTAGTTTTTTCATAGTGTTTATTATCAGTCCATTATTATGAAGAGGAGAAAAAAACTACAGGCATCTTAATCATCATTTGACTTAGGGCACAAAGTTTTAAGTATCATTTTCAAGCATCAATTTCAAAAACAAATATTGTTTCATGGTATACGAAACACATCTAGCCATATTCTAGCTTTACCTGTCTACACCAACACTATCCAGTAGAGGAACGTTGTGATGATGGAAATGTGCTGTGGAACCGTTCTTCTGTATTTGCACTGTTCATTACAGCACACCCAAACCTTAGCTGCTGCTGAGCACTTGAAATGCAGCGAGGGCAACTGAGGAATTGGGTTTTTAATTGTACTTAATTTAAATTGCCAGATAGCTAATAGCTACCCAATTAGACAACGCAGTTCTAGAATAAGATCTAGACTGAGACCCAGCTTTCCAGGACAACATATTCACGGTAATTTGCCTGCAGCTATACAATGAATAATAAAGAGAAAATCACACAAAAAACAAAAGTACAGAATTTAAGTGAGCATCAAAATACTGCCATGCTTAGCAATTACTGTCTCTTTTCTCCACCCACCCTCCCTTTCTTAGGATTACTGGGTGTCATACCTTTCTAGTGGGTTTTTGTTTTTGTTTACTTGCTTGCTTTTTAATTACTGCCAGTGGAACACTATGTGCTAAGTTAATTTAAAAGCTATCTCTGTCTCCTGTCCCCTCCTCCTCCCCCCCCCCACTCCTCTGAGAAACCAAGTTACAGAATGAATATACATCATGTGTCTCAACTCATTCCTTCTATGTTTCAAATTATACTGCCGTGAAGCCTGGACTGACAACCGGCTCTTCCCAGGTCGGAACTCTCCGAGGACACCGTCCCTCCCGGGCTACAAGAGGAGGGGGTGGTCAGGGGTGTGGAAGGGGCGGTTTGGGATTCCGTGTATTAACGGAAGAGCCACTCTGTGAGTGCATGTGTGGTTGAGTTCAGACGAGGCAAGAAACTCGGTACCAGCTATAGGGGAGAATCTAGCCAATTCGCACATGCACCAGAGGAAGGAACAGGTGCCCCGAAAGGCCCCAGGTTACCTGCACATCCCCGGGGAAATAGAGAACGTGATGCTGGGTGGGCGGTTGCTGCCCCTCCTTCGCCCGGTCCCCAGAGAGATCCCGCCATTCCGCTCCCTCCGCCGCCGCCGCCGCCAACAGGAGCAACTCGTTGCTGCGCTGCGGGTCGGCTCCCGGCACCGTGGACAGCTGCACGCACTGCTGTGGACTCCCCTCGGCCGGGAGGGAGCATCGCGCACTGCTGCTGCCGCCGAAGTTCATGGTTCCGGCCTGAGATCGTGAAACAGCGATTCCGAGTCCGAGCTGCGGCAGCAGGAGCAGCAGCGGCGGCGACCGCAGGAGCGCGAACCCCAACATGGGTCGCCGCCGCAAGAACGGTTAGTGGAGGGGGAGGTCCTGAGGGAGGTACTTCAACAGGCCGCTCAACGGTCGCCGGCAGAGGCCCCGGCGGGAGTCGGCGCGGAGGCGACGATAGCGTCAGAGGCCCACGTCTGTGCGCAGCGTGCGTAAGGAAGGAGCGGAGTGCGCGAAATTCGACTCGGGTTCACGGAGGGGGCGGTGGAGGGGCGTGGCCCGAAGGACGTTTGTGATTGGTGGGTTCTGACAGCCGGGAAGTTCGAACAAAAGTCTGGGAAAGAGCCGGAGAAGAGCAAAGAAATGGTCTGAACCCAAGACAACAAATTCGAAGGCCGGCAATTGGGACGCATGCGCAGCAGCAAAAGCGACCTGAAAGTCGCTGTCCGGTAATGCGGTAGAGTTTTGAGTAGACCAGGCACCTGTTTCAGTAGGCTCACCTTTCAGGTGAGGTGTTCTAGTCTTTTGATCCTTAAAAGAGACACAGTCCCAAAGATATAAATGGAATAACCCTGTCCTGTAGAGAAATCTGTAGGAAGTCTTCTGCATGCCCTGGATAAAGGGAATCTCCCTCTTCTCATACCATCGCGTTTTCTTTGTAGATATGTGAAGAGTCTAGGGTCATAAGAATCTATGGTTAGATATGAAATCTAATGTATCTCTGATTGGTAGCGGGGAACAGGGCGTGTAGACTGGGACAGGAAAAATGGGGGCAAGACAATACTTGTTACACATTTGCTGTTGGTGGTGTTTGCAGCCAACGGGATTGGCTACTTTAGGGTTTTCAAAAACTAGTTTGAACAGTGGGAAAATCATAGGTGTCCAACAACCATTTATGGCGAGTTGTGTAAGAATAATATTTGGCCAAGTGTATGCTAAAGATAGAGACGGAAGGGGGAAGGATCTAGTATTTTAAACTCAAAAGCTTGTGAGGCATGGCACTGTAAAGAACCTTGTAAGAGAGAATATTAGTGAGAATTATAAAAAGTTTAGCCAACATTTATTTAGGCCTTCCTATCAGCAGGACTCAAACTAAGCACTTCATATATTAACTGTCCTGAGTCTATATATGTGTGTGTTTAAACACACATACTGTTTTATTTGCTCCGCGTATCAAATATTAACAATAGCCTTGAAGAACACAAATGAGCAAATGATAAAATATAATTTTCACATATATGTGTAATATATATATATATATATATATATATATATATATATATACTTAGTGACTTCGTAGAAGTGTAAGATGCTATCCTACTCTGGTCTAAATTATTGAGTTCTAGCTGACATCATAAACAATCAAAGTAGTATAAACAATCAAAAAATATTTAATTAATATTACTAATTAATCCACTAAGTAGATCTGCTGCTTTTTGAAAATAACAGGTTAAAAAAAGCAAAGGCTAATATATGATAATGAATACATAACCATATTCAGGCAACCAACCTTCACTCTATTTTGCAAACCACATCCATGTTGTTACTTTCTCTTGTTAGGTAGAGGATTACTGAAATATAATCCAAAATCCACTGCATGTATATGTACTCGAAACACAGCTTTTGATTTTTGTGGTTTTGTTTTTAGGTTGACATTTTAATTGAATCTATCACTATTGAAGAGGATGGGGAGTTCTTGTGTTTTAGGAAGAAAATTAATTGTAGTAAAGATAAATACTGCAAAGTTGTTTCAGTGTCTTTAATATGATTGAGGTCTTTGAGAAATACAAATAAAGATTTAAAGGGCAGAGTAAAGAAATAAACTGAAGTTAACACAAACTTTTTTGTTTGTTTGTTTTTTCCCATGGTCAAGGATTTACACAACCCTACAGGAGCCACTTCAAGAGAGAGTTACAGCTCTAAGTTCATCGGCTGATTTATGGTAAGTCATAGAAATTGTAATTCCTTCTCATAGGTCCCATTGATGTTACTGTAATATCTGTTTTTCTCATTCCAGATTCTCTTTCTTTTTCCAGGAAGACCAGTTTTGGAAATCACTACTTTTATAACATCCATAGGCGCAGATAGCCCAGTACTTTCCCCCTTTGTTCTCTCTTAGAGCTGGGATTTGCTTCCCCACAAGAGGCCTTATATACACAAAGTGTGACCAGTTGTTTGAGTCTACCTTCCATTTTAGTAGATAGAGATCTCCACAGGGATTTTATTAGGTTTATAGTGTGCAAAAGACTACATACAGCTCATCTCTGGATTCTTGACAGTTCTCATGGGATCCTGTGGGGCTCTCAGAATTCTTGTTATATGACCCACTATCATAAATAGAAAAAGTTGCAAAATTAGAATTTGAAAAAGGCTAATTTTCATAGGAAAGCACATTAAAAGGTCACAAACTACAATATCTACAGAAGCTAGGCCTACATCATAAATAGTAAAATGGCCACATGTAATCAATAGGGAGTGGTAAACGTGTAGCAAACTAGAGGGACATATCAGATATGAAGGAGGTAGTCATGTCCATCCACTACAAGTCACTTATAGAATGAAGGCAACATTTTGCCAAACATTCAGTTTTTTCAAGAGAAGTTAGATACACAGATTCTTATTTCCCAATTTATAAATGTTGACAACTAATTGAAATTGCTTTTAAAACACTGTGTCAAGTTAAATGCATACATTGGTGAAATTTGGCCTGTGGGCCACAAATGTGTAATTTCTCTACTAAAAGGTAAAATGAATGGATACAGAAAGGCAGAGAATAGGGGGGAAAAGACAAACCTTAAATGTGGGTTTCTGTAGAAGATGGTATGAAAGGAATGGGGAAAAGACTAAGCAGTTTATCGTGGGATTTGAACTGGAGCCCATTTGATGTTCTTTGAGAGATGCCAATAAATGTTTTAGTTCATTTCAATTATTCTTGGTTTGGGACAGGTAGGTGTTTGTGTGTGTGTGTGTGTGTGTGTGTGTGTGTGTGTGTGTGTGTGATTTAGTAAGCCTCTGTGCTGAAATGGACATGGAGAGGAGCAGGCTTCATATGAGGTTTGCAACTCTAGTATATAATTTTGCCCCCAAAATGACTGATAAAACAAAACTAGAAAGTAAAGACATTTGGGGATTTGAAAGATTATTTTTTGTCTACTCTCACTAGTTAAGTGATTGACCTTTTACACTGCTTTTGTAGAATATGATTTAAACATCTGCTTCAGCAAAATCCATGCTTCAGCAAAGTACAAATCACTATAAACCAAGGCCTTGCAATAACAAGTTGGCAACCCTTATCCCCTGCTGGAGTGGTATCAGTAAAGCGAGTTAAAATCAAACGTTTATATAAGATATAGAGTCATAAAACATAATATGAAAAATTCCAGGTTTTATTTGAAAACCTCTTATTGTACCAAGAATGAGGTAAATCTCAAATTGAATGAAAAAAGACAACAAATAGATACCACAATGAGATGTCCGAGATGTTAGAATTATCTGACAAAGATTTCAAAAATGCAACAAGCAATTATAAACACACTTGAAACAAATTTAAACATAGAAATTTCCAACAAGTAAATTGAAAAATCTCAACAATAAAATAGAGGATATAAAGAAGAACCTAAAAAAAAAACAAACAAAAAAAAACCAAACAAACAAAAAACCCATAGTGGATAGGCTTCAAAACAGAAAGTAGGGAATAGAGAAAAGAACAGTGAATCTGAAGATAGCGTAATAGAAATTACGTAATCTGAGAGTGAAAATAAACTGAAAAAAAAAAAATAAACAGAGCCTTAGGGGCTTGTGAGACTATCACAAAAGATCTAACATTTGTATCATAGAGTTTAGGAGGAGAGTAGAAAGAGAGTAGGACTAAAAAAGGACATAAAGAAATAATGGCTGAAAAGTTTCCAAATTTAGCAAGAGACATAACCTACAGATTCAAGAATCTGAGTGAACCCCAACAAGATAAATCCAAAAATAAAAACCTATACAAAAATCTATAAAAAGCCAATACAAATCATAGTTAAATGTGTGGAAACGAAAGACAATTTACATCTTACTTATAAGGGGAAAGCAATTTAAATGATAGCACTGGAGCCATGTAGGGTAATGAAACGATTCAGTGTGATACTGTAATGATGGATATATGGCACTATACATTTGACAAAATTCATAAAATGTAAAACACAAAAGTGAGCCCTAAGATAAACTATGAACTTTAGTTAATAATAATGTATCAGCATTGGCTCATCAATTGCAGCAAATGTACCAGCTAATGGAAGATGTTAGTAGCAGGGAAACTAGGGTGGAGGGATAGGGGGAATATGGGAACTCTCTATACTTTCCACTCAATTTTTCTATAAACCTAAAACTGCTCTAAAAATAAAGGTACTAATTTAAAATTTCACTAAGCAGTATGTGTACAATTCATGCACTTTAATAAAAAAAATTTTAATTGTGCTTTGAAAAAAAATGGTTATTGAAGTAATTCCCAGAAATAAAGGCAGTCCAGGGCTTCAGGGACTGAAATTATAGATTTGATTTTTCTTTTGTTTTCTTTGTTTTTATTCTCTGGTAGGTAGGCAGGTTTTCTTCACATGTAAGGAATCATGACATTCCCTCTTTCCCCACCCCCTAAAGGCCTAGATTGATATTTGAGGCTGGTGGCAGTGTGGGGAATCTGGGATACTAAATCAACTAAGAAATTATATTGAAGCCTTGAAATGTGGTGACTTATGTGATAATAAAACAACTGGCAAAACTATTGTCTGCAGTAAGATGAAAAATGAGCCTAATGAAATTTTTAAAAATTAAACTTATTTTCCACTAATTGTGGATTTATGTGCTGTTGTAGAAATAATAGAGACCTTGCGTTCCTCCCTCCTTTCTTCCCTCTCCTCTGGCAACCTCTGCTCTTTTACTGCTTCCATAATTTTGCCCTTTCTGGAATGTCATATAGTTGAAATTGTATAGTTCGTTGGCTTTCAGATTGACTTCTTTCACTTAAATGTGCACTTAAGTTCCCTCCGTGTTTTTGTTTTTTTCTTTTCATGGCACAATAGCTCATTTCTTTTCATTGCTGGACAATATTCCATTATATTGATGTCCCACAGTTTTTAATCCATTTACCAATGAAGGACATCTTGGTTGCTTTCAAGTTTTGGCAACTATGCATAAAGCTGCCATAAACACTCATGTACAGGTTTTTGTATGGACCTAAGTTTTCAAGTCATTTGGGTAAATATCAAGGAGTGTAACTTCTGGATTGTGTGGTAAAAGTATGGTTAGTTTTTTGGGAAACTGTCTTCCAAAGTGGCTGTACCATTTTTCATTTCAACCAGCAACAAAAGAGGGGTCCGGTTGCTTCACATCCTCACCAGCATTTGATGTTGTCAGTGTTTTTATTTTAGCTATTCTAATAGATGTGTAGTGGTATCTAATTGTTTTACTTTGTAATTCTCTGATGACATATGATGTTGCTTGTCCTTTATGTGCTGATTTGTCATCTGTATATCTTTTATGGTGAGGTGTCTGCTCAGGTCTTTCGTTCATTTCTAATTGGGTTGTTTGTTTTCATATTGTTGAGTTTTAAGAGTTCTATATAGATTTTGGATACAATCCTTTATCAGACATGTGTTTTGCAAAATTTTTTCCTAGCCTGTGGAGTGTCTCTTCATTCTTTTAACAGTGTCTTACAAAAAGCAGAATCTTTTAGTTTTAATGAAGTCCAACTTATCAATTTTTTCTTTCATGGATTATGCTTTGAGTGTTGTATTTAAAAAGTCATCACCAAACCTGAGGTCACCTAGATTTTTTTCATATGTTATATTCTAGGAGTTTTATAGTTTTTCATTTTACATTTATGTCTATGATGCATTCTGAGTTAATTTATGTGTAGGGTATAAGATCTGTGTCTAGATTTATTTTTTTGCATGAAGATATACAGTTACTCCAGCACTATTTGTTGAAAAGACTAAGATCATTTGACCATATTAGTAGATTCTATTTTGGGGCTCTCTATTCTGTTCCATTGATCTTGTCAGTAGCCTTTTAATAATTTCCCTTATTTACTCATGCTTATTTGAGTTGAAGTTTTACAGTTGCAGCTGAAATATCACTAATTAATTTGAGCACTTGATACATGCCAAGTACTGTACTAATAATCTCTTTACATAAATTCAATCACAGCAGTATTTTGAAATAAATGAGGAAACTGGATTTGCAAGGTTAAATAACATGTCCAAGATCATACCATTAATAAGTAACCCAGGTCTATACGGTACTACCTGTCAAATATGACTTTGTTATTCCTCACTCAGACTATTAAGACGGTTGCTCTAATAGTCTGTCTTCCACTAATTACTGCCTTTAATTACACCATCGTTGCCTTCTAAATTAAATACTGTCTCCTTAGCCAGTATTTAAAGCCTAACTTACTTCTCCAGCTTTTTAAAAATACTCTCTTACATGCTCAGTGGGACTACTCTATAACCTTGTTTTAACCCCGCTGTTTTACTATATCAGGATGTGACCTAACCTATTTCTTATGCTTGCTGCCTCTCCAAGGGTTGAATTTTTTTTGTCAGAATCCATCTCAAATGCCATCCTCTCCCTTGAACCTTTTCAATTTTGTACCCCCACCTCACCCTAATACTGGAACTGAGAGCTCCCTTTTTAAAATAACCAAAGCCTTTCACTTACCCCTCCATTGTGGCACATGTGACGCCTTGTGTTTCAGGTATATGAATTTGACTTCTCCTTACTACTAGACTGTCACCTCCTTGATATCTTGTATACAGTGTAGAACCTGGAATTCTTTTTGAAAATTTTATCAAGTACATAATATCTGTACCAAAAATAGCACTAAATGCTGGGATGGCAAAGATAAAAGACATAACTGCTGCCTTAAAAGTGTTTATAGTCTGGGAGAAGAAGCCAGACGAGAATGCAGTTACTTTTCTGTAATTCAAGTTCTGATATGAAAGGAAACCTCCAGTGTCGTGGGTTGGAGCACAGTGTATGGAGTACTTCATGCAGTTTGAGTTTGGGAAGGAGAGAAGACCGATCAGAAGACAACAAATAGCAGTTACGCCTGCTGAATTAACAATATATGCAATCGCAGAAAGACCTCAAAGAGCATCACACGTTCAGAGTGCAAGTATAATAGTTCAGATTAGCTCTACTCTAGTGTTGCCAAAGGATGAAAAGGTAGGGAGGGTCCATGTATTAAAGAAATTTCTGAATCTTGCAAAGGAGTTTGCATCATTATTCTATGGACGCGAAAGTCAATGTAAGGTTTTCAGCAAGGGAACTTCATGATGTCACTTACGCTTTAATGGGTCACTCTGACCCATCTAATAGATTGGATAGTAGATGGGAATTAGCTGAGACTAATGACAGGAAAGAAGACCAGCTAGCATTATGTTACAGTCGTCTAGGTTAAATCGTATTAGGATCTGAATAGGCCAAAGGAAAAGAGGACATATTTGAGAAACATTTGGGAGGTAGAATTTATAAGACTTGATGGGGTAATTCTTTAAGACTTCATATTCTCTACACCTGGGGATTCATCTAAACAGCAACTTTCTCATGCCAGTTTGAAGAGATACTTTTTCCTATTCCACTGTGTAAATCGCTGAGACCCCTCTCCTCATCAGTAATAGCCACCTTGCCAAGAGATCTTCTCCCACCAAAGGAACTCTCCAAGGAGGTTCTGTCTTACTACCAGAGCCTCTGCCGCTGATACCGCCAAACTTGGGAGAGATGTACTTCTAAAACTCATTTTTTTCCTTAGAAATAATGTAAAAAGATAGGTACTTAGGTACATCATGTGTTAAATGGCCCCTAACTGTTTATGGCGCTTTGATTATAGGTTCTAAAGAAACTTCTCTTCAAAAAAAAAAAAAAAAACTTGAAAATTAACTTGAGGGCTTCTTATATATTCTTGTGTATCAAGGAGTGGTGATACCTCAGCAAGGGGAATATTTTATCGTTGACATTCTTTAGGATTGCTGTCACTTAATGGGAATAATAATGATGATGGTGATATAATAATAATACTACTACTAATAAGTAGACCTGTTTTTAGTCTGTTTTATTATTGTCTTTAAATTTTCTTGCAGCTAATGTACCCCTTGTTGCCTGTTCCTAGAGCTGGTTTTTCTACCCTCCCCTTGAACCCACTACTTGGTGCGCCACTGCTCATATATGAATTAGAACTTGGGAAATGGAAATTAGATTTACCTTATAAGACAAGGAAGAATTCTAAAGGAAAAAAAAAAAAAGCCTGCATGTGAATTTGTGTTCTCCATTTTACTAACAAAATAATCTGGGGCTAGTAACAACTTCCTTGAGCCTCAGTTTTCCCATCATTAAAATAGGGTTAAAATATCTATTTTGTTGCACATTAAATAATGTAAAATATTTAAAGCACCTGGCATTTAGCTTATATTCTCAACAAATATTAATTCTCTTCTGTTGTGAACATGGTCATATTTCCTGGCTGCCCAGGATGTTTTGAACATATTTGCTGGGTTTAGGGACTTTCCAATCTTAATGTAAGTGCTGCTTCCCCAAAGTAAACTGCAAACTAAATCTCCAGACTCTTACAGCGAGGGCACAGAAATGTGATCTAGACGTCAACGTTCAGCACACCAGCCTCAGACTTTGATTGGAAGTTAGTAGCATGAGGAAGGAAAGATTCTGCTTGGAAACCAAATTGCTGATAAAGGCATCTGACATTTGGGGGTGGCAGTGCTTGACAGGGGAAATTCCTAGTGTAGAGGTGGCCTTGGTGGGCAGTGTGAGTGGCAGCAGTTGCTTTTAGTGTTTGTTGGGGCACTAGTAAGTGGTGGCGTGACTTGCTCCTCAGGCCAGTTTCTACAACGTGGTTGTAAGCATTGCTCCTGAAAGCTTAGTTCCATACCTCTTTCAACAGCCTCCAATTCTCTCCATTTAAATTTTCTGCTCACTCAGCCAGAATCAGGTTCTGTTACTTACAACTTTGAACCCTGACTGGTCCATATTTTTTTCATTGGTATTGTTACCTGTAAGAGGCCAAGAAGAATGTCAAGCAGTAATTGTGGGGACAGAGTCCCAGGGAGCAGTTTCCAGGCTCTCGGCCTCATGTGGAAAGGTGCTGGCTTGGTTATTAGATGGCCATCCACTGTGGCTGGGTGTCTATCAGCTGTTAACGGTTAGCCATTAGTCACTGATACAACTGCCGTGGCTACGCTAGGGGTTGGTTGGTTGGTTTGTTTGTTGTTTGGCAGAGAAGCGGTCGGCGGATTGTGCATCGTGTGTCTCCTGCTTCCTGTGTCTCCAGCCCAGCCGCCATCGAGAATATCTTGGTATGACTCCCCTATCTATGGCTCTGTTGGTGTTCTTTTTTGGCCTCACCAAATCCTGTGTTCTTGTGTGGGGAGTGGGACGAGAGTCCCTGCATGACAGTAATAATATAATTCTAGAAAGCAAATCATAGAAAAGTTTATTGAGCTAAAATTGAGTGGAAATGGAAGAATATAGCTTTTGAGGAAATTATATTTAATATTAGAATACTTTTGCCATGCTTTTCTTTCTCTGTTAGTACTGGGAATAGTTAAGTGAACTTAGATTTTCATGTTCCCCGAAAGAAATTATTTCAGAACCAGTTTATAAAAAAAAAAAAATTTTAATCCCTGGAAAATAATTCTGCAGAGCAGCCCCAAGTGAGTTTACCAGTTCAAGTCAAAGCCAGAATCAAAATAAATAAGGCATTAGATAGCATATTAAATTTCTGGAGCTCAACTCAGTTCCTGTAATCTCTTAGCAGCAGTAACAGAGTGGCAGCTCTCACTCATTGCAATAGGGAAATAATAAAGCAAGAGTAAAATTGCTGTTGCAAAATGAAGCACATCACTGCATTTCCATCTAATGCATTATAGTTCATGAATCTCCCAGGAGCCAGAAAAACACAGGGAAGTCTTTAAAAGTGAATCCAGATGTCAGCCATCACCTTAGCAGTGCTTTAATTATCAAAAAACAAAGGAATAACTCCTTAGGTACATTCTAAGCAGGTGTTCCTTCAAAGAAAACAGAATAGCTGAAGAAACAGCTGTGGCATTTTATCTGCTTCAAGACTAGGGAACAGAACTACAACCTAAATAACAGACTACCTAGAGGGAGCATAGATAAATCACACTTATTAGAATTTTGCAAGTAATAATCTATAAAACAGAATGATTAATTAATATTAATTACTCCATTTTACAGGTGGGAAAACTGAATGCCTTGTATAACAGCCATTTCTAATCAAAGTCTCTCAGTCTTTGCCAAGTTCACTACATAATCAATTTATTTTGTAATATCTTTTAAGTATACCATATAGTATGGGGTGGTTTTCAGAAAACATTGATCTTTTTTATCACAAATAATCTATTTTCATTTTAGGAGAATTAGAAAATAAAAATAAGAAAAAAGGAAACCATCTCTAATAACTGCTAAATGTTTATATTGGGATTTTAAAACTGAGTCCATGGTTGGTCTTCAGGGGATCTATGAACCTTTGAAACCAAGTAAAAAATGACTGTGTACATTTTTTAAAAATATATTTGTATTAAAAATATAGTTAGCAACAATATTATATTAGTTTCAGGTGTACACCATAGTTATTCAACATTTATGTACCCAAAGAAGTGATCACCGTGGTAAGTCCAGCAACCATCTGACACTGTAATAGACTATCACAATATTATTGACTATATTCCCTATGCTGTACGTTACATCCTCATGACTTATGTTATACCTGGAAACTTGGACCACTTATTGCCCTTCACTTTCCCCCCTTTTTAATTTTTAAATTATAGTTGACATTCAATATTATTTTATACTAATTTCAGGTTTCAGCACAGTGGTTAGACATTTACAAAATTAAAGAAGTGATCCCCCTGACTACTGTAGTACCCACCTGGCACTATACATAGTTATTACAATATTATTGACTACAATCCTTATGTTATACCTATATCCCCATGACTACTGTGTAACAACCAATTTGTACTTCTTAATCCCTTCCTCTTTTTCACCTATACCCTTAACCCCCTCCCATTTGGCAACCATCAAAATGTTCTTTATATCTATGAGTTTGTTCTTTAGATTCCACATACAAGCAAAATCACATTGCATCTGTCTTTCTCTGACACTACATTCAGCACAATACCCTCCAGGTCCTTCCATTCCACCGCAGACATCAAGAACCCATTTCCTTCCCTGGCCAAGCAACATTCCATTGTATGGATGTACCATCTACTCTTTATCCATTCTTCCCATCGACAGACACCCAGGTGCCTCCACATCTTGGCCATTGTAAACAATGCTGCAATGAACATATGGATGCACATGTCCCTTTGAAGTAGTGTTTTGGGTTTCTTTGGGTAAATACCCTAAAGTGGGATTACTGGGTCCTTCTTTGTCTCTTGTTATAGCCTTTGTTTTTAGTCTATTTTGTCTGGTATAAGTATTGCTATCCTAGATTTTTTTTTTCCATTTCCATTTTCATGAAATAACTTTTTCTATCCCTTTACTTTCAGTCTGTGTGTGTCTTTCAATCTGAAGTGACTCTCTTGTAGGCAGCATACGAGTGAGTATATGAGGGTTTTGTTTTCTTATCCATTCTTCCACTCTGTTTTTGATTGGAGCATTTAATCCACTTACATTGGAAGCAATTGTTGATAGATATGTAGTTATTACCATTTTGTTATTCATTTTTTTTTTATCTCTTCCCCTTTCCCTCTCCCCCACATTTTAAAGAAGTCCCTTTAACATTCCTTGTAATACTGGTTTGGTGGTGATGAAATCCTTTAGCTTTTTCTTGTCTGGGAAGCTCTTTATCTGTCCCTTGATTTTAAATGACAGCCTTACTGGGTAGAAAACCCTTGGTTGTAGGTCCTTTTTTCCATCATTTTGAATATTTTGTGCCAATCCCTTCTGGCCTGCAACGTTTTTGTTAAGAAATCAACTGACAGTATTATGGGAGCTCCCTAATAAATTACCAGTTCTCTTTCTCTTGCTGCTTTTAAAATTCTCTCTTTGTATTTAATCTTTTCCATTTTAATTATAATGTGTCTTGGTGTGGGTCTGTATAGGTTCATTTTGTTTGGGACTCTGTGCTTTCTGGACTTGTATGTCTATTTCCTTTGCCAGTTTAGGAAGTTTTCAATCACTATTTCTTCAAATAGGTTTTTAATATTTTGCTTTCTCTCTTCTTCTGATACCCCTATGATGCGAATGTTGTTACGCTTGATGTTGTCCCAGAGGTCTCTTAAACTATCTTCATTTTTTTGGATTCTTTTTTCTTTTTGCTCTTCTGATTGGGTGTTTTCTGCTACCTTGTCTTCTAAACTGCTGATTTGATCCTCTGCTTCATCTAGTCTGCTGGTGATTCCTTCCAGTGCATTCTTCATTTCAGTTATTGTATTCTTCATTTCTGACTGGTTCTTTTTTTATGGTTCCTATGTCCTTTTTTATGCTTGCTACCTCTGTTGAAATTCTCACTAAGTTCTTTGAGCATTCTTATAAGCATTGTTTTGAACTCTATATCTGATGGGTTGCTAGCCTCTATTTTGTTTAGTTCTTTTTCTGGAGTTTCTCCTGTTCTTTAATTTGGGATGTATTTCTTTGTTTCCTCATTTTGGCGGCCTTTCTGTTTTTTGTTTCTATGTTTTAGGTAGGGCTGCTATGTCTCCCAGTCTTGCCAGGTGACCTTATGTAGTAGGAGTCCTGTGGGGCCCAGTGGCACAGTCTCCCTAGTCACCTGAGCTGGATGCTCCCCGAGTGTCCCTTGTGTGGGTCGTGTGTGCCCTTCTGTAATAGATGAGCCTTGATTGCTGTTGGCACATCAGTAGGTGGTATTAACCGTCAGGCTGACTGGCAGTAGTATTTGGCCACATTCACAGCTTACAGGCTGCTGTGTGGGGGGCTTACTCCCAACTCCCATGGAGCAGGATTCAACCCAGTGGACTCCAGTGCCTGTTGAGACTGACCTTTGTGAATGCCACTTGTGGGACTAATTGGGTGGTGTTCTGCTGTGGTCTGAAGCCAAACTCAAAGTATGTTGGTTCTGGGGCTTCTTGGGAGGAGCTCCGGTGCAGGCCCAGGTCAGCCACTACCTGTAAATAGCCGGGGACTACCTGGTAGTAGCTACAAAGCGATCCATGGTTGGTCGCTGCCTGTGCTGTATCTGGAGGCACATGGGAGAGGCTGGGTCTAGTACTGGGTCTGGGGGTAGCTCCGTAAAAAGCCAGGACACTCCTAAGCTTGCTGTCACCAGCCAACTCCCTTAAGGTTCAGCCATTGACAAAGCCTGGTGCAGTAGGCAAGTTGGGTGAGGCAGTTTCTCAATGAGTCAGCAGGATGGAGTGAGCCTGTAGCTCACCAGACCAATCAGATTCAGATTTGGCCCATGGAGGGGGTATCAACACAGGAAAGATGGTGCCTGCCAGCCAGCTGCTCAGGAGGATGCTTCACAGGGAATATGGGGACTGTCCCTCCAGTCCTCGCCCCAAAGTTACACAACTGTCTCTCCCCATATGTCTCCAACGACCCCATAGTCACTGTCCCTCCACTGGAGCCCAAGGTGAGTGCCTGTGAGCGAGTGAGTCTATGCACAGGCTGTTTAAGAGGACACCTGGGTTTTCTGCAGCTGGACGGTCAGAATCCCCACTGTTTTTCACAGCCAGAAGTTATGGGGGCTCCTCTTCCGGGCACCAGTACTCCTGGGCTGGGGAGCTGGTAGGATGGGAGGGGATGGGGTCCCTCACACCTTTGTGGGGAACCTCTGTGGCTGAGATATCTCTTCTGATTTTCAATTGCCACACAGAGGTTTGGGGCAAGCCCCTTTTGCATCTCCATCCCCCCTACCAATCTCAATGTGGCTTATTTTCTATATACTTTGTTATAAAACTTCTGTTCAGCTAGACATCAGATAGTTCTCTGGGTTGATTGTTCTATAATTTAATTGTAATTTTGATGTGTTCATGAGATGAGGCAAGCACAGTGTGTTTATCTCTCCGCCATTTTGGATCTTCCAAAATGACCATGTACGTTTTTATGGAGTAAGGGTCTATATACCTTTCATCAGGTTCTTAAGGTGTCTATCATTCAAAAATTAAGAACTACCATTATTCTTCTGAACTTTATATGTGTGACTGGAAGAACAAAGATATTGCCACAAGTCACAACCTTAAAAGGAAGGTAACTTTGGTCTAAAATGTTAAATGGGTCTAAATAAGTAGTAATTTCTAAAATATGGCTTAGCTTTGCAAAATTATGGGATATTAGGAAAATATTACCTTTCTTCCTTCAGGGTTTTATTTTTTGTTTTTGTTTTGTATATGTCTATGTACGTGCAATCTGACAGTTACCTGCTAGACAAGTAGAAGAATTAAGATGTGCTTTTATAACTCACATTGGTAGGAAGATCTGGCAGAAATAATAACGTATCTACAAGAAGCAGCAGAATCATGGTGGTGATACTATGGATGAATAATTAAAACCTGAATATACTTGATAGCAGAGGAAAAGAACCAGTTGAAAAGGGGAAAGTGAAGACATAACTTATGAAATGAAAGAATTGCTAAAGTCCCTTGGATGCATATAAGAGCGGGGAGTAAGGACTTTGTGATTGAACACGAGAGGGAATTGGGGGACCACTTTCTTTTGATGTTAATGAGACAGGAAAAATGCAAAATATTGAGAAATACCCTTTGGTGAAAAACACATTACATGGATGGGATATTTAACGCATTACATCATCCATTAACAAATTCCTATTGAGAACTTACTATGTATGAAGCATCATGGATAGAAACATGTATAAGAAATAGCTCTTGGTCCAAGCACTTTACAGCATATCTTGGAGAGACAAATATAAATCAATTCTGCAAAGCAGTGGAATCACAAATGAGAAATAATAATGTTTGTGAGATCAAAGTGGAAGTAGTCAGGAAAGGCATTAAAGAATGGTACTTGAAATGGGTCTTGAAATATGAGTAAGGTTTGTGGTTACCTGGCAAACAAGAAGAGAAAGGACAACGTGGGGGATGAGAGCACGTACAAAAATGTGGGGGTGAGACACCACGGCACGCATAGAAAATGCCATGTAAATTGACATGGTGAGAAAACAAATGACTCAGCAGGTGTAGGCATGGCTAATAATGACTTTGGTTTCTGCAAAAGCCCAGAAAAAAGAAAATGAGACCCTCAACTAAGGCAGTGACAGTAGGGAGAGAAATAACTATAGAAACATTTAGAAACTAAGAGTCTCCGGATTTAGTACCTCGTGGGGTAGCCATTGGTGAACTCTTGCCCCAAAGCTTCATTATGACAAACTAAAATATTAATACCTTAAAGTTAGAATCAAAGGCCCAACCCTCCTAGATTTAAAAAATAGTTCTATTATGTTTCACATCTGTGTTTACATTTGTTTGTCTCTATTTGGGCCAAGCTTCCCCTGTATTCCCATCCTCATTTTACTCCAATTACTACCTCCAGGGCCCTCATGTTGCAAAACTCAGGGAGTACTATTCACATTGCACTATGTGAATAGTACATAGGGTACTATTCCTTACCTCTTCCTTAACTCCCAAATCCTTTCACTGTGATCTCCAAATTGCTCCCAGAATGTCTTAGTATGTGATCAGCAAACTGCCCTCAGCCTCAGCCTCAGCCTCTTATCTCATTTGTACCTTGCATTAACTGAAAGCTGCCTCAGCAACCATGTCCTTGCTGCTTTTACAGCCCTTCCAGGTGGAAGCTGTTTTCTCTCTCACACCCAAAGTACCTCAGGGCTAAGACGTGGAATAGATGGCTTCCCATAGCTTTTTTCAAACCATTACACTCCTTCCTCCTTTTTCTTCAAAACTCATTTTCCCTCCCTCCCATCACTCATATTTAATGTCCTCCCTCCCCTCTCATCCACTGGAGATTTTAGCTTTTGGTTCATGTCTTGGTCTTTCTCTTCACCTCCTTCTCCTGTGTTATCCTTAGAACTTTATCATTCCTACAGCTAACTCATTCTACACCTGTTTTCTCCGTCCTTGATTTTCTCACTCCAAACCCTTTCCTCCATTCCATTGTAGCCACACTCCCATAGCCATTTCCTGAACTTCTCAGAACCAAAGTTTGTACTACCTCTGAAATCTCGGCAGCAAATATCTGGCTTTTGACCATTACCCTTTTATCCTTTCAGCTCTTTTTCTAGAGTACTCCCACAGCCACAACATGTTAATTTAATTGAGACTCCCAATATCTTGACACCCCACTCATTTTGCTTATCGATTAACCACCTTTTCGTTCTGCCTACATTTTTTTTTTTTTGGCTTAAGTTCTATGAGTGATTATTATTATGACTACTTTGATAATAACCTATGTTTGTCTGTTTATTCATTCTGTCTAGAGAGGTAGAGAAACTTGTCTGACTGGAAAATTTGGGAAGAATCTACTGGGCATGCTTAGCTCAACTCCTTTTTCTCCTTGGGAATAATTAAGAGCACACATTCCCCTGAACCCCTCTGTAGGCAGGTTCTGCCCTGTGCAAAGATGGGACAAGGCCTGTCCTGGTCCAGTCCAGTGCTGCACTGTAGTGGGTGAACAGGCTACTTCTGGGGATCTGTCTAGGAAACTCGTTTCCCTTTTCCCTTTTGCCCATGGTGTTCCAGCCATGCTAATCTTTGATTTCCTAGAATAACCCAACTCTTGGCACCTTAAAGGTTTTTGCCTTTTTCTGCCTGAGTAAATTTTTCTTCTGCTCATTTTCAGTTCACTCTTTATTTATTGTTTATTTTTTCAAAACTTATTTATTTAAGTGTGTTTTTCTAGGACCCATCAGCTCCATGTCACATAGTTGTTTCAATCCAGTTAAAGAGGGCACAGCTCACAGCGGCCCATGTGGGGGTCGAGCCGGCAACCTTGTTGTCAAGAGCACCACATTCTAACCCACTGAGCTAACCGGGTGCCCCTCTTTATTTTTTCAGGTCTCAATTTTCACTTCTATAAAGAAGTCTTCCCTGACTTTGTTATTTAAGGTAGGTCGGCCACCTCCTTTTATTCTTATCTCAGCCTCTTGTGGAGTTTAACTTGAACTGAACGTATTGATCTGGAATTCAAAAGAGAAGGCATATACTAATTAGGATTTAAACGTATGGAAGCATATAATAAGATGGCCCAAGGAAACATTGTTGAATAAGTAGAAGGCCAAGGTCAGAACTCTGAAGAACCTATAAGAATTGTTTATAGAAAGAGAATTCAATGGTGGAAATTGAGAATAAATGGTCAGAGAGACAGGAGTACCTTGAGATGAAGAAAGGGAGATTTTTAAGAAGGGTTTACTTTCTAGTGTAGAAAGCAGCAGAGCGATTGATTAGATATCTTAAAAAGTTTAAAATATTAAACAGTTTATAAACCTTATTTTTTGGTAAATGGAGGTTAAATTTTAAGGAATTTTAATATGTTGAGCTTATGAATTAATTGAACATTCATCAGAGAATAAATAAAAATGATGTATAAAGGATTTTTATCCCCCAGAACATTGGTAATGATGAAAAAGTCTGACTATACCAAGTGTTGGGGAGGATGAAGACCACTTTGCTTGAGGGTATATAAAGTGATGGAACCCTTTGGAACACAATTTGGCATACCTTACAACCCTGTAATTCTACTCCTAGGTGATTTTATTTCCCAATGATTTTTATCGTAGAGTCTTATATGTATACACTAAGAGATACATTCAAGAATGTTTATAGCAGCCTTGTTTGTAATAGCAAAATAAAACGAACAAACAAAAAAACTGAAAATGACCCAAAATGTCCATTGATTGATATATAAATTGTTGTTTATTCAAATTATAGATTATTATACAGTAGTGAAAAATGAATGAACTGTTATATCACCAGATGGAATAACTGAGGTGAACTTCAGAAATATAATGTTGAATGGAAAAACTAATTACAGATAAAGTATGATATTAGATAAGTCCAAAGACATTCAACACTAAACAATATGATTTAGGAATATGCACACTCATCTGTAGATAAAACTATATTGGAAAGCCAGGGAATTATGAACACAAAAATAAAATGGGTGGTTATTTCTGGAAGAGATGGTAGGGGAAGAGGTTGTGATCAGGTAGAGGCTTAACGGGCTTCAAAGGTAATGTTTGTTTTCTTACGTTAGGTGGTGACTACATAGATGTTTATTTTATTATTCTTTGAACCATAAATATTACATGTGTCATGTTATATATGTATTTATAGATACATACATATACTTGTACATGTATTCTTGTAAGCATGAAATATTTCATAATTTTTTAAATCCACAATAAAATAAAGTATTTATTAGACTTCCAAGTTGTGTTTCAAGGCTTAGGAAAAACTAGATTAACATTTACAACTTGAATAAACTGGATGTCATTAAAAGCGTAACAGTTGTTAAGTACTGCAGTCCTTTTCACCCATAAAAGCCCTTTAGAACATTTCAAAACTCAGTGGGCACATCTGATCTCTCTCTTTCTTGTTGTCCTTCGCCCCTCCCTAGTGAGGTTCCTGCCATAATAGCTTTGATGAATTTTGGCTTTTACAAAAGATAGAGCTTGAGTATATGTAACTTGTGCTTTTAAACTAAACCAGCTACAAAACTCCCCTGACGAAGGGAATCCAAAGCATGGCAGCCTACTTGAAATGGAGGGAGAGAAAAATGGAGGGAAACATAGAGAGTAGGAGCAAACCCCAGTAATTTGAATTACCTTGCTATAGATGTTTTATTACACGTTTATAAGTTTTCTTAACACATTCAAATTTTTCAGGAGTTTTACTATTTCTGTGATCCCTTCCTATCAGTTTATCATAAATATCATGCTCATTTAAAAATCATAAAAAAACTCCGTATCCTATTTAATAGCCAGATGTTTTTCTCCCCTCCCAAATATATATATATTTTTGAATTTGTTTTGAATTGATCTATTCCTGAAAGTCTTTCATCCTGGTATCTGAGTCAATGAGGGAGCCTTAAATCATCCTTAGTGACTTTATAATCAAATTTCCTCCAATAACATCCTTGTGTGGGTATTTGCTGACTTAGAAGAAAAATCTCACAACTACAAATTGTCCTTTGGGTTCTGGGTTCTATGCTCTTCCCTTAAGAAATTCTGCTTAGTTCTTTATCTTTCAGCATAATTTTTTTTTCATGGATCATAAGGGAATAATTAGGCAAGATACAAATTTCAAAATCCCTTTGCCCTCCTTTCCTTGGAGTTTTTCCTCTCCTATATATTCATTCCTCTTCTCCCAGTACTTTTTTGCTACTTTTCCTTTTCACTCCTTCCCTTTTCTGAGTGTGTAACTATTCATTTCTGAACTCCCCAAAATAAATATGAGATTTCGTATTTGGTTGTTAATCTGCCCCACTTTTCTGCTGCATCTTTGTTTTGCTCGTCTCCAGTCCCTTTTCAGCTTGTTCATTCGTATTCCACCTCACTCCAAACATAATTTTATGCCTTTTACCAAACATATTTTCTCTTGCTTTTATTCGTTTTTCAACTTCAACTCTCCTTTTCTCGGTCATTATTTACAAAAGTTTGACCTGGTACAATAACAATATATTTGATCTCTAAATTCTCATTTAGTATTTTATGATAAGAAGTAGTTATTATCCACAGTTTACAGATGACTAAAGGAGATGTAGAAAGGAAAATATCTTGCCTTAAACCACAGGTTAAATCTGTTAGAAAGGAAAACGAGATCAGAAAACAACTGCTCCCACATCTACCACCCCCTCGTGCCCTTATCACCTGAACCATTTTTTCTCAGAAGGGGATCTAGGGACCATCTACATCACAAGTCATTCCTTGGTGCTTTTGCTCTCCAAACCCATTGATTTACAGATTCTAGAGAAGGGCCCAGGAATCACCATTTTTAACAACTCCCAAGGTCATTCTTAGGCACAGTAAAGTTTAAAGAAAAAAAAAAAAGCCACTGCTCTAGCTCAGCTTCCTAAGATAGTGAAGGAACTAATCCTTTGTGTGCACATATGTTTGGTATTGTGCTCTATTTTTGCACAGACATGTTATTATAAATAGTTGATTTAATTCTATAAAAAGCCATTGAGGGGCGGCCGTTTAGCTCCGTTGGTTAGAGCATGATGCTCTTAACAACAACGTTGCCAGTCCGATCCCCACGGGGGCCACTGTGAGCTGCGCCCTCCACAACTAGACTGAAACAATGACTTGACTTGGAGCTGATGGATCCTGGAAAAACACACTTAAAAAAAATTTTAAAAAGTTAAAAAAAAAAAAAAGCCATTGAGATAGGATTTCTTATGTCCATTTTATAGCAGAGAAATTATGAGGCTTGAGTTAGGAAACTGCCCAAGGTCACTCATCTGGAACAGTCCACATTTGACTCCGTAACGCTGGATTTTAATAGCTATGGCATGGTACATGTTTTAAATTTAGCATAAATTTAAATAGTTGTTAGATAAATAGTTATTAGCATAAATAGTTATTAGATAAATTACCATACATATGGGATTATTTTACTGCATACTGCAAACTATAATACAGATAAATGGATTAAACTCATTCAAGTGTTGTCTTTTTAAAATGACAGCATAGTCATTTTAAAGGTGTACAGCATAGTGATTCGATATTTGTCTATATTGTGAACTGTTCACCACAATAAGTTTAGTTAACATCCATCACCATACATCATTACAAATTGTTTTTTTCCTTGTGATGAGAAGTCTCTTAGCATCTTGCAAATATACAATACAGTATTAACTATTGTCACCATACTGTACATTATACCCCCAGGACTTCTTTTATTTTGTAACTGGAAGTTATAAAATAACTGGAAGTTAATATGATCACCTTCACCCATTTCACCTGCCCTCCAACTCGTCACCTCTGGCAATCACCAATTCGTTCTCTATACCTGAGTTTGATTTTTTTTTTTTAGATTGTATGTATATTTGTCTTTTTCTGTCTGACTTATTTCACTTAGCTTAGTGCCCTCAAGGTCCATCCATAAAAGTGGCAGGATTTTCTTCTTTTCTTATGGCTGATTAATATTCGTGTGTGTGTTTATCCACATTTCATATATAGTACTATCCACATTTTCTTTATCCATTCATCCATCAATGGACACTTAGGTTGCTTCCATATCTTGGCTATTGAAATAATGCTGCAATGAACATGAGGGTACAGATACCTTTTTGAGTCAGTGTTTTTTTTTCTTTGGATAAATACCCAGAAGTGGAATTGCTGGATCATATGATAGTTCTATTTTTAGTTCTTTTAGGAACTTCTATACTGTTTTCCATAGTGGCTGCACTAATTTACATTTCCATCAATAGTACACAAAGGTTCCCTTTCTTCACATCCTCACCACCCTTGTTCTTTTATGTCTTTTTGATACTAGTCATTCTAACAAGTGTGAGGTGATATTTCATTGTGGTTTTGATTTGCATTTCCCTGATGATTCGTGATGTTGAGCACCCTTTCATATATGTACCTGTTGGCCATCTGTATGTCTTTGCTTTGGCAAAATGTTTATTCAGATTCTCTGCCCATTTTAAAATTGGATTGTTTGTTTTTGCTTTGAGTTGTTTCTATATTTTGGATGTTAGCCCCTTATCAGATATATGATTTGCAAATATTTTCTCCCATTTAGTAGGTTGCCATTTCATTTTGTTGATGGTTTCCTTTGCTGTGCAGAGGCTTTTTAGTTTGACGTGGTCCCATTTTTTTTAATTTTTGTTTTTGTTGCCTTTGGTTTGGGTGTCAAGTTCAAAAAATCATCAAGACTGATCATCATGGAACTTACTGCCTATGTTTTCTTCTAGGAGTTTCATGGTTCAGGTCTTACATTTAAGTTTTTAGTCCATTTTGAGTTGATTTTTGTGTATGTGTGAGATAGTGATCCAGTTTCATTCTTTTGCTTATGGCTGTCCGATTTTCCCCCCAACAATTATTAAAGAGACCATTTATTTCCCCATTGTACATTCTTGGCTCCTTTGTCACAAATTAATTAACCATATAGGCCTGGATCTATTATATTTCTGGGCTCTCTTTTCTGTTCCATGGGTCCATGTGTCTGTTTTTATGCTAATGCCATAGTATTTTGATTGCTATGGTTTTGTAATATAGTTTGAAATTAGGAAGCATGATGCCTACAGCTTTGTCCTTTTTTCTCAAGATTGCTTTGGCATGAGAGTCATGACATCACCTTTTTCTGATATTACCGTTTAACATAGAAAATGTATAATCAAACATAATGACAAAAAGATTGACCATGACGAATATGTTAACTGTCACAGAATCATGATCACACGCTAGTCATAAAAATTACAATGAAGTGTTCTGGGTGGGACATGCTCCCTTTTTCCTTTCTGCTACCTGGAATATAAATGCAGAGTTGGAAGTAGAGCAGTAACCTTGAATCACGAATTAGAAACTGAATATTGAGGATGGTAAGAAGAGCCTGAGTCTGAATGTATATCAGTAATGCTGCCCCTGAACAGCTTTTTGGATTTTATACGAGAAAAAAACTTTTCTCTTACCTAAATACTGTAATTTGGGATTTTCTGTGTCTCACAGTTGAATCTAATCCTAACAGTAATTACTTCTGTTATATAAAGTTCTATCATGATAAATATTAATATTAATGACTGTGAGAGTTAATAAAGCTATATTTTGTATCATTTCAAAAACCTAAGTCAATAATGAGACTAGTATTTTAATGCAATTAATACATGTGTTGCTGTTTTTATAGCTTCTCAGTTACAATTATTAAAAGTCTGCTTTGTAGTTGGCAATCCAACGTAAGGATTGTTTGTAGTATACTTCAAATTTAAAATAAACTCAAGAGAAAAATGACATAAATACACTGTTAAAATAATTACATCTGATTCCATGGTAACCTTTTGGAGAGAGCTTTGCTGTGTCAAAAATAAAATTTGAGTTTTATAGGATGAGTAATGCACTGAGACACCAGAGGGACTCTCTCTTTTCCCAAAGCTCCCTACCAGGTTTCGCCCTATAGTCCCAAGTCAAATGTCCCAAATCTGTATAAAGTAATCTAGAACTGGAATGCAAAAATTATGTTGTAATATGGATAGCAATGGGGCTAATGGTAGAAAATATGAACTCTTGGAGAAAGTTCAAGTATCAACTAAGCTGGTCAAGGAATTACAGTTTATCATTACAATTGGTACTTAGAAAAATGTCTTCTGAAGAATGAAGGTGAAAATCCTGCATTCCCTTTGCTAGAATTTGACCCATTGAACCAACTTCTGTTAGAGCAGAATTTATTTCCATGGTTTAAATTTTGTTTTTTGGTTTTTTTTCACCTTGCCCTTCTGAGAGACAGCATCACATGTGTAGGAGGTGTTGTTGTTTTTAATGTGTTTCTATTGCGCGTTTGGAGGGTAGGGAGGTAAAGTAGGTTGGATTTGGGAATCTATAAAGAACATGAAGAATCACAGTTTTGTTGCCACAGAGTGGGCCCTTCTTGGAGCAATGTCCAGGCTTGGTTTCCACACCTGGGATCAAACCCAGCAGTGTCTGGGCCAGATTCCTAGACTGGGGGTCGAACCGGGGCCTTTGAGCAAAACTGGGAATCTTAGCCACTCCGGCTGGCTGCCGGAGGATGGACCCCCTTCAGTGCAGTGTCTAGGTTCTTGGCGTCTCGAACAAAGAATTCAATGAGATACAGAGGTAAAATAGTGAAAGAGCAGTTTATTAGAAGAAAAAGTACACTTCAAAGAAATAGAAGCGGGCCCAAGCAGAAGAGTTATTCAAGAGGTTCAAAAGGCTCAAAGGTCCAAGGGCCAGGGCTTCATTATTAGGAGAAAAAGTACACTCTAAAGAGTTTGGAGTGGACCGATCAAAAGAAGGGGCTCAAAAGGCTCCAAGGGCCAAAGGCATCATTAAAGGAGAAAGAAAAAAACTCCAAAGAGTTTGGAGTGGGCCAAGCAAAAGAAGGGGCTCACAAGGCTCTGACTGACAAGGACTTGGAGTTTGTATCCCCTTTCTCTAGAATGGGCTATTCCTTTCTGGGCATGAGACTACTTGATTGACACCTGTGATTGACAGGAGGCTATTACCTCATCTTTTTAGACTGGGTGTGTTCCTTCCCAGAATTCAGTCTGCTTTAATGATATTAATGAACTTCCGGGCATACTTATAGTATTAAAATGATGGTATAATGAGGCCCAGGTAAAACGAAGGTCATTGTAGCCTTTACTGAGCAGGTGTGAGTAACTGGTTTAATGTAGTTGGGTATTTTGTACCCATTTGTTCCTCATAGGGGTTGATAATTACAATGAAAAGGGGAAGTTTTGGGCGGAGAGGGGAGGTCTTTTGGGCGGTCCCAATCTGTGGTTTTTGTTGGATGTGCAGGAATGCAGAGACCCATTGCCTGTCTAATTGCCTGCTCTGTTTTCCCCTTGAGAGACGTGATCCCCATAAAATCTCTATGGGAAGTTGAGGGACAGGAGGTCTTTTCTTCTGTATCTGCTTCCTGCTGGGCAGGGGCGTAGAGCTGTCCCTACCTATTGGAGATTCACAGAACTCTTGCCCAATCAGATCTTAGATGAGAGGAAGGGGTCTCGAGATCCGCCTGGAAGACCGTGTTGGCTTCTTTGGTTGGGACTGGTAGTCTTGCTGGGGTATCATCTGTATCCCCAAAGCCCCTGAATGAGGAAAAATAGATTTTAATCAATAAATTTAAAAGTGTTGGCTTAAAGAGCAGAGCTCAAAGCTATTGATGTGGGTTGGCTATGTGATGGAAAATCCGTCAGCTCTTATGGAGCCTGTGGCCAGTCATCTGGTCACTCAGGTGGCATCAGTTGTCCAGGAGCTGGGCCCAGGACAGGTTGGAAAGAACATTAGGCTTCAATGATTACAACCAACAAGTATAAATCACAAATTTCAGGATAATTATCTAAAGCAGCCGGTAAAACACTTATGATTCAGGCCAAAAACAATCTGTTGCCTAAGATTAAGAAACTGATTTACAAAATAATTAAGTGGAGGGTGGGGGTGGGTGGGAGGGGTGGGGGGGTGGAAGCTAAAAAACTGGGGAAAAGGACACTTTAAGGAGAAGGAAACTTAAAATCTCTATAGGAAAGAAAACTTAAAAGTTTTTCAGTGTGTGGGGAGGGGGTGGGGGGGGCTACTCGCTTGGCCCATACCAGTTTGATTTAAAAAGAAAAACTGTAATGTTTTATAAATACGGTAACAAATTTTAAGGAATACCTCTCTTTCCTGTTCTTATTTTTAAATGCAAGATGCATTGAACAGGCCCAAGCAGGAAACTGAGACGTGCACTTAACGCAGGACTAAATTTCTGCATTTACAATAGATACTGCTACTATTTTCCTAAATGTTCAAGTTTTTTTTTAAAAAATAATAATTATAACTTCAATTTCATGAATTTCCTAAGTTAGATTTCCCCCATTTTTATTTAACATAAATTCACTTGGGAATCTAAGGGGTATCTCTGATGCTATTAGACTGAAAACCATCACAGAAGGATTCCATTTTAAGATCTTCCCTGGAGGACAAATTTAATGAAAGCTCAATTCTAATTTTCCTCCTGTCTAATGCCAGATAACCAAACTGACCCTGTTGGGATTTGATCCTTTAACTCAGTGATTTTTCACCTGAGATTTGGACCATTTAATAGTGCTTTAAATACTTTTTCTCAGACTACATTTCTAATCAGGGAAACGTAAAACAAGATCTATCCTTAAGCTGTTTTACTTTGCCTTATAGTCTTCATTTCCTTTCATGAGGCATTATCTTGATAAATTGCTGTTTTTAACAATCACTTTTTGCCTGGAAAGTGTGCAGTAGATCAGGCACTGAAGGTACTTGTTGGGGTTGAGATTTTGGCCTCATGTTGTATAACCTCACTGTATGCTGTATTAATTCCCCATAATATTCCTGATTTTGCTCTGTTTCTAATTTGTATACTGGTTATTCTAGCAAATTACACTGGGTAGGTTCTCCCAACAACAAAGCACACTCTTTAGCTAAATGAAGGAATAAAAAGCATACAAGCATATTATCATACTCAGAAAAATCCATAGAGTACTGAATCTCTGTTAGAAAGAAAGAGAGGAAGGAAGAAAGGAAGGAAGGAAGAAAAAAAAGAAGGAAAGAAAGAAAGAAAAGAAACAAAGAAAGAAAAGAAAGAAAGGAAAAGAAAGAAAGAAAGAAAGAACAGTCCTACAAGAATGGAACAGTCCTACAAGATAAGTCAGGTCACACTCCTTGAATTCAAATGTTAATTATTCCCAGTGAAAATTACCATGGTAATTGATTTATAGAGGTATGTTAGAATTTGAATTACTTACTACCTACTTTCATCCCTAGAAATCTAGCAGTAGTTTAAAGAAAACTTACATGGTAATTTGTTTGTACTTATTACACTTGGAGGAACACTTAAAAAGCACTACACATAAACAAAATACAAAGGAGGCACATTACTGTGGAGTACTAGTTCCTTAGAGTGACAATAACAATTAGTATAAAAAGAGAAATGTTGGCTCCACTGAGGACTACCATTTCCTCAAAAGCAAAGGAGCAATTTAGAGGAAAGCTATCGGAATTAGTCAACATATCAGTGAGTTGATTGTTAAATAATGCCCTGAACTGACTTTGAAATCACACATGGGTATAGCCTTTTTACTGGAAATTGGTAAAGAAAACAATTTTTAAATTCATTTATATTTACCTGACCTTCTTTTTTACCAAGTGAGTTTTTTTTTTTACCATCAAGAAGTCAAGAAACACCTGTCCCTCTGTTAATTTTTCTATAGTATTAGATTTATACCTTTAATAGAGGATTAAAAGGCTACTTTGTAATTGTCAAGAAAGAATCTCAAATTCATATTTAAAAATAAAGTTAATGTCATACCCAAAGTTATGGAAAATTTTAGAAGTGGTGTTTAAAATAGAAATTTAGACTACTGACTTGAAATCCCATGCTCTAACCACCAGACCACACGCCTGCCCAAGGATACTTACATTTTTTACTGAGTTATTCTTCTTTGTAATTAGATGCAGTGATTAGAGTGTCTTTTGCATTACTCTGCATTTTTCTTTTAAGTCAGGGTTGTAAGCCACATAGGGCACTGTCCCTTGCAAACTAAACAAGGGATTTTCAGTCTTGCAATACAATCTCTTGATATTTGTTTATAGGTTTCACACATCAAAAAAACAATGAAATCTGTAATTTTTCAAATTATAATCTTCTCATTCGCTAAGTTATGTGCCTATGAGAATTTGCAAATCTTTTGAAGAGAATGTAATCTTTATGCTTACAAAATGTAGGCTTTCATATTTGGGTACAATTACAAATCAAGGCCTTTTTTCCCCATAATAATCAGTTTCTCAAAGTTGTGGGTTTTCCTCATTTGAAAATAAATTAATGGGAATTTTAAAATATAATTCATCCAGTTATTAAATCTTTTCAATCTTTAAAATTAGAAACCATTTGTATTCTCAATCTCCAAAGAAGCAATGGCAGAAAATGCTTTATAGCATATTACAATTTAATTGTTTTGATTGAGGAAATAAAAATAAAGACCTAAAACCAGTTTAAATTTAAAAAGGGAGAAATCTTTTATGTGATTGCTTATTGTTTTACTCTTTTTCATGACAGGTATATATTGTGTGCTTAAATATTGAGTTTTTCTCTATGAAATACTTGTCAAGAGAAAAGGTCAATTTGGGAACAGCAAGAATTCAAAGTACTACAGATGGCTTTCTAAAGGAATTCAAATTAGATAGTATTCAAGGTTGCAAAAACAATGGTAACTTCTACAGCTCTAAACATCCGTTTTTTTTTTAAATTAAAGATTGGTATATAAAGGAACTACTTCTACATAATCATTCATTTTAAAATAATACAGCATAGTTACTAAATTATACAGTAGTTTTGTGTAGAACATATTTTCTAAATGCTGTCATGTAATTATTTAGAAATTTAATTCTCAAAATCATGAGTTTTGGACACAGGTTACTTTTTTCTATTGATACTTTATTTTGAGATGAAAATATAGTCATTCACGTTTTTTCCAGACTTTCCTGGAGTAATCGGCAGTGCAGCGAGTTGGGGAGTGGGGTGGCAGTAGACACATGAAAAACTTATTAACCCTTATATAAGAACATGGGCTTTTGGTGAGGATGTAAAGAGTTTCCCAGAGAAAAAATAAAGTGGAATCAGGAGCACCCATACCTGTACAATGAGGTAGTCTTCCAAGTAGTGATTGCCTCTTTATCAGAATTCTAGAAAGTAAGCGTAGAGAGCAGGTCCTTTGTTGAATTTCCTCATTACTCTACCTCTGATGTCTAGAACAACAAAAATTAGTTGAATAAGTAAATGAATGAATGAATGCATGAATGGATGAATGAATAAATGAATAGTGATTCTTTTGGGCACCTTTTAAATCAAGTTGACAAATAAACATTAATAATCAGGGGTAAACTGAAGATCATCCCACTGATCAGTGACTGGTGTAGGAAGTATACGCATGGAAGATATTTGAGAGAACAGAACCATGGTTGGGATCAGGGATTCTGCAGGGAAAATGGTCACTTGGGTAACCTGAACTTTTTCAAAGCAGATATAAGTCATGGAAAGACCACTGATACTAATGACACCAAAATCCGCCTCTTACATTTATGGATGAATTTCCTTTAAAATCATACTTTGAGGTGTAGGGTGGAGGGAGCAGGAAAAATAAATGGGGTATAGATGAAATAAAATTGGCTACATGTTGATAATTGTTGAAGCTAGGTAAGTGGGATCCATTATACTCTTCTCTCTGTTTATTTTTGGAGTTTTCTATAAAAGTCAACAAATACACACCCCTCCTCTTAAAAGCCTGACATAATAAACATTTATACTTAGAAAGCCCCTCTTATAATATATAAAGAAAAAATTTTAAGAGATTTGTCTTTATGACCAAAAATTACTTTTAGTTCTAGTTGCAACAATTTGTAATAGAAATCCTTATATCACTGATTTCAAGTTTTTAATAATCTCAGGGGAAAGCTAAAGAGGTATGCTTAGACTTATCTTTACCCAAAGCCCAGGTCGTCCTCAGCACATCTTCCCACTCACTTGGATGAAGGCCGATGAATTGAAGGAGATTATTGGAAAGGTAGCCAAATAACCAAGGTAACCTAGACAATCTACCTGCTGCTGGCCAACTGCAGGAAAAACTGAGGGGTAGCCCTCTCATCTTGTGCTGAAATTTGTTACTTTATAGTGCTTTTATGTCATTCTTATGGCTGGATCATGAGCCAGATTTGTCAAATAAAATTAATCTTTGAGTCTGGCCTAACTACCCTGTCTTAGTCCAATTAGCTGCTGTAACAAAATACCATAGACTGGGTAGATTAGAAACATCAGAAAGTTATTTCTTACAGTCGTGGTGGCTGGGAGTCCAAGATCAGCGTGCCAGTGTGGTTGGGTTCTGGTGAAGGCCCTTTACCAGGTTACAGACTGCAGACTTCTCTCTGTATCCTTTTATAAGGGCACTAATACCATTCGTGAGGGCTCCACCCTCATGACCTAATTACCTCCCAGAGGCCCCACTTACTAATACCATCACCTTGGGTATTAGGTTTTCAACATATGATTTGTGGGGGACACAAACATTCGACCATAGCAAACCTTTAATGAAACTCCTTAACAAGGGACACATGTGTTCCCTTGCCTCTTCAGAGGACTTTTTCAGGTCTTTTCCAGTTCAGTGACTTGTGACTTCATACATAAACAGTCTAATATAAAGTAATTTAGATACAATATGTTTAACTTCTCAATTTATCTTTAGGCATCATCATAAGTGATGATGTGATGCATTCAAATAAGAGTTTGCTGAGAGGTGATTTATCTAGCCCAATCCCATGCTTTCCTATTGAAAGTATAGTTTCACCAATATTGATTTGCGAATGGTTAGCATGAGAGCTTAAATAAAAAAGCTATATATTACAGTATCCTAGAGGTCAGGAATTAGCTCTCCACAGTACCTTTCTCACTTTCTCTTAGCACCTAATAAATAATTCTGTTGCATAGTAGACCCAAATACTTTTATTTGCAAGAATTATCATCATTGTCACCACACAGCCTGACATGAAAATAAATGATTCCAATATTTAATATTTAATCTGAAATTTTAAAGCCAATCTTATTACTGAATTAAGAAAATATACAATGACATTCATACTAAGACTGAAAAATCATTGCTGTAACAGAACAAGGTCAAAATCAAGTGAGGTGCTCACTTTAAATTGTACCTTAACTCTAGTATTCATACATTATATTGCAATTTCCAGCTGACCCCTCAAATCTACTTACAAGAAGTGAAGTTTATAATTCAAATATTATAGGAAGAGTAAAACTAATTTTGACCGTGAGTCAAATTGATGCTAAATAGAGTTTATGGTTTTCTTTACTTTATAAGCTGTAATTGAAAATACAGTTTCCTTCATCTGAAAAACTATTCCACCCTGAAATTTTCAAACAAAAATAGTTTGCAGAAACATTGGCAAAAGACATGTTCAAAGGAAACTAACTAGTTTGAATTAGAAGGAGAAGGAGGAGAGAGATGGTGGATATTTTTAAAGGGATTATGTTTTCAATATTTTGGGCACTTGATTCTAATTTCTGTTGCTTTTTTAAAAAAGTATTTCTCATTTAAAATTTAAAAGTATATTAGTAATTTAAATGTGCTTAATTCGTAATTAAGATAAAAATAACATGAATGCATATAACTTTAAGAGAAAAAATAATATGAAAGTCTTTAAATATTAAACAGAAGCAAAATTTTCATCAGTAAATGTCATAAAGTACTCAGGTATGTGGGTCCCAATTATGGCATTAATAAAGATATAGAACTTTCTGAAATTTACTAACAAAAATAGTTTATTTTTAGGAGAATATTTGATAATACAACTTTGTTTAATACCAATAAACAAATTATGGTGGTTGTCCTGAACACTGTTTGGTGTTGTAGGTTAAATTTAAAACCATGCTTAACTTTGAGATTAACTGACTCATTCCCTTTGCCACAACTGTTGGCTAGTAGTCAACATAAGACACGTCATGATTCTGGTTTTACGAAGTTAGTATATTATTTCAGAAGGTGAGTGGTTAGTATAGGATAAGAAGTTAGCCTTAAATAGAAATGTTATCCCTTCTTCCTTCTTACTGCTGCAGGTTCCAGGTCTTACACCGATCTTCTCAGTTCTAGTAAATAGATAACTCTTTTCTGTGTGTGTGTGCATACATGTGTATGCATGTGTATATATGTGTGCATACATGTGTATGCATGTGCATATATGTGTATGTGTGTATACATATATGTATATGTACATATATTTGTGTGTATGTATTTGTATATGTGTATATATATAAATTTTCACACTCAAATACTTTTGATTTCAGGGAATATTAGACATAGACTTTCATTACCAAAACCATGTTTGACCAAGGTAGCACAAAAGAACCGACCAAAATAGTCTCAAATGTTTTTAGTTTACCTTTGAATTCAATTTATCAGAAAACTGAAATGGTAGTCGCAGTAATGAAAACAGGAGATACCTGAATCACTGAGAGTGCCTAAATATTGGACTAAAGTAGTTCATTTATCTGTTAAGTGACTATCCTCGTGTTAAAGAGAACATTCAGAGGTTCTTATTTGTTTCTAGGAAGAAATAATTCAATACAATAAAAACAAAGGAACTGGAAAAGATCCAGAGAAATATCGGATCTTCCCAGAATGGCTTCTGTGCTTGATCAGGCTAAAATGATAAGTTTAGAAAGATAAAGCCATTTCCTGAAGCAATAGCTCCCTTCCCCCACCCCAAACCCCACCAGATTAACCAAACAAAATCAACTAAACCAAAAAAAAGATCAGAAAATAAAGAGAAAAATGGATTTCATAACTATTAAAGTTATAATGATCATTGTGAATATCCAAGAAGACAATATACCAAGTAGTGAGATCCAAACTTATTTTGATTTTGGAAAACTTAGCACCTCAAGGAGTAAATGTCCCACAGGCCCTCTTCAGAAAAAGATTCTTTAAAGGGTATATGATTATGGTATGTAAAATATGAAAGGTTCGGAGAATTGCAACCTAGATTTCTGAATAGCAGAATTAAGAGCTCTCCTCTGAAATGTGAGGGAAATATTTAAAAGTAAAAAAAAATCTTTCTGCAACGATGGTATATATGGAAAATAAATGATACTAAGAAAAGTTTAGAAACTTAACAGATAGTACTTATATCTTTCATCAGAAGGAAGAGAAGCTAGAGATGAGCTTGTTAGATCCCTAAACTGCAGGGCAACACTAGTCAAATCACCCGTTAGAATATGAAAAGAGAATATGAAGGTTGGGCTGTGCTCCTACCCAAGAAGACAATTTATAGAATCTTAACCTATTAAGCTGGAAAAGACATTATAGAGTACCTCGTCCAGCTCCCTCATATTACAGATATGGGAACTGAGGTGCAGAGAGCCTGAGTCATTTGTCCAGTGTTATACACTTGTTGACAGGCTGGCATAAAAATATGGCTTCTTGATCTCTAATCCAAAGTTCTTTCCACAATACTATATTAAGTAATCAGGGACATCTCTATATCCACTAAAAGCCAAAAATGTGTTATTCATAGCATTGATTGCCTTCTTACAGAGGTGATGTGAGTTAAAGAGAATTAAATGCCATTGCAAGTATTGTCATCTTGGTTGTGAGATTTCACTGCTCTGATCCATCTGCTGGGGCTCCATTTTAAGCCACACAGACTGGAAAAGCAGTCCACTGTCCTGTAACATAAAATAGCTACTTTGGAGTCAAAACAATTATGTGATAGTTCCTGCAGAAAAGTTTGCTTTTTGACAACCTTGCCTTCTCCCATTTCCCAAAGTAATGATACCTCATCTTAGAGAAGAGTGGAGCTTGGATTCAAATTACCCTGGGCTGAACCCTGTTGGCATTTCTCGGTGTTTCCATTTGAAGAGATGAACAAAGGAGATGATCAAGGAATAAAATCTTTTAGTATATGGCTATGCTAAATTTATCTCATGGAAAAGAGAAGGCGATTTGTGTACTGGGGTGGGAAACACAAATAAAAATTATAAGCAATTAAACATTTTGTCTATAAAATTAGATTTTAATTACATCCATTAGTAAGAATGATTTTTTTCCATATCTGTAATTTCATGTAGGCTCTCCATACTGCCCTTGGCATTTGATGCTCCCGGTAGTTTGTGCTGAATATTTTCTTTTAAGTCAGAAACAAAAACTCACATGTTTGAAAAAGAGGAAAAAACTTCAGATCTATTTTGTTTTACATTATCTCCTTTCCATTTTACTCTTCTTTTAGATTTTGAGTAGAGGTGTATAAATACATATTTAAGCTGAATGTTAAACAGGTTAATATTATATCAACTTTCAGAGGCTGAAGCTAGATATCATAATAGAATGAACTTCTTGGATGTAAGAAACATGAAATGCAATTACATTATATTCTTACAATAAAAAATCTCAGTAGTTAAAAAGTTTTAAGTTAGATATGGTACAGGAACAAATATTCAGATTGTTGTTCATCTATTTCCCTATTTCTCAATTTAACAACTTAAAGATTCTTGTTTTCTATATGAGATTATCAGCTTTCACAATCTCCCCTAATTCTGCAATACTTTACTCTTCCAATACTTCTAGCACATAAGGAAAATTTAATTCCAAGTTATATCTGCACATTCAAAGGGAAGGTTCAAATATCAACCAGCACATTAGAACAGCCTTCCTTGTTGGCATTGTGCCCCTGCTTTGCTGACTGCAAATGATGCAAATGTGACGATGACATACTAGGTGTGTGGCTATTTGACTTTCCAAAGCCTAAAGGGGAGGCTGTAGTTGAAGCCAAATAGAAATCTTGGCCACATAACAAAATCAGAGTTAAACTTTACTAAGTCCTAATTCTGAGTACGGTAGGACATTTAAATAAGCAAAGAATATCCACATTTTTTAGATTCTATTATTTTCTTCCTTTTCTGGAGAAATAGACTTTTTAAACTGAAATCAATTAATTCCTTTAAAATCCACAAGATGGTGCTATGAAGTGGTGTTTAAACATTTTTTTCAGAATCACATGCCTTCTAGGAGCAATTTTTAGGCAGGGCCAAATAAATGCTATTTAATAAAATGGACAACAGATAAATGCTATTTTAAAACAGCAATGTAAGCCAGATTGGTTGATATAAGGCAGGCCTACCTGTACTCCTCATATTGCTTTTTAACACTTTATCCCATACGTTATACTTCTGTTAACTCTGTTATTGGTCTCAGGTTTTAAGAATACTTTGTGAGGAGACTAAGAGTTGAACTTGGATCTCAGCAGGGCTGTCATAATGGAAAAAGTATGGGACTGAACGAGAGAACAGAGTACAACTCTCTAAGCTCCACCTGAATTGCTGCATCCAGCCATCCTTCCATCTATTCCAGCTGTTCCCAACCAAGGGCGATTTTGCCCCTGGGGGACATTTGGCAATGTCTGAAGACATTTTTGATTCTCACAACTGGTGGGGTGGGGGAGACTGCTACTGGCATCTAGTGGGCAGAGGGCAGGCATGCTGCTAACACACAGGACAAGTCCACAACAGAGTCACCCTGCCCGAGATGTCAATAGTGCTGAGGCTGAGAAACTTGACTCACTCGTTCACACTCCTTTGTTGGTTTGTCTATTCATGTATTAATTAGTTCACACACTCATTCACTTATGCACATATCTACCCGTCAGTCCATTAATTCATTCCTTCAGCAGATTTTTACAAAGTGTCTCCTATGATTCAAGACTGGACTAAGCTCTAGGGATTGCAAAGACAAGCATCCTATTCTTGGTCAATCTATTCGGTTGGTGCAAAAGTAATTGCAGTCTAAAAGGTCGAAGATAATTACAAAAACCGCAATTACTTTTGCACCAATCTAATAGCTGGGGAGAGAGACACTTATGAAACGATGTAATAATATGCGATCGGTGTTTCAGGGATAAGTATAATAGAAAACGTAGAAGAGTATGATGAATTTTGAGAGAAGAGGACAAAATTTAGGAAGGCTTCACAGAGGTGGAGGTTGTTGAGTATTCGGTGGGTAGAGGGTGGTCATAGGATGAAATCTTGAGCAAAGCACAAGCAAAGCCAGAGACACATATAGTAGTCCAAAGTGTTTGGTGAGCAGTATATTGTTGTGCTATGAGACGAGAGTGAGGAGGAAGATTGGGAAAAGGAAAGGAGAAAACCTTAAAAAAGTAGAATGGGTCCCCAATGGGAAAGGCCTTGGATTTCATCCTCCAGGCATTTAAAATTTAAGATAGAAGAATCATATTAGACATGTGGCAATCACTGAACCTCTTTAGGCCTGAATTTCACACACTTAAAGTATTTGATGAGATACATTTCAGGTTTCCTTTTAAAAGTATGTTTTGTAATTATAAAGTCAATCTATTAGATATATTAAATACTGTGTATTCTTAGATTTATATTACAACTATCAATAAAGATCATAATATCTATAAAGAAAAATATCTTCTTTATACACAAACATGTCACATATATTTACTTTCATGATAGTTAATAAAATGTAATATATTCCTATTAATATATTTGGTGTTTTAAGGCTAGAAATACTTAAGAAGATCAAGTTATTCTGCAGAATACACAGTCTTCTTATTGGTTTATTCCTATGTCAGTAACTATTATACTTTAGGTTGCACCCAGGATACATTTTTGAAATATTTTTTTCCTCAACCTTCTCTACTATTTGTAATTTTATCAATAAGTTTTGGACAATCTAATTAAATCTGAGTAGTTTAACATGTGTTTCATAATTTGAATGATTACTTCAAAAATATTAGTGTTTAAGGGAACTGAAACAATGAAGTCTTTTAGGTCTTACCTTAACAAGTGAAGAAAACCTAAAGATGAACAATTCTTAGGATTTTACTTGAGTAACATTAGTAGCTATCAAGTGAATTTTGATACAATTTGATTGTGATTTACAAAATATATTCTTAGTGTATATTTTTCATTTAGTATTTTTATACTTGTGTTTTAAAATTAGCTTTAAAATATGGGTAGTTGAAACCACTGCTACAGACCAGTTCTGTTGACATTCAGAATTTAAGCCCAGAGATCAAATGGCATGAGATAAAAGAAAAATACTGCATGGGGGGGTTCATAAAAGAAAAATGGGCCTCATATCTAAATTTAAAAAACAACAACCCCAAAACCCCCAGAAACCTCCTATGAGGAAAACTTCTATCCTTTAGCCCCAAATAGGGAAATGAAAATATTGATGTTAAAAGTAAGAGAGACATTGGGTAGGGCAGGGCTGTATTACAACCTTCTGAATTGGTTAGTGATATAGTAACTAAGCCATTTTCATCCTTGCCTGTTGTCTATGATTGTCTATTGGATTGCATCTTTTTTTGTTTTGTTTTGTTTTTGTTTTGTTTACAATTGTAATCTTTAATAATATCACACGCATAGTTTCAGATGGTATTTCTTTCCACATAATATTGGGAATGTTGGAAAAACTATTTCCGTTTTTATATGCTTAGAGATTATTACCCACATTGTAACTAGACTGGTAGTTTTAGAAATCTGATCATGTCAAATATTTGCTCTCAGTCTTTTAAACACACACAGATCAATCCCAAATACCTTACCACAGCCTATAAGGCCAATAAGGTCTTCCTCATTTCCTACCACTCTCCCTTCCACTAACCCCACTCCAGCCAGCCAATACGTCAAGTGTGGCCTGTATCAAGGCCCATAATGTCCCTCTCTCCCCTCACTAATATTCACGTGCCTTAATTTACTTCATTCAGATTTCTGGTAAAAATCAGAGACTCAGAGGGAGGCCTTCCCTAATTTAGCCCATCTTTGCTACTCTGTGTCCCAATCCTGCTTTAGCTTTCTTCAAAGCACATATCACTACGTGACATTGTGTTATATACATAGTATGTATTTTCTGTCCCAACCACCTGAAAATAAGAGGAGGACATTATTTTGCTTATTGGCATATTCCCAGAATCTAAGACAGTGTCCGCTATATTATAGGTGCTCATTGGATATTGTTGTCTGAATCAGTGCACATGACCTAAGAGTAGTCAATTAAGAAAACAACTGCTTGTAGTCAGGACAAAAAATTAAAAGAAAATGCAAAGACTGGACTCTCCAGTGTGCTAAAAACAAAAGCCAGGCAACAAGGACTTTATTTGTTATGGGGATACACCACCCGTCCAATTAAATGGGAGGCTATCTATGATAGGAGCCTACTCAAGACAAGCCCATCGAAGCTACCCCTCTCCCTGAATCACTTCGTCTTTCTTTATGACCCATTTATGCACTCCCCTTTGTGCTCTGTGCTTTCTGATGGTAGCATTGCATCTTTTTGAATCATTTTTTTCTCCTTCCCCAAAATCTTTATCCTTCTGGTTTCTGTACCACATTTCCTCAAGTATTAATTAAAGCCTTTGATGGATCGTTTCAGATATGAATATCTATTCATATTTATTTTCCTCCACAAAAATTATTATTAAAACCCATCTAATAATTTAAATAGTAGTGTGGATTTTCCACAGGGCTTGCATTTTGAGACAGTACCATGGACTAGTTTCAAGATAGAGGGTTAATCTTCAAAAGATAATAACCTTGTGTGATGTTATAAAAAGGCTTTCAAGCCCTAGAAGAGTGGTTGAACTCGTGAGTGGTTTGCAGGGGCATCTTAGGGTTCACAGAGGCGCCATGGAGAAACAGTAGTGGGGGCAAAGTGCGGGATGCAGGGCACCACCATCCACCCCGACCCCACTTCATCACAAACTCTCCTTCTACCTCTATTGCCTGTTCATTCCAGATCAAACATTATTTGAGTAAAGGTTCCAAGGAGGTGCCAGATTATCTGAAGTCCCTCCGGACCTGAGCTTCTATACATTTTTATTTTCAAAGTCTTTCCAAAAGCATAGAACTTCAAGCTAAAAGGATTGCATAATAACTGATGAGAGGCTCAAGGTAGGGTAAAGGAAACATTAAAAACAACAGCACAAAAAAGTTAATCTTTCCCACCCCTTCTTAGAAATTAGACATTTTCTATTTAAATGTATATAAAAAATACATTTAAAAAGCTAAATCCCTTCAAACACTGAGATATACAGTAAAAGACAAACAAATAAGCAGAAAAACATTCACTCAGACCTTCAATTTAAAAGTTCTACAGAGACAGAGCTTGGAGATCTGCTCAAGGGCAGAAGTGGTTCTCCTCAGAAGGGCTCCTTTTCAAAACAAGAGCCAGCTCTGAACACACAAGTGAATTAGGACATGCTGACATCACATGAATACCTGTGGTCAGGGTCGCTGATTCCTGTGCATCCAGGGGGTTATCCTCTTGGTGTCAGTAAGAGTTGACATTCACTGGCATATACATAAATCATTAAATAACAACAACAATACAGATGTGCCTCTAAGTGCACACAGCATGACTGGACACTTATTGGACTGTCACAAGATGTGTCATTTTTCTTAATTAAAGTTGGCAGTTATCACCCACTGGTTGAAGTTTTCAAGTAAATATTTATTGATTAAAACCTCATAACAACAAAAACTCATGTTACTTAGGGAAAAATATTTCTAAACATGCCCAGCATTTTTGCGGATATAATAAGATACATTTGATGAATTAAAATAGTTTCAGAAATAATCTTAATATAGTCCCATAAGTTGAAACAAATTTTCAGCAAAAATTCCAAGTCTATTTTAGGAATTACTCTTCATCTGTAATGTAACTAATAGCTATAAAATTACAACTTCGGAGCAAGGCACTAGGAGACACTTTATTTTATTAGGTGCCTAGGTCCCATAATAAAGGAATGCACACTGAATGACCACATGGAAGGTCTAAAAAGGCAGGGAATGAATTAAGGGGTGACTAGATCATAGGCTTTCAGCTTTTGGCTAGTTACATGAGATATTTTGAGTGAGAATGAATAGAATGCATAACAAGCGATTCCAGTTTAAGCTAATAACTATGCTTACATTCTAGTCTACTGGTCTTTCATGGATAAAGATGTGAGCCGACTACAGGGGAAAGAACCCAATCCATGTTGTATAAAGGGAAAGACATTTCCTATATATTAAGGTGGATAAAGGTGAATTCTAGAAATTTTATGGGTTTTTTTTTTTTTCCTTCTTAAGACAAAAATGGCTAGAGATCATTTCCCACAGTTAAGGCAGAAATGTATGGGCAACAGAGGTATTTCTGTTAGTTGCTGTAACTTCTTTCTGGACATCAAACTCCTTTTCTTCATTTAAAATAAATGAATAGCATAGCTTCCTTCACTCCAAACTAAAAATGGGAGCAAGAAACCCATTTGCTATTTTAGAAAATGACTAATAGAACACATATTTCATAATATCACGTGATTCAAATAACTTAATACAAGTAATTAAAACCACTTCTGTACTTAACTTGTCCTAAAATGACAATTAAAGTCACCTTTAAAATCTTTCATTTATCAGACCACATTTACATGAAAGAAATAAAATCTTTTCAAGTTCCACAAGGAGGGAAGAAGGTAGAATTAAATCTGACATAGTGTCACAATATGGTGAAAGTAAAATCTTCAAAGAAAAAAATTGCATTAAGAATTAGACTTCTGTCTTTCTAAGGGAAATTCTCTACTCATATTTCCCAGTCCACAGGTAAATGCTACAATATGAAACTAGAAAACAGCCATAGCATTAATTAAAATGCTCTTTAAAACATTATTTCAAAATTTCATAGCAAAATAGGAAACTTTCTAATTACTGTATTCTGAAATGTATAGGTAAATAGGTAATAGAATGTATTAGATTAGTAAAGTTGACTCTTTTGCTTATTTTAATAAGGGTTAGCCTTCTTGTAAGATAAGATGGCCAAATATCCTATATATGGAAGTTAGGAAACTCTTGCACAGACTATAATTTATATGTATCCACTATCCTGGAATTTCTATCCTTGACATTTCTGGTTTTGTTGCCCATTTGGGGGGCCCGAAGAGAGGATGCAGGCAGGGCTGAGTGGTGCAGTTTCCTCTCCACCCTACAATCAGAAACAGGCTGGCACAAAAGGGACCACAACCACAGGGCAGGGATCAGGGTGAGGCAAGTGAGGCTGAGTCCAGCAAGTGCAGGGTAGGATCCTGTCTTTTCTTAAAATCTTGTATTTTGTTCACCACGGATTTCTAATTTTGCATTAATTTTGATTTTTTAAGATATTGCATTACCTAGTTTTTTGGCATCCACTTAAATGTTGCTCCCAAGGGGAGTGCCTCCCTTTGGGAGGCACTCACTCGAGGCCTGGCCCCGCTTAAGCAGCACCGGGCTCTGGATTCCAGGAGCTCTGTGGAGCCACACTGGAGCGCAAACTTCCCCTTTTACTGCCTCAGCTCTGATGGACCAGGGAAGACTCCTACAAGAACTGCGTTCTCTCTGCTTGCAAAAATGAAATGAAAGGTTCAGAAAAGTGTCCTCTTTGTCTCACAGAGAACCAGTGGGAGTGCCAGGAAACAGTTGTCAATGATAGAACTCACCCTGGGATGTTTATCTGTCTTTCAATACTTCTTTGCATTGGGACAGGAACTGTAATGAGCAAAGAAACTAATCTTCTGAACATGAATTCAGCAGGAGAAACAAGGAGCCAGAGTAACACATTCACCCAAAAGTATGAAAAATCCCTCCAAAGCATGCTAAGTTAAATAAAAATGGGAGGTTGGATGTACATACATTGTAAATGTGACAGAAAGCTCTTTTAAATCATGAAATGGGCAGGATTACATGTGGTAAAGCTAAACTAACACAAAGGGTACATTTCCATTCTTGAATAATGCTTTCAATCTTATTGCTAAACTTCTCATCAGACTTGCTGATATCTGTATCCTTGTCTTTTCCCAAAACACAAGCTTACAGTCCATAGGCAGCGTCAGACGCTGCCCGCCTCCATAAAGGACGCTGAAGCCCTGCTTTCTCTCTATTTGTGTTTCACATGAGTAGAGTGGAGAAAGGGATTAAGGTTTACTGAGTAACTCTTGGGCGTTGATGCTTTCTGAAACGTTATCTTACCTGACGCCTGGGCAGCCCTGTAAGGGAGAGAGATTCTCACAGAGAGGATTAGGAGATGTGGGGCGGAAGCTTTAGTTCTGGCAGTTGCTGCAGCTAGAACCATGAAGCCCCTCGTTGCCAAACTTTTCTTTGGCGGGATATGATAAGTAATGTTACTACTCTGTCTTTTGTTTTAGCAAGTAGTTTCATCACAGAATTGTTTGGAAAGGTGAAATACAGGGGCTTCAGTTCCATTGTCTCTATGAAAGTCAACTTTGGGCTCTGCAGTACTTTTGGAAATTGGAAACTAAGCTACATGCAATAAAAGCTCTGAAAAGAAGAGAAAGTTAGGGACATTATTCTGATTAAAAAGCTCTCAGAATTATCTGCTGCATTTACATGGGTATTGATTTTTAGGCATTACCATGGATGTATATCTATTTTATTCATTTTTATGCAGATTCAGTAGAAAAAAATACCTAAATATATATTTAACTTCATAGGATCCCAAAGCACTTTGAGGATTTAAACTGATAAGCCAACCTCAAAGGGACTGATTCTTGTAACTAAAACACAGACACCTCTGGGGTGAAATGTGGCAACAGTTTGACAGGCATAGCAGTAGCTTAGGCCAGAAAGGATTTATCCAATTAAAATTATGGGATGAATTTTGGCTGGCAGAATGTAATTACCAGCCTTGGATTGGATCCAGGATCCTGAGGTTAACACCCCTCCTCTTGCCAACAACCCTCCTACCTGCCAACACTCCGAGATGGGGAAGGCTGGATCTGACACAATCGCACATAATACTGTTGTGACATCTAAGTACAATGATGATGATGTGAGAAGCATCATGAACCTGATTTTTTTTTAACACTCATTATGTTACTTATTTTTATGCCACATTAGGCTAGAAACCAAATGTCCACATAAATGTTAATTTTGTCAAATCTGTGTTTAAAAAGTATAATTAGAAAATAAAAAATAGATTTAAAAATTAATTTATTCCGTCAAAGTAGTTATTTAGTGATTATTTCAGTTTAGGAACGAAATTGGATCAAAATGGTGACATTTAATCATTGCTACATAAAAAAGTAGGTCCTGATTTTTTGGAAGAGACATGTGTTCTCAAAGTTCACTGGCCTAGAAAAAAGGGGAATGTTTCATGCCTGGTTCATATTGGTTGTACTTTGACTAAGTGGGCATGTGCAAGTACTGCTTTGTCCCGGGGTGGGTCCAATTCACATTTACAAGCACTCGCGGGCAGTATTTCTCAGGAGAATTTACCACAGGGGTGCGTGTGCGTGTGCGTGAGCGTGAGCCTGTGTGTGTAAACCAAAGAAAAGAGCCCCCTGCTGGAGTATAATCAATGGGTAATGACCTCATCATTAGATTCTAATGCCCTTTTAGAAAGTCATTCATTTACGAGAGAATTGTGGGGAGTCCGACGACGAAGCAGAGCAGGCGAGGAGGCAATTCTAACAGGAACGTTCAGCTTTCCCAGACGCAGGCACGGGGCGACGCGCGGGCCAGGGGCAGGGGGAGAATGGCAGAGCCGGCTCTGGAGGCGCTCCGCCCGGCTGGAGCGCGCCCAGGGCGCCGGGAGGCGGGGCCGGCGACGGGAGCTGCGTGCCCGTCACGCGCGGCCCTTCCTGGTTGCCGTCCTAGCCCGCCGCCCCTCCGCGCACGCAGGGCTGTTCCTGTGCAAACCGCAGAGCAGCCGCAGGTTCGAAGCGAGCCCGGGGCAGTGCCACCGCCGGCCACCCCTTACTCCTGGGCCCCGCTGCCCGCAGATTCTACTTCCTGCGGGCCTCGTGGGGAGGCCCTGGGGTTACTCTTGGCCCACGCGGCCCTGAAACACTCTACCCCCACACCAGGGCGGGGCCGCGAAGGGGTCCCAGCCCCGGGTTCCAGCCCGGAGCACACGCTTCGGTCTCGTCGGAGAGTCTCTTTGCGACCTGAAAAGTGCTGACGGTGGTGCGTGCGCAGGAGGCAGGTGATCTGGCAGAACCGTCGCGAACTGCACTCCGCGGCGGCCCTGCTGGTTCCTCCTGGGGCGAGGCAGGTTTTTGGTCTCTCTCCGGAAGTAACCGAACGGGGGTTGAAGGAACGGGCGGGCGCACTAGGTTCCGCTCTCCCAAAAGTGTTTGGAGGGCTTGCTCTGGGTCACTTTCTTACAGAAGGAGGGAGAGAAATTCTTACCCTTTTTGCTAACTAGCCCGACTGCTTTCCAAAAGCCTGGTACTGCCGCTGACTTCAGCTTTTGCTGTGAAGGTAGATTTTCCTAACACCATCTTTGTGTGATTTAGCTGTCCACAGGGAATCAAAATGCGAAACGAGAAGATGAAACTAATCCTTTCTTTTGCACTGTTAGGGGTTGCCATAAACACCATTTGTTAAAAAGCATAATTATGTTGGGAAAGTGCCTGATGAGACAATTAAGCTACATAAACACGGAAAACAAATGAAAGCCAGAAGACGCCCACACCCCTGTGTAAAGCAATTTTTTGTTTACATGAAAACCAGAGTTCTGAGCTGCTTATTACAACGTTATTAATGCTAGAAAAACTTAATGACCGTATTTTTATGAATTTTTGATGAGATGATGGTCACAATATGAAAACCTGAACTAACCATGAAGCCCCCTCTGTATGCCTTTTAGGTTAAGATGATTAGGCCAACGAACAATCCGAGTGACCAGAAGCCCTGGATTTACTCCTTCATGGAACGCTATTATTTGCACCACAGCACGTTTAGCTTAAACTCATAAGCTTAATGTTGAACGTCATTTACTGCTGTGTTCCCCACACGGAGAACATTACCTGATACAAAATGACCCTCATCAAATATTTGTTGAGTGAATTCATGAGAACCACATTTATGTTTAGATATATGTAAAAGAGGCCAAAATATAATGGCCTGATCTTGAAAAGTGGAATTCTTATTATTTTGAGATATTTAAATTTCTTCAGTTCATAATGTCACTTGAGATACGGGAGGCTGATGAGTTCAAAAATGCCATGAAGAGAATCAAAGCAACCTCCAAAACGTGTGCAATTAATCCGTTTTCAACGACTCAGTCACATTTTTGGCATTATTGAGTAACATACCAGAGTACATGTCAACTTTCACTTCAAGGTACAGAGTCCTGTGAAAAGATTTCAAGCTGCTTTAGAAACTTTGGAGATCAAAGTACAAGAGGAGCTTAGTCAAATAGTTGTCACTTAAAGCCCTGAAATGAGCCCTTCTATTTGTTCATATGCTCCCATGGTGTGGTCCAGAGATACCTTTTTTTTTTTTTTTTTTTTTTTTTTTGCCAGAGGAATACTTTTTAAAAGAACGAGCATATTAAAGAATCTCCCTCATTCTTTTCTGTATTTCCCCAGTAAGTCTTATTTAACAAAAGGATCATGCTTATTTGTTAAATAGTGCAGTCCTGGAAAACTGATAAGCTAAGGAAGAGATGTTTAAAAGGGAATAACACACTTTCATAAAAAAGTTTTACTTACATGACAGAATTCAGGCTGAATAACTTGAGGGATATTTTCTAGTATTGTTACCATGTTCATTTGTGCATGACCACATATACATGGTTATCTGGTTGAGTCAGTCTGAGGATTTGTCATTTAGATGTTCTCTAGGAAGAAAATAGTGAAGTGTTAATATTTTGAGTGCCTGGTTTCCAAAGATCTATGATTTTTTTTGTGTGTGTGTGGTTAATGAGCACAAAAATATGAATGAACGGTAGAGACCGAAATGAAGACTTGTTTTTCTCCTATTCTAGGAAAAAAATCAGCATGTCTTCCTCCAGACTGGGGCTCCGTTTGGCTGCCTGTTTACTAAACATTTCAGAAGCCAGAACAAAACACATTGTTGAGAACATAGCAAACGCAGCTCTTGGAAGAAATGGTAGGAACTACAGATAATTGAAGTGGATATGTAGTGTTTTGATAATGTAGTGATCTGTACTCTGCAGACGGTATCTACAGGACACTCTTCTTCCTAGATTTCCCCCCTAGTTCTTGGGCTGTTACAGCTCCTGCAGGATTCCAGATCCTGAGATAGATCAGTTACTCAGATGTGCACATATGTTCTTCTCCAAACGCAGGCGTACGCTTAGCAACACAGTTTTTCACATTGGAGAGGGAGTGTCTGGAATGCCCACTGTTCAGGATATTTACAGGCTCCTGAGGAGGATATAGTTACATAAAGGTTTAACGTTCCCCTTATGGGCTGTTCATTTGATCATTAATAGGATGAACATAATTGTACATTATGCTTTTTATTAGGCAGGTTACATAAAAAATAAACTTGCCAAATACCCACTACTTTTCAAAGCACTCCTGCCAGCAAAGCCCATGCTATTATTAGAGTATTATTATTTCTACTCCACTTTCTCCATGTAAAGACTCAGGCAATTGCAGTTAAGTGATGTGCTTAAGATCACTTAACAATTCAGAAGACTGGTACTCAAGCCTTCTTACTCTTTGGGCCAGTATTTATTATGAGAGATAACTACTCTTTGTTTTTTTTTTTAACCCTAGTTAAAATGTTCATGTGATGACACACAGTTCTACGTATCATTTGTGTTTACACACACACAAAGTATTTACAGACTTACAGTGGTTTAAATAGAAAAGCTTTGTTATTAAATCAAGTTTTTTGGCAACAGGCGAGCATTAGGACCGTAGCCTTAAAGCATTTCAGACAGTATATTTTAATTTCTGATTGTCATTTTTGGTTTGGTTACTGCTTTTCGTGAGAAAGAAGTGTTTTCCCTAGCCCATTTCTAACAATGAGCACATTTAAGTTACCATCTTGCACCTTTGCAGGCGCTGGAAATGTCTATGGAAATTCTTGATAATTGCTGATAAGGAAACTCCTCTGGAATCAGTATACAGCTGTGCTTTTGCAGTCTTGGTGGGAAGAGTGCGCTTGGGCCTCTCGTTGTCAGACACAGTACATCTAATGGGATTGGGTTACCTGTCTCTGTGATTAAGTGAATGTGCAGAGACATTTGTGGAAGCCACACTGATGGATGCCTGGGTCTCAACTCACAGTTTTTATCAGCTTATTAGTGGCAGCAGCTCAAATGGAATTATAGCTATTATACTCCATTACAAATACCAATTTACTTCTGCTGAGATTCAGACTGACAGCTCCTCCTGCCAGCAGTAATTTTTTTTTCTATATGCATGCCTAAGAAATTGCAGGAGAAAGTGTTTCATTCTTTCAGCATTTGATTTAATTGAATCATGAAATTGAGAATAAAAGCTTTTTAGAAGAAGATTTAGGATGAAAAAATAAAATCATCTCTTTTCTTTGAGGAGCTAGAAGAAATACATCAAAAAGGAGATTGTATGATCTTGTTCTTGCTTCATCTTTTATAGTTATGAAAATGCAGGGAAGGTAGCACTAGTTAAGAAAATGACCTATTGTTTTACAGATACTTTAAAGGCATTTATTTTTAAGTCAGTGAAGTAAAACTGTACCACCTATATTTTTTTCTAATTATGTAATATAAAAACATTTAAGTGGCTTAAAATGTCTTCTGTAAGAAACTCTGAGTTATAAATTTTAGACCTACACCAGGGCAGGGCTGTATAGGTGCTCATTTGGTTGTGAGTGAGTGATATAAGTTTATCTTTTCACATTGTTAAAATTAATAACATAGGGCTGCTGTAAGCTCTGTAGTTCCTGCATGGAACTTATTTTTCTTCTCTTCTGAAAAGATTAATTGTTAAGCTGCCAGGGGACAGAGCGACAAAGGTATAATGGCATAGCGAAAGCTTTAATTACCGCCTGAAAACTTTTGTCCTTCACTTTGAATTTCCTTTTGTAGGCTTTAGGGGGACTTTTAAGGGGCCTGAACCAGGCTTGTAAACTTCAAAAATAACTTAGGGGTTATGTGTGGCTGCCATACAGGGTATGGTAGATTTCTCCTTTAGGTTACACATTCAAGTGAGTCACAGGCCACCAAAAGCTGGAAGTCGTTAACATCTGAAGGCTGTTGGTGGCCTCTGAAACAGAGATGGTGGAATCAGAACGGTTTCTAGTGGACAGGTGCATGCATCCCAGAAACCTCTGCTTCAGGCACTAATTGGCCTATCCTAGTTTTTCCAGATGTCAGATTTTGATCCAGAGAGTTTGATTTCTGGGCTTGGGAAGGAAAAATTGATAAAGCCTAGAAGATGAGATTGATAAGGAACAGAATTTAGAGTGATACGATTTGGCAATTGAAAGAAGAAGCTACCAACTTAGGCTGAGTTGGTAGCCTAAGACTCCAAAAGCCTAGCGTCTGAGCTGAGCCATCTGGTTACATAGGAAGATGCTGTAAGAAGTGGACATTACTCTGCACACATTTTATGATTAGCTGATGTCGCTTCAAAGATCACACCCCAAAATTTTTCTGTTAAACTAAATTTAATTGTATCAGAAGAAATAAAGTATTAAGATTTCATCACAGAAAAACAGTGCTTGCATTTATGTTTGCTTTCTTTACAGGGCAGAAACATCCAGAAGTATCAGTGCTCAATATATTTTCTGATCAAGACTACAACAGATCAGTCATTACAATAGTAGCTTCTGTTGATGAGTTAGGTAAGATTTAAGTTTCTTTCTTTACATATATGTCTTTTGATGAAGGGTGGGCTTCAGGTAGACCTGCATGCTCTTTAATCATTGATTTCCTGGTAAATCTGAGTATTCCATTACACAGTCTCCCTCAAAACTTCATCATTTTTCTGAACATGCACATCTCAAACATATCCCATTTCCTCTTCATTAAAATGAACCTTGAGGTCCAGGATTTAATAACAGTCTTTCCCTGAAGATGATCACATATGCTTGGTGATTAAGAAGAACATCTTCAAGTTTTAACCTGTGAAGTATAATTTTGAAGTCAGCCTTGATTTCACTGATAAGTTGGCATAGACTGAAACATGCTAAGCAGTTGTATTTTGGGTTGGGAGTCTGAAATCTTGAGTTGGTTCATGGGTTGAAATGAAAGGGGCTCCATGTCTCCTGTAAGGTTTGGTGGGACAACTTGAATTTGAAGAATCATAATTGTTTAAACGAAAACCTGTATTATTTTAATATTGCTTAGAACCTTTAATATTGCTTAAGTATTTTGAAATAAACTTTATTTCAACTTAGCAGATATTCTATTTTCAAAAGTATGTTTGTTTGGAGAGCAAAGAGCTGATAACTCCCAGTAAACACAGGACAAATTATCTTGAATGTTTATCATTAAGATGTAAAAACTGCTTCTTTGTTGTTTATCTGTCTTGCTAAAATGGTCATACTGTACTGCTAATGAAAACTCAGAATAATAACAATAAACTCTTAGGTGTCTATACTATGTAGGTAGCTATAACAGTTTAATGAAAAAATCTAATTATTGGAAAAAGCAAAACTAAAATGAATACTTATGCTTTTAAAAATTTATGTTTGTGTGTATCTTTTAATGTAAGTTCATAAAACATTCTGAAAATAGCAAGCAATTTTATCAGATTAATTTGATAAAATTGAAAAAGCTAAAGGAATCAATTGTAAAAAAACACAAAGTTGTTAAAGACTGATAAACATTGCATAATTCCTCCACTGTGGGGAATAAAAAGCTGGAAGAAATGTGAAACTATGACAGTTGGGAGGTGGGGCAGGAGAAAATGTTGGATCTTTTTCTTTACTTTGGATGAAAAAAAAAATCTTCTATACAGATTACAGAAGAAAAACAACTAATGGGGCAATAAAATATAGCTATTTCTTACCTCTGTTTGAAAGTTTAGTGATTTTCTATTTATAATTGTACCTTTTTAAGGCAATTCTGTTCTGGCTGCCTGCTTGGAAGCCTTCCAGTCTATCGATATGCAGGTTCAAGAGGGAATCCATCCTTGCCTGGGAGCAGTGGACCTGATTCCCATTTATCCTCTCACTGATGTTGGAGTGGAAGAGTGTGGAGCTGTGGCCAGAAGTAAGAGAACATTTGGGGTAGTGTGTTATGTCTTAATGAAAATGATTTTGACAAATCACAACAGGTTGTGACAATATAGTCGCTCCTCAACTCTCTTGGAAAAATTGACTTAAGACTTATATCAACAGTAAGCTTTCTTGGCTTTCCGTGGCACACTGTGTCTTTGTGACTCATCTTTCCTCTTTCCACGCCGTGACACCATGGAACACTAACTGCTGTGAGATGCAGCAAATCAGTCGTTTTGTCCCTTACAAATTCATGATAGATCACGAGGAAACAACAGTAGTTTATAATGAGTTCCTTAGACTCTTCGGGGCAGAACGATGGTGTGTTTTGCCCATCTGTGTCTTATTTTCTTGAGCAGGGGTAATGATGAGGTTGAAAAACCACTTAAATGTTAATTCCTACCCCTTTTCCTCTGACTTTTTTTTTTCTTTTCTTTTTTCCCTATGCACAACTCTCTTTAAGATTTTCTTTAGAACTGAACTGTCACAGGCTTGATTTCAGCCCGAGGGTTAAGTTTAATTTGGAAAATTTGAGCTATGTCACTTGAGGTGTTTTTGAGTTAGGCAAATTGGGAGAAAAGAAAAAACCTTTTGCCTGGACTGTCCAGCTGCACCATGGTTAATTACGACATGTAGAGGCTCATAACCTTTGGGGAAAAGTCTGCTTTAGGATAATTGCATTTTTCTCTGTATGACCTCAGAAATCCCTCTATGATGTTGCCTCCTTTTTATTTAATAGTGAATTGTCTAACATTTTGGATGTAGACTTGGACTCTGAGCTACATCAAGCACTAGAAATAGGAAATGAGACTTGTTTCCGAAGGAGAACCTCACTGCTTGTGCTGCATTTTAATATGATCTGACAATCTAAGGATTACTTCCCAGGGAAACCTTGGCCCAAAATTTGCTTTCCTTTTTATCCAAGAAAGAGTTAAAATTCAACATGGGGGAAAATACGCTTCACACAAAAATGAAGAGTTCAGAATTGTCCAGACCAGAGTAATGATTTTAATTGTCTTCAAAACAATTATGTTCAATTACATTAAATCTCAAATTAGCTAGTACATGAAGTTCTTCATTACATCACGACCAGTCCACCCCAGATGTTCATCCTGCGTAGGAGACAGTTGACAATCAGAGGCTCTGGACACAGTATTTCTCCCTTCCCTTGCCCTTTTGCTTCATTGGCAGCTACTGTACCTCATGATTTAAACATGGACATTTCTAATTAAATGAGAGCTCAGCTGCATTCTTGAACTAATTTATAACATTTGATTTGAAATGTAATAGCTTCAATCTTCATCTGATTAAAAACAGTCATATACTGTACATGGTTACTATTTTGATGCTCCAACATGCAGTTTTTATTTTTGCACTCCCCTTTCTACACAGCTGTTCATCTAATACCATCCAATTTTTTTTAAGGGTTTTTATTTTATTTATTTATTTATTTTTAATAACAGCATGCTCAGGCATTCTTATAAGACAAAAGTATTCAAATTTTAGGATCTCACTATTCTCAGAATAGTGAAGGGATGTTTTTCACTAGAGTAACCCCTTGTTAGGGGAAACCAAGTTTAAAATAATAATTTATCTTTGGGAAGAAGGGCAATGGAGAACCTTCTAGTGAAAAAAAGCATAGTTGATATATATATATATATATATATATATATATATATATATATAATTTATATATACTTTGTATGTAAAAACTCTGAATAATGTATTTCAGAAATTTTTGATATCAGCTATAAGCTTTCTCATACCTTAAGGAAGGGGTTCTTAAAATGGGGTTCAAAATTGGTCTTCAGGGGACTTATAAATACTGTCAAAATCATTTGCAAGTTTTTATGCGTGTGCTTTCTTGTATACATACATAGAAACACACTCACACATAATTTTGCGTATAATTTTAGTCTAAGAACTTCTAGAATAAAGAGCCCAGCAATGCAGAGGCTCAGAGATGAGAGCAGCCTGGGCTTCAGGACCTGCAAAGGCCTTCAGTGTGGCTGACCAGATGAGGAAGACATTCCTGGGAATGTTAAGTAATGAAGCTCAAGAGGTAATTAGAGGTCTGATCATGAAGCCTTATATGCCAGGTGAAGGAGTTCAAACTTTATCCTAAAAGCAGTGGGAACTGGTGAAGAGTTTTAAGCTAGAAAGTGGTATGATTGGATTTGAATTTTAGAAAGATCACTCTGGCTGCATGGTAAAGGATGGACAGGAAGCAGGCAGAGCAGTTTGGAAAGTTGATGGTGGCCTAAGAAATAGAGAATGGAGAGACTCCATAGGATGTTGGGGGGTGGGAAACAAAACAGTGGTATGAAAGTGTCATCACTTACAAATGATGGAAGAAAGGAGATTTGAGGGGGAAAGAGCATGAATATATTTTTTACATGCTGTCATTTGGCAGTTGGATATACAGTTGAGAGCTAGGAGGCACATAAATCTGTATTTATTTATATTTAAATCTAGTCTATATTTATATAAGGCTTACAGTTTAGTTTTTTAATATTTTGAACTTGATTTTTATTTTCTATAAAAACCACATTTGATCTGTTAGACTACATCTCATTTTTATCTCTATTATGTCTCTAAAAATTTTTCTCCCCTCCCTTTTTCCCTTCTTCCTTCTGTCCTTCCCTCTATTCCTTCTTTCATCCTTCCTTTCCTTCTTTTTGTTATCAAAATGATACATGCATGTGGGTAAACATCCAATGTTGTACCAGGTTTGTTTTAAAAACTGTAAGTACCTACATAACCCACCTTTCCTCCTCACCGTGCAGAAACTTCAATTTCCTTCTCTTCAACTCTTTTATCATTTAGGATTCAACTCTGGATAACTAAATATCACACTTATATTGGTACTTCTTGGTTTTTCAGTTTTATGCATTGCTTATTGACTTTTTACTGCAGAAGATGAAAATTTAACTTTCTCTCACCTCACCCAACACACACACACACACACACACACACACATGCGCACATGCACACACTGTTACTTCCTAATCCTTCCTCTGCTCAATATAGTTATACAAAATTTGGATCAATACTTAGTGATTACATTATCATGACTATATAAACATTATTCACAATGAATCCTTTAAAATGTTATTATTATTTTAGTTTTTCTGCACAGCTTTTTCATTTTGCTGGAGTTGATCATTATCTTTTTATTGTTTACTTAGTTTTTTATATACTTATCACTGTTTTAATCCCTTATTCTCTGTCAATAACATTTCTCCATGCATTCAGATAAAACAGTGTTGCATGTTCTATCAATTTCATCTTCTTAAAGAAATATGTTCTAGAACTCTGACCCGTTCTAATTAGAACTGTTTGCTCTCAGTTTGTTGAGAATAACTCATTCTGGGATCTCCTGGGTGTTCCGTTTATTTTTTCTCTGTGTTGGATTCCCTGGTTCCTGCATCCCATGTGTTCTCTCTCTCAAATTTGTGTCCTTGTTTTGGTGGAACACATCTTCTAGTAGCTTTAAAATAGGTGGGGGAAGGGCATGCAAGAAATACATTTTTCAGATCTTGCATGTCTAAAAATGCCACTATTCTGGCTTCACATTTGTTAGCTTGGCTAGGTATAGAATTCCAGGTTGGAAATAATTGTTAGCTTGGCTAGGTATAGAATTCCAGGTTGGAATATTTGAAGACACTGTGTCATTAAATTATTATTTTCATGTTGTTATTGAAACTTCTGAAGCCTTTATAATTCCTGATCTCTGTATGTGATCTGTCATTTCTCCCTGGAAGCTTGTAAGATCTTCACTTTGTTCCCAGTTCTGAAATTTCTGTGATGTTTCTTTGTCTGGGTCCGTTTTCATTCATTGTGCTGGAGACTTAGTAAGCCCTTTGAATCCTTGAAATTCTTGTCCTTCAGTGCTGGACAATTCTCTTGAATTACTCCATTGATGATTTCTTTCATTTTCTCAGATTTTTTTTTTTTTCTGGAAGTCCCATTACTTGAATATTAGAACTCTTGTACTGGTCTTCTATATTTATTTTCTCTCTTTTTTTCCATCACTGTATTTTTATACCATGTTTCCCCAAAAATAAGACCTAGCCAGACCATCAGCTCTAATGTGTCTTTTGGAGCAAAAATTAATATAAGATTCCGTCTTATATTATATTGTATTATATTATATTATGTTAGATCCAATCTTATAGTAAAATAAGATCTGGTATTTATTATATTATATTATATTATATTATATTATATTATATTATATTATATTATATTAGGCCCAGTCTTATATTGTAGTAAAATAAGTCCTGGTCTTATATTAATTTTTGCTCCAAAAGATGCATTAGAGCTGATGGTCCGGCTAGGCCTTATTTTCGGGGAAACGTGGTAATACTTTCTGGCAAATTTCCTCTACTTTATATCCCAAGCCTTACATAAGTTTTTCATTTCTTCTATATTTGTTTCCAAGTGCTTTCAGTTTACTCTCTAAATATTCCTTTTATTTTATTATTTAAAATAACATCCTGATGTTGTCCATGAATGCAGTATCAATGGATAATTGACATTTTCTTCTTCCTGCATAGTGTATGTTCTGTACATGATTGGTTTTTTTAATTTATCTTAAAATATATAAAACATTAATGAATTTGATTAGACTTATCAGCCTCGTTAGATGTTTTTTCGAGTATTTATATGACTTGGAGGACATGTGCCATGGCGAATTCATACGACGTCAACACTAGTGTGATAGACTTGACACCCTCTGACTACTTTATTACAGATTGTCAAAACCCCCACCCCCACCCTCACCCCCAGGTTGTTTTTCCTTATTGGTTTTAAAGGCTTTCCTCAGATGTCTGATGGTCCATGGTTGGCTGCTTGCTCTAAGAGTAGACACTAAAAGATTTAATGGATACTCTGAGCATAAGTGGCGTTTTTCAGCTGTAGGCTTATCTGGCTGGGTCGTTTCTTTGGGAACCCCTCATTTCAGTATTTTTTTGGTCTTTCCTCTTTGTCAGTTCAAGTTCCCGAGCGAAGGATCTTCCAGTCTTCAGCCTGAAGTCTATACATAGCTGTCTGTGTTTTAGGAGCTGAGTTGTGGAAGACGGCTGGAAAAGTCTCAGCATTTAGTTTGTAAATATTCTCTTAATTCCCCTCTTTTCATTAATCACTCATGCCCTCACCTGTGCCTGGTATCCCCCAGCCCAGACCCTTTGGGTTTTACCTCTTGTGTTTTCTGCCACGATGGGGGCAGGGCAGTGTGGAGGATGGTGGGATCCAACTACTGCTTAAACAGACTTCCCACCAGTCTCCCTGCTTTGATCTTTGCCTTTATCTTCCCTCCTAAAGTGAGGCTGCTGGTTCTGACCATTTTCAGGTACCTGTGGTAAGTCAGGTGGCTGCTGTCCCTCTTGCTGCCTTGGGTCTGTTAAATCACCTACTACTCTCATATCTAGTCTTCAAGTTCCAATACTGTTGCCTCCTCTTCTGTTTGTTTGAGTGAGTCAGTGCTTTTAAAAAATATATCGTTACCATCTTTTTCCTGGGGTTTTTGGAAGACATGAAAGTAAAGATAGGGATCCACACTCCTGCTTTTACTTGGAAGACCCTACTTCTCTAATTCTCCTTGATGGTTTTTAATTATCTCAGATCCTAAAAGAACAATGAATTCACCTAATTTGGAATCAATGGTAAATTTCCAGGAACATTATTCTTCTGAAGATTTTTGTTGTTATTTTTTGGACTTATTTAAATTTTTTGTAGACAATGTCTGTGAAGGACTCCTGTGGGTCATAGTGCTTCCTGTGTGTTTTCCACTTCTTCCTTAGTCAGTGTTTTCACGTGCAGGAGCCAGTGTCCCTGAAACATGACCCTGTTTTGCCTTCACATACAAACCTTCATGAGAAGGATTGCGTGAAAATGGAGTGAAGGGGTCAGGGCAGAAGGTGCCCAGAAATTATCCTCATGATTTACCAGTGAAATTGGGCTTACATAACATTTAAGTTCATAACACTCAGCTTTCAAATTCTGGACCATAGCTAGGAATTTTAAGGATTTGGAAACTTGCTTTTTGTTTCATGTCATTAATCAAATGAAATCATGCTTGTACAATGCCATATAAATTGACGTTATTGAGACGCCTGGAAAGATAAAGTGTTAGCTAAGTAAGCTATATATAGAAAGAAATAGCTCTTACATGATTGATTTCTTTTTTTTATTTATCTTAAAATATAGAAAACATTAATGAATTTGATTAGACTTATCAGCCTCGTTTGATGTTTTTTCGAGTATTTATATGACTTGGAGGACATGTGCCATGGCAAATTCACACGATGTCAACACTTGTGTGATAGTCTTGAGACCCTTTGATTACTTTATTACAGATTGTCAAAACATGGGCTGATCTGGCAAATCAGGAACAACTTTTCACTTCAAGAATTTTCTACTCTGATTCTCCAGTTGCTATGGAGATTGTCTCATAAAACAGCTTTGTATTTGGTTGAGATTTGTCGATTTAGAGGCTGGGTTCTGATATAGTTCTCTCCACCATCAACACTGCCCTCATTGCCATAGTGTAAAAACAGTAGTTGATTTTACAAGCGTACATACATACATAGTTTCAGGACATAGAATTTAGTTTGAGAATTATACAATACTGCCACCATATAAAAAAGCTGGGGGAAAAAAGAGTGGTGCATTGGGAGAAGACTTAAAATATTAAGATTGATTTCCGGTGACTTTAGTACATTTTAACTACGAAGGAGAGTTACCAGTGTGTTCATAAATGCTTATTGCTGCAGGCTTAATAAATGCAACGGGATTATATCTCCCACTGTAGCACAGAGGTACTAATGAGGAAGGAAATGGCCAAATGGGATAACTGAGATAAACTAACTTATTCTTCCATGACTGACAATTATAGGTGAACCCAACCATACTTGAAAATGCTCCAGTCCTTTCTCTTACTTTGGCTCTGCGATAACCTGAAGTTCAAGCAAGTTAAAAACCCCGCGGAGCAACCCATGACCCCAGCTGGTAGAGAAATGGTCTTGTCTTTTGTCCCTGAGATAGACAATTCTGAGGCCCATTCCAGCATGATCAAGCCCCAGCTGCTCACAGCAATGACTAGCTTGATAACATACCCTGGTATTGGCTTTCCCTCCTTCCCTATTTCACTCTTGATGTTTATTGAATAGGGTTTAGTGAAAATATTGAATAAATGTACTATAAAAATCTTCTAATTGGATTGAATAGGTGAAGTGGATGAAATCTTGCTGCCTGGCTGTACACTTCTTGTAATTCTTTGCTAGTCTAGAAGTCACTTGTAAGGTTTAGAGTTAAAAACTGGGAGACCCACCTCCCCACTGCCACTTCAGCCAGGGAAAGGGTCTCTTAGGATACTCAGGATTAAGCCAGGGGTTGTTGTTGGAGCCATTAATAATACCCCATACTAGCCAAAGCAGCCCCAGGGGCACTCAAAATCTAGGGGCTCTAGATTTTCTGGTTTTGAGTAGTTAGTTATCTACATCCCCAGAGACTGATTTTTTAATGATTACTGATGGTGTTTTAGAGGAGATGGACTTAATAGGGGATTTATAACAGGTGATTGATACCATGCTAACTTTTTGAGCCCAGGCCCCTTGACCTTGGAGATGCTTTTCCTGAATTCCTTTTCCTTTTTATCTCTGATTCCTTGCTTTTGTTGTGACTTCCTGTGTCAAGGCCACTAGGATTAGACAATTCTGAAGAAATGGCCTAGTGATGCTAGTGGCATTCGTGGGCTGGTAAGATTAAGTGCGTCAGCCCACATCTCTCCGCACCCTCAGGTACCCACTAGTTACCTATCTGGTCACCATTGGTCAAGTGGGGGAGTGCTTCTTCATGAGACCCAGAATATATGATAATAGTGACAGCTGTGGTTATAACATCATTATTAATTAGGTTAATTATCATGTATTGCTTGACTATTAAATTTGTGTATGTTAAATAACTCGTTCTTCAATTTTATTGAACCAAAAATATATAGTAAGATAATTTCTTGAGATAGTAATTATAGTGTGTTTCTTTCCCCTATAGCCTATGTGTGACTGTTTCATTGAGAGTCTGACTTATCTGCTACCTTGAGGGGTATAGAATTGTTATAGTGTGAATGAGGGTGTAACAGTCAGTGTTCATTTTTGAATTTTTGACACCCACAAGGAGAGGCCTTGGAAAAGCAGGGCACTAAATTTATTCTGTAGCAATAGAATAGAGAAAGAAGGTGGCCACCTCACTTCCTGCTCTGAGGAAGATGAGAACTGGAGCAAGTTTCGAGAGGAGGGCATTATAAATAGTACACTTCTTCCTTTCCGAAATTTTTAACCGATTCGACAATAGAGAAAGGCAGATGAGAAGTGGAAATACTAACTTCATTCCTGGTGAAACTAACCTTGACAGCTGAGTTTATCCAACTGGAGAATTAGACAGGTTCACGCAGCCAGTCGGGTGGCCCTGGACAGCATAGGGCTGCCCTTGGAACGCTTGTGGCAAGCACGGAACGGAGCAGAGCGTGTGTCCTGCTGGCAGCTAGCTCTCAGGAAGGAAAAGGGTGGAAAGCGTAGGCCTACACAAACCCAGCTTCTCTCCCCAACTCCCCATCAGGGAATAAATGTTGGGAGGGAGCAAAGGCAGTGTTTTAATTTCCTGCGGGCTGCAGTAACAGAGTGCCACAGCCTGGGCAGTTTAAACAAGAGAAATTTATAGATAAACACAGTTCTGGAGGCTGGAAGTCAGCATGGTTCCCTCTGAGGGCTGTGAGGGAAGATCTGTTCCATTTTGGCTTGTAGGTGGCGTTCATGTTCACAGGACATTCCCCTTGTATATTATCTGTGTCCAAAGTTCCCCTTTTTATGAGGACACCAGTCATATTGGATTAGAGTCCCACCCTACTCCAGTATATGACCTCATCTTACCTAATTATGTCTGCAATGACCCTATTCCCAAATAAAGCCACATTATGAGGTCCTGGGGGCTACGACTTCAACATACGCATTTGGGGAGGGGACAATTTAACCCATAAGAGCTAGCAAGACCAGCAGAACTCTCTCCATGTGGAAGGAATATCAATACTGGGCAAGAAGCGATTTTCTCCAAACGGAGATTTAAAGAAGTGGGCATGGGATATGTGGAAATGGACATCCCCTGAGAGGTAGCAAAGAGGAGAGGGACTGTGGGAAGGGAGATGGGAGGACTTGACTTGTTGGTGAGGGGAGATGGCAAGAGTTTGGGGTGGGCTTGAGACTACTGAGAGGCTCAGTGTTGTCAGTGGCCAGTGGACAGGAAGATATGTGGTTGCAAATACATACATGGAAACCAAATTAACTCATGCAAACTATCTATTTGCCATTTGGGGAGCACGGGTTGGGTGGAGACTAAGTGAAATCTTTGTTACTGTGGGGAGTGGGCTTTATATTGAAGACTGTCTATACATTGCTGATACATTGGCCATGAAAGTATATTGTATATTAGGAATTTGGGGACACATAATTCTTATACTTACGATGAGTGTAGAGGATACATGAATTTTTTCATTCCGTAGCTGGAAAATAGACCTAGAAACATTAAGAAACTTACTCATAGTTTTTCATCAAGACAGCAGCAGAACAAAGCCTGACAACTGCTTATTTATTAGACCTTGCCTGGAACATTCTTTTCTCTTTTATAAAATTTCAAGCATTATAGGTAAGGTTAAAGTTCACCTCCGACCATCACCCCCATTCCTGATTCCCTGGTCCCTGATCCCCTGCCAAGTTATGGTATCAGTAGAGTATACTCACTGAATATAGAATTTTTCATATATATATATATATGATATATATATATATTTCATATATATATATTTCATATATATATTTCATATATATATTTCATATATATATATTTCATATATTTCATATATATATATTTCATATATATATATTTCATATATATATATTCAGAAATCCAATAGTATTGCTTGTATGTGTTTGTAACATAAATGCTATCATACTGTAGCTTTTTTATTCAGCAAGATATCTTGGAAATCTATCCTTGGTATTATGTATAGTTCTATTTCATTACTTTTAAACTGCTGTATAGTTACCACAGTATGTATATATCACATTTTATCTAGTTCCCTATTTGTGGACATTCAGATTATTTCTCCTTTTTCCTACTACGAATAATGTAGCAGTGAACATTCTATAATAGAATGTCTTTCTTGTGCACAAATGCAAGAATTTCTCTAGAGCCAAAAGAAAGGAATAGAATTATTAAGTACAAGTATTTAAAACTAATTATTGCATGACAATTAATCAAGCGCTGATCCTCATTTCCTCATGACCTCATTTTCATAATATGTAACAAGTTTTTTCATTGCATTTTATTTTTCATCACCATGCCAACGATAAATTGGCATCTCAGTGACAAAAGTGAAAATTATTTTTTTTTAGCAAGTCCTGTGTATTTTGAATCATAGATACTGTTATCAGCATATCATTATTTGTAAGCTTATTTGTCCTTTAGAAATGAAGCATGACAAACAGTAGCATCCAGCTATCGCTGTAGAGTTTTGTTTTCCCCCTTAAATCGTTTTCTGCTATCTCAAGAAAGAACAGGCAGCAGCATGTGTCAGTAGAAATGCAATTTAGGAATTGCACTTCATCTCGTTTTTCAGCCTAATGTTTCTGTTCTTTCATCATAAAGATCAGCTGCATTTTATTTTTTTCCAGTCCCTTAGAATAACATCCAGTTCTAGTCATCATGTTTAATGTACTTCTCGATGTTCTAGCACAATAAATTTTCGTATCTCGTGCATGTGTACATATGGTAAAAATTTCTTCAAGTTCTAGCCATGTGGGGGAGGAATATTGCGGTTGCTTTGTTAATGCAGTGTTTGTGTTGGAGCGGTTAGGGCCTCGTGCTTTAACTCTCAGCACTGGGCATAATGAGATGGCTTTGATGGTGGCGTAAGAGTCTAGTGGGATGGTCACAGCTTCACACTTCAAAGCCGAGCATATGGGGTGAATACTGGGTAGCTTTGTGCTCTTTGGGGATGGTTGGGAGACAATTCTTAACAGCTCTGTTTAATGAAGACATTGGAAAAGAAATGCTCTATCTTTAAAATAATTTTGAATTGCAAAGAGAGAAATTTCCACCACCCGCTTCCATAGACTAAACTAAGAATAATTTTTCCTAGTCTGCACTTAATTAGCGGCAGTGCAGCATCACACTAGTACATGTATTTTCAAGTGTCTTCATTTTCAAAGTACTGTAGCAAGATTAATCGGCCAGTTTTATTTTAGGTATGTGTATGAATTTAGGCACAAACTTTTAGGGCTATCTGTTTTACCATCTGAGAGATTTTTATGGCTTCTGGTAGAGAATCTTTTTTTTTTTCCTTCTCATTAAAAAATACCAAATAAAAAACTCAACTAAACAAAAAACTTGGCTATATTAAGAGAGCTATACTAAAACTAGAGGATGCTTATAAGATTTCAAGTCTAGCACCCATATTAATTTTTAGATTCTGTGCTTTTTTACCTCTACTTGTTATTGTGTATGAGGTTATGGGGTTGAAAATACTCTTTTTTGATTGCCAAGATTTGATACTCTTTTGAGTATCATTAGCGTTCTGGTTTAAAATAAGCCATGCAGTTATACTATACATGGGCTAGAGGAAAGAGAATTTATCTAATCCCAGAGGAAAAGAAATGACAGACTTTAAGTTTTTTTCTCTGGTTGTACATTCATTTTGGCTGCTATGGAAAATGTAACAAAAGTGAGCTTATCAGTTATGTTCCTTGAGCTGCTGAGGTGCAGTTCTGTTTAACAGTTAAATTACAACTCCGTTTATATGAGTAGTCCTAAATTACTCCTGAAAGAAACAAAAGCGAAGGGAAGAGAACTTATTAAAAAGAGAACCAAAGACGTGAAGTGTGTTACTATCACGTAGGCATATACATTTAATTAAGCAGATTCTTAAATACTGTCCTCCTGTCCTACTTTAACTATTGTATATTCTTAATAAACACCATCTTTCGGTCACACTTATATCTGTTACAGGCTCAGAGAAAAACATTTTGGTAAGAATATGAAGCTTAAGTTCTCATTGCACAGAGAAACATCTCATTGTATTGACCCTTCTTTTGCAAAGAAAAATAACCAAATTCATAGAAGTCTCTAAAGTTAAGAGAGGAAATGATAAATATACCTGTATAGAAATGGCTAAAAATCATTTTTGAGTAAATAAGATCAGCTATTCATGAAGGTTTAAATATATTTTTAAAAATATTGTCATCAAATCAGCCTTTATAGAATATAACTAATGAAAACGGAAAGAACTGTCAATAATAGTTTTGGGAAAAACCTGTCAAAAACGGAAGAAAACAAAAAATATTGTTCTTTTAATAAAGAGCAATTTAGGAAGCTGCAGAGTTTTGCTTTGCCTGTTTCAAGACGGCATGTTGGCATCATACTGTTTCAGCAAGGTGATTCAGATGTTTATCAGGTCTTGTCACTGGTACAGGTGGCTTTGACGGTTGTGGATGGAACTTCTGAGGACAGCTCATAAAATACGATGACAACGATGGAAGATTGATCTCATGGTTTCTCACTACAGATTTATTGTACTCCTGCTTGTGTTAAACCCAGCTTGTATTTTGTTAGCACAGTGATGGTGGCGTACGAGTAGGTTTGGGATAGACACTGCTCTTCCTAGTTTACAGTGACATTTTCAAAGTGCATAGGAAACCAATTCAATTTATTCAACTTAACAAACCCTGGGGCAGCCGGGTGGCTCAGGTGGTTGGAGTGCTGTGCTCCTAACACCAAGGTCGCCGGTTCAATTCCCTCATGGGTCAGTGAGCTGTGCCCTCCACAGCTAAGATTGTGAACAATGGCTGGACGTGGAGCTGGGCTGCCATGGGCTGCCAGGTAGAGAGCAAGGCTCGTAATACCAACTATGGGCCAGGGGGCGTCCTCCACAACTAGACTGAACAATGGCTTGAATCAGAGTTGGGGAGAGCCGGGGGGGGGGGGGGGGGGGGGGGGGGGGGGGGAGGGCAAAAAGGGGGAGAGGGAGAAAAAGGGGAGGAGGGAGAAAAAGGGGGGAGGGGGAAAACAAACAAATAAACAAAAAGCAAACCTTAATTGTTCCGGGAGTTTGAAACTTAAATGGAGAGAAACAAAAGTTCACGGTTGACTATGAAATACAAGTAGAAATACAAGTAGATTATCTCGATTAGATTTGACGTTCCAGCCAATAAAAGCTATAAAACACTACATGAACACAAGAGAGAGAGAAATGAATTTCAGTGGAGGGAGAGCACAATTATAATGCAGGAATTAGTTCAGTAGTTCTGATTTCTTGGTAATCATTGAAAATGCTAAAAGTCCCTGCTCTGGAAATGCTTGACTCCACTGGAGAGAGGAAAATGGTTTTACAAAAACTGTACACAGAACTCTTGCTTTAAATAATAATAATGCCACTTACCTGAAAACTGATGAAACTTAGTTTCCCACATGCTTGAGCTTCAAGTATTCAGAATTTTTATCTTCTTTAAGAGACCTATTTGTTTGTATAATTTGAAATTATATAGAGTGATTGTTATATAGATTAATTATGAAAATAAAATGATAAAATTAAAACTAGCTCTTTTGAATATGAAATTTATATAGCAAATAAAATACTTGCTAGTAAGTATTTTTCTGACTAAATTTGAGGGACATTTCTTTGACATGCAGGCAATCCACATTTACTTTTCAGCAGAGTTATAAATACCTACCTGCCATGGGCCTTTGGGTTGCAGTCATTAGAAGCATAAATGATATATCCTTCAGTATGAAGAGTGTACTGTACTGTCTCTATTACTAAACATCATTTTGGTTTTGGTTGCCTTTTCACTGTATGAGAATAATGAAATATTTTATTTTCTTGCTTCATTAGAGAACAAAAATTAAGTTTGATTCCTTCCACAACAAATTTGTGTAAAAGACATAATGGAAAAGGAGTGTTGTTAAAATATACAGGAATTTCTAGTAAGCGGGGATGTACCAATCCAGGAAGGTATTCAGAATTTTCAGAGTTCAGAATAGTGGTGTAGGCTTGCGAAGGAGAAAGAAAGCTAGCTGTTACTGTGTACCAGACATTGTGCTAAATACTTTCTTAGTTTATTTAATCTTAATCTCACCATCTATTCTATAAGGTGCTTGTCTTTCTTTTTATTTTTTTTCTTTGCTTACTTTATTTTTTTCTCCATTCCTCTCATCTCCCTCTTTTTTCCTTTGGTTTTACTAAAGTACTTTAAATCAAGTTCCAAAGAGCATATTATTTTACCCACACATAGTTAATATGTTTGAGCAATAGGGACATTTTTCTACTAACCACAGTGCCATCATCACACACAAGATGATAATTCTTTGGTACCATCTAACTCCCAGTGTGTAATCCAGGCAGATGTCCTTTTTGATGGACTTACTTGAATATTCAAAGCTGCATCTATACATGGTTCACATATCACATTGATTGTTGACCTAGACCGGTTCTCCTGCATCCCCCACCCTATCCTTCCCATTCACTCGTTGGTTGTGGAAACTGGGTCAGTTGTCCCCTAGAATTCCCATGTCTTGGTAGGTCTGTTTGCCCCCTTGTGGTGTCATTTAATTTGTATCTTTATAGCTCACCTTTTCTACAAATTTTAAGTTAGCACTAGAGACTTGATTGGTTTGAAGCCCAATTTTTTTTAGCAAAAATTCTTCCAAGGTGGACTGTGTGCTTCATATTTCGTCATAACAGGAGGCCACAATGTCTGGTTATCTAACTTCTGGTGATGCAAATATGAATTGCCTTTGTTCCTAATTGCCTTTTCATGACGGTGTCACGCACTGATAATCTTTGTCTGAAACAGTTATTTTCTTAAGGGCTGCAAAATTGTGATTTTCTAATTATACAATTCTACATTTATTAGTTGGGTTCTTTCCTATTAAAAAATTCTTTCCTTCATCAGTTCAGGCTATCTGACTACCCTGAAATACAGTTTATACAGGAAAGCCCACATAAATGCTTTTTTTTTTTCTTTTTAATTGTCAAATTTCTAGATAAGGGATTAGAGCTTTAGTGGAAGATGTTTTTTCTTTTTCATTTTACAGATAGAGAGGTTGATATTCAGAGATGTTAAGCAAATTGTTTAAGATCCCAATTAGTTATTAAGGTGCAGAAATGGTATTCAAACCCGTATCTTCTGGCCTCAAAAACATATGCTATTTCTACTAAACCAGAATGCACCCGTGTCCTCCACCCCCAATTGCTGACAGCTGGAGATTGCTACTGCAGATGTTTTCCACTGCTTTGCCCTTTCGGAACAAGGCCCCAAGAATCCTCCTTTACAGCATTCTGGGCTTTATAAACTTACGCAATCCTCCAGAACTACAGCTCCAATTGGAAGCGCTGGCCTGGGCAGGCAAAGAACTGCGCAGAGCCAGGAAACATGTTACACTGTCTAGTAGGAGAGGTTTTAGGCATTGCAGTTTGTGTTTTAGGCTGCTGCAGCAGCCAGAGTATGAGTCACTAAATTACGGCTGGAGCAGATATCAGTGACACGAACAATTGGGAGAGTTATCAGATGTCTTAACATCCTAACTCTCCTAAATGTTCTCCCCTTTCTTCTGCCACCCTCACCCTCTGCCATTCTAGATGTGAGGGGAAAATGTAGCTAACTGCCTAAACATTCCTTTACAATTCTGAAACAGTTGCCTGGATGTGTCCTGACATCTGGCCCCGCTCAGCCCTTAGGAGCAGTGGCCCGTGAGTGTCTTAGAGTCGTGTGAGGAGACAGCGATCACTTGGCTTCCTGGCTTCTGGTGCCGGAGCCCCTACCTGACTCAGAAAAAGAACATTTTCCAAGACTTCATACAACCCAGAAGTATAAAATTTTCTTTAGTATCCTCCACGTTTTGCCCCTCCCATCAACATGGCGAAGTAACAGATCCTAAAATTGCAGTTGGAGAGGTTTCCTGTGCGTTTTGTGGCTAGAGGCCCTCTCTCAGGCTCTCACGTTCCATGATATACCTCCAATAAAGAAGGCCCATGTTTCTGCTGCCCCAGGCCAGTACCAAAATTCCCTAAATACCTACATTTTATACATCAGATAAAAATGTATGCTGTCTTTATCCTTGCTTACAGGGGATTGTGATTTGCCCCCATGAAAACATGCTATCAGCTGGAGAGGTTCTCTGAACCTCTAGAAAAAAACGAGATAGCAATTCTGTAATCTGCCTTGAGAAGATAAGGTCAGAGACAGGAGATAGGTAGAAAGAATGAAAGAAGAGGATAAAAAAATGTTGCCCTTCAGCGTAGTCTTCATAAAATTATGTTTAAATATTAGGCTTCTTTATAGGACATCTGCTCCAGTGTTGTCCAATAGACCTTTTAGTGATGAAGGAAATGTTCTATACCTTTGCTGCCCAATAGGGAGACCACCAGCCATGTGTGGTTACTGAGCCCTTGAAATGTGGCTAGTGCAACTGGAAAACTGAATTTTTAGTTATATTTCATTTTAGTTAATTAAAATTAAAATTTAATCGCACGTGTACGTGTACTGGACAGTGCAGATCTGGCCCTTATACTTTTTTTTTTGAACTTCTGCTAACAATATACACAATTTGGAGCTGTTACAAAATTGTTCAAAAATGGAAGACACCAATTCATTAACCTTTGTGATGAATGTCCCTTGTGAAATTAGATTTGTAATGGCTTAGAAATTCAAGCCTCTTTGTGCAAAGACAAACTTGTATTATGTGACTAACTTCATGGGAAAATAAATTATGCTCAAACTTTGATTTTTAAAACGAGTACGAATTATATGCTTTAGTGGCGATGGTTACATGATAGGAATGTACTTAATGCCACTGAATTATACACTTAGAAATGGTTAAAATGGCAAATTTTGTGTTAAATATATTTTACCACAATAAAAAATTGTATGCTTTATTTTCTTTCATTGGGCCTGATTTTAATTTAATGTTGTTAACATCTCCCACTACCCATAGGCCTTGCTGAGAATCTGGTCCTGCACATTCCTGGCTGCAGCGTTTTTCTCTTTGGTGAGGCCGACCTGCCTGAGAAGCGCCCTCTTGTCCAGAGAAGGAAGCAACTGGGCTGGTTCACTAGGAGGGATTTCAGTGCTCTTGAACCTGACCTGGGAGCTGCACCTACCCGAAGATGTGGTTTAACAGGTTCTGTTTCTGTTTTTAAACTTGATAATAGAATCCTGAGATACCCTTAGTTTCGTCCCTCCTGCATTATAAGTTACAATTGGGGCTCATTGAATTGGGTGAGGGTCCCTTCTTGGCTCTTACTCTCATCCATGTCTTCGTAAGCTGAGCAGAGAGGCTAGAAGTCCTCGTCAGATATTCGATGAAAGTCCCCTCCAGTGATATTCAAGAGATATAATGATCCCTGCAGCCTGGCCACTGAGGATGAGAATGTTTGTTACTCCTGATGTGGGGCTAGGATCGTGGAGGCCTGCTCCTGTGCCAGGTGTGAGGCTGTATCCTGGGGTGTGATGGAGACACTTGGGGGGTAAGGACTTGGGTAGAGGTTACTTTCAGCTGGTCTTTCAGAGCTTGATCATCCAGTGTGACCAAGTTGATGCATACAGCTGGAAATCAGTTCTAGAGGCACCTGGGCAAAAGCTCTCTAGACAACATGCTTCTGGAACAGGGAGAATAGATACTGGAAATGGTATTCTCCCTTCCCCTTGATCTCACCAACTTTTGCCTCTCTCTGCTATTCTAGCCTTTCCCTCACCCCTTTGAACATAGGGTTTACCTTAGAAAAAGGTAGTACGGTCCCTCTCCAAAACTCCATCCCCATTTCTTGCACTTCACCATCCTGGTGCCATTTATTTGAGTCTTAATTCTTTCATTCTCAGATATCTTCTGTAGGGATCACAAATTAAACCATGTTAGGTAACATTTTGTAGGGGTCACAAATTAAACCATGTTATGTAACAATTAATACCTCAGCAGTTATGAAAATACTGGATCCCCAAGGAGCGAGAGGTGGGCAGGCATAAGAAACATATTTCCTCATGGCACAGCTCTGCCGCAGTCACACAAAGGCCTTCGGTTACTCGTCCCCTAGTGTAGAATTCTACTCTCAAACAGATGGTGTCTATAATCAAGCAGAATAGTGTAGTAAAAAAAGCACAAGCGTTGGGGCTGTCCTCCAATCCTGGCCTTGCTGTTTATGGGCTGTGGGACCTCAGAGAGTTCTTGAACTCATCAGGCCTCAGTTCCCGTATCTATGAAATGGGCATAATAATTGTGTCTCCCTCATAAGACTGTGAAGTTGAAATAATGTCTAAGTGCCAAACACAGTACCTCCTCTCTTCCCTGTAGACAGGAGGTGTATAAAAGAGTGATTATAAATGTGTTTCAGTATTTAGTTATGAAGAAAAGGAAGAAGCTGATGGCTCCCTGATCATTTGAACCTCACATATTTTCCCACGATTTGTCTCACAAATGTAGAAGTGTAAGTTTTGTGACTAAATTCTCAGAAATCCATTTCCTGGTTTCTAATTTGAGCCTCACTAAAGACTGAAGGGATTATACCACAGACCTAAGCAGTGCAGTGCCAGGATTACTCAGTGGGTGGGAAATAGAAGCAGGGATCCTAGTGTTAGCATACGGAAGAGCCGGCTTTAGCGTTGCTTAGGCAAACCCTTGACAAATCTAATTCGCATTTTTGCAGTGCTGTGAGAATGAACAGGTCAGGATTTGGGAAGAACTTTAACCTGATATAAAAAGCATATCTGAGTTAAAGACCAAATGTTCAAAACTAGCACTAAAGTGTTTAAAGATGGTATTTTCAAGGCAACATTTGACACGGGTAAATCTGTAGTTACAGGCACTCAGACTGCGAGTGGTGCTACCAATGGGTTTAAACTTTTTGGAAATGAGTTGGTGGTAAGTATCAAGGAGTCTGAAAAATGTATGTCGCTGCCTTGCAGGAATTCTAGTTCTGGTGATAAATCCTAAGGAAATCATAAGTGTACTTATGTACAAGTATGTTTATCAGAGCACTATTTATAATAGCAAATACTGGAAATACTGTAGATCTTCAATATTTGAGATTGATTAAATAAACTGTAGTGTACCTAAGTGAAAGATTGTTATGGAAGCAATGAAGCATGATGTTTTGGAAGAATGTTTAGAGACATGGAATATACAATACACTGGAGAGAGAATTTGTAATTAGTTAATTAATACAAGTATTAAGTACCTAGTATATGCCAGGCACTGCCATCAGTGGGCAAAATAGAATTCATATGCCCCTACAGAGCTTATAATTCTAGTGGGCAGGGGGTGCGGGGACAGACAAGTAAGAAGCTTAATCAATAATGAGTTATATAGCATTTTAGGAAAGGACAAGTGCGACAGCCCCTCCACCTCCCCCAAAAAATATCATGAGTTCGGGGATTGGGGTGAATTGCGATTTTAAATAATCCGAAGTAGGCGTCATTTTGAAGGCAGCATTGGAACAAAGACTGGAAGGAGTGAGGCCGTTAGCCAGTGGAAATACGGACACGTCTCAAATAGAGGGAATAACTAGTGTCAAGGCCAAAGCATATAAAGCAGTATAAACAGTATGATTTCAATATTGTAAAATATATCTGCATCAATTTATTTATGTCACATATTTATAAGAAAAACCTTTTTAAGTTTGTAATACTTCTAACTTACTTTCATAATTTCTCTAAATCAATCTTGCGATTATTTTCCATCATCTTTCATGAACGACAATTATTAAGATTTATCAGTGGTCAGTTTTATAAAAGCTGGGTTTCAATGTATTCATTCAGATTGGATTCAGTGGACGAGTCAAGAGAAGAAGGGAAAAATAGCACATTTTCCCCACATGTCTTTTTTGCTAATATCTCCTGATAAGCGGTAAAAGCCTTAGTTTGTGCAAAAACATGAAAACGAGTTGTCAAGGTTAGACAACCATTGTTCATCCAGAGGCCCCTCATTTAATAGTCTCAAAGCAGGTGCCGATAACAGAAAAATAAAATGTTTCAAGGAGCAACAGTGAATAAGGGATGTGGATAAACAATTAGTTTCTAATATTTCACAAACCACATTGGAATTCAAATTTAAGACACATGATTAGCCCAAATCTTAGGTTACCTTATTTGCAAAAATTCTTCCTTGAAAAAACATTTATGTAATACGGAGTAAAATCCTTTCGTTTTTTTAAAGTAATATCTATTGAAGTAGAATTTATAACACCTCTGTCATTAGGGTGTAAATGTTATTCATCTAATTTTTCAATGAATTTAGTTCCCAACGATGGTGGTTTCCCTTCTTATTTTTAAATTTAATGGCTTTATATATTTTTCTAACATTTTTTTTTAGTTATATCAGTTTCTCAACATATTTTTCCACTTGTCCCATCAAAACAGAAAAGCCTCAACACATTGTTGCTGTTTATTTCTTTTCCTAAAAAAATTAAATAGAAATGATTGGTGCTATCAACTGAACACTTACAGTTAACTTTTCAGTGACAAATTAATCTACGCAGTACCCGAAAGGAAGCAGAATCTATAAGGGAACAGGTTTCTGTTTTGAAGTTCCCTAAGAATATTATAAACAGAAGAGAAAAAAAGTGATCTCAGAAATGATTAACACTCTCGGTCAGTGCCAAACACACAAAATCTTTTAAACCAAATTCCTTTTAAAAGTTTGTAGTTGGCCAGCTCGTGGGGAACGTAAATAAGGGCAAAGCAGTAATAGTTGATACTTTTAGATCTTTTATACATATATATTTAAAAAACTCTAAACATTTATGGGATAATTTAAACACTGCTGGCTGATATGTTATATGAATGGCCTGCATATACTGTGTGCATCATTGTTTAAAAATACAGGACAATTCTTTGAACTATAGTTTCATATGATGCTTTAGGAATCATAGATGGAGGTAATTGGTACATCTTGGAATCAGGGACTTCTGTTTAGTTATTTAAATGGGTTACTGAGAGAGCTGCCCCTGCTACTTCACTCTCTGTAAATAAGAAGTGCAGCATCAGGCATTTTTCTTGACAATGAATAACGCAATCTACTCCACACCAAAAATTTTACTTAGTCTTTGAAAGCTAATTTCCTGTTTTAGAATGAGTCTTTTAAGTTTTAGGGAACTTAAAAGAAATTATTTTCGTAATTTTCTGTGTTTGCTTGTAAATCTAGTTGGGATGATGGAAGATGAAAGTTTCAATGTATAATTAAATATGTAACCTGTGGTGGAAACGTGAAGGACTTAGGTGTCGTCTCTGTGTAACTGGTGGAGGGCACTGTGCTACTATGGAAAATTTGGGAGCAGGTCGGTCATCTGAGGTCCCCCTCACCTGGGTTGGCTTCATTCCAGGACGATGTTAATGTGTACCTGCCTCTGTAATTTCCTCTTTGAATTATTGCTACCCTGAAAGACTTAAAGTAGAGAAATTGAGACACAGTACCTTGCAGAGAGGGAAAACATAGCCGTTTTGCAGAAAAGCAACTGAACAAAAGGCCATGTCCTGAAGAGGTAGAACTTGAATTCAGATCCCTGGGGAGCCATTGCCAGCCTGTGCCACGTGGTTCTCCTTTAGCCTTTTTTTTTTTGGATTGGGCCACATGCATAAGACTCCTGTCTTCTTCCTGCCATGGGAGCATCGGACTTAGCAATTAGGCTTGAGTTTTACAGCTTTAGTCATCAAATGTCCTGTTTCAGCTGTGGTTTCTCTTTAGTACATGTTCTAAAAAATGTAAAATACCAATATTTAATGATGACTAATTGCTTTTGGTGTATAACTGTTTATATATTTGAACCTGAGTTACAAGTCTGCTGCCTTTCTCAGTTTGTTTCTCTGAAGCGAAGACCTCTTTTAGGTTAAGTTTTATCTTATTTTAACCTTCATCATGTTTTCATGCCCAGCAACCTGCCTTGTTCCTGGCACTCAGCAGGTTTTCAATGAAAACATATTTACTGAGGGAGTTGCACATTGGTCCACGAGAATCTTATCTATAATGTAATCCACAAATTTGAAGTTCTCTCTTCAGATATAAAAATGCCAAATATCCCAAAACATCACCTTAGCTCTCTCCTCACACATGCTTCAATACTCTTCACCAAAGAGGAGCTTACTATAAATAATAAACAGAACTTCTAACGACATCCCAAAGCAACTTCTGAACTTCTAAGATGAAATTCTTTCAATGGAGGAAAACATATAGACTCTTTTCACCTTGAATTCGTTGCAGATGATGGTGCCTGGAACTGTTTTGAAGAATAGGGGAAGAAAGGACATGTGTTTCTTCTGCGTGCTTTTTCATTGTTCTAATGGGCTCTTCACTATTGTTTTGTCTGAATCGCAGTTTTTTATTTGTGTTATTCCAGACGTGGTCCTACCACAAGCATCTTTAAACCAGACATTAATAGCATAGTTCACAGTCATTACTGCCAGTGCTCAAACACAAATATTGCATTTGTGTTTGCAAAAGCTACACATCAGATGTTAATTAAGTGCATTTGGTTTTTTTCTGCTTAAACAATCTGGCATAAAGAGTTTACATCTATATCAGTTCACCATAAGGTCTCTACAATATCTGAATCACCAGCCGTACAGTATATGATAAATACAGTGTTTCCACACCAGAAAATAACAGAATTGTCAGGAAAACATCAGGCCTGTTATATTTCCCCGTGAAATAATAGCAACTGAATCTCAGTTTCTTTTTCTTTTTTATAAAAAAATAAAACGTATTTAACTGGGAGTAAACACCAATATTTAGAATGATAACTTTTTCATTAAAGAACACATGGAAAGTGAAATCATACCAAAGCGTTCTTCCTTGTTTTTAGCTTGCTTCAGGGCGTTGTGACAGTTGCGTTGGAATAAAATTGGTATTTGAGCTTTGCAGTAAGGAGATTCTGCTGCCACCAGAGCAGCGAGTGCCAATCTGCGGGAAACAGGAGCGGAGCGAAACCGCAAACTGAGAAACAAACTTTCACATCAGGTTTCTAATTTTAGAGTAAAAAGTGGAGTTACTTTAATTATATGACATTTAACTAGAAATACGATTTGCTGGGATTAATTATCTCCCTTATTTAAAAATTCTTACTAAGTTTAAATTAGCATAAAAAGTCAAATTCAGCATTTGAATAATGTCAATGGAACTGCTGGATTTAAAAGCAGAATTTGATTCATTAGAATTAGATCACCATATTGGTGTTGGATTTGGGAAGGATTAAAGGGAGGAAATTGGAAAAGCATGCATTTGGGCAGAAAACGGTTCTCTCTCTCTCTCTCCCTCCTTCTTTCCCTCCCTCCCTTTTTTTTTCATTCTTCGTGGAAATGGTCATGGTCTCATACCCCTGAGGAAGAAAACTACTACCTGATTAGGTCAGAAACTTCTCAGATTCATTGACTGTCTCTAGCAATAAAACAAAGTAAATTATTGTAACTAAAGTTTAATAGAAGAATTTAAAATACACCCATCAATGGTATACATGAAAAGTGATCATCCTATGTTAAGTAGTTACCTTTTATTTTATTTAAAAGAGAATGTAAAAGTTACTTCTGATGTTTACTTTTATTTTTTCTAAGAAACAATTAACTTTTAAGTATGGTTTCGAAAGCATTTAAAAAATGAGGTATTTGTATTTAATTAAGTAAATCAATGTTGGGACAAGTGTATTGTTTATCAAACTTGTGCTCTGGGCTCAAGGTCTAAACATTTTCTATCTTTAATAATTTATCTTAGGCAATGAATTAATTTATTAGCAAGAATGATCAACTTTGGAAATTCTTGACAGTCATTGGGTAGCTGGTGATAAAAAGTGCCTTACAATTTGCTGGGTGGGGAATTCAGGAAAAGTCCTGTGACTGTAGGGATGGAATGGCCCCTGTCATCCCAGTGTAAGGATGAAGAACCCTGGGTCCATATGAAGGAACTTCCGTTGAAAGTGACTTGCTCCCCCAAGCTGATCAATTACATATGAATATCTGACTGTTGATCGGGCCTATCAAAGTTCTGGAATAGCAAAGCACAGTAGGCCTAATATAAATTTTGAATAGTTGTACTTACTGTAACCCAGTGTATATATGCTCTTCAGCAAAATCTGAGTGAGATTGTTGGAGCGAAAGATAAGGCGACTTGTTGAGTCAGAATAGGGTGTGCATATCAGATTTGAGGAAATGGGACTATTTGTCACACTACCTGTTGAGGGGTGGAGGAAAGCTTGGGTGTTTTTCATTAATGAACGACATTAGTACTGACGGAAAAAAAATGCCAGTATACTCTGTGAAATGTTAAAACTGATATACTTCTCAAAGATATTTAGAGTAAGTGGTTGGTGTATGAGATTATGAGAGAGAGAGATGTATTGACTGTTAGGAAATTTAATTTTTATGAAATCAGCATTATGGAGAAATACTGTAATCTGATTCATTCCTGCAGAATTCCCAGGAGGAAGAGGCCTAACCTCGGCAGTTGAAATGTTTCATTATGTACATGTGTGGGAAAAGGATGAAATGTGGTTTCCGTGTGCCGATTTTCTGTAAAGCATCTATTAGCATGAGAGTGCCCAGGCTGGGCAGCAAAGTCCCCAAACCACGGCTGTCTAGAGGAAAATAAACCCAGAAGGATATTTCTGATGGCTACTGACATTATGAGTAATAAGTTTGAAAGTAGCAAAAAAAAAGCAGTGACAATAAAATAATGTTGAAATAGTAGCTAAGGAATCGTCATATACTGCAGATGAGGTCAGCCTTTTATTCCCCCATCAATCCCTAATCAGCTTTGCTTTTAGAAATGTAAGGTTTCCCCAAAATGAAGAAACTGCAAACCGAAGCTTTTTATACCAATGCTAATTTAACCAAGTTGTCCATCTTATAATGTAAACTATAATTAGAGCAGGGCTATTTATGTAACATGAGCTGCACTATCCCTGAGGCAGGGCAAAGCAGGACGTTTGCCCCTGGTCTCTGAAGTAACAGAACTCCGGAGTGGCAAGGGCAGTCCCAGTCCCTTGGGAAGCTGGGGGTGGAAGAAAGAGGTGCCTCCAACAGGTTATATGAAAGAAGGTGTACACACTGCTCTAAACCCTGCCAAACCCACATTGTCATGACACACAAGTATCTTTGCCCTTCCCAATTCCAAAGCTGTCACTTTTTAGTGACCTCCTGCTATAATGAAGACTGTTGTTGAGCTTCACTTGAATTGGATGTTAACCTAATTCAACGATGACAGGTGTATGTTTGGAGAGGAAAGGATGGGTACAGAGTATGATTTACTCCTGTCTCCCAGGCCCATAGGCCTGCAACTGAATTCCAACCCCTGTGGAGATGGCCTTGGAAATGACTGAAAGGCCAAGGCTCTTTGCTGCTGTTGATATTTAATTCTAAAGTGTGCTTTCCTTTTTCTGCTGATATTTTGGAAGGTCTAGACTCTCCTTAGTTATTCTAGGAAAAAAGACCCTTCAGATACATTTAGAGTAAATGAAAGTATCTGCTTGTAGCTCATATTGCTGACACACACACACACACACACACACACACACACACGGTGCCAAAAACTGTATACACATTTTAAGAAAAGAAGAAAAAAACTGTATTAATTGTAACACTCAATATATACCAATAGCAAAAGATGAATACAAGTCACGTTTGACTTCTGCAATTACAAGAGGTGCTCAAAGTGGTTACCATCAGAGTCCAGACACTTCTGATTACGGCAAACTACTGCTTGAGCAACGTTGACCAGTGTCCACCGGTATACATTTTTCTGGCAACCCCTGACCTTTAGAAAACTCTGGAGTTGAGAATGAGAAATATTTGTATTACTTTTAAATAAAACCAAGTAAAGGAAGCTCCTTGGGTTAAAATTGGCTAAAGAATAGAATCTTTAAAGCGAGGCTTTTGATTTTTGTTTTAGTAACATCCTTTTCTAACGATTTAGGCATCGGTGCCAGCCCGTATGTGATGAACTGCAATGTTACCATAGACTCTCAAGATTTGACTTTGGGAAAGGAGATTGCAAGTGCCATTCGGGGCTCAAATGTCAATGGGCTGAAGGGTGTCCAAGCAATGGCTTTTCCCCATGAGGGGAAAATTGAGATAGCTTGCAACGTAGAGAGTTTTCAAGACCAAGAAGCTACAGAAACCTCAGACGACTCTCAATACGTGGCTTACAGTGTCCTTGGGGACCATTTTTCTTATGTATCTCCTCATTACATAGAAGCTCGAATTAAAAAGTTGGCAAGTGATCAGGGAATTGGTACTATAGGAAGAGCATTAATTGGATTTACACCTCAAGAGTGCAAGAACTGTGCCGAATATGCTATAAAGAACAGTATTGGGGAATTCTGGAAGATACGGGGAGGTATTTTCATGTGATCCAGTTTAAGGCTTTATTGAAATTTTAAGGAAAAATATCAATCATTGCAAAGTTTTCTTTTGGTCATTGAAGATGAGGGGAAGATACAAATAGATTGGTTGCAGCTGTGTATTGGGAAATTGGGGACATTCTGTCTTCATAGATTGACCATAATTGCCCTATGATATTCTACTCATCATTAAATCTTCATGAGAGCCTACTCTTTATCAAGTTTATGCACGTCTGTGCATTAGAAATCTTGAATCAACTGGGTAAAATGGCCGTCTTGCTGAACCACTTTTAATTATTGTGAACAAAACTAAAAATGGACTCAATTTACTTGGATTTCCCAAATTCTTTATCTCCAAGTTCTGTATTCAATTTTCATTTTTTGAGTAATCATTCTTTTAATGTACACTTAAAAAAACTTTCATTTTTTGAGTAATCATTTTTTTAAATGTACACTTTAAAAAATCAAGTACTAAGTGACTGAAAAGTGGAGAGAATTATAAAATAAAGTTACTTTTTCAAAGCATTATTGTTCTTTCTTGTCTTCTCACTTTTACGATGATCTGTTGTTCATTCTAGAGAAAACTCCAAAAACTTGATTTGTCTAATTTTTTTTATGTTTATATAGGAAGATGGAATGGTGGTGTTGGGCATGACTTCAAGGAATTGTGTTTATCCTTCCTGGAATTTAAATGGAAAGTCTGAAGGTTTAGGGAATATATTGCTTTTGAGCAAAGAGAAGAATATCAGTGGAAGAATTTTAATTGAAAGAAATCAAAATATGTAGCTTCTTTGTGAACTAAAAGAAACACTTGTTGACTGGCAATTTTATGTAAATCTTTAGTATTTATGTTGCTTTAGTACAAGGTACTTTCTATCCATACAGCACAAAGAAATGTATTTTTCCACAGATTTTGTTGAGCAAAAAAAGACTATGGCCTTGTAGAAAAAGAGCACATAATGTGAATTTGTTTTAAGGAATTAAAAATAAAAAAAGAGGTTGAATTCAATCTTTTCATAGGCTTCAGTAATCTGTCCTGATTTTTTTTTTTTTTACTTTGATTCCAGAATTATGCTTCTTTGGGTGTTTTCTTTTCACTGTCAATATAAATACACAAAAAGATGGAGAAACAGTAGACTCGGTTTGGTTTTCAGGCATAAGGAAGTTCAGTTGCTGTGGCGAAGAGAGCAAATGCTGGGTCAGTGTTGTAGTCTGTGATTGCCGAGCGGGGGTGGTGCCTCGTTCTCGTGTCCCTCTGGCAGAGGCCCTGTAGCCTGGGAGACTAGCACTGGACAGTACATTGGAGGGCTCGGGCTCCTGCTTTTGCTCTGACTTCCACATAGCCGTAGTTCCCTGTAGCCATAGTTCCACGTAGCCATAGTTCCATTACCTAGAAAACAGGGGAACGCGTTCTTACCGTGAACAAGGGCTGTATTCTGGGGAACTAAATGGAAGGACTTCGTAAGCTGCAGCATAAAAACAGAACGTATCATTAATAGTCTTTCCCGATCTAGTCTAGAGCTTTGCTTCAGTTGTGGGCATCAGTATTCAACAGATGAGAGCGGGTAAAAGCACATGGTGCCACTGAGTCATTTGGGGTTTTAAGAGGAGTTGATTCAGTTGCCAATTACCTAAATTAACCTCTCCAGGTTCCTATCACGGCGTTCCAGACTGCTGGTTTGAGCAAGGCCTCTTTAAAATCAAACATCTTTTTAATGGGTATAGAGTTTCAGTTTTGGAAGATGAAAAATATTGTGGAGATAGACGGTGGTGATGACGGTTGTACAACAGTGGGTATACTTAATGCCCCTGACTATATACTTAAATGGTATACTTAAAATGGTAAATTTCGTGTTTGTGTATTTTACCACAACTAATTTAAACGTATATATTAAGTCCATGAAAGTTTGAAAAGCAAAAAAAGAGAAAAGAAAAAAACATCAGATTCAGATAATTTCACTAAGCCCATACTTTGTAAATAAAATTTTGGCAAATTTCTAATATCCATTAAAGCATAGCAATATACAAGACTTATTTTTCCCTTTTTAATCTATTATAATGGACTCTTGACACTACATAACTACATATGAGGTTTAGTTAATGGTTTAAAATAGAGGTGATTAAGTTTGGCCTTTCATCCAACTATATAAAAACAGTGATTTACTATTTTTGTTATAAATAATTTTTAAAACCAGCACAATCACACTTCTTACCTCTTGTTCACATTCTAATTCCCCTGTTCTTTCTCTTGTCTCTTTCTTCCCCTTCTCTCTTGCTCTACCATGGTTCTTCCGAAAATCTGCAACAGCTGTAAGTTGCTAAAGGGTTAGCCTGTGGACAGATACCATATCATCAGCTCTGCCTATGCCAGAGCTGGCAGAAGAAGGTGGGATGCATCTATGACAACTAAGGTTTATCAAATTGGGTTGAGAAAACCTGACAAAATGAACTAAGAAATACCCTAACTCATATTAACCTGTTCTCATGTTGGCCTCTTAGAAACAAACCGACAGTTTGTGCAAATATTGCTGCAGTATTTTTTTCCCCCATCAAACCACAAAGTGGACATTGTATGGAGTGTGGCTTCATAGCTCGTTTAACCTCCATCTCCTGCCAGATGACTTTGCCTATGATTTGTGCCAGTTGTGAATAGGGCAAAATTGATGTGGACAAATAGAGTTTACATTTTATCAGCTCTTTAATGTTTCTGCTCTACCCAACTTTAAACTTTCAACTTTTAGTTTCTTAGAAGAGGGACAAGGAAAGCAAAAAGCCAGGCTATGAGGGTGATAAGGGCTTTTGTTACCGTTTTTTGTTTTGGGGAGGGTGGTTGTCATTTGTTTGCAACCTGAATTTGGTCTTGACTCAACCATAAATTAAAACAACCTAAGGGGGAGGGATAGGCTAAGTAAAATATAACTGCAAAATAAAACAAAATGGGGGATAATATTTTCATTCTCCAACATAATGAAAAGCCTTGCTCTGTAATTGGTTTGTACTGTCTTGGAAGTGGCGTCCGTGGTCCACAAAGGACCACTCTATGAGAGATCTGCAAGGAATTTATCATTCCCTCTGGCTGAGCCAACGCAGGCTTGATATACAGTTTTGTTTAGTATAAATATTCTCATGTTACTGTTTACTCTGTGGGGATATGAGGATCTCAGTGACAGGGTACGTGCTCCACTGCCTTGCTTTTAAAAGGCATTTATTTGACTCTGCTGTTTGTACTTACCCAGAAACTTCAGAGGACGGCCCAGGAACTTGTTTGATAAGCATCCAGACCATGCTCCCGGAGTATGTCGTGCTCGGGGGTTAGAAAAGCTTATTGTTTTTAGCAGGCCTGCACATGGCTTTGAAGGAGCCCATTTTTCATATGGAAGAACAATTCGGACACCAACAACAGTCTGTTAGAATGCTCTTCCAAGCTGCCAGAAAGGATCCTGCTGAGCGGGGCTCTGGTCAGCTCAGCCTGATGTTGGATCACTCTGCCACTTTTGTCCCTATTTGAAGTATTTTGAGGCAATTTAGTTTGTTGTGAATTAAGATGTGAGTCAGAGCTCTAAACATGGGATGAGTTTGTCTTTGTAAATGTGTAGTGTGTGTATTATCCAGCTATTGTCTCTCAGCCGTACATCCACCCTTCTATACGCTGCTGTATGCCTTTGGGACTCTGTAAACTACATTTCTTCTGTGCCAGCTGGTTCCCCTTCAGGTTCTGCCAGTATAGGGTGCTGGATGGGGAGGCTGCAGGGCTGGAGAGAGGAGAGGGGCTTGTTTCTTCCTGTTCGCTTCCTGTTTCTGGCAGCCTCACCTCAGCAGTGGCACTTGACCTGATGGTGTCTCTTGGTTTCAGGCTCCACCTTTTTTTTTTTTGACACTTGGAGAACTAGCCTCATTGTACCCCTGAGAAGCACCAGCCCTGGCAGTGCCACTTCCTCGGCCGTTTGAGCCCCAGCTCTGCAAGAGCTCTCTAAGCGTCTAGGTTCAGACCCCAGGCCCCTCCCTTTGTTCCTTCAGCCTTAGGGCACGGTGCTTCCTGCAGTTATATTTTTGGGGTCCATCTTCTCTCCTTGCTTTTTTGATTTTCCAACAACTGTTGACCAATTTTTTTATGTTATTCTGTTGAAATAGTTTGTGGTTTCTATTTTCCTTACTGGATAGGTAACAAACCTATCAGCAGAACAAACTGAAGGAATTGAGAATAAGGCAGAAAATTCTTGGTGAGGACATAGTTCCTAATGGAAACAACCCATTGATGATTTACTCACCTTTTCTTCTCATTAGCATTTTGTCCTGTTAATTTCAGTGTTTTCTTATTGTCAAGTTCTATTCTATGTTCTCTATGATGGTCTTGCTGTTCTTTCAGCTAACAGGGAGTCTGGGTGTTGACTTAGGGTAAGGTTGGGAAGTATGGTAAACCATTGGGTAGAGTTTTTCCAATGATTGTCTTTCATGTGATAGTTTCTTTCACCATTTAAAATGCAGACTGATATAGTTGTGTAAGCAAAAGAATTACAGTCTTTTCAGTCTTATAATAGTTATTTGTCTTTCCATCTTCACTTGCCAGGTAGATGATGCTTTTTAGCTGGTGCCTACCAAACCTTTCCCAAACCTTCTGTGTGTCATCCTGTTAACGTTTTCTTAGGAAACCCCATCTGAAGCTAGTCATGGTTTCCTAACTTCTTAGGTACTTGTATCTTCATGACGACCAACTGCTGTGGAAAAAGTAATCATTGTTATTGATGGGAGTCTAGCAATCACCCATTGTTATAAAACTATATCGTTTCTAATGAGTGTAAAGAATTTTTGGCAATTGATAAGCATTGCTCTCTGTCTACCCCAAAATTATGTTTAGTGATTCGTATTCCTTTGTGATACTCCAATATTTCACAAAGAGAAAAGGAAGGTAAAATAGCAAAATACAAGAAAAGTCTTCTGCGAATCCTTTTAGCATCATTAATTGTAGCTACCTTTGAATTCCAACTAAGCATCAGGTACTATTATATGATTTTCACAACAATCCTCTGGAGTAGGCGACTGTAAAGTAATAAAATTCCCCAGGTTCTTTCCACCCACTGGGTCAACCAAGAGCTCTTCCTACTACCATGGAGCATATACTGTGGATTTCTGCCACTGCCTTAACCCTAACAGTGCCTTTGGGCCCACATCCTCAGGATTCCAGGCCTCTCCTCCTAGGCCTGGTAAGCTTTTGTCTCTAGTTTCTTGTGATCTGGTAAGAAATTGTACAGCCAGTTGGTTGACCCTCCCTTCCTAGTGAGGATGGCCCACCGCAGAATCCTGCAACTTCTTCCAGACCTTCAGCCTCTACAATACTTGTGTAATCTTTTCTCACTTAAAATGTCTTCCAGATCTGTCTCTGATGCAATTATCATCTGCTGAGTTCTTGCCCATTTATTCTCTCCTGTACCTGGAAGACCCATCAGCTTCTGGTTTCATAGCATCATCCGTTCGACTATCAGCACCTCCTCTGTACGATGGTACATTCTGTGCAGCTAGACACAATCCTGCTTCATCAAGTGAGGAAGTGGAGGATGAATCCCCCGTCCCCAGATTTCTGCCAGATGAAGTTTCCTGAATTGAGCCACAAAACTTGCTGCAACTAATTGGGAGGTTCCTGGAATCACTCCCACTGTCCTGAAAGAGCCAAGTCAGCCATAGGACCTAGAAGGGTCCCCATCAGTATTTGAGTCAGGAAGGAAAATTGCCACCAGATGGTGCCAAAACTGCAGCCAGCACCAGGATGGATTTGGATGGTGCAATCAATACCCCAGAACTTCTGGCTGGCTGACTGTGGAGTCATTTGGGTTATTTCTTTCCTTTTGAATTCACATCCCTACATTTTATGCAAGTATGTTGTTTGGACGTGACACATTGAGTTGTGACAAGGTTTTATTGATTTCTTACTTGCTGGCTTGACTGTAAAGTCCCTGAGGATAAAGCTTCATTCACAAGTATTTATTGAGCACCTACTGTATTTCAGTGGGACAGATTTACCATGATGTTAATGAAACTTAAGCTGCAGGTGCCCTCACTTGCATGAAACCCTTGTAAGGCCTGGGACAGACCCTTGAAATAAGCTCATATGGTTGTATGATTTGTAAGACTTGCAAATATAAGACATTTCAGCCACAATTTATCAAAACTGCTGTCTCTTCCCACTTAGACTTCTTCATTATACTTCCCTTCATGACCAGTGATATTGGGGTGTCCAGATTTTGCCTCACGGGCTCACAACCTGTGCGGTAGCACAGGATCTTGTATTTAAATGGTTCAGTGCCCTGCTGTCACTGAAATTCTGAATACTTTTCAAGAAGAGGATTCTCATTTTCATTTCCACTGGGCCCCGTAAATTATGTAGCTGGTTCTGAGAACGGCCATGGGCATTTTTGGATGCAGTTTAAGGGAAAATTGGGGATAATTAGGATTTAGTGGGCTATATTTATGTGGTTCATAGTCGCTTCCATGTGTCGTTAAGTGCAAGAATGGCTTCCAGGTATATTCCTCTCACCCTCTGTATTGTGACACACGAAGCCCGGTCAGCCGATTATCACGACGCATGTGTCCTCTGGTGTCCAGCACCAGAAATATGTAAGTGTGGAGGTCAAACAAGGGTCATGAGGTATGGAGCCAGAAACTAGTCTTTGGAAAATCTTTCCAATTATTAGTCGCATAAAACTGTAAGCAAGAGATGTGGCTCTTAATAGTGTTCATGCAGAACAAAAACTCTTGTCCTGCAGGAATGTATGTGTTGACATAGTGTGTACAATTACAAACACACCAGCGTATTTCTTTTTTTCCCCCCGTGATAATCATATGAAACAGAATTGATCAAAAGTCCTATTGGAGAATAAATCTCTGGTAGAGCTATAAAGGGCATGTATGTCTGTGTGGGAAGTTGTATATTGGGAAGTAGCATACCAAACATTAATAATTAAAAACAGATTTTTATGAACCATTCTAGAAAGAAGAATGCATTAGCTTTATATTGTCTTGTCATTTGAATAGGTAATCAAAGAGCATGAAGCCATAAAAATGTGGAAAACATCTAGAAAAGTATTATAGAGATAATAAAAATGTCATTATTTTTTAGCAATTTACAATAGCGAGAGTATATCTCCACTTAAAAAAAAATGTATAATTTGTTGTGATTTATTTTCTCATTCTAAATTTACTTATGCGATTATTTTTTGATTATTTTTCTATTTATTTTTAATTGAGGTGTGATTGCCATAACAGTATATTAGTTTCAGATATACAACATAATGATTTGATATTTGTACGTATCGCAAAATGGTCACCACAGTAAGTCGTTAACATCCATTACCATATGATTATTTTTCTTAAAGATGGTACTCAAAATTGTATAAGCTCACAAAACCTGTGTACTGAATACATGTAATCACTTGACTCAGACATTATCTTATTTAATCCTTACAACATCCATCCGAGATTGATATATTCCCACTTTACAGGTGCAGATACTGGGGCTCAGAGAGGTTAAGTAACTTCCTTGAGGTCATTCAGCTGATAACCTGCAGGTCCAGGTTTCTGTTTAGGTCTGTCCTTTCTGAAGTTCATGCTTTTACCTATTGCTCTCTTGTTTCTAGAGCAACGCATCATTTCCTCAGAAAAGTCTTTTAAGATCACCATTTAGCTTCTATGCTCCGTAAGGCCTGTCCTTTTTTTCATAACTCATATCGCTATTCAATTACTAAAGCAAATGTTGTCATTATGCTTCCACCTCCACGAAGGAAGCTGTGTGTCTTTTTAACTACATACAGCATAGAGGTTAGTGTGTACAGTCAGTGAATTCGTTTCTCTAGGTCTACTAATTTTCAGAGACATCTTCGAGCAACTTTGGGCTTTCAAACTCTTTCTCACCTTTCCTGCCCCAGACGGAGGAAGGGTCCGGGAGCCATGAAACATTAGGCTCAGAATTAACACCTGAGAGTGTTGGGGTTCTGCAGTTGATAACGGAGAGATGTGCTTGTTTATTCATTCACATCCTCACGTGGAAGCTTGGTACCTAGTCTAGGTCCCGAGAATCCATATCCAAGGAGTGTGGCGGGATGGCCATTCATGGCATAAATGTATCTGTTTCCTAGCTTTGTATTTTCGTAAACTGAGTCATCTTAAAATGGGGAAACACCTGTATCCAATTTTCCCTGGAATGTACAACTGAGTTCTCTTAAACTCCTCATTTCAGATGAGGTTTTCTGGATGACACCATCTGGGAAATGTCACTTTGATTAAAGTAAATATGCAGCATAGTTAACACTGGGAGCCTATTTGAATTTCCTTAAGTAGCCACATCTTACAGAAGCAGAAGGCAGTCGGCTCTTTGGGTTGGGAGGACTTGAGAGTGTTGCATTCCCCAATTTGGTGTCAGTCGAATGGCAGTGTGTGGCCAACTGAGCTCTGAAGGGTTTTGTGTATTTTTCTTTTCTTACCATTGGGCATTTTTTTTTCTTTTTCAGTTTATTTTGACACTAAGAAGAAAATATATAAAAATAAAAAACTTAGCTTTATGATTGCCAAGTTTTTCTTCCAAACTAAGGAAAAAAAAAACAGTTGTTGAAAATATGATGAATGGTATCCTTTGTTTTATTTTCAATGTAGCACATGAGGGCAGTGCCACTGGAATGAGGCCAAATTCCCCAGGCAGGAGGGAGCACTGGGCTGAGAAGAGGCCTGGGGATTTTGTGGGGAGGGTGTCAGGTTGGTGTGTCAGGATTTCCTCTCAGTCGCAAACATCTCTCCTTTCTCGCCTGCCCATCCCTCCTATCTTTCAGTCATTCGTTGTGTTTTCAGCACTTGCTACTTATGAGGATGTCATCTATTTGTAAGAAAATGCCATTGGTACCGGGTGGGGCTTTCAGGCCTTTAAGTTGTGGTTTTCCCAACTTCCACAGCTACTGACTTTATTTGACTGTGGGATCATGTATGGTTGAGGGCAACAGTGAGTTGTTAATGTGTAAGCAAACCCTGGGATTGTTAGCATTCTTCCTCCTTTATTGTTGTCTTGTCACCAAGTGGTTTGGGAGAGCCAAGGGGCAGAGTCCAAGTTCTTTGTTCTGTAAGTGAACCTCAGAGTAGTCCCCTTCTGCTCTCGAGCTCTCTCCCCCTCTCCTTCTGTCCCTCTGTCCCTTTCTCCCTCTCCCCCTCCCTCCCTCTCTTTCCCCCTCTCCCCCCTCCCCCTTTCTCCTCCTCTCCCCCTCTACTCCTCTATCCTTCTACTCCTCTCCGTGTGTCTCTCTCTCTCTCTCTCTCTCTCTCTCTCTCTCCCCCTCCCTCCCTCCCCTCTCTCCCTCTCTCCCAGCCTTATACTGAAATTAAGAGGAAGGGGTGTGTGGAAAAGGTCACACTTCACTTTCAAGGAAGTGAAGGAAATATCTCAGATGCCTTTAATGCATCCACAGGTTTCCTAAGAGGTTAAATCTAAAACTTCTCTGTGGACATGGGGAAACTGTAACTCAGCAGAACCTGTAGCATTTTTCCAATCTGGAAGTCCCCTCTGAAAACTTTACATACCTTGACTGGAGTATTTAACTCATTTATTATAAATTTTGTTTGCAGTGGCGTTCTCCCCTCTAGACTGTGAGCTCTTTGAGAACAAAGACTGTTTTACTCAACCTTGGTAATTCCAGTGCCTGGAGCCAGAAAATCTTTGTTGAATAAATTAATGTACAAATAAGTGTATTCAGAGCCCTGGTGTCGGGTCAGGACAAGACAACTCTCTAGGTAGATATAGTTTGGTAATCATTTATCAACTTACTTGAGGTTTAATTGCATGAAGTTGAGTTACATTGAGAAGGTACATTGAAAGGGAGGAACTCTTTGGAACTTGTAGGGAACAGGAAGTTTGGCTCCGCTTATGTGTGAAGCTAGGGAAATGGAGTGGAGACACCAAAATTCTTCATAAAGGCAGTCAGTAAAATGACTCCAGAATACAAATACTGGATTCTAACTTCCCATGGAAATGTCAACAGAGGGCAAAGTGTTAGTTTGAGTGCCTAACACCTCTTCCTATTGTCTTTATTCTTAAATTCAGGATGCCTTTTAAATGTCCCATGAGCCACTTGTAAACTCTTTAAGCAAAAATGATGCCAGGTGCCGTTCTGTAGCTACCACCTTAGAGCTTTTCTCCCCCTGCTTCACTCAGTTAATTGAGCTGTACTGGAAGGTTCAGTAATTTATTCTATGGAGTCTTTCTGTACAAACAATCCCAGGCTGAGGGAGAGAGACTTAGCTGAATCTCTCAAACACTTGAAATGCAGAATTTCTATTTTGGAAAACACCAGTGAGTCAGTGTCCTCAAATGTCATCAATAAAAGACAGTCTCCATCATCAGCTTTTCATTAACTAAGCTCAGAGTTGCCTCCTTTTATTGCTTTTTGCATGTTTACAGTACCTCATTCTTTCCTTGATTCTGGATTTTCACACCATATGGCCACATCTTTAAGTCATTTTTCAGCTGCTCTATTAAATAGTAAAATGAGATTCAGAACAGATTTCTTTGATTTTAAAATAGCATTTTGGGTGTGGGACTTTTTGTAAATAAAAAAAGAATTAAGGCACTCAAAAGCATGAAATTTTAGGTATTCCTACTGAGACGGTGAAATATGGAGCTTTATATTTAGTTAGAGTAAATATGTTTATCTTGTGGTATTTCACCTGTAGTATTGATTCATTCATTCTGCATATTGAAATTCATTTCTACTTAAACAAGATTTAGCCTCTGCTCTTGCTAATGAACATAGATTGAAAAGGAAATTAAAAGTATATGTTTTATAACTGTTCAATATTGTATTTCTCATTAGAAATGATTGCTGTAGTTTATGAGTATACATCCGACATATCAACAATGCTCTATTGCTGTAGTTGTGGTTGTGATTCTAATATTTAATGAAATAAAATAGAGGATCTGCTTATGTTTTCCTTTTTTTACTGGACCATTTAATGGTCAGTGTTTTGAGAAGGTACAACGGAGAAAGTGTTACTGCCAACGTTTAGATCTCCCAGTGTAGAGTTGGTAAATGAGGCCGTAAAGCATATAGTCCTGCCATTTAATACAGTTTACTTTGTAAAGTATTAGACATTTAAAAGACTCTTAAATATTTACTGCTTGTTTTCTGAGCCAGAAAAAGCATTTTGGTGTAAGCTGAGGTTTTTTGTGTGTGCGTTTTTTTTTTGTTTTTTTTTTTAAGGACAATACTTAACAAAAGGAAACCGTTGCATGAACAAATTTTGTAGTATGAGTAAATTTGCCATTGATTCAGACTTTCGCAGCAGGGATTGTGTCGATCATAATTAATCAGCTTAGGAGTATGTGATCTGCAGTCTTCAATTATCCATTAAAATCTAGACATCGACCTGAAGAAATGACTGACCTAGAGTTGATTGTTTAAAGTTAAAACCAAGTACACTCAGCATCCAGAAGGTCAATAGCCTCTTAATTGTAATTCAATGAAGTCAGTTTTAAGTAGTATGCAATTTGCGAGTGTTATGAGTACAGTTCACATATTTTAAATCCAATGATGGTCCTATTTACTAGATAAATATGCTTCAGTTGAGGATAAATCCATTGAATCAGTATGTTTTGATTACTATTGACATTTTTAAGTTCCTTACTTAATATGATACATAGGAAGGTAGCAACTTGGAGCAACTGTTCTAAGTAATTCAGGTAAAATTCTGCTTTTCCTGAATTATCCTGGTATGTTCATTCTTTTAGTGTCACCGTGACAAACTTGCACAATATTTTTAAATGACAGTAATAAAAAAGTAAAAAATTATATTTGATCCTGTTTAAAAATTTAAAATTACAGTCACCTCCCCATATTCTGTTGTATCTGTTTCATAACATAAATCTCTAGAAGAAATAAATATCTCCCAACATGTTGTTTGTGTACCATTTCTAGAATGTAAAGATTGTCTTCAAGACCAAAATTAAAAAGCTACATGTTTTCCACAAAGCAAAAATCATCGCCTGAAAGTTAATGGTGATAGGAAACTATATAGACGTGATACTTTTTCCTAAAAACTTGAAATTAAGAGAAATGGCACTTACCCAAACAAGTGAGAGAAGGATGAATGACAATGCGATATAGACGGTCCACTGAGAGATCAAAGGGACAAACATTTCTCAAACTTCATGTTGTCATTTTCAGCCTGAGGGTGAGCACAGAGGTCTCCTTGAAGGAGATCCAACACGGGATTGGGAAGAGGTGATAGTCTCTGTGGTTTCCAGATCATTACCTGGCAGGAAGCAGCTATTCTCCTCAGAAAAGTATTTATTCAATTACGATTTCTTGAGGACCTACTGTATGTCAGGTGGTGTTCTAAGTGATGGAGCTGTGAATGAGACAAGGTCCCTGCCCCCACAGGGCTTGCTTTCTAGTGGTCATCTGCAAATAAACAAGTGGAAAAATTGTTGTCAGATGATGCCAGATTCCACAGAGCAACATAAAGCAGAGTAAGGGGTGGTAGGGCATGTTTGGATTTGTGTAAGGGGTTCCAAGAAGGCCTCATTGATAAGATGACGTTTGAGCAGAGATAGGGTGGAAAGAACAGAATGTGCTTGTATGGGAAGAAAGGCAAGGCAGTAGGACAGCTGGAATAAACCAGGCACACCCTCCTGTCTACCTACCTCCAATTCAGCGATTATGTTTCACATAGCATACAAGTGAGGAAGAGACAACAGAGTTCAGGTCAAAGGGTCCCTTATTTTCCATCATCCTGGAAAAATAATTTTATCATCTTCCCTTAATGGAGTGCCTTGTATGGCCGGCATTGGGTGGGCATATTGCATCAGTTCAAGTTGAAATGTTTATGATGTTCTTTTCTCTAATAAGCAAACTTATGCCTGACAAGTTAAATGATTTTCTCAGGCCCACATATGGTGAAGCCAGTATGTGACCTCAGGTCAGTCTGACCCCAAAGTCCCTCCTTGATTGCTGTTGTCTTTCCAAGAGGATAAAATGCCTGGGAAAATGGCAACATGAATGGATCACTAAAATAGCTTCAAAATTGTGACAAATGTTAACATTCTTATCTACTGCGACAGTCAGAATTGCAAATGGCTACCAAGCTCTGGTTGGCTTCATTAAAGGCAGCAAGATTTTCCACCGCAGAGAAGTAGAACAATAGCTTTTATCACGTAAGGCTGGACTCTTTGGGCCACTGATCCACATCATCTATGACTCCTTTCTCCTCTCAAATGAGAAATATTTGCTTTAACCACAATGCTTGTTTAAACTTTCATGGACTTTATTAGGAATGTTGGTTCCTCTATGCAAATATAACCAGCCCACCATTACGAGTAAAAACCACCCAGTTCCTTTAGGCAGCCTTGGAAATATATTAAAAAGTTGCCAGTTTCCAATTTTTCTACCAGTTCGTACTCAAATAGATAATATTAACAAGATTAATATCCATTACTATTCATCTGGAATTACACATTTTTTAGGGCATCTGTATTTTCAGTGATGAGATTTAGAGATTTCTGTCCATCTAAGGCACATCAGCGGGGTACTGATTCATTTGAACATCAATGTATGGAAAAGTCATCTTCCACTGGGATAACTAGAGATGCAGATCTTACTCTTTATGTTGCTCCTTTCTGTAAGGTTTTGGTCCTACCCTTTGGGCTAACCTTGCAGAGAAAAAAATGATAACGAAGTGAAGTGCACATATAATGACTATCTGTTAAAACAATAGCTCTGGGAAAAAAATTGAAGTTTAATGCAACCCAGGAATTTTCTCTGCTTCTTTAGCAGATTCATATTACAGCTGGTTTTAGGTCTTAGGCCGAGTTGGTGTGAGTTCCTGATGTCAATGCCATCTGTTTAGGAGGGAATATCAATCCAATAGCCATTTAGACCCTCTTTTCATTCATGGGTGCTGCACATTTATTTCAACACTGGCCTCTACTCTTTTAAAGTGAAAATGTATCAAAAAATGGCTTTGAGTTTTAATTGTCTTTGTAATCAAATCTTGATTATTTTGGAAGAATGGATAAAATTTTGTGGTAAAGATTTAGGGCAAAGTGTCTGAATAAATGCACTGAACCAAACTTCCAAATGCTTTTATTCCCTCTGTTCTCTAGTTTGTTTTTGGTAATTTTCTTATTTTTTTGTATTGATGATGAATATTCATACATGTTTTATGTTTCTATCAGTTGCTTCTCAAGTACATAACCCCCTCTCCCTTCTATTCTCAGGCAACTGACACTAACTCTCAGAGGGGTTCTGTGGAAGACTAGACAAGAATTACACCTTGAATTATTTGTCCTTTATTCATATTTCACCTAATTTATTTTTTTTTCCAACGTCATATAGTATATCCTTTCCAACAGTCTCATTATTTTTCTAAGGGAACTTTGAACATAGAGATATTTGCAGGCAGTTGGAGGTGTTAATTCCATATGTGCAAGTGTGGCAATTAGGTTCCAGGGCTGTCTCCAGTAGGAGGAAGGAGCTTGGATCCTCTTGTAGGCAGGTAAAGAAAGACTCCTCTCATCACTTTCCCAGGGTCTGCTCTAGCCAGTGTGTTATTCCAGAAACATTTTGAAGTCTGTCTTTATGGGTGTGCTCCCTAATTCATCCATTAAATACAAATCAGAAAGTTCTAAAATTAGTAACATATTTGAGAGTATAATGAGAATCCAGAGAGAAACAAGACATGTTCCTTAATATAACCAGAACTGATGATTAAATTACTTATGCTTGGTACTAGAATATTTGAAAAGTTGGAAAATAGTCCCCATGGTTTCTGTTGAGGATCTTGCTTTGAATACGAAGCATGCACATATGGAGTAATTAGAGAGCAATTTGAGGCAGTGTGTGGGCCCAAGAAGGAGATAAATCTCTATGCTGCGCATAAATGGACTGTAGAGATAAGAAATTATCAGAGGCAAATGCAATCAGTTTTGCAGGAAACACAGATGACTGAGTAGGGTGAGAATATTACAGAATGAAATAACACGAGCAGAGCACAGAGATGGGAAATAAGCAATCCTTAGATGGGCTGTTGGTAGGCATGTATGCAGTCCACATCGGAGGTACAGAAAGGACCGCCCTTGGTTTTGGCCCTTAAGGAGCTCACTGCCAAGTAGAGAGGATATGCAAATCTCTATTATAGCACCAGTGGTAAGTGGCCATAGATGATAAGAGCCAAAAGTCCTCTGCTGGAGGGAGTTGGTGAAGGCTTCTCGAAGAAGGAGGTAAAAGTTGAAGAATAACATGGACTTTCAGACAAGGGGAACACCAGATTTGGTTGGATAGAAGTGAAATCTAGTTGAGAAATAATATTCAATGTACTTTACAATCTAATATCAATTATTTCTAAATTTACCAAAAGACCTACTACTTTGTAAGACCTTGTTGCACAATTACTTTGGGACTTAACGTTTCAAGTTATTTGTGAAAACTGGTAACAATTCATCAAGTATAATAGAAAAATTATAATTTTCCCCGAATTCCATCTTCCACCATTTTTAGAATATGTGTATGGTTTTTTTCTTTTCAACAAAATTCATAGCAACGTATTTTTTTACATATAAAATTATATGGAGAAAAAAGGCAGGATTCATAATGGGAGACACTCCATATTATTTATCTACATATTATTATTTTCCAAAGGGAGTAACACAGTTAATTCTTTTAGTACCACTATAGAAATTAACTCACATAAGTAATGCGATTTTTAAAGCTGATAGTGTATACAAATATAATATAGCATATAGTATATACAAATAAGGATATATACATTCATGTAGGTACATATATGTTTGAAAGGAACACGTTATATTTGTGGTCTCTCTCACCACCTGTAGCATCAAAAATTTTTCTTTATACTATTAGTCCTTTGGAAACCATAGTCATTAAAGTAAACAAAAATAGATGGCCTTGACTATATAATATTATATAGACTTAACATAAATTTCACATTATGTACAATGACACTATTAAATGTGTTAATACAACACATAAAATGACCAATTCTCTTTAAATTTTAGTGTTTAGCATATTTGTTTTGATTGTACGTGTGGGAGCTGTAAGAAGAGCTCTGCAAAAATACTTTGCAAGTTACCATAGTGACAAAATTGTGGTGCTTTATGATTTTGTCTTTCCCCTGGGTCTTAATTCAGTTGCATGTTTTTTCAATCACAGTCCAATAGGTGATGTTTAAATTTTCCTATTTTGTTTAAATATGTATACCCACATATAGGTTTATAACTTTATATAAATGTATATTTTAATAATGTTACACATTCTTAAAGTAAAATCTTCTTTTTCTCTTTTTGCTGGGTTCCCACATCCCTGTTCTCCTCTTATTCTATCACTGTCCCAGGAAACTATGATAACAAATGCCATGTAGACGTTCATTTTTTCCTTCCATTTCATGCAGTTATGTACAGACCTATATATGCATGTACAAGAATAAAGCAGGATTTCATGGAAATCCTTCTGAATTAATTAATAACACAGTTCCTATGTATTTTTAATGGCTACTTAATATCCCAAGTTGTGAATAGGCCGTAATTTATTTAACCACATTGTTTTTATTTTTTCTATTATGAATACTGCTTTAATAAACATCATTATACATACGCGTATGTCTTCACTTACTGGTGGTGGTTTTATTTCTATGGGATAGGTTCCAAGAAGGGTCAAAAAATATATATTTTAAATTTTCATAGATGTTGCCATGGTCCTTTCCAAAAGGATTGTAACATATTACATTTATACTTAGTAGTATTTGTAAGTATCTTTTATGCATGTCTCTACCATCAGTAAGTGTTATAATTCTCTTTAGTTTTTGCTAAAAAGTAAAATTTCATTGTTACTTTAATTTGCATTTTCCTGACTGTTAGTGAATTTGTTGGTTGACAGTTTGGATGAGTTTAAAGGATATTAAAATTGAAAAATTTTATCTGTTTAAGAATTGCCAGTTCATATACTTGCCTATTTATTAGATTTGCCCTTTTTAAAAATCAAATTGTGTGATCTCTTTGTATATTACAAATACTCTTCTTTGTAGAATATTCTTCTTTTCTGATGCAGATATGTTTTTTCTATGCCCATTGTTTCTCTCTTTCCTTTCAAGTATTTTATGCTATACACAAGTTTTAAATATTTTTTACAAAGCCCTTCAAAAATATTTTAAGATGAAAGTACCCATCCCTTTCTTACCTCCCCCAAATAAAACCCTGTTGAAATTCTAATCAGAATGACATTATATAACTGACATTTTAATGAAGTTACGTTCTTAAGCAAGAACCTGGTATGTCCTTCTACTATCCAGACCTTATTTGGTATCTTTCTATAGTGTTATGGTCCTCTTCAGACACGTCCTGTATCTTTTTTTGAAAATTTGTTCTAAGATTCTTAAGTATTTTATCATTGCTACTGTAAATATAACATTTTTTTCATTTCTAGGTACCTAAATGGAGAAAATAGGTTGATATTTATATATTTATCTTACATCCAGCCATCTTGCTAATATTGTTCATTTTAAAGTTTTTTTTTTTTTTACTTGCATTTCTCCTAAGCTTCCTGGTCATTCATTCACATTGCCAACAGGAAATACGTAGGTTTATACAGTATCGTCTTTTCCGATTTTATGCCAGCTGTTTCATTTTCTTCAAAAATCCCCAAAACATTATTAAATAATAATGAAGGTACTAAGCATATTTGCCAAGTTCCTAATTTTAATTAAGATGCTTGCAATGTTTTACTATTTGGGACAATACATGCTCTTGATTTTTTAATAAATACTCTGTGTTGTAAGTTTCTTTTATTGCTATTCTTAGAGTTTTTATAATTGGAGATGACTGTTGAATCATATCAAATTGCATTTGGCATTTATTAATATTTTCAATGATTTTTCTTCTTTAATGTGTGAATGTAAGGGATTATGTTGATAGGTTTCTTACTATCAAACCACCTTGCATTCCTTGAATAAACACCCTTGGTCATATTAACTACTCCTTTGACATGTTGATTCTATTTTTGTTAATATTGTATGTTTTTAATTTCACCTATATTCATAGTGAAATTGATCTATAGTTTTTAAAAAATCTTTGTATTACCATCTTTAATAGGTTTTGATATTAAGGTTTTGCCTTTTTATGAAATAAAAGCTTTCCATCCTTTGCTATAGTCTGGAATAATTCAATAAGTTTGCAACTATAATTATTTAAAGATTGGATAAACCCATATTGCCCTGGTGAGTTTTTCAAAATGATAGCTCTCTTCTATAGTAATTACTATATTCAAGTTTCACTTCTTAGGTTGATTTTGGTGATTTATATTCAGTTAGGAAATCATCCATTTCCTCTGGATTTTCAAATTTATTTTCTATGAAGTTACATGAGTATTCTCACAATTTTTAATCTCTTGTGTCTGTGGTTAAAATGCATCCTGTTTTACTTTGGTTATCTCTCATTTATCCTTTGAGTCTTTTTTAAAAACCACTTTTTAGGTCTTTCGAAGAAAGAACCTTTTATGATGTATATATTCTTACCATTTCCGTGTTTTATTTTATTGATTTTATCTCTTGTAATTATTCATTGTTGCTTCCTAGTTTCTTTAGATTTATTTTGTGCTTATTTTCCCGATTCTTGGGAGAGGTCGCTTAATTCTTTTAATTTTTAGGCTTTTTTTTCTGTAAAAACAAATAATTTAAGGCCATAAATTTTCCTTTGCAAAGATCTTGTTCTACCTCATATGTTTTATTATCTAAACAGTTCCTAATTTCTCTTCTTACATAATCTTCGGGGTTTATTTAAGAGTATTTTTAGATTTCCAAGTTCTTAAAATGATTTTGGTCATACTTTTATTATTTACTTTTAATTTTATTATATTGTGATCATAGATTATGCCCTGTCAAAGACTCTACTTTAAAAAAAAAAAAAATCTCTTCCCCTAGAATTCCTCTTTTTCCATTCCCTTCAGCTAGAATACAGTCATACCAGCCTCTACCTCATGCCAACACAAAGATATATTGGGGAGAGCAGAGCAACAAACTGGAAATAACCTGGTCCCTAAATAAATATTTGGAAAAACCATTTCCTTTTCCAGGACCTCTCACAATCATGTGAGAGAAAAATAAGCTTCTGTCTTCTTCAAGGCATTGTTTTCATTCTCCTTGTTATAGCATCTTAGCCTTTATATTTATAAGCCTTTATATTTATAAATATAAATATATTTATATATTCTTTAATGCAGAAATAAAATTCCTTGCATGGAATAAAAATATGCAAAGCTTACAATTGCAATATTGTATTTAGTGGTAATGGCACTATAACCATAGTGATACAAAATAAAATTATGTCTTTGGGAAAAATATAAATGCGTTCATATATATTTGTATAATTTATATTTTTATTTAAATATTAAATTTGTTTGTGACTGTGTATTTTGTTTTAGTCACTCTAAACTGCCATTGACTCTAGGCCTTATTAGTTTTATTAGTTTCAGGTGTACAAAACAATGTAATAGTTAGACATTTACACCCCTCACAAAGTGATAACCCTCCTCCCCCAATCTATTGCCCCTCTGACATCTTATGTAGCTGTTACAGCTCCATGGACTCTATTCCTTATGCTGTACTCCACATCCCATGACTATATATATATTAAATTATAGTTGATATACAATGTTATTCAGCTTTAGATTCAGGTGTACACTGCAGTGGTCAGGCATCTACACCATCCATGAAGTCTCCCTAATAAGACAAGTGCCCATCTGACACCCTACAAAATCTTTACAACATTATTGATTATATTCCCCAAACTTTCTTTCATATCCCCATGGCAGTATTGTGGCTACTAATTTGTACTTTCTAATCCCTTTACCTTCTCCCCTGTCCCCACCCCACTCCCATCTAGCAACCATCAGTTTTTTCTCTATATCTCTATTTCTGTTTTGTTTGCTCATTTGTTCTGTTCTTTAGATTCCACATATAAGTGAGATCATATGGTATTCGTCTTTCCCCGTCTGAACTTATTCACTTAGCATAATATTCTCTAGCTCCATCCATACCATTGCAAATGGTAAGATTTCATTCTTCTTTATGGCCAAGTAATACTCTATTGTACCACAGCTTCTTAATCCAGTCATCTACTGATGGACATTTCAGCTGTTTCCATATTTTGGCTATTGTGAATAGCACAGCAATAAACATAGGGGTGTATATATCTTTTAGAATTAGAGTTTGGGATTTCTCTGGATAGATACCCAAGAGTGGAATTGCTGGGTCATAAGGTAGTTCCATTTTAAATTTTTTGAGATACCTCCATACTGTTTTCCATAGTGGCTGCACCAATCTGCAATCCCACTAACAGTGCACAAGGGTTGCCTTTTCTCCACATCCTTGCCAGCACTTGTTTGTTGATTTATTGATGATAGCCATTCTGACAGGAATGAGGTGGTATCTCATTGTGGTTTTTATTTGCATTTCTCTAATGATTAGTGATGTTGAGCATTTTTTCATGTCTATTGGCCATCTCTAGGTCCTCTTTAGAAAAATATCTCTTCATGTCCTCTGGCTATTTTTTAATTGGGTTGTTTGTTTTTCTTAGTGTTGAATTGTATGAGTTTTTTATAAATTTTGGATATTAACCCCTTCTCAGATGTATCATTGGCAAATATCTTCTCCCATTCAGTAGGATGCCTTTTTGTTTTATTGATGGTTTCCTTTGCTGTGAAAAAACTTTTAAGTTTGATGTAATCCCATATGTTTATTTTTTTCTTTTGCTTCCCTTGCCTGAGGGGGTATATAGTTAAAATGTCCATACTACCTAAGGCAATATATAGATTCAATGCAATCCCTATCAAATTACCAATGACATTTTCCAGAGAACTAGAACATATAATCCTAAAATTTATGTGGAACCATATAAAACCCCAAATAGCCATGGCAATCTTGAGAAAGAAGAACAAAGTGGGAGGTATCACGCTACCTGACATCAAATCATAATACAAGGCTATTGTAATCAAAGCAGCATGGTGTTGGCATAAAAACAGACACATAGATCAATGGAACAGAACAGAAAGCCCAGATCTAAATCCATACTTATATGGTCACTTAAAATATGACAGTGGAAACAAGAATATACATTGGGGTAAAGACAGTCTGTTCAATAAATGGTGCTGGGAAAACTGAACTGACACATGCAAAACAAGCTGGACCACCTTCTTACACCATATACAAGAATAAATTCAAAATAGATTAAAGACTTAAATGTAAAAATTGAAACCATAAAACTCCTAGGAGAAAATACAGGAAGTAAATTTGTGGACATTACCCTTAGGCCTTATTATTTTCTACCGTTAAGAAAGAAAAATTTCTGCCAGTTACATAGCTCAATGGCTCAGTGCTTCTTAACACTTAGAATTTTTATTTTGTAATTAAAGTTTGCTTTTAGATTTCTTTATATATAGCTTTTTAATCATATATCACTCCTTTGCATAGGTGAAATTGAATGGATAAATGAAATAAATAAGATGAAATAGTCCCCAACTTCTTCACATTCAGAGTTTGACTTTTCTGAGTCATTTTCGAATCATCATTGTTTCAGTGGTTTTTGGTTTATTTCATAAAATATTCTCTGTGACAGCAAGATGCAGAATATTTCAGAAGCAGCCTTCACTATTATCTCTGAGATTTTCTCCTGAGCCTCTGACACCAGTTCTGCCAGTTTTGATATGCATGTGTGTGATAAACTGAATAATAACCCCCCAAAGATATCTGCATGGTAATCCTGGCAACCTGTGAATAGATTACATGGCAAAGGGAATTAAGGTTGCCGATGGAATTAAGGTTGCCAATTAGCTAGCCTTAAGAATATTGAGATTATCCTTGATTATCCATGTGGGCCCAACCTAGTCACAAGGATCTTAAATGCAGAAGAGAGGGGCAGAAGAGGAGGTCAGAGGGATGCAGTGTGAGAAGAACTTGACCTTCTGTTGCTGGGTTTGAAAGTGGAAGATGCTATAACCTCATTGAATACTTTCGATAAGCTTGCAACTGTGATTGTTTAAAGACTGGCTAAAAACATATGCACTGGTGACTTTTTCCATGAGCCAAGGATTGAGGGCAGCCTTTTGAAACTGGAAAAGGCAAAGAAGCATTCTCCCCTAGAGCCTCCATAAAGGAATGCAGCCCTGATGACACCTTGCTTTTAGCCCAGTGAGACCCATTTCAGACTTCTGAACCCCAGCATTATAAGATAATAAATTTGTATTGCTTTAAGGCATTAAGTTTGTGGCAATTTGTTCAGCAGCAATAGAAAACTAATACAATGTTCAAGCAATGGTAATATTTCAAGACTGATGCCTGCCTGACAGTAGTTTGAAGATATACCTTGATTTCAGAGAGATTGAAGTGTGAAAAAAAATGTACCTTAAAATTGATATAATGTGGTAAATGTATATGAAATAGGTGTCACAGGAAGCATCATCTTAGAAATTGTGTCTGTAGACTCAGATGGTCTTGTGATTCTCAGAATCCAGTTAGATACCATTTTAATATCTGAAGTAATGTCTCACTGCCAAATAAGGAAAATATGAAAGGAAGTGGGATTCCATCAAGTTCAAAGGTCTTTAGGGCTGGTGTTAAATATCTTAAGAGCCAAAAAAGTGATGTAGCAACTGGGATGTGGGCTAAGTGACACCCTCTTTTAAAGTTCTGGAGCCCCCCATTATATACTGTAAACAAGGCTGGAGGCAGCGTCTTGTCCCAGACAAGAATTGAGACAGGGTTCATGCCTGTGGTTCATTAAACAACCTCACAATCGGGTATAATACAACGTTGTGTAGGACAATATCATTGTTCTATTGATGACTAAGCAGCAGTAAATCCAATTATGTGAATTGGTGCCAATAATAGCTAAAACTTTGTAAAAATGTAATTTGAAATAATACCTACAGGTTATGAGTGAAAGTACTACAACCTAAGAATTGGTAAGGTTTCAGAGACCCTTATAGAAAGAAAAGTATCTGATGATATACAATAATTCAGATCACTCACGTTTGAGATCTGTGAAAATACTCCAGAATATGCTCTAACCAAATAATGAATGAAGCAGAACACATAACTCAAGTCAGGGAAGATGAAAGAACAAACAGAGCAATGAACTTTGCCACTTCGTCATGTAGTTTGGAAATCCTAAGATAAATAGCATTAGGTATTATTATTATTATTATTATTATTATTATTATTATTATTATTTGTTCAAATGAATATCAAACTTCTCCAGCACTTCTAGTGAGCCGGCATGTGTTCCATGTGTTCTAACTACTCTCTGGTGACAAATCACTCTGATGGTGTCATGGGCACTGTGGTGAACCCTCAGATACCTCTTTTCAGAAACCCTCATCTCCCAGCTGCTGGGACAATTGGTTGCTGACAGCTCACAGGTGAGTTTTTCCCCAGGCATTGCCCCCAGAGAAAGCGAGATGTCTTGCCCAAGTCGCACTTCCTCCCTGGAGAGAGCCTGCACAACAACTAGTTGATGTGTGATACAAAACCCAGGCCCCCTGTCTCAATCGGGCAATTCTGAGGGAGTGTCCCCGCTCTGCCAGCCCCCAGTGGACCGGCTGAGGCCTCTCTTGCAACTGCATCGCATTTAAACTCCCTCTGCCTGTTCCTGTTTCCCTTACTCCGGACAGGTATTGCTTCTGAGAATACTCCTCCAGAAACCTCTAGCATGCAATCCCAGAGTCTCAGAGTTTGTTTCCCCCGGAACACCATCTACAACAAGGATTTTGGAGCCGAATCCCGTGCCGCTGGTTGGCAGTGAGGACCTCCGCCATTGGTGTTAGAGGAGTACCGATAAACCCTGGCATACAGTTTTGGTGCAATTCATAAACTTTACCTGGTGGTGAGCAGGGAAGTGACGTGTAGACCAGAATGCACTAGTGGAGGAGGAGTATCACAGGCATTTGAGAGTAATGATTACAAGGGTTTTGGAATCAGATTGCTGTTGCTGGGAGCCATTGATACATTGGAGCAAGACAAGTTTGAAGGTAATTACACTCTCACTCAACAGGATCTACTTGGTAGCATATGACACTCTCATCTACTGTAATTGAGAAGAAAAGGCTAAGGATCAGATCTTGAACTTAATTATAAAGGCAGTGGAGCATCAACACAGATTTCATTCTCAACTCTGAGAGGTGGGCCACACTGAGATTATGACCACAATTGAGAAAGACTGGGCCCCTGAGACTTGGAATGGGGAAATGTGGGATGATGCACTCAAAAACCTGGATCCCCAGATTCCTCGGAGCTCTTTGGGCCTGAGAAGTGGTCCACTCCTTCCTGTCCATGGCTGGCATTCCCTTCCTGCTTGAACATGATGCAAAGTATGTTTTGCTGCACAATATGCACCGTACTCAGAATATACCCTGCCTGCCCCAGGCTACCAGACCAGTAACTACTAACTTATAACCTGGCCAGGGAAGTGCCAGGCTTGCTACGGGAGGAGAGGAATCGTATCCTGAAGATGCTGCAGGACCCCAGTATCATGCTTGGGCAGTTCTGTTAACATGTAGCGGAGCCCAAGGGTTCCAGCATCTGTTAGGTGAAGAGAGACATATATGTTGGAATTACAAGTGCCGCTATGGATGATGGATGGATCTTCTGTATCAGGTGATTCATCCAGGCCTAGGTAATTAGCAAGAACACTTACATAATTGTCCAATAAATTTGGGAAGTTTAGATTCCTTGGCACACCAGTATCTCTTCTAGAATAGGTCACCTTTAGAGTTCTAGTCTTTACTTGCATGAACATTAATCATGTCTTTTCATCAGATGATTTAGCCAATTTACAAAAAAAACCACACAATTATTTGCTGTGTAACTATGGTTTGAATATACAGAGGGTGCCAAAATAATGTATACATATTTTAAGAAAGGAAACAACTATTAAAATTATAATACTCAATATATCCTGAAAACAAAAGATGAATACGAGTCACGTTTGACTTCTGCAATTACAAAAGGTGCTCAAAGTGGTTACCATCAGCGTCCAGACACTTCTGCTTACGGCAAACTACTGCTTGAGCAACATTGACCAAAGTGTCCACTTGTATACATTTTTTGGCATCCCCCGTCGTAGTGCATATTTGAGTTGGCTTTCGCTGTAGTTAAATAATGAAAGCAGTGCTGTGTTAAGTCTTTGTTTTACTGTCAGTGTCTGTAACTCATGAACTTGGAGAGCTACCTTTTAAGACTGAACAAAGATTTCCACTGTAATCTGATAAAAAAAAGTACTCAGTGCTCCTTCTTAGCAAAAAAGGCCTCGTGATGATTACTTGATACTCAGGTCCACTGATAGAGGCTCCCCTGACTCATAAATGTGCTTCCAAGATCATTGCAGTCAGTAGAAATTTGTTTGCCTGTCACAAGAATTTACAATTACACTAGAATGTCATCATTCCAGGAAACTATAAAGCAATGAACATGTTTATTTTCAGCCACAAAGGAAAAAAATATCCTGAGAACCAGATTTTCTTGGCAGTTTGAAGCATTTATTAGAATATCTGTAATTTCTTTTTGTAATCCCACACTCAGTGGGCATCCCCTTTAATGGAGGTATGTCAAGCCTGGAGAATTATATGGTACATTCTGAACTTGCTTTGCTGGGAAAATAAGAGATTCATGACTTAATTTATAGGCTTGTTGAGTTCACCACCCTCCTGGCTCCCTGGAAGGCAGAACCGTGCTTTGTAATGGCTTAAAGGAACCCTGTAAGGCTCTCAGGTGCCCTTAGGCACGAGCAATGGAGGACCCTGAAATTTGACACTGGTTTTTTTTTGTTTTGTTTTGTTTTTGTTTTGTTTTTTTTTTACCTTCAGTAATTTCTAGTACAAAAAGGTTCTCTGCAAAGTTAGAGACTCTTTGGGAGCCTTCTGAGCAATCCCACTGGGTAGAGAGGATCTTTTTTTTCTGCATTTCTACTGTTTTTAGGTTTTATTCCTCCCCACCTAAAAACATACGGGCTTTTAGGTGGTTGCTCCTTCAAATGTGCTCTCAATGTGGAGAGAACAAGAATCACTGATGTGTAGGGAGATCGGGCCTTGCTCCTTTCTAGACCTAGAAGTGTATTGGCTGGACACATTCCAGTTGCTGGCTGTGATATCCTGGGTTCCTGTCCATTGCGCATGGTGGTAGCTTCACATGGACTTCCTGAGTAAGTGACACGTGTCTGCAGTTTTCATCCAGTAGGATCCAAACCTACATTGGTTAATATTTTTTTCTCTGGGTTTACTGCCTCTCTTATTACATTTTCTTATCCATTAAACTAAGTAAAATCTGCATTCCCTTTTGTAACAGAATCTGACCCTGTTTTATGATGTAATTGCTGTCATCTTTTAAGCCTCACCTCTCTTTCTTTCCCAACATATAGACGTCCATGCTAACAAAGTGTGGACCTGCTCCTTTTGTGCTGGAGGGAGATTCAAACCGTGTAAACGCCTGCCTGTGTGTGGGAACCCTCACCCTGGCTCTACCCCCTCACCGCCATTAAAACATTAGTCCCTTTTCCAAACCCTCTCAAGCCATTTTTCGATCTGCTCTGGAGCTGCCCTACTCTCCCCAGAAACTTTTATGTGAGTATAATGGTTAGTTTTTTGTGTCAACTTGGCTATTCTATGGCATCCAGATATTTTGTTGAACATTATCCTAGATGTTTTTATAAAGGTATTTTTAAAATTACATTAAAATTTAAATCAGTAAATGTAATGTAAAGCAGATTACCTTCCGTAATCTGGGTGGGCTTCATCCAATCAGTCGAAGGCCTTAATAGAAAAAGACTGACCTCTCTTGACGAAGGGGAATTGTGCCAGCAGACCACCATCAGACTTGAACTGCAGCACCACCTTTCCCCAGGTCTTCAGGATGCCAGGTCGCAAGGCTGTAATAGTAGTCAGGGAATGTCACCCACTTAGAGCCATGGAGATGGTTACGAGAAACAGCAAGACAATCTCAGCAAGGGAATCTCTCAATCTTAATGGAAAGAAATCAAGGAAGCTGAGGGCAGGATTCCCCCCTAAAAAGTCACAATCCCTTACCGGTTCTCAGACCTGGAAGGAGAGGCTGGGTCTCTCGGAGGAAGAACCCACAACACTATGGCAAGTATATATGGCAATGGCTCATCTGTATTTTTGTCCAAGGGACCTGTGGCCCTTTACTTGTTGATATTTTTCTAAGCCCTTACTATATGCTTTCTCTGTGCCATGCTTTGAGAGTATGACCCTTTGCTCTTTGGGACTCTGCAGGAAAAAGAAGAATGAAGTGTTCTACAAAAGGAAGTCTAAGGTGTTACAAGATAATTTCGTTATTCTAAGTCTGCTGTGTTTAATTGTAGGTGGTATTCTTTTAAGATGTAAATGACAGAACATTGGTTCCCTATAAGAATATTGTGACATTACTCTCTGTTGTTGGGTAGTGCAGAAATAGTCCATAGCCTGGAGTCCATAGCCTTTTTGTTTAATGAGCTAAATGACCATGCATAATACATTTAAATTATGACTTACACTTTTCTCATTTAGCGTTTGGTTTTGTTCTTTTCTACCATAAGAAATTAATGAGGCTGAGAGTCTTAACCTGTTTTATGTATTTAAAATAATTATGATTAAAGGCCTTTTACACATGTGTATTTATCATGAATTCTTGTTCAAAGAACTATTTTTCGTGGTTCAAGGAGCAAAATTAATTTAAATCGGCAGCTAATGCACGGTTCTCCATTCCATGAGTCAACTGGATGCCGCTGACATTTTTATGTGGAGCCTTCCTGAATGTAATAAAAGTGTTGTACTCAATGGTGTGTCTAATACAAGAAGGGGTGGAACACTTACTGTGTGAAACGCACGCTGCAGTGTTCCGGGGCACGTCATGGGCCGTGGCGCCCCATCGTCTTCAGATTCTCTGTTGTCCTGAAGTTGACCTGTGTGACTAAAACTGAATGGTGTTATCGAGTGCTAACCTTGACATTTGCGTCTGGCCAAACTTCAGGTCACTAATGCACGTGCGTTTCACTCTCCATCAGACACCAGAGCAGGAAAGAGCCTGAGTGTCCCGTGTCCAGGATCTCTAGCACGCGGCAGTCTGAGCACTGACGGCAAGTCGGCTTCTTCGCTGCGCGCCTGTCCTGTGAGCTTGCCTTTGGGCTGCATATTCAGAACCCCAATGTTCCGCCCCCGAAGGAGCCGGGTTCCACAGCAGAGTAAGAGCCCACAGCCCCGTGAGTTTTCCCGGGATGTGCATCCGCCGGCAGCCAGGTGCTCTTCGTAGGACAGTGTAATTATAATTACTTTAAATGTGGGTGATTGATCCCTTTTCTACTCAGCATGGAGCTGTGAGAGAAGCTGCAAACAATGGCCCGAATACCCTTTGTCTTAGCCTGAATTTATAATATTTGAGAATATTGAAGTACACAAGCAAACGTCTGTGTTCTCCCCTCCCCAGATATGCAGAGAAGAAAGGAAGGCAGTCTTTGGGTGATGAATTTTCAAAGTGGTCGGTGCATGCCTGAATAGGTGCCAGCTCTGGGGGACTCGGGAACATTGTATTTCACTAAGAGGAATTAATATGTGCTGTTTTAGAAAAGGAAGGAATATACTAAGTATCCAGGTCTGCAGAGGTGAGTATTTTGCTAATCTTATGTGAAGACACTGAAAACTAGCATCAGAAGAAGAACAGAATGTTCTAAAAAAAAAAAAAAAAAAAAAAAGTTCAGCTTTATGTATTTAAAACAATTATGATTAAAGACCTTTTACACATGTGGGCTTTGGGCTCCAGCTTTGCCACCTACTCCCTGTGAGGTGTTGGGCTGTAATGTTACCTCTCTAAGCCTGTTTTCTCATCTCCACAATAGGGAGATTGGGCTAAATTATCTCCTAAATTCCTTCTTACTGTATCTATGATCCTGTGACATGCCCCTAAGATGTCGGGTGAAAATACACTCATATTTTCTGTCAAGGGAGGGAGTGACCACTACAGTCCAGAAAAGAGTTTTATTGAGTGCCTAATACTCAGCCAGCACAGGGCATAAGTGAAGTATGTCATCAACTGTACTGAAGATGCTGAACACGTACACCTCATTCCTTTGCTGCCCCTTAAATCCTGATCATTTGTGGTGGGGTGGATAGTATTCTAATGGCAGCAGGAGAACTTTGTATTAAGAATTTCTCTGCATGCAAATATATGAACCAAATAAGAATGCAGTCTATTATGTAGGATTGGTGTTTGTTTTTGTTAAGAACCCACAACTTTCAGACTATATCCTGGAGTCAACATAACTCATTCCCAAGAAGTTTTACAGTTTCTTGCCATCCCCTCAGTGGCCTCTCTGTTGAGAATACACATAGCGAGACCCAAGGCTTTCCACTGTATACATCACATCTTGTTTACTAAGCCTAGAGAATGGGTCCAAAATTAAATACATATGTTTCAGGTTAAACAGAACTCAACTAATGTTGTTAATTCATTGAGGAATTCCTGAGTTTGGAAGTGTCCTTTTAATTCATCAAAATAAAATTTGGGCCATTCTGACCTGGAGGTTTTAAAAGTTAGATTGTGCAAAAGTTAATGAATGCAGTCCTTTTGTTGTCCGACAGGGTTGAATTAATACCAACAGGTGAAAGTTAATTCTAATTAAGCTGTCTCAAATGGAGTAAGGTTGTGTGGTGCTCCCGCGGCAGGTGGGAGCACACGATTCAAGTGGAGGACAACTGCTTGGTGTTAAAAATCTGAGAGGATTGAGATGTTGAATGAAAGACCAGGCTCCAATGGCTTCTGAAGCCAGTGTTTCCAGAATTCCCAGATGGTCCCCAGTGTGGAAAAGATTCTAATTTTCCAGAACTTTTTGTTTCTTAAAGATTATTTGGCACTTTAAAATTTTTATAGAAAATCGTTGTGACTGTACAAACTTCTCACTTGTGACCCTGGCACTGTTGTCTCAATCAAATATAACTATTTTACATTGGGCTTTTTTATCATTAAGTCATATATATATAGATACACACACACACACACACACACACACACACACACACACATATATCAAAATTGTTTTGATCCAGAAACTTAGTAGCAACCTACAATATTGCTTTGTTTTCTCTTCCCTCCCCCTACTCTAATAACTACAAATACTAAATATTTTTTAAGGTGTTTTCTTATGTTGCCCACTGTACATTTCAGTAAATCATTATTGTCTAGACACCAAAAGAAAGTCAGAAACAATTGCTGGAAGTGAAAATTCTTTAGGGATTTTTATTCAATAATAGAGCAATTACATGGGACATATTATTGAACAATGGAAAGTACTTCCTTTACAATCTACACACTTAGCAGATGCATCATTAACCATTAAGTCAACGCTTATCAAGTCAACACTTAAGTTCAGGGTCACATATGCCCAGAAAACACTGTTTTGTATATGCATACATTATCTTTCTTTGCGAAATACTTAGCACTTTAAGTAGAAAATGAAATACTGAATCTCATATTAAAGTTACAATTTAGTATGCTGTGATTGTCTACATAGTTATGATACCTAAATTATACAGCAGGAACAAAATTTGTAAGGTATAACAACAATCCTGCTCATTTAATCAAAAACTAGGTCCTTAGCCCTATGGACTTCTGCTCTGCCCTGGGTGAAGGCCACAGTTCATGCCAAAAGGTGGTGGGGGTTTCTATCCATAGGCTAATGTGGCAAAGCCATGTCAATGGCTAAATTCAGTTCACAATTTATTCAGCCTCTCAGCTTTAAGTTAGGTAAGCATTACACATGTTTATTTGTGGGTGATACACTTTATTTCAAAATTTGTGCATAAAGTGAAGCTCTTAATCTCATTAAAATTGGGTTTCAAAATCATACAATTTTTACTGCATGCAATTTTAAACTTAAATTTGCACTTAAGCTGTTTTATTGCATCAACAGCATTTCCAGCTACTCGACATTTTTAAGGAGAGTTGCATGGAGGCCCTGCCCTGGTTGTCTCTACTTTGTTGAGCGATGGGAATCAGGGTGTGAGGAAACCTTCACACAGAGAGAAGCTAAATTGACCTTCATGAGAAAAGATCTGTTGCAGTGTGTGTGTGTGTGTGTGTGTGTGTGTGTGTGTGTGTGTGTGTGTGTACCTGTAAGTAGAAAGAAAAACAAATGGAGCAGGACAGAGAATGAGAAGGACACTCAGTGACGAGGCAGGAGAGCCTCAGTGAGCTGAAATCTTAAGGAAGACAGAAAAGAGATGCCATGTGGTTTTGCTTTTCAGGGTGGGGTTTCCTTTTTGCCTCCTTTTCAAGAGCCTGAAATAGAAATTCATGTTATTATTTTTTAAATAGATTTTGTATTTTTCAGGGAGTTTTGGGTTTGCAGTAAAATTGAGCAGAAAGCACAGAGTTCTCATACACCCTCTGTGCCAACACACCCAGGCCTCCCCCACTGTCACCATCCCCACCCGAGTGGCACATTTAACAATTGATAAACCCACACTGACCCACCATTATCACCCTAAGTCCGCAGTTTCCTTTTGGGTTCGCTTTCTGTGTGATGCATTGTATGGGTCTGAGCAAGTGTATAATGTCATGTAGCCACCCTGACAGTATTATTATACGGAATAGTTTCTACTGCCCTAAAAATTCTCTGTGCTCTGCCTATTCACCCCTCCTCGTGTTAATTAACACTTTTTGCTAATGACTATTTGGGGACTGAATCTTGCTGATGTGGGTGTTGAGATGACAGAAAGGAGTCCTGGATGTATTCACATGCTAGATGTGAGCTGCTTAACTATGAGTGACACTGTGGCATTTTGTGGGGCCTCAGACCACTCAACAAAGCTGTACTTAGGTGAGAGTTTCACCAGGACTGTGTATCTGGGTGAGAGATGCCTCCAGGCTGGGCCTGGGCAGGTCTGAATGCTGGCAACGGGGATGAGAAAAGTAAGTGCAGGGGAAGAGCTGGTGGGCATGGTGCACAGTCCTTGAAGGTCCCACCTGTACACAGAGCTGTCACAAAAGAAGGTGCATCTGGGTTCCAGGTTTCATATGCCCAGTTCCATAGGGGACATATTTTTAAGGCATCCATAGTCAGTTCTCCTGCACTAACAGTAAATGGCAGGCAGACTTCTCTGGGCCTGGAAAGGGGTAGATTTCCATATATATCTCAGTGTCAAATGACAGTTGAATCCCTTCCCTGTATCCTACACTTACTTAGAAAGTCGGCTTATGAGCTAGAAAGTGGAGAGAATCTGGCCAAACAATCAATCTATCTCATGAATATTAGAATGTTAAGACATATTGGAAACGAAGGCCCTGAGGAAGCTGAATCATGAATGTCAGCATAGAATGAGACTTCGGTTTGAATCTAAGTGGCAGATGGCACAACAGCTGAGAGACGCTGCCTAAAGCCAAGGTGCCTGAGGTCAGACCCGGGTCTGCTGCTTTGTCATCTGTGTGACATTGGGCAGGTTGCTTCACTTCTCTCTGCCTCCATTTTTTGATCTGTAGAATGGGGAAATAACGGTGCTTGCCTTAAAGGGTTTTGTGAGAATTAATCAAAGGAATGTTTAGTAATTTCGTAATGTTTTAGTAGCGTCTATCCACTTGGACATTGCCTGGCACAGAGTGAGTGCTCTGACAGTATTTGTTAAATAAATACTCTGGCCTTTCATTTAACAGATGAGGAAAGTTCTTTCTTTTAGACATAATTTACTTCAAATTTTCATAGGAATTTCTCCAGCCTAACCACAAAACCTTGTATTCATGAAGTCAGTGATGTCAGACATTTTGAGATTTTTCTAATTACTCTCAGCATTGCATGAAGCTCTTTCCTAAGGAATGGTCTCTGTCGTCACATTGCCCCATCCCTGGAGGGGACCATGAAAAACAGGTGAGGGTCCAGGCAGGTACAGGCAGGGAATAGAAGTGGCTCAGTAGAGGGTTGGGGAAAGGGGAGGGGGCGGGAGGGGAGATGGAAAGTAGAGGGTTGAGGAAGGTACTATTATTTCTTCTATAAAGACCCTCCAGTGAATTTTCAGTTGGTGGGAGCTATATAAAAATATTCGAAGCAGGGAGCCTCCTGTTCCCTCCCACCTTGCAATATTGTATCGGACATGTTTTGTAGCATAAGGATGTAAAATACCCCTATTGTAAGAGGCTCTGGGAACTGAGTACAAACTGCAAGTCATTGCTGGGAGAGGAGAGAACATTCGACACCCCAGAGGGAGCATCCAGCAATGAGCCTGGTTTTCCTGTCGTGTTGGTGGAATCTACCTCATTAGTGAGGCTGAAGCCCTGGAAATCACTGGCGTGTTGTCAGCTCTGCAGGATGTCTCTGTAATGGTGGTGACTTAGAAATAGATGGGCCTTTAGCAGCGCTGTTGGTTAGAAGACACTCATGTGTTACTACTTAGGACGAGATGTGTTGAGAGGTGCCTCACTCACGCCTTCTCTTTTCCAGCATCCCCTTTTTGAGTTGAACATGCATCTAGTAACTATTATATGACCTCTCTAAATGATATTGCAAAGCAGAAAATATTAAGATTGCCCCCAAATGGGCTTGTTTATGTTAAAACTGAACCTTGTATTTTACAGGAATGATATTTTAGTTTTCATAATTTTGCTGCCTTATCTCATTTAATGGTTACATGTAACATATAAGATGAAATGTGTTATTTTATACAAGTGCACAATTATATGATTAATATAATATAAACATGACACAAGGCAGATTATTTTCTTACCCCCATTTATACAGATGGGGCATCTGAAAGTCAAAGTGTGTATAATGTTACCCAATAAAAGGTAACATTGTAAAAACTCCTTCATTCATTTGGTTATTCATTTACTCATCAAATACCTGTTTGTGCTGCTTCCCTGGGCCAGGAAGTATTCTAACTTCTGGGGAAATGGAGAACAAGACCAAAAAGACCCCATTTTTCCTGGAGCTTATTTACATTTTAGTGGGGGGAAGATAGGCATTAAACAAACAACTGAGAGATAACGTGAGATAGCAAAAACTGTGAAGAAGAGAATAAAATGGGTGATGGGATAGAGGGACTTCTGATTGGATAGTGAGGGAAGGCCTTGCTCAGGAGATGACAAGTGACCTGAGGCTGGAGAAAAGTCAGAGGAGGCCACGTGAAGACCTTGGGCCTGAGCATTTCACATGAAGGGAACAGAAAGAACAAAATCCTGAAGACAGGAGTTAGCCGTGTGCCTAAGGAGCAGAAAGGAAGACGCCAGTGTGGCTGGAGTGTAGTACATGAGAATGGCAGGGTCTGAGAGACGTTAGCCTCCTTATAAACTTATACATTTGCCTGCTCCCGTTTCATGGATGCTGAAGAAGACATGAGACTCCAGGGACAAGGAGTAGGAGAATCGTGTTTGTGTCAGTTTCCTTTGTTTCCCAAGTCCTATGGGGGCAACACCGATGGGCCAAATGGATGCTGCATACTCAGAGGGTGTGTGTGCAGCCGAGAAACACCTCTCTGTTTATAGCAAGTGGAAGGACTACTCTTTTCCTGGAGAGAGACATTATCTCACCCAATTTACCTGATTCAAGAACGGCCAGGGCCTTGCACTCTACGCACAGCCAGCAAGAACGCACAAGATGCTCGGGTCCGTGGCAGGTGGCCCCTCCCAACAGGGCAGCAGAACGTGCAGAGAGGCAGACATGAATTGTGTAGGACCTGATCTGGCTCTGGCCAGGATCTATTCAGGGATGGCACGGGACTCTGCCAGTTGCTGGCTTTATACCAGTGTTCACAGAAACCTACGGACTTATTACTCTGTGCAGCGAGCAGTTAGGGTCCTGGCAGGAAACTAATGGTACATTTATGAGATTAACTGAAAAGAGTTTCATGATGTGACTACAGAAGTGTGGGCTGTGTCAAGGACACCATAACGGATGGGTATAAGGGACCCAGGGGCCACTATTACCTGAGTCCAGAGAGAGCTTGGAGCCTTAGAAGAGGGACTGCCAAGTACCCACTGCCAGCAAGACAGTGAGGAGGCAGGGCAGGATTGGGGGCTGTGGTGGAGAAGGACAGCACCCCTATTTCTCTTTCTCCTCCAAATACTAACCTCTCCTGCCTTATTTCCTACTGGACAAACTCAACAGAAGCCTGTAGGCAAGGGCACCCATAGTGGAAGACAGCTTCCGGGAGCAGAACAAGGTAGGGAAATACGGAGCACGGATCTGGGAGAATACCTAGCAGACTGTGTTGTTATATTTATTTTTAAAAGATTAGAAGGAAAGTATTCCATGTCCAGAATTATTAAATTCCAATAAAAGGCTTAAGGTATTTATGTTTATAAAAGGATGTTTTCCCCCATAAATTCTTCTTTAAATTTGCTTTAGAGCTATATAATGAAAAGCATTGAATGGTCTGTTTTTTCAAAAATAATTTCCTTGTACAATTGGGCTGACTCATCCACGTGGATGCTAGGTGCTAAAGGCATTCGTATTTGTTCTGTTTACACTCAGGAAGGAGTCCTGAGACAGGAAAACTGGATTCTAGTCCCACATTTATCATTAACGAATTATAAAATGACAGGGCTGTTAAAAGTATCTAAAGCTCTTTCTGGTTCACGGCTATGTTTGAATACTGCATTTGATCAAGAAAGCAGGACTTTCTCTTATGGGGCAGAGTTGATTGAACTTTGCAGTTAGCTTTGCTGTACTCTTTGCTCTTTAATATAACTTTTGTTTTCTTTTTAATTCTTATTTAATCAAAGTTCTTATATGTAGTCCCATAGGAATTCTGGTTTATTCAAATTTCTCTATATTTTGGTCAAAACCAATCCAGATTCATACATGATACAAATTATTTCTCCTTCTTAATTCTTTAAATGTGATATATTAAACTGAAGAAATATAGAGTGATTGACCCAAATCTCTAGTTTTTCTGTTAGAATCTAAACATGATACTTACCGACTCTCGCTGTGGCTCTTCAATCTGAGGCCATCTATGTGCCTGATGTAATTACACGCTCACCATATACGTGCGTGATCCACCATATACATGATTGCCATCTGAGCCACCAACACATTCTGCTAGGACAGGGCACTCGTGATTGGCACGCACACAGATGCTCCTGGAACCAGAGTCCTGAAGATTCGGTTAAATCCAAGCCCCTCGGAAAATTTTGAGGAGCAATTTGTTTTATCAGGTCTCTAAACTTTTGCTTGAAAGACAAAGAACTTTCTCATAGCCACAATGATATTTAAACACAGGAAATCCCATGCAAGTCATTTGTCCTAAAATGACACGTGGAAGTAATTATTCACTAGCTCCTCAAAAGACACAGATATACATGCTTCCCTTTGTTTCTTTGGCCATTTTTATTAAGAGATCTGATTTTGGCATTCCAATGACTCTGGCAAGAATCGTAACATGATGAAGCTGAGTGAAAGGACTGTGGGGTTTACTGGCCCGGTTCCTCCTTTGGCAGGTGAGGAAGCGGAAGGAAGACCAAGTGTCTGGCATTTGCTTAAGAGGACACAGCTGGGTGACACCCAGGCAGAAGCCAGAACCCAGATCCCCAGTCAAAAAGATGCTTTCACGAACATTACACGTGTAAGCTCTCCTTGAAAAAAATTCAAATGATGAAAAGCTACAGTCTTCCTCGACTGCTGTCCCAATCCTAATCTCCTTCCCAGAAAGATCACTGTTACCAGTTGATGTGTATCCTCTGGACGTTTTGCTGAATGTTTACATATATGCATACACATACACATACATGTACAAATATGAGCATGTAGAAATATGTGATACAGTTCTGTAGTTTTTTAAAACATAAATACTATTATACCGTACATTTGGTCCAGTAAAATGTCTATCTTGATATTTTTCTGGATCAGCACTTATCAACCCCATTCTTTCAAATTGCTGGCTAATTTTCTAAAATATAAATAAGCCATGATTTATGATGGACGTTTAGATTGTTTCCATTTTTCCTCCATTACAATTTTAGACCACACTTCTCAAAGTTAGCAAGTGTCAGAATCACCAGAGGGGCTTGTTAAAATAAAGTCCGGGCCCCCACCCCCACGTACTCTGATTCACTGGTTCCGGGATGGGACAACCAGCCACCCTATTTCTAACAAGCTTTCAGAGAATGCTAATGCTGGTGGCCCCAGGACCATACTTTGAGTCATAGTGCTGTAATTAATATCAATGAATTGGCTTTCTGTGTGCATTTGTGAATATTCTCGCATGGGGGCAGGAGGAGGAGGTGGATAAGAAGAGGATTTGCTGGGTCATAGGGCTTGTGTATTTTTGATTTATAGATACTGAGAAATTGTCTTCCAAAGTGGCCATACTGCCTTGTATATATAGTTATTCCCCCCAGCGATGTGTAAAGTATGAGGGCACTTCTTCCCTCACACACTTGCCACCTTTGATGTTAACTATCTCTCTTTTGTCCCCAGTATGTTTGGTGAGAATGGTACCTTGCTTTGCTCCGATCACTAATGAGGTTGATGATCATTTCGTAATGTCCAGGACACCTGAATCTCCTCTTTTATGAATTGCATTTATACCCTAAGCACATTTTTACAATACATTGTTAGTTTGTTTTACTCATGGATTCATAGCAATTTTAAAATATGTATTTCGGATATTAGTTCCATACCTGTTTTATATGTCTGAAAATGTGCCCAATGCTTGCTCTCCTATACAACAGTTAATAGTTTACTCTTAATTTTATAACGTTACCTGGATGGTGCTGGTCCCTCTGAGGATCATAAAAATTTCAGAATAAAACATCATTTTCCTTTTGGACCTTCAGTTCAAATCCTGTGCCCATACTGCTAAATGTTGGCTAAGGATCAGGAGAGCCTGAGAAACCCTTTTCACCAAAAGGATTTCCGTTGTGGAGAAGCACCCCGACCTAGTTTAAGGGAATGAAACTGACATACGTCGTGGAAATAAAGCAACCTCCATCTTGTCAAAAAGGAATTTCTATAAGCTCCTGAGTAAAAGTTCCTCTAAGCCACTTTGACATAGGATTATTCTCTTTTGACATATTATAAACATTAAAGAAAATTTAATGCCCATCTGGACAGTTCATTTTTGCCAATTGCTACCACCACCAGCTGCAAAACTACACTGACTACAAGCCATCCAGCTGCCATGCATACCCAGTGCCAAGAGAGAGCAAGCTGCCAACACTGCTTCAAGTGGCTGGGCTGGTTTGCAGCCAGGATTTGAGGGAGGATGTGTGTGAAACAGTAGTCACGACTCGGCTTTTCAATGAGTGTTATTTGTGTTTGCTTTTTTTTTCTGGTCATCTACTGTGGGAGGCTGCTGGGGACACCATCCCTTTCCTGGAAATGGCAGCAAAACATGTTGATCCTTCTTCCTCTGCCTTTTATGTACTTGCTGGCATCCTTCGCATTCACATTCTGCTTGCACGCAGTCATTAGCTGGAACCGCCTGGAGCTGCAGAAAATGGTGTCATCTCTCCAAGACTGGGTTTCCCTCACTCCTAATCTCTCTCCCTATCCCTAATGGTACCCCTTTCCTTGTTTTTTTTTTTTTTTTTTGGTTTTTTTTTTTGTGGGTTTTTTTTTGTGTTTTTTTTTTATTCCTTATTTGTTTGGCATTTATTTTCTCACAAAATAGCAAAAAGAAACTGCTTCCACAGCCAGCGTTTTCCCAGAAGTGTTCTTATATATGTGCACTTGGGTTGCAAGCACTCTCGTAAGGGTAATTTTCCTTAACAAAGAGGGGCTTCTTCTTCCTTTTAGGAGCAAATCATTTTCCAGTTCAGAAGATATAGTCTCCATTGACATCTGCAGGAGACTGTATCAGTGTTCACCAAATATTCCACTTTCTTCCCGCGTTGTGTTTTTCCCTGTGGGTGGATGGATAATCTACCCCCTCTTAGCTGAAATCAGGAGAAACCACGTGATTTTCTCTGACCAATAAAATGTGGGAAGAAGTGATGTGTATAACTTCTTCACAGTGGTTTTAAGAGCCCGCTTGTCGTTTGGAACGTTTCTCTTTCTCTCCCAGAAGGACAGCGAAGCCCAGATAGAGACTGCTCCATCAGCCTAGGAATGAAGTCGTGGAGCAGTGTGACAGCTGACTCTTGATGGACATGTAGTGTGAGTAAAAACAAAACTGAGCTGTTAAAAGCCACTGAGATGTTTGTCGTAACATAACCTGTTGTGACTGATACAATATCCTTTCCTTTGTAGGTCTCTACAATAAAATACTCTAACACGTCGAGAGATTACTTAGTAAAACATGGAATAAGAAATCTAGGAAAGTTATCTCCAAAATTAGGCAATACCACTTGCCTCCTAATGTGTATCTGGCCAGGTTAACAGACGATCTTGCAATGTGAAAAATTGCAAGGATCTTAGAGTTCTTCTAATTAAGCCCTCTCATTTGCACATAAGGAAACTGAGGCTTGGAGATGTTAGGTGACACAGTGTAAGTCAGCCAGCTGGTTGGTGGAAGAATGTGGCAGAGACTTGAGGAAGCCAGGTTCCTACTTCCATGCTCTGTCAACCATGCTTTCTCCTGAGGTTTTCAGCTCACTTAACACTGGGGGAAAAGAAATAAGAGATGATTCTTAAATAAGAAAAATTCTATCATTTTATTTAAAATATTTCTAAAAACTTAAACACATTAAACTTCCATCTGCCCACTTTAAACCCCAGATTGTCTCCCATTCCCTGTACTACTGCTTCATGTTGAGGGTACTTCATATTACCACAATGAAATGCATATTTAGAAAAGCAATTTATTATAAAGGACAAGTATAAGAGGTTTTTTCTTTTAGGCACCATTCCAAAATATCCACATTCGTGATCTCCTTCATTTTACCATACAGTTAAGAATTGACTCTGTGCAACCGTTTTTCTAAATCAGTCATGTGTAATTTCATTTTAGAACATGTGAAGAGTCCTGCTCACTTCCTGGATAATAGGCCTTCTTATTTTCTAAGTCATCACTCTTTAATAATTAATTACAGGAGCTGATATTTATATATAATGCTTACTATTACTAAAGCCCTGTTCAAAGTGCTTTATATCTTTTTACACACTTAGCCCTCACAGCAAACATGTGATGTATTGTTATCATTCCGCATTTACAGAGGAGGAAATGGAGGCACAGCAACGTTAAGTAACTTACCCAAGGTCACACAGTGAATGGGTGGCAAAGCTGGGATTTTTACCGAGGCTGTTAGCTATACTATTCCTAGAATGACTGTAATACTAATCATGATCAAAGTAATCATAGCAGCAACAACAACCATGTAATTATTAAGTAATTGCTAAGTGTAGATGCTATGTATAGGTTTCTGTTGCTTTGTGATCCCTAAAATATGTATTACAACCACCTAGGGAGTGGAGGCTTAGAGACAGTAAGTGACTTGCCCAAGGTCACATACATGGTGAACGGGAAGTTCAAAGCCAGATCTGTCTGTACGAAAAAACAGTCTGACAGAATAAAGGTACTGTTTTTAGCAAATGTCTACTGCTTTATGTATCAGATACACTACATTAAATAATAGTGAGGTCTTTTTCATCTGGAAACATAGATACTGAGCATAATAGATGGCAACCTTCTTAGCAAGGAAGCAAGGGAGGGGAAATACCTTGGATGGGTGTTTGGACCAGGTGCCTAGTGAAGTCTCCTTTTACCCTAAGTCCACATGATGCTATAATCCTCACAATAGTTCTTTAGGGGAGTTGCTCTTTTCCAAATGTGAAATCGAGGTATAGAGCGTTACAGTACTCAGGCGGCCTAACTGTGATGTCACTTATGGGGCTGGTAGTAAAACTAGGGTTCTTTTACTCAGCTATCATGTTCTATATGATGGATTTCACAGTTTTGACTACATGGAAATGTATTTTACAGAGATTTCCAAAGCCTGAGTGGAACTTTCTACCACTAAAAGTGTTGAAACTGTTTTCTAAAAATAAATACTGCGGGGGGTGGGGGGAAGGAAGGGAGATATTGCAAAGTTGTGAGTGTGTGTGTGTGTGAGTGCGCGCGCGCGCCCACGTGGGCTTTAATTTTTAATTAATGGCCACTAAAAAGTGGTTACAGAAGGACACAGACTCACTTTGTGAATCACTGCTTATCTAAACTTCAGAGCACACTGGTGAAAGCCCTAAATCCCTCAATCTGTGAAGAGGGTTGTAGGAAGATACTACCCTTGTTCTTTTGGCCCACACTTCTAGGATGGGAGGGGATGGGAAAATTTTAAGACACTGTAAGCCCTCCAGAAAACAACTTGTATTTGTTAAGAGATGGTTTTAAATAATATCTTAAATAAGATAGAAGTTGTTTCTCACATACGAGTCCGGCATTAGCCATACTGGCCTGGAAGGGAGTGTGGCTCAGCACCTTCCATCCGCATCTCCGCCACCCCTGGGAGGCTGCCTTCATCCTATCACCCAAATGGCCTACCACCACATCCACAGTTCAGCCCATGGACATGGAGAAAAGGGGCCAGGAAAGGGCACACTTCCCTTTTGAGGCATGTTCTGGAAGTTGCATTTATTTCCCCTACTCACCCCATCAGCCATACTTTGGCCACATGGCCACACTCAACTCTAAAAAAGGCTGGGAATTGGAGTTTGTATTCTGAGTGTCCAAATGATGAGATTAAAATATTACTACTATGGAAGAAAGGAAGAACAGATATTTGGGGACAATGTCAACTCTGCTCCATCTTCTGCTTTATGTCATCACAGTAAGGTCTGAGGCCCTACTCTTTCACAGCCATGTCCAAGCCATTATTGCTCTGGCCTGTTGGGTGCTTAAGCATCCCATTTGTATAAAGGCCTTACCACCCTTGTATAAAGGCCTACATGGGCGAATGTTGGAGGCGTGGTAGATCTAAGGAAGCGTTGTCAACAACCAACAGTAATTACTAAATGACTCATATCCTTAAGTTATTTTTCTTGAAAGATAGGTATAGAAAGATCCCATCATAATCTACAGTAATACTTTTACATTTCCCTTCCCTTTCTTCCTCATTCTCTATTCTCAAATGCTTCTCTGCTTCTCCCAGGAAAAGAAAGAAACCCCAAGTAAGCTTCTTAATAGCAACCCCTCCTTGCCCCACTCAAAAACCTATGGATATTCAGCCCCCAATGGCTTTTCTCTGTCTCCCATGTCTCCATTTAAAAATTATATGTGTCCATTAAATCTATCCTCCTATAAGCAAGAATGTCTCCACTCTAAAGGCAACAAGCCAAGGGGGAGAAGGTCAATACAGGTTTTCCCTTACGGAGTTGGAGAGGAGAGGAGAAAGAGACTATCCATCATGTTGGTCTTGCCATGTGTACTCTCCAATCCAGTCTCCACACAGGTAGCCGAAATAATTTTTTCAAATAGTTTCTCTCCTCTGCTTAAAATACTTCAACAGCTTCTCACTGTACTTGGAGAAAAGACAACTGCCTCTGCCGGGAGGACAGACTCCTCTTGCGTGACAGCCCCGCCCACCGCACCTGACTCCAGGACCCTGCCCTCCTGCCTACCTCCCCTTCTGCTCTTCGCAGAGGTCTTTCCTGCCTCAAAGCTCCACATCGGCTGCTGCCTCACCTGAAATGCTCTCCTGGAAGGCAACTGCTGTTTTTCAGTTTCTCTAAAATGTCTTTTCAGAGATGCCTTTGCTGACTTTTCATTCTATAACAAAACAAGTTTAGTTCCTCTAATGGGATTCAGCAGATATCATGACATACATGTACATGTGACTTTGTTTGTGTAATACCTAAGTCCTTCACCAGACTGTAAGCTCCAGAAAAGCAAGGCACTGTTTCACCTCCCACCATGTACCCAGGCCTTTGTACTGTTGGAGGATGAATAAGCTTCTCATGAACTTATGCTACCTATCTATCAATCAGATGGATGTGTTTTTTTAAAAAGAAGATGCAGAGCTTGCACTCAGATCTGGACCAGTTAGGAAATGCTCATTTCACCTCTCTCTTCTTCTTTTCCATCTGCTTTCTGCGCTACTCTGCAGCCTAGGATGTGTTACCCAACAGCCCAACTATAGATCAAGAGATGTTGCAGTGTAAAATAAGAAAGCTGAAGCTTACCTCTTCTCAAGGCTTGTTAGGCCCCAATCACTATCATAGACCCTAACCTCTTGGAGTGGAGAGGTCTTCGTGGTCTACACTCTCATGGGCATATGTATTGGTCAGGGTTCTCCAGAGAAACAGAACCAATAGGCTATATCAATATCTATATTTATATCTACATCTATGTGCATATGTATGTCTACATCTATATCAAGTATATATTTATATTTATCTTTATATAGAGAGATTTTGAGGAACTGGCTCATGTGATTATGGAGGCTGCAAGTTCCAAATTTGAAGGGTGGGCCAGCAGGCTGGGGACCCAGAAAGGAGCCAAAGTTGCAGTGCATGTCTGCTGCAGAATTCCCACTTGCCCAGGGCAAGTCAGTCCTTCGTTCTATTCAGGACTTCAACTGATTGGCTGAGACCCACTTACACTGTGGAGGTCAATCTGCTTTACTCAAAGTCTACCCATTTAAATGTTAGTCTCATCCAAAAGCACCCTCACAGAAACTTCCAGAGTAATGTTTGACCATGGATCTGGGCATCGTGGCCCAGCCAGGGTGACATATAAAATGTACCATTGTAGTACATAAATTTGTTCCTCTGGGGGAATAAAAAGGTGCAGTGTTCTTTTGAGAGCAAAAATGGTCTCCAAAGAGCCCAAGTATTATGGCTGGGAGTGCGGGTGGGGTGTGGAGGGAGGAGCGGTCCATCCTCAGCCCCAGGGAAAGTCCATGTGCCCAGGGGTCCAGGGTCTCACTGACCAAGGCAGAGATGAGGCAGGTGAGAAGGAATCACAGGGGAGGAAGACAAGACGTGGGGAGAAAGAGACAAAGCCCTCCGCCTGGGAACCGCAGGTTCCCACCTTGCCTTGGGCTGAGGTCTCTCCCTTTGCTTTCTGCCTGTCTGTGGACGTGCTCCCCCTCCCCCATATTTAGTGACTTGCTGGTGGCTCCCTGCCACTAGGCTTATTTGGAAGCAATAGATAAATGTCAGCACTTAGAAGCTATGAAACATCCTAACTGGCCCCCCTAGACTAATAAACATAAAAAAAAAAAATCCTGATTCAGGCAGCTTGATGGGCTCATTGGTGAGAGGGAGATAAAGTTTCCCTTCAGGACATTTATAATTTACATAATAAAAAGCTTTTCACCTTCCAGTCAAGGAGCAAAATTAATTACCATGGCCCTGTTACCTCTCGGAACATTTTTTGCTTAAACTGGCAGGAACAGTTTGTGAACTCTTAAAATGAGGGGTGGGGGCTACAGGAATGGGACAGGGTAGGAAAAAGGGGAGAAAGGCACCCCACAGCTCAATTTATAACAGCTTGGAATGGGTGGAGTGGCGGTGGGGTGCAGGGAGTGTTTGCTCCACATTTAACAAAGTCATTTGTGGCCTGACCTGTCCTTTCAAAGCATTCAGTCCCAAATAATGCTCTAATGATAATGGACTCTGCAATCTGAGGCCCTGTAATCAGCTCCCCTCAGACAGATGTTGAATGGACAGTCACCAGAAGGGTTATCTCAATTATATCCTTCAGTCATGTCTTACCCTCTTCTCTATTGGGCACCAGTTCAAATCACAAATAGAAAAGCTGGTGCCCCAGTGCCCCGAGTTCTGAAGAATATGAACAGCTCAAAGTCCTGTGATATTCACGCAGCATCTCTGATTCCCAAGTTCCCAAGCTCCCTGGAAAGCTGACAGCAGGGACCTAATACTGTTACTTCTCACCAATCTCCTATAAAGGAAGCAAGCAGCCCACATTGTTTTGGACTTTTGCAGATTGAGAGGTAATGGTGAAAAGAGGTTAAATGGTCCCGTTCCATTGAGGAGCTGGGCATAGAATTCAGTCTCAGGTCCACTAAGGTATAGGGCCTCCTGGTAGACGAGAAGGCTCGCCCAATAGTCTCTGGGAAGTGAAGTGGGTAGAGACTATGGAAGTAAGGATGGAAGTCAAAACCTGCTTCCTACCTTTTATGAAAGAAGAACCATTATTGATCTAATTTTCATTTACTATAACACAAGATTACAAAAGGAAATAGCAAAAGATGGCATGGTTGCAAATATGTTTTTCACTTCCTTTAAGCCTGGTTTCCTGTCTTGGATAAATAGAACATCGACAGGGAAGCAAGGTAGTTCTTTTATTCAAAAGTTCAGAATTTTGAGAGGATAGCAGGATGCAGGGACAGTCAGCATGTGAAATGTCATCCACTTGTAGAGTCCTTGGGGTCCCTCTCTTTTGTTCACTGGCTTCACTCTTGGCTCACCTGATTCACATTTATTTGGTCATTTTGGGGATCCTGTGTCCTTGAAGCTGCAGAGCACCCACATATTTGCTCTCCAGGTAATGATTAAGTTAAGGTCATCTCTGAACCAGTTTTATAGGGGTGGGGGAAGGGGCAAAAATCAGTTTGATCAAGTTGGAAACAACTTTCCTCGTGATTTTTGGTGTGTTGTGTATCATGAGTAAATTGACCAATGGAATAACAGGATCTAGCTACAGAGCAACTGGGATTTGTGGTGTCTTTTTTGATCTGAGTATGGAAGATGGAAGAGAGAGTTTAATTATGGTCCTACTTTGGAAAATATTGTTTTGCTCTTTCTAGTAGCAACTGTTGTATCGTGAGACACCGCATAAGCTACTGGGTGAGAATGTAAGCTGTGTATGTTTTTTCAGGGCTTGCTGGGTGCCTGTGGGTAACTCTCTGATCTGTAAAGTGGACACCATAAAAACACGTGCCTTTTAGAGTTTTTGTGAGACTAATTGAATTGGTACACTTAAAACACGTAGGACACCGCTTGGTGCATAGTAAGGATTCAATAAATAAATAAATGTTATCATTTTTAAATTAATAATAGTTGGTATACACTCTTTTTGAGGGGAAGAATTTATTTCATATGTGATTCATTCGACAAGTGGCTAAGTCTCCTTTGCATGTTAAATGACCAAAATAACTAGTTCAGTTGTACCATAGTCTTGTTATTGTTGGTAGCTTCGTGGCCAAATTGGATTGACTGTACAATAACAAGACATTACGATGTCCAATAAGGTATTACTATAAACTGTTTACGGAACATGTACAAGTCAGCTCATGTAGACCTGACTACCATGATTTCCTTTACTTATTTACATACGAATGCATCTAGTCATTCAAAAAAAACCGCTAAGCATCTACTAGGGGGAAACAAAGATTCATAAAATCTGATGTCACCCCTCAGAAAGTCCTGGACTGGGGAAAAGACAGACAGATAGCACATTTCAGGTCCTTGTAAGAGCCTGATGTGCCCCAGGTGATGAAGGAGCCCCTTCCAGTAGGAGGAAATGTTTGAATTGAAGCTTGATAGAGAAGGGAGAGATAGCTAGTAAAGAAAGAGCATTTCAGCTGGAGGGAGAAACAGGGACTACCAATATGGAAAGGGAGAGAGTCTGGATGGGCAAGAAGCCTGGGGTGACTACAGTGGGCTGCGCAAGGGAAGAGGGGCAGGGAAAGGCTGCCTCTGCGGCAATGCCTCCTGTGCTCTGGGGAGTCTGGACTTCATCCTCTAGGCCTGAGGGCTTGGGGAGGGGACAAAGGAGAAGGGGAAGTGATCAGGAAAGGGAAGAGAGACGACCTTAGAATGAACCAGAGACCTTTCCAACTCCCCTTCAAACTCTCACACCGTGTCCTGGTCAAGAGGGAGGAAGGACACTGTTGTAGAAATGGTGCAGAATACAAGGGTTGCCTGGGGAGAACTGGGTCAATTCTCTTCCCTCCACCCCTTCACCCTTGAGAACTGCCTTCCTGGTAATGGAAGACATGGAAGGGTTTCTGTAGGACAGCCACACTCAGGGGTGCTTTTTAGAACTATCACCAGGGTTTCAGTGTGGATGATGGAATGACACACCAATCAAGGACAGATTAGCACACGATGGTACCAATTCAGGCTGAGGGGCTCAGGTGTGAACTAAATAGGAAGCATTTAGAAAATGATCACTCCATGTGCCTGTTGGACATGGGGTGGGGAAGAAGTGGCTTCCACCATGACCCTTAACAAAGGTAGGGATACAGGAGAGGAAGCAGTTTACTTTTTATTCTGAGGTGCTGGTAAGATTAACCCATGGAGACATTTCAACAGCAGTTCAAAAACTTAGATGTGTAGTTTAGGAGAGAGTCCTGTCTTCAAATTAGTAGTCTCGTTCTGCAGTCCTAGCTAACCTATCTGAATATCAGACATGACTTCATTTAAAAAAAAATAAAAATCTTTCCTATAGCTCTTTCATTAGCACTTATAAGAATGATAATGTACAGGGAAGGATAAATGGGTTTTCTTTCCCTATGTAGAGTATATCCTATGTATTTTAATACCTTCTAAATTGAACTCCCTCCCTCCCAAATATTAGACTGAGCCTACTACTTTCCTCTTTCAAATTCATAATGTTCAACATTCCAGAAGTTGACTTCGTTCAGTGTTGCAAGTTGAAGATTCATGGGTAAAGAGAGTTTAAGAAAATAAAGACATTGTTGAAAGTCAAATGACAAGATTAAGCAAGGGTAGGGGGAAAGAGAAAAGGATAATTATTAGCAATCTAAAATTAAATTAAACAAAATAGAGGTTCCCGGGCCAAGAAGGGTCTTGGGAAAGGGGAAAAGAAGAGAGACTGAGTGTACTTGTGTTGATGTTCTTTGCTTGTATAAATTTTAAATCAAATTTGGCTTTAGCTTTCTGGCAATGCAGCCTCGGTGCAGAGTGAGCTGGAAAATGGAGACTTCTTGCTTGCTACTTTTAGCTCTCACCATTCTGCTGGTTCAGACAACTTCTCGCTGGGTTCAGTGTATGGCAATGAAATGCAAATCATAAACGATGAGAGCTGGCCTCCGGGGGAAAGGGGGGCCCTGGATGCAATCCAAGGTCTGTAACACAGAGAAAAGACATATTTCTTTGTCACACACAGTAGATTCTCCCTGAGGGTTTCAGTGATGGGAATAAAATGATTGGGAGGGGGTGAGTGAGTGGTAGTGGAAATCATTACGACGTTCTTCTCTCATATGAAAAACCAAACAAAAACAAACCCTGTGTGAGTGGGAACACAGACAAGCCCGAGGCCTCACAGCCTCTCTTCACGGCACACTCCATATAGCGTGGTTGTTCCCCTGGCGGCAGAGCGGGGAAGGCTCTGTGACCGTGCACCCCATCTATATAACGGGTAGGAATCACTCCGGTGGGCCGGCTGTGGGGAAGCTGTGGAGGAAGTTTGGAGATTATTTTTCAAACATTTTGCATTCAGGAAAATTCAGAATACATTTTCCCAAGCACTTTCCCTCTGAATATTTAAACCCATGCGTATTCCGAGGGAAATTTAATCCATATGTTTCTGATTCATTTACACTTAATTCATCAAATTGTTGCTTTGTAAGAGTCACTTGATGTCCAAGGAGCTTTATGGGGGTTTGGGGTTTTTTTGGTTTTTTTTTTTTTTTTTTTTTTTTTTTTAGTGAACCTTCTTATTTGAAAGAAGATGTTGCTCCTGCCAACACAGAGAACAATGCAGAAGAACATCAATCTGAATCTGACCTCATAACCCGACAGGTGTAAGGTAGTGGGAGGTGAGCAAGGGCAAAGAGGAGTTGAGAAGGACCTCGCTTTGGCAGAACACAAGGAACATTCTCTCATCTTTGATTGGGATGCCGGGAATGGAATCTTCTAATTTAATTTCCCAAAGAAAACTAAATGCAAAGAACACCTTGTCTATGTGTTGTGCCTTCGCCATCTGCTTGCGACTCTCAGTGGAGGTGGTTTTCCATTGTCTCAGTCGTGAGGGTTCAGGGCTTCTGCTGATTTTCAGAAGGATCTGAGCCCTGAGTAGAGAGGTAATTGATTTTCAAAAACAGCTTGATGTTATGGTGGCGAATCACCAGCAATTTTTAACAAAACCTATTCTTTTTAATGCCTCACGCTGGGCTTCATCTCTACATGAGATGCTGATCTCCTCATAGCCTACTAGGGGCAAGGACTTGGATTTCTCTGGCGAGCTGGCATCTGTGGAATAGATATTAAGCTTTGCCTTGAAGAGTAGATTGGCTTGACTCGCTACAACCATTGCAAGAGCTGATTCTAACTTGTCCCCCCATGGCAGAAGGCGAAGCCTAGGCCACTTCTCTAAAATTCTTGGAATTAAGCCCCATTCTATTTTGATGCAAACACTCTCCAAACCCCACCCCCCACTAGAATTGTCATTGTCTTGGTGTTGGAGGGGTGAGCTTCCAGTGTGACCAAACCGTCAGAGGAATTAAGAAGACCAGATACAATGGTAGTGAGCCACAGCCTAGGGAAATTCTCCTGCTTTAACGTTAAAACCTTGGGACACTGCTAATTGTCTACTGAGTTTAGTGAAGGGAAAAAAAAAAGACTTTCTCTTCAAGCACATTTATAAACATGATAAAGGTAATTTCTCAGTGGGTTGACTTTAAAGAAGAAATTTTTACACCATGTAAATTCCGATTCACGTTGCTGAATCATTTATATTTAATACATACATTTTACATATAAGTGTAAGTTGTCTTTTAGATGTTTTCAGAAAACAGTGCTTTGAACCGAGGATAGCAATTTGATTGAGACTTGCTATCGTCGAAAATAAAATAATTACAGGGTAAATTCAGTGTTCTGGCTTTGAGTTCATGCTTGTAACTCCTATCCAAGTTCTCTGATCAGCGTGCAATATGCATTTCACTGGCATGACCTTGGCTGATGTTGTGTGAATCAGTGCAATGGAGTTACAAGAAATCAGCCCAAAAGGGTCCCCACGGAGCAGTTACGGGGAATTTTGTTTGTATTTTTACTGCCAGTGCAGGGCTTAAGTGGAAACTAAGAAAATGAAGCACTTGAGCTTTGCTTTCTGATGGTTAATCTTTACTCCAGACTTCAGAAATCCTTGTTTCCAACACTTGCACTGATGTGAGGTGTGCCAGTGCTTTGAGAAAGAGTCAATTCAGTTACCTTTTGTCCTTCAAACTTCCTATTGGTGAAACTGACTAAAGGTAACGTGACTCACTTTCTTAAAGAAATGAGAAAGCAGATTAAAAAATGGTTAAAGACAGAAAGTCTTTAAAAGGGTATGAAAAGTCATTGTGCAAAAAATTAAGAGCAGTGTTAAAATAAGATAAAATGAAAGAGAATTCTTGCTTCATTAGAAGTTACTTCATCAGAAGGGCCTACATTGATTACAATGTAAGTGTCACGAAGATGGTTGTTTTTTTTGTTTTTGTTTTTGTTTTTTTTTTGCTTATTTGGTTCACTGCACTATCCTAAGTCCTCAAAACAGTTCCTGGCACATAGTAGGCATTCAATAAATATTTGTTGAATGACAGTGTGGATGGATGAATATCAGTAAAACTAGGCACAGCAGAGGAGTGACAGCATGCCTTCTTTTTTTTTCCTCCTTGGACAAAGCAGTGGACTGACAGGTGAAGAGATGGCGGATAGGAAGGGAGCCCCAGAGCCCTACAAGATCCAGGAGTGGCCGTGCTTCCATGGTTTATCTGAGAATGCTGCTAGCTGAGAGACAAGCGTGAAGTCACCAGTTCCGTAAGGAGAAAATGAAGAGGGCCTTGTGTGGACTGGGCATTTTCCTGTCTCTTGGGCTATGGTCTGTGGCCAAATCTCAGAACTGTGATACTGGGGAGCAGAGGTGGGGGGGAGGGGAAAGGGGGAGGTCTACCTAGTCTAATCAAGCCTTTTATTACTCCTAAAACAGCTGCAGAGATAGAGGAAAGAAATAAGGTAATGGGAGGAGAATTTAGAAATTCTGCTTCAATTCTTAAACTCTGGGACAATAAAAACTAGTTGCCCTGATTTACTCACTGAATAAAAATGGAAGGTGTTTTAGAGGATGTCACAACATGGTTTGGTTTCTCCTGAGTCCTCTCTTCCCGGCTTGCAGATGGTCACCTTCTCCTTGTTTCCTCACATGACCTTTCTCTGTGTGGGGAGAGAGAGAGAGAGAGAGAGAGAGAGAGAGAGAGAGAGAGAGAGAGAGAGAGAGATAAAGAGAGAGACCTCTGGTGTCTCTTCTTCTTATAAGGACCCTGGTTCTATTGGATTAGGGCCCCACCCTTACGACCTCATTTTACCTGAATTACCTCCCTAACGGCCCTGTCTCAAATACAGTCACATTGGAAGTTCGGGTTTCCATGTATAATTTTCTTTTGGTGGTGCAGGGGCATAACTCAGTCCATACCAGGCGTTAAATGGTCCCTTCTCAGGTTGAAGGGGCGATGTCAGCATTCAGGGGCATCTGTGAGGCGCTCTTCAGGAGTTTTCTTAAAGCAGCCATAGTCATTAAAAATTCAGGATTTTCTCATGTGTTAAGGTGGTGGCAATGAGAAGCATGTTCTGTGATCTCTGGCTCCTATTTAAAGTTCCATAATTACTATTGAATTGTGGCGTTGGTCATGCCACAAGATATATATAAAGGCTAAGGAGTCCTCTATGGTTAGAATGCCTAGGCAAATGGCATGTTAATTAGGAAGACAGCCCATCTCTTTCTTTATTCATTTATTTTTAAAGGCAAGTTATATACTGGAAACATGGTACTTAGGCTTTCGAATTCTTATGCAAACCACTGAAAATGCAAATTATGTACCAGTGATGTCAGCATTCTAGGGGGGAATTTCTATTCCTTTTAATGTTGAAAGTCTCACTCTAGAAATTTGGAGCTAGAAGAACCCTCAGAGAAATACATATCCCGTTTTATTTGCGAAGCACTGCACACCTAGAGAAGTCAAGAGACTCAATGAATGTCTAGCAGCTGGTCAGAAGTGGAGGCCAGAGGACCACCTGGGTTCCACATGTGCTCCTGCAGCCTTCTGTTGGGTCAGCTTTGCCAGCCGCCTGAAAGTCACACACACTTCTACCCACTTGACCTACACATTCGCTCTTGGGCCTGGCTCAATCAATCAGTGAACAAGCGTTCCATGAATACATACTTATGCTCAACAACAATAGACACAAGCATAACATTCTGTCTCAAGAGATAGTCAGGTTTTGGATGACCAGACTAAACTTCAAGAAAAAAATAGGAGAGCAAATGCAATTTCACAGAAGCAACTGAAATCTTAGGAGGCTTTTAAAGACTGCTTGGTTTCCTTAGGGTCTTTGGAGGAGCTCTGGGGTCTGATCTGGACGTGCGCTCAACTTGGTTACTAACTGGGTGAGTAGTCCCTGAGCTTACGGAGCCTCCATTTCCCTCTCTGTAAATGGGAGAGTGCAGCACTGGGAACAGATACAGTTATTTGAGCTGTTGGGGTGGTCGTTGTGGTTATTGCTGCCACAGGACTCTAGTCCTAACTACTATTAATACAGCTGCCACTAATATTCCCACTGCTGCCAGTGATAGCACAGCAGAAGGTTTATTCAGAGGTTAGACTGGAGTTAACCCCTGAAGGCTGCTTCATTTTTATGGAATCAATAACATTTCCCACCTTCTTTATAATGTTCCTTTCCTGACTGTGAATTTTTGCAAGACCTGTTTGCAGTTCTCCTCTAATCCTCCTACATTACACTGTAAATATCTAATTCTTAGCCTCGTTGGCAAATTGGAGGAAAACTCAAATCTTGTTTCTCTACTTCTATTGCAATGAACTTTTTCCGTATTTGAATAGACACATAAGTATATTGTAATATAGGAGCTAAGAGAATCTTTGGGTATAAATCCTAGCTCTGCATCCACCTGTTGTGTGAACTTGAGCAAATTACTTAACTTCCATGTGCCTTGATTTCCTTATCTGTAAAATGGGGACAATCATATATACCTATCATATGGTTGTGATAATTGAACAAGCAAGTACATGAAAAATAATTAGTGGGGAGCCTGGCACATAGTAAGCACTCAATAAATATTAGCTATTATTATCATCATTAATGTCATCAAGATTTTTTTGAAGAGATGCAATTACTTTGTGTAGGACTACCTTGAATAAAGAAGAAAGTTAAATAAAGACGGAAATCTCAGAACAAATTGCCCAGTCATTGATCCATGAATGCTCCAGGCATTACAGTAAGTCCTGGAGAATAGGGATACTTTGGGTTCCTGGAAGAGCTAATGGGGAAACAGAGGGGGAAAAAATATATACAGCTATGTGGTAAATGGAGGGAGGTACCCACAAGGGCCCATATATAGAGGGAGCAGTGTCTAAATCTTCCCAGGGGAAATTAGAGGAGGAAGAGTCTTCACAGAGGAGGAAAAGCTGACTTGAGGCTTGAAAGAATGGTTAGGAGGTGGCCAGGTGGAAAAAGAGGTCTGAGATGCTCCAGGCAGAAGGACCAGTCTATTTAAAGACATGCAGGCATTAGAGAACAAGATAAACTCAGGAAACAACAAATAGTTGGGCCTAGCGTAGAATGCATGGGGAAGAATGATAGGAAACGAAGCTGAGGATGGTGGGCAAGGATTGGCTTATGAACTACTTTTGTGCCAAGTTAAAGAGTCTAGATTTTATCATAAAAACCAATATTCCCCAAAGGTGTCCTTTGATTCCTTGCTATGTTAATAGGTGTTCCATTAATAAAATTCTGTGGCTCAATAAATTAAGAAATGTTTGATACAACAAAATTAAATAGTTTTTTTTTTTACTGGATAACACGTTACTATATATATTTACACAGGTTGACAGAGCGACTTCGGGAGATAGAGCTCTATGTCATCTCTACGGATTTACTAGGTAGGATGAGCACAACGTCTGACGTTCCACGTACTAACTGCATGACCATGAGCAAGTTACTTAATATTTTTAATTCCAAATTTCCTAACTTGTAAAGGAGAGGTAATTCCTGCCTCTGGACGTTCTTGTGCTGCTCAGATGGTGTTAAAGTACTTTGTCAACTATAAATGATTACCTAAATGAATAGTCGTTAAACGCTGTAGGAAGCTGGCACACAGTGGGCACTCAGTAGCCTCTGCAGATCCATTCAATCCAAGTAGATCCTGGCGCTGTCTTCTAGCAGCATGAGGAAGGGCGGTTCCTCGGTGAGCATCACTGGCCTTTTAAAATCAGGAGTTACTTGTTAGCTCTCCCTTAGGACTGTCAGCTCTGTCAGATGAACCTGAGCTGTGCTTTCCAGGTGCAATCCAGCAACCTGCCCACAGATTTTCCTCAACAGCAGTGGGCTTCCTGAGGTCCCATGAAATGCGCTGCCTTTGAGGTGGCAAAGGGAACAGACAGCGCTTTGTTTCCAAGACTTTCTCCCCAGCAGCATTGCTTTTGGAGTTCACCTTAACCGTGGTTCACCCCAGGAAGCAGAAAGGGAGTTGGGGTGAGTGTCTTTGTAGTGTTCTAACATGTCCTTAGGGCTGCGTCCCCAGCCCTGGTCTCCACTCACTTGTCCCCCGCAGGTCCGTCCTGGTGCTCAGTTTAGTGGAAAAGGTATAGGCAGAAAATAAGGCGTCGAATGCTATGGCAAGCTCTCTGAACATTTAATTTGGCTTGAATTCTCTCTAGCTTTTGGTGCTGTAGCTGGCTGTCACATTAGAAACTATCTAATTAGAAACTTGGTGCTATCACATTAGAAACTTGGTGCTGTCACATTAGAAACTATCAAAACGTTTTGCAGAGTTTTTCTCTTTTCCATGCTCCATTCCATTGCAAAAGCCCCTCGTCACCACAGTGGCTGCCTTTGTTTCTCTTATCTTTTCATTTAGGTGGATCTCTGTCAGGGATGATAGTTCATAGTAATGGACTAACAATAATAAAATAAACCAAGTTGTCTTGAAATGCAGCAATGATTCTTTGAAGTTCCAATTATCCTGAATTTAGTTGTCAAGCTAACAACTGAAAAAAGGTAAAAGAATCAAAATTAATTTGCCGGTTTATAGAGTGATGGTTTTTCACCCTTCAAACGTAGTTCTTCGCGAGGTAGTGCGGCGTCTTCCCAGCAGGGGGCAGTGTTCATCTTTAAATGATGTGGGCCTGGCCGACGGGGCTCACAAAACCCGAAATCGCCGGTGTCCACGAAGCCCAGGCCCTCCAGAGCAAACATTGGAGGTTCTTCCTAAACACAAACTTCCTGAATAAAACTCTTACGGTTTGGGAAACCTAGATTTGCTCTGAGTTCTGACATTAACACAAAAGCATTCCATAAAACAGAACGTCAGAGACTTTACGGCAGCATGCGGCGTTATAGGCACTGTGAATGTTTTAATCGTTTGAGGTTTTGGTGATGGTCACAGAGTAACTGAAAATCATTCTAGTATTATCGTAGCAGCTAACCTGGGTTTTTGTTTGGGTTTGATTTTGCTTATTGTAATCATCCCAAGGCTGTTCAAATAAGCAAGAGACAAATGGAACAACTTGCTACCATTCAGCCAGTTCAACCCTTCAGCTGAGGCCTCTTTATTCTTTCAAATAAGCATATTCTAGCTTCCCGGAGCCCAAGTCAGTTGTTCACCTGTGGTGACTTGGATTTTGAACGAAAAGACTATAATCAGGATGTGTTGCAAGCCAACTTTTAACTAACTATGTAATATGGGACAAACACAATCTATTCGGAGTTTTACCCATAAAAACTCTTGTGAAACTAAAAAATGGCAAGCATGCATTTGTACCCATCTCCACAGCAGCTGTAGCCTCCTGCTGACACCACCGCCCCCCCCCAAAGTGGTAGAGGGTAGGTAAAGAGGGGGGTTATCTGCTCTCCAGTGGCCTTGAGGAACCAACATTCAAGTATGTGGATGAAGTCAGAGGATTAAAGTAGCCACACTGCTCCCAACCCTGAAATCTTACTTAAAGCACCCAGGCTTTATTTTTTATTAAAATGAGAAACACACATTTTAAGGAAACATTTAGTATGATGTTTTCCAAGTTCTTGAAGAATTTTGCTTTTTTTCCTTCTAAGATATGGTCTCTAGTAATTTCCCCCATACAATTTGTGCTTCCTGTGACTGATAGTTTATGGCAATGTCTGACACATTTTATGGTGCTATTACAAAATTTAACAGAAATATATGAGAATGGTGTGTTTACAAAGATTGTGCAATCCTCTAAGTTAATAGAAACAAAATTCCTTTGGAAGAGTTAAGTGGGTCTTCAGCGATAGTACCCAAAGAAGGGAGAGAATTTAGCCCTTAAATTCTTTACTTTTGCTTTTCTCAATTATCATCATTTAGAGTTGAACTCGGTTTTCACAGTAAGGCAGCTGTGTATTGAAACAGATTTCCGTAAGAGTTAAGGACTTTAAAACCCTAGATTTTGGACTTTGGGAAACACAAAATGAATCATTTGACCTTGAATTGTGTATTACAATCCCGTTTCAGCGTAAAGACTGCATATGTACATGTTTAACAAATAAGACCCTTAAGGTTTGCAAAAAAATAGCAACACCCTAGATTTATATATTCCATTAAACATGATCTTCACAGGCTAATTAGTTAGTAATTTCACCCTTGCTTGTAATATAAACCATTTTATGCTCAATAATAATAAAATCTATGTAAACCAGGCTCTTTATTAATAAACATTATGTGCTTCTGACTTTCAAATAAAATAATGCTTGACGTTCTTTTCTCTCTATCATGCCTAGGCTAATCACACAGTAAAAATCAAACAATTAAAACAGTGGTTTTTATCTTATGCTGTAGGAAAACAATACAGAGACCATGTCAAGAGCTTAAGAATGAGATGTAAACTAAAGAAGGCTGGGATGGAGGACAGAAGAATCCAAATCTTTGTTTCCGTGTTTTGTATCAAGATACTTTTGGGTGCTTAAGATTATTCAAAATACGTTTGAATAAGGACCTGACATTGATGGAATCCGATGAGAGAAATGACTTGAATCACTCTCTTCCTCATCAACATCCCCTGACCTGTGCGAAGTGCTTAATGGAGAAGCTCTGGCTCCATTTTCTGAGTCTGTATTGTGAGCCCATTGGGGTGTGCTGAGGCAGCTCCTTCATGGACAACCACAGGAAAACTTGTGTTTCAGCTACAACTATCATACCAGCTGAGCTGATCGACATTTTATTAAAATCCTCTAACAGAAAGGCTCTGATGTGTGGAACGGGCATTACTCTAGGATCTTAGCTACCAGTGGTAAATCACACTCAGGCAGGACGAGCTAAATCATTTTCTGGGCCCCCTGCATGATGAAAATGCAGGGCCCTTTGTTCCAAAATTATTAAGAATTTCAAGATAATGACAGCAGAGCATTAAACCAAGTGCGGGGCTTTCTAACCGTGATGAAAACTGTGCAGTTTGCAGACTCATGAAGCCATCTCTGTGCCTAGGAGACACCGTGGCCGCAAGCCCTCCAGGCAAAATTTTTTTTTTCTACCTGTTTCACATCCCAAAAAGATGATACATTTTAGTCAACACAAGAAGAGATCTGTTTATTCTGGAGCCAATAGAAAAGTTTTCAATAAGGATAATTCCAGAGAACCTTTTTATTGATATTATTATATGTCTAGTATAAGCTATGAGCATTTGGAGAATTCCAGAAAAATAAAATCTTTGTTGAAAAATGAAAATATCTTTGCTGGGAGATATACCGGGGATGCCAAAAAAAAGTATATGCATGATTTGTATTCATCTCTTGTCATCGATATACATTGAGCACTACCATTTTACTACATTTTTTTCCTTTCTTAAAATGTGTATACATTTTTTTGGCACCCTCTGTATTATTTGAAATTTAAAAGCAGAAGAGGCACTGGGAAATTCTAGTCACACTGTGAAGGCTCCCATCTGAAGATTCTTCCTGTTAGATAATAATAAAAAAGGCCTTGGAAACATTTATTGAGTGTTTACGAAGTGCTTTGTATGTATTAACCCATTAATCCACGAAACACACCCCAACCCTTTAAGATAGGTAATATGATGTCCAACTTGTAGAGCAGTGAGTAACACCGTGCAGGTCACCAAGAAGGTAAGTGACAGAGCTGCAATTTCATCCCAGCGGTCTTGTACCTAGAGTGCATATCCGTCACCCCCGCATCACAGCTCTCGGAGAGGGTGGAGAGTGAGGTTGTCATTTGGAAGTTTATTCCATGACCGATCAGGTACTGTGTTCAGCAATCTGGCAGCCGATTACCTTCTGCCAGACAGCCCTATATTTCTCTGTGCCCACTGCGGTCAGTCTTCAGACCACCGTGGAGCGTATGAGCAGCAATGGGGCCCCCAGGTTGATTGCGCTGAACTGAATTAATCAGTTCAATCGAACAGCCATTCGACTCAGTCAAAGAACCAGTTTCACTGATTGTTTATTTGACCAGGTTGATCGGTGGCCTGAAAGGAGTGAATGGTCCTTGGAGTCTTTGGAGACTGTGTGGACACAGCCACCCATTGAATTGGTGCCACTGCTGTAGTGCTGCCACTAGTCAAGTCCTTCCTGTAAAAATCAACATCACCAGGCTTGACTCTGTGTAAAGGGCATTTGCCTCTTCTCTATTTGACTCTAAGCAAGTTAAAAGGTTGCTATCCCTGTTTGAAGGCAGCTAAATGCATTAAATAATGGATTGAATCCTCAATACAGAGGTAAAGACAAAATAAAGGACAGAAGGCATACTTTTATTTATCCCTCTCAGGGAGAATGTGGCTGATAATACTTGAGAAGATTTTCTTCTATCCAGAAAGTCAAGTCCACCTTTGTGAATTCTAAAGCCATTGAGCAAGTCAAGTATCCCCCCACAGTTCTGGGAGAACAAGTTGGAGGCCAGAGGGCAAACCAGTATTTCTTTAAGGTTGACTAAGGCACGTAAATGATCCAAGGAGGCTCAGGGAAGTGTTGAAAGGCAGAAGATTGAAAACCTGAGGAATGTTTTTAAGAGTCACATGGGTAGTCTCCTTGCGTTGTTATAAAGATCTGTAGGATGATTTCACTTACCTGCAGGTATCTCTGTATCTCTTTATCACTGTTAAATATTTACAGATCAATGCCTGAGGGCTTGAGGTACTTTGTTTATCAGAAAGCACTTTTTAAAAGGCAGTTAGCCCTGGAGCTAGAGGAACAATGAAAATGCCCTCTGTCCCACTCACTTCCCAATAGCTAATGAATTTGCTGGGCAGGAAATCTTGGAATATTCTGAATGAATTCAGAGATGTGAAAAGAAAGGTTATTAGAAGGTAGTGTATATAATCAAAGGATAGATTTGCCCACTGTCATAGGTGAGTTTCTGTTTGAGAGAAAACTAGATGCCAGGTATTCTGGGTCTGCTTTATCCATTCATAAATATTCAACAGATATTTATTGAGTGTCTTCTTTCTGCCTGAAACTATGCTACAAATTACAATAGAGCAGTGAACGTAGCAGACTAGAATGCTGCCTTCAAAAAGCTACAATTTGGTGAGAGAATACATAAATATGGTATCTGGATAGGTACACTTTCACTAGCAAACATGAAAAGACAAACAAGAACGGTTTCACTTATAAATTTTGTTCTCTTTGCCCATATCCATAAAAAAAACCTTTTACATGAGAGGCAAATGCAAATGCTTCCTGCCCATCACTAAAGATATGTCTAGGGAAAAACCAAGGAAGCATGGAATAGGACCCCATAATAATCCAAGCTGTAAGCTTTCATTTGTATATTCATGTAAAAAAAGCAGAGTAATATTCACTATTGGATAAATCAAACCAACTGTTTACTCTGTAAAATACTTTCACATACAATGGGTCTTATAAAGTTGACATTTAGTCTCTTTCACTTATGTTGGTGCACGTGCACGAAAGCGCAGCATAATTGATGTGGCGTGTAGTTTTCCTCCATACCTTGGGCAACATCTGATGAATTGAATAGTCAAAATTAGGATTATGTTTTTCAGCCCAAGAGTCCATTGCCCTTTAAAAAGTGCACCTTCTTTCTGTGTTGTTCATCACTAGAATAATCTCATATTTAGGACTGACTTCCCTGAAAAATAATCAGTTTTTGAAAAGTTGGTGGTTGTGTTTGTTTGACTATTAAAGGAGCGTAAGAACATTCTAGTCTCCTGTAGCCTTGATGGAAGTCTGACATCTCTGTGGTTAGTACCTGGAGGGAATGAATGAGGAAGCAGATTTTTTTATATTGGTCTCATTTCTCAAACTGTCTATCAAATACTTGGGGTTTGGCAAATCCCTTTAGCACATTTTGCCAAGCACTTTCCCCATAATTTTAAAAAACTATGTATGTTTGAAAAGGAATTTAATCTATGTGTCCCTGGTTCATTTACACTCAACTCATCAGAATGTTTGCTGGAGTTCTTTCCTTGTCTAGGAGCTTGGTGACTCCTCCAGCAAACTTTCTTCTGTCACAGTTTCTTAGAATAAACAAAATTTGAACTTTATTATTCTATATTCTTAGAAACCAATGACTCTGGTGCTGTTTGAAATACTAACATGTTCACAGCTTTTGATGAGAGTGTGTCATACAAGTTTGTTTGTTGGGTCCAGAGTAAAAATAAGAAAAATAATTTGATTTAAAGATAACATAACTTTTAAAATAGGTATCATCTCTAAAAGAATATTTTCTGAAAATTGGATATTTGGGGAAGACTGATAACTCCAAATATCCCGTGTACTATACAGTCATTAGTAATGATTAAAAATATTGGCTGATGCCAGCCTAGCTGACATCATTTGAGATTCATTTGAAATCCTACAGTTAAAGAAATAAAAAGCTTTTTGCCTCTTTCTAATAGTACTTTAAATTTGCTTCTGAGAACCCTGCAGTACATGTTGCATGTTTTATAAAGCAAAATGGCTAATCTGTCTCCTAAAAAGCAATTTCAGCATACACCAGTATGAGCAACTCGAAATTCTCTGGCTCAAAGTCAGACACCCAGCTTTCCAGACCTGATTCTCCCTCCACCATCCCCTGCATTTTTGTGTGATTTGGGGATAATTTATAAAACCCCTCTAGTTTTGGGTTTTCCCTTGTATAAAATTGGGGAAACCAGGTTTGCACTACTTATTCGAAGATATTTTTCAGGATAACAGGAAATAAATAAAACAGTACTTTAAAAATCTTTAAGTGTAAAGCATTTCTATCATGGCACTTCTCAAACTATTTTTGGTAAAAGACAGTTTTTTTTTTTTCCCTTCAACCTATTATGGTTTGAAATTTTTATAAAATACAATAAAAATGAATTGCTAGGAAAAATGCAATAAAAAAGACAGACAAAAATATAAGTGCAATTTTGAGAATTATTAGACTCAATAAACAAAATTACTGGTAACTAAGTTGGTATAAAAGTTTTTTAATGCTTTCTCTTACTATCACTTCCTGTCTCATGACAAACAGCTCACGGACCTGGGCTGGCCGACGGACCACACGGAGTTGCTGTGCTTTGGCAGACAGAGCAGGCAGAAACAGTTACCTGTCGTTATCGTCCTCAGGATGTTCTTTCTGCACCTGACAATAATGGTTCCTATCTCCATGTCACGTGGTGGTTTTGAACTGTGATCTCTCTCTCCTTTCCTAGATACAGTAGCTCCATTTATGAGACGTATGTCTAAGTATTTCACATTTAAATTTTCAGTGATGCTCTTTTGGGCTTCATGCCTTGGCATCATCTTAGATTCTGCCATTTCCTTTAGCTAGATCTCGTAACTTGTACTTCTCAAGCATCTCTTCTCTTTCTTCCTGTTGCTACCCTCTGCGCAGGTCTTCTCAAACCATTACCAGCATCTGGTCCGTCTAAGGTACCCTTTACCCTGTGGCCGAATGGACGTTCCTTAGCTGCCTCACCACTGGGATCAACCCCTTGCTCACAAACCTTCTAAGGCTCTCTACTCTCTGTCCAATGAAGCACTGCCTGTCTCACTCCTTCCTGGCTTTTAGCCTCTTCTCATGCTATCCTCTTTGCTTACGATGCCCCAGCTCCAGCATCCTGACATTTACATCCTCCCTGTCTTTCCAAGCTTATGTCAAACACCATCTTCCCTGAGAAGCCTCTGTTGGGGTCTGTGCTCTGTCCTTCCCCATAACAACCCATACCTCCCGCTGACACAGAGACTGTTTCGCCCAGCACAGCTTTGGGGATTAGATGGGACAACTGCCCTCTGCTCGTTACCCCCTCAACTCAATTATGGACAATTTGAAGTGAGGAGCTATGCCTTAGTCATCTTTTAAGTAAAACGAGTTATTACTTACTGAGCAACAAATTCCCTTTGCCATAATAAAAGATCAAGGAGCATAGAGAAAGTTAATTTTCCCTTGCTCAGTTCTCCTAATCTCCGTATCTTAGGGAACCATGGTCATGTGTTTGGTTGTTTGGGGTGCCTTTTTTGAGACTTTCTTCTTTTTTATGTATTTACATATATGACTGTTGAAGTAGCTTTATTCTGTGTGCGCGAGCCAAGACCTATATAAGTGTTAGCTATTATTTCTTTGGTTCTGCAAGTTGTCCTTTTCATTCAGCAGTCTGCCTTGGAGACATGATCTTGTCAATACCCATAGATCTGCCTCGCTTTGTGACTGCCTCCTAGCATTCCAGGAATAGATGTAACAGAGGTCTTATAACTGTTGCGTATCAGGGTCGTTTCTGTTTTGGTTATTACAAAAATCTGTGTCTCTCTTTCCTAGAATGTAGCAGCGTGCCTTGCACATGTGAGTGCTTCATAAATATGTGTGGAATTGACCAAACGAAGGAGCTCCCAAATTCCTTTGACTTTTTAACTTTTTGTTTAAGAAATTAGGTATGATAAGCACTTGAGGCTGCCTGAAGAAATCTCCTGGCCAGTTCATACCTGGATTTCACAGTGAGGGTGAAATGTGGAGAACATCAAGGAGAGTTTCCAGGAGCTTCATGAAAATTAGAGAAGTAGAAACTAAGGGCTAGGAAGAAAGGCTAAAATGAGGCTGAGAGTGAACTCAATAATACTCTTCTTATACGAAGATTACTACTGTTCTCAGAAGTAGACAGAAGTAGGAGGAGAGGACTGTAAACATGTTAAGCTGATTTAGCAGGAGAATGGTTAGATCCAGGATAATTATGGATTCTCCCTCTTGGAGACTTTTAAGAGCAAATTTGTTTCTCTTCTCTAGGGAGACAGAACAGTGGTCTTTTAAATAGCAAGGAGCTGGAATAGATGACTTTTCAGGGATTTTTTTCCGATGAAGAACTTTTTAGCTCATAATTATTGTTAAGCCTTTAGTTTGTGCCATTGCAATTGGTTCAGCAAACTAAAAATTCCTAGGGGACACTATTTTTATGTTCACGAATGGGTGAAATATGAGGGTCCCCGTCATCTATTGAATTCCATTGTTCCTAACGTCTTTTTCTTCACCTTGTAGCTATCATTCTCTGGAAATAAATTCTCTCAGGAAAGTTGGTCGTTGAAGTCTGCCACTTAATTCTTTCATCTTTATTGATGCTACAGTTCCATTGGCATTAGCAAAGCAGACCTCAGTCATGAATGGACTCTGAATGCAGGCTTAATCCTAGGAATATGGATTCATGTGTCAGACCTGTGTCCTTTAAAAGAATTATTTAAGTTATCCTATCTAATCACTGAAATATCAGTGATACAGACTGTCATTTCTTTAATGACTGAGATAACCTTGTCTTCTATAGCTTCTAAATCTTTGTTCCACAGCCTCTAGACAACTGCTGCCCAAAAGGAGGCATTTAAACAAGTGATGAATGATTTATGAGTATGTATTAGGAACACAGCTAAGTTCATATTCTCTGTCACTCTTTGGCTCTTGAGAGGTTTTTTTCTCTCCCTCTCTCTCTCTCTTTGCTTATTTCTGGACTGCTGGCAAAGTTCCACATGAAAGCGATTGCCCACGAAGAAAGACATCTGTCACTCTGACACCTAACACTGTAAGAGAAGGAGCAGAACCGCTCAGAGGCAGCAAACCACGGGAGTCAGAACCATGCCAAGCCCTTAATTAGGGTCAGAGAAACCCTAGCCATTTCCTTTCTCTGCCTTTTTAGAACCATACTACCAACTTGTTACTTTTTTTTTCAACAGGATTCCATACTTACATCTATCAGACTTATCCAGGAAACTGCTCATTTTATTTGTCCTTTCAGCCTGTTATTTCAGGTTAAATCTGTAAAGGCCAATTATTAGGGCTGTAACTCTAATTCCACCAATCTTCTCAGGCCTCATGGTAAATAGAATTATAGTGAAGTCTTATGTAAGCAGCTACTAAATGACCAGGAGCCTCCATCAATCTGAAGTGTTTTTACTGTACTTGATTGTTTTAGGAGGGCTGGGGGCAGGGTAATGGAGTCAATTAAACAACTTCTTCAGAGGGAGTTACAAAGAAAAAAACCAAAAACACAAAACCTTCCACCTCACCCTTTCCACATTTTTTTCATGTACACATGATATAATCATATTCAGAATCATGGAGAATTAGAACTAGAAAAGGCCATAGAAAATATGATTTAGTGATAGGGGACAGGGAGGCTTCGTGTCTAATCCTTGACCTGGGGTGCTGATACGAGTGAGGGGATTCACTTTGTGATAATTTCTTGAGTTGGGCATTTATGATTTCTGTACTTCTCTGTATGTTACCCTTCAATTAAAGTGTTTGTTACAATATGATCTAGTTCAAGCATTCTTTTTTATTTTTCAATTATAGTTGACATTCAATATTATGTTAGGTTGAGCTGTACAGCCTAGTGGTTAGACATTCACGTAACTTATGAAGTGATCACCATCTTTCTTAATAATGAGGAGACAGGGAGCTGGATGTCAGTTGCAATGTCTAAAATTGTGAGCTCATCGGTGGCTGAGACAGTCCTAGCACACAGGCCTTTGAATTCCCAAAATGACTGTTTCAATCTGGTGTAATGGCATGGAGCAATTTCTAGGTCATCATTTGTCAAATAAAAGTTCCCCTATCTTCATTATACTCAGTAAAGCAGGAAAATTGTTAAATTTTTGAAAACAGTGAAAACAGAGAGCATTTTCTGTTCAGTCTAGAATTAAAAGGAAATTGTTAGATTATCCAGAATGTCCTAAGGCTGCTGCACCTCTGCTCTAAAATCTGGTGTGTGTGTGTGTATGTGTGTGTGTGTGTGTGTGTGTGTGTGTGTGTGTGTGTGTGTGTAGAGGCTGTACAGTTCAGGATCCCATTTTACAAGTGGTAGAAGTTTTTAAAGATTTCAGATAATTCAAGACACATATTCCTATGAACAGAATGTGAAGTAGAGCTGGCACGTTTTGGGCAAGGATGAATCTGCCGGTTTGGGGGCGCTTCCTGCGTGTTTACTCTGAGAGCCATGTCGCCAGCCCTTTGCTCTGTTTCCATTATGCTTGCATGGTTGTTACTCCTCTTACCAGCTATGTTACCTTGGACAAATAACCTCTCTGTGCCTCAGTTTCCTCTTCTGTAAAGGTGATGATGCTATGTCCATACCTCCTAGAGTTCCTGAGACGATTGGAGGAGGTAAATTCTTGTGTATCACAGATGATTAGGTTTGGCCGCAGATGTGATGCGACACTAAATAACAATGACTCAAACAAGGTAGAAATTCATTTCTCACTTAGGTTCAAAAAAGGTGGAGGGCAGGCATCCAGGGCTGGTGTGACAAGTTCCGTGGGACCAGGCGTCTTAGTTTCTGCTGTCCCTGTACAAGCAGAGCCTGCCCGTCCCGCATCTGTGGCCCTTCCTGTGCTCTGACGGTTACATGGTCATATTCTCCGCAGCCCTCCAGTGTTCCTGGGCCACTCGGGCTGCCCAGTCATCCTCAGCCCAGCTTTCTTTCGCCGGGGAGTTTCTTCCCACTGTCAACTTTGAATTGTCCATTTGGAAAAAGGAGAATTCAATTTACACTTAGGTATAGATAGTTGATAGGCCTGTTGGACTTGCCCTTTTATTGCTCAGGTCACAAGAATATGGCTCCCACAGTGAGATTTGGGAACTGATTGTGGGCGTGTTTGGGGAAGAGAGGCTCTTTCCTGTCCTTTCAATGCCACCACAGAAAGGCTGCCTACTATGACGGTCAAACGACTTCATAATGTTTGCTTGTGCATTTTAACAATTGCTCTCCATTTAGCATCACATATTTGGAAAGCTGAGGTTAGAATAAGGGTCACTAAAAACGATAGTCAAGGTGACTTTTAAAATCTTTTCCACGATCTACATGGTACACGTACAAGTTTAGTAGCGGATGTTGTTTCCATTTTTATCTAGGAAATGTGAGGTCTGTGAAGGAGAACACATTCATTTGTAACAATCACATGCCCACTTAAGCTTATTTAGCGTTTTAAAAAATATTACATTAGAAAAACTTTAGGTTGAAACAACTCAGGAGTTTTGAGGGGATGTTGGACCCAAAATATTTGAAATATATATATACATATATATATATACACACACACACACACACACATATATATATATGTATGTATGTATATATTAGGCTTTTTCCTGATAAAATTACTGAATCTGGACAAGATTTGGTCCCGTGAGCCTTTCAGGACTGGGAGAGCTTTTCTGTCACTGCAGATGAGCTTAGATGTCAAAGGCCTATTTTGTTGCCAAAATCTGATATATCTCAAGATTATGGGCTAAGAGGAAGGGGAGGGATGTGAAGAGCTCTCCACAGTTTGGGGACTAGGTGCTATAAATCACATGCTGTCATCAGAGAAAAGAGAACATTTTCAAATTCGTTTTTTCTTCTGATTATAAATATAATATTACTATAAAATAATAAAGAAAAGCATGAAAAATAAATATTTATGCTTTGTGTTAATAAACTTGGTAGCACATATAGTCTTATATGTTACACACATATTTTCTTATGAAGACTTTTTAAAATTCTTCCTTTGAAAACTATGATAAAAGTAAAACACACTCATGAACATGAAAATTCAGACAGTATTGAAATATGTAAAATGAAAAACAAATATGTCGCTTTGTGTCTCCCACCCACAGTTCAATCCTTAAAGAAATAACTTTTTTGGATTCTCTTTTCTCGTTTTATTAGTTGTTACCTCCATAATTTAAAAAGAAATGTGTGTATTTTTATTTCTTTCTTTATCAACTGTAGCCATAGCTATTTTTTTCCAGCTCTGAAAAATGAGAACTTTTTCTTAGATCTGTCTTCTCCCTGCCTTTCAAATACTGTTAGTTAAAACTTAACTTTTTGGTTCTTTTGTTATTTACCTTACCACTGTAAATAAAATACTGAAGCCTTTTCCTTGACCTCTCACATTAAATTTGTTATAATTTCCTAAAGAAACTGACCTCCTACACTTGTCTTCATCTCTCTCGTCTCCTCTGCTTTCTTCCCCCAGCTTCTCTTAGTTATACCATTACTTTTGCCCTGCCAAAATGTGCAACATTTACATTTTATTTTATTCCTGTAATTGTCTTTAATATTTTTTTATGTCTGATAGTAATAGAATCAAGTATGATTGATGGTTAATTTGGGGCATATTGTTTTTTGGGGGGCCAGATACACAGCTGAAATTTTGGGATTATTTTTCCATTGAACCCTTGAGTTGTTTCACTGTTTCTTAACTGTCAATGGCGTTACCTTTTTTTGGCTTCCCTTTTTGCATTACTTGAGCATATGATTTCAAAAAGTGGGCATGAGAGGTTCACCATCTGAATCATTGCATAAATGAACATGTCTTCATTTTAGTCCTCAATTACTACTAGACCTGATTTTGTAGAATTCTAAATTGAAAATAGTTTTCCATCAGACTTTTGAAAGCATGGCTCCATTGACTTCTAGAATCCAGTTATTCTGCTGTCCAAAGCCAATCTGACATTAGGGTATACTGTACTTTGGTTTAGTGTTGGTATTTGGCCCAGCTCTGCTATTATGTTTTGGTTTCAGCAACTGGAAATCAAAATAGGTGAGACTTCCTTCTCATTTCTAGCATCCCTGAGCTTATGCATGTGCTTGAGTAAGTTTCTTTAATCCGTCCAATAATGGTATTGCAAACGAGGCATGTCATTCAGATTATTGCTAATTTCTAGGTCTTTATTTTCAAATACAGGTAAGCATTTTAAGTATAACTTTTAGTAAGAAAAAAAGTCTTTACATTTTGAAATTCTATCAATCGAAGCATAAATGTGCTATTATTATAAGACTCACATGGCACAGTAACGATTAAGAATGATAGTAATAATATCAGTTTTGTAGGTTAAAGCAATTATTAAGAACTTCCAAATATTTAAATAAAAAGCAGAAGAGATTGAGCGTTCGTAGGATTAATAGAGGTGTGTGGGCTGGATAACTCCCATCCCTGCCTCCTCCACTGAGGCAGATCTCTCGGCTGTTTTAGAAACTCTCCAGGCTCTAAGCTGGACCAAATGTAAAGCTTACCTTGTTGGTTTCCCATCGCTCAAGGATCATTGTCCTTTGTGACTTCACGTTCAATATCTTGAAAAACGTTTCCTATTTTTTGTCTGGTGTCTTAGGTGTTTCAAGCAGAAGGATAAATATGGTCCCTGGTATTCCATCTTGACCAGAGGTGAAAGTACAATAAACTTAAATTCTTACATGAAGGGCAATCTCTAAAGCAAGTAGAATAGCACCCGTGATAATTTAACTTCAAGATCCGGACGTAATAAAGAAAAAAATATGATGAAAAGAAAAAAAGTTAGAGAAAAATGAGGAACTTGAAACACATTTGTTCTCATTATACTGCAAAACATTAAAGAATGCTTTAAAAAGCAATTCCCTGTTCTCTTGAGTGTGTGGACATGGTTGTGAGTTGAATTGTGTCTCCCAAGAAGATATTTTGAAATCCTAACCCCCAGAAGCTCAGGACTGTGACCTTCTTTGGAAATCAGTGTTGCAGATGTCATTAGTTAAGATGATGTCATACTGCAGTAGGGTGGACCCTTAGTCCAATTGATTGGTGTCCTTATAAGAAGACAATGTAAAACACAGAGACACGTGAGGAGAGAATGCCATGCGACAACAGAGACAGAGATTAGAGTGATGCAGCTGCAAACCAAGGAATGCCAAGGACCGACAGCCACCATCAGAAACTAGGAAGAGGCAAGGAAGGATTCTCCCCACAGACTCAGAGGGAACACAGCCCTGCCAAAACCTTGAATTTAGACCTCTAGTCCCCAGAACTGTGACACAATAAATCTGTGTTGTTTTAAGCCACCTGGTCTGTGATATTTTGTTATGACAGCCCTAGGAATCTAATATAGAGACTATACTTTTTATTTTAAGTTATTGAAATGATTGCTATAGTTTGCTAACAATTTTTAAGTTCTTGAAGATGAGGGATAACTACTTCCTAGGTATAGCGTTCTTCTAGAAAACGTGCTACTCAAAAATTCTTCTGAACTATATATTTTTTTGCATTTAAAAGATTAGTGATATTATTTAAAGTGCTAGTTGAAGTAAATGTCGATTTAATATCCCAAATGGTGTGGTGACAGCAGGAACAAGTTAATAGCTGACAGTTCTAAAAAAATGTTTAGCTTACCCTGTTAAAATTTGACTAATAAAATTTTCGAAACTTAAACAGTTTTACATAAAATTTCAGATTTATTCTTGTATCTCTAAGGTTCATTCAATGATGATGATTTTTTAACTTTGGTTGGATATTGACTTTCATTCTTAATCAGTAATTTTTTTTTTTTTTTTTTTTTTGCAGGGGTTAGTGGGAAACCAAAATGTGTAATCAGAGTAGTTTCACCTTGAATACAATCTGTTAATTCTGCCTGGAATCTTTTTGGATCCTTCTGTCTGGGCTGCATCATCAGGGCCCCTTGCTCTCTGGCTTCAGGTTGTGCAATGGGGAGCACAGGCAAGCCATCAGAAGCTGGGAAGCAGGTAGGTGTGAGATATTTATTCCTTTAGTTCGCTTCCTGTAGACTGATCTTGGGCTGCCTGATGATTGACCAATTGTCATTGCTCCTCTCAGGGGGAACTTCTCATCATGACTCTCTAATTCAAAGTTCTAGAAACCCATCCCTTCTCTGGTCCCTTCCAGACAGAGGTGGGAACAGCTCCACTCGTCCTGGTCCCAGGGGATTGCTCTGTCCCTGTGGTTTTCCCACACTTTTTTTTCCAGCAGTCCCTTTAAAAACCCTCCTGAGATTATCCTACTATGATTTTTGCTATCGTTTTCCTACTAGGATTCTGACTGACGCAGACCACTTTTCTCCTACTGCATGAGCATTTTTCTCAGGGAGGTAAACCTTGCTTTCCGTGTTGCAAAATGGCATATTCCGGTAACCAAGACCTGTGATGGGATGTAGAGCCCCAACAACCCAATAGCAAAGTCTATACGAAGCTCCAAGGACTCCTCAGGGGAAAACTATTTTTAAAAATTCTGCTCCTGATTTTCAAGTTACCATTAATAAAATGTTTTTCTAATAAAGTGGGGGGGAAGAAAGCCAAATTATGCAGAGAATTCATTTCATTTTCCAATCCCCTCTCTGCCCCCTCACAACCCCCACATGATATTCACCTTCTGTCATTACACATATGGGCCTGTATTCTTAACACATAGCAGAGCCTCATCCTTTAGCAAAATGTTGGAAACGACTTTCTTGTTTCCGATATTAAAAACCCTGAGTGTGAATTCAGGTTGCCACCTGACCATACTCTCTGTATTCCTTGTATTTTTAGTAAAGAACCGCTACCTCACTTGGTCTGGCTGCATTTTGGCACTCTGTATTCAAAGCTGTCATCAGAAGGCTGCACCCTATTTAAACCTACTGTGGCTGTTTTCTTTTAAAATCCCTCATTAATATCTATGTCTTAATGTGACATGTACTGTTAACATGTGGAGGTTATTTTGATATGACTTCCAAAGTCATAAGCAACTCTTTTCCTGGGAAAACTTCCCAGATTTTTAAAGATCAGTGTATTTTATTTAATCTATGAGGTCTGACAATTAAGTTCTCGAACTCACCCTAGAAAAAGTGTTACATGCCTCATTGCTGAATGTCACTACGGTCACCTTCGAAGTACTCCCCTTGGGAAGTTGTGCACTGACATCAGCACCTAGTCCACCCTTCAAAGCAATTTTGGAACTCTTTTTCTGGAATGGCCGTCAGAGCTGTCATAGTATTATCCTTGATATCCTGAATGTTATCAAAATTTCTTCCTTTCAATTTCCTTTATCTTCAGGTAAAGAAAGAAGTCACTGGGGGCCAGATCAGGTTAGTAGGGAGGGTATTCCAATACAGTTATTTGTTTACTGTCTAAAAGCTCCCTCATTGACAGTGCCTTATGAGCTGGTGCATTGTCATGATGCAAGAGCCATGAATTGTTGGCAAAAAGTTCAGGTCGTCTAACTTTTTCATGTAGCCTTTTCAGCACTTCCAAATAGTAAACTTGGTTAACTGTTCCAGGGTACCCAACAAATCCCAAAGAGGACAAACAGAAACAAAAACACATCAATACACATGATAATCAAACTTTTAAAAACAAAAGATAAAGAGAAAATTTAAAGCTTTGAGGAAAAAGAGATGCATTGTATATAAAAGAACAAGAATAAAAATTACTACAGACTTATTTTCACAAGCTGTATAAGATAAAAAACAATGAGAAGAAGTTACTTAGAAAGTGCTGAAACTGTTAACCTAAAATTCTATACTTACTTTGGAAATAAATATTTTTTTAATGAAAGAGAAATAAAGACTTTCAGACAAAAAAGACATGATTTGTTGTTAGTAGATTTTCTATACAAGATATGTTGAAGTGGAAAGAAAACTTTACAAAATGAGAAATATATATATATTCATATATATATATGTGAATAAAGAGAATAGACTCAAATTATTAAAATTATTAATGTCAGGAGTGAAAGAAGTAGCATCACTACAGACCTGACAGACATTAGGAAGATGATAAGGGAATATTATGCTTATCTTTTTGCCAGTAAATTCAAGGACTTAGGTGAAGTGGAAAAAAATCCTTGAAAGACACAAATTTAAAAAAAAGAAGAAGAAAGAAACAAGAATAAGTAGAAAATATAAATAATTTTATATTTATGAAAGAAATTAAATTCATAATTTAAAACTTTGCAACAATGAAATTGCCAGGCCCAGTTGGCTTCACTGGTGAATTTTACCAAAGATTCAAGAAAGAATTACCAACACCATAAAAATTATTTCAGAAAATTGAGGAGAAGGGGGACGATTCCAACTTGATGCTCCATGATCACGTGTTTTGTCCCTACTATGGGCTAGTAACATGCTAGAAACACTTGAACATAGCATCAGATAACTATATCCATTGTAATCTGGGTTATATTTAACCCACCAAATGATAAAGTCTGACATGCCCAGCAGTAGTCTGTAATAAGATGGAAATGTTACATCTGGATAAAGCCCAAATATTACCAGAGAGCATGAATAAGCTGGGCATGAACATAATGTAGATTCCTATGTAAACCAGCACAGAGCTCCCCTTTCTCAACTTGTAACTATAGCTATCTGGATGGGTCCCATATAATCAACAGAAAAAGGGAAAATCCTGAGCTTTTCTTACAGATGGATCAGCTTAGTATGTGGGAACAAATGAAAAATGGATGGAAGCTGCATTGTAGATACATTTAGGATGACCTTGAAGCTCAATAAAAAGAGGAAACCTTCTTAATGGACAGAGCTGTGAATGGTGCACCTGGTCATCCATTTTGTGGAGAGAGATATGACCTATGGTAAGAATATAGCCATATCCTTGGACAGTAATCAATACCTGGCCATCTCATCAGGGACCTGGAAGGGAAAGGATTGGAAGAAAAGAGGTCATGGATGAACATGTGGGAGTGGACATAAAATCTGATGTTTGTATCATAAATTAACAAAAAGTTTCAGTCAGTTGTTATTAATCAGTTTTCAATATTGGCCTCCCCCTGAACTGGCAGGATTTAAATGTTAACAGAGTGATGACAGAGATGGAGGTCACGCATGGTCTCACCAGCATGAACTTCTACTTCCAAGGAAAATATAACTATCCCCACCTCTAAACATCCAACCCCACTTACCCAATGGGATTTTTTGTCTCCCATCCCTGTATCTTTGGGAGCTACAGATTCTGATATCCAAAGAGGGTGCACTCTTACAAGGGTGCATTCACACACACAGAGCAAACCAGTGACACAGAAAATGTCACAATAAACTATGAATTACAGTTTCCCCCAGAGCACTCATAACATCTTGTGTCTAGGGAATAGCAAGCAAGAAGAAGAGTCACTCTTTTGGCAGAGATAATTAACTCTAATCAGCAGGGATAGTAGGGCTGCTTTTATATAATAGGGACAGGGAAGAAAATATGTGGAACCCAAGTGGTCATACTTACAGCAGGAACCCTTGTCCTGCCGTAACTATGAATAGACTTGTACAGCAATCCTAGACTGAGAAGGGTATTATCACCAAGAGCCCAGACCCCTCAAGTATGAAGGTTTGTTTCATACCACGCGGTCAGCCACTAAGACTTCCTGCTTTTCTTTCACAGATGTCAGACCTGCAGTAGATATGAAGTATCTCCTGAATACTTCACTTCCTCCCCCTTTATCCTACACAGGCATTTCCCCTAGTATATCTTTTGTGCATTTAATCCCATCTTGGCGTCTGCTTTTTTGAGGACCCAAACTGACACAGAAGGAAACTTCATCAGCTTGTAGATTCTACACAGAATCTACATCACACTAAATGCTAGCTCTTTAAGGTAGGGGACAGGCAAATATGTACACTCACAGTACTCCAATTGAACATTGTATTGGAGATCCTAACCAGAGCAATAAGGTAAGAAAAAGAAATAAAAAGCATACATATTAGACTGGACAAAATAAAACTCCTTTTACTCACAGATGACGTAATTATATCTATGTAGAAAATCCTAAGGCACCTATAAAAAACGTACTAGTAACTAATAAGTGAGTTTAGCAAGGTAGCAGATTATAAGGTCAACGTACAAAGCCAAAATAGAACTAAACAATCAGAAATTGAAATTAAAGTAGTAATACAATTTATAATAGCATCAAAAACATGAAATTCATAAATGTATATTTAGAAGTCACTTGAAACTTAACATGATCAAATTGTGGATTTTCATTCACTTCCGCCAGGGCTATCTCAGTCCATAATACTTATTTTGTCCCAGTTTTGTTTAGACCAAAGCCCTAGGATATATTCTTTATATTTTCCCTTCCTTACTTCTCATCCGGGCCACCAACAATTTTGGTGTTACTTTAAAAATATATCTTGAACCCTCCTACTTTCACCACCTTTCCTAGAGCAATCCATCACCATCTCCCTTTCATGATCTTCCAACTGGCCTTTGTGCTTTCATTCGTTGTTGTTTCTGTGGCCATGACCTCACAGGCAAACATTTATCTGAACAGGGTGTCCTAGTAGAACAATCCCAGCTCCATGAAACCTCAGTTCTCTGACTTGCCAGGCAGGGAGAAGTAGTAGGGTTGGGGGAGATAGTAATTTTCATAGCAGAATTGTTTCAATTTTATTTTGGGGTATTTTTTGCTAAAATAAAAATTATTTGCATATCTGCATTTTTGTGGATAAGGACGGCAATTTGGGGTGGTTTGCAAAATTCCTAGTTCAAGTGCTCCCTCTGCTGTCAGTGTAGCAAAGTCTGGATATATATGTGGTGTGTGTGTGTGTGTGTGTGTGTGTCCACATATATGTAATATATATAAAATATCCATATACAATATATGTAATATATATTATACATAATATATATTTTATATATTATATATTTATGTGTGTATATATAACATATAAATATATTTGTATATATATTTAAATATATATATAATTTATATATAAATATATATAATTTAAATATATATATAAATATATAATTTAAATATATACATATATAAATATATATACATATATATAAATATAAATATATATATAAAATATATATATATATACACACATATATATTTTAACTCGTTGGCTCTTTGTGTGAATGCATGTGTGTGTGTGTTGGTGACATTGATGGGAGGAAGGGTTGTACATGCTTTGATTTTTTTTTTAAATATTCTTTTGTCTTTAAGGATCCTAACTTTTTCACTCTTGCTTTTTCCTCCTTCACTGTACAATTTTCTAGAGGCACTTCTCTATTTACCACCTGACATACCCCCCTCCACCACCACCCCCCAACACACACCCGTTTTGCTGGAAGAAGTTGCCTTTCCAAGATGCTACCTTGAATCCTGCACACACCTTTAAGTCTCTTGCCTAATTCTGCTGTAATCTACCAGGACTCCTTTGTGGCATTTTTGCAGGTAGGGTGGACTTTGTCACTCTGTGACTTGAGATCGCTCTATGGCCTTTGCCCTCTTTTCTCTTCCCTGCAGTTGAGGGAAGAGAAAGACCCAGCCTGCTTTTCTCCCCACAGAGGCCTAGGGCAGCCAGAGCAAGAAGGTAGCTTACTAGTTCTCTAAGTTTGTTTCTATTTAGCAACAACAAGAAGAGTTTACATTTGTGGGTGTTTCTGCATGTTACTAGTACTTACCCTCTGTTAACTTCTTCTGCTTAACATCCCTCTGAAATAGGCAGAGTAAGTTACCCCATTTTACTGGGGGAGACTGATGAGTAGACTGAGGTTCAGTGAGGTGTTATAATCCTTGCTTAAAGTCACATGGTTAATAAATAATGAAACCAGGTCTGGATGCTATCGCCTTCAAACCAGTCTTACTGTTCTTATTATCTATTACTATCTGTGTAGACATTTTCAAAATTATAGATTTCCTAACATGAAGATCACCACGTCTTCTCACAGTACTTTCTCAGGGGTTTAAGTTTTGTCGTTGAAAGCACGTATCACAGTGTAGATGCTCAAACAGAAGGAATAGCATTAGCTATGGAGTAAAAAGTATATGCTGTTGCTACAGTAAGCCATTTCCAGGTAGGTTACTGCTAACAACATCACAGACCTAATGTGTTTTTTGTTTGTTTTGTTTTGGGCAAGTATTAATTTGATTATAGCCGTGGTTGCCCAAAGAGGTCTCCATGTATACATAACAATCACTGGTGGATTAAGGCACACCAACTCAAGCTACTTCACCATTGCTTTGTAAGTGAAAGCTACTTCATTGTTATATCCTTATGCTTGAAGTTGATGGTATCTTATCTGGAGTCTATAACAAAAAACAGTATCGTACATTCCCCCAGCTCCAACACATTGAACTTCTAGCAAAGAAAGCATTCTAGTTACTGTTTCCTTAAACAACCTCATGAATCTAACAACAAGCAATGGCTGGGTTTTGAACAAAAACCCTCAGCTACTGAGGACGATGTCTTTTAGCCAATAGTTGCCATCTTGTTTATAAAGAAAAAGCAGTCATTTTCTTTACTGTGTATACAAGCTCTGTAGCGCTGTTTGTTTGGTTTTTAACAAAGACAATACAAAAATAAATTAGGCCTCGATTTGGTTTAGGTAAGCAATCTTTTGAGCCACAGCTGTATTACTAACTGATCCATAATTGCTCTGCATTTATGAGGTACATAGTTTATTCTCTTGCTTGCCACACAATAGGCCATGCAAGTTAAAGAGCTCCAAGTTTCAAGGACTGGAGTTTTGGGTGCCTGCCAGGACTGATCTGTTTAACAAACAAGCTGGAGGGTGCTTATTAGTAGGTTGTGGCTTGCAGACCATGAAGCCCCTGGGGCCAGATGCACTGATCAAATGGTGGATCTATATACCGTTGAGGCCATTGGATGAAAAGGAGAACAGCACCACATTACCGAATATGCTTCTCGTAGGCCTTAATTACGGCACTGTAAATGGCTTCTTTTGTAACTCTTTCTGTTGGTCCAGAAGATAGGCTATTAAAGATTAACATAGGAACTATTTTTCAAATTAAAATGTAGACAGTTCTGATGAGTTACAGCTATATTATTCATATTACAAGAACAAGCTCTGGTTAGATTGGGAAAGTGAAGAGTCATATTTCTAGTGGAACAAAACACATCTTATTTTCTCCAGTTGCATTTCTTTTCCTTTTTCTTTTTCTTTTTTTTTTTTTTTTAAATTGCTAGTCTTCTCTGCCCCCTGCTTAGATTTTTGTTTCTATCGAGTGACTCAAGGTGGTTGAGGCTTTAAAATTAATGCCTGGTAGAGTTCATTGAGGCCATAGAAGAATGAAGCGAGTCTGATCTGTTACATAAAAAAAAAAAAAATCTAGATAATGTCATCTTTTGCCATTCCTGGTTCTACACATTTTCTTCTTCTGCCTTCACTAGTTTTCTACTTTACAAGTGTTGTTGTATTTTAATAATAGAAGCTATTTCAAGAATACAGATTTATAGGTAGAGATATTTTTGAAAGCCAGCCCAATACGTCATTAGTAAAACCTTTTGTGTCTCTTGCTCTGCTGTTGATCGTTAATAATTTGCTCTTTTAAAGTCAAAAGACAATTATCCATTAAATACCAATCTCATAAAGTCATGTACATGTCTGGTATAGAGGAAGAGAGAGTTGACAACACAGAGCAATAATATTTGCTAAAATGATGAGCCACCCTAAATATGATTTACAAAGTCTTCCATATTATGATGATGTGACAAATAAAAAGTGTAAAACAGTTTTGTAAATGCTAATGATATTTAAATCCCAAATTTGAGAAATTCTGGAAAAGGGATCAAATTCTAAACAACTTTTATTCCCAATTTTATGATATTCTTAGACTTACTTTATCATTTGTAATATTGGCATGACTAAAGTAATTTTTAATTATTTAGGAGGAAAGTATTTACACAGAAAAATGTAATCCTAATAAGTGTGGCTATTACAGCAATTGTAATTATTTAGTGTTGATAAAATTGACCACATTTATTTTACTAAACATTTAACCAAATCAATTCACTGTAACAAATATCACACTTTTCTTCATTTATTAAGACCTCAAAACCGTTTTACTCTTAGCAATGAAATTGTTCTTTCTTTTTTTGTTTCTTGACTTCAGAGCTGTATTTGTATATGTAGATCATTTTACTATTTTTTTTATAAGAAAAAGCTTATCTGATAGAAATTAGCTATTTTGAAAGGTGCTTAAGCTTGTGCAGTTTGGGCCTACAAATTGCATTGGGTCCAAAAGTTCAGAACCTGGAGTAGTTCAAAGTAGACAAAGTGGGTTGTGCATTTGAAGCATAGCTAACAGAAATGCATAGGAAGCAGAAATGCCTCCTTTCAATTTGTGTCATTTGTTTCAGTTCCTGCTTCAGTGCTTGAGTTAGGGAAGCCAAGACCTGGTCCCTGCTTTTGCAGAGTTCACAGCGTTGTAGGGAAGACAGAAAAGCTAACGTATACCTGTAGTGGAAGGGTGCATGCAAGCATGGAAATAATCTGAAGGTAGCCCAAAGGAAAGAGTGGCCACCTCAGAGGATTAGGGCAGGGAGGCAGGGAATGCTTCTCCAGTGAGAACCTCCCCTAGGTGGTCTCTGAAGGGTCAGTTGGAGTTTACCAGTCACAGAAAGGCAGAGAGAATTCCAGGGAGAGGACCCAGAATGTGCAAAGTCACAGTGGTGGAAGAGGGAGCAGGTCTGATAGTGCTGGAGAGTAAAGTGAATGGAAGGGAACATGACGACCTGAGGATGAGAGGTTAGGCCGGGATAGCTTAGGAAGGATCGCAGGTGCCATGGTAGGACTTCAAATTTTGAGGTAATGGGGATCCTCTGAAGAGCTGACATACTCCGATTTGTGTGGTTCTACTTTAATAATATATTTTCTATTATAAAACACATTGAATGCATATAATTGAAACCCAAAAACACTTATACTCCACCAACTCAGAGACAACCATTCTTAACATTTTGGTGTGGATTTTCCGATCACTTTTCTCTATATAATACGATATATTCTATACGAAGATTATTGTGATCACTTTTCTATATATGTGTATAATGTATGCATCTATCTAGGTGTATGTGTGTATATACATATTTTTAATGGCTTCATACTATACTTGCTTAATAACCTGCTTTTTCATTTCACAGTGAATGTATTTTGAACATTTTCTCCTTGCAATTTTCTTCTACAAAACAGTTTTTAATGACTGTATAGCATTCCATCATATAGAAATATTCCAATTGAGAAAAAATTATTGGACATATGTATTATTTCCATGTGTTTTGCTATCATCGATAATGAAATATCCACGAAATATCACTGTGTATATACCTCTTTGTGCCCTTATCTGCTTAGGCCCTTAAGATATAGTCCCAAAAGTTTAATTGCTGGATGAAGAGTAGGAACAATTGCAACGACTTTGCTCCATGTTGCCAGATTCTCCTCCAGGAAACGTGAAAATTATCCTGGAGAGGGGTGAGGTTACAGTCCAGGAGACATATTAGGCAGCTATTTCTGTTGATCAAGTGAGAATGATTAGTGACTTATTGAACGTGATAGATCAATAAAAGGAAGCCATCTGGGATGACTCTGGGATTCCTGTCTTGGGTGTTGGGACCCATGGAAATACCTAAATGAGAAAGATCATGCAGGAAGAATAACTTGATTTTATTTTAAGTCCATCATTATGTATTCTTAGTTAGGAATGAGTATTCTGCCTAATTCTTTATTCCTTGTATCACCAACTTTTTAACTTCTGTGGATCCAAATTATCTAGACTCAAAACCATTAGAAAAATTGTTTTAAGGCTGACTAAATAAAAATGACCCCACTTTATTCAAGTGAGAAGATTCACTAAGTAGTTTCTTTATGCAAAATTCTTTACATGATGCTTATAGAGAAGGCAGGAAAAGGGGCCACAGAAACACTGGAGGACGTGGGTTTGGGAAGACCTGGAGCAGGCGTTTTATCATCATGGCCCTGAATGAAGGAAATCAGTCCCAACCCATAGCAAAACTGAACTGATGTTGCTTCCAAGCCTGGCATGTGCTTTTCTGATATTCTACAGAATTTTAGAGCTAGGGAAGGTCTTCTTGTCCAACCCTTCTTTTATAAATGAAAAACTGAGTCTTGAATACATGAAATGATGTTTTCAGAGTGCTACAGGTGCATAGAAATCAGATCTTGTGATTCTCACCTCACATCCTTTCCCTTCTACTTCCCCCATGTTCTTGAGCATCCCTGAGCCAGGAGCCAATAATTTCAAGGCAGCACCTCTCTCTTAGAGGTTCACACAGAGTGATGACATCAGAGCACTACGTGGGTCTCATTTAAATAAGAAGGGAGTTCTAAGTGTGACTTTTCTTGTTTCAAAAAGGGAAAGGTACTGGTTTAATATCTCATTCAACAAATAATTACCGGTCACTGCTACATGCCAGGTAGTGTGCTCTGCGTAGGGGATATAACAAACATAATGACAAGATTCTTGCTTTTACAGAATTTATAGTACCAGAAGGGTCATCTAAACAAGGAAACAACCAATTATATGCAGGGCAATGGGTGTTATGATATTGGAAGTATAGGGTGCTAAGGAAGCTGTAAGAGGATACTGAACCCAGACTTTGGCATAAGGCAAGTCTTTCTGAAGGCAATTAGCATCTTTGTGGGGACCTGATCTTTGGGGGAAAATTCTCCAGAAGAATAGAAGGTGGAAAATAGAGAGGGTGTTCTAGGCTTAAGGAACACACAGAGAAAGAACAAAGAGTGATACTGAAAGACTTCCAGCATGGCTGGGCAGGAGGCATGGTGGTGACTGACTTCCAGATATCCAGCTTGGGTACCCTGTGGATGGTGGTATGCTTAGGGTCTGCTGGCACCAAAGTGGCCCCTTATTATTCAAAACAGAACTAACCAGCCAGGGATCATTGATCAAGGCATAATCCTAGCAATACAGGAATTGGGGAGGCGGGGGAGGACACTTCATGCCTGTCTTATTGTGTAGGCTATCATTGCATTTTGCATTTCCAATAAATGTGTCTGGGATAGTATAGGTAGCCCTTAAAGGGTGCTTGTTTTGCAACGTACTATCTCATTTAGGATCATAGGAGGTATGAATAATTAAGCTTAGAGAGGTTAAATCTTTTGCTCAAGGTCATAATGCTGGTGAGTGACAGAGTCAGAATGCAAACCCAGATTTAAAATTTACAGGCAAAGTTGCGTAAGAGAGCCTTTAGGTAGACCCATGTCTCATCCTGCTCATACCTTACAGGAAAGTTCAAAGAAACCCATCCATCTGTTTAGTATTTGTTAGCTTATGGGCTAATTCTTTCCATTATCAAGATTAGAAAAATGACCTTTTTGGACCAAATGATGAAAAATTCTCTCCCTTTTCCTTTTCCTCTCTTATTTTCCACTTCTAAGCCTAAATGACTCATGTTCTGCTTAAAAGGGCAGAATGACTTATGTTCTGGCCAAGACCAGGATCAATGAATAAGATTTCTCTCAGTATAAGAGCCTTCCCTATCATCAGAGAAATGCAAATAAAAACCACAGTGATACATCACTTCACACATGTCAGAATGCCTATATCAACACATCAACAAACAACAAGTCTTGTCAAGGATAGGGAAAAAAGGGAACCCTCGTGCACTGTTGATGGGATTGCAAATTGGTGCAGTTACTATGGAAAACAGTGTGGAGATTTTTTTTAAAAATTAAAAATAGAACTACCTTATGACCCAGCAATTCCACTCCTGGGTATTTATCCAAAGAAATCCAAAACACTCATTTGAAAAAAATATATGCACACCTATGTTTACTGCAGCACTATTCATAATAGCCAAGATATGGAAACAATTGAAATGCCCATCAATAAACAACTAGATAAAGAAATTGTACATTTATACAATGGAGTATTACACTGCCATAAAAAAGAATGAAATCTTACCATTTGCAACAATATGGTGCACCTAGAGGGTATTATGCTAAGTGAAATAAGTCAGACTGGCAAAGACAAATACCATATGATCTCACACGTGGAATCTAAAGAACATAATAAATGAGCAAGCAAAACAGAAATAGATTCATCAATACAGAGAACAAACTGATGGTTGCTAGATGGGAGGCGGATTGGGAGATGGGACGGTTGAGAAGGTGAAGGGATCAGGAAGTACAAACTGGTGGTCCCAAAATAATTGTGGGGATGTAAAATATAGTATGGGGAATATAGTCAATAATTATAGTCAAGTTGTATATAGGGTGTCAGATGGGTACTGAACTTATCAGGGGATCACTTCATAGATTATATAAATGCCTAATATTGGGACGGAGTCCCAGAGAGCATTTTCTAGGCTCTTGGCCTTACATGGGAAGGTGCTGGCTCGGCTGTGTAAGCCGCACGTGTGGGCACTAGGTAACTAGTTGGCCATCAGCTGTAACCAGTTAGCTGTCAGCCACTATTCTGTATGCTTATAACTGCCGTAGGTTACGTCAGTAAGCGCCCATGTTACGGATCTTGCAGATCCTACTTCCTGTGTATCCACAGCCACCATCAAGACTGTGCTGCAGGAAGACCCCTCGCTGGAGTGTTGGCAGATGTTTGCTTCCTGTGTCTCGACTGGCCACTCTCGGGACTACAGTGGTATGAACGCCCTATCCATGGCTCCGTTGTTAGTCCTTTTCGGCCTCACTCTATCCTGCGTTTTTCTGCGAGGACCTGAGCCCCAACATTACACCTAACCACTGCCCTGTGTAACTGAATCTAATATAAAATAATAGTGAATGTCAACTACAATTAGAAAAAAAAATACTCTTACCGGTATTCTAATGACCAGAGTCAATGTAGGCTCCTATGGCCCATCCCAGTGCTGTTGTTCTTTATCCCTCAGAGTAAAGATTACTGCACAACCATCCCTGTGCCATATGTATTTAGCAGTTTGGACCCCCCCCCCACCTGCCTACAGATCGAGTTGTACTTACCACTCTACCCTCCACCTCCAGGGGCACAGATTTTCAAGTGTAGAGCACAGCTGGTGACCACACAGAGAACAATGCTAACTGGCTTGCCCGTGAGCTGACCACATCTTCACTCATTACCGGAGCCAACCCCGCTGTGACTAATTTCGATGAAGAGAAAAATGACACTCCGTATATTCCACAGGTAAGGAAAAAATAAGAACTTTTGTTTCCTTGGCTCACGTAGATAAGCATTTGTATGTTGTAAGTATAAATGCTTGTTTTTAAACATTTTGCTTTGCATTAAATTCTGCCTGTGACCAAGCCTTCCTAGTATTATTAATAAGGCCTGGAGCTTCTGCTAGACAAGTACAATCTTTCTTGGTCAAAATTAAGAACAGTGCCATCTTCTATAAGGTTTTGGGAAAAAACCCAACTACAGCAAATGATTAAAAGGCAGCACCACTTTTAAAGATAAAAGTTTATAATTAGCATGGAAGTTCTGTAATTTAAAATGGAAAGTTTGTGAAGCTATAGGAAAGCAGGGTAAACCTCAGCTACAAAATAACAGGTTTCGTATGTTAAAAATATCAATCATTTAACCCGAAGTGAACCAATTATAACACATTTCCTCTAATGTATGGGTCTAAAACTCAGGTAACCCACTGACTTACAGGAAATAAGTCATATCCTTAATACTAATTACCAAACTTTTGCTACATATTACTCTCCAAACTTATAATTTCAAATTTTTATTCCATTTGAGTTACTGAGTTCAGTGTGGTTTTTATTTTAATAGGGTAGGAGCGCTTACATAGTATACTGCTTTGAACTTTGTCATCTATGTAATAGCCATGTATCACTTATCTAATTGTTATTACTCAGACAAATATGTTTTTCATAGTCATCTGGGATCTATTTGGAATAGTATAACTCCTGTTTTAACTTAGAGTTTAATTTCAATATTATTTCACTTCTGTATATCAAAAGCATACCTTGCAGCTTGACAGGTAATAAGTTTGTATCATCAAGGAACTGTCAATCATTTCAGAATATATTCTTCTAATCAACTGGTATGAACTTGATACATGCTAGAGAGCTTATCAAATGTCTATTTGGATTCTTTCATTTGGAGTGTGTTAACCGAACCTATGGAGTGATGAAACTCAATCTCAGGCTAAAGTAATGGAATTTTTTGTACCTATAGTAAAAAGAGATTTGGGGGGGGAGGTAAGAGAGCTTGGGTGATGAAATGCTTCACTGTGTGGTGCCAATTCCTTTTGCCGCCCCGAGTTTAAAATTGAGATCACTGAGTTCCAAAGCCCAAGTGCTCTCCAGGAAATAATTTAAACTATGCAGTGGTATGAGGATCATTTTAGTCATAGCACATGACAAAGAAAAATAAATTTGACTACCAGAGGTTTCCTTTTAGAAAACCAATTGGTTTTTACCACCAGCGATCATATCTCTGTTCACACTCATGATGAACGTGGAGATAGCCCACCAGCTTCCTTCTGGGGTTGCAGTTAAATTTGGGATACTTGCCCCAGCTATTCTGGCACACCCCACATTCGTTTTCAGGTATTAACTGAAATTTTCCCAGTGATCTAAGTAAAATATAGAACTTATGTTCCATAACTATTCATGCTCCAAACTAAGACTCCAGCCAATTCTCTTGCACACAAAAGGTGAATAGAAGCCTAGAGCTTTCTATGAACACGTCCGGTCTAAGAGAGCCTGTGACTGCTTCAGCTGGTTTGATCTTTCATGCGATAGTTCCCCTTTCTCTGACCTTCTACTACAGTAGATTGTAATATAAGTTGTGTTGTAGTCACTTTTGTGTTTGTGAGGTTGTAGTCTGTACCTGGTTTATTAAAAGCTCTTGGGTAGAGAAATTGGGTTCTGTATTCCTGCAACATTGGTTTAGGAACATAGTACGTATTTTAAAAACACATTAACTGAATTATGTGAATTAATTGCACGTTGTCTGGATTACTTAGAGATTTGCTTTAATTTCCCCCCTTACAGGCGTGTGCATGCATGGGTACATTGCATATATAGCAAGACTTTAATCCTGATTAGGCACACAGCAAGGAGACTCTTGGCTCAGAAAAACCTGTGCAGTTAAATGAATATAGAGTAGAGTGGATCCTGCCTGAAGTAAAGCTAGAAAGGTGATGTATGTATGTGCAAGGCGGGGGGCGGGGGTCGGTCTTAGGTGGCTCTTGAGAGAGTACAGTATTTGGATAAAGGTATTTTTATCCAACCTAAGGCTCTATTTCCAAAACCCTGTCACCCGAGTCATATTTTTGCCAAAGGCACAGAAATGGTGATCTGTGTTGGCTGAATATTTTCCTCTGCTTACAGGCCTGTAGGGAGGTGTTTCTCATTCTATTAGTATTTCCATGGTAGATTACTGTGGGGACAGAGAGCAGTTTCCAGGTTCTCGGCCTCACGTGGAAAGATGCTGGCTCACTTATTAGATGGCCATCCGCTGTGGCCACCAGCTGTAACCAGTTAGCTGTTAGCCACTAATGTAACTGCCATGGCTACACCGACAGGTTGGTTGGTTGGCAGAGAAGCGGATGGCAGATTGCGGCTAGCAAGTGCGCAAGCAGATTACATTGGGGATCGTGTGGATCCTACTTCCTGTGCGTCGCCTGGCCACCAGTGAGACTGGGGTGCAGGAAGACCCCTTGTTGGGGTACTGGCGGATGTTTGCTTTTGGGTCTCGACCAGCCGCCTTCGAGAATATAGTGGTATGACTCCCCTATCTATGGCTCCGTGGGTGTTCCTTTTGGGCCTCACCATGTCCTGCGTTCTTATGCGGGGAGCAGGAGCTGAGTCCCTGCATTACAATTACTGAGGCTGATTATATCATATTCTGGAACAAAAGGTTTTACATTTTTAGGCTACCATTTCGACTCCACATTATTTCAATCAAATCAAGATCAGTCTAGAGAAAAGGAAAGCAACATCAATATGGGGGAAGCGCCAGCTCCACAGAGGAAATGCAAATCAGAATGTGGTAAATTGAAATGAAATGATCATCATAAAAGATTACAGACTGAACGGAAGAAAGAAAGCCACAGAAACCTTTGTCTGTTTGTGAAGACACTTAAGTACCACCGTCTTCTATAGTTTAAATCTGTTCCTAGGTTGTCTTCTTGCCACACTTTTAAAAAGTATATACATTTTCTCAAAAGTTGTTCTTTACTAAATCAATAATTTTTAGAGTGAAATTGTATGTATCCTCAGGCATATAAGTGAGGTTGCTTCAAGTTTATAAGCGACTTGAATATACTGTAAAAACTGTCCTCCCCCTAACTCCTCCCTCCCGCTGCCAACTAAATCGATACCTAATCTGAAACTCAATAACAATGTTCTTATTCTACATTGTGGGTAATTGATCCAGAGGATTTAGAAATTGCAGGTATTAACTAAGGGGTCCGCTGAGCATGCCTGAGTGTGGCAGTATAAGCCGTGTCCCAAACAGTATCTTCAGATTCTTTCTTTGAAGGTGCACAGAATTTAGTAAAAAATGCTGTTGATGTAATGCATGTGTGTGCATACCTTATTTAAGGTTACATACTTGAGGTGAGTTTAAAATATAACTGCTGTATTAAAAAGATGTGGAACCTGAAGTGCCATATCTCTGACAAGTACGATAGCTACAGCACCGTCGGTCTTCAGTAACATTTTCTGCATCCCATTTCCGCCTCCATCTTCAAGGTATTGGGTAATAATATGTACAGCAGACCGAAGATTTGTCTAATGAGTTGTGAAAGTTGTTTCTTTTGAAAACGGCTCTGCTCACAGTAGAATAATTAAGTAATCACTGTTATCGTGTGAATCCAGCCTAAATTGCAATGTTTGCGTCCATATGGGAACGATTTGGCATGGGCGATAGTTACTGAAAGTATAAATGTAGTTTCATTCTTTGGAAGTGGTAACAACTTCAGAGACAGTTATCAATCATCACTATAATTCTAATTACCTGATGGTACCACTAGCTCTATACTGCGGATTACAATGACCATTACAGTGGGCCCAGAGCTTGGTCCTCGGGCACCTACAAGAGAGAACAGATAGACCATCAGATGCACAAACTGAACATTTCTCAATCCTGGTTTTCAAACATCATGACTGCTCACCGACACATAACCCTGGGCAAACTGCTGCAGACAATGAGCTCTGGGACAAAACTGGACAGATACATGCAAAAAAAATGAACTTGGACCACTTTCTTAGACCGTATACAAAAAAATAGACTCAAAATGGATTAAAGACAATGGATTTAAGACCTGAAACCATAAAACTCCTGGAAGAAAACACAGGCAGTAAACTCTTTGACATCGGTCATAGCAATATCTTCTTGGATATGTCTCTTTGGGCAAAGAAAATGAAAGAAAAAATAAATAAATGGGAGTACATCAGCTAAAAAAGGTTTTGTACAGTACAGGAAAGTATCAACAAAATACCAAGACAACCTACTAAATGGGAGAAGATACTCACAAATGATATATCTGATAAAGGGTTAATATCTAAAATATATAATGAACTCATACAAGTTAATACAAAAAAAAAAATCCAGTTTGAAAATGGGCAGAGGACCTGAACAGACATTTTTCCAAGGAGAACATCCAGATGGCCAATAGGCACATGAAAAGATGCTCAACATCACTAATCATCAGAGAAATGCAAATAAAAACCACAATGAGATATCACCTCTCACCTGTCAGAATAATTAATAAATCAACAAGTGAAACTCATACGTACACTGATGGTGGGATTGTAAATGAATGCAGCCACTATGGAAAACAGTATGGAGGTTCCTTAAAAAATTAAAAATAGAGCTTCCATACAATCCAGCATTTCTACTTTGGGATATTTATCTAAAGAAAAAACACTAATTTGAAAAGATACATGCATCCCTATGTTCATTACAACATTACTACTAATAGTCAAGATATGGAATCAAGCTAGGTATCCATCAACAGATGAATGGATAAAGAAGATGTGACATATATTATTCAGCAATAAAAATGAATATTGCAGAATATTATTCAGCAATAAAAAGCAATGAAATCTTGACATTTGCATGGATGGACCTAGAGGGTCCTAAGTCAAATAAGTCAGAGAAAGACAAATACCATATGATTTCATTTATATGTGAAATCTAAAAAAATGAATAAACAAAACAAAACAGAAACAGACTCATAGACATAGAGAACAAACTGATGGTTGCCAAAGGGTAGGGGGAATGGGAATAATTTTTTTTTTAATTTTTAAAAGGAAAGAAAATCATAAGGAAGAGAAAATACACTTTAAAAAATGATGGAGGATTATGATTTCCACAGGGAATTAGTCTTAATGCCTCAGCCAGGATTACCCTACGGGTTTGTGAATGCAAAAATACCTTTAGGATCAAAAGGAAATACTGTTGGGAAAGTGAATAAGCTGCTCCATCCTTCGTCAGCCAATTGCAGACTCTTAGAGGCAAGTCAAGAGTGTCAGAGTTAGATAGGATCTTTCAGGCCACTGGCCAACTTCTTACTTACATGGACGTCTCAATCAGCTGAAATTATCACTGGTAATATTAAAAACAAGCCTATGAAAGCTGTAGAAAATCTAAATTTTAATATACACACAATTATACATCTGAGTGACACACAATTTGAAATTGGATTTACTTGGAAATGTGAATATTTGAGTAGCAAGGAAGGATTCTAACATTTGTTGACATCCTAGCATGTGTAAGCAGTAAGCCAAAGCCCTTTCGTGTGCATTATGGTTCATTACAGTCATTTGTTCTTCTCCACTCTTTATTTTGGCAACTTCACCCAAATACAAACGCTATTTTAAATTATATTATTTCCAATTCATATAGTGTCATTGTGCTTTTTATGGAATGGCACTGTATTGCCGTTTTAACTTGGAAGAAACTGAAAAATCATCCTTTCTGGAAAAGATTATGATGAATCAGATCTAAGTCTTAAAAGCTCTTGGAGTTTTGTATACAAAACTTCAGATTTAAATGGAGTTGTATAGTGAGAGATGAAGGCAGTTTTCTGTCTTTGAAAAAAATGTATCTTCTTATAATTTTGTAATTGGGTACCCAAATTATGCCATTCATTGAATAATCTGTCTTGAATATAAATTTCTGGAGGCCAGAGAATCTTCTCTGTTCTGAAAACAACGTACAAAATGCTTCGTACAGAAGAATTATCACTGTAGAGTTTGATGACTAATAATCCACTTTAGATAGGTGTTCTCTTAGTGAAACTTCTGCACAGGACTATGAGAAATCTATTATATGCCCCCTGGTTTTTTTCTTTTTCTGAAGAATTTACTCACTTTTTTTTGCTAATATATATATATGCCCTGATTATCATCACTCAATTACACAACATCTTCCTGCATAATTTTGCCTAGTTGTACAATTTGTAAATAGATTAAGATATTTTGAAAGTCTTGGTTAGTTATAAACTTGTCCATACAAACAGTATGTATGTTAAACAATACAGTATAATTCTATGTGGAATCATGGGCCTGGTAGACGTATGTGAAATCTTACAGTGTGATCAGAGTTTTGGGGTAGCATAGTCTGATAACCTTCTAAATGCAGAATGTCTTTTTATACCGACAATGTGTAGCACACCTGCATTTGTCAAGGTTCTCCATAGTAACAGAACCAAAGGGATGTGTATGTATATAGAAAGAGCTTTATTTTAAAGAATTGGCTCACGCGATGATGGAGGCCAGTAAGTCCAAAATCAGCAGGGTGAGCCAGCAGTATGGAAACCAAGGAAGAGCGAGTGTTGCAGTTCAAGTCTGAAGGCTGTCTGCTGGCAGAATTTCCCCCTTCCCAGGGGTGGCCAGTTTGTTTATTGTTCTATGCAGGCCCTCAAATGATTGGATGAGGCCGACCTACATTATGGAGGGCAATCTGCTTTACTCAAAGTGTACCGTTTTATATATTAATTTTATATGTTAATCCTCACTGAAGGATCCAGAATAATATTTGACCACATATCTGGGCACCATATCCCAGCCAAGTTGACACATAAAACTAACCACCACAACACCCAACAATAGCATTTGGAAGGGGTGTTGCTTTCCCCATTTTGCCCTCTTTGGGGAATAAAATGTTTGCTTTTTTTGTGTGTAGGGAAGTGACACACACACACACACACACACACACACACACACACACACAAAACACGAGTTCAGTTAGACTTTATGGAAGCAAAGAATGGTTAATAGAGAATGAAGGGATCCACACTCTGGAATGACAACCCTACACATTTTACCACATGTATAACACCAGCACAAGTATTCATAACCATTTGCATAATATTTAAAGTGGGAGACGGAATCTGATTTAAAATTCTAGTTCCTCATCACTAAGAGTCTTGTGACTTTTGCCCATGTAAATAGGATCCAGAAACTCTTCTATGTTCTCTTTATCTTTTATTGATTCCATGAGGCTCTTGTCCCATGCTAGGGAATATGCTTCTTTATTTCAGGACAGTAGCCTGTGACTACTTCTGAATTTGTGCATATCCCCTTTTTTCTTCTCTCCTTCTGTCTCGTGTCATGCAGCTATTTAGAGCTTCTCACACTCCAAACTCTGCAAACATTCAGAGAGAAAGCGTGGCTTTTCTATCTCTCTTTCCCACAGCATTTCATCCCTTTAACTTTTTAAAAGTATCAAGCAACAATTTTAAAATATTAATCACAGTTTTCCTATGTTCTCAATAACCAAGTGATCCTAGAAACTGAGCCAGCAAGTAAGAGTGTGTCCCACTCTTCTTCTACTTCTCCAGACCCCCTATCTCTATACAATAAGCCCAGAAACTTGCCTGGCAAGAGGAGAACACTCCTTAAAGATGAAATAGGGGAGAGAATGATCAGGGGAAAGCAAAGCTCTCTTCAGCAGAGGTTTTGCAGGAGAGGGAGGGAAGAGGTTGTGTAGCAAGGAGGGGAAAGCTGGGAGATCACACACAGTAATATGTTTGCCCCAAGTACATTTCTAATTAACCATTTCTTTGCCAGTGTAATATAGGTCATGTACCCTCTTCAACAGATGCCATCCACTCTCTGAGGGGATGGGAAAGCATGGTATTGCGTGAGGCAGCACACGTCAATTTTGGACTGCTCTAACTTTTAGAAATTTCCTCCCATTGTGTCAAAATCTTCTACATCCTCTGAAACTCCACTCATTCTCCTACATCTGCTTCTAGGAGCAACGTGTCTTTCTTATCTATTACAGCCCTTCAAATACATGAATACCACATAGCTCCTAAATATCATTTTTCCTGTTTTAAGCCCCAGTTCCTTCAATCACTCTTTATATGACGTGATTTTTAGACTCCTCTCTCTTAGTTGCCTTTCTGGATGCTTGCCAGATTTTAAATGTTAGGATGGCTCGGAACTGACCAGAATAGCCAAAGGCTGTCTGGCTTATACCTAGTAGAGTGGAATTACTACCATTTTGTCCTATAATTTATGCTTATTAGCATGACAGTTATATTTGCATTAGCTTTTTAAACCATCACATTACATGGCTTGCTCATTTTGAGATTATAGCAACTCAAATCTCCTGGTCTTTTTCATTACAATTGCCAAACGAGGACCCCTCCATCCTTACTTTCCTACTTTCATTGTTAAGTTTCATCTGGTCGATCTATTGTTCTGGACTTTCAAACTCTAGCTGTCTGAGATACACATAAAATATCAAGGACCCAGAAACATTAAAGTGCTAATATAAAAGGACTGCTGGTGAGTGTGAGCAATGAAATCAAATAAATGTACATTCAAATCAAAATAGTTAGTGTTACACTCATATAAAATTAAATGCAAAAATAAAATCATTCCTTTGAAAGGAAATATAAAACTTATTTTAAATATTATAAATGGAAAAGTAATTATTTAGTAGTAATGATCTGGATCTAAATCCCAGATTCTATCAATAAAGGCCAAAAAGAGAATGGGGGAAGGGATGCGGAGAGTATAAACATACCCAATTCCTAATATCCCGTAAAAAGAATCAAAGGTTTTGTTTCATTCATGAATTTGATACTTTTTGAAATATAGATTCACATATGATTTGAAAAACTTATCAGCAATCACAAGTACAATAGAAAAATAGGATGTCTGTGTTTTAAATCACTATGGAAGATAAAAACAATCAAAACACCAATCATAGAGCAAAACACAGGCACACACAAAATAAACAATAAGACATTACCCCAAAACAAAAGGAATAAACAAAATACCAGAGGTAAGGTCAAATATCAGATACAACAATTGAAGTAAATTTTGTAAGCTTTCCAATGCAAAAGCATACATTCTTTAGGATAAATTTAAGAAAAGATAAAGAAAAAATAGGCAGATTTTAAACAAAATGACACAAATGTTTAATATAAAACATAAAACAATACAACAATAGAACAGAAAATGGTTAATATCTTTGATATTTAAGGACCACATAATAATTGACAAGAAAAATAATAAACTTCCATTAGAAAAATTAGTAAAAGATAAGAACAGAAAATTCACAGAAGAAACACAAATAGTAATGTTTATATGGAAAAATATTCAATGTCACTGTAGTCAATGAAATTCAGATTAAATTAAAAGAAGATTTGAGATTAGCGTGTTTTGGCCGACCAAATCAACAAAGAATTTAAAAAGGAAAGATAATTTTGAGTGCTGGTAAGATGGGTTCTTTCTCAAACCATTGCCGGTGGTAATGTAAATTTGTGCAAACTTTCTGCGAAGTAGTTTGGTATTATGTATCAAGAATCTTTAAAACATCTTTTTACTCAATAATTCCACTTCTGAAAATGTACCCTAAGGAAATAATCAGAACTGCAGATATGTATTTCTGAAAAATACATTGTAAAATTATTTATAAAAAACAATTTAAAAATTTCAGAATAATAGAATAATAAATAAATTATAATGTGTTATTGATTCACTAGAAATTATAGTTTTTAATGACTAGAAGTCAAAGATTGTAATCAAATGCAAAGTGGATAAAATGTGTGATTTTAATTCTGCAGATATGTGTGTTTGTGTGTATGTGTGTGTGTGTATCCTCAATTCTAGGTTACATTTTTCATATCTTAGTGCTTCGTAAATTAGGATAAATTATAATTCCTTTCTGCACCCAAGAAGATGTTTTTAAATTGATGTAGTACCACATAATGAATTACATTTTAAAATCAAGGAAATACTGTGTGTCCACATGCTTTACAAAATATCACTTGGGCGGCTGGATGGCTCAGTTGGTTAGAGCGTATGCCCTTAACAACAAGGTTGCTGGTTCAACTCCCACATGGGATGGTAGGCTGCTCCCTCTGCAACTACCATGTTTCCCCGAAAATAAGACCTGGTCTTATTATTAATTTTTGCTCCGAAAGATGCATTAGGGCTTACGTTCCAGGGATATCATCCTGAAAAATGATGCTAGGGCTTATTTTCCGGTGAGGTCTTGTTTTCGAGGAAACACAGTAGGTTGAAAACGGTGACTGGACTTGGACCTGAGTTGTGCCCTCCACAACTAAGATTGAAGGACAACGACTTGACTTGGAGCTGGAGCTGATGGGCCCTGGAACAACACACTGTTCTCCAATAGAGTCCTGGAAAACACATTGTTCCCCTTCCCCAATAAAATCTTTAATATATATATATATATATATATATATATACACACACACACACACACACACATATATATTTAAAATATATATATATTATATATATAAATATATATATAATTTAAAAAATATATATGTGTGTGTGTATATATATATATATATATATATATATATATATATATATAATTATTTTTTTAAAAGGAAAACCCCCTTGTGGCATACCTTTAAAGGTTGCTTCTCACGTTGGTATTTAAAAAAACTATCTTATTGGAGTTCCTCTGTACCATATTTATGGTATGTGTGCATTACCTGCTCATCTGTTTACCTTACTAAAAAGAGAATGAAGCCCATTTGGAGTGGATTTCATTATGAAGACACAGTAAATAGATCCTACTTATTAGCATTTTGTTTTTTATGGTCAACAGACCCACCTGCTTAATAGTCGCTTTCTGGAATTTTGCAAGATAACAACATCATGTTTACTTATTTCCTGTTTCCAGAATCTGCTCTCAAACCTTGTGTCGCTCACCTTCTGAAAATCCAAAGTGAGTCTGTTTTGTCCTAGTCTCCTTGCTTATCTCAGGGTCTCCTTGATTCCAGTTATTACCCCAAGTCACCTCACAATTATGTCTACAAGTTCCCTTAAAATCCTGGGGTGCACATCTTCTGGAGACGAAGTGTAGGATTCCTTTAAACAGCTCATTTTTCCTGAAAATTCATGTACCCTTTTAACCCATGCTGGACATTTTAAGTCTTGAAGATAATTTTCCTTGATTGAAATACATCTCTCTTCTACTAGCATTATACCGTCATCTCCAGTATTGGACATTTTACTTTCTTGTTCACATCTGTGATCTAAATAGAGTTGAAATGATAGGTTTTATTGCCTTTGTCACTTTTGTAAGCTTTGGCTTATCAGCACATGAACGATTCTGACAATTTTCTTATATATTTCACAATTTGTGTCCTTGGCTATATGACCTGCCTTGCCTTTCTATATGTATCCTTTCAAAATCTAAACTCATCAGAGAGTTTCTGGGCAGTCTTACTAATGTCTTTATATCTGCATTTATTCATCATAATGTGATCAGAATTTCATTCTTAGAGTCCCCATCTCTATTAAGCCATGTTTTCTTTCAGAGTCTTTCTTCATAAAGCCATATTTGAACTTGCTCTAAGTGGGTTTTCAAACGTTTTTATTCTTAAGACATTGGGTACATGCCTACGTCTGATCAAAAGTCTCCATCTTAGATGTTAGCAGTTCCAGGATGGCATGATCACCTTTTCCTGCAGTCCCTATTGCTTTTCTGTTCCAGAAAATAAAAGATTTCAATGAATAGTATACTTTGTCAAGATAATTAGGCTAAGTAATTGATATCGGCGAGTAGCTACGTGGCAGGCGTCTGCTTGGTCCGGATTACTCAGTTTTCTTCCGGAACACAAAGTGAGGGCTGTCAATTTGGGGTTTTGCCCTTAGGGAAATGCAACATGACTGGACCAGCAACTTCAGCTATCCCTTCATTTGAAAAGCTTTAAAGTCTGCATGCACATTGTAGCCTCCATAGCACACACACCGCACATTGAAATCAAGACTCCAGAGTACCTCAGCATGCTTCTCCAGGGCCCTGTAATTCACAGCCACAATGATCAGATCAGTGGTGCTCCTTGTTTATTCCATCTGAGTAACCCAATCGTAGGAAAATTAAAACTTCATAAACAAGAAGACATTAAACTCTTTTACAAATTCAACTATGTTGTGAAAAAGCCCAAATGGGTTTTTCAATGCAGACGTTTTGTCGAGACGCTTAATTTGTTTGTCAGACCCAAAATGCGGGAGTTTCAACAATTGTTATTTCTTTTCCATGTGGGACATAACAATATAACAACCCATCTTGTTAGCATTTTGTCCTAGCCTTCTCTGTTAGGTTTTGGTTCAATTCTCAATTGAAATGATGATGTGTGTGAGGGCTGAAGTGCATAAGTCAAGATATTTAACATCTGTCAGACTGGTGTTTGCTTAAAAAGTCCATTGGTGTGAAGGAAGAAAATATTAGAACTTTTATTTATATTCTTTTCTTATCTCTTCGATTTAAATTTTTGTGCATGTTTTATAATATATAGAATATAACTAGTGGTACATTTATAAAATATACTCATAGATAAGTGTAAATACAGAGGATGCCAAAAAAATGTATACATATTTTAAGAAAGGAAAAAATAACTATTAAAATTGTAACATTTAATATATACCGATAACAAAAGATGAATACAAATCATGTGTATACCTTTTTTTTGGCACCCCCGGTATATTGCAGGGGTTAAAATTTATTGATTTTGATGCATGAACAAAAAGTTGGAAACCATGATATTTTATATAAATGTGGTCCTCCCAATTTTTATTATATATGTATATATTAAATAAATAATATATAATATAATATAAATTCTTCCAGAGTTTGGAACTGATATTTTGCTACATTAAAAAATTGAGTCTCTTAATATTTACTGAGAACTCTAGAGGAATAAATACACTAGAGTGTGGGAAAACAGGTTAAGTTAATAGGAATTTCCTGACCAATGAGATTTGGTAAACATTAAAATAGGCTATAGAAGGAGAGACTTCTAGGTCTCCCTCAATATTTCTTCTATCTTCCTCGTTAGTAGCGGAACCCATGATTTTTAAATTGTGCACATTCCTCAGTTTCGCTTACTACTGGTGCTGTAAGGAACTAAGTTATAACTAATAGGAGGTACTCAGATATGCTTTAGCTTCTCCATGCATTCACCACTCCGACAATTTTGTATGCACCTTCTGAAAGGTGCCCTTATAAAGAAGGGGCATGCCATTCTCCATTTCTCCTTCCTGCTGGCAGGAATAAGAATGTGATGGCTAAAAATCAAGCATCCATCTTGAACCACAAGGAAGGAGCCACACAGGGGATGATGGAGCAACAAGATGGAAGGACCTGGAATCACTATCCCAGCTCTGGTCTGCTAACCTCTAGATTGCCACTATAGAGAGAGAAATTAACTTTCATTTAAAACACTGTAGTAGTGGTTTTCAATTACCACTGAATCTAATCTGACTAATGCAAGAATTAATTTAGATGGTGAAATATTTCCTTAAAGTACAATATATTGAAGACTGCATTACAATTTCTTATAGGTTAAATAGGAGATATGAATAAAACAATAAAAAGTAAGAGAGGGACAATAAAAGAACTCTAGAATAAAAAAAAAAAAACACCAATATTAGGAGTAGAGCACATTTTATCTTGGCGTAAAGCAACCGGAAGTGACAGGGAATCAGAGGTGGGGGTGGTCCTGCAGGCACATGTTGCAAAAGCATGAAGTGTTCATAGGAAAGGGGGAAATGGGAGAGAAAATGGTCCCAAACTTGGCCTGGGGTAATGCTTGCTTTGTGAGACAGTTCACAACCAACTCTCTTCTGGAAAGAAATTAGCATTCCTGATAAATGCTTAAGCAATTTTCTGATGAACTTTAATGCAATTAAGAGGTCTTCTGGGAAATCAGCTCCTCACCCCCTCAGCTAATGTTCTTTAACCAGATTGATTATTTTATTTTCCTGAATTCTGCCTAAAATTTCTTACTTAAACATTCTCTTTTCCTAGAACACATCCTGACCAATAGTGAATCTTTGAATTAGTCTCTTTGGACTTCTTCTCTGGCAGCAAGAGAGAAATAAAAACTTAAGCATGAGATTTTTTTTTAGCATAATTATATTTGGAAAAAAAAGCGAAAGTGTGCGCGTGAGGGCACATAGTTGATAAACCAGGCTAAATGGTATTGGAAAGCAAAGAGTAATGGACCAATGAAGTTAGTCTTTTGTGGGGAGTGCACAGCCACTGAAAGTGGCCAGAAACACAATGCAGGCCCAAAGGCATAGTTATTGAATTGCATTGAGGAATTGGATGCCATCTAGTAGTCCTCAAGGGCTGCCTACGTGTAGTAGAGTGCTGGGTCATCTGGGACAACCTGAGCTGCTTCTCCACCACCTGACAAACTGTGACGTGCAGGTCACCAATGACTTCCTTGTAGTGCCTTGAGGTATGTACAACACCAATCTCAGCCTTTATTCTTCTTGACCTACATAGTTCATTTGTAGAATTGTCTCCCGTCTCCTTAAGAAAATTCTCCCCTCTTGAGCTGTCATGACATAATACTGTCTGGATTTTTCTTCTCCTCTCTATTTTCCTACCTCTCTACCAGTCTTCTGTCTCCTCAGTGATCTTCTTCTTTCTTCGAAAGTGCTGTCCTATGCCCTCCTCTTTCTGCACATGCTTCCTCTTAAGGTTTTCATACCTGAAGGTGTATCAGGACCTCCTATAGCGTAATAAATATCTTTTGCCATATGAAACGTTAGAGCTATTCCTTTTAGCACTGTCTTGAAAACAATAGTGATGTAAATGATGTTGGATCTGCTGGCAGTTTCTAGGTGTGGGCCGGGATCGTGTCTCGTGAAGTCGAAGAATGGAAACACGGACACAGGAGAGTCAAAGAGTTGTAAAGGAAGATAGTTTTTTGAAAGCAAAGGGTTAGAGCTCCCGAACGGGAGCGGGTGCCCAGTTACTGAGGCAAAAACTCTTACCTTCCCTTGCCTGTTTGGGGAGAGGGGCTGGAGACTTCTCATTGAATTCATCAGGTTTGTCCCGTTTGCCGATCCTGAAGGGATTAATGAACTAACCCATTCCTGTCTACCAGATCTGCTCCTTTGGCCAGAAGGGATTTGAGATGATGTATTAACCTCAGGCCGGTCTCATATCTTTGTCCTGAAGTGAAGGAGACATTCCAGAACCTGAAGTTTCAGAATATGGCTGCTTTTTTGTTTATTCCACCAGGAACGGTCCTGTCTACCTAGTGATGTGTTAAGTAACCTGTCTCAATAGGGGAGATTTCCATAGATTTGGGCTGGGCTGAGATCCACTTGGATGCATGGGGTTGGACCAAATGATACCTCAATAATCTATTCCTAGATGAGGTTCTTATGCGTAGGTCTGTGTGTTTTAATCTCAGATAATCTCTGCCTTTATCACTAAAGAACTACCCTAGGGAATACTTTCCAAATGAATATTAACAATATGGTTATGGCACATTTAAAATAGGTGTAATTGAAAGTCTCATTTTAAGGTGTGAAGTAGAATGAAAATATATTATTTTATCAGGTGATGTTTCTTTCCCATATCTATTCCATCTCTACACCTTGTCTATGCTTCTCATGTTGCCTTCGTCACAAGGAATTGTAATTTTGACTGTGAACTCCTTGAAAGCATGGACTACATAAACTGGTTTCTGTGTCCCAATGGTTTAGCACATGCCTACTATATAGAAGTTGCAAAACAGAAATTGGCCAAGTAAGTTAAAAAAAAAAAATGATGTGATTTAAAAAAATAAAATTATGTAACAAAAAATTAGAAACTAGATAATAGGTAAAAATGATCTTGAGAAATTTTTAAAGGTCTGAATTTGATTCATGACACATTTTAAAGAAATGTCAATGGAAATTATGACATGCTTTTCTACATTGCTATTTATCTGTCTTTTTCAGTTGACACTCCCTCTTCCTGACTTCCTTTGTGATTGTTTTGAAACAGAAAAACAAATTATTTGATACTTCTGCATGAAAAAGGTGGAGTCTAATTACCTTCCCCTTAAACACAGGCCGGCATTAGTGATCCAAACAGGATGAGAGGGAAGCAATCCCAGGACACTTCTGCAGCTGGGTTGGGAGCAATGATACAGCTTCTGCCTGACTTTGTATCTTAGGAAAAGTGCCTTTGGGGGCCTGAGCTGCCATGTAAAGTTCAGATACCCTGAAGCTGCCATGATGCACAGAACAAGTAGACAGCCCCATTGCTCCCATCACCAGCTGTTTGAGTCTTCCCAGCTGACGTACCATGTATGAGGGCAAAAACCTTCAAAATGACCCCAGTCGCAGATGCCATTTGCTTGTAACTACAGGAGACTCAAAACCTCCCAGCTGAGCCACTCCCAAATTCCTGAATCACAGAAACAGAAAAGATAATATGTAATTATTATTATTTTCTGCCAGTAAGTTTTGGGGTGATTTGCTATACAGCAATAGACGACAAATACACATTCTCACTAATCTGTCATCTCAGCCAGATCCACCCATTTGAGTGTATCATGCGTTTTGAAACATGTTAAGATTTACACATAATACATAATGCTTACAAAGTTTATTCCCATTTCTCACATGTATCACTGAATAGCTAGCTAAAGCAAGGGGCCTCTCATGCCAGCTTGAGAGTTAGGAATACGGAACTTCAGAACTCAAAGCCTTTCAGAGCTACCAAGAGTTACTCCATTCACTGTCTGGCTGGGGAAGAAGAGAGATGGAGAGGGAAGGCTGCTACCAAGTGACTATGGAAGTTGATTAGCACATGATTAGAGCGTGCAGGCATCCCTGATACAAATAGCATGTAGCATGTAGCATGTATAGCATGTAGCATGTAGCATTTTTAGGGTAATGCCATGTAAGCCCTTAAAGGAGAGTGTATGTCAGCTTTTCTGTGGCCGAGAACAGGAAGGGTCTGAATCTGGGAGACGACGCTGTGAGACCACCAGAGTTATGCCTCTGAGATTCTGAAGCAGGAACAATTTTAAACAGATACAATATACCTTAGAAAGAAGGAAGGTCTTATTTTCAGAGCTTTGAGATTTGTTATAGGAGCTGTGTTGTTTGACCTGACCAGAAGAGAATTCTACATTCCTTTTAAGATGTACAGGGTGCTTAGGGCTCTGGGTTCTGTGGGTAGACGGAAACAACCCCTGGCCAAAAGACAGGAAAGCCAACTAGCAAGGGCAATTTAGCTAATATTGCCCCAGCTCGGTGACCAATTGAAAGAGGACACTGACCAGGCCACTCAGCTAGGAGAAGGAGACAGCAAACATTTGGGGGTAGCTCATGACTTCAGAGGATTCTAGAAGAGTCTTCACTTTTTAAATAGACCTGGCATTGCTTAATTGTGAAATTTGGAGGCACTGTTATACACTGTTGGACTTTAGGCTCTTTTCTTATGATCTGACTCTTACGGAACGTGTAACACTGTGGGGTGTGGGGAGGTCTTATTCAGTCAAACTCTGTTCAGCTTGGTTGTGAGTAGGGTGGTTCCCTCTGCTTAGAATGCCTCTCCCTCACTCGTACCCATTGACTGTCTTCATATCAGGAGCACACACTTCTTGGGAAGGTTTCCGAGAACCCTCCCTTCCACCGCCAAGGTTGATCACCACATTTGTGATATTACTGATGGTTCTTACACCTCGATAAAATCATTTTCCATGTTGTATGGTCATTATTTTTATTCTGGCCTCATTCACTAGACTGTGAACTTCTAGAAGGCTGGCTCTCAGTTGTTTTTTTGGTTTTTTTTTCTTTGTTGTTCTTTGTTTGTTTGCCATGGATCAAATACAGATATTACAACTTTTGTGATTTCCCCATCCCACTCCCTGGGCAAGTAGTAGGTATGCTCCTGATGGGTCTAAACAGCTTGCCAATTGCAGAGGCTTCTCCAGTGAATTGTCCTAGCTTGCCTGGTAGAAGCCAGCTGGGATCAGTTACTACCTGTCACCTCAGCAGGAGAAACAGTGGCCAGTCTCAACTCGCTAAGGTCTCCCAGGGGTATTGGTGCCAGGCAGCTGGTATGTGCAGCACTGGTACATACTGCCCCTGAGCAGCTAGTAAGAAAACTTAGTTGTTTTGCTCCCCTTATCACTTTCCTGGGAACCCTATAAGAAGCAAAGAAGGACTGGGTCCCTCTCCTGCTGCACACCTGGTGTATCAGGCCATACCCTGTCCAACCACTGCTCTTCCTGAGATGCCCAGAGGAGGGGCTGCATGTCTCTTGACTTTCTGCCTGTATGTCTCAGTCAATTCTGAGCAGTGCTTATGCCAAGTTTGACTGAGTCCTTTGCCTGATACCAGGCCACTGCCTGGAGGTCAAGCGATCAAGAGAAAAATAAATAAATGCAAAGTTTGTGAGCTTTGGGAAACAAGAGGTTTGGGGGGGTAACTAATTTTCAAAGGTCTCCATTAGCCTGTGGCCACACTTTTCTCTTCTAGGTGCCCTACCAATGCAAAAAGCCAGAGAGGCTGATCCTATTAGTTCATCTGAACATGTTTTCTGCAATTTCCTTATCATTTTGATTGAGAACTCCCTTGATTTCTGTCATTGGCCCCCGTCAGAACTGATTTTTGAATCCTGTGATGCCCTTGGAGATTTGGTAAATGATCAGGGTTGCCATCTGAGAACCCGAAAACCAGCAATTGACAGCAGGATAATGAAGCTAGTGGAAAGCTGAAATGAAGGAATAAAAAATATATATTTCATTGTTCTTATCTGCTTAATTTGTTGCTATTATATTTAGAGGAACTATGATTTCAGTATTCCATACTCTAAAATAAAGTATTATGAGACTCTCTGCCTGGGAGTCCGAACAGTCAGCTCTGTCTATGGCATATATCTACCCCTATCTTTCTGCAAATTGTTAAACAGATTGGTGATTTGATAGTTAGTTCAATAGGAATCCAGTAGGAAATAGAGTAGTTTCCCAGTGTGTAAATCCATGTAAAGACTATGCTATCAGGTGGAAACATTACATTTGAAATTTGAATCACCATTTGAAATTTTAATTCTGAGTTGTGGTACCTTGCCAGGACAACAACGTCAAAACCAGGCAAAAACACATTCTTTCAACTCGAGAGCTATTTTGGTATTGGTTTGTAACATGCCTTACTCTTAGTAAAGACTCTCTAAAATAATATTTTATTATAAAATTCTATAATCCTTGCATAAAACATTGTTCTCTCTACCCAGATAACACAGATATCTAGAAAAGTGAGTCCACGTTACACGAAAGCATGTCCGGGATGGAGGTAGGATAGTTAGTTCCTGGGTCGCCTACTTCTGTTCTTTTGTTATAAACTGCATATTACTTCCCTGGCTTTATGGTTTAACGAACAAAAGGTTCAGCAGAATCTTTGGACATCAAATGGCCTTCATGAAACAATGTCTTGATGAGTTAAGTAAAAACGAATCAGAAACACATGGACCCAACTTCCCTTGAAATATAAGAGGGCATACAAATCAAGGCAAAGAGCACTTAACAAACACTCGGTTTGGGTTTCCTGAACCTGAAATGTTAAAATAATTAGCAAGGACTTATTGAGGCTGAAAAGTGATCAGTTCCAGTATTCCTAACTCAAAACTGAAATGAGAAAAGGCGGAAAGGTCCTAGAGAAGGGAGTGGCCATGGGGCGGGTGGAGACGTTTGAAAAGTAGCTTTTCCCCAAAACCACTTGTTTCCCAAAGCTCCCAAATTTTGTTTTTATTTATTTATGTTTCTTCTCTCTTGGTTTGATTTCCAGGTTTCAGCTGGCGACTCTAAATTGGTTCAGCACCAGTCTTTCTAGTCCCTTCTCGATAGCAGAAAATGATGACTTTTGGTAAGACAATGTTCTGTTCATTCTTGAATTGGAGATAAATTCATATATTAGCCATTCAGGAAGTTTGGTTAAATAATCAAGTTGAATTTATTTCCTAGTGTGCTGGACTTCTCAGCATTCACCAAACCCAGAAAATAAATTCTTTAAGAAGCACTGTGAAAAAGTTGTAAGAAAAATGATTATGTGCTAGAGTACAGATTTTTAAGTAGATTGTAAGATTTGAGAAAAAAAATTACTCGTAAACAGAGACATCAGTTTCCTTGCTTGAGCCTCCCCTGTACCTGGAATTCCCAGAATTCCTTCTCTGGTCCAGATTTTCTCCTTTCTTTTTCACAGAGGCCTTTGGGACTCAGCCTGCTTCCTCTATTCTTCCACGGTTGCTCCCCTCCCTCCTTTGTGATTTTCTCCCCACATTCAAGTCTGGCTGTAGAGTGTGATGCACTCTCCCACCACTACTCCAGAATGCACATTATTTTAAAAGATTATTTTAGAGATTTTCATAGTAATCATCATTGGAGACTGACCAGAACAACAAAAATAACAACCAAGGAGAAGTCTCAGAGTTGACAGAGTGATCCCTAGTCTCTTGGTTCCTGACTTCTTCCATCAACTGAAAGCTTGAATGCAGTGGTCCTGCCTTGTCTCATCTCGGAAGGTAGATTCCAGCAACCAGACTGTTTCCAAGATGGCTCTTGGCCAAATCTGAAGATACTACCCAGGTTGCAGCATTAATGTCTCCTTTATATTAAGAGGGAAGTTTCCATCTCCGAAGCCCTTCTGCTTGGAGGACATTTGTTCATTGTTGCTATGCACATCCCAGAATTCGCCTCTTTGGGCATATTCTCATGTGCCTCCTCCCATTTATGAAACCTTTTTTCCCCCCAGCTATTTCTGACCCATCAGTCAGGAGCAAACTTAAAAATAATATGTCTTTAATCATTTAAATATGAGACATTTCATTTACTCATTAATACATATATGTTTATGTCCGTTAGGCGCCAAGTGTCTGGTACTATGAACACAATGGTCAAGTGTCTGATGTAATTTGACAAATTGTACAAGTATTCAGCAAAGCTCAAGAGTTCTGGCCGAGGGAGCAACTTCATTAATTCATTCAACAAACACTGTCACATTGCTTCTTCTGGGATCTCTACTGATAATAGTTTACTACATGGCAAAAAATGAGAACAACATTCTGGGGATGGGAAACATTATTTATAGGCACAATGCAGTTTGACACTCTAAAATGTAAGACCTTCTTTCAAATGCTCATTATTTCCTTTTCTCCCAATATAATAATAGCTCCCTTCTACTGAGCATCTATTGTGAAGCAGGCACATGATTTATGCTATCTTCTTTAATTCTTGAGCAATCCTATGAAATGAGTAAAGTGAGTCATAGTTCACGACTGAGCAAATTTAGACTCAGAGCAATTAAGTAATTGGCTCAATATTGAGCCATTGATAAAGTGGAAGTGTCTATATTTGAATCCAGATCCAACTCTAACGCACATTGTAGTCACCACATTCCTCTCTATTTTCTCAATTGTTCTGTATATGATGCCTGGAACTTTCAAAGAAAGGTGCTATATGCCTCAGCTCAGATGGTAGAGTAATATGGCCAGAAAAGCCAGTCTCATGAGTTCATCATTATACTGTTATAGGTCCATGAAATATTAGAGTGCTAGGGACATTTATGATCACCAAATTCAACCTCATTTTTACATAGACAAGAACCCCCAAGAAGTAGAATGTTGTCTTCAGAGTGACACTTATAAAACCAACTGTAATCACAGTCCTCCTACTTCTCAAGACAGTAAGCTTTCCAATCCATTTACCAGCTGGTATAACCAAGCAAATTGCAATCAAGAGAGAAACAATTCACTGGGAAAAGGCAACACAGAAATCCACCTCGATCGATCTCTGCGCTGGGAAGCTGTGATGTCTAAGTTCATAATTGAAGTAACCTTTTCTCAAACCAAGAGTTCTGAGGACACTTGTGAGTGTTTTGCATTGGGTTCAATCTTGGAATACACTGTTGTTTTTTTACAGCTGAAGGTCAGATAGAAGAAGGTACGGTTACAATCTATATACCAAAGACATGAGTCCTGGTTTTTCATTTCAAGTATATAGTTGGGTTTGGAATCACAGTTCAGTAAATTCATAATAGTTTTTTGATTGCTTTGACTCAGAGCTCCTTATCCATCTTAAATAATATTCCTGATTTCTTTTTCTGTTTGCTACAAGTCTTAGGAATTCAGTCTGTGTTCCTATTTCAGTGTAAAAAGAAAATATGATAGTGCAAGCACAATTATTTTTATTGAGTTCTTAGTAGATGCAAACACTGTGCTCGACCTGTATTATTTCACTAATCATTATGAAGTAGGTAAAAGTTATTTTTCCCATTTTATATAAGAGGAAACTGAGAGAGAGGTTAAGAAACATTCCCAAGATTAAACAACTGGTAAGTGGTTAAGCTATTGTGCACTATAGGATTTTGGTTTCGCCCTCCTCAAAAGGTCTCCCAGTTCTCTCTTTCTTTGTTACTCCTGAAAGACTTACATATTATATGCCCCACCTATCATATTTTAAAAGATAGGGTTTGGCTGGGAATTACTGCTACAAAATTAAGTAACATAAACACTGGTAAGTTACAAGGTTATAGATTCTTATAAGGTGTTTGTGTGTGTGTGTGTGTGTGTGTGTGTGTGTGTGTGTGTGTGTGTGTTTGTGTGTGATTTGTGGTCCGTAGTTGATGACTGCCTCCTAACATGACAAATGGAAGCCCCAATGGTCTTCCATTCTTTTTTTGATTTCCCTGGGGATAGCTGTGTTTCACTCATCTGTGCGTTTCTCCTTGCCTGAAGACACTGGTAATAAAGGTCAAACCAAAGAAGGACCTTGATCCTACCCCATGGGTTGATGTCTTCACTGAGACCCTCCAGACTGCATCGTATGCCCAGAATGATCCATCTCCTTTGGGGGAAGAAGAAGAAAAAAGAGGAGAAGGAGAGGAGGGAGAAATATCCTTATCAGTTAAAGCTCAATCAGCTTGTTTTGCTGTAGCATCTTCTGGAAAGAGTTGAGAGTACCTGGACTTAATTTTTTTTTTTTAATAGGTCTATCACTTACCCTTGTGGGGCTAATAAAGGATAGGTACAATTAGGATCACATGGTGATTTGGGCCATTGAAATTTTCAGGGGCAACTCCAGATGTTGAACTTTTGATTCCCTGCCAATCGTTGTGCAGGTGTTGGTCTGTTGGAAGCAGGCAGGCACATTTCGTGCAGAAATGAGTTCTTCTGTTTTTTTATGATCCAGTATTATGTCAACATTCTTATATGTTTTAGATAAAATCCTAATTAAAATAAAAAAACACAAAGAAGCCATTCTAATGGGAAGACACATGCCTTGGTTCTGCCACAAATTAATTCTGTGATTTTGGGAGATTCTTCAACTTCACTAGGACTCAGTTTCCTAGTTTTTAAAGTGAGAGAAAAAAATTGTCATTTCTAAGGTATCTTTTAATTCTAACATGCTTTGATTTATAGAAACCATGTGAATGAAAGAAGGCTTTCAAAACTTGAAATTAAGTACTGTAGGGGAACGTATGCTTTTCTGCTATTTTGAATTTTATCAGACTCTGTTTGATTCTGAATATTAAAACAGAATTGAATATTTTCAATTAGCTTTTTATGTAGTATCAAACACACATTTAATTCAGGAAGGGAAAAAAAAAGCCAAAACCTGCATTGGTGGGAAAAAAGAAGTGCTCTTCAGTTTTCTTAGACATTAAATGGCTCATTCAAAGCAACATTTTGATAAATTGTGTAAATGAGAGAGGAACATATGGATTAAATTTTCCTTGAAATACATACATACTTAAAATATAAGAAGAAAAAGTGCTTGGCAAAGCCCATTTGGGATTCTGCCAAATGGGAAAGATTTTTTAAATAGTTGAAAATGCAGTTTTATCTCAAAATCCTTCCATATCCATCCATCCTTATTGATTATGTATTTTAAAATTTGTTAGTTGCTGTCCTTGTATTTATTTTTGCAGTTTGTTCCATGCCCTGGGGGCTTGTTCAATTTTGCTACCATTATTTTTTTTAATAGACAACATAATCCATCAGTCACTGAAGAGCACATCACAGTATCTTTCAATCCCTGTAAGATTCCTGTCTTGGACTTCTGTAGAGGTTTCAGTTTGATCTTTCCTAGAGTAACAACTGGCGTTAATTCAGATTGCTGTAATGAAAAATTCTAAGGAGCACTTTGTGGTAGAGAAATAAAGGGAATCTGGTCTTTGAAGATGTGGAATATGGTAAACAACTTCCCAGTAAATCATGTTATTGCTGTGGAAGAGCTTTGAGACAAGACAAGCCCTGAGTTTCATGATTATATATAATTCACAACCAGATAATCAAAGACTTAGAGATAACATTCTTCTGGATGAATAGAAGAATTTGGTTTCTCAATGGATCCCATTGTACAAGTTGAAGAAGAGAAAAATTATTTTCTCAAAAATCTTAAAAATCACAGACTTCTGATCAAATTAGCAGCACTTTCTAGTTCTAAGAGTTGAATTGATCCAAGTAAAACGACTCAGAGCTATTTGCGTAAGTCCTTTAACAGCTATTTGCAAGACAGCCATGGAAACCACATCTCTACAGGTAAATATGGTCAGATTCCAATCACTAGGACATATCCTGGAACCTGACATTCTGCCTGAGATTTTTCTCCCCTATCACTGCTTCTCCCTCTTTTTTGTAATCTAATCCTTTCAGCAAGAATGCTATTTTGTCATGAAAATACAAGGAAACAGGAACATTTTCTTGGTGTCAAAAATCTCAAAGCCTAGGAGATGATTCTATCAGATACAACATTCTGCTAAGGCTACGTCCAAGGCACTGATAAGATTTATTTTCACATGATGGTAACACTATCTTATCTTTTGAGGATAATCTTTAGAACGCAAGAGTATGTTTTTTATTGTTGATTTATCCTTTCTCTTCTATAGTATCAAAATGTTATTTTTAATAATTAATTTTCAGGGAATTGTTTATGATTTAAAGAGAAATCTTCCTCATTAGGCTCATCTGTTTTGCCCACACAAAACTGCAAACAGAATCTGTACAATTTCATGAGATCTAAAATTTAAAATGTTGTAGAGATTTTTGTATAAAAACTCAGTAGCAGACACAAAAGTGAAGACCTAGCTGACACCTTTGGAACTTCCCATGTACTTGGTTTTATGTTTAAAGGGGCATTAACATAATAGAGTATATTTAAAATATAAAGGAAGTAATTTTGAAGTGCTTTATTTCATTTACTTAAAGGATATAATAAATAATGTCATAAGATTAATTTTGCTCTCTGGTAACGCAAACGTTTTAAATATATACATTATTCTATTCTTTAGTCTCTTTGTTTGAAATGTATTAGCATATCCAGAAAGTCTGAAAGAGAAGGGGCAAAGATAATTACTTTACTAATGGTATTATGAGAAATTATTTCAATTTATGAATACAGGAAGCTAGGTACTTAAATACCTTCTCCAATGTAAGGTGTGAATTTGTCATACTTAAGTCAGACTGAAGTATATCATGGTGGTTTAGAAACTTAGATTATCATCACAGTTTCTTAGTTACTAAAAGAACTTACTTTTTAAAAAATCTAATTTATGAAGGTGTCACATACAGTAAAATGCACATATTTTAAACACACATTTAGATGAGTTTTGATAAATATATACATCTGTGGAGTCACCATCAATCACCACAGTCAAGATAGACAATATTCATATCACCCAAAATTTCCTTTCTTCCCGTTGATGTCCATTCCTTGCCTTAAAGGCCCTGGCAATCCCTGATTTACTTTATATCACAATAGTTTTGCATGTCCTAGAATTTGATATAAATTCAATTACATAGTATGCACTCTTTTGTGTCTGACTTCTTTCACACAGCATAGTTTTGAGATTCATCCATGTTGCATGTATCAGTAGTTTGTTCCTTTTTATTGCTGAGTAGTATTCTGCTTTATGACTATATCACAGTTTCTTTGTCCATATACATTTAGATTGTCTCCACTTTTTGGCTATTATGAATAAAGCTGCTATAAACTTTTATGTACAGGTCTTTGTGTGGGCGTATGTTTCATTTCTCATGAATAACTACCTAGGAGTGAAATTGATGGGTTCTATCATAAATGTATATTCTATTAGGTTGGTGCAAAAGTAATTGCGGTTTAAAAGGTTAAAAAATAATTGCAAAAACCACAATTACTTTTGCAACAACCTAATACTTTTTAAGAAACTGCCAAATTTTTTTTCCAAATTGGTTTTATACTCCCACTAAAAGTGTATGTGAGTTCTAGTTGCTCCGTGTCCTCACTAACATTTAGTATTATTATTCTTTTGAATATTAGCCAATCCAGTGGGTGTGTAATGGTATCTTACTTTGTGATTTAAATTTGCATATCCCTGATGACTAGTGATGTTAAGCATCTTTTTATGTGCTTATTGGCCATTTGTATATATTCTTTTGTGAAGTGTGTTAAATCTTGTACCCTTTCAAAGTGAGTTGTTTGTCTTCTTTGTGAGTTGTAGGAGTTTTTTACATATTCTAGATAAAAGTCCTTGAGAAATATGCATTGGTGATTATTTTTTTAAAAAATTTTTGGCAATATTATATCAGGAAATATTACATCCTGGTAATACTGTGTCAGTTTATCTTATTTAAAATATTTCCCCTCAAAAACAACAACAACAACAACAACAACAAACCCCTCAATTTAAAAATAGGCAAAGAAGAAATATAAATGGCCAATTAGCATGTGAAAAGATGCTCAACATCCCTAATTGTTAGGGAAATGCAAATCAAAACCAAAGTGAAATATCACTTCACACCCATTAGTATGGCTATTATAATAAACAAACAAAACAAAAACCGACAAGTGTTGGGTAGGATGTGGAAAAATTGGAACCGTAGTGCATTGCTTATAGGAATATAAAATGTTTCATCTTCTGTGGAAAATAGTATGTTGATTCCTCAAAAAATTAAGGATTTACCATATGATTACCATATGGATTACCATATTGTCCAGCAATTACACTTTTAGTTATATACACAAAAGAACTGAAAGCAGGAACTTAAACAGATATTTTTACACCAATGTGTATAGTAGCATTGTTCACAATAGCCAAAAGATGGAAGCAACCCAAATGTCTAGGGACAGATGAATGGATAAACAAAATACAATATATACATAAAATGGAATACTATTCAGCCTTTAAAAGGAGTGAAATTCTAATACATACAACAATATGAATGAATCTGGAAGACATTATGCTAGGAGAAATAAACCAGACACAAAAGGACAAATATAGTGTGATTCTATTTCTTTGAGGTGCCTATAGTCGTCAAATTTATAGGGACAGAAAGCAAAATAGTTGTTATCAGGGGGCTAGTTGTTATCAGCTTAAAATAGGATATTATAAATACAAGATATTTTATGTAAATCTCATAGTAACCAAAAAGGAAATATCCATAATAAATACACAAAATATTATGATAAAGGAATCAAAGCATGCCACCGCAAAAGTCATTAAATCACAAAGGAAGAAAACAAGAGAGGAAGTAGGAAACAAAGGATCTCCAAAACAGTCTGAAAACAATTAACAAAATAGCCACAGTAAGTCCTTACCTATCAATAATTACTTTAGATGTACATGGATTAAATTCTCCAATCAAATACATACATTGGCCGAATGGGTGAAAAAATCAAGATCCAAAAATATGCTGCTTACAAGAGACTCACTTTAATTTTAAGGACACACATAGACTGAGAGTAAAGGAATGAAAAAAGATACTTTAAACAAATGGTAGACAAAAGAAAGGGTAACTATATTTATATCAAACAAAATAGTCTTTAAGCTAAAAATGGTCAAGGAGACAAAGAAGGTTATTATATAATAATAAAGAGGTCAATCCATCAAGAAGATATAACATTTGTAAGTATTTATACATCCAACATCAGAGCACCTAAATATATAAAGTAAATACATTTTGGAGACTTTAAAACCCCAGTCTCAACAATGGATAGATCATCCGAAATGAGAATCAATAAGGAAACAGTGGATTTGAACAACACTGTAGACCAAATGAATCTAACAGAGAAATACAGAACATTCCATCCAACAGCAGCTGAATACACATTTTCCTCAAGTGCACGTGGAATATTTTCTAGTATGGGTCATATGTTAGGCCATAAAACAAGTCTTCACAAATTCAGGAAGATAGAAATCATATCAAGTACCCTTTCCAACCATAATGGTATGAAACTAAAAACAGTAACAGTAGAAGAGCTGGAAAATTCACAAAAACATGGAAATTAAACAACACTGACCTGAACAACCAATGGATCAAAAAAAAAAAAAATCAAAAGAGAACTAAAAAAATATCTTGAGACAAATGAAAATGGAAACACAACATTCCAAAACTTACAGGATGCAACAGAAGTTCTAAGGGAAGTTTATAATGATGAATACATACATCGGGAAAAAAAAAAAGGAAGATCTCAAAACACCTAACTTTACACCTCAAGGAATTAGAAAAAGAAGAACAAACTAAGTCCAAAGTTAGCAGAAGGAAATAATAAAGATTAAAACAAAAATAAATAGACAACAGGAAATCAATAGAAAAGATTAATAAACCTAAGAGTTGCCAATAAATGTAAGTTATATGAAATAGGCAAATTCCTTAAAAGATACAAACTACCAGAGCTCAATCAAAAAGAAAGACATAACCTGAATAGTCCTATATTTATTAAAGAAATCAAATGTGTAGTTTAAAATCTTCCTAAATGGGAGAAAACCAACTTCAGGTCCAGATGGCTTTACTGGTGAATTCTACCAAACATTTAAAAAATAACTAATTCTAATTCTACACAACTCATCTATGAGGCCAGAACTACCATCTACCATAATACTCAAACCAGTCATATTTGGATACCAGATCTATAACAAAAGTAGCGCTACAGAACAATAGGGAAAGGATTGTCTTTTTAATAAATAATCATAGATCATCTGTTTATTCATGTGGAAGGAAATGAAACTTGACATCTATCCCACAATAATCACAAAATTGAACATTTTGATTTTCATTTAAATATGAAAGTAAAACAATAAATCTTCTAGAAGGCAATGTAGGAGAATAAAGGATATCTTCACAGATTTGGGGTAAAGATTTTTGAAATAGGACACAAAAAAGCAATAACCATGAAGGAAAAGAAATTCCTAGATTGAACTACATTAAAATTAAGAATGCCTTTTGTCAAAAGATATCATGAAAAGGTGAGACAAGCCACAGAGTGGGGAAATATTTATATATATATATATATATATATATATATATATATATATATATTCATATGTATATATACATACATATGTACCTTCATATGTATATATATATATATGAATAACAAAGGACTTGAATGCAGAATATAAAAATTATGAATCAATTGGAAAAAGAGTTATGAACCTAAGAAAAAAGGGCATGAACTTCCACAGGCATTACACAAAAGAAGATACCCAAGTGGACAATATGTAAAGGTAGTTAACCACATTAGTTATCAGGGAAATGCAAACTCAAATTGCAATGAGAAATCACTGTGAACCTACCAGAATGATTAATTTGACTTGCTGTGATGTGTTGAAGCATTAGTGAAGATGTGTAACAACTAAAAGTTTCATCCACTGGTGGTAGCAATATAAACTGATACAATCACTTTGGGAAATTGTTTGGCAGTGTCTGCTAAAGCTGAAAAATTTCATATCAATATAGCAATTTCATTCCTAAATATATACTTTCAAGAAATGCATATGTATACACCAAAAGGCACAGTAAGAATGTTCATATTGCGTTATTCATAATAGTGAAAACCTGAAAACCCAAATGTCCATAAATATAAGAATAAGTAAATACATTGTGAAATATTTATACAATGCATTACTAATATCAAAGAGAATGAAGAAACCACTGATGCATACAACATAAATCTCACAAACACAGTATTAAGTAAAACAAGCAAGACACAAAAATAACTCCAACTTGATGATTCTTTTCCATCGAGTAGGCAACACTTCTCTATGGCCTGAAGGGACAAGGGAGGATAAGGGGCAACCAAAACCTGGTTGACAGCTAAAGCCGTGGAAAAGCAGCCATGCTTCCTCTAAGAGCTATAGCCATAGAGGAAGAGAACTGTTAGAATTGTGGCATCATACAGAGGGGGTGGGGAAAATAAATAGCATATCATCTTTCTCTTCCTGCCTCTAATGTCCAGGTCGTACCTCTTATTGGCTGAATCTACCAAGGAGCCAGAGGGCAAGGCGGCCTGGAAAATATGGTGTCTGGACAGCCTCCTGGAGACCTGAATAAGATAGAGAAAAGTGGAGAATAAATTTGGGAGCAACCATATTAACCAGCACAATTTTTAACTGTTCACATATTTTCCATCCTTGAGAAGAGTTCTCATCAACCTTGGCTATACACTAGAATCACCTGGAGAGCTTTAAAAAATACTGTCATCTAGGTCCCAATCCCAGAGATTCTGATTTAATTGATCTGGGGAAGAGCCTGGGCCTGGGGATGTTTCAAGTCTTCCCAGATATTTCTAATGAACAGCGAACTTTCTAAAGTTGAGCTTTAGAGTAAGATTTCTCTACCTCACCACTATTGACATTTGGGGCTAGAGAATTCTTTGTTGTGGGGGCTGTCCTGTGCATTGTGGGATGTTTAGCAGCACCCCTGGTTCAAGTTGCAATACTCGGTTATAACAACGTCTGCAGACATTGCTAATGGGGGGGCGGGAGGGACAACAGTACTTCCCCACCCCCCGTCTGAAAAGCACTGTTTTAGAGCAGAGGTACCGAATGTGGTTCTGGGACTGGAAGTATCAGCATTGCAGGGGGAGGTGGGAGGAAGAACATGTTATAAATGCAAATTGTCAGCACCCATCGTAGATTTGCTGAAGGAAAATCTCCGGGATTGGGACCCATCACTGTATTTTAACAAATGCTCCAGATGATTCTGATGCATGCTCAAATTGGAAACACTATTTTAGAGCCTGAATTGAGTCCCAATTCTTCAGAAAGAACTCTATCACCTGTGTCAGCTTACACCGATAAGCTTAGGCTTTTTCTTTGGACTTCTAAGGTACTGTTTTCTGTGTTTCTCATGTTAGCACTTAATCATGTGTTTGTTACTTAACCAGTAAACTTGTCACTGGGTTATTTTTGGCAAGTCTTATTTCCTTGCAGGGTTGTATGCTCTTCAGGAACAAGGGCTGCCCAGATGAACATCCAGCAGACTTGATGGCCTCATCCTGCTTGGGGAGGGAGTGGAGGTCAGCTGGGAAATTGACCCCGGGGAACCTAAGTGCACTCATTTTCCCTGTAAGCATTTAGCAATGCATGAGGGTAATGCTTCTCAAACTGTCATGTGCAAATAAATTTCTTGGGGATCTTGTTAAAAAGTAGGTTCTGACTCAGTAGATTTAGGATAAGACCAGAAATTCTGCATTTCTAACAAGTTCCTGGACCAGGCAGATACTGCTGGTCCTCGTACCAGACCTTTATTAGCAAGGGGCTAAGGTGCTTATCGGTTACATGTTCCTACTGTGTTTCCCCGAAAATAAGACCTAACTAGAAAATAAGCTCTAGCATGAGTTTTCAGGATAATATCCCCTGAACATAAGCCCTGATGCGTCTTTTGGAGCAAAAATTAATACGAGACCCGGTCTTATTTTCGGGGAAACTTGGTAGTAGTCACACAGCCCTAGAGCCAGAGACTCCAGAACAGTTGGAGGGGGCTAGAGGTTAAACCTTCCTGAAAATGGCAAAAGAAGCTTCTTAAAGAACCCAAAAGGATCTGCACTCTTATAGATCCACAGTTAGTTTCATTGGCAGTGACTGGATATCTTAAGGTGGTTAACTTCTTGTACTTTTTACTGACATTAAGGAAACTGTGTTCTTTGACTGGGTATTCTGGTATCTTTATGTCAAGCACTGTGCCCTTGTGATAATAATCGAGATCTATGCCCTCCATTTCTTTGTTCTCTCTCAACAACAACCCAATGTTAAACATTTGATTAATGCTTAATTAAATAGGTGAATGAGTGAATGAATAAAGTCTTCAGTGACGTTTTGGTTTCTGTGCCTCCAGATAAACCCAATTCAAGTATTCCCTTACCAAGTTGTGGGCACTTGGATAAAAATACTATTCCACTTACTCCACCTCCACCCTTTCATACCCAGTCAAAGAAGACAGACGTGCAACCCTGCACCCCCCAGGCAAAGTATGGGACCTCTAAACCAGCGAGTTAACTCTGGGACTTAACCTTAATTTGCAATACCCTCATGATATCCCCAGGGGTACGAAGACAGAACCAGGACTCCCTGCCTGATAGAAACTGAAGTTTCTATCATTGAAACACTGACAGATTTTATGACTCAACCATCCCTCCCACTTTGTTTAAGAATTGGGGAAGTAGTTTCTGCCCCTATCTTGGATATCTCTTTTTCAAAACAAAAAACCCTAACATTCACAAAGTCATTTTATTATTTTTTGTTTTTACCTAAATCTTTCTTCTTTTTTTCTGCAAAGTCAGTTTCTACTTATTTTGGCCTTAAATGAGATACAAAAAATCTGATCCGCACATTACTACTTTATGCATTTGAAACCTTATTCTACTAGGACAACCCGAAATTTTGTCTAGCTAAAATAAATAGTCATTATTAAAAAGTATTCTTCTCTTCTTCTGCTTTTCCATGTTGGCAATTGTATCAAAACAATGAATAAGGAAGAAAAAACTATAGCAATAGAGATAATTGAATAGAGAACAATAGCAGCTTAGAGCTTATGATTAGCAAAGTAGTTAGCTTTTCCATGTTGGCAATTCTATCAAAACAATGAGTAAGGGGGAAAAAAAACTGTACCACTAGAGATAATTGAATAGAGAATAATAGAATAATGAGCACTTAGGGTTTATAACTAACTAGCTAACTAGTTAGGCTATCTGGTCAAATGTTGCTGGGAAATCATTATCTGAAAAGACTTTATGGGAAGCAGACCACTTCCAAAGAAGGCTCAAGTTCATAATGGAAAAGTTAAATATGAGCTTTTTAATAGTTGGCAAAACTATTCCAACAAAACACATTACTGTTTCAGGCTTCTCATGAATTATGTCATGTTTCAAGGATGATGAAAGACATGCTTGCTCATAGCTTATTGACGACCCCGTGATCTATTTCCATAGTGCCAAAGACTTACCACAACTTCATCTCGCATAGAACCATAGTGCCTGAGGGACAGGGTCTAATGCAGGCTCCTATCTTCAGGCAGACCTATAAACTAACCACTTCTTTCCATTTTTTTTTAACAGTTGGAGAACTAGTTTCCATACATTACTAAGTAGTCCACTGCCTATGTTTAAAATCTTAGCATTCAGAAAGTTCTTTTATATTTTTCACCTAAAGCTTTTTGTGTGTAATTAAAGTCAGTTTCTAGTTATTTTGGCCTAAGTAGAGATACAGAAAATTTGATCTGCACATTTGCACTTTATGCATTACTATATTAGGACAATCTGAAATTTTGTTTGGCTAAAATAAATAGTCCTAATTCCATTTACTTCTCCTCAAATACCCTATTACCCAAGCCTCAAATCATCTTTATTATATCCTTTTAGGCCTCTTTAACTCTTCCCTGTCTTTCTAAGCTGTGCTTCTAAAACTGAAGTACAATTATTTATTGAGTGCTCATACAATTGTTTATTAAGGGCTCCAGGAGAGGGTTCATATTTTTAAGGCTCTCATATATTATACCTTTTACTTAGACAACTTAAAATCATTATCATTGTTTTCTTTCCATTGGGTAAAAAACCTTTGCTTAAAACTGGACACTTAACTTCCAGTTAAAAATGGCAGACTGAGCATGGACATCTACTTCCTGTCCACTGCAAAGACCCCTTTGAAATGACAGTAGAGTTGTTGTTGTTGTTGTTGTTGTCGTTTTAATAAAAGCAAAACAATGCCAAAAAACAACTGATGGCCAAAAATATTGAAGAATTCCTAGAATACAGAAAACATGCAATCAGAATAGACAAAGAAAGAGCAAGATGAAGCCATAGCCCAAGGTACCAGAAGTAAGCAAGGGACATCCTCGGGAGCCCCAGAAAAGCTCCAAGTTCAAAGTCACTAAGAAAGGTAGAGTGGACCAATCACCAGGTTAATCCTTAACTTTCACCATAAAGTGGTTGGCAGTGGGAATTTTGGCCCTTAGGCTAAAGCCAGAATATTACATTCCAAAGGAAATGTGTGATTTGTGCCCAAAGTTTCATAGTGAGGGTTTCAGGAGCTGAGAAAGAATTTCAGGAGAGGTTAAGTGTCTCCAGAATATATAACAGATATGGAGAGGCTGTGCTCCTGGGTCATCACCATCTTCACCGATGGACCTAAGCTGATGGCTGTACTACATGGAACATTGTTATTTGCCACGGCAGAGGGAAGAGTTTTGGAGGTTCTCTGAATAAATACATTGGCCTGGGAATAACACGTATCCCTCTGCTCACAACTCATTGGCCAGAATTAGTCACATGACCCTATTCAAGACCAAGGGTGCCAAGAAGTTCAAGTTTACCACATGCTGGGAAGGAGAAAGCACCAGAAACACTTGGTGGGTGGAACTCATGATTACTTTGTTACCGACAAAGGAATGAGATTCAGATGAACAACAGAAGTTTCATCATTAATACTGTGTGCTAGACGACAACGAAGCAATGCCTTCTAAATTATAAGAAAAAATAAATAAACGATTGACTGGCATTCTATTTCCACAACTAAACTATTGATGAAATTGAGGACGTGTAGGGTTTAGAAAATATATCACTCATTAACTCTTTCTGAAAAACTTCTTTATATGCTTGAATAAAAGGAGATCAAGCTACATATACCGTTTACATAAGAGTAGGTCAGGTGCTTAAACTATAATGTTATTTGGCAAAATATTTGAGAAAGTGACCTGTGATATGAAAGAATTTGTAAGGGCTCAAATATTTGACAACACCCTCTCTTTTAAGGGATTGTTTTGGACAAAAGCAAATCAAACAAAAGCCTTGCCTTATACAGGATCATATAATACTAGAGAATTCTAGTAATTAAAAATATTAATATAGACAATAGAAATAAATGGGAATCAAGAAACAGGAAAAATAGTAAAGAAAGGTACAAAAATTCTAAACGAGAATGTTCTCTATTTGTATACATGTATTATAATTATGTATAGTTATATACATAACCATTGTATGTGTTATATAGTAATTTTCAAATTTTCTAATCACTCTATGTACAAGCATAAAATATTTTATTATGATTATAGAAAGGAATATAAATGGTGGAAAATGAGGATGTAAGGTAAGGGTAAAAAAAGTCGCGAGCAGGGAAAGTTGATAAAACCTCATTTGTAGCACTTGAGAATTCACGTAGCACTTTTGCTAATGGCTCATTGGACCCCTTAATGGTGTTCCTCCCAAATGGAGGTTATGAAAATCTTTTTTATGAAGTGGCAATCGCAACTTATCAACTGAAAATTATAAACAAGATGTGATCAAAAACTACGGTGAATGCTCCTGCTGAGTACCATCCAAGGGAAAGGCAGGGATCTTCAATATGGGAAATGGTGCTTCAAAACTTAGTAACAGGGTCTGACAAGTTTCAACATGGCTGGTGCAGTCAGTTGGGTGTGAGTTACGGTTGAGAGGAGGTGTGTTTTAAAGTGTGTCGTAAATCATGGATCATGAACAGTGCATTAACATGAAATGGGCAGTTTCATCCTCCATCATGACAGTGCTCCATGTCACACATCACTTCTGGTCAAAAAAAACCAGTATGGTGCGTCCTCATCCACATTGTTCACTAGATCTGGCACCATGCAACTTCTGACTCGTCCCCAAAGTCAAAATCACCATGAAAAGGAAATGTTTTGAATCAATTCAGGACATCAAGGCAGCTACAACAGCGCAACTAAAGACACTCACAAAAGAGGACTTCCAGAACTGCCCCAGAAAGTGGCAAGAACAATGGGATAAGTGTGTTCGAAGTGAGGGGGATTAATGGCAATGTGTCTTTTACTGTAAAAAATATTTTTAAATTTAAACATTCACCGTATTGTTTGATCAGACCTCCTATATTAAAACTTTAATTCTATCCATGCTTTTCCTACCTGGCTATGAAACAACCTGATTCATGTCATTGCAGTAATTTTAAAAAACTATCTTAGGGCAATGAATTTTTTAACCTTTTTGGTTCAGGATGCTTTCAAAAATCTGATGAAAGTTATAGATAATTTCTCAAACAAACAAACAAACACTCGCATGCAACTTTGCAAACCACTTCGAGAGGTTTATCAAATCCCTAGAAGCCATCCATGGAGCCCTGGAAGCACAGGCCCACGTTCAGAATCCCTGCTACAGAGGGGTCTTACTTCCAACATTTTAGGACCTCATGATGCTGAGATGGGCAGCCTAAATGCAAGAGTGGGCACATGGATGGGGCAAGACAGCCCAAGCTTTTGACTTGGGGTGGGACAAATAGACCCTGCTTTTGCCTCTAAAGTTATAGGGGTTCCCTAGGGCCTCACCCTGTGAGGGAATGAAAAGGACAAAGGGCCGCCTGATAGATACACAGCAGAGTGGGGTTCCACACAGAATAAAGTGTCCTTTGATCTTGATGTCACTATGCGCTGGATTAATGACATTTGCATAGCACGCCACTGTCATGGAGCACTTTCACAAGCGTCATCTCCTTGGAACCACTCAATGGAGCTTAAACATTATGTCTTCATGTAGGACGGCCAGGGAACAGCAGCCCCACTTTGTAAGATTAGCCAGTGAAGCCTCAGGGTTATCCGAGGAGTTAGTCACAAAGTTGGGTCTTTAGACAAGGTTTTCTGACCATAATCAAATAAGTTTTACATTCTGCCTCCTCAGGTTAGCCTTCTGTGTGGGTAAAATGTGGAATATGATTTCGGACTCTTAGAACAGCCTCCTTTCTCTAATGGATCACTAAATCTTTCTATTCATTCGCAGAGGGAGACCTCAAAATGCAATGTACTATCACCTGAAAATAGTCGCTACCAGTTATTTGAGGAGGGGATGGAGGAAGGCTGGGGATTACCTTGTGTGGTGGTCTGCAGGGTGGGGGGGACCTGTGTGGAGCATGGGGTGCCTGAGGGGGAGCTGGCAGAGGAAACAGATGCCCTGTACACAGTCGGCTCCTATTTCCCAGCCAGGCCTAGGGCTAGTTTTGAGAATAAGTCAGGGATAGCAGGAGGTTGGCAAGAGAAGAAAAAATAAGAATAACTCATTGTGTAGAGGCCTAGTCACTCCAGAACTGGATCTTCCTCAGCTTCCTATTTTCGAGCCTGGCCTCAGGGGCTGATACAAACAGGCACTCAGGAATTGTCTATGCTAAGTTGGGGAAATGCAAAAGGCATACCTCACCGTGGGGAATCAAGTTTAATAAGTATCAATGAGAAAGAATATCTAGATGGTCGAGAATAACTTCTCTACATGTGACACTGTCAACTGGTATAGCAGTGCTTAGAAGGATATACTTGGGACACACAAGATTGGAGTGGACAAAGAACTGGAAATAACACTGTAGGAAATGGGAGGGTCTCATGCTGGCAAGCAGTGGACCCAATGACCTAAGAGAGCTCTTTTGTCTGCAATTACCCTACGGTTAAATGATAAACTGGTTTAGTGAGGGCAACTCAGTGGTTTATTTCCGTAATAGGAAAATAACAAAAATAATCAACCAGGAAAAAGTCAACTAGGACCTTGATCCCCCTCCGCTGAGAGAAGACTCTATTGCATAGGGCCTTGAGAAACTGAAGTTCCCCTGCTAGAGCAAAGATGGAGAGAAAGGCCAGGCTGTGCTGGGACTCCATCTCTTGCTTTCTCGTTGCACAAAGATGGCCATGGTGGTGGCTAGCCTTCAAGACCTCCACATACAAATTAGTGGTGTGACCACTCTGTTTCCCTAGGTAGTCACTGGAAGGGGCACAGAGAGAAGAGAGTGGTGGAGGAATCCTAGTTCCAGGATGTAACACTCCTCTGTCCCTCATAGAATAGTTGAGTAACTTCGGGAACATTGTCTCACCCAAGGCTTCTCAAACTTATTATTTGTTTACCACTGTCAGAATAGTTTTCCTATGCAAGCACCAGCTTTATTTGCATTTCTTTGATATTTTTCTATAAATACTTCTACATATTTTAACCTAATGCTAGAGCTTAACACCAAGTGTTCAGTATATAAGCAATTATTTTTCTAGAACCAACAAAATAGCTTCAGTTTTATGCTGTGTTTTGTGGCCTAAAAGTGCATTTTTTTATTATGATTTTTCTTTGAATACTTAGGTTCTTGGGGAATGACATCACTCAGAACAGAAACTGGGAAACACTTTGTACAAGTTTTTAAAATGTGGTTAACAGTTGGGGAAAAAAACAGATTCTTCCAATCAATGGTAGTTTTGGAAGAAAGTGGTATACCCCAAAACCTCTCCTCTCCCCCAACCCTGGCTGTGCAAGTTGGGAAGGAGGGGACTTTCATTCAGAAAATGAAGACAATAATAATGATGTGAATTTGCTCCAAATAATAACAAGGAAATGGAAAACGTTTCTTAAAGGCAAAATCACACTACAAGTCACTTTGTTCCTAAAAGAAAACTTGGCCGAAGTGAAACACTGTAGCTATGTCAGAATCCTTGGTAAAGATTAGATGTCTCTAATTCCTTCCCAGCAAGGTCAATCACAGGAAGTGAAATTTACAGGTTTCTAACCCAAATGATCCTCTCTCTCTGGAAAGACTTCTCTAAAGAAAAGGAGAGAAATTGCCTACCCCGCCCTCCCATGGAATGGGCTGGGCTTACTTTATTAAATCAGCAAACATTTATTGCTTACTTACCAGGTTCAGCCTGTGTTTTTTAAACCTGGACAGTTAACAAGATAGAAAAAGATACGAAAAAGATAAAAAAGACAGAAGTCCTACATTCTATGAGTTGTAATTGAGCAAAGGGAACATAAGTAAACAAATAATTGCAGTATAGTGACAAGTAACTCAAGGCACTAAAAGCTGACATTTGCCGAATGATCACCACATAATACACATTACCGCACTCAATCCTCACAAAACCCCACTTGGCATATGGAGAAACTGACGCACAAAATAGGCAAGTCCTTTATCAAGGTCCCTTGCAAGTGGCAGAGCCAGAAATCAAACCCACACTGCCTGGACCCTGAGTCCCGGGTATCATAGATCTGGGAGTCTACAGAGAAAGTGATTATAAGGATGAAGAGGAGGAGTTCACGGGCATATGGGGAGCAGGAGACAGGAAACCGAGATGTGACTCTAGTCCCGGAAAACAACATGTAGAAAATGTCTGTGGAAAAAAAAAAAAAAAAAGAAAATGTCTGTGAAATATCCATTTAAATATGAGGTGATGCTAGAGTGCTCCATAGTGAGTTCTGAGGCTGAGTTCCCACTTTTTAGGCACCTGCTTTTCATTATTCATTTATTAAGCATCTACTATGTGCCAGGCAGTATATTCAGTACAAAGAATATGACCATGAAGAGGACACCATTCTTTTCCTAGGGCAGAAGGGTCATTATATTTGATTTGAAAACCCATTGAGTTTGGATAAATTGTTTGGGGTGGCATACACTCAAACTTTTAAAACTAAATTAGAACTGGGAAATCTGTCAAATTTGGGGTTTCTGTTCTACACCTCAGTAAAACCAAACAAACAAGCAACAACAACCAAGATCCCTCATCTTTCCCCCTCTGGCAAAACACTTTTATTTTCCATAAATGCTTTAATCAGTTTGGAGTATTGGTTTAAACGTTTAGAGTGTACTTGAGAGTTTTCAGCATCAAACAGACTTTTAAAGTGGCTTTTCCTGTTAACATAATGTTTCTTGTAACCAATCAGTTGTGCCAAAACTCACTGTACAAAAGTAATGCTGCCAGGTAGAGTTGTATTTCAGCGGTAACGCATCAACCTTTTGGATGGCACTACATTTTTTCTCAGTTCACATCTTTAGTGTCTTTGTACACCACTTCCAGAATATCACTTTGCCATTTTGTAAATGGGTTTGTGTTATTTGTGATAATACTTACCCTTTATATAATTACTGCGAGTCATGGGAAGGTTCAACTGTTTCATTAGTTGACTGAGAACAACAAAGTCTAAAGTTTCATTGAAATCAGATGTAATGTTTGTGTTCCAAGGTCAGCTGGAAACTAATAGGAATAATTTAAGCCATAATATCCCAACTGAGGCTGAGCCATGCTAATCATTCTGCAGATCATACTGGAGTGATTCTGAAGGGGAAAAAAAATCACATCCTATTTCTCCCTCATTAAGTATACTGAAGCTCAACTTTATAAGAGGAAAGAATTAATCTATAGCAGGGTGGTCACAGTCCATGCCTCTCGGGAACCACTCACAGGCGACTCTCAGCAACCGGGAGCCACAACCAAGTAGACTGCAAAACTGATTCGCCTCTATCCTTCCCTTTTGCTTTTTTTTTTCAGTTCTCTTTTTCCTTTCCCATAACCAAGCAAGTGTGGAGCTATGGGATTCTGAGAAAGTCTAGAACCTTCTGGAAAGTTCTCTGACCCTTCCACCAAAATCCCACACCCACCCCAACGCTGAAAGTAGAAGGAAGCTTCTAGAGTAAGGAAGGAAAGTGTGGCAGGGAGGAACTTTACCCTCAAGTTTCCTCTTTTGGTAAAATAGCCAATTGAAAACCTTCCTGTTATACCCTTCGGGCTTTTATCTAAAAATTGCTAATTCTTTTCCTTTAATCATTATTTTTAATGAATGAAGAAATGAATCTAGCAAGAAAAGGGACTCACATTCCTCACCATGGGTGAAGGAATCTCTTCCCCATTCAGGATTCTCTCTAGTAGCTCCCAGGTCTGTGTTTTCTCTGGGAAGACAGTGTTTCTACAAGCTGCAAGCCTAAAAGAAGAAGAAAGTCTGTCCAAGGCAAAATAAATATAAAATACATATGGTCATCATCTGACTAGTTGTGGAGTTTTAAAAAGAGGTGGATGTGAGAATAGTTTTATAGGCTATTGGAAATTCTGAATCTCTTAGCCCCACAAAGTAAATGCAAGCTTATAGGGCTGGTCATTCCTGGGAGAGTGCATTTTGGACCGCACCATTCCCTCCATTTGCTTTGAAGGAGGGAGGGTGGGAGTGGGACAAATAAGAAGTCAAAGTACTATCTCTTTTTGCTTTGGGGATACATAAAGGTCCTACCGAAACCTCTAAGTAACAACAGTTTGGGGGAATGTCGGGAAGGAAGACATAATGATTGACACAGTGGGTGCCAGACCAGGGATCAAAGAGCTGCCTCTGGCTGTAAGAAATGTAAAAGCCACAGTGCTGGCTTCTTTAACCCTCACACTGCTATTCCAAGTAAATTTAGGCATTCTCCAGAATCTCCTCTCTCCCTTCCTTTCCCTTGCTTTCTAATTCCCTTGGAATCTTAATCTCCGTGTGGACAAAAAAGGGGCCACATGATAAACCTGACAAGCTCAGGGGAGGTCTTCATGTTGGGCCTTACAAACTCAGAGATCGAAAGCAACTGCATAGGATGGTCTGAACATAAAAAATTCCTAACTAGAAGCCAGACCTGGCTGGTAGTCACGACCTAGGCCTGTAGCTTCCTCCTCCATGAAGGTCAATCTTTACCTTAAGTGAGCCTGTCTATTGTCTTTTTGCGTCTAAGATAACATGCCTTTGAAAGGTCAGAGTGATCTTTTCCAGACCCCTCAAGGAACAACCTCCAGCAGCTGAGCATGTGACCACAGAACCTCACTGTTATCTTGTTGCCCACATGCCATCTTTATGTGGTGCAAATGTTAATTGTTAACTATCCTGTGCCCACCAATGTAAAAGAAGTACGTATGTGTTTCTCTATTTTGCCTGTTTATCCAATCCCAGGGATACCTCCGCTTTGTTTTCTCCCGCTGCCTTAATCTACCGTCAATGGATTTCTTATAAACCTCCTTACATCTCCTCCTTTTATTTTAATGTGTAAAATAAGTTGCAAAATTGCCATTCTCTAAAGCTTTTTCTCAATCCGTTGAGATTTTGCTTCCTGGCAGTTGTCATCAGTTTGGCTCCAAAAAAAAAAGGTGTTTCTTACATCAACACCTGGAATCATATACACTTTGCAAAACGCTTTCATATAGTAGGCTGAAACTGCTGATGGTAGCCTGTTTCACCCCACAATTGGGTATTTCTTCGAATATAACCTAATGCATTACTGCATTTTATCAACACCATGCCCCTTTTTGCATTGGGGGCCCATTAGCCTTGATGAGCCTCAGACCCTGTGATCATATAAGCAAGGATGTAGCCCACCTGGAACTTGAGCCTGGGTGCCTAACTCCAAATCTAGTGCTCTCTCGCCTGCACTGCTGCCTCCTGCTCCGTGGGCTGACTCTGGAAGAGAAGTATGAGAAGGTAGGGAAATCAGTCCAGGTCTTGGGTTCTTTTTCACCATAAGTGATAGAATCACAGTGGTTTGAGTCACCGCCATAGACCCCAGGAGGTCTCTCTCTCAGTGCACAGCATATTAAATATATGGAAATGCACCCACATCCCGTATTATAATTTTTACACAGTTTACAAAATTGATGCTTATAATCTTGTGTTTAAAATTATTTGGCTATGAATAACACACTTAATTTAGGACTGTGATTTCTTGATCACTTGAAAAATGATAAATTGAGCATACAAATTGCTTTCAAATACAATGAAAATTTCATGAATTCTAGATTTAACACTAGGTGAATTTGATATAGTATTATATTTTGGAGACATTTAATTAAGCATTTATTAATTTCAGTGTGCCATTTTTGCATTTTTGAATAAATAGGTTTTTAAAATCTCAACGTTTAGACAGTTTTTAGGTCCTTGGAAATCCCATAGGTCCCAGGTAATATGCCTTTAATAGTCAATGCATAAAACAGCCTGGCAATGTCCGCTGGCCTCAGATAGCACAGACATTCGTTCAGTACTATTTCGTGTGCACCGTAAGTGGAGGAAGACATGCACTTCCCCATCAAACCTATTGCCAATGTTTTGAAAAATTTTTTGTCACTAAAATGACTCCCTGACCCTACTAACAAATATACTGTCGTAGAGTCTGCTAATCCTACACCAATTCAAAGCAGGGAAACCTGGAGAAAGTGGAATGTTTGAGTCTTCTGATAAAGGAAAGCTGAGGAGTCTTAGGGTTCATCAGAAAGCACGTTCCCTTCAGCCCCTCTCGTCAGCTTACTTTCCAGCCCTAGCGAAAGGCATATATGGGATAAAATGAGGTCTCTCGTTCTGAGGTTTATCCACGGGTAATGTCAATTATAATAGAATTGGCTTGAAAGGTGTATACATTTGGGAAGACTTAGCAATAGTTTCTGGACATTGATATTCTTTTTAAAAAGCAAAATTCCTATGTTCAACAACTTTTACAGCCTTGGATCTTTCCTGGTGAAAGTGGAGTGCAACAAAAGTTCTGAGTTACCTCTGCTAATCAGTGTTTTTGCTGACATCACAATATAAAGGCCAAATGAAACATTTCACCATTGTAGTCGTTTACAAGTGGTCTTTTCTGGAACATTATCTGACTGAAAAAAAAAAATAGGGGGAAAATGCTTTAACTTCATGGGCAACATTTTATTCTGCACCTGATATTATGGGCTCTTCCCCTTCTCTGTATCACTATTGCTAATGTCTTAGTAGGACAGATAGTTTTCTTTTATATTAGGGAAAAACACATTTCCTCAAACATTTATCATGATGCAGATAGACTTTTCAACTACTCTAAGCTCCACACTTCATTAAGAAAACAAGTCTCAGTATTTCCGGCCTATAAAGAAGAGTGATGGTGACACTTTGTTCCAATTCACTCATTGACTCATTCACGATCATACATTTATTCATTTAGCAAATGTTTACTGAGCATCTACCCTGTGTTAGGCACTAGCAAGGCACATTAGCAAAAGATGAAAATATCCTCACTTAGGATTTAGTATTTTATCATTAATATCTCAAAACATACACACAAGCATGCACACGCATGCACACCCGTGCGTGCATGCACACACACACACACAGACACTATCCAAACTGTGGGGTAGAATAGTGCCAATATCACCAATTTTTACTTAATAAATGCTATTTATGTGCAAGATCCTACATTGGGTACCACGTATGAATATGTCTTCATTTCTTCAACAAAAATTTACTGAGCGTCTACCATTCACCAACACTGGTCACTGGTTAGAGGTGAATAAGAAACAATCTCTCCTCTCAAATTATTTCCACTTTATTGTGGAGGTGGAACATATCAAACACATACAAAACCACACGACAGGTGCCACAGTGGAGCCAGCATTCGAGACAGAGTGGGGACCCACACAGGGAAATCTCAGATGAGATTTGTAAGCTTTGAGTTCTTTTTGTTGTTGTGAGCTTCTCTGGATATTTTGTCATCCGAATCCCCAAGGATGAGTGTGTCGGGTGTGCTGTTCAACCATCAGGGACATTATTTATGTAACAGACCCTGTCGTTTAGTATATTTTAGACAAGATTTTTCCTGAAAATATTGACAGAATGTTGCAAGAAAATCAATATAGTTCAACAATTTTTCAACAAAGGCAAATGAAGTGTCTTGAGCATGGGGTGCCTTTTCTAGTTTGCACAGAGAAGCCACGTGAACTAGAGGCTGTGCAAGAGGAGACATTCCCAAGTAGAAAAGATGCAGAAGGGCTTTCCAGGTAGAAGGAATAGTTGTGCAAGACACTGGAGAGCCTGGTGTACTGGAGGAATTGCAGCTAGTTCCATATGAGCAGGTCAGAGGGTGCTGGCTGAGGTGGTGCAGTGGGAAGGAGATGGAAGAAGTAGGCACAGGCTCCATGACCTTCTTTGTACCTACCTTTCTACGTAGGCCTGCTGTTAACTTTCAGCATCGTACCTTAATGTGACATACCTTTGCCTTCTTCCACAAGTAAAGCAGGTGCTTGTGTTCATTTAACTTGTCCGTTATTCTAAATGGAGAGGTTGTAACTTTATTCTCATTTCCTGTGGCATGTAGAAAAGTCAATGAGGGATTTATCAATACCATTGAGCTCAGTAAAGGATACCATGTATCCTAGTGCTTTCTTCCACCATAAGACAATCTTTCTCAAGCCATGGATCTTGTGTTTTGTGAGAATCACAAAAGAATCTCTAGGATTCGATAGATCTGAGAGCTACTCAGTGCAACCCTCCTCACTGTGAAGCTTTTTCACTCACGCTACTACTCAGGGCTCATCGTCAGTCCCTCTGCCTATTCTTGCTTGGGTACAATCTCTTCCCCTCTCTTATTAACACCATCCCCTTTTATTTCTATCATATGGTTTAGCTCAGGTGAAAATGCCAGTATTCCTAAAACGAACAGACCAGTGAGACCTAATATTGTCAGTAAAAGCTCTTTGCCAGCAGCCCATTGGTGGGCAACCCTGACAAGCATCCACCCAATTGGTCACCTTCTTGTCCCTTAGGTAAAACAGTTGGTAAAGTTTTTAATTGACACCTGTGATTGTAAGCAACAGTAAAGAACTTGGGCTAGACTAAGCAAAAAAGGATGTTACCGGAAAGATAGAGAGGAGCTAAAGAAGCAAACGTAAGACTGAAGGTCCATACTGGAAAAAGTTTACGACTTTAGGACAGCTCTGGAGTCCTGGGCAGCAGGAGGTAATGGGCAGCATTGGCAGGACACTACCACTAGGAGTGAGCGCTCACTGTCCTTGCTGTACTGGCTGAAGTCACAAAGCTTGGAGAGCATATCTGATTGGCCCAGCTTGCGTTAGGCACTTCCTCATTGGCTGGGGAGAGAGGGGACATCTTAATTGACAGGCCTTTAAGATGGTACTGAAAAAAGCCAGGTGATTTCCCTCAAAAGAAACGAGTCCATTACAAAAAAATGAGGGGGAGAATGCTGATGGCCAGAAAAAACAAGTGTTCACTACAGTATTTTTTTGTCTTTTCCAAACTATGAAAATCCTCTTTCTTTTTTTGGGGGTGTTGGTAGAGGAATTTTAAGAGCCACCTGGTATTTTAGGAGCTAAAAATGGTGAGAAACACATATAATGGGAGAGACAAGACTTGGGGGTTTAATCTTTCTCCATTTCAGATTTCCTCAGTCAGATATTCTTTTCTGATTCCATTTTATAATTTTGAATCATATGCACTTGAAAATGTGGAAATTAGAGGGAGGAACATTATTGGAGAGAGGAGGTGGGGTTTTTTGTTTGTTTTAAGGAAATTTTTTTTTTGAAACTTGACTTAGAATAATGGGATTTCTTCAATTTACTATATGCAAAATAACAGAGAGCTTAGTGTATCCCAGAGATGGATTAGACAGATGTAGCACTTAACTATTAACATTTGTGAGGTTCATTCCCACCAGTGAGATTTGTGAGCAGCTTCCATGAGATGCTATGCAAAATCAATTTAGTACTTTCCTCATTTGTCATTGTGCCGTGAAACTGGTAAAATATAGAGGAAACAGAAAATTGGGCACATCTGTGAATTTGGTTGTGTTCTGATTATAACAATGCAATTCCACATATGTGCATGTTTTCACAGGAGAACAGGTTTCTATTTGACTCTAAACTCCATCAATGCTCAGCTGAGGCTTTATATCTCCCTTGGGGTAAGCATGGCCTCCCTCTACAAAGCCAAAACAGTAGCTTGGCTCTAAGGTTCACTGGCAACAATTTGGTATCTATTTTGTTAAATTATGGCAAATGGGGATATGGGGTATACGTACGTCAAGCTCACCTATACATTTCTCCTATAATAAAGCTTGGCACATACATACTAGCTCTTAGCAGAATGCCCCAAACACTTACTAAACATTTATTCATTCTTACATTAAAAAGAGTTCAGTAGGTCTTATAATTCCCATTTTACAGAAAAGTGAAAGTGGAACGCCTGTAACCCATGAATGAACACCTAATTGTAAATATAAATTACTTCTTCTCAATACAAAATGAGAAGTGCTTGACACTGAAATAACATCAGGTGTGATGATATGTTCAACAGTATTCTGTATCGGAGGGTCTCACGTTTAAGTGTGCATGAGGATCACGTAGAGGTCTGATTAAGATGCAGACTGCCTATCTCCATCCCCAGAGATTCTGAGCCTGAAAGTCTGGGGTGGGGCCCAGGCATCAGCATTTGTAAGAAACACCCTTGCCCAAAGTCATGTAGAGACCCACCCACTGAGAAACAAGGGTCTAGATGAAATAATCAAATTGCAAGATTGTTAATAGAGAAGCAACAGCAGAGCTCCAAAGCAACTGCAAATCATATTCTGAAGCAAGCTTCTCCTTCTTCCCCAACCACCTCAACCCCACAAGATTAGTCCTTTTTCAAAAAGTATTTCTTGAAAGCAGCTATAGCTATCACCATAGTCTAAGAGTCCCCAGAAGGATAAATCATCTCAAAAGGAATAATAATAATGTAAAAACTAAAGCTTGAATCTAGTTTTCGATTCATTCTCATTGTCAGTCAAGAGAACATGGCCTCCATTTGTCCTGCCAGGACTTGGGAGAGTCTGGAACCATATTGGTCATTCAGAAGAAGCAAAAGCCATTCCCAAAAAAACAGTTCCAGAAGCAGAATCCACATCCTTAGGGATTTTTCTAAAATCCACCAAATTGCTTCTCATGAGGCAAGTGAGCCTCCGAAAACACATTATGGTCTGTCTCCATAGTTCCACTAAGGACTTTTATGACCCTGGTGATAATGACAAATAACTTTGATTATTTACTATGTGCCAATAGCTTGTTACTCAATATTGCACTTGATCCTCCCAATAATCTTATGAGGCAGATATTGTTTTATGCCCATTTTACAGATGAGGAAACTGAGACCGATTAAATAACTAGCCACACAGGCTCATAGGGCTCCTAAGTAAGAAGCTTTGATTTGAAACAAGTTCTGTTTGCCTCTGAGCCCCTGCAAATAACCACTATTACATTGGCCCTCTTGAAAGCAGGATGGTGACTTACAAAGGCAAAGTTGTGCTGCTAAAAAACTCTTTGGGATAAAACATGAAGCTACGATAGAATTAAAACATGCTTTTAGGTAGAAGGCAGTGGGATTCTCATTTCTCAGAATTCAGACTGCAGAAGAGTGGTGCAGTACCTGACATACTATATAGTATTCTCTATGTAACTATACTGAGTAAAATACCTTTAAAGTAATTGTATACATCATCAAATATTGCACAAATCAAAAAGCTCGAAAGCGCCTGCCAACCTTCTCCGACCCTGGACCAAATGGAGTCCTATGTACTAAACCATAGTTATAATTTTCCCCCTGGTTTCACTTGAATTTCCTCTAATAATGTTTGATTGTAATTAAAACTCAGTGTGTATGTGGCATAGATGAAGAAACCACAATTATTCTCTTTTGTCTTTTAAAAAAGTGACAGTTATAAAAATGCTCAATATAATCAATTCAGTTTTTCCCCTATTGCACTAGCATTGTATCAACCACAAATATGCTTCTCCACATAAGACAGTCACTGCAGTTCTGTGGTAAATGCAGCAGGACTGAAGTCATTGCCAAAGAAGCATCAAAGCTTTCAGAGTAGCTCTTGATGTGCTCAGTTCAGATCTCAAAGAAAGAGCAAGAGAAAGAAGCGAGTGGCAGGGCTATGCTTTCAAACTAGGTTTCATAAAGGTTAAAATAGCAATAAGATACTGAGATATAAAACAGGTATCTGTTACTTAGTGAGCTGAGGGGAATGAGGTTCCAGAACCTCTCAATGTTCAGGCACCACTGATCCTAACAACAATAGGATTGAAAAAAATAAAAAGATCCTAATAGCTAATTCTGACCTAGTGGGGCTTGTGTGGGAAGACCAGAGATTTTAGTGATGAGGCATTAGGATCTATTATTTCTTTTGTTAGTCCTATTGTTATTAGGATCAATAGTGCTAGAACATTGAGAGGTTCTAGACTTTCATTCTACCTTTTAGGCTGAAGTGACTGACAACCATCCAGAGACACAGGCTAGACGTCTAGGAGAACTCTGCTCTGTTCTTGAGTAAACCTACTTACTGGTCTGGTCACTCACAGCCCTAGGTTTGGAAGGCATTGGTAGTAGCAATATTGTTTGAGAAATTCTACTCTCTCCACAGCTATTCAGAAGTATCTGATTTCACTGGCCTGCAGTCACTCTGTCCTCCTTTGCTACCTAGCCTGATGTTGCCACATTAGAGTTATGCAAGAACTGTGGTTGGAATGAATGCCTGCCACCTTAGTCACAGCCTTTCATGACAGCATTACTTGAATGGATAAGAATCCCCTGTTCATTTCAGAAGTCAATATGCTCTCGTGGGGAGATGTATAAACTCTAGTCTAATCTAAGTGCTGTCTTTTATTAACTTTGTGGCATTGAGCAAGTTTCTTAATCTTTCTGGTCTTGGTTTTCTCATCTTAAAGTTAAGATAAAACTCAACTTACAGGGTCATCATAAGGAATAGACATATTAGAGTGAGGGAAATCAAAGGTGGCTAGTGTCATTGTTGGGATGACAATGATAAAGGAGAACAGTTGGTGTTAGTCAAGCCCTCATTTCTTAAACAATAGGATTCACTTCTGCTTTTCAAAGGCTGTTGAGAAGAAGGAAGCAAGGTTGAGGGAAGGTACGTACCCAGTAGTAAGCAGCTAACAATATTCTCTAAAGACAATGAGGTAGCACCAAGGTAGGAAGAGAAAATTCAAGGTAATAGAACTCTCTATCTAGACCCTCATAGAGTGAGATGGGGTTCCACTGGGAGTTGCTGAAAGAGGCATTCACCAAAGATGACTTTAGCTCCTTTATGACTCTGACCATCCTTCCTAAATCTACTAGAAAGAGACGCTGGGTATAGTAGTGGGCGATTATAAATGAGAAGTATAGCATTTGGGGGTAAGATGGTTGAGAAGTCAGTGGCAGGCCTTATGAATGGATCTTTCAGACCCCAAATTCCTCTTGTTGGAAATAGAGCAGATACTCTCCATGGTCTGTAGTTTGTCATTAGAACACTCTTTTCCCTGAGGTCTTAGGCACCAAGTCTAGAAACCAACATCCATGTGAATGGATGGGGCCCTATATCCCACATGTGGCCCACAATGCATTGCAGAAGATTCCTCATCCTCTTTCCAGTTTCACAATTCTCCTCCGTTTACATGTAATTTTGAGGTGCCTTTCCTCAAACGTCTCCAGCAGTGTTTCAAGTACACAGATTGATTTTACACTTGGGAGAAAAGAATCTGGTTGTTTGGGTGAAAACAGGAAGTGATAGTTTTGTAGATAATGTATTTTTACATTCCCACATTGAAAAATATGGATTTTGTTTCATTCTTTATGGAAAATGTTGTACTTTGAGTACAAATGAAATAACTTTGAAAACTGATGATAATGGGTGAAATTCACATACCTGAAGATTTTCTTTTTTCTTTCTTTATTTATTTTGAATCCATACATTTTTATTTTTTATTTTTAAATTTATTTTTTAACTTTGTATTAGTTTCAGGTGCACAAAACAATGTAATCATTAGACATTTATCATTTATACCCCTCACACAGTGACAACCCTCCGCCCCCATCCACTACCCCTCTGACATCGCACAGAGCCATTACATTTCTTACAACCTTAAAATTTTTCCCTTGATTGTAAGAGTATCTCAAATAAATGCATGGAAATTACAACTTTCTAAAAGATTTCCAACTATATAGAGAAAATAACAGAAACCTAGAAGGACATGAGTTTTATGACACCATGGCCTATTGCTGTGGAAAATATGATGAGGCGAGTTTAACAATATTATGCTAATAGAAAAATTAGGTCGAATAAAGGAAGGAGCTGGGAAAGAAAAAGTCCTATATTACTGTACAAATACCGTCCATAATTAGCAAATGTAGCAGAGGAAAAGAGTACGATATGGAAGTGAAAAGTAAACAGATTTCTATCTGATAGGCCTGAAAATTATCCTCATCACCCAAAGGGCGTCTTCAAACTTGATGTATAAAGATGATTACTTTTACTTGAGTATACATTTTTCATACAACACTTTGAACTCCTCAGTCTTCACCATCTGTAGAACTCAATTTCCGTTTTGTAAAAAAAAAAAAATTGCTGACATCTGTTTAAACCCTAATATCTCCACAACCATGTAGAATGTTAACTCAAGCTTGGTGTCATGTTAAATCGTTTTAACTTTAAAATAATATTAAACTTATGGTTCTGTTTCAACTTTGCAATGATATTACTAGCATTTAACCCCTCAGATATTCTAAACTGCTTACCAAAGGAAAAAGCTTGGATGGAAAAAATGAACTCAAATGTGGACCTTTCATTTTCACACGATGCTCAGTCAAAGATTTTTCTAAAACTTACCAAGAATTTGGCATCTTAGAATAAGATGATGGACTTTGGGAAGGCCAGTGATTTGATTAAAACATGGACGGTCTGACTTGCCTTTAAAGAGACCTTCTCCTACTGACTATGGCACTTAATTCTGTGCTTGGAACAAGCCAAATAGAAATCGTGAAGTAGTAACTTGGATTTATAAAGTGTGGAAGAAATTTCAAGCCCTTCTATATTCATGATCTCATTCAATTTTTAGAACAGCATTGGTAGATACAGTGGCAAGGTATACCTCAGATATTTCTCTGTACCCCGACCTTCAGAACTGAGGTTCTTATTCTCCCAGTTACCAGAATTCTTGCCAGTTGCTGGCTCAGAGTGAGTCCCTCCCCAGGAATTGCCTTTAGCTGAAGGGAGCTGCCTCACACAAATCTATGTCCCTGCCCCAAGGGCAGCCCATATCCAGTGACATCTTGGTCAATAAGGGAGCAACAAAGTCCTGGCCCCTTCACTTCAATTCAAACACTTCTGAAGGGCCAACCCAGATCCAGAGACTACCCCAGACAATTAGCTGGCTCCTCTGCTGCAACTTCCTCATGATTCAGTTTTCCCCTCTGCTCAATCCCATTCTCCTCTTAGTCTGCTTCCCTGGGACTGCAATTCCAGACCTCAGTGCCAGGAATAGTCCTAGAAAGTAACCTCTAAAATAACATTTTGGAACTAGGTCATCTGCCAGCTGGCTGGCAATGAGGTCCCTATCTGTGGTAATAAATGGGATGTGGACAGCCCCTAGCGTGTTGTAGCAGTGCAATTGTTGGAAAGTTCACCTACGATGAATTCGGGTGAGGTGCACATGGAAAGGAAATCACTGGCGGGTACATCTCACATGTTTGAGAGGTTCGGGGAAAAGAAGTAATTATAATGACAGTGGAATTAGGTTGCTGAGTGTATTCGATGCATTGGAGAAAGACAGTGAAAAGGCAAGGGTGATTAATCACCAATGTAAGGCAAAGTGCGGAGTCAGAGCGCCTTCTCAGAAGCATCTGAAAGGACAGTCACCTCCTGCAGCCAGAGAACACAGAATGCTGAGGATCAGCCCCAGGTCTTAATTACAAGGGTAGCTGAGCCCCAGAGAGCTTTGAATGGTCAATGCCCCAGCAAGTCAGCTATGCCAAGGTCAGAGCCTTTGTTGGGAAGGAGTGAGAGGGCCGCTGTGCCCTGGGGTGGGGACATCTAGGCGGGTACACTAAAGAACTTTGCAACCCTAGATGCCCCTGAACCCTGGGCACTAGTAAAAGTAGCCCCGCTTCCCTACTAAAGGCTGGCTCTCTCCCTTGTTTCAAGGTGATGCAGTTATCTGCCTTGTAAGAAAACACCCTCTCTCTTAGGATTTACTCCCAACTCCACTCTTAGCTGCTGACCAATGATTAGGGACACACCATAACATAGCCTGATGAAGGATATGATAGGCCTGTTAAGGGTGGAAAGAGACCAGACATCGAAGGTTGCCAACATGTACCAACCTCTGTCATCCCCATCTCCGCAAGTCTAGGCTCTGGGAATCTAAAGGCCCTGGTTGCCAGAGGAGAAACGCCTCCGATAGGGCTTTCAGCAAGATTTCCTTTCAACTGTAAGCTACAGCTGTTACCTGGTCACTTTAGGAACTCCCAAAGGCAAAGAAGGGAGTCACCATCTGGCATGTATAATTTAATCATCAAGAAATAGGGATGCTGCTACATAATAGGGAATAATTCATACAGCCCCATGGAGTCATCTGTTAGTACTCAGTTGCCCAATTTTGACTGTAAATGGTCTAGTGCAACAGCCACAGCCAGAGAAGAGCCTAGGGACCAGGGGCTCAGACCCACTGAGGAATGAGCATCTGGGTCACTCCAACACGTGAGCCACTTAACCAGCAGAGACGTTAGGAGTGAAGAGATGACACGGGGATACAAAAGTCGATTTGGGGAATATAATTAATAATGTAAAGATTTTGTGGGGTATCCGATGGACACTTGTCTTATTAGGGAGACTACGTCAGGGATGCTGTAGATGCCTGATCACTGCCGTGTACAGCTGAAGCTGAACAATAATGAATGTCAGCTATAATTTAATCTCTATCTATCTAGCCACAAGAAGTGAAGTACAGCATAAGGAATAGAGACAGTGGGAATGTAACGGCTATATGCGATGTCAGAGGGGTAGTAGATTGGGGGAGGGGGTATAAGTGATAAATGTCTAACTATTTGTGTTTTGCACACATGAAACTAATTAAAAATTTTTTTAAAAAAGTGAGGAGACAAGTATGGATTGCAGCCTCACCACCAGTTGCAGTGGTGGGGGTTGTAGTTTATCTTCTAACCATCCTCTTGTCAGTTTTATCAGGAAAAGAGACAAACCAGAATTCTGGAAGAGCTGTTTCCAGATGAGATGTGCCTGTATATGAAGTAACTGCACCCCAGTGGTTCAAGGGGTACACGCAGTGGGTGCTGTGTGCTGCCCAAACGTTTGCCCCCTCCCCCCACCTCCATTTGTCCTCGACGTCCATGCTCATGGGCCCCACTGGTTGGCCGGCACTGACGTGATGTTGGACGTGCAGTGGTGAACCCACTACTCCCCAGCCTCCCGCCCCCCGCATGGCGCTCACAGTGGAGCCCGCAGCTCTGCCCCCTTGCTGGCTGTCCCCAGCCTCAGGGCACGCATAACCGGCCTGAAATTCCTGTGCATTGCTCAACCCCAGTGGGAATCAACTCACTAGCATAGATAAAGATTTCTGAGAGATTAACTTCACTCTACAATATTAATAATAATATGGAAATGTATGCATTATTTTCCCCAATGAGTGTCATCCTTTTAATATGGGATTCATCTCTAGTGGTGGCATTTTTGGTTTCAACATATATCAGAAGAAAATTGATGTGCAAAATTGTGCAGACCTGGAGCACTTGATGCACACAAAATAGGAGTCTCTCTGTTCCTCCTACAAATGCAGCTGGCTGGCTCCCTCATTATGTGCTGTTCTATGTGCACAAGATCCAGTTTTTAATACATCATTTAATAAGTTATAAGTGTAAAATATGCTTATTATAGAAACCTAGTTTTTAAATATTGGGATTAAATATTAAAAATATGTTTCCACTGTTGTCCGAAATTCTCTAAGCATTTAAGACTATACTTGTTTTCTGAAATGTGCAAAAATGGTTAACAACACATTTTAATCCCTAACTTGTCTGAATAAAGGAGGGCTCTCTAATATTCCCCCTAACAACATTCCTGTGATCCAGCTTTCTCTTTTTTATAGATTTTTTTTTTTTTACCTAATATGTGTTCTATTTTTTCCTTTGCTCAATTTCATTCCACTTTTTCCTTTTTAGGCCCAGTTGGCTTTCCTGTAAAACTTTGCTACCATTTTAGTGAATGATTAGAAAAAGCTGGACTAAAGCCCAAAGTCTGAGCTAAAGAAACTCTAACCAAGATTTTCTTGAACTTGAGTCAAAATCTATGAAATATTAAGCTCATTTAATCATATAAGTATGTTGAAAAGATTAGAAGAGAATCTTTATCCTAAAATGACAAACTAAATGTCACAATAAGTTTGACCAAAGATGGGTGAACACACACACACACACACACACACACACACACACACACACACCCCCCTCCCAGCAGTTTTAGCATTGACAAAGCAGAAATGTGTTAACTCAAAACAATTCATCTTTGAGAGTAACCTTGTGAACTAATAGACAAAAGAGTCAGACTTTAAATTAATTGGGGTCTCTGAGGATCCCAGATCTGGAAAACCTTTGTGGTCAGTTTTGTGGTCATACTCACTCCCTTGTTGATTGCAGACATATTCCAATGAGTGAAAACTGATAAATCCCTTTGTGAAGCACAAGGGAGACCCCCGTCTATAGTGATTGATACTCAGAAATAAAGTTACTTTAGTGGGCACAGTGAGAGGAGGGCAAAGTGTGAGTGGAAAGGTGAAACAAACTTTTTACCTCCCAAATCAGAACTCTGAATAAAGTGTCTCATTTCCTTAATCACTGAAGTGGCCATGTTAATATCTGCTCTTCAGTGTACCTGCATGAAGACCTCATATCCAAACCCACTTTCGCTGTGGTGTAGATAACAGGGAGTCCTTGGGCTGTGGCTTTACCTCAACCTTCAAGCGTGGAGCAAACCCTGGAACTTTGGGTCTGCTCTGGTGTGGAGTGAACCCAGACTTATGGGCCTCTCAGCTACATCAAGAGAAATTATTTTTTCACCTTAGATATACTTCTTCAAGTGAGTCAGTCAGTTCAGGCTGTGATAAAATAAGTACCACAGTATGTGTGGCTCAAACAGCAGAAACTTATTTTCTCTCAGTTTTGAAGGCTAGAAGTGTGAGATCAATGTGTCTTCAGGGTTGGTTTCTTCTGAGGCTATTCTCCTCGGCTTATAGCTGGCCATCCTCTTTCTGTGTCTTTACATGCTCTTTTCTCTGTGTGTGTCTATGTCCTTATCTTTTTTTCTTAGGAGGACACCACCATATTGGATTAGGGCCCACGCTAATGATTTCATTTTTACTGAGTTATCTCCTAATGTAGTTATATTATGAGGTACCAGGGGTTAGGACTTCAATAAATGAATTTTGAGGAGACACAGCTCAGCCCATAACACCCCTGTTCTATGCTAATGCTCTTTTGAAGGGCTTTTAAGTAACAGCAGAAGCCTCAACAAATAAGACCTGGGTTCGGCTCTTTATGAGGATCTAACTGTCACCTTATGATAGCTTTTCTTCCCACTGTGATGGCTGTTTTGTCAAAGAAAACTACTGCTTTGCAACTCAAGTCTCTGTCCTTGATATAGGATGACAGATTTCAAAACAATGTTAACAATAAGAACTTATTATCCAACAACTATTACTGGCTAGACGCAAAAGAACAAAATAGATTTATTCCTTTCCCTCATGAATCTTACAGTCTAATGAGTGAGACAGATACTAAGAAGTAAGACATAGATAAATGTTATGTACAAACTGTGAAAAGTACCATCTAGGAAAATGGCAGCCATGCCATAGCTTCTCTTCCCATTGTGCTGAGCATATGAAAGCAAATAACAGGGTGAAGGATTGACTTTACATAGGTCAGGGAAAGACATGGAGATATGAAGGATTGATAGGAAGAAACTGAGTGATGAGTGGAAGAAAGAACATTCCCGACAAAGGAACTCACTGGGGTCACAGAGGTCAGAAAAAGGAACGGAAATACAGTAACATGTGGCAGTACAGTAAACAAGGTGGCCAGGGGTTCGAAATTAGTTGCAGGCAGCAGCTTTGTAAACCACGGGAAGGAGTGGACTTTCACTGTAAATGCCTTGGAATGTGTGAGCAGGGGATGGCAGGGCCAGCCTGATGTTTTAAGATCAATCCAGCTACTGTGTAGGAAATGGATTAGAGTGTACGAATGTGAAAGTCTCGAGAAGAGTTAGAAAGCTTTCATGAGAATATAAGCAAGAGATGATGACGACTCACAGTAGGCAATAAAAATGGAAAAAAGTAGATGGATTTCAGACAGGCTTTGGAGGTAAAAAGGACAGGATGGGTGATTTTCAAGTAAATGTGAATGTATGTAGTAGGGTTGCTGATGGAGAGGGGAGGACTTAAGAATGCCACCAGGTTTCTGGTGTAAGCAACTGGGTTGTGCAGAAGACAATTCAGGAAAACAGTGGGCTCCAAAAGTGGAATTCTGACACTACAGACACAAATGATCCTGCCACAGGAAAGAGAGGACATTCTAGAAACCAAATTAATTGTACAAAGAACACTTTGATGGCCTTGGATTTCAAAGGGAAGTATAAGAAAATAATAATAGAACATTTGACATGCTGAATATGACAAAATGAGTCTTGTCACATATTGACAATATATAAACACTGCCAACATTGAACACAAATCTCCTTAGATTTCCTTTTCAATTTCTGTGTGCCTTTACTTCTACCAGCTACCGTGTTTCCCCAAAAATAAGACCTAGCTGGACCATCAGCTCTAATGCATTTTCTGGAGGAAAAATTAATATAAGACCCGGTATTATATTATATTATATTATATTACTATACCCAGTCTTATATTATAGTAAAATAAGACCAGGTCTTATATTAATTTTTGCTCCAAAAGATGCATTAGAGTTGATGGTCCTGCTAGGTCTTATTTTCGGGGAAAGACAGTAGTACCTGCAAGTATCTAACTATCTTCAGAAGATTGGCCTTGAACTACTGAACTTGGTCTTGAACTACTGCACACACACACACACACACACACACACCTATGCAGAGATCCCGCAGGACCTGGCAGTTTATACTCCACACACACTCACCTTCCACCCCCTCTCCCTGCCCTGTAGCCCCTAGCCAATGACAGACTGGAGCAGGATTACGAAAGCTCAGTTCCCTTGCTTCAACTAGGGACAAACACTGCAGGGTCAGGCTAAGGCCTGGCCTCTGCTTGAATTGCATCCTTGCTTGGCTCCTTTCCCCTTTGCTGTCTTACTTCCTCCAGTCCCTCACTAGATTTTCCTGGGTTTACTTCATTAATAAATCCATTGCATGCACATCCTTGTCTCGGGGTCTGATTTGGAGAAAACCTGTTCTAAGACACTTCCCAATGATACGTATGCAGAGGGTGCCAAAAAAATGTATACACATTTTAAGAAAGGAAAAAAACTGTATTAAGATTGTAATACTCAATATATACCAATAACAAAAGATGAATACAAGTCATGCGTATACGTTTTTTTGGCTCCCCTGGTATATATAATAGAGTAGCAGAAATTAGAATAATAGATTCAGGAAAGCTAAAATCCTTAAGGAACTGAGACTTAAAAAAAAAGAAAAACGATTTGAACTATGTTTGCAAAAGGAAAAGAAATAAGTAAAAGCTAGGAAATTTTATAATGTAAAAACTGACATATAGGAAGCAGAACTCCTCAACTCCTGTGTTGTCACCATCTGGTCTATTAAGGAAAATAATTTACTCAAACTGAAAAGAGCAGAGCAAGCGTGGTTAAGAAAATAGAGTCGGGGGTGGCCTGTTAGCTCAGTTGGTTAGAACGCGGTGCTCTTAACAACAAGGTTGCTGGTTCAATTCCCACATGGGCCACGGTGAGCTGTGTTCTCCACAACTAGATTGAAACAACTACTTGACTTGGAGCTGATGGGTCCTGGAAAAGCACACTTAAATAAATAAAAGGTTTTTTTTAAAGAAAAAAAGGAACGTAGAGTAGGTGATAGGTCCTAGAGCAGAATCTACAGGTTTCACTGTGTTCACATCTTGAGGCCCAGGCAAGTCACAGCCCAGAACTTTAAGTAACATTTCAGGGTGTGATCTCATAAATACCTGTGGACTTCTGAGAAATCACGAAGAAAGGGGTAAATTGTTTGAAGAACGGAGCTGGAAAAAAATGTGCCCTTGATTTTCAGAAATCAGAAAAATGTAGAATGTTAAAATTGATGGTTAATTACATCCATGCTTCAAGAACGGGTAATCAGAAACAAAAACTTAGAAAAGAATGGAGTGATTACTAGGTGCTAACGTAGGATCACCAAGAATCTTAATGACAAAGAACTTTTATTTTTACTGGGTTACTGAATGACATGTTCTCAACATAAATGAGCGTTATCAGTAAAGTGTCTGATAAAGCCACACTTGAGGGCCTTGTGGAGGTGACGGAATGTCAGCTTGATAACTGTAAAATACAGTTAGAGCTGATATCAATGAATGGGCTGAGGTCAACCCAAACAAGATGTTTTGGGGAAAATACTACCGAGAACTTGATTTTCTTCAATGACCTAGATGGTCATCACAATTTCCTCAGTACTTCCCATCCCTGCAAAATACCAGCTTTCTCCTGCGCTGGACCTAGCAGGTGGTGGTCATTACACACACCAATACAGCACACTCCTTTGTCTTCTGTTATTTCCAACCTACCAATATCTTACCTTAGGAATAATTCAGAGTCTTTCCCTCTTTTTTTCATTATGATACCAGGCTACTGAGAAATATCGGCGAAAATTGCAAACCTATAGTTTTTCATTCCCACCACCTCTCGTTAGAATAGCTTCTGCTTCTCTCAAGCTTTCTAACCTCTGTGAATAACACCATTTACTGAAACTGAAATCCTGAGGGTACTCTTGACTTCTTTCTCTTCCTTACTCTTTATATTTAAACGGTGACATAATCTTGCTGATTCCAGCTCTAAGAATTCTCCATTCTGTATTTCAGTCCTTATGAACACTGATCTGAAAACTTACAATAGTCCTAACTGGCTTCTCTGACTCCAATGTTCTCTCCTCCAAGCCATCGTCCGGACACTGCCAGGGATGGTCTCCTAACACAGACATCTAATCAGCTTATTCCCTTTATTTGAAAGTCCCCTAAGGGCCAAGTTCAAGCTCCTTCATGGGGTAAATGAGGACCAGTGCAAGCTGAGACCAGCTCACCTACATCTTCACTTTTGTGTCTCATCTTCCCATCTCTATGTCTCTCTAGATGGTGAATGCTTGGAAAACAAGGATCTTACTTATTTTTGTACTTCTCTTACCTAGAATAATGCCAGCTATATAATGGACCTTTGTGAATTAGTGAACAACTGAAAACATTTAAAAGAAATGTTTATCAAAAGGTTCAGGATTCACATATGAAGAAAGTAGCTCCAACGTAACAAAATAAAAACCAGAAAGATTTCAATATGCTAGACTTGAACTAACCAAGTTAGTTATAATGGGGACCAATGATTCAAAAATCCATTTCTATAAGAACAGAATGAAGGAGGCCTGTTTTACTCTTAGTTAAGATAGAAAAGACCCAGGGTTTTAGTTGGACTCCAGATGAATAGGCGCCAGGGGAGTGGTATGGCTAGTGAAATCTGATGAAACCCTAGGTCACATTACTGGAAGCACAGAGAGCCGTGGAATAGAGGATATGGTTCCATAGTGATCTGTACTGGTCAAAACACAACCAGGTTTAAGGGACACTACTGACAGGTGGAGCTCAATGAAAGGATAGCTCCTAGGAAGGGAAGGGTCTGGAAAATATGTCATTTGGAGAATTATTAAAAACATGGATTGTTTAAGCTAGTAAAGAGAAAACTTCGAGGGAACATTATTCTTTCCTTAAATGTTTTACAGTGCTGTTGTGTGGAAGACTGATGGATATAAGCTGGGTTCTTTCGAGGGCAAAACTAGCTGAAATGAGATGAAGTTCCAGAACAGATGATTTCAACTCTGTATAATGAAGACATTTCTATCAATGGGAGTTATTACAGAAATAAATGGCCTGTTGTCTGAGTTCCTTGAAAACTGGAAATGTTCAGGCAACAGTTGAATGATGGTATGTCAGCAATATTGGAGAGGGAATTCTAGAAGGCCCCCAAGTTTTTTCTAACTCCAAGGGTCTGCAATCCTATATTTTATTTTTAGTTAAGTTTTAAAGGAGCCCACTGAGGAAATCCATTTGGAAACTTTTCAGTAACAGTGTAAGGTAAAAATCCCAGGCCTCCAACTAAATTTGTCTAAAAGGCAACCCCTAACCTCCTTGGTGAAGCCTGTGTTTTGTTTTTTGCTTTGGGGGCCCTAAGCTCCAGGGGTTGCTTGTGGTAGGAGAGGATCATAGATGTGATTAAGATCCTTATGGCTGAGTTCAAGACTGGAATTAATCAACAGCTGTGCTAGCAATATTTGCACCATGATCGGGAAGCAAAGGCAGAAAGAAAAATGTCCAAAATGGAAGCTTCATCAGACCCAAGAATTCTCCCTGTTTGTGGCACATACTAAGTTGGACCGGACCCAGTAGGAAGGAACAATGGAGGAAGCATTTTTGTAGTTAGCTGCAAGTCCCAAGAGTTCAACTCCTTCCCCAGGTTCCTTTCTAAGCCCTTGGCTGCTCTGTGCCTTGTTTTTTCCAACAACAAATTGTAGAGACTAAGAGACACCACTGATACTACTCGCCAGAGGCCTGGGATTCAGGAGTTAATGTCTGCAAAGCATTCTGAGCTTGTTGGAAGAAAGGCGCTAGATAAATACAAAGTGTTGTTGTTATTATAGGGAAGAAAAAGTAACTGTTAGCTCAGGGTCTATAATTAGGAAGCAAATATAGTGTCTGGTGGCTTTGATAATAGGATTTCTATGAAGATGTGGCATGCAGTAAGCCTGTTGACTGAAATGTTATAAATGACATGATTTTTGCCATCCTAGTCAGAATCCTTTACATTTTAGTTTTTCGTTTTCTTCTTCCTGCCCCTCCCCCACGCTCTATTTTTAGGTAAACTCTAAGAAGGCAAGTGTCAAATTAACAGCTCTGAAACTAATAAACCTAGTGTGTTCATGGAGAAATTATGATCCTGAAGGAAGCAGGACTTGCTCCATGCTTGCCGGGGCCAAATCCTGAAGACTTTGAGCCAAGCTTCAAGAAGACCTTCTGAGTGACTTCAGATTCCAGTTCCTGTCCTCTCTGTCGTCTTCAGTTTGCAGTCGCTGGGCCCTGATGGAGGCCTAGTCCTACAGCTTGGAAAAAAAAGCTCAGGAATTCTTTCACGAGAAGCACAAATCCACCTTCAGGTCTTGAAAAGTAAGTAAAGAAGGAAATAGCTTTAAAATATTTTAATGTGTTTATCTGCATATTTTCGGTCTACCCATAATGTTCTGAGAATTTCAATGGTTTAAGAAAATCACTTCTTAAAATAAGGAATATTGTTTTTTGTGGAACAGTTGGCTATTTAGACTCCTATGGCTCTTTCTGTTATCAATTTGCTTAGTGATTTTTACCTGTGTTTGACTCAATTTCTGCCCTGTAAAATTGTCATAAATGATTACCATTCTCATTGATGTTGCTGGAGAAAAGCAGCAAAGGCAGAGTTTATAGATGTGCAGTTAAATTCTAATCTTTGTTCTGGCATTAACTAGCCAGCTAGAGGGCTTCATGGAAGTTGCCCAACTCCTTGTGCCTCAGTTTCCTCATAATTTAATAATTACCAAATAATTTAAATTAAGTGAAATTCATTTTAATTTAAAGAAAATGTTTAAATGTTTTAAATGAAGGGCCCGTTATGTTTTAAATCTTTTAATTTTATTATTACTTCAGTGTCTTTTCTAAAGTAAACACATGCAATTACGCCTTTTAATGCTGATTTTTCTAATTCATTCAAGATTGTGTTTCTAATTTTACTGTGGAGACTAGTTTCTTCCAAGGAACTTGGTGCCACAATTCTGATTTGAATGTACCTGCTACCTTTTTAGAATACAGAAGTTTCAAGTGTGTGTGTGTGTGTGTGTGTGTGTGTGTATTTCATGGAGAATGTCTCTTTTTTTACTAGGTGTGTTTTATAAACCTAGTTTTATAAACCTATAGGCTTGCTACTTTTGTTCCATGGGTTTGGATTATTTTTTAATGTAAGCATTTTTTTTTGTTATTGCTACAAAGCAATACAAATTAAAATATATAAGGTAGTGATTTGTATTTTTCACATGCACATTGTCAGCTGAGTTTGTAGGAGTTTGGTCCAATGCATTTATTTAGCATTTACACTGAGCCAGGCAATGCATGTGGTGTCACGGAGGGTGAGGAATGAGGGGGAGGATGGATGGAGGAGGTGATGTGCTGTGGGACTAAGATAACGTCTCCAATGACAAGGAGTTCTGGGCACCTCAAGGGTGTGCTTCATACTTTCAGAGGTGTTCCATCTTAATTAGTGTTTATTTAAATATATGAATTTGCTTTGCTTTAAAATCAATGGACATTACCTGAAAACAGACTTACTGCTCCTTCGCACTTTGAAAACAGGACTACTGATTTAAAAAAAAAAAATTAAATTCCATCTTTTCCCTTCGAAGCAGATCATGAGTTTAGAGCAGTTTGGAATTAACCGGGATTTATTCCTGAATTAGGTAGCTGCAAAGTAGAATTTGAAATGCATTTAAATGATTCTCGCAGCAATTTAGGGGAAATCTAAGAGAAATGGTTGTGTCGCTTTAAGAACTGTTGTGAGAGAAATTAGGATTAATGGTGTAATGTTTGTAAAGTGCTGAGATACAGACTGTGACACAAAGAGTGTAGGAGCAGGGTGCTGTCAAAGTGAGTACAATAGGCAGTGAGGCCTCCTTGCTCCCAGGGGGGTCACATACCCCTGGGGGGCACACAGTGGGAGGTGGCCTTCTCCCCAATCACAGCAATACAATTGCTGTCCCTGTCCTCTGTTCCCACCACTTTCTGGGCCACATGGGAGAGGCTCATCAGTGGTCCTGGTGGGGTAAGTCCCTTGGGCAGTTGGCTGTGGTCACCTCTCAAGTCCTCCAACTCCCTGACACATCTGCTTTCCTGAGTGACAAATTAAAACGTCTGAAGCGGCTGCAGCCTGCTGCCGCCAGCACACATGGCCAACATGTGAAGCTGTGGTCTTCCCGAGTTTTGACGCATTCCTTCTAGGACACAGGGACAGCAGTGTTTAGCAGTTGACACAAGAGGGGTTTCTCCTGCCTGCCAGACAGCTTAAAAGCTGCAAGAAATCTTTTGTGGGTTCCCTGAACGCTTTGAATTCTTCTAGCCAGCCTGACAGCTTTCCACCACCACTCTGGAAAAGACTGCAACGTTCTTGCAGCACTGGGCAAGCCTTTGTGATGGGGAGTGGGGGGGATGGTGAATAGGACCCCAGGAACACTTGGGATGGTGACGACCAGGCAAAGCAAATACCCTCGCCTGCTCCGCTGCAAAGCAGCAGCAGAAACACCAGCAGACAGGACCCGCCTCCGTCCTTTACAGATTCAAGAGGAGAAAGGAGCCACAGTACCTCAAGTGGATCTTAACTTGCTCTGCCCCCCACTCCTAACCCACCTCTCCCCTCCACAGCCCCCTCTGCCCCTGCAGGGTTTGTGTTCAACATCAAATTAAGTGTTCATGACAGCTAACCACAAGTTATTAAATGTGATTCACTGCCACATTGCTGGGCCTTCACTGGTGGTACAGAGTAACCACTTAGACAAACCATTTGATTCATGGCGTTGATACAAAGAGTCTTTCAGAAGGAGAGAGGCCTTCTCAGGCCTTTAGCTGAAAATTGTTTTATTTCCGTTATTCTCTTAAACAGGTCAGTGAGCTGAATTAAACCCCAAATCCTTTCTAACTGCTTAGCTGTGAAGTCTTTAAGATATTACAGAGCTTGTGAGAAGTGGCTGCGGACTGCCAAGTCAGCGGAAATTTAAGAAATCAGTGTCCAAAATGAACTTATGTTTGACAAGTGAGACAAACGATCTGCAGCCAGTGCAAAGGGTGACAATCTTTTCGTGTTTAATGCTCTTAATAATTAGGTTTCCTATCATAGAAAAGCACTATTATTTTTGAATAACTCCTGCTGTGAAGGGAGAGTTGATGAAATCGTTGCTTTTCTTGCTTGAAATTTCTCCTGGTTCGCGTTTGGAGACAGTGGATAATGAAAGAGCAAAGATCTTTCAAGTATCGGACACCTTACTGCATTGTTTTTCTGTTTCATCCTATAGAGCCGTCGGGTAACATGTTGACTTGTCACGTCACTGTCCTCTCCTGAGTGGAGTGGAGTGTTAAATTCACGAGGCTGTTAGGCCCTGCTTGTACTAAGGCAACTGAATTTACGCATTTAGAAAATCCTAAAATATTAGGTTGGTGCAAAAGTAATTATTTTTAATTGTGGCTTAAAAGGTTAAAAATAATTACAAAACCGCAATTACTTTTGCACCAATGTTATAGGAAGCTGAGTGGTCTTTGTTAAAAATTCAGTGGACCATGTGTTCTTCCTGATTCTGCCCACTGACAGTTCCCAGTAAAAACACCGCGTGGCTTGTGCTTGCTGCAGCACTCGGGGTTCAGAGGCTTACCATCTGTTTATAATTGGCATCTAGATCTGATATATTGTAGAGGTATCTCGAGCTTATTGAATTTGGGGGGGGGGGGGTACCAAGTTTGTGTGGGATAAATTCAGATCTAACTTGTCATCTCCCTGCCAAGAGCATGTAATTCATTTTCTTATTACCAACATAGTCTATTAGAAAATAAGTTAGCTATGTAACAAATTGAAGTCTAAGAAAATATCCATATTAGGAAACCTAGTTCCATGATTAAATTAAGCAAGGATTACTTTGGCGTGAATAATTCCACAATCTGCTTTTCTGTCCTGAAAAATGAGTTTAGCAAGGCATGGCTGTGCTTATAATATTTAACAGCTTTATTTTCAGGGTTTTGAGTTATTTCCATCTCCATCAGTCTTCCAAACATCTTGATTTAGTGTCACCTATTTCACTATCATTTATGAAATTGCAGAATTGGGTTGAGTCAAATGTCTTACTAAAGGGGCCAGATCCAACTTAATATATATTATTTGTTCATTCCTTTATTTGTTTAGTGTGTAATGAGTGCTTCTTCAGTGAAAGGTGTCGTATAATAATTCAAAAGCATTTGTTCATTAAAACGTCATTCAAATTATTAGAAAAACATAGTAAGAGTACAATTCACTAAGATACATGAAGTTAAAGTAAAATCAAGTTTTCTGTTTAACTGAGGATCAAGCCAGTAACCCCTTTATGTTCAGTTTTTAATGAAATTTTTGAATAGGTTTTTCCATTCTTATCCCTTTTAGAAAGAATGGAGAAAAAGAACCAAATATTTGGTGACTTGGTGTATTGCTAAATCATCATTCTTAAAAAAAAAATGTTTATTTTATTGCATTAATATGTACTTACCCCAGAATGTATGAGGCAAATGTTGTTTTAGCTAAAACAGACCTGTTTCTTTGCCTTTAAACTCTTTTCCTCAAGTATAAAGCAAAAAGTAAATCCTAGGTAATGAAGGGTTTGGATTACAGTTAATCAGGGTTTTAATATAATTTAGTAAAAGATACCATGCTGTCTATAATAGTGAATATCATCTTTACTTAAAAAGCAGTCTCACTAATATTAATAAAAGAAAGTGATTGAAGGGTGAGGGAATAATTGAGATATTTTTGTTTCTTGAAATTATGTATTAAAGAGGTTAGACTGATGGCATGTTTTTAACTTATAATTTTTTGCATATACTAGTTCCCCCTTATCTGTGGGGATATGTTGTAAAACCCTCAGTGGATGCCTGAAACCATAGATAGTACCAAATCCTATATATACTATGTCTTTTTTACTACTCACACATACCTGTGATAAATTTTAATTTATAAATTAGGCACAGTCAGAGATTAACAACAATAGTACTAATAAAATAGAATAATTATAGCAGTATATTGAACTAAAAGTTATATGAATGTGATCTCTCTCTCTCTTTTTCTCTGATAGCCAAGACTATTATAATAATAGATTGCTAAGTGACTAATAGATTGCTAAGTGACTAACAGACAGGTAGCATATAGTGTAGATATGCTGGACAAATGGATGATTTACATCCCAGGCAGGATGGAGCAGGACAGCAAGAGATTTCATCATGCTATTCAGAATGGCGGGCAATTTCAAGCTTATGAATTGTTTATTTCTAGAATTTTCCATGTAACATCTTCCGACCATGGTTGACTGCGGGTAACTAAAAACATGGAAAGCACAACATGGATATGGAGGGACTACTGTACCTACAAAACTCTAATACAGTCTATTCACTTGGCAGAATCAAAGAAAAGGTTTAAAGTTCACACACACACACACACACACACACACACACACACACAAACATTTTGCCACATGATGTAAAGTAAGTAAATCCCTAGAGTTCAAAATTATCCAACACCTGTGATAATCAAATGATGAGTATTGGAAGAGTAAGTAACTTGGAGAGAACATGAAATTTAAAAAAAAAAGAACTCTAACGTAAATTGGCACAATTTGCAGAATTTTATGATTTGTGATAGATCCATTTGAGTGTGTACAGATAGGTTTGTACTTATCTATTAACAGGATGGCAAATGTATTCATTCCTTCAACATAAACTTACTGAACCTCTACTAGGTGCCATTCTCTCTACTGGATTCTACAGCGAACAAGGTAACTCATATACATTGTGTCTTACAGTGGAGGGATGTTTGAAAAACGAAATTTCCATAGAGTGTGATAAAGGTTATTCATTCATTCCACCATTAGTTATTTAATAAGGACCTAGTGTGTACCAGGAAAGAAAGGGGGATCTTCTAATAGAGCTTTTAGTCTGGGAGGGGGAAGAAAAGCCACAAAAGCTCTTAATGGAGAGTAAAATGTGAGGAGGGAGCAGTAGGGGTGTAGGTAGAGGAAACAGTACGGACAAGGGGTCAGTTAAGAAAGTAGAAGAGTTCAGTATGACTCATGCAGAGGAAAGAAAGGGGGAGAGAAATGACGCTGGAGACATAGCAACCAACATTGGCTGAATATAACATGGGCCAAGTATCTCAAAACAACTCTGAGAAGTCACTGCTGTTAGTATCCCCATTTTAGAGATGAGGAAATCAAGGCCACAAGATCGCACATCGAGGAAGTGCAGAGCTGGGATCTGAACCCAGAAGTCGGGCAGTACAACCTTCACTTTTAAATGCTTTATGAGGCTGGAGATGAACAATTATTGGCACTAAGAAAGACGTTTGCTTTTTAGGCTAGGACAGAGGGAAGCCATGAAAGCATTCAGTTCTGTAATGCATACTCCCAATTATCTTTTGGATGGATCATTCTGACAGCAGTGTAGAAAATGGACTAGAGAGGAACCAAGTGAAGCTACTACTTAGAGGCTATTGCAGTGGTCCCACAGAGAGGTTCTAGAGGCAAAACTAGGATATGCAAGGAGGGATGGAGAGAAGTGAGGGTTTTAAAAGATGTTTAGGAGATAGAATCAAGATAATTTAGTAATTGACTAAGTGGGGACAGGGTGGATGGAACATCAAAAAAGAGCTCCTGTGTTTCTGGCCTGGACAACTGGGTGGCTGCAGGTGGTGTAAACCACGTCTGTGTGGGAACACAGAAAGTGAACCAAGTTTGGGGGACATGTGATGAGCTGAGGGTAGGACATCCTGAGTTTGAGGTTCCCTTGAGACATCTGAATGGAACTGTTTAGTATGTAGCTGAAACTCAGGAGAGAAGACTGGGCTCGCTGTGTAGTTTAGTCATCCTTAGCACATAGAAATAGGAGGAGACGTTCATAGGCAATGACAGGAGGCTACCCCCTCCGTCCTCTCTCTGTAGTCCCTCACTGCAGTTCTTTGAGTTTGCTGTTGTCTATTTGATTTCTTCCCACATCCTCCTCGTCTTTTTCCTCTTCTCACGAAGTTGACAGGGGAGAGATGGAAAGTGAGCCCTTATCTGCTCCTTCAGATTCTCTGCCTCTGCATTTCTTCCTTCTTCCTTTTCTTCCTGGTTTCCATTTTCAGCTAAGAGTAAAATTATCTACCATTGTTTTAAGCCACAGAACCAGGAGATACCCCTGACTGCTCCACACCAAACCTGTCCTAGGAATCTCCCCCAGGAAGAACTTCAGATCAGGGCCCAATGGTTAAGTCCCTCTCCCTTCTTCTTCCACCTGAAAGTCCTGTTTCCTTGCCATCAGATTAATCTTTTTAAACAGCAAAGCAGATCAAGCCATGCTCTTGCATGAAGAAACTCGGGAATTCCAGTACGGTTCGAAATGCAGCCCAAGATCCTTAGAGAAAAGAGCCTTAGAGCCTCCGATCTGAGAACCTATCATGTGGCCAATTGCTTTATGGACTGATTCAGTCAGTGTCCAAGAAAGAGATGGAATGCTCAAATTAGGATAAATGAAGGAGCATTTATGTACAAAGGAGCTATTTCAGAGGTGTGGGTGTAGGGAAGGAAAACCACAATATAGTGCAGTAACTGGGGAAGAGGGTAGGAGACCTAGGGGAATGTTTAAAAAATCTACACATTGCTTCCCAGTAAGTTGTAACGATGTAGTCCCACCAATAATGTTGAAGAGTGTCCATTTCCCCCCATCATTGCCAGCATCAAATGTTTTCAATCGTTTTTATCTTTGCCAACCTATTGGGTCGGGGGCAGAGAAATCTCATTGTTTAAATTGTTTTTTCATGGAGGAATGTCTCTCCATATGTTTATTGGCCATTTGTCTTTTATAAATGTGGAGACTGAGTTTAAATAATTAGCCCACTGTCACACAGCTAATAAGTGGCAAAATCCGACCCAAGAGTCAAAAATTGTATGACATATAACTTCTTTCATGATCTGACCCTTACTAGCTAGCTTTCCATTTTTACCTTCCCTCTCTCCCTAACTCACCTCTAATTCTAATTCTTCCTCAAACACAACATGCCCTTTGAGACTTTGTTACTTCGCACATGTTTTCTCCCCAGTGCTTTCTGCTTGGTAGATTTCCACTTCCTGGATAAAGTGCTTCCACTCAGAATTATTTCTTGACTTCTTGAATTAACGATGTGAGCACTCTGTTCATTTGTATATTACAGTTCCTATCACATTTTATTGTGATTATGGGTTACTTTTCTGCCTTCCCCGCCCCCGCCCCCCCAGGATAAGTTTCCTCCTCAGGCTGTTTCCTTCGTCCTTCATCTCTGCTTCTCTGCATGCACTTTGCCCAGCACGGGTCTGAGTGGCTGTTGACTACTTGATTGCTAGATGGATGTTAAATTAAAGGCATGAAGCTTTAAATTCTAAAGAAGAATAAAATAAGAAAAAAATAAAACCTATTAAAATTTTTAGATCTCCTCACACAAAACATGCACAATACTCTGTTAGCCCTGGTGGGTTAGCAGCCTTCTGAAATTTTTCTCCCCCAGGCTGCCAGTCTCCTAATCCTCACTGCTCCTATGTACTTCCATAGAGGGTTCCCACGGGGCAAAGTAGAAGACATTCATACCAAAAGTTAGCCACTGAGAAAAGAAAGCTGGATTTCACTCTAAATCCCCTATAATTGAATTACATTATCAGAGAATACCTATTTCTTGAATACCAGGAAATTCTTTGTCATATTGGTCTTAGACCGCATGGATTCCTCTCTCTCTTCCATCCTTAATAAGTTCCCAGATTTAGAGGTTTAAAATAAAACCCACTGAATCTCCCCTCCTCCCATGCACATTTCAAAGTCCTTTATGCATCTACTTCCAGACCATCTTGGATAATCATGTGTATTAGGATCCTGTTGCTGCTGAATATAACAAATTACCACATACTTAATGGCTTAAACACAATTTACAGGTTTATTCTCTTGTAATCTGGAGATCAGAGTCTGAAATCAAAGTGTCATCAGGGTTCTGTTCCTTCTAGAAGCTTCCAGGCAGAATCTGTTTTTTGGCCATGTTTAGCTTTTAGACGTTGCCTGCCTTCCTTGGCCTTTGGCTCCTTCCTTGCCTCACTCCAACCTTTTGCTTCCATTGTCACATCTGCTACTACAAACTGTGATCCACCTGTCTCACTTGTGTAAGAACATTTGTGATTACATTGGGCCAACCCAGATATCCAGGGTAATCTCCCCATCACAAAATCCTTAATCATGTCTGCAAAATTCCTTTCATTGTGTAAGAGACCGTATTCACAGGTGCTGGGGAGTAGGACATGGACATCTTTGGAGAGCCATTATTCAGCCTACAACATAATCTCAACAGGTTGTATGAATTGAGTGGTGGCTGTGTGTTAGGCACTGTGCTCAGCATTTTACATACTTACCTCACTTAACTTCCCTCCAGCCCTGAAAGTTTCTTTAATTATCATTCCTATTTTACAGATGAGTCCACTGACTGAGATGTTAAATACGTGTTCAATCACATAGGTGTATCACAACCCAAACTGAAGTCCAGCTTGATTTCAGTCTCAACTAAACTCTTTTGCTTTAGTTGCTTCCCAGGGCTGATATTGCCATTGATTATTTGGATCTTATACTTTGCATATTTTTACAAAATGACTTCAGCAGAAAGTCACGAGATGGTTATTCTACTCTCTCCTAGCCCCTCCTAGACAGCCTGTTTGCTCAAGCTTTCCAGACCTAGAAAAATATTTAACAGATTCATTCTCGTTAAAGTGCTAGAGGTTTAATCTGCCACCCCTCAGGAGTTTTTGAATTTTAAAGGAGGTTAGGGAGAAGGAAGGAAGAGAAAAAGCTGAGAAAGGGGGGAAGAATGAGTGGGACATAAATTTAAATAATAGACTTAAAACCTAGCATAAAAGGGACATAAAATGTTGGCTTGGGAGGCTTAGAGTTTTTCCACTCCCACTGGGAGGGTGCCCCAGCCCTGAGCCTGTTCACTCTCAGGTCCTTTTCTCACCCTTCTCTGTTCTTCCCTCCACTGGAGAGATCCTGTATCCTCAGGGTTAGCAGGGACTGGTGGGAGACTGTAAGGCGAGAGGAAAGGAGAAACCAAAGGTACTCCCCAGGTCGACCCCTAACATTTACAGCATCCAAGGTAAAAGGTCAAATGGAGGCCCCCACAACGTATGTCTATATATCTTACTATAAAGAGCTATAAAGCAAACTGACAACTTGTTAAACAAACACCTTCTCTGCTTATACCTCATTGACTATACCTGCACGTTGACTTTGAAGGCTAGTTGGAGTTAGAATTCTCGGACTCCAGGGGTGTTCCATATCTGGACACAGTGGCACAGGAAAAGCTGGCCTTGGTCCCCATCCCCACCCCTATCCCCATCCCACCTCTGATCCCCGCGTTGGCCTGGCCTCTGGCCTGCCATTCACTTCCTGTGACCTTCCATGCTTACCTGTAGACATGCCTGTCCATGTGTCTAAGCTCCATCTGCTTTATCCCAAATTGTTGCCCTTGGCCACCCCTGGGCCCTTGGCTTCCTAAAGTGCACACTGGAGGTGTGGCCTACAGCAAGTGGCGGGCTGAGGCCGGTGCAGTCCCTGGAAGTGAGCTCAGCCACTGGGACAAATAGTCCCTGTGTGGCCCAGAAGTAGGCTCACAGGCCTTGAGGACATAGGTACCTCCCTGTGACCCCAAACATGTCTCGCTCCATGGCAAGGGTGGGGAGCTCACAACTGGAGGAGGCCACAGGGGCTCTAAAGTGCTCAAGTGCAGACTCTGGTGCTGGTCCTTCCAGCTCTGGTCGAAGGGCAATGCTGTCTGCTCCCTTTCTGTTCTGCCTCAGGTGATATCTCGGCCCTTAAGGGTCTCCTGCCTAGCTGGCTCTCGCTTCACTTCCTCTTCTGTCTCTTCAGCCTGGGAGAGGCCATGGCTTCCTGCTGTTGTTAATCTCTGGGATCCCTTGCTGTCCCTGTTGACTTAATCCCTTCTTGCAGCACCAGTGTAACTAATGCCCTGTATTAAAATCCTTGTTTTAAATGCTCAGACAGGTTTCTGTTCTAGTGGTTGAACCCTAAAACTGTTTACAGCAGCCAGTCATTAAGGATTTTGCCTGGTGCCACTTTAGAAAAGAGATCTAATCTTGTTGCACTTTCCCCTTCCCATGAATGAGCTTGAAAGGTGCCTTGACACTGAGGGAAGTACTTCCACTGAGGGAAGCCAGTTCTATATCGGCAGTGCTAACTTGCAAAGACATTTCTTAGAAAAGGGGAACAAACTTCGTTGTTGAAATAGCCCCATCTGAAATCTCAGAGAAAGAACCATTTCATGGCTAACCATTGCATTTCTCCTGGAGTTGGCCTTGACAATTATTTACAATAGAATAGAGTCGCTTCTATACATACACAACCCTTTTGCAAAACTTTATGAAAACCAGACTTCGTACAGTGTTCTAAGTTTTGCTGCATCAAAAAGAAGTTTAAATATTTTCATTTAATGTGGAAATATTTTTAGATGATGAAGATGATTAAGTGTTGAAAATGTAGCGATCTGTTTGGCACCGAGAGAAAAGAAATATGAAGAATTTTTAATAAAAACCTGACCACAGTGGTGTTGGAACACAATCTGTCTGAAATACAAGACAGATACTTTATCCCACAGGCTAAGCTGACTTTACTAATAGTTTTGGACAGTTACAGGTGTAATTTTAGCTACCAAAGGGAACACAAATTGTGTTATAAGAATGCAGTCGAAACAATGGGAAATGCAATTAAATTTTTAAAAGAAAAACTGAATATAAAGTGAGCAAAGCTAATACAAAGCATATTTTTATAGCCATTCACCAACAATGTATGGGAATCTATCGAAGCCATCATGAAAATCAGATTTACTTGCTGGCCTTCTTATGCAACGAGTGTGAAGGTTGTTTTTGCTATGAGCTCTAGCTATAAACATTGCATAAACCTTGCACCTAATATAGTTATTTTTGATATACTTGGTCTACAAAATTAAATCTTTAAAGAAATACCCCAAAAAATTTTAAATAATGGTAATGGACACTTTTCTGGAAAGAGGCCTGTGCCCATCATCCTTTGCGTCTATATAGTAAGTGAGGGTATCTCCCTTTTTTTCCACCTACGTGGCTTTAATTTATCATTGTGAGATGCAGCGTGTGTGGGGAAAATATGTGGAGAGAAAGCTTTTATGTGTTTTTTCGATTAAAAAAAAAAAATCAGTGCCACCAGTCTATGAGTGATCCTAAAATAACAAAGCAGTTGTGTGTGTGTGTGTGTGTGTGTGTACGTTCGTGTGTGTGCTCGTGTGTGCACGCACACATGCTGAAAGGAAAACTTTTGGTAAGGAAACTGATTTAAGTTTCAAGTTTCCAAGGATCTATTTTAAATGACAGCAAGGAAAAAAAAATATTGTAAAAGTGATGAAAAATATCCCAGCAGTATCCTTTCAGAAAGCCATTTAACTTCTGGTGGTTGAAGTTGTGCAATATAATTTCTACAGCTTTTGAAATGTGTGGGCACCCCCAGTGCTATTTACCCAATATTCGGAATCAAATGCTCCATTAGGGCTGGGAGAAGACAGGAGTTTCCACAAGTTTGGTAATTGTCCATTCATCACTCAAAAACAATGACAAGGGATCATCATCTCTTCCTCTAGGTAATGCTGCCATGTGGTCTAAGCCAGGCACAGGAAAAGGTAGGGAAGTGTCAACTCAGAAGTGGTCACCTGCCCCCATTTCTCCTGGGAACCCTATCCTGTGAAGAGAAGGCAGAGGTCTACTGTAGAACTCATTTATCTGCTTGCCCAGGTGGAGCCAGGAGCCCGCAGGCTGTGAGAAAGGAGGGAGCGGCCTCTGGGCCTCTCCCTTTCCGTGTTCCCCTCGACTAAAGCAGCAAAGATGGCAGCCCCTCATGGCTTAGCTTTCTGTTGTGTTTGTGGTTCTGTTTGCCCCTCTTTTATCTCGATATTTTTGTGCTGTCTCCGCTGCCCCTCAGCTCTGCATTTCATAAAATAGATTAATCCCTCTCTCCCTCTCATTCCACAAAATCTTTGGAAGAAAATTGGGGTGGCAAGAGATGGGCATCTTTTGTATGGTTTAAGAAAATGACTTGAAAATCTGCCCCCCCCCATAGGTTTCTGCAGACCAGGTACCGTATTTACCCGAAAATAAGACCTAGCTGGACCATCAGCTCTAATGCATCTTTTGGAGCAAAAATTAATATAAGACCCTGTATTATATTATATTACATTATATTATATTATGTTATGTTATTGTAAGACCTGGTCTTATAGTAAAATAAGACCGGGTCTTATGCTACTTTTTGCTCCAAAAGACACATTAGAGCTGATGATCAAGTTAGGTCTTATTTTCGGGGAAATATTGTAGTAAGATTGTGCATGGACTTAAGTCTTCACTAAGGGTTGAGCTGTTTCTCTTTTGTGTATGGAGGGCAATAACTCTTTCCACATGAGGATGCTTTTGTGCCTGGCCATGCTCAGGCCTGGCCATGCTGATAAGAAGGCTACCCCTACACATAGCAAGGAAAGAGACAGGACACGCCTGTCCATCCTCCTGCTCTAAGTTTTCCACAGAGTGTGTCCTCTGTCCTTTGTAACTTGGGCAATTTTATTGCCAGTCAGTGACAAAATGCATTCCCTCAGGTTATCATGTTGTTATCACTCCTCTGGTGGTTATTAGAGAATCTGCAGACCCTGTCCCACTAGAATCACTTTGCTGGTGTCCTTTCCACTTTTAAATCCCAGCTGTGTGCTCTGGGCCCAATGGTGTGCAGTAGGTTAAAATACTAGATATTTTTAAGCACTTTTAGAGAAACATCTTCATTTTTCTCTCTCAGTGAAGGACAATAGAACACATGCCCATTTTACAGGTGGTGTAATTGAGGCCTTCCCTAATAACTGGAGCCAAAAGGGAAACTAAATTTCTTAGCTCCTGATTCAAAGCACTATTGTTTCTGTGGATTTGGCCTCTTGTCCCTGTTACCTTCTTGACTCCACCTCTGCATTATAGAAAGCTGTATCACTGAGTTACTATCAAACACTTTTTTTTCTTATTGTGTCTACAGAAACAGCGTAGCTTATGATTTTTTTTTTTTAATGGAATTAAGGATTTGCAAGACAAGAACTGATTCCTCCCCCATACTCCCAGCCCTATTTTTCTCCTGGCTTTATGCCTCAAACTAGGTAGATCTACAAAGTGAAGGTGGGAGAAGGTGTTTTGTGGGAGTTACACCCTTCTCCAGCTACTTCTAGATTATAATGTTTTCCTTTGAAGTAGAATAAGAGAAACAGATATATAAATATTATAATTAGTTTCAAAATATAAAGGGAACAAAATCCTCTGTTTGTTGAAAAGTCTGTTCTTTCCAAATGAGCTTCTTCTCCCACCTGGAGTTTTGCATCAATGGAATAATTGTGTTCTTCCCACAGCAGAGACCTTGGTGGGTAAGAGCAGAGGGGTCCTGGGTCTTCCATAGTGAATACTGAGGATGCATGTCAGTGCTTTCCCATAAGTCACTGTGCTCGACTACACGTCTCTCAGGACATTTTACCAAAAGTTCTGGCTCAGCTTCACAGTCTCAGTCCTTTTGTTCTTTGCTGTGAAGATCAGTGAAGACAGTTGTACAAATGACCCAGGCATCAGACAATTTCAGAGTTTACAGCATGAACAATTGCATCTAAAAAAAATCCTGCTAGAATTTTACGTGAATTATAATATCTTATATTCTCTTCCACCTAAATGAAATGTCACTTGAATAAACCTTAAAAACCAAATACAGGATAATGCCTCAAGAGCATACCAGAAAATAGAGTCACACAATAGCTTCACTCACAAGAGCTCATTGTTACATAAATTCATATTTATTGTGGGTCAAGTAAAGGCCTATCATCATAAAACCTCCAGCTTGGGGAAATAGGATTAGCCTCTGTGAAGAGTGAGTCAGGCTGAAGGAGGTGCCTCTGCTTAAAAATTTCCCGTTCTGCTTCCACATCCGTAGTCCTGAGCTTATATGCAGCTTTGCATTTTTTCCGTGTTAAATAAGTAAAGGAAAAATGCCTGTGATTGGTTTTGTCGCATGAAGAGTCCAAACAGAATTAAGCGTCAGGGTTAAATCGTGGATTGCTTCTTCACAGACCTTTGGTGGCTGTCCCCTTATGTTAACCTCTGTGCTCTGTGGGTCCCTACTGACTCTGCTGGCTTCCAACATCCTCTGCGTTCATGTGGCTCATTGGGAAATCCCACTCTTTTCCTGCCAAAGTGTTTGTTACCTAGGTTTAATTTCTGTTTGGAATGAAAAGTATAGTTAACTTGTTTCTGTGGGCTTTTTTAGAGTAATATGCAAAACCAAAGTTAGAGCAACGGAAAACAAACATTTAAGAAAGCACATAATTAGGGGGATGCAAACTCAAACTGGGGAGGCTGATTTCATAAAGGGGAGATGACTGTGTGTGGTCAAAGAAGAGGAAAAGAGTGTGTGCATGATTCGTCTGCTTTTGGAGAACGGCCTCCTTTAGAAGTGGAGTCCAGGGAGCTGGAAAGTTAAACAAGAACCTACGGATTGATAAAAGTGACCAACTTAGACGGATCTGATTAATAATCCAAAGTACAATTATTTCTCAGTTGCAAAGTCTCTAGTTATCCACAGACCTCATAAGAGTGACCAAATATTAAGATGCTAAGTCACTCCTTCCGAACTTTTCACTGAAGGGTTTGCACAGAGAGGTTTTCTTCAAAGAGTCAGAGGAACATTGTTACAGAACCACAGGAGAGAGTGAAGGCAAGGAACATTTAGCATGGTGCCTCTCCAAGAGGAAGGAGACGAGAAAATTTAATAAAACAAAATCTACCCAGTCCCCCAAAACAGTAGAGCATACTGTTTTTCGGAGGAAAGATAAAAGAACTATGATTCTTATAAAAACCAATGTGGTGCTGAATTTGAGGGGTACAATGAGGAAAGTTACTGCTGTGATATGGGGGGGTGTCTTTTCTCTTGCTAGGTGGCAAAGGCAGCAGTCATTTAAATGCCGTCGAACAGCTTTCCAGCTAACACAAAAGAGCAGACGGTTCCACTTATTTCTGAAATTAGATGCAATCATATCTGTGAATCACGCAGCAGCAAACCACCGTAATCTGCATTACAATACATTATCCTGCCACGCTCCCTAACTGCAGTCGACTGCGGCAACAGAGACACTTTGCGGTGACCTGTACTGTGTCTGCCAAAAGCGCCACGCCACGCTAAGGCAGCACAGTGACAAAAAAGAGCCGCTTTCTGCTGCGAGAAAAGAGCAAATTATAACAAGAGTCAAGTCTCAGCTAATGCAAGACTAGCATCTTCTTGTTCACAGTTTGCATAATTAGATATCATGAATAGGTTTTTTTATTGTTCTAAAAATACTCCTGCTTTGTTTAAATCAGCTATTTCGTTAACAGCATGACTTTGCTTCCAGAATTAGCGAGGTAGTTAGGGCAGCGGCAGAGAGAAGGTACTTTTAGTTAACATTTAGAAAAAAAAAATCTCTTTATGGACTCTATCCCCTCCCCCTCTCCCTAGCAATTGTCGAAAGGGGCTTAGATTTCCAGCTCCATGTAACTGAAAGGCAGCCCACTGGAATGGCCACGTGAATTGGGCCAGGAGTTTGAAGGTCAAAGGGACCCCAGTGTCCCAGTACTGCTGAAACCAAGTTTTACAACTTTTCTGAAATAAGCCGTTCAACCAACCTCTACCTCTACCAACATCTTCACAAATTAAAATCCCTAATACAGTGGGGCTCAGGGTAGCAGTACTTGCATTCCAAATAACATCACAAAGGTCAAATCCAGAGGAGGACATTAAGTCCTTTCTGGGTGTAACTGGTTTAAAGGATACTTCCATTTCCCCATAGGATGGTGGGGCAAAGATGGAGACATTGCTTGACTTCCTGATCTCCCACCACTTTTCTGTTTTCCTTCTCATTTACTCATGGTCTTTTTGTTAAAAGAGCATCTTTCTTTCACGGGAAGAAGTGGGTATCTGGCTCTTTCAGGAACTTGACAAGTCGTTAAGAAGTTTTGGTTTTCGCTTTCTTTGCCTTCAGACTGTGAATCTGAAAAAATTGCAGCTGAGGGGCTGAGACAATGACCCATCCTGGTCCCATATCATACACCAATGGGGCCTCAAGAAGGGGAGGCCACAGTGAAAATATGGGTTTAATTTTTCCAGGTCCCCAGAGGCCCAGGAAGTGGCTGGAGAGCCCTGGGGGCTGGGTGAACCCCTAGCAACACTGTCACTCTTCTCCCACAGAAGTGGCAGCAGCCTGTCAAAGCAGTCCTTAGCGGAGACATTCGGAATCACTGTCTTTCTGTCCTCTTTGGACAGGCCCCAAATGCCCAATTTGACAAAATACCCTAAATGACGCTCAAAAGGGAAGGCTTATGTTATTCTCGAATATACTTTACAATGCATTTTTAACCTTTGTTGTTTTTAATTCACATTAATGATCCATAGGCTTCCAGTGATTAAGGCAAAGAAAATGGCACAGAGGCTTTTATTTTATTTTGGCTTTTACTTACACATTTAAAAAAATGCATTTTCCTACAATTCTTGCATTTATATAGAAGTTATTAGCGAGATTGTTCAGACCTGAACATTATTCCTTTTTGTAAGGGAAATAATAATAGCCACGGTAACAATACTGTGACACATGATATATTGTGACAATTTCTATTTCTGCTAGAAAAAGTGAGTCCCCAAGGGCTCCGGGCTATAGTTTCCTTACTATACAGTCGCTTGAAAGCTCAATGAAATTATGACTCTTCCTTCTTCCCCAAAGTCATAGCAACAAAGGGACTACCCTCCCGGGTCAGAACTTCCATGTGTCTCCAGTAGGTAGGGCTGTCAGGCGCTATTGCCATCCTCATGAGATCACATAAGAAAATTTAAAAGAAATTCCCCAGGTAGCCCCATCTTACCTTCACAACCAATTAGAAACTGACATCTGTGATCCCCTTTAAGCCCTGAATAAATTAGTTTCTCAAATATTTGAGGTAACAAAGTTTTTAAGAATATTATGAAACTTGAACTTCTTAATACTTGATCTAAAACTATTCTTTCCATAGATCTGGTAATCTGAGCTTTGATAAACGGGTATTGACACCTTTCATGATTTAGCTTTGATCGGCTTTCATTTCTTCCAGAGAGAAATGTGCTACTTTTACAGTCTAATCTCAGCAGAGAAACCCCTTAAAAACCAGAATAATTTTCCATATCCCTCTATGGATAAATTTACAGTCTGTTTTGTATTTCTTGAGATGTAGTGACCAGAACTGCATATAGCACTGCAGGTAGGAATAAACCTACTTGTTGTATGAGAGTAACCTAACACCTGCTGACACTTCCAGCTTCTCCCAGCACTTGGCTTCTCAAAATCTAAGTAATGTTATCCTTCATGTTTCTAATGAAAGACACTTAAAACAAACAAACAAAAAAATGCCAATAAGCTTCAGACCTCTGCAGATAAAAATCTGAGGGCTTATGTCTCATCTTAATATATACTGCATTGAAATAAACAGTAATTATTCAGTAATATGAGTTTTAATCAGTCATATGGGATATGGAGTAAATCTAGGTATGGTGAGGTATTTCAAGAGATATTTAAAAATTGTATTTATTAAAACCAAGAGAAGGAATTATCCAATGTGTTAGACACGGTTGAGGCATGAATCCCGACGTAGTTTAATTTAACTGTGTGTAAGTGCTAGGATAAGTTTTGAGCATATTTCAAAGTACCTGATAATCTCTGTTTTCCTACTCAAGCCTTGGCACATCTGTTACTGATTTCTTGCGCCAGAAAAGGTGACAGCAATCCAAGTTGGGGGTGGTGGTGCCTAGATTGGGATAATTCTGTATTGATGTGTTCAAGGAGGAAAAAATAAAGTTCCATTAGACAGGCACTGATGTGGCACAAACTTCCCCTTCCACCCACCCCTTTCTCCAGGGCCACTGCCAACTCACCCTTCGTTTCTCATGTTGATTATAAGTGAAGCTTTGACAAGGGGGCATTCTGGGTATCAGACAACCGCATTATAATTCTACTGAAAAGTGTTCTTATTGTTTCTAAATTACTGGTTACAGTGAGCAGGACTGGTAACTTGGGGAGAGGAGGCATTTCGAACAAACACATTTAGCCTTAAAGCTGGTCTTTGTAAAAGGGGAAGAGTGACAGACAGAGATCACCTGTGTACCTCAATATGCAAAGTGGCTTCTGCTTTGGAAGAAGTTGGCCCTATTAAGTTACTTAATTGCGACTATGAGAGAACCCCTAGGGTATCTATCAGTAATAACTACAATACCCAAATTGAGTTTTCATCTCATAGAGATGCATAGCATAGTTTTACCACAGCCCCGGAAGCCAACGGAAGCTATCCTTGATTTTTCTATTTCATTTTCCTGACCTAAAGATCAGGTTATCGGCTATCTGGTCTCAATTGCGGGGGGCTCCATTATGGTGAATTTCCTGAGAATGATGTAGATTCTGAAGTAAAGGCAAGAAAATAACTCATATTGTTTTCCCAGAAAGAGCTTGACAAACGCAGGGCAACTCGGGGACTCATAGATATCAAGGTGGCATTGAGATTCCTCCGTCCAGTGGCTATTTCGTATGTTATATATGTGCTGCCTAATAGCCGTGTATTTTGAATGAGTCTATGTAATCAACACCTCACTTATTTTCTTCAATTTACTTGCCTGGTCCCAAGACCTTCTTTAATTCCTCAGAATCTTTGAATGCTGTTTATTGAAATGTAGATGAAATCACAAAGGCAAGTGATACCGTTCAGAAACAAGGGATGTTATCTGGATTACAGCAGGTTCTGAATAATAATGGATTTAAGAAGCAAAACCAGAATGTTGTCCACTGTGACTACCATTCCCAGCAGGTCTGGTCTTGCCCCCCGGAGAAGACCAAAATGTCAGTTTCACTGCACTACTGTGGTTGCTGTTGTAATAAGAGAGGATAATAGCTAGGTTTTTTTGGTTTCAAACAGCTGATTTACGATGCAGAACTGCTGAATATTTCTGGTAAGGGAATGCATTGTTCTTTTTTGTTTCTCTCTAAAGTCAAGACCTTGACTATGTGACCAGAAATATTGAGGTCTGTCTTACATTCTAGATAGTATCGCTGCTTCACTCACTCTACAAAGATGGCTCTTTGGTTTCCATTGCTCCTATTCTATTCCTCTACTCCACTCCCCTCTTTGTCCTACTGTAATCGGAGCAAGTCATGTAACCCATCCTTTTTGTCAGTTTGGGCACCAGAGATGAAAACAGAGGGCTTTTTTTGTTTGTTCTGAACACTAAGAACCCTTAATCAGCTGTTTTGAATTAAAGGTTGAATTTCTTTCATGTTTTAGAGATCAGAGCATTGAGAATTATATGTATATAAGCTTAAAGAACTAAGTAAGATTTGCAAATGTTGGTAGGCGGTCATTATGTCATCTATGTGTATAAGTTGGGCACGGGATGGAAGGAAACAGAGAAAAGTGTAGAACTTGGGGATGAAGAGGAATGATACTCAGGAAAATAGAGGGGTGCTCATGAGGCATGGAGGAACGGAGGAGTAGAGGTCTCTTCGTAAACCACAGCCACACCGGCCTGTCTCAGGTGCCATAGCGAGGCCTTACCTGAGTAGCTTAATCCACTCATTTAAATAGACCTCCAAAGCTCTCTCTGCAGAGGTCTGGTTGGACTGTTCAGTGAAGATAGTGAGACTGCTGTGGAGTCCTGGGAGTGACACTGGGTCTGACACTGGAGATAGGATCTGGTTCCCGCTGTTCCGACAGTCAGCGGCAAATTCTCCGGTCTTGGGGGCGGGGGGCGGGGGGGTTGTTTCTTCCTCTGGAAAAATGAGAGTCCGGGCCTAAATAACGTCAAAAAGTTCCCTCAGCTATAAGAATCTAAGAGCTTTCCTATTTCTAGACCGCTTTGAGGAGGTCCTCCCAACCTCCTGGCGCTGGAATTAAATAGGCCTGGAGATGAACGTGAGTTCAAACATCTCAATGCAGATGGGTGCTGAGGCACAGAGGTGGATGAAGCCCAGGGATATTTGGCTGCCTCTTTGGAGAACAGAATATCATAGTCACAGGATAAAAGCACCTGTTCACATGTGAGCATGCACACACATAGAGAGGTGTCCTCTCACATCTATAAATCTTTAAAAACAAGTTCTATTGACTTTTAAAACTCAGGGAAATTAAAGTTAGGGAGCCGAAATAAACATTGCTAAAAGAGGACCAAATTCAGTTTCAGAATGCCCCACTTTGGCCAAATGATGGAATCTGGCTGATCTGTTTTCTTGTCTATATAATGGAGGCCATGCCTATGTCCTAGGTGCTTTGTGAGAATCACACAAGATTGTACATTCAAAGTGCTTCACAAAATATAGAATTTACCCAGGCCTGGTTATTTCCCAGTCATTACCGCCATCCATGAGACTAAAACCCAAAGCATTCTCTATAAAGGTTGGGGGTCCTAGGAGAGAAAATCTCTCCCCAAACCATTTTGGAAGTCAGTCTCTGTTAATTAAACAGGAGGCATTTGCAAAGTGTTCTGAGGGAACTCTGAGCCTCCATGCCTCTTCCACCTACAATGACAAAATCATGTCGATAGGAACCAAGAACCAGAAGGTCAACACTCCCATTGTGCCGTTGAGAAAACTCAAGTCTCCACAGAGATGAAATGATATGACTGAGGTGACACAACCAGTTGGCAGCAGGACCCTGGTTGTTAGATTCCTGCCCAATCAGTTTTTCAAAACTTTTCTACACTAACCTTATTTTAGCGAAATCTTGTAAACTTCTGAGATTTACTCTTAGGCTGAATGACAATGAGTAACCAAGTCCTTGGTATTATAATTACTTAAAATGTCTGGGGGGAAAATAGATAACAGAAAGCAAAATCAGGTTAGAGCAAGGGGGTAAAAAAGTCTTAGCCCATTTTTCTCCACAGTCTCTATATATTAGTCTATAAATACATAGTCTATATTTCTCTGTATCGCTAAGTACCAGCTATGATGCCCCTGAATGTTGGGGGCAGAAGGAGAGTTGCACTGAAAATATGTTTATTCAGCAGTTACCAGTGGATAAGTGAATGCTTTCTAAAATTTTACTTTGGGGCCCAAGGTTTATCTAAATATGTCACTGTTTGGACCACTAAAAAAAAAATATGGTATAAAACTTCTGATTCTCATTTCATAATATGTTAATCTTTCTTTATTTATTCTTCCCAAATGTTTTTAAAACAATCTCTCTCTGAGACAATTGGATCTTGTTTATCCTGTCAAATTTTAGTAGAAAGCAAATTTTTATGACCAAATTATAAAGCTTTCAACACTGAGGCTTATTTATAATGGAAACATTGACAGAATGTTAACTGTAGTGGCTTCAGTGACACATACACCAGTGAGGTAGAATTTCCAAATTGGGCAAATGCTGAAATTATTTAGTATCTATTTTAATGTCCTTCCCTGCTCTGTCCCACTCACCCGCCTATGTCGAGGGTGTCTATCCAAGCCATTTTTGGAATGAATTTTTAGATTTGACATAGACTTTATACAGCCCTTGAAAGAAGGACCTTTATGTTGCAGATTGTTTAAACTGTAAAACTTGTTTCTGTTTCCCTAATAAATTGATTTTTAAAAGCAAGACATAGCGGAGCAGTATCCTACAGCCGTTTGAAGCTCGATCTTAAATTTAACTCTCATTGACTAGAATTAAATCTTCCAGAAGAAAGTGACAGTTTGCTCTTACCTTTGAACCACAATTAGGAGGGGGAAAGAGAAATTCAGATCCAGCCCTTCCTTTAAAAGTCACTGAGTTCAATCCTGGGTGACTATGAAAAAGAATTTCTCCAGGAGGCCAGACTACTTTTCGCCATTTGAATAACAACAGAAATTCCTAATACTTTTCTTTCCAAGGTCTTAACAGGCTTCACAGACAGCGGTTTAGCTTTGTAATGAAATTTTTCAAAAATTTAAAAGTGACTGAGAAATTGAAACTCTAGAAAGCCATTTGTAGCCCAGGACCCGAGAGCAGGAATCCTCCGGATCTAAGCAGTTAATCAGACAGACGAGGATTCCATTAGGATCTGAAATTGTTCATACGCTTTATGGCAGCCACAAACCCCGGGTCTTGTGTGGAATGAAAATGAATATGACACGAAAGAAGGAGCCACCCCAAAGAAACAAGAGTGCGTCCAACTGCAAATCCCAAGTCAGAGGGACCGCAGGAGACCCCAGATGAAAATCATTCAATACGTATACGAATGTTTTTGAGGGCTTTTTCCTCCTCGGCTTCTTTAAGAGATGTTGATACCAAATGTATCAGGAAAGGAGGGAGAGACATTAAACATTCGCCTGTCAGGAGAAGTAGCAGAAACAGTAGCAGCCCGCTGTGCCTGAGAACGGAGAGGAGAAGCAGTAAGAGGGGAAAGTGAAACTCACTGGTTGAGCTCCCCTCTCCCAAACTGACAATCACCAAAAAAGGGCAAAGGGGAAAACAAATGGATAGAATTCAGTGTGAACACGTGAATTCTAGCGGATTTAGTGATCTAAGAGGTGTCATCCTCGTAGTAAGTAATTGTTTCTTTTTGCAAATATAACCCTTTGGTTAATGTATGCTTTTTAAGACATTAATCTCAGCTTCTTGTCTGTTATGTAAAACTACCCAACCGTCTCATTTATCAAATAATTTGCACTGAAACAGATGAAAGAATAATGGAGAAGGGAAACAAAACATCTTTGATGTGCTCCTTTATCAGAAATGTGTGTCAAAGGTCAAAAAAGCAGTGCTCCAGAGTCTCTTAAACATGTCATTGTCATAATATAAAAACTGACTTACTAACTTAGATTATTTGGAGAGTTAAGTGCTTGTGTTATTGCAAATTAAACTAATTAGTATCATTTCCTGACAGCTGCAGCGAGTGTTAGCAATTCCACGATTTTTCTTCAGCCTGTTGTGTTAGCAATTCCATGATTTTTCTTTAGCCCGTTCATGTGGGATGCACTGAGAAGAGACAGATTTGTGATTTAATGGAATGGAATCGGCTTATCATACTAAGGGCACATCATTGCACTCCCAGCAGAGAACAGCTTCCACCCCCATTCCTCCGTTATTGTTCTACTATTAACTTATTACATAGGAGAAAGCATACAGATGTGAGGTGTCAGTGGTGTCTCAAATAGTCATGCGATGGAAATGCATCGGAATTTGCCTGTAATATTTCCCTTTTAGAATTGCTGAGATTATGCGCTCCTTCCTTTGAACCAAAATTGTAGCTGCCCATAAAACACGCTGGAACTAATTTCCTACCACAGCTAGCTTAATCGATATAAAGCAGCCTTATAAAGACGCCCTGACTAGAGCTTCTAGCAGCTGTAAATGAACAGCTAAAGCAAAGGGTTTTGTATTTCATCAGCTTTTCTCTGGAGCCGATGAGCTTCTAACCATGAATGGTTATCGGAGAATAATGATAGGTGCTTTGCAACAGTAAGCACAGGAAAACTTACAAAATGGCTTCACCCTATTAGACACAAAAATTAAGGACTTATTCAGCATGGACACTATTAGCCATAAATCTGATCCTCATAGCAATGAGTTTCTAGCTAGCTTATAAAGAAGTGACAAACAGAAGCATGAAAAAGCGAAGGAGAAGGAAGGTAAGGAGGAATGAAAGAAAAATAAATATTTGTAAAAAGGAGAAAAACCAAAGATCTCTAACAACTGTGTAGTAAGGAGTTCAGATCATAATGGACTCTTATATCTCATTCCTGATTTTACTCCTGACTTCTATTAGTACTTATTTTTTCAGCCCATATATTTAATAAAACAGGAAAGAACTCAGCAATGTCTCTCAGACTCTTTAAGGTGAACAAGAGGTGAAAGAGGGAGCTAAGAGCAAGGAGAAAGATAGAGGAACCTCTATTCTGTTCCTGAAGGCATATAAATAATTTATATATTTATCATGTAAGTAATTGACCTTCTCAGTTCTTCAGTCAGATTTCAAGAACAATTTGTTGTGCTTTCTTCACTGTTTTAGGGTTACTTTCTGCCCAGGACAGATTGAAGGATGCTCCAAGAAAGAGAAGTGAGTGTGGGGAGTAGACCTCACCAGCAACACATTAGAATCATGGATTAAAGTAGAATCTCTGAGTTTGGTATTGATATTTTTTAAAACCCCATGGTGATAGTGATGGTTTTTAAGGATTACAAATTGCTGGGATACAGGAACTAGAATCAGCAAGGCTGGGGAAGAGCCAAATGGCAAGGTGATGAATGGTGTGGGTCTTTTAAAAATCTCCAAATTGTAATTGAAGGGCAGGGAGAGTACCAGAAATATACACACCCTTGAGCTCAGCATCTCTGCTTCCAGGAAGATACCCTACAGGGGTACACATATACAGGTACCAGGATACTGGTTGTATTACTGTTTGCAATAGCAAAAGGCTGTGAAAAACCTTAAAAAGCAATTGGTTAAATAAGTTATGTATGAGGGTTATGTATGGGGGTTAAATAACCACACAATGAAATACTACACAAGTGTTAAGAAGAGTGAGGTAGATCTGTAGGTGCTAATATGGACCAGGCTTAAGATAAAATTATTAACCTAAACAAGACAGAGAAGGAAATATATGGTGTATTATCATTTTTGTAAAGAAGAAAACGATGAGAATATGAATTTGCTTAATCATAGAGTATCTATGGAAAGATACACAAAAATCTGGTAACCATAGTTGCTGTAGTTATCTCTGGGGAGGGGACTTGAAAAACTGGAGTCAGAAGAAGGAGAGAGACTTTTCACCATATGCTCTTTCATACGGCTTGAATTTTTTTCAATGTGCAGAATACAGATATAGTTAATTTTAAAAATGAAATTTTTAGTAAGATATGTTCTATTATTTTAATTCTTCTAGAATGCTACACTGCTATCACATATGTACAGTTACACTTCTTTAACTTAGACTCTCAAAAAATCCTCTGTCAGTTTTTTACATTAAACTAACTGAGAATGCTATGAGGTGAATTTTTAATTCATGAGATCTTTGTTAAAATTATCAGCTTTCGTTGTGATAGTTATCCAGTTTGGTTCTAAGCAATAGAATGATTGCTTACTGAGAGCTAATCTCTGAGAAGCAGATTGCTTCAAACAGCTGTGAGGACACACAAGCTGAATGTTCTGACCGTGGCACCTGGTACGTAGTGCGGGTTCCTCTGGCTTTGTTGGATGGCGAAATGGCACAGGCATGAGTGAAAGAGAAGGATACGTCACAGAAACTTCAACGATTGAACAGTGGACACTGCAAGTTTATGCCAAGATTTTCACCATGCAACAACAATATGAGAATAGTAAGGACATGGAAGTGGGTTTTTTGAAAGCGAAGCTTATTCAATTTAAATGTCTGTCTTCAGAGATTAGGACCTTCTATATTTTGAATGTTATAGAGCTGTTTTATGAAATAATGTGATAATAAATGGTAATTGCTGATTTTTATTTTTAAAAACCTTATTTGATAAAATAAAAGTGACAAAACATATGCTGAGCTCCTAAATTAAACTTGGGTAACAATGGGAGCCAAAGGTTCTGGAGCTGTCCGAATATAATAAGAATGGAAAAGAGACTTCCTGTTAATTGTCTACTTTTTGTTAGACTTTTAATTTTCCAGCAATTATTTTATTAAGACATTATTTCTAAAAGTATATAAAACAAGCATTAATATTAGTACATTCTCAATACGATTTGCTTTTTAAAAAAATTATCTTAAACTTCCACCTTATTTTTTAAACTGTTTCACTTGGAGGTATTAACTCTTTTTTAAAAGAATGATTTTAAGAAGATTGAAAATAAATCCTAAGATAGTAAACTAAAGTGCCATGGGGAAAAATTTTACATCTGATTAAAGTCATAACTGCGAAACATCACCTCCCTTAATTCTCAGTGACTACTTACACCCTCACTACCAAGGAAGGCCTGCTCATTATTAACCAAAAGGAAAAAAATATTAGAGCTATGACATTCTTTGCAATGGTGCTGGGAGAATTGGACAAACTGTTGACTACGGGTAGTTTTTCCCCTCAAGGATTAATTTTTTTGTCTTCCTGGCTCATTGGACCCACTGTAAATTTGTATGGCTGTTTTGGAGGGAACACATAATCAGAGAGATGGCCCAGTGCACTAAGAATTAAAATACTCATTGAAAGTTCAATTTAGGAAGCATCTACTAAATATCCATGGCGTGCCAAATACTGCGAGGCATCTGGAATACAGAATAAATGAAACCTGGCCCCTGTGTGATCTCAGATTGCTCACAGTCTACCAAGGATTCATGTATGTATAAAATGAATCGTAATCCATAATGCTAAATCTGGGTTCTGCTAGAAACAAGATAAAGTACTATGGAGAGAAAAAGAGTATGGGAGTGAATAATTCCACCTGGGGGTGAATAATTCCAGCTGTATCAGAGAAGTTTTTGAAGGCTTTAAGAGATGGCTGCTTTTATACTTGATCTTGATGAGTGAATGATGAAAAGGACATACTATGTTATGATGGCAGTTACCACAAAGATTGAATTTACCTATTTATGCATTTGTTTTCCCCATTAAGGTGTGGCTCTTTAGGGCCAGGGCTCTGTCTGATTCTACTTTGTATCTCCCTAGCACGTAACACCAGGGCCATCACATAGCAGGGGCTCCATACATGAATGAGCAACTGGCTAAACAAGAAAAGAAATTTCAAAAGGTATGATTTAAAACATGAGATAACAATCCCTTAATCTCTGACATACAAGACCAAGAGGGACAACTCTGAAGAAACTCTAGTATATAACACATATGCATGCTTCTCAACTACCTAAAATAGTCGTAGGTAAATAGTTTTAAACATGCTCTTTACTCTGATTTTTGTACAGAAATTTATTATCTTTTTGTCCTTGGTGATGAGATGTCAAACTTTTTCGACATCTGAATTCTGGGACCTGACGGAGTGTTTGGTTTTACCTGAGGCTAATGACGTAATACAGCTTAAAAGAGAGTAAAAATATACCGATTTAATGCAATCCCCATTAAAATCCCAATGGCATGCTTTTTTTTTAAAGAAATAGAACAAAAATCATCAGATTTGTGTGGAATCACAGAAGACCCCAAATAACCAAAGCAATCCTAAGAAAGAAGAACAAGGCTGGAGGTATCACACTCCCTGACTTCAATTTGTACTACAAAGTGACAGTAATCAAAACAGCAGGGTATTGGCAGAAAAACAGACACTCAGACCAATGGAATAGAATTGAGAATCCAGAAATAAACCCACATATATACGTTCAGATGATTTTCAACAAAGGAGCCAGAAACATACAATGGAGAAAAGAAAGCCTCCTCAGTAAATGGTGCTGGGAGAATTGGAAAGCCATGTGCAAAAGAATGAAATTAGACTATTCTCTGTCACCATATACCAAAATCAACTCAAAATGGATCAAAGACCTAAACATAATATGTGAAACTTAAATTACATAGAAGAAAGCATAGGTACTAAACTTACGGACCTTGGGTTCAGAGAAGGTTTTATGAATTTGACATCAAAAGCAAGGGAAGTAAAAGCAAAAATAAATGAATGGGACTATATCAAACTAAAAAGCTTCTGCACAGCAAAGAAAACATCAACAAGACAAAGAGGCAACCAACCAAATGGGAGAAGATATTTGCAAACAATACCTCCAATAAGGGGCTAATATCCAAAGTGTATAAAGACCTCATACAACTCAGCAATAAAAAACAAACAACACAAAAAATGGGCAGGGGCACATGGGCCAGTGGGCTCTCAACCACAAGGTTGCTGGTTCAACTCCTCGAGTCCCACAAGGGATGGTGGGCTCCGCACCCTGTAACTAAGATTGAACCTTGAGCTGAGCTGCTGCTGAGCTCCGGATGGCTCAGTTGGTTGGAGCGCATCCTCTCAACCACAAGGTTGCCGGTTCGACTCCCACAAGGGATGGTGGGCTGTGCCCCCTGCAACTAGAAAATGGCAACTGGACCTGATGCGCCCTCCACAACTAAGACTGAAAGGACAACAACTTGACTTGGAAAAAAGGCCTGGAAGTACACACTGTTCCCCAATAAAGTCCTGTTCCCCTTCCCCAATAAAATCTTAAAAAAAAAAAAAAAAAAAAAGCGCAGGGGACCTGAAGAAACATTTCTCCCAAGAAGACAAACAAGTGACCAACAAATATATGAAAAAAATGCTCAACTTTACTAGCTATTAGGGAAATGCAAATCAAAACCACAACAAGATACCACCTCACACCTGTTAGAATGGCTGTTATCAACAACACAAGTAATAACAAATGTTGGAGTGGTTGTGGAGAAAAAGAAACCCTCATACACTGCTAGTGGGAATGTAAATTGGTATAACCACTACAGAAAACAGTATGGCGTTTCCTCAAAAAATTAAGAATAAAATTACCATACAACCCAGCAACTCCTCTTCTGGGTATCTACCCAAAAAATCTGAAAACATTTATCCGTAAAGATATATGTACCGCTATGTCCACTGCAGCATTATTCACGATGACCAAGGCATGCAAATAACCAAAGTGTCCTTTGATAGATGATTGGATAAAGAATATGTGATATATATATATATATATATATATATATATATATGTGTGTGTGTGTGTGTGTGTGTGTGTGTGTGTATATATGTATATACACACATATATATATACATACAATGGAATATTACTCGGCCATAAGAAATACTGCCATTTCTGACAAAATGGATGGATGTGAGATTATCATGCTAAGCCGAATAAAAACAGAAAAAGTCGAGAACCATATGATTTCACTCATATGTGGGGTATAAAACTGAAAACTACAAATGAACAAGACAAACAAAGAAACAAAAACTCACAGACACAGGCAACAGTTTAGTGGTAACCAGAGGGTAAGGAGGAAAAGGAGTGGTAAAAGAGAGTAAGGGGTGGTCAAATATATGGTGATAAAAGAAGAACTGACTCTGGGTGGTGAGCCCACAATGCAATATATAGATGATGTATTGTAGAATTGTACACTTGAAACCTATATAATTTTACTAACCAGTGCTATCCCAATAAATTAAATAAAAGTTTTTTAAAAGAAAGAGGGTGTAAAATGGATGCTCAATAAATGTGGTTGACTGATGGCAGTGGCTCTGGCTTAGAGAAGTTAAGCACATACCATTTAAAAGAAAATTTTTGTTATATTTTTCCACCAGAAAAGAGGGGGAAAAATCTACTTTTCTTCTTATTTCTCCACTCCCTACCCTTCCCCCCCTCCTTCTTTTTCTTCTTCATTTACTTAATTTGGCAAAGATTATTCTTGCCGTCTTGGTTCATTTATTTTTATTCTCTGTCCCAATAAGTAGTTTTGGAATCTCCCTAGTGTACAATTCATTTTCCATTTGATTCTACCCACATATCCACCTTCCATCCCCTAAGGAGTCCATTTCTTTTCCCTCACTATTTTCTTTCTGGGGTAGCACCAATAAAATCCTAAGGGGTTCAGTGTTGCTGTTGCATACGCTTAGTTTAGTGACTAAAACAGAGAATGTATCACCTTCTCAATGCCCGACTCCCAAGAATTGTGAAGAAATACTGCACAGGCAGAGAACGAGCTCCCTGAGCTCATGACAGTACTTTCCAATTTGAGGGAGGGTAGCGCTTCAAAATAGGATACCTTCCACAGAGAGGTATTTAATTATTGGTAACATGATGAGGGTGACTATACTATGATGTTGGACCAAAATAAACTTCATGGTTTCAAACGAGTTCAGGTCAGTTATAATTTTTGTGGCCATGGAGAGTCATCATCTAGACTCATTTTCCATACTACAGGCTCTGTAATACCGTTTAATGTGATGTTTGGCTGCCCATTTGTGGTGTCAGAGAGGTGCCAATATCTATCTTTACACAATAGAACAGAGGAACTATTACTCTCTTTTAGCCAGATGTCCATTTTTTAAATAGCCAGGGTAGAAATTTAAATGACACTCTGTAACAATTCAAAACTCCCTCTGTTCTATAAGGAAACAACACATAGTTACAGTGCAGTCTTCTGCGGATTCAAAAGCAGCAGTGGTCGCTCTGAAGGAGGACTAATGGGCTATTGGATAATAAGCATGTATGTTTTATTAACTGCCTAAATAAGCATTAGCATTGTAGATTTCACTGCAGGCTATATAGAGCCCTTTTTTCAGGACTCCAGACATGGAGCCAATTATTAATTCTTTCACAAAGTAACTTACCCAGGAAGGAACATGTTAAAAAATGATTCTTATGCCAACATTTCAGTCTTTTCTGAAGATGTTTCCTATTTAGACTAATGGAAATTTGGCCTGAGTTACAGGAAGGCCCTGGACAGCAGCAGTATATAATCAGAAGGTTTGTCATTTATTAATTTTACAATTGTTACTCATTTAAAAGAGAAACTAGGTAAACTTTATACTTACAGAAACGTATTTTCTTATTCTTTGCAGCAACTCAATAGGTTAGCTAATACTACCATCCCCGTTTCACACTTAAGAGGCAGAAAGAGATAGAAGGAAAGCCTGAGCTCTTCTGATGATGTAATGTTTGCTTTTAAGGGTCTCTCTTTCAAACAAATAATCAAACAAAAACAGTTAATGATGACTTACTACAGGCCAAGCATCTTCATAGATGTCTTCACTTTGTGTTAAAATGTTCAATCTTTTTAAATTTAAAAGTATTTCTGTTTTTCATTATTACAAGAAAATTACAGATTTCAAACTTAAAAAAAGAAAAGAAAATGGGAGAAAACATTTATAATCTCCCTTTTCAAAGATTGCCACAGCAAGCCCTATGGTATATATCTCCTTCTGGCTTCTTTTCTCTTTTTTCCTTTTTGTCTCATATCCTTCTATACTTTTACTTGAATGGGATCACAATACACATGCTATTCTGTAAACTGCTTATTTCATTAAAAAAAATCATAGATATATTTCCGTGAGAGTATATATAGATTTTGTTTTTGTTAAATGATCGTGTGCATTATTGTTTTAATCAATTAATCAGATTATTGCAAATGAGAAAGTAAACAAATGCACCACTTAGAAATAACAAGTGTTAATATTAAGTAAACATAATTCTAAATATTCCATATAACATATCATTCTCTATCATTCTCTTAAATAATTGTGCTGTATAGTTTAGGTAACCAGCTCCCTATTTATGGGTAACTCTTTAGTCCTAGTTTTTTGTTGTTACCATGTGCAAATATACTTAACTATACATTTGTCTAATAATTTCCTTAGTTTAAACTTCAAGGAGTAAAATTTCTAGATCAAATTTCAATATACTATACTTCCAGATTGCCTTTAAGAGAGGAGAATTTTTTTATCTCACTGTTGCCAATTTATATTTCTCTAATTATCTTTTCATATATTTATAGTTCATTTGTGCTTTTTCTTTTGTGACTTGCCTATTCGTGTTTTTATCCATTTTTTTTTTTGCTGTTGTTCAGTGTTCATTGTTTTTTATTTTTAAGTTGATCTGTGAGAGATCTTTATATATTTAGGAAAATATCTCTTTGTAGAATGTGTTGAAGTTATTTTTTTGTTTATTGTTTGTCCTTCAGGTTTGTTTATGGCACTTTCACCATAAAACAGTTTAGAAATTTTATGTTATCAAATCTTTTCCATAATTCCTTTTATGGTTTTTTGGCATTGGTCACACCATTCAAGTATTATTTTTAAAATGTATCTTACATACTCATGTTTTAATACTTAAATATAATAATTTTCTGTAATCTTTATATATGATTTGAGAAATTTATGTATATGTACTATTTGGCCAAACATTTTTTTCACAATATTCTACCACTTGTCTCCAAACAATTTACTGATATACCGCTTTTTTTCATGGAGTAAATTCCTACATATTCTGTGGTATGTTTCTAGATTGTTCTATTTCAGTGAGCTATCTCCCTATCCTATAATGATGCCTCACCAAATTAATTACAGCAATTTTAGAGTATATTTTACTACGTGAAAGGAGAATTTTTGCATCATTATTTTTCTTTTCCAGAAATTGTCATGTTTACCATGTATTTGCCTTCTTTATGAGTTTTGGAATCAATTTGTTAAGGAACTGAAAAAAAAAATCTTTTGGCATTGTTAACTAATTTTAAGAAGCTAAAGGATTTGTAAATTCAAGCATTATTCTTATGGGTCAAAATTCATATGAAATCTGGATACTGTATTTCAATAAAAGTCCAAGAATTCTGTAAGATTCTTGAGGTAAAACATATTTAATGAATATTTATATGTCTGGCATAGTATTCTCATTAACGTGAGTTTTCTACCCTTTATTGGTATAAATAAGATTTGTGACATTAGCACGGACAAGTTTGCACTATGGTTTATAATGTTGCATCTGAAATTAAAGTAAAATAATTCATGAAGTTTCTGTCATGCCATTACTTATCATCTATCCATATTGGTTTTCATGCTTTGGGGTATTGTCTGACTCAGAAAACACCCACTAAATGAATATAATGAATAGCTGCAAGAAAAATGCAGATAGGATTCTGTTCTGTGTGCCTTTGTATCACAACCAGCAGAAGAAAAAAAAATGGAAGCTCAAAATGTTTGTTCAACATAACAGCAGTGGTGGTGAGACCTTGGTGCTCTTCTGCCTCCAAACAAGCTTTAGGATTCAGTTTATCAACTGTCAATAGGCAAATGCATGTTTTGCTTTTCCCATGAGCTGATTAAAGTTGTGGTCTCTTGTAATTCATGACATTCCATTGTATTTATTTCTGCTGGAATTTTCAGGCTGAATTACTGTAACTAATATACCACTAAGTCTGTGCTGCAGAATCCCTGACCTTTTGAATCTTCCTTTTTAGCAGAAAATTGGCATAAGAAATTTCAACACAATAAATGCTTTAGTTTTTTTTCTTAATCTTGATCCAGAATCCATATGGTTCAATTTAATTATGTCAGAAGCTCTTTGCTACCAGTATCAGTATGGATTAAGAGGTTTTGCAGACTGTGGCGATACAAGAAAAAGAGAGATTCGATCATTCTCTTTGCAGTGGATTATTGGGGGTTAGGGGCGCAAATATGAAATGTGATTTCCTTTGGTCTTTTCTAAAATAATCTGTGCCCACAGCTCAATATGAGTACGCGGATTTGCTAACCTCTCAAACCATGTGATTTGAGAATTAAAAAAAAATATTTCATATGTGATTGAAGCATCTTTATTCCCACCTATTAATCACAAAATAATAAGCTGTTTGCATCCATGGCCCATTGGTGTAGAATTGGGAGAGATTTTGAAGAGATGAAATGAGGCAGCAGGAGAGGGTGGTATGCTCAGAATTTGGTAAAGACATTGTGGATGTAAATTGCTATTTCTACTCTCTTAGGAGTCGGCAAAATTTCTGTAAAGGTCCAGGTAGTAAATTATTTTCAGTTTTGTGGATGCCATATGGTCTCTGAATCTCCTTCTTCTCCCCCTCCTCCTCCTCCTTCTTTTTCTTCTTCATGTTGCTTCTTTGTCTTGTTTTTACAATTTTCTAAAAATGTAGAAACCATTCTCAGCTCACAGACTGTTCAAAAACGTGCCATGGGTTGGATTTGGCCCCCTGGGCTCACTCTGCCAACCCTTTGATAGAATCATTGGAAGATAAAGTCACACATAAATCAACAGGCTGTGAGACGTGCCTGCTGATAATTACAATAATACCTTACATTTTTATTCTGCTTTATAGTTTACCCAGTATATCCTTGAACATTGCCCCATTTGATCCTCAAAATAACACTTATGGCAGACACCATTATTCCTACATTAGAGAAAAGAAAACAAGCTCAGAGAAGTAGCGACTTGCCCAAAACTACACAGATGATAAGAGGGGAAGCCAAGGAATGAATGCAGCTTGTGATTCAAGTTCGTTGCTCTTTATATTAAACTCAGATTGAGTCAGAGGAAGCACTGATAGAAAGAAAATCAGATTGAGAAAGCTGCGAACTGACAATTGATATGTCTGTCTTCTGGGACTCCCATCTTTAATGCAAATAAAAACCCAAAAGCATACATTCCCCACTTCTTCCCCAGTGCAGTGGCCCTCAGGGTTTAGATAAACTGCCACATCAACTTTCAGCCAATTCAGGATTTTGGAAAATCTCTAGCTAACTCATAATTTTCATCTACCCTGATACAAATGACATGATTTTTGCTGTATTAATGCTTTAAAAGGCTGAGCAAGGAAGTGATAGTTTAGCTCCCAGGAACATACTCCAAGCTACTGTAGTGGATTCCTTGGATTGAGGAAGTAAGGAGAACAACAACTGTTCATTTCATCAGCCTGCCAACAGGAGTCTGAGCAATGAAATATAACAGAATTGTTTGGAAAGACACGTTAACTCAACTTGTGTGGCCCGGAGGCTAATCAGAGTCTACATCATAAAGACTAGGCAAAGGTACATATGGGACTCATTCCTGTATTTTTATGGGTTAGAGACATGAACTGTGTATCCCGTTACACAGCAGAATAACACTAGTATGGGAGAGATAAGGTCCAAGAAATACAGTAACTTTACGGATTGTATTGTGATATCTTTTTCACCAAACATCATAGGCTAAAATTGTCCAGTGCTATTTATTTCTCGATTCAGATTTTTATTCGCTGTTTCCTGCATTTAAAAGTGCGTATCTTTAAGAAGCCTGTCACTCTGTTACACTTATTAAATGAGTACTACCAGAGAGCTGTGACCACTTGTGGGTTCTGCAACTTGAAAATGTGGAAACATTGGAGAAGGTTCAGAAAAGACTATGAAAAATAAAAGTACTGGAAAAATAAAGCCTGAGAGTCAAGATTAAAGGGATTTATTTTTGCTAAGGTTTAAAAATACTTAAGAATGACTGATGCTGTGATTTGTGATTACATTGAAGATTTTCATATAGAGCATACAGGGCAATCCTTTTCTCTTTCTATTCTGAGTAAGAATGCAAGAACTAAATCTAGAATTTTGATTTCCAATCTGTGGACTCCAATCCTGGTGGGAAGGATAGGGAGGAAGGCTGCCACTGAATTATTTAAAGGGAATCCTCAAATTTATTTTACTTTATCAAATACTAAATATAAAAAGTGAAAGTATTTGTCGAGAACTATTGATTTTGAATATAGCATTCGGATATAAGTGTGGTATAAAAATGAATTTCCTAGCCATCAGAATTATTAACTGACAAGCATTGAAATGTATTTTGCTAGAACCAATGAAATAATTGAGACCATTATTGTTTCAAGGTGACAGGAATGTGTTTATTCATTTATTCATTTATTTATTCCACTGTTTTTCACCAAGCATCACCCATATGTCAATGCAGCAAGCACTTTGGTAAGCCTGGAACTACAATAGGGCCGAGGCAGGTACAGTCTCTGGAATCACGGCACACGCAGTCTTTCAGTGGCTAGTAGTAACGATACACTAATTTATGCTCAGCAGGTGAGATCACTTTCATTCTTATGATTTTATTATCTTCCACTTAATAGCAAGGATAACAGATTTTGAAAAGGAAAGCTGAATATATGCTTGTCTCATTTCTGCATTCAACATAAATTAGTAACCAATAATAAGTGAAGGAGCTACCTTTAAAAAATATCCTAACTTTTATTCCCCATTTGTGGAACAGCTAAGGAATAGTCATTTTCCTTACACAAATGTCATGTGAATGTTTCCTGTAGTCAAAAGTTACTTCCTCCCCCTCCCTCTGTTTGTTTCTTCTCCACCTAAGGGTGGAGATGGTTGTAGTTTTTTCAGTAGTAAATTGGTCTCATTCCATTAGACGATGATTTCATCTCTAGTTACTCCCTGAGCTTTCAATTCACTTGAGGTCTTCATGGTGATACATTTTCTTTAAAGAATATCATAAATTTATATCCTAATGGACTCACTACATTCAGTCTATGATTATAATATAGATAAGAAATATTCATCTCCTCTGTTTAAGGGCTGGACCCCAGTAATATAACCTCTTTTAAAGCTTGTCCCTTTTCCTTTTTTGTTAACTTAGTGTTATCTTTAATGTCTCAGACAGTACAAGGAAGAAACAAAATTTGTCATCTCGTCTCCAGAAGTATTAGGAACAATGCTTTTTTCATTAGCTCATTAATTAAAAATTCTTAAAATAGCTTCTCATACACACTTAAATCTGCAGAAACATCTAGACTTCATTCCAAATCTCTGTTTCTTATGGTGGATAATGTTTACTGAGCACATAAATATGAACCAGCACTGTTTCAAACACTTAACATGTATTAGCTCATTTAATCATTGTAACAACTCTATGAGATAAGTACTATTGTTAACCCTGTGATACAAATGAGGAAACTGAGGCTCAAAGAGGTGAAGTAAACAGTCCAGAGTCACACTGGTAAAGCCAAAGTTTCAGCCTTGAGAATGGCTCTTAGCCATACCCCCTTCACTGTTTCTCAAGAAGGAAATGATTGGGGTGTTTTGAGGCATTCTAATACAATATAGAATAACTGGGATACAATATAGAAATATGAATCAATTTTTTTAAAGTCTTTATCTCTAGAATGCCTAGTGTGGTATATTCAATAATGAAGTACTTTTCATTATTGAGAAAAATGAATGAACTACAGCTGACTATATCAACATAGGCAGATGTCATAAACTTAATCTGGAGTTAAAAAAACAAATACATAATGATTCAATTTATATAAAGTTCAAAAACACGCAGACCAAACAATATAATGTTTAGGGATGTACCTACACGGTAAACCTTGAGGGAACTGTACACACAAAAATGGAGACAGAGAAAAGAGAATATAATTTGGGAAAGCTACACAGGGGACTCAAAATATTGGTAGTGGGTGCACAGGTGTTTTTGTTTATTGTATCAGCCATTCATATATGTTATATATTTTATAAGTATTATGTTTCATAATTACATATTTTAAAGAAGTAGTATTATATATACAAATGCAAGGATTTTTTTATTTTCATACAAAGTGGGTTGCAGCAAGATTTCAATCTAACATCGTGTAACTAACACTTTCTTAGAATTTCTGTACATCCCAATGATGTTTAGTCATTGCTAAGACTTGAAAAGTCATTTGCCTTGTAAAAGAATAAATTATGCCTAATGTATTATAATTGAGGGTATACTTTCTGGTATTCACATTCTTTAATAATTGTTAATGAATATAAGAAAAATACGGTGACTATTAACAGACCTATATGGATTATCACCGCTCATCATTCCTCAGGGTCATTGGATACCAGCATTTACTGAGAAACACCAGAATTTCTGCCATGCTTAGGAAGGATAAGCAATATTGTGTTATTTTTGTTGTGACACTTATTGTGAATCAGGGCAGAGTTAACTATTTTTAACTGATCAGTCCCTCAGGCTGTCCCTCTGGCTTTAGCTGACGTACCTCTGACCAAAGGTAGCAGCTCTGCCCCACTGCTTTGCCAGCTATTCCCGTGAAAGGGGCTGGTTGTTTTTCTCTTTTTTTCTTTTGAGTTTCTATGTTCTAGGCAATGTACTCTGGTTGGTTTAATTTTTTTCATGGATATTTTACTTTGCTCTGTAAAGGGAATTTGGTAAATTCTAATACTACACTCCAAACTACCATTTGACTTCATCTACAAATGTGGAAAACTTGTGTCATTCACTAGGGATTTCTGGGAAGCAAGCTGAAAACATGAAATGTGAATTGGTGGGCTCTAGCAGGTAAGCTAGCCAAGGACTTAGCTATTGCCGTGACTAGCACCTTGATTACTAGTAGTATCTAATTGGATTTTTAAAACTTTTTTTGTTTATGAAATCCATACATGTTTCTAACAGAAAATTAACATCACGAAAAGGAAAACAATTAAATTACCCATAATTAATTCTATCAATTATGTTAATAGTTTGTATAATATACTTCCAGTTTTTTTCCTTTTCTTCTATTTTTATGAGTGGATAAATATAAAAATTATAGTTATTTATTAGTAAGAACAAAAGAACAGAAGAAATAGTAAAATCCTATATAAGTAGGATTGGACTGTACATAAGCTCCCCTATCTCTTCTGGCCTTCTAGAATCGTATTCAGTACCCAAGAAAAGAACCGTTTTTAAATGTCATCAGTTCTTGACTATTACTTCCCAAGCATGTGTATGAATTCAATAGACTTACATTAACTGCAGTGACCTAATCTTTCAAATACCACTCTAATGTTTGTATGTGAGACTCGGGTTTTCTCCATGCAATTGAACTGTATGCAAAGGCGACCTGAACCCAAGATATAAGGGCACTCAGTGGTGTCCTTGAATCCACTTCACTTTCCCCCATCTCTAACTTTCAATGCCTCCCATTCTCTCTCCCTTGGCTATTTTCATGCTTGGAGACAAAAGACTTGGAGGTAGAAAAGATAGAAAAGTGTATTTTTTATTCCCTTCACGTTAATCTTAAAAGTCCAATACTTAAGTTATCAATGTTGATGGACACTGAGGAGCTGGAATTAATTTACTTAATCAGTTTGCGAGTGTTTACTAAGCACCAGCTGGTGAAATTCTGGGCCCTGGTAGCCATGCACTGTGCTAGGTGCTGAGATGAACACAGAAGGTAGATTAAATGTGATTTTTGCTAAAATTATATATATACATACATATATATAATTTAATTGTAGAAGCAATACTAATAAATATTACATTTGAAAAACAATACAGTGCACAGTTACTTAGTATATAGTACAGATAATAAATACAAGAGTTCAATATCAACTTTTATTTTAAAAGAAATTTTTTTTCTTAAAAATTCTGTGGATCCTATAGATTTTGTGTTCTGAATCATTCAAGAGTTAACCAGAGTCCCAATTTTGTTTAAGATAGTCACTGTATTTTAACAAAATAGCATCATATTATTTAACACTATTTTTGGATAAATAAAATGTGGCATATTTACTTAATGCATTCCAAACACAATGAAAATGAATGAACTATAGCTACATGTATCAATGTGGATAAATCAAAAAATTATAGCTTTGAGTAAGAAGGAACACTTGCAGAATACTTACCAAATATAATTCATTTAAGTTTATGGCATACAATAATCAACATATTATTTAGGGATATATCAAAGTTGAACAGCATAAGAATGGTAAACACAAAATCAAAAGAATGTTATCCTTCGAAGGAAGAGGGTATCAATCAGAGGGGTGCCCAAGGCTTATGTTTAATAATGATTTATTCCCTAATCTAGTAGTGGGTAGATGGGTGTTCATTTTATCATTACATAATATGATATATTATTTTGAGTGCATGAAACACCTTATGATAATTTTTTACTATGGTAAAATATATATAACAGAAAAATTAGCATTTTAACCATCTTTAAATATACTATTCAGTGGTACTAAATATATTCACATTGTTTTGCACAACTATCCACCACTGTCCATCTCCAGAACTTTTTTTTAAACAATTGGTTTTCTTGATTGATTGACTGATTGATTGATTTGGAGCAGTTTGGGTTCATAGCAAAATTGAATGGAAGATATTCTTAAAACTTCCTACCCCCATATGTACATAGATTCTCCCACTATCAGCATCTCCCACCAGAATGGTATATTTGTTATAACTGATAAACCTACACTGACACAATATTATCACCTAGAGTCCATAGTTTACATTAGGGTTCACTCTCGGTGTTGCTCATTCTGTGGGTTTAGGCAAATGTATGATGAAAGGTACCCACCACTAAAGTATTATACAGAGTAATTTCACTGCCCTAAAAATCCTCTGTGCCCTGACTCTAGCACTGTATTTTAAATAAAATTTTATCAAATAAAATCCAACAGTATATAAAATGGATAATGCCTCATGCCCATATGGAGTTTATCCCAGCAAGACAAGGCTGGTTTGTCATTTGAAAATCAAACTGAAAAAGATGACCATATGATCATCTCAGTAAATGCAGAAAGAGGTTTGAGAAAATTCAACACCTATTCCTGATCAAAAACCTTCAGAAAACTAGGAATAGAAGGGAACTTCCTCATCCTGATAAGGGGCATCATTGAAAAACCTATAGCTAACATTATATTATACTTAACGGTGAAAGACTGAAAGCCTTCCTCTTAAGATCAAGAACAGGCCAAGAATGTTCACTGTCACCACTTCTATTCCACATTATACTAGATATTATAGCCAGTGCAATCAGACAAGAAGAAGAAATAACAGACACTATGTTGGAAAGAAAGAAATAAAACTGTCTTTATTCACAGACAACACAATCATTTATGTAGAAAATCTCATGGGTTCTACAAAGATCTAAGTTAAGTGAATTCAACAAGGTGGCTGGTTATAAAATTAATATGCAAAAATCAATTGTATTTATATATACACAACAAACAATTACAAATTGAAATGGAAAAGCAATACTATTTATAACAAATCAAAAATATGAAATATTTAGAAATAAATTTGACAACAGACTTGAAAGACCTGTGTACTGAAACTACACAACATTATTGAGAGAAATTTAAAAAGACCTAAATAAATGAAGAGATAAACCATGTTCATGGGTCAAAACACTCATTCTTGGTGTAAAGATAGGCAGATCAATGGAACAGATTAGAGAATCCAGAGATAGACACACACATACATGGACAATAGATTTTTTTTTTTTAACCACAGTGCAAAATGTAGTGTTTTCAACAAATTGTGCTGGAATTATCGAATATTCACATGCAAATTAATAAACTTCTATCCATACCACATGCTATATACAAAAGTGAATTAAAATGGACCTCAGACCTAAATGTAAAACATAAAACTATAACACTTCTAGAAAAAAAAAATCACAAGAGAAATCGTTATGACCTTGAATTAGGCAAAGATTTCTTGGGTACGACACCCAAAGCATAACCCAGAAAAGAAATAAGAGACAAATAGTACTTTACCAAAATTAAGAACTTGTGTTTGAATGACACTCTTAAAAGAATGAAAAGACAAACCACAGACTGAGAGAAAAATATGTGCAAAGTATACGTCTGATAAAGGGCTTGTATCTAAAATACATAATAACGAATTATCTCAAAACTGAATAATAAAAAAACAAATAACCCTATTTTTAAAAATGGCAAAAGTATTAAACAGCCACTTCACCAAAGAAAATATATGGATGGCAAATAATCACATAAAAAGATGCTCATTAACCATTAGGGAAATGCAAATTAAAAACAGGATGAGATATCAGTATGTCTATAAAATGTCTACATTTCAAAAGACTGACCATACCAAGTGTTGATGAAGATGAAAAGCAACTTGAACTCTCATAGGCTGAGTTGGGAATGTAAGGTGGTACAGCCACTTTGAAAAACAATTTGCAAGTTTTTTAAAAATTTAAACACCCACCTACCCTATGAATCAATTATAGCATTCCTAAGTATTTACCCAAAGAAAAGAAAGCATATGTACATACAGTTATTTGTACATAAATGTCTGTAACAGCTCTATTTGTAGTAGCCAAAAACTGGAAACAATCCAAATGTCCATCAACAGGTGAATGCATATACAAATGGTGCTATATCCATAAAATGCAGTAAAGAGGGATGAGCTATTGATACATGCAGCAACATGAATGTATCTCAAAATATCTATGCTGAATAAATGAAGTAAAAAAAAAAAGAGTTTATACCATATAATTCTATTTAAGCAAAATTGTAGAAAATGCAAACTAATCTATAGTGACAGCTGATTAATTGTTATCTGGGGCAGACAGTGGGGTGCAAGGAAGGAATTATAAAGGAAGAAGCATAAAAAAAGTTTAGGGGGTTATGACTATGTCCACTATCCTGTGATTGTGGTGACAATTTCACTAGAGTGTGTTTATATATATCACATACATATATATGTGAAATATATATATATATATATATATATCAAAACATAAAGTATGCATTTTAAATATATGCAGTTTATTTTGTCAATTATACATCAATAAAACTGCTAAAAATTTTTTATAGTTTCTATGTCTTTGTTATATAGTTTCTATGTCTTTGTTTTATAGTTTCTATGTCATTTGAGTTAACCAAAGTCTCCAACTATGTTTCACATGGCCACATTTTCATCACCATAATTGGGAAATTGATAATTAACTGTATTGTGAATTATTTTTAAATACAGAGTGCGATGTAAACAATTATTTATTAAAATTATGCCCTTTAAAAACAACTATGAAATGATATACAGTGGCTGCCAGACTATAAAAATCTAGTAGGAATAGCATTATGGGAAACTCAAACAGGAATATAAAGTAAAAATTACGTACCTGTCCAAACAAAAATGTACATTGAGGCCCTGTATGAAATTCTGAGGGGGCTTTTCTCTTGGTGTAGTTCTAACCCTATGATGACAGATATCTTTTCCTAAAGTGTATAATTACCCTCTGTCACTCTTAAATCTCCTCTGGTGTCTAAGCTTGCTTAATAATGGTGAACAGATGAGCAGAAATTAAAAATAAAGGCCTTCTACCAATTTAGCACCCTGCACATAATGTACCTATAATGATAGTTTGATTGCCAGTGCCCATTATTTTGTTGCTGCCTTTTTTTCTATTACTGCACTAGAGCCCTGGGCTTCAAAAAGAATGCAGCATCCTGTTTTATAAAACCAGAGCAATTTACGTGAATACCAGCTTTAGCCTGTATTAGAAAGATGCATAGAATAAAACAGAAAACATAATGTAATGCCATGTGGGCCATTTAATGTCAGTGGCACTCTTCACTTAAATATCATATTACATTTTGGTTAATTTATTTTCCAAAAAGAAAAAGTGAAAAGCATGGTTTTTTTCCAGTAGAATAGAGAAGAAAATTGAAGTGTTTATGGATATTAAAATGAATAAGAAAAATATATTGAAATGAGGCTAGCAAGTCCCCTACCACAGTCCCCTCAGGGTATATGGAGCAATGACAAAAAAAAAAAAAAAAAAAAAAGATAGAAAGGTCAAACTAAAAGAGATATAATTTAGCTTGGACATAGAGGAAATACTGTTAAAATATTTATTATTTTTTGAATCTGAGAAATGCTTGCTTTAAAACTGTTACCTTTTCCCAGGTCCCTTCACAGTCATAATAGCTGATGATAATATTTTAGGAGAGAAGCCTCCACAGGACACAGTTAACTAATTAGTGTAGTAAAAATAATAAGTTGGATTTTTTAAAAATAGTCAATATGACTTCCCTCACTTTTTAAAGCTACACTGATCAGCTATTTTCGTAAAAGGCTGACACAGCCTTAAATGCCAATGCCTCAGTTCCCCAGCTGGAGAACATTCCTCGCCTGGATGCTATGTTCCTAGCTCAAGTGTGGGAAGGACTGGAAAGCTTTTGGGTGTACTGTCTACTGGTGGATGTTCACAGGGGAGTGAGGAAGCCAGTGATACACCGAATTAAAATTCAGCACATTCAAAGTTCTGTGAGAAGATCTGTTATGTAAAACCCCACTCACCACTAAACACAGCGTCTCAGTACAGACCTGAGCGCTCAGTTATCAGTGCTCCTGCTTGGCAGACCTGAAGGATGTAAATAACTCGTGGTCATATTAGGGCCCTATCTAGCGCCTGTAAAAGATCTTCCTCTCCACAGACCTATGAAATCGCCCAGGAGAATTGTGGACGGTTTTCAGTTACCTTAAAAACATCCCGTGTAGGCCCTTCTTGTACACAGACAAGCAGACTGTATGGATCATTTGTCTTTCCGTGTATGCTTATTTCCACCCTACACCACCTGTACAAGCAACCCTAGCACTCGATGTGAATTTCTTCAATCATTATAACCTTTCCCTCAATCACTTCCTTCATTTTATAGCAAGTTGTGGAGGCCTTTAGATGTTCTGGGGCTTGGATAGGAATTTGAATCAATTCTTTGGGCTATTTTTTTAGACCAGTTCTGTGTGGGGCCCTTGAGCAACTTGTCAGTGTATGAGGCGATTTTGAGGCGATGGAAGCCCCCTTAGCCCTCGCACCCCCTGGTCACAGAGGGAGCGGAGGGCAGCAGAGAGCACTATTTTACACATATGAAGTGCTTCTATGCACTGAGTCCTGTAGAGAACCAGCCCTCTACTTCCGCATGAAACAAGGGCGCATAGACTGGAGCTAGTAGGGGGTTGAGGAGGGCCGTTTATTTGGGGGGTCTAGCACAGGGGCGACCCTGTCTCTATGGCTCTGAAGAGACCACCTTTAGACTGCTAAGTGCTGCCGTGGTCTCTTTAGGACAGGTTCAGTGTTAGTGAGCTGGAAGTCATGCAGAAGAAAAACAGCCGAAAGGAAGACAGCTCAGGGGGAGTGCCTTGAATAGGCAAGCTGAGAGGGGACCAGCTTTCTCTTTCTTGGCTGAATAACAACCAGTGAGGCATGCAGGCCCCTCAGCAAGGAGCTGGCAAACATCAGTTCTGAGAAGCCGGTTCTTACCCAAAGAGAAGCGATGAGCAGGGGATGCAGCTCATCAGAAGAAAGCTTCCCAACCTTAAATATGGCCTTGCGCATCTGTCGTAAACAAACAATAAGGGAGTCTTCCAGGAGAGGTTGGATCTCAAACTTTTGAAGCCAAGTTGGACAACTTCCCATGTTAATAGCTGGTCAGTGGTTGGGAGACAGAACTTCCTGTTGCTGGATTACATCTTGCTGTCTTCCTTTTTCTCCTCCTTGGCATTCAGAGACCCAGCAAAGATCAAGAAGAGAAGAATAACCCGCTTTTCAGGTGCTGGGAGACAGGGACATGCCAGGTTGTTGTCGCAGCTCTGCCCTCCAGGCCCAGCGGGGAGCCGGCCTACATAGTGGAAAGGATGGTCGAGCTGACCTAATAAATATTTTCCATCTCTAACCTCAGTAATTATTTTCATGTGTCACAGCTCAGCAAGGAATGATGAAAAATAAAATTTCCCTGATTAGACGAGACCCGCAGAGCACTGGGAGTAGAATTTGAAACTGTTCTCTGCCTTGCTCAAGAAGTCTTTCTCCACATTCTTTAGAGGGCCGAGGTCTCTACTCAGTTACAGAAAGTAAGTGGATTTGTTTCTTTCCTGATTACATTGTTATTTTTTCTTTGTCATTGCCTACTCACCCACCCCAACTCAGAAATCTATACTGGAATTTTTCTCTGCTCCTTTCTCCCTCCAAGATTTGAAAATATACCTATTTCAATGTGAGAATCTCAGATATAATGCCGTTTGCAGCCACAATCCTTCTCTGTGGGGTGGCAAATGTGGCCAGATGAGTGGTAGGAAAATGCCTTTTGGAAAATTGTTTGATTTGCTACACTCTATTGAGTCCTAATGGGAAGTCAGCATCCTTTTGCTGGTTTGGAAAATTCTCGGAAATGATACCCCCCCCAAAAAAATTCAGCAAAACATTTTCCATCCTAATAACTTTTCTAGATTGTCCCAGGGTAAGAAGAGAAGGGTCAAAGGGAAGAGGGCTGATGAAAAGGTCTCTCCCTGCAAGGGGAGGGGACATGTCATCTCAAAGCAAAAACTCCAATTTAGGGAAGCTTGTGGCCCAGTGGCGGCCATGGTTAGCACAATACAGAAAGCTTCCTTTAAACTATCTGCATTTAATTTCTGTTAGACCTCCTTATTAGAATTCAATTGGCAGGGGGATGTTGATAACCCCAGTTTATTAGGTGGTCAGATACAGTAGGCAATCAAAACTCCACATGTTCATTTGGCCACTTCAAGAACATAACTCTCCTCAGAATAGTTTACTTACAGTCTTTAGGTTGATTACTTCAATTCTAATTTGGTTTAACCCTTGTCACTTCTATTATAATCAAGGATAAATTCTCTTCAGGGGGTTATTGCATAATGAGACCCAACATTGACAGGATACAGTCTACCAGAGGAAAAAAATAGATTTCTAGAAATCTCTTCTAATGAAGTTTTCCATCAGGCTGTCCAAGAATCTGAGGAAGAAGCAGGCTTCACCTTTCGGAAAACTATAGAAACTGTGAACTACCTGTTGTCCATTCTAGGCAGACAACAAGTTCAGTGGTTAAGTGTGTTGGTTCTGAGGTCAGTATGCCTACATTAGAGCTGCCCCCCAAAATCTTAGGGACTCTCTATAGTGACTCCCCCCTCTTTCAGAAGTAGAAAATGAGGCCTAGAGAGGAACAGTGATTTGTTCAAATGCTTTGAGAGTCATCCATGTCTTCTGACCTTGGTTTTAATGTTCTTTCTCAGAGAACTGGCAAAACTATCCCAGCGTCTCTCAAAACCGTAGTCTTTAGGTCTTCGTAAGAGACTGTTTTGTCTTATTAGGCAGATTTTATTGAAATATAACAGAAATATAACACAATAGTGCATAAGCTTAAGTGAACACCTGATGTATTTTCACAAAGGTGTTGCACCCATATAACCAAACACCCCAGGTCAAGAAACAAAAAGTCACCAAACCCTCTTCTACCCTGTGCCCCTTTTCAGTCATGAGTTCCCCAAGAGTAGCCCCTGTTCTGACTTCCAACGCCATCAATTCATTTTTCCTCGTTTTGAACTTTGGGGAAAATGGATCATACAGTGTATGCTTTTTGGTGTCAGACTTCTTTCACACAAAGTGATGTTTATGATATTCATCTATTGTGTTGTATGTAGCAATACCCTTTTTTGGCATGTACAAGTTTCATTGTATGACTACCACAATTTATCCATTCTACTGTTGATGGACATCTGAGATACTTTCAGTTGTCTTCTATTACTCATAAATGGAAAAATGTATTATGCATACATTTGTGTCCATTTTTTGGTAGGCAAATGCCTGCTTCCTCTTGGAATAGAATTGCTGAGTCACAGGATGTGTGTAGTTTAGCTTTAGTAGAAACCGCCCAATGAGTTCCCAAAGAGATTGTACCAGTTTACACCTCTACAACCAGTACACGAGAGTTCCAATTCCTTGACAACACTTGCCACTAATAATGCCTTTCTTAAGAAATGAATTTAGTTACTTTTCTTCCATTTGTAGAAGAGTTGGAGAGAGAAGAAAGAAGTGGGTTTTTTTCCCCCAGTTTCTTCTATATTTTCAGTTGTTCCTGAGACTTCTCAGACCCAATCCCTATATATTTTCCATTTGCCCCATTTAGCCTTCGGTAGACGACCATAGTGTATAATTTAGGGTCCTAAGAAGTCAGCTCCTGGAAGCCTTCCTGGCATACACACGGCTAAAATGCTGCAATTGAAGATGACTTCTATCGCCACCGGAATTCTTTGGCTCTTCAGGTGTGCTCTATTGAGAAACAAAGATCTGTTGTTATCTAACACCATAGATGACAGTTCTGAGATGGCTTGGTGGTTGAGAGTTTGACCTTGATTGAAAAAAGAGAGGCATGAAGGACATGAAGAATAGGGAGAAGACCACCATCATCTCACCCGCAGGCCGAGTGCCAGTCTGCAACCTCACATTTATAGCTTAGTTTTTCCCAGAATGTTTACTTGGCCTATAGGAGTATAAAACCAGAAAGAAGATAAACAGTTGGAGAACTTAACCTTCATACTGATATTTAAAACCCAGAGTATATTTCCTTGAAAACAAAATCTTTAGCTGCTGCTAGGGCCAAAATTAAGTTTGTATCCCAAACTGAAACCAGTCAACCCTGTCTTTTTATTCTATATGAACAGCACAATCTGGTGAGCTGCAGCTCTGAGCGTAACAAAATCAGTAATCGTTGGGTCAGCACTCTATAAAAATAATTGACTTTATATCCCCAATATCTGGGATCGCTATACACTCAATGAACTGATATTTAATAATATAAAATTATTTATGGGAACCTTATACTATGTCAATGTCAGTTGTAAAATAATCTCCTAAATGTATTATGTCATGTGGTTCTGAAAAGCTCCCTCTGGGAGAGTAGGCTGTCCTCATTTTATGCATCAGAAAACGAATGTGCAGCAAAGTTAAAAACCTTACCTTTCTATAAGTGGCAGAACAGGGATTCAAGATAAAATCTGTTGGACTTCAGGTCTCTGGTACTAACCACTACACTTGACTGGCTCCTACCGGAATCTAGAGCAGGGCTGCAAGCTGGAAAGACGTTGCAGTTGTCCTGTGAGCCCATCTCTGTCTCTATCCTGAGATCTCTGTGGCTATCTCCCCTCCCGCTCTCCTCTCCCTCTCCTTCTCCCTCGCCCCTTCCCCTCTTCCTCTTTCAGAACCTGTCCACTTACCTAGTTACTTGCCATGGAAGGTACGCCCAGTGCATTTGCTTCTCCTGAGGAAGGCCTCGCAAACACATTTCAATTTGAGCAGACTCTGCTGCAGCACCATCTGCCAGCCCGATAAAGACAATCCTTTAATGAGGAATGTTGCAATGTTCGAAAGCCGGGCCAACTTCTAGCGTTACAGAGAAAACTTAGGGTATGGAATCCTCGGAGGAGGAAACCAAGAGCTGGGCCCAGAGTTTCAGGGAAAACACATGACTTGCCTGAGTTCAAGGAGAAATGGGGCCTTGTGCCCTGGCCTTGGGAGGCCTCCCCAAATGCTCCGCAGTGGCCTCTGTGGTCACAGTGCCAGGGCCAGATGCACTGGGGAAACATTTCAGTTGTGTTCACATGTTTCTAACATGTTTCTTTCCTTACATATGTGTGGGGTCTTTTTCTTAATAAGGGTTTGGTCGAAACTAAGATCTCTCCCTTTGGATGTGCAATTATTGAACGGATATTAGGCATTTCTCCAGTTTTCCCACCAAACTTGAATATTCCAGAAATGCACTTTACCTTGAAGAAGGTTTTACTTTAACTTTGGGCTGCATTCTTTCTAAAATGGTAGAAATCAAAATTGGCTGTACCTAAGAATATTTGCTTGCAGTGTCTAAATAGTATTTTAATTTTGTATCCATTATGGGATTAAGACATCATTTTCAACCACTACAAGAGAAGTTTACTTAAATGTAGTGTACTCACTATAGCCAAATTGAGGATGTTTCCATTGTGTTAAATATATTTCAATATATTTAGGCATTCTTGAAGAGAAAATAATTTGATACATTAAAATGATAGATGTACTTTGTTTCAGCCTTTAATATTCCCCAATGGTTACGTTTTTTTGTTGCTGTTGTTCCTACATTTTGGCCATCTTTGATTAATTGAGGGAGTAATGTTATCTATCAGTATAGCCATCTCATAGATGAAGTGTCTATTTTTTAAAAAGTTTTTATAACGTGAGTTGATAGTAAACGTTACTCAGTTCTGAAAGGATGTGTGTCTTGGAATTTAAAGACAAAGCTCTACACAGTATTACAATTATCAGAAGAGTAAATTCATGGCAAGTTCTACTTTAGTGAAATTAGGTAATATCTCAACTCCAAACAAAATTGTATCAAAGGAAATCTGACAAGAACCTGAATATTTCAACACTGCCACATACCATGATTGCTTACACGACCGTCATTCATGTCTCTTTAGTCAAAATCACTGAAGAGCTAGAAATAAGTTGAACAATCATAATTAATTTCACTTTCACTGTAATGTACAATGTCAAAAACACTCACACACACTCTCTCAAGTACAGGAGGAGTGAGGACATAGTTCTCAATAGGTAGTATTAAGTTTAACAAGTCAGAACGTTGAGCTAGAATTTTACTGATTTTTCATTCTCCACATACTGCAGACACAAGTACCAATACCAGATCCTAATCCTAAAGGATTCAAGATCGTGCTAGAAATAAACCACAAAAAGAAAGAAGAAAGAGAGAAAGAGAGAGAGAAAGAAAAAACTCTATAGTATCATGTCTCCTTAAATTTGAGTCAGGGTTGACATTTTTATTTTCATGCAAAGGGCTGTATTATCCATAATGATCAACCTTTGACCCTAATTACTACTTGCTAATAACAGCATTCGGTTGTACCTGATGGAATCTATAGATCCCTGATTTGTCAATGTTAGGCTTTCGTGGGAAACATGTTAAGTCATAAGGACAGCTTAGTCACCAGCACTGTACCTCCACGTACCAATTCAATATCCTTGTTATCAGAATTAATCTGGCTTTTAAGAAAAATTATTGCATAGCATTAAGTACTAGCAATATAAAAAATGTGGCACACAAATGAATCATAAACCCTAATTCATAGGTGCTTCACAGCAGAGCTATTGGGGAAAACATACAGGTTGCACCGTAAATGCCGTTTTTCATATATGTTTCTGAGTTACTAGCTCAAGTTATAAATTGTTTGTAAGAATAACATCAAATTTTTGCATATCCTGTCAAAAGTCAATCTTTTTGTAACTGTTACCTTTCTTAGCTTAATCTTTTTTATGTCAGTAATCACTAAACCCTGGCACTTATACCACCTACATTTTCTCTATGAAATCTTTCCATTTCCTTTTGCCTCTGCTTTCTTACAAGCCTTTGTGGCAGTATCCAAACCTGTCTTCTCTATCCCTTCCTTATATAGCTCCTCTGAGCTACAACTTAACCATCCTAAATCATAAGTCTGGTTGTACTGCTAATATTCTTTTAACTATGTTTGGCCAAACAATCATGTTCACACTCTCACCTTTAATTTTCTAAAACTTGACTCTTAGTATCTGACAGAAGAGAGAAGAGCGGCAAAAATTACAATTAAAATACTGAAATACTGCAGGCAAAACTTACGCTCCATTTCACTAAGTAAGAGCACGTCCCTGAATTAAGTGGGAGATGGGAGCCGTGACTCCACTTTTTTTTCACTAGAGAGTTACTTGGTGCCTTTCGTGGGGTGAAAAAAATCTCACCACATTGAATGGGATGCCAGTGTTTAAATAGACGCCTTTCTTGTACAACATGAATTCAGAATGGAAGGCAGTTTTTTGTTTTTTTTTTTCATCTGGTACTCAACAGGAGAAACAACCCTCTCCATGAAGGTGGGAGGAAAGCCTGTTTAGAATGAATTTATTGAGAGGTGGCACATGGGCACCAACATGACATCTTCGTAAAAGAGGTCAAGGATGATAAAATTTTTTGAGATTTTTTTTGTCACGCTTTCTGGCTTCCAGCCTTAACCACTTGACTTTTGGCTAAGTTGAGATTCTATCGCAGTGCTTCGAGTTCCTATCGTTGTGCCATTCCTGGCTAGCACTCACTGTCTAGCCTTTGTGAACTGGTTCCAGTGCCCCTCATGCGTGCTCTTTTTCACATTTCTGTTTGAGTCAATTGAGGCCTGACACGAAGTAGAGGTTTAATACACATGTGAAAGTGTAGAGGCCAACTTTAGCTGTATTACTATGTCAATAATTTTTTACCTAGTATTATGATCATTACATGCATGTGCAATTGGTTCTAAAAAAAAAAAAATCCCTCATTTGACACCAAAGCATGACTAATATAATTTGGGGCGAAACACCCCTAATTTCTCCAAGTACTATGTGGAGGCCTCATGGGCCCAGAGTTCCTGACTGGTCTGAAGGACAGTTGTGGGCCCAAAGAAAGGGTTAGCTATTATGGAGGCCTGCGGGGGCCCCTGTACCAGACATAAATGAGATTTCCCTGACCCTATTCTTTGCAACGAAGCTTCCTGACACAACAGTAACGCGAGCATCTCCATTTCAGAAATATAAGTGCAAACAATCTGTCCATCTGCATAACATTCCTTTAAAGTCAGATGAGTTTATTTAAAGCATGGTAGCGCTGGGAGGGGTATGAAGATTGGCCAACCCTACCACAGAGCCTGCAGGAACCCAGTGGCCTGGCTAACTTTCCACCAAAGTTTTTGTCAAGGTTTGTTGGGGCAGGGTAATGTTTCATACCAAATAACTCAGACAGAGGATTAAACACATTTCTATGCAACTGTGGCAGATTTGGGTTTTATTTTTACCCTACAGTCCTTAAATTACAATACCTCTTTTGATGTGGCATATGCACATTGTGTATTCTTAACTGCTTATTTAGATACATTTGGGAGTCTCAGAAACCTTTTTTTTTTTTTCTCTTCACTTTAAATGCCAATAAATATGTCTTTAGGGAGAAGTGGATAAACTGCACTTTTATATTCCTGGTTTGGGGAACCTAATAAGGTTTTAAAAACTTACAACCTAGTAACAAGCCATGTATATACTACTGCATCATATCAAAGGATTTTTATCTCCCTTAAAAGGAAAGATGCAAGAATTTTTAGTCTGAAAATGACCTGCTATAGTTTTCCATTCTGGAAATTCTAACTACCTTCTAACTACCTTCCAACATCATTATCTGATGTTTCCCTATTGTCTCTGAATGTCAACTACAAGTATATATATATATATATATATATATATATATATATATATATATACAAGAAGCAGAGTACAGCATTAGGAATAGAGACAGTGGAAATGTAATAGCTGTGTGCGATGTCAGAGGGGTAGTGGATGGGGGAGGGGGTTGACACAGTGTGAGGGATATAAATGATAAATGTCTAACTATTACTTTGCTTTGTGCACCTAAAACTAATTTAAAAAAAATTGGGGGGAGGGAAGAATGTTCCAATTTAAAAAAAAAAGAAAAAGAAAATTAAAATTATGGACAAGCTCCACTGAATGAGAGCAAGAGATTCCGGGTGAAAGTACTTTGTTCTCTCACTAACAGCTAATTTCATCCTAACTCCACTCCATCCTGTTCCTCCTGTCTTTTGACTTGTAAGAACAGTAGTATATTTTCTATTTGACAGCTGAGGCATTTGTAATGTTTCTGCCATCACAGTGACTCTTGCATATGTTTTCCAATGAGTGAATAGGAATCAAGAAGAGCCAGAAAGGACGAGGAAGCTGCTAGGACAAAGCACGGTGCACAGCTCCTTAAGATATTGGACCTATGCTGGACAGGAGGTTAGGGAAAGACAGAGCTCAGGAGAGTCTGGAATCCATTCAACCCAAGCAATGGGGCCTGACCTCCCTGGCTTCAGATTAGGATCCCTATGCTCTGAAAGTCTATATCCTAATCATGTTTGCATTCACAGGGACTATGAGAGAACACAAACAAATGGGTAAGGGGATTGAGGTTCAATGCTGTCCTAGGTCAGCAAGGTCCCGCCAGCTTTGGAGTTCAAAATTTTGACCTTCAAGTTCATTGCCCAGTGCTTCCAGTTCCTCGTTCACTTGGATTCCTTCTGTTGCAGGGGCCATTTAAGTTAATCAGTGACACTCTGATGACTTGGCATACTTTTAGCCTCTGGAGCCTAGTAAGTGAGGGCAGAGGAGGGCGACTGGGATTGTGGTTGGGCTTCACTGCCAAGCATAGCATTGTGTGTTACTCTGACCCTTTTCTGGAGCTCTTGAGGCCCTAATTGAGTAATCCTATTAGTGGTGTATTTTAGGGGAAAATATAGGAGAGGAAAGGACAAATACTGTTCCATAATCACGTAGTGTAAACTTCATCTGATAATAATCGATTGTCAATCATCATGCAAAAATGGCATATCTTATTGACTTGGAAAACAAATCATTTGAAAGCTTTGTTCTTTTCATGTTTTGCTATTTGGAATTTTTTACTTCATGAATTTTAGTCATTCTTTGGATCATGTCAAATTTTAACTGTCTTGTAAAAGAAAAGTTATTGTCTTTTTTTGTGGAAGGCAGCTATGCTCACCACTATACCGACCAATGCACAGTTTTTTTTAAAAAACTGATTTTTGCTATCTTGAAATTTTATGGGAATGACAATAGTAGGAAGTGGGGGAAATCTTACTTGATTCAGCTCATTAGTCAGCTCCTAAATAAGAGTAAATATCTGTTTGTAACTTTAGGAAAAAATGTTGCCCTTTGTTCAAAACACTCACATTTTTCAGAGAAGTTCTATCTGACTATTAGAATAAGTAGAAAATTTCAGAAAAATAAACCAAGGGAGTGTATGGATTTATGGATATAGGAGCAATACAGTTTCTTAATTACCATTGGAATGCATTGAATTCCAGAGTGAGAAGTCTACTTTGGATATTATTGTGTAGACAGAATTATTATATGCAAATTGCTTATTATATTTCTCTGTTTATATGCATGTATGTGTATGAACTCTGTGGGCTTTTTTGTGTGTGTGGGTGGATATGTGGTCAAATTATGTGGATGGGCTTGTTTGTTGGGAAGTATAGGGTGTATACAGGAAATTAGGAATTAGAAGCCCTTATGGTTTTATTTTAACAGAGGTAAGGATAGATTGGAGTGGCTTTCATTTTTCATATGAAATCATTTAAGCTGGCATTATTTTCACAATATACATCAAACATGAATTCAAAACAGTTTCAAGAAATGAAATTCTCACAAAGAAGTTAAGCTTACAAAACAACAAAATTAGTGGGCATATTTTTTTAATTGGAACTACCTGACCCAGCACGTAATAATTTTATTTCTATAAAACTGATTCCCAAGTCATTGAAGAAAGAACTCTTCCACACCTTAAGTTCTTGAAAACCAGTCTGAATAATTTAGCCCATTTAAAAGGAATAGTTACATAACCATCTGCCTAGATACGCTTTAACCCTAAGCCAATAAGTGTGGTAACAGTGGAGAGCTCCAAACAGCGTACAGTCTGCACGTAGTGTAGAACTGAAAAAGGACACCAATATCCACAGATGGATTTGCCTACCACATTGAAATCAACATGGCAAAGAGGAGAGGAAATGAAAAGTGTTTATTTCCTCAGGAAATCTCATATATTCATTCTGATGGGAACACATCCATTCAGCAAACATTTAGTGAAAGCCTACTATGCGCCAGATTCTGTTCTGGGTGCCAGGGAAGATTCAAAAGAGAGCTCCTCCTGGTCTCTAAGGATCACCATGTACATGGAACGTGTTATAACAGAGTCTGGGCAGGGCCTGACTACACCTCCTCAGGGAAGGTGACATTTGGGCTGGGTCCTGAAGGATGAGTAGGAGTTTCCAAATGGCGAATGAGGAGGGCATTTCTGGCAGCAAGACCAATGCTGAAGAGGGGTACAAACTACATGGCGCGTTTGGGGAATGGCAGAACGTGTAGTGTAGGTGGAGCCCAAGGCAAGGTAGATAACAAACACTTTCTGGCTCTTACCAAAGAGGTCACAGTCTTAGCTAGCAGAGTTTTTTTTTTTTTTTTTTTTTTTTTTGGCTCATACAGTGTTTTAAAAATATTTTGAATTAGTTGCCAAGATTTAAAAATTGGAAGATTTCTATAAAATTCCAGATTTCTGGCTTCTCTTGAAAAAAAAAAAATGGAAGATCTGGCAACACTGTGCCCACATTCCCACATGGCAACAAATGACTGGAGCTGAGTCTCAGTTCTTATGCCTCCTCCCTCTTTGAAAGAGGCATGTGCCTGCCAGTTCATCCCGGTCTCCATCCTGCCATCTTCTCTCTTGTATGTTATATACCTAGCCACTTCTGAATCCGTTGGGCACTAGGGTAGAATGGTGAACAAAACAGTCATGATTCTTGTTTGCATGGGGCACAGAGAGTAGAAGACTTCCTGGGAAAAAGTGGGAGGAAGAAGGGCCTTGGATATATTCATAAGGAATTAAGGTTTCATTCTATAGGCCCACAGGGAGACAATAAATATTCTTCAGACAGTGATTTGTTTAAATCTGTCCTTCAGCACTCTGACAACAGAAGGAAAGGACATGGAAAGAGAGAGTCTGGGAAAAGGAAACAAATAAAAAGCCATCACAGCAGCCAAGAGAAACCCAAACTAGGCAATGAAATCCTACTTATGACCCTGAAAAAAACCATCATCAAACTTTGAGCCATTAGAGCATTTTCCAAAAAGAGATCTTCTAAGACTTCAAATACAGTAAAATCTCAATTTGTGTATTTTAAATTGTTGATGAACAGAAAGAAAAAAGAAGCTTTACCAGAGTAACACTGAAGAAATGCCAGCGTCTGGAGTTTTGTACTGAGGAGCAAACGTGAAGCCTCAGGGCTTCCGATTACCCTCACTGCACAGTCTCTAGGCAGGGGTCTGCTCCTGTCCATTCACAGCTCCTAATATGCGACGATCTAGCCCTGCAAGGAGGACTTCATAGATTAGACCAAGTTGACCCAATTGCAAAGGGCAGATTAAAAATGATAGACATATTCCTTGTCCTTGTTCTAGGTTTCCCACAATAACAGAACATGTACTCCTTAAATTAGCTACTTATTGAGAGGCCAGAATTCACCTCAGAAACTCCTTAGGACATGAATAATTCAATTCAAACCCCAGCAAAATATGCTCAAGTTCCCCCATGTTCTATGGATGAAGGTTTTGCTCTTGTAGGGTTTCATCTATTTACCTTTGCCTGGAGTTGTCCTTCCATCGTTCTCTTCATATATCCTTTTCTCCAGAGTAAAGCTAGGAAGGAGCAAGGAAGGGTCCTGAGGCCAGTGGGTCTCCTACTTTGAAAACCGTGAAGTTTTACACAAATGTACAGCTGTGTGATTAAAAGGAAAAACAATTGCTGAAAGTCTTTGTTGTACTAACTAAAAATTCCTCAAATCCCTAATGCTTATACTCCAAGGGGTGCTCTGTCAAAGAAAGCTACTCATAAGTACCTATATCCTTCATCTATACTGCTAAGCATTTCTGTCCTTTTCACAGCCTCAAATTTGCATGTTGTATTTCCTGTCAAGGACTAATCCTCAGATACACTGAGAGATACGTTCTATGTCTTCTGTACAGATGCCTGACTCCACCTTGGATGAATGAGGTCTCAGAATTCGTAGCTGCCCTGAGTAGAGGGCAGCAAAAGACAAAAATACCTTTTAAGGTACCTTCTTACATTATCAACACTCTGTGTTCTTTGAATCAGATAGTAAAGGTTCAGAATGTTTTATTGCCAAATAGGTACCAGATTAACAGTCCTTGACTGACAAGATGACCAACAGGATATATTGCAGATCAGTGATCACATTCTTTTTCTAAGCTCTTGTGTGCAAAGCAATTGCATGAAGCTTTTCAACATTGAAGCCTAGAGCATAATAGTAACAAATGCTTATATTGTGCCAGGCACTGATGTCAGTGATATGCATGTATCGATTACTTAAACTTCACAAGGACCCTATCAGATGAGTGCTATTGATACGATGATTTCCATTTAATGGGCGAGTAAACTGAGGCACGGGGAGTTTTAAGTTATTTTGTTGAAATCTCACAGCTGAGAAAACTGAGGTTTGCATACATGCATCTCAGCACTGAAGTCTGGACTCTTAACCATTGTACTACACTTCCGTGCTCTATAGATTTGCCTGCTTAAACATCCAAGGATATTGATGGTGTACAAATGCAAACTTCCATGAGGTCCCCAAACCTAACCATTTTGGTTAAATCTGGAGGCAATTTCAGGGACCCTAATGTCTGTTATGTAAAGCTAAGATGCAAAACACAGACAAATTTTTCCATACATATACAAGATTTAAAAATGCTCCTCAAATATATATGGCTTTACTGCATTTGTTACAGTACAATGGGAAATAGTTTTGCAGTTAGTATTGCAGTTAGTTAATATAAAAGATCATATGGATCATTTCTGCACTGTGCCTTGGTCAAAGTAAATACTCAGCAAGTATTTGCTGGATTTTATTCATAGTCAGGAAGTGGAGACGGGGTTCACACAACCCAGATAAGCAGCATCTGACTTCATGGGTTGCACCCCTCTGGCTGAGCAGCACCGAGCCTGGCACTAGCGACAAAAGCAGCTATTTGTCCAAGGAATCATTTTGATAATATTACATGAAATTTTTGAAAATACAATTTATAAATATGTGTATTTGTGAACCAAAATTGTAAAAACTATCCATCACGTTTAAAAGCTCTTGACGTTTTGCTTTTCTTCTTATCTTGTAACCCAGTAACTGAGGCCACTCTTTTTTTCCCAAGAGCTAAATAGCTTTACCTTTTGCTTAGATCTGTCTATCTGAACTAGATATTTCTAGAATGACAACTTTTTAATTAATTTCTAAAGTTTGCAAAGAGATGGGAGTAAAATTAAATGAGAAAAAGCCAGCTACAGGTAAAGATAGAAGTTAGAGATTGGGTGAGAGGGAGAGTCTGAGGGGTGTTCAAAACCCCTATTACCAAAGAACTCTTAGAACTCCAGGGTACAATTATAGGCAATGTGGTCGGACTTCTAGTTGAAATGCAGTGCCTGGATCTATTCAAAAGGTTTGTTTCTGTCCTATAATTAGAGGTGATTCTCCTTGTTTATTTTAGGGGTTTGTTGGAAATTGGGTGCCGAAGTCTTGCTTGAAGCTTCTTCATTGTTCCACAGAGGCTTCTAGTTCTTTTTCCCTTTTGGTAGAGTTCAGGGAGGCTTAGAATGAATGTGCCTATAAGTCTGAACTTTTAAAAAAACTTTTTGTTTCAAATTCTAGTTTTTGGCAAATCTTTTAGGGAGGCAATTTTAGAATCCAATGTGCATTTGGAAATTTTGTTATATCAGTTCCAAAATGAGACCAATGGATAGTTAAGATTTTGTTTCCTTTTCTGTTCATGTCCCAAATTCTCCAAAATGGCCACTTACAATTTCAATTTGTTCTTGATTAAATTAAGTCACTTTGAAAGATGCAGATGAGGTAAAAGTATAATTTTAAAACATTAAGGAATCAGATGTTTGACCTAGAAAGACCATAGACTTAGATGGAGACCACCCCATGTGCACGGCCAGAGTCAGTAATGGTGTTTCTATAATCTCAGGTTTCTGGAATATAAACAAAGGCCAGCCATCACTAATGGTGGGATTGACAAACCTGTACGTAGCTCTGGGCAGATGAAACTTTAAAACCATAGTTCTCAGAGAAACAAAGACAAGACTGAAGAAGCCCTTGTAAGGTTTTGAAGGATGACTCAAGGCAAAGTTTGTCCAAAGGATGCCAATTTAATGAGAACTTAAGAATAACTCAGCCCTGGGAGCCATCTCAAATATGAATCCATTGCGCCTGTGTCTATAGTGGCTGGTGGGCCTTATTTGACTGACCCAATTCTAATAAATCAAAGGCTTTTTTCTGGATAGTTAGAAAAGATCCATTCAGGAAAAAGCAGAGACCAAATATCAAATTTCCGCTCAGGCATATTGACATTGGAAATTTGCCACATAAGTTTTGTACTCTAAATGTCTAAGATTTGAATTGAAATGTGACAAAAGGAGAAATCCATTTGGTCAAGGAGTGAATTATATCTATAAATGAAGATAAAAATCAGAGTCCCCACATTTTGGGTTTTAGACTACCCGAATAAGCCGTTACCGGCTCCTCTTGTTTTGAATTTGATTTTTAGTCCTGGGTGATATAACATTCATTGTGCTTGACATAAGTGGGGGGAAAGAATTGAAGTGAATCTTAGTGTCTCATCCTAAGGACTCGTGGAGTGATTACTTCTAGAATCTGAGTGCCACTGAAATTTGCTCTTGAAAGAGCTGTTTTTGTGTGTCTGATCTACTTGGACTCTGGACCACATGGGCTTGCCTCTGACTCACGTGCCACGGCCAGACATCATTGGCTTCCCAGAGTGGGAATGGAAAGCTTAATTTAACTACTCTCCTAACAGCACACATGTGGCAGCCACTGCCTGTGCCACTTACATGTTGTGAGTCTACGCTGGCTGTCTTTGAGAGCAGAGTGACTGGCCTCCTTGACCAATCTGCTTCAGACTGCCCAATTGTCAGCACTACCTGTACACTGAGGGTCAGGCCAGGGAATTCCAGCCCCATTTCCTCTTTTGTCCCTGTGACCTTGAAGTTTCCAAAGGGAAAACAAAATAATCATGCTCCCTCGTCAAGCCCCCATTGAGTGACTGTTGGTTTCCTAGTTTCCCACCCTAGATATGCGAATTCTTCACATGGCTTCTTGAGATATTTGTTTGGCAAGAATGAGACCAGCTTCCTAAATGGCTATTATTTTTTTTGCAAGGGAGGAAACCAAGACGACTGATTAGGAGGAGTTATGAACTTATTGTCGTAGAAGCTGTTAGGGGCGAAGAGAGACATGGAGCTGTCAAAAACCAAAGAACATATTTTGCTCAGAAGCTAATGGCTCTCACAGTAACCCCCACTGTGACCCCTGTCCTATGCATGGAAAGTGTGAAGAACAAGACTGGAGGTTAACTCTGGCTGTTCTCCTCTATATCAGGAAGAACGGAGCACAGTTTTGTTACAATGGATGGGTGATGGGCCCTGGCGTCAGCGAGCTTGAACTTGGAGTCATCTCCACCCTTCAGATTAGGTATTTGGTCTTAAAGCTTTAATCTCCTCATCTATAAAATGAAGATTAAAAATAGTGCCAAACTCCTAGATTTTGTCTACGAAAGTAATGAACCAATTCATGTTTCCATCCCTGCATACACAAAGTGCTTATCAAGTCTTTGCTATTGTTATTTACAAAGTTCAGGAGTTCTCAAGACCATTCTCACTTTTAACACCAACTACAAGTTTGCGCATTGCCAGGACCACCCTCACGTTCACTAATTCACTAGGAGGACTCATAGAACTCAGAAAAGGTGTTATACTCATGGTTACAGTTTATTACAGTGATGAATACAGATTAAAATTAGCCAAGGGAAGAGATGCCCAGGGCAGGGTCCAGAAGAGTTCCCGGTGCAAGCGTTCCTGTTGGCCTCTCCCAGTGGAGTCATGCAACAGTGCCTATTTCTTCTAGAACTATGTGTGGCAATACACACAGTGTTGCCAACCAGAGAAACTCAGTGGAGCTTTGATGTCTAGAGTTTTTATTGGGGTTCAGTCACATCGACATGAGCACTTGGCTGCCTCACTGAACTCAGCCTCCAGCCCCTCCAGAAGTCAAGCTGATACTTCATGGCTTCAGGGCCATAAATTACACAGTTAGTGGTTCGCGTAGACTGTCTGGTGGGGCCCAAGGCACCAAGTAAACAAAAACACTTATCAAGCAGGACATTCCAAGAGCTTAAAGGTTACTTCTGGGGAGGTGAAAACAAAAGCTAAACATCTCTTAGGGCAAAGTTAATCCTTTACTGCACAGTATTGATAATCAGATCTCTTTCGCACTATCCATAATCACCGAAATGAGATTTTAAACCCCATTAATTAATTCTTCTGTTAAATATCACAGTTTGAGCACTTACTGTGCTCCTTGCACCATGATGGGCAGTAGTGATGAAACGCTCAATAAAGCCAGTGCCGCCCTTAATGAACTAGTGGGAGAAACAGGTGTTTAAACAAATAATTCCAGTATGATCCACCAAAGTGTTCTAGGAGCCCAGTGAAGAAAATACGTAATTTTGTTTGGAATTATAGGGAAAAACTAATTTGTTTTTCTTTGGGAGAATTTTATTTTGATGTTATTATCCTGAAAATTAGATCTTTCTATCCTGAAAAATGACTTAACTCTGAGTTACATTCTTCTTCTATAAATGAGGCCTGATTACAGTGCACCAGGGATTAAAATGGGTAGTCCCAACTTTTCAAAGCTTCTCACTTTGACTCTTCAGCCATTCAAGTCTCTCTAACTAATTAGTCCCTGTGCTTCACTTCACATTACTTATGTCAATTCCTTCAAAGGTTTCTGCAGGAGTGTCCTTTGCTTCCGCTCTGGGGAGTGGCTCAGGGAGAAAACAGGAGGAAAAAGTACTTGTCACATATCTAGTAGGAAGTGATCCTTGCACAATACAAATATTTGCTTATTTTTATATATTGACCAGCTGGATCAAGGATCAGCAAACTCTTTCTGTAAAGGGCCACATAGTAAATATTTTAGGCTTTGCAGGCCAGATGGTCTCTGTTGCAACTACTCAGCTCTGCTCTGAGAGTGTGAAAGCAGCCATCTGCAGCAATACACAGAGGAAGAGGCACAGCCGTGTTCTAAGAAAACTTTATTTACAAAAATGCAGCTGGCCAGATTTGACTGTGAGCCCTAGGTGGCGGGACCCTAATCTGGATCATTCATTATCACGTGAGTGTCGTGGACTTACCTGATGTAGAAACATTGAGGAATGAAGAGGAGTTTTCTAATTTAACATGGAAACAGAAGTAGGCCAGAAGTTAGGAGTGTGTGGTCATCAGCTTACAATTCATTTTGCCAAAATGAGATGGATTCAGGTTTTATGAGTGAAAAAAAATGACACAGATAAGTATGCCAAAACTATCCTTCTGACTCACTCCACCAAGCACTGCCCTTACTGCTAACTGCATGTGAAACACCTAGGAAGTCCCTGAAGCTATGGCTAGACCTGTGGGGAAGAATAGAGACTTTGAGAGATAAAGTTTGTTGTTGTGATATAAAATGTTTTTGGACCTTCTGATTATAGGAGGGCATATCTGAGGTTGTATCTATACAACACGAAGTAAAGTAGAAAATGGATCATTTGTTTGGTCACCATAACAAGCCACATTAGGTATTATAACCACTCCTACCTGTCTACCTAATAGTCTTTTTCCTCCTTTCTTCCTTACCAATGGAGAGTTGATTTTACTGGGGGAAGCAAAGTACCCAAACAAAAGGGAATTTGATTTCCCAAGCTACCTTTTCAGTTGGAGGTGACTCATCAGAGACTGTCTGGCCATTGAGATATAAGCAGAATTCTATTGGCAGAACTTCTAGGAATGTTATTTTCCTTGTTAAAAAGGGACAGACTCAGCTGGCATGCAGATTGGTCCTATGGACTTTCTTCTTCCAGCTGAGAACACAGATATGTTACCTACAGATGGAGCAATCATTTTGTCATCATGAAAATCAGACATCATGGAAGATGGAGCAGAAAACAAGCAGGAACCTCAGTCTTTGATAATTTTCCTTCATGCCTGTAATGCTTTCTTCTGGACTTCTATGTATGTGAGAAACAAAACTTTAGTGCTTACTCCACTATGGGTGGGTTTCTGTTACATTTAACCTGACACACCTTAACTGTACTAACTGGCTTCACAATTTTCAAAGCCATAAAAATCAGCCCATTGTCAATGCTGAAGCGCTATCAAGGACAAAGTACACAATCTCATCTTGGCTTTGTGTCGTGCATGCAGTAGAGTTAAAAGCAAGACAGTACTGGCCTGATCAGTGTTGTGGTTCAAAGCCCAGTCCTATTGCTCTTCACCATCTCTTTAGCTGCAGTTTCAGGAATCCCAGTGGCTACTGACAGAGACATTTATGATGGTGGAGTGTGGTCCCGTTAAGGAGTCTGATTGGCTAAATACAATCCAGGCTGTACATGTTTAATATAAGCAGTTTCACAAAAACTCGGCCAAACAAAAAATAGACAATCTCAGCACTTGTGAATCAGTACATAGCCCCCAATGGTGTTCCTACATTCTTTGCTGTTATCTATGAAGTTCCTCAAGTTAACCATTTTGTATAAAAGGAAAACATTTTTTTTAAGTTTTAATTATCCATTCCTGTTCTTCTACCCAGCTTTATAAATAAATTCTATTGAAACCATGTTTATGATGAGCAATTCTTTAAAAATTTGCTCTTAAAAGCCTTTTGCCATTAATACTTAAGTTAATTAAAAATGCATTATGCTTTAATCCTTTGTTAAATGCACAACAGAATAAAACAGCATATAATGTTGAAGTTGGAAGTTTCTTTGGAATTGGTTGGTTGGGCTTACAATTGATGGTTTATTAATGTAAACCTAGTGGGGGGTAAACCAAAGTACATTTCATGTTCTGATGTTTGCAAAAGAGATCAAATTTACAAGGGCATTATTTTTTTCCTACTGAATTCCTAAACGTTACTATTAAAAGACATAGAATATGTGTAATACAAACATGTGTATCCCAAGGGGCAGTTCAAAAAGATTGCTAAACATGGAAAGTTTATGGAGGAATCCAAAGTCAAATTAATATCCCAGAGTTTGGATACTAACTTGGATTTTGGAAATGTTTTTCCAGATTAAAAAGGAGTTTTGGTATGGGGCCTCATATGGAAAACATGCATAATTTATTTAAAAGACCAAAGCAAAACTGAATTCACAGTTTGAAATATGGATAATTATGCTATAATTAAAGGACTAGTTTGTTTTTGTTTTAAAATTATTGTCTTCGGAGTTTCCACCCACCCCCCAGTGCTATTCAGGGATTCAAAAGTTTAGGAAGTATTTTCTTCATAGTCCTGAAATTTTTTTATCTTCTTTTTTCTGTGCAACACAATTCAATGAAATATTTCACACCATCTTTTCACTACAATACAACAATGGGAACCTTTCTATCCCTTCCCTTATTATGACTCTTTACTTTGTAGATTATATCTCAATAAGACCACAGAATCAATGAGATTGAGTAAACTGGTTTGGTTGGCTACTGAAGTAAATGAATCAGTTCTATATAGCAGCATTTATTCAAGAAATAGTTCCTGAGCCACTTTCATAGGTTGGGCCCAGTGGCTGACCATTGAAGATCCAATATCTGATTCCAGGAACTTTACAGCCATAGTTCTATAAAGATTCCAAAACACTTCATCAGTCTTACAACACATCATAACAAGCACAATAGATCTTTAGCAGAGACTAAACCCTTGACTCATCTTCTCTCCACATTTTATTAAATTGCAAGCAAACAAAAAATGCAGTTATGCGAAGAAAGAATAGGAAACTTTTTTTCCTAATACCTAAAAATTCTGCATAATAGATTCCAATGAATAAATATATTTTTTTAATTTCCTCCATGACCATAAAGAAATGGAAGTAATTATATATTTAAATGTAAAAGCTAGTTTTGAGGATAAAATATACCCAAGACGCAAAGAAGCTTAGATCATATACAGTTGTAGTAGCAACGGAATTTTGGTTTCCACACTCCCATACTCATTTTTGTCTCCTATTTATATATGTACATTGTATAATTATGTACTCAAATCATGCAGTGATTCTTTATGAGACTAGGTATTCTACTAAATGTCCACAGAAGTAAATTGTACCTAGAAGAAATAGTTATATAGTCATTTTTTTGACATAAATGTTGGAAGAGTTTCTTTTCAGAGATCCAAACTAAGAATAGAAAATATATTATTCTGAAATCTATTTGATCTAATGCACTGTGGACTAATGTGTCCTCTGGTCAAACTTGAGTACATGAGCATACTACATAAGAAAAAATGTCTGAGAATTGAGCATGGGGAATATAGTTGAGAGATGAAATAAAATACAACTTAAACAATGTTAGCCTGACACATATTTAATGGTATGCAAATTATCTTTGTGCTGCATACTAGTTAGATTGTAAGGCATAGCAGTTCATGTAAAGGATGGTAATTAGTATTACTTTTAAAAAGCCAAACTTAGTATTTTGGGGTCAACTGAGACTAGGGAAGAAGAGAGAGAAGTAAGTGGTGCTGGAAGCTGCCTTGAGGTTTCTCTGAAGAGCGCTAGACTCAATCCCCAGTGGAGTCCACATTCTCCCTTCTCCTGTCTGAGAGCATCCTGGGAGATGGCGCTCCATCATTGCTGGTTGGAAGGCTCCATTCTTTCCACCAACTGCAAAGAGATATAAAGCAAGGAGTAAAGGAATGAATATGGGGAAGGCATTGAGAAAAAGGAGGTAAGATGAGAACAACAAAAGGAAGGAAAATAGGAAAAATACTGAAACAGGCCAGTCCTGGATTATTAGTAGAAATGGAAGGTGTCCTCAGAGAGAGTCTACACTGTATGTATTGCTTGAATGAAATTATTATTGCACTTGACCTTATCCCTTTTATATGACTACTATTTGTGTCCATTAGATTAGTTTAATAATATAAAAATAATCAAAACTTAAATCATTTTTAAAGCTGATTTTTAACCTTCTTACTTTTTCAGAATGGTGTTGCTTTCCTATCAGTTGGAGATTAGATTTTAAAAGCTATGTAAACTAGCCTTTTAGGTCCTGCCAAAGTTTAAAATGAGAGAGAGAGAGAGAGAGAGAGAGAGAGAGAGAGAGAGAGAGAGAGAGAGAGAATAAGAAAGAAAAGAAAGAAAGAAAGAGAAAAAGAAAGAAAGAAAACTGAAAGAAAAAAAACCAACTCAAATATTTCACACTTTATGCTGGTATATCTAATTACGTTTGTAGGCTCAGAAATATAAATATTTAAATAAACAAGTGTTGATGGAATGATATGATCTTTGCCATTCATTAAGTTTTGTTTAGAAACAACACTGGTGATTTTATACTATAGTGTTAATATTAAAAATGGGGCATCAGCAAAGTAATTACAAGCTGAAAATAAGGCTACGAACCCTTTCAGATTGAAATTAGGAAGGATCAGATTGTAAAAGATGAGATGAGTCATTGTTAACATAGTCCCAAAACAAGTCAGTTAATATGTGATTAAAAGAGTATGCAAAATACAATCAAGGTGACCTCAAGAATGCAGAACTAAAGTGTGCTTATAACTAAGAAAGCTTAAATCAAAGTACTTGCATTGCATTCCATCTGAGAAAAAATAAGTTAATATGGCACAATGTATGCACTGAATTCTGCAAATCTCTGTGTCCTAATAAAGGTGAAGCTCCTGCAAAGTCTATCCAGGAGGTTCTTCTCAGTCCTCTCTGGCACATCCAGAAATATTTTTGTTTGGAAGATATGCCACAGGTACCCTTTCTGTTTGGTATTTTAAAGAATCTCAGTCTGGAAATCAGGATGTAGGTTCCAAGCACGTGTCCAAAGATGGGCCCTTTATGCATGTGGATTTCATTTTCCATCTGTAAAATGGGAGTGTAGAGCCAAAATCACAAAGACACCTTCCTTCCCTTTTCTTGTCTGGATTCTTAGAACTGCCTTCCTTTCCTTACTGCCAACTTTTCTTTTATCCTATTATCTGTTTTGAATGCATCTCATTAATTCATAACAAAAGTGGCTGTTAAATATTGGATGAGTACTTGCAGTGTGCCAAGGAGCACTTTAACTGCTCTATTTCATTTAATCTTCCCAAGAGACCAATGACATTGTTTCATAACAATGTTTAAATATTCATCTAAATCATTCCCTACATTGTATCACAACAGTATTTATATTCTTTTTTTTTTAATTTATTAGGGTGACAATTGTTAGTAAAATTACATAGATTTCAGGTGTACAATTCTGTGTTACATCATCTATAAATCCCATTGTGTGTTCACCACCCAGAGTCAGTTCTCCTTCCTTCACCATATATTTGATCCCCCTTACCCTCATCTCACTATATTCTTAAATGTCCAAACATTGGCTAATGTGTTTTCAATATTATAATATTAGAAGGATAAATATTGACATATATACTATATATGTAAACATAAATACAACAATAGTATAATGAATTAATAAACATTTTATATATATCATCCATTCATTCATTCATTCAACAAATATTTGTTGAGTTGTTGCAATGTGCCAGGTATTAGAGGTATGAAGATGGTCAAGAAAATCCTATCCCTTGGTTTCAAGGACCTTACAGTGCTTTGGAAGATATGACTAAGTAAATAGACATTTGTATGTACATAATTACATTCCATAGACATTCCATAGACATTACAGAGTACATACTTGAAGTACAAAGGAGTGATCAGAAAGGGCTTCCTGGAGTGGAATCCTGAAAGTTGAAAGACTGCTTGTAAAGATAGGTGGCAGAGGGTTCCTGGAGAGAAGAAAGGGATGGTTTTACAGAAACTGAAAGATCTACAATAGAGCTAATACGTCTTACAAAGTGCTAATTGCAATCTATTAGTCAGTTATAAGACCAATTTTGTTGATCAAGGCCAATATTTCGTGTAAAATGAGGTAGAATAAAACAGAATGGAAAATATCAAAGTGCATCACTTTTAGAAAGGTTAAATCTTGTTTTAAAAATTTGTTGTTTCATTATGTGTGTGAACCAAGTCAAAAAATATTTGAGAAATACTGAGCGAGAATGTCAAGGGAGGCAGCTTAGGTAGTATCAAAGATGAGCTCTGAAATCAATTGTACTATATTCTCAAAGACAGTGAGAGCCATTGAAGAGTAATTCAGGGAGCAGTGAGATCAGCTTTGTGTTTTTGGAAAGACCCCACTAGAGAAAAGATTAAAGATGAGCCAGGCGACTACTCAGGTGGCAACTGCAGTAATGCATAAGAGATTAAAATGCTCTGGACCAGGAGAGTAGCAGTGGGGATGAAGAGAGAGCCCACTTAAGGCCTTCAGTATATGGAGGTACCAGTGTGCGCCACTGCGTAATTCCCTCCAGCAGTAAACAGTAGGTAATGTGTAAGACAGAAGAGGCAGAATGATTGACCCTCACTTGGGATGTTGACCGATAAATCCGATGGGATGACACTGGGGCTTGGAACTATTAAGGGAGTGATAAAATGTTAGACTGTGAAAGGTAAGCTGGATTTTAAAATATATGAAACCCAGAAGCTGCCATAAACAAAAAATAGTGAGAACAATACACCTACCAGAATGCTGAAATTAAAAAGACTAGCAATTCCCAAGTGCTGGTGAAGATACGAAGCAAGTGAACTCCTGTATACTGCTGGTGGAAGTAAAAATTGGTGCAATCGCTTTGTAAAATCAATGGGCAGCATGTACTAAAGCTGATCACATACAAATCTTATGACCCAACTTTTCCTCTCCTTGGTACTCCTCCTCTCCAAAAAGAAAAGCATTCATTTGTCCAAAAAGGCTTGAACAAGAATGTTCATAGCAGCCTTACCCATAATAATCAAAAACTGAAAGCAACTTAAAGTTCATCAATAGTAGAATAAACAAATTGTGATATGTTTATACATTAAAATATTATACTGTCTCTTGCAAAAACATAGGTTAATCTCACAAGCATAATAGAGAATGGAGGAATTAGACACAAGTAAGTACTTACTGTGTCATTTCATTTATAGGAAGGTCAAAACAGATACAGCTAATATATGGTGTGGGGAATCAGAATAGTGGTTACCATTGATGGAGGCCAGTAATGGTTGTCTGGGACTCAAAGGACTTTTAGGAGTTGAAAATGCTGTTTCTTGATCTGGGAAGTGATCACAAGAGTGTGTTTCCTGTGTGAAAAGTCATCAGGCTTTACGTTTATAATTTTCGATTGTGAAATATGTTTAACGTCAGTTTAAAAAAAAAAAAGCTAGAAAGTTAAGAGAGACTAATTATTGTCTTAGAATAAATTCTAGCAGAAGTACCATTTCTGGTTCTATAGACAGGCACCTCAGCTGCCCAAAGTTGCTCATACATTTCAGCTCGTGGCCCAGTAGTGCAGGCAAGACCTCTCTTATATTTTATTTCATGTTATTTTTATTCTCTTTGCCCCTTATTCTTCCCTCCCAGGTCCTCATCCTCATATATTTAATATCTAGCCTTTCAATTTTTTTTCTACATAGAAAGATGTACATACCTAAAAAATTCATGGTGGTGGTATGTATATGGGTTCTTAATATCTACAAATTACACTGTGATAAAAATCTCATTTTGTTTCTTACATATTAGATGTCAATGCTGTGAGTTTGAGATATATTCATGCTATATGAAAATAGCTAACGTATTATAATTACTGCCCACCATTCCAGCATTTTACTTATTTATTACCCTCATAATGGACACCCAGCTTGCCTCTCACTCCTTGCTACCACAAACTGTGCAGGTTTCCTTATGGATTTGTGAGAGTTAGTTAAGCACATTTTTATAGGCTTTTCATCTTTAGCATAAATTTGTTTTCCAGGAAAATTCAATCACATTCCCACCAGGTTGTATAATTCTTTTTCGTTTTTCTCCCAATCTGATAAGCAAAAAACCTCCACATACAGTCTTGATTGGCATTTTAAAATAATTAGTAAGTTTAAATCTTTTTTAATGTTTTCTGTTCATTTGTGTTTCTTCTTAGTCAACTGCTTATTCATGACTTTAATTCATTTTTCTTCTGTCATTTTGTTGTTATTTTGTCTTATTGACTCTGAAAATATTTATATGTTAGTAAAATTTTCCTGTGGTCATATATTACTGATATTTTTCTCATTTTGTTATTTGTCTTTTAACTCTGTTTATTATGGTGCTACTGGTGGTGATAAGGTGTTAGTCTGGGTTTTTTGTTTGTTTGTCATTTGATTTGGTTTGGTTTTGGCCCTATAGCTGTCTTTTTATGGTTTTGGCTTGAAGCTAATGTTCAAGAACAGAAAAAAAACCTTCTAAGTCAATTATATGTTAAGACGTAAGAGAAGTATGGGAGAGGGAAAGTGGGGTCAAGAGGAACATAATTCTATCAAGGCAAACAAGGGAAGAAAGTAAACAACCAAATCAAAGGGAACCGTATGTGCAAGACAAATTTTTGATGTTAGAACCTGCTGGGAATGTTTAAGATAAACCAAAATTGTGCTTGCTTCAGCAGCATATATACTAAAATTGAAATGCTACAGAGAAGATTAGCATGGCCTTTGTACAAGGATGGCATGCATAGTTTTGAAAATAAAAAAGTATTTGGGCCACAGTAAGAATTCTATAAATGGCAACAATTGTTATGACAAAAAAGAAAAGATAAACCAAAGTATATCCAGGACCACCAGGCTGATACCTTCTGAAATGTGTCACGTAGTAGAGAAAGCAATAACTCTTCTCTGGTCAACATAACTACTGAAAAAATATAGTCACTTCTTTTTCTAGACACTTCATTTAGAAATTTAAACCATGCCTTAGTCCAAAATACATAGCCAAAAATATAGTGCAAGATAAAAAGGGTGAAGAAATTGTGGAAAAGGGAAAAGTAGAGTAGGATGAATAAGACAAAACCAGGGATAACATTATTACACAAAATGCATATCTAAAAGTTCAGTGCAAGTTGTGAAATAGGGCAGGAATTTGACTGAGTTGCCTAGCATCAAAAGCAAAAAGAGTGAAACCTTTTCATGAAAGTTGTTCATGGAAATTACAATCATTCCTGATACTGAGTTCTGAAAGGAATTTCTCCGTGGAATAAGCATAAAGAGAATAATGTTCCATAACCCAGTTGATAAGGCCTTCAGCAACATATAAATAGTAAATAATATAAGCCCTCCATGGAGGCAGCTAAGGGGAGTGCTTGCTACTTTTATATCCATTGATTCTCATACAAAAAGGACTGAAAATGTCTCCCTTTTCTTGATTAGCAAATTCTATTAGATAAAAGAAGACAGATGTTATGACTGCTCATAACATGTGATTCAAAATCCATGAGGCGATTTTTGGTTTCTTTGAGCTCCTGTAGTCAAATACTTGATGTTGCAGGGAGGGTTTGGATAAGAGTTTTGTAGCAAAAAAGGACTTTCCTATTGGGCTCTGTGATTTCTTGCTGGCTTGTTATTCCTACCCAATACAAACTATCCTTTTTATAACTCTGCAGGGTATTTAATGAACAGTATTTTATTGTAATAATGATTTGAACTACACAGTTGGTTTGCTACCCACATGTCTACTTTTCCTTCTATTAAGACTGGTTTTGTGTGTGTTTCAAATAAGTTGATTGCGCAGTCAGAGCAGTGAGGAGGGTAGTTTAGAGGAAAAGAGTTAACAAGAACACAAGGAAGGAGACAGCCCATGTTTTGATGGTCTCTTAAGCGTATTTTTGTCCTGGTGCTCATATAAGCACCGCGTAGAGCAAATGCACACTTCATGGAACAGTCAGCCTGGGCAAAGACTGTCCTGTCTTTGGAATTTGTTTTGGAAGCAGAACAGAGGTGTGTTTTTCATTATGCCACATTGGATTTTCGAATTGGAGAGTATAATTACCAAACCCTGCCCTCAAACCACTGCAAAAACATCACATGCTTCTTACACACATTTTTTTCCTTCAAACTAGCACTCAAGTGCCCACCAAGGGCCCTGCCCACAGTAGGGTTAGTTTAAAATTCTTTTCAAACACAGTTGTAACATGGCTCTCATCCACAAAACAAGTATTATCAGCAGTTAAATCATAGGATTATGCTTACATTACAGATAAGTAGGTACATTTAATGTATAATAGTTATTATATTAAGACCCTGGGTCAGACTATATCTGTATATAAAACTGCTCTCCAGGAGTCAGGCTTTCAGTAACACGCCAGGATTTCTTTCAAGCTTTAATGAACCTATGCTACAAACTTGAAGTTTAGAAGGTCAATTCAGTATGGAGTTTAACTTCTATTTAATTTAAACTTGAGAAGCACTGCTAAGGAGAAATGAAGACAGAAAGAGACAGATACTTGACGCTTCTTCTCTGCCTGCAAGCCCATTTGGGGGTCAGTGAAAAAATTCTGAGCGCTGGGTTCTCTTCTCTTCCCCTTCCTCCCCGCACATTGCAAACCTGTGATGCTCCCCACTCATCTCTGCAGGCTGGCGATGGCAGTTACTGAGGCTTGCTGAGCAGAAGCAGTTTTTTATTGAACTGCATTCTATCAGCTTAAAAGATTTAACGTAGCTTTTTGAAGAACCTCAGTCAAGTGGAGTAGCCTTGGCAGAGAGGGGGGCAGTTATTTATCACCTGGGTTAGTGTGGAAGATATACCACTAGTATAATGCAAGATAATTTTAGGTGACACATTAACATTTATCATTTTATTAGTTAAGTGTTTATAATACTAGTAACTTACATTTAAACAACACTTACTATGTGCTGACATGACACCTTACATATATTAACTCCTTTAATCCCCATAGCTCTAGGAAGAGGGTAGGTATGAATAATATTATTGTCCCCTGTTACAAATGAGGCATAGAGAGATCAAGTGATTTATCCCTGGTTGTTTAGGAGGTTACAGGGAAAGCCTGCATCTGAACCTCTACAGTAGTCCCTCCTATATGCAGGAGATACGTTCCAAGACCCCCAGTGGATGCCTGAAACCACTGATAGTACCAAGCCCTACATATACTATGTTTTTTTCTATATATACTTACCTGTGGTAAAGTTTAACTTATAAATTAGGCACAGTAAGAGCTTAACAATGACTAATAATAAAACAGAACAATTATAGGAATATACTGTAATAATAGTTTTGAGAATGTGGTCTCTATCTCTTAAAATATCTTATTGTACTGTACTCACCCTTCTTCTTGGGATGATGTGGGATGGTACAATGCCTATTTGATGAGATGAAGTGAGGTGAATGATGTAGCCATTGTGACATAGGGTTAGGCTACTACTGACCTGATACTGATGTAACAAGCACTTTATGAATTCTCTCTGGCATATTCAAATTGCACGTGTCATTACTCTTAAGGGATGGGGCCATTGTTTTGAACATAAGTGCTGTGATACCTTGACAGTTGATCTGATAACCTAGACAGCTACTATGTTACTAGGTGACTAACATGCAGGGAGTATATATAGCATGGATACGCTGCACAAAGGGATGGTTCACGTCCTGGTCAGATGGCATCGGATGGTGCCAGATTTCATCACACTACAGAAGGGTGTGCAATTTAAAATTTATGAATTGTTTATTTCTGGAATTTTCCATTTACTGTTTTCTTCCATGGTTGACCATGGTAACTGAAACTGCCGAAACCGAAACCTCCGATATGGGGGTATACTGTACAATCTAGCTCCAGTGTCTATGCAATCAGCCCCTCTCCAGCTCTTCTCAACCAGCGTTCACTGAGAACATCAAACACTAGTGTTCTGGGCCACCCATTGTGTATAATGAATTACCTTCTCACCTATGCACCTAGAATAATTATAACTACTACATACCATCCTTGGGTATGCAGTGTACATCCCAGTGACTTCAGAGCGTCGCTCAAAATCGTTTTTCACTTAAATCTCTCTCACATAACCCCTGTTGAAAACGGACATTTGGTTGTACTATATAATGTCCACTAGAGAAATACATAACTAGCAGTATTAATTAGTGCTATGGACTGACTATTTATGCCCTCCCCCCATTCATATGTTGAAGCCTAAACCCTAATATGATGGTATTTGGAGGTTAGGCTTTGAGAGGTAATTAGGTTTGTATAAAGTCCTAGGGGTAGAGTCCCCATTATGGTATTGGGGCCCTTGTAAGAAGAGGAAGAGCCCAGAGCATGTGTGTGCCCTCTGTCTCTCTCTCTCTCCCCCTCTCTTTGTCATATGAGGACATAGCAAAAAGGCAGCCAGCTGTGAAGCAGGGAGCAGCCCTCACCAGGCACCCAATCGGATGGCACCTGGATCTTGGACTTCCCAGCTTCCAGAACTGTGAGAAATAAATTACTTGGGCTCTGTGATTTCTTGCTGGCTTGTTATCAGTTTGTTGTTGAAGTCACCCAGTCTGTGGTATTTTTGTTATAACAGCCCAAACTGATGAAGACAATTATCTATTATTGTATAAAAGGTCACTGCAAAACTTAGTGGCTAAAAAAACAAACATTTATTATCTCATAATTTACGTAAGTCAGAAATTTGGGAGCAACTTAGCTGGGCAGTTCTGGCTCAGGAACTTTCATAAGGATGCAGTTAAGACGTTGACCAGGGCTGCAGTCCTCTGAAGGCTTCACTGGGGCTGATGACTTACTTCTGAGATGGCTCATTCACAAGGACATTGAGAGGAGTCCTCGGATCTACTCTATATAGACCTTTCTGTGGGGTTACTTGATTTCTCCCATGTTATGCCGGCTAGCTTTTCCCAGAGTTTGTGATCTAAGAGAACAAGGAGGAAGTCATGGTGTCCTTTCTGACCTAGTCTTTGAAGCTCACACTCTCACTTACCATTTATTTACAAGTGAAATGGTAACTCCGACATACATGCAAGGCTAGGGACATTGGCCTACACCTTTTAAAGGGAGGTGTGTCAAAAATGGAAGTCAAAAAGCTCCATACTAGCAAATCTAATCTATGGTTTCAGGGGTATTATTTCCTAGGTAATACTGAAGTAGGCATTGTCTGAATTACATTTTTTAATGTGACATAAATAGTAATACAGATAATGTGCTAAAATAGCAAAAATTGTGAAGATGGTATATCTATCTCCATCACTTTGTGTTCTGCTCTCTCCTTGTTTAGTGTTGTTAATTTAGTCATTCTAAAAGGTGTGTACTGGTTTCTCAGGGTGGATTTAATTTGCATTTCCCTAATGACTAATGAGGATGAGCATCTTTTCATGTGCTTATTTGCCAATTTTATGACTTCTTTGAGGAAATGTCTCTGCAAATATTGCTCATTTTTTTTACCGGGTTGTTCGTTTTTTATGGTTGAGCATTAAGAGTTCTTTATGTATTCTGGGCATAAATTCTCTGTCAGATATGTGATTTGCAAATATTATATTCCAGTCAGGGAGCTGTCTTTTTATACTCTTGTGTATAGTATTAAAAGAGGATCTAAGTGTTTGTTTGTTTTGCATGTGGATATTCAATTTTCTCTGCATAATGTAAAAACTTTCTTTTTCCCATTCCATTGTTTTGACATATTTATTGGAAATTAAATAATCATAAGTGTAAGCATTTCTTTCTGAATTTTCTATTACATCCCATTGATCTGTATTTTTTCCTTATGCAATATCTTGAATATTGTAGCTCTATAGTAAGTTTTAAAACCAGGTAGTGTACATCTTTAACTTCATTGTTTTTCAAAATTGTTTTGGTTATTTTAAGTCCTTGGCATTTCGTGTAAATTATAGGATCAGCTTGTCAATTTCTAAAAAAAATAAAAGCCTGGGATTTTTATAGATTATGTTGAATGTATACATCAATTTGGGAAGACTTGGCATCTTAACCATAGTCCATGGGCAGGTACCATCTCTCCACTTATTTAGATCTTTCATTTCTCTCAGCAAAGTCTTGTAGTTTTCAGTATACAGGTCTTACATTTTGTTAAATTTGTTCCTAAGTATTTTATTCTTTTTGAGGCTAATGTGAATGAAATTGTTTTTTTCTTTTCACTTGCAGATTGTTTGTTGCTAACATATAGAAATACGATTGATAATTTATATTAATCTTGTATACTGTGACCTTGTTAGTCCTGTTTTTTAGTTGTAATTATTCTTACAGATTCCCTGAGATTTTCTACACAAAGAATCATATTGTCTGTAATAAAGGCAGTTTTACTTCTTTCTTTTCATCTGCATGCCTCTAACTTTTTCTTTTCTTATTACACTGGCTAGCACCTCTAGTACTATATTGAATTGAGCCATTGAGATTGGAAATTCCTGCTTCGTTCTTGATATCAGGAGAGAGCATTCAGTCTCTCATCAGTACATATAATGTTAACTGTAAGTTTTTCATAGATGCCTTTTATCTGGTTGGGAAAGTTTTCTTCTATTCCTTGTTTGCATGTAAATTAAGAGAAGGCACACTATCTGTGTAAGAGAGCTCATCTCTATCTCTCCTGGTTTCAGCAGCTTTTTTCTGCCTGCTGTCATTTGCCCCCAGTGACTCACATGAATTCAACCAAGCACAAAATCCAAAGAAACAATCAACATATTTTCAGTCTCTACAGTGTGGACAACATGAGCTTCTAAAGCAAGTACAATCTGCTCTTCTAGAGCCTATTTTTCTTTAGTAAGAAGTAATGATTATGCTGTTAGTAATTAGGGTAAGGATGTCAAGATAATGCAGAAGTCGTGTTCAATGTCATTTTCTGAGCATTTTATCATTTGGTGCCACCAAGTAACATCGACTGAAAGTAAGGCCCCTAATACAGCTGAAGACTGCAAAGCCATTGGTGTGAGTACAATGCCCCTACAGTGTTCCCCTCAGCTCAGTTTACCTGATCGGCTGCTTCTCTCCGGTACTCTGTGTTTTGCATTGTTTGCCATAGTTCAGCAACTTCAGTTCTTCCTTTCATTTACCTATTGCTGCATAACAAGCTACCCCAAAACTTAAGTGGTTTAGACTAGCATAAATATTTTATTCACTTATGTCTTGGCAATTCTGACGAGGCTTGGAAGGAACATCTCCTCTCTGCTTCACAGTATCTGGGACCTCAGCTAGGATGACACCAGTAGGTTGCGGGCTGGAAGAGCTGGGGACTGGTTGAATTTCTGTCTCTCCCTTCCTCCTTCTCTCTCTCTGTCTCTCCCTCTCTCTGCTCTTCTCGCCTCTCTCCTCTCTCCTCTCTCGCCTTTCTACATGAACAGCTTAGTCTTCCTCACAACATGCTGGTGTCATGGTGGTTGAACTTCTTACATAGTAGCTGACTTTTCCCAATAACAGCATTCCCTAAGTTTGTGGTGGAATCTCCAAGTCTTCTTATGATCTAACCTCAGAAGTCCTAGAATATCACCTTTGCTGCATTCTATTGGTCAAGCAGGTCACTAAGCCCAGCTCAGATTCAACGAGTGGGAACTAGACTCTACTTCTCAATGGGAGGAAGAGCAAAAAAAAAATCTGTAAGCACCTTTTCTCTGTCTAAAGTCCCTTTCCTCAAAATAATTTAACTTTTTAAAATGTAAATTCCATATTTCTTATATTTACTTTTTATTAGGAATGTATCATATCTTTTTCAGTTGTCATAGATATTCATTTTAAATTCTGCTAGTTGTTATTTATTTAGGTAGTACTCTATTTGTCAAATTCCATAGTTTTTTTTGCACCAACTATAGTTTTCTCCACAAACTTTGTTGTTTGGAGTGAAACATTTCACAGAACTCAACATTTTCAGGTATACACACATCACATACACACAATTACAGCAGAAACACCTGTGAATGAATACGCTTGCAGTTGTAGCATCTTCATTGAGTCTTTCAGGGTTCTGCGTACTCCCAGCATTTCTTAAGAAGCCCCAATCTCTTATTTTACCCCTTGATCCCAATACAGAAGTACATTGTTATATCAACAACACTCACTCTTCAAGCAGAAGCTGCCACAAAGAGGCCGTGATAAAACTGATCTTCTGTGATGAAGATGGAGATTTACTTCGAGGAGAAATTGGGAAAGTGCTTTTTCAGATTACTGTTGTTTCTGTTTTAGTAATTTAGCACATTGTTACATATGTGGCATGACAGAGAATTGCATGTAGGGTGAGCTGAAGACATGGAAAGCGGTTCAGTTGGCATAATGCCCAGAGGAATGGGGGCGGGGCGGGCTGATTTGTCATTCAGATGCTCTTCTGAATTTTTTCCATGCCTACTTGCATTCTCATCACCCCTTCGTTAAGTCCTTTTCAAAACATAGGAACACTGTAAAGAAACCAAATACCATTTACAACTCACGCTAAGGTATTGATTTTCCTTCTGGCCACATTCTCTGTGGAAATAAAAACACATGCATGTGAGCGTGCACGCATACACTGCACACACATATGCACACACGCATGCACGCACACACACACACACACACACAGCTTAGCACTCAGAACTTGAGCACCAAGCGTGGGCCCTAGCACCAGATTTCTGACTTAAAATTCTGTATCAAGATAAGAACATTCATAAACATACTATGTAAGACTGACTAAATTAGTAGTACTGTTAAGATGAAAGTCATGACACCTTATAGTTGCAGACCAGATTGCAACAGAAATTTCTTGACAACCTGCTGTATATTAAGCACCACATGAGAAGGAGGTATGAAAAGAAATAAGATAATTTGTTTCCTATCATTTAGCTGCTTGGGCCAAAAACCTAAACTCCCTTTGGCTTCTCTCTTTCCCAAGCCCTCAGTAACTGCTATACGCATGGAACCCACCATCCTGAGTATGTCTCACCCAGACACTCCTCACCAGCCCCCATCCAAGTCACCACCACCTCTCCCATAGACTAGTATGACAGGAGCTTCCTAATTGTTTGCCCTTCTTCCAAACCCACCCTCCCCCACCCCACACTCTGTTCTCCAGGTAGCAGCCAGGAAGAATGTTGTAAAAATGAAATCAGCTCACTCCATCAACATTCACAACAAAATCCAGACTCCTTACCGTGGCCTTCGAGGCCTCTGCCTGTCTCTCCTTCCTCACCTCCATGCTTCACTCCTTGATCACTCCAGCCACACAGATCTGCTCGCGGTCCTTGGAGCACACCTAGTTTGTGTCCAGCTCAGGTTCTTTGCGCTAACTGTTTCTTCTGCTTGGAATCTTCCTCCCTTTGCCCCGACTCCTGCCCCAAGATATTCACTTGATTTGGATCTCTGCTCAAATGTTACTCCCTCTGAGAGCCCTTCCCTGGCCTAAAATATCATAGCTAACATAGCAGAGACTCTCAATTCCTCACTCTGTCCCTGTACCCTCACTTGTTTGTCTTCCTAGCTTTTTTCAGTAGCCAACATTATGTTAAATATTTATTTTTTATTTTCTTCCCCTCTAAAATGAAACTCCAAGAGCTTTCTCCATCTTCACTGCTATAATCCTAATACCTAGAACAGTGCCTGCCCAATGGTAAATACTTCATAAATATTTGTTAAATGAATGTATGAATGAAAATCTGTCCTGGCAAAGGTCTGGTCTGTATTGGAAGGCAAGCTTGGCAGCAGCCATGGCCATACAATGTGACAGTGCTGTGACGGATGCATGTATAAGGTGTTTGGGGAGCACAGAGGATGGAATCACTGACTCTTCTTAGGGAGGAAAAGGGTGGACGTTTTTCATCTGGATCTTAAAGGATGAGTAAGAGTTCATCAGATGGAGAAGTCTGCAGAAGACATTTCAAGCATAAGGCATGGTGGATGCAAAGGCCTGCATGTAAAAACCGTAAGGTAGAGTGGAAGCGAGTCATTCTGTTGTTCCTGGAAAGCAGGCTACGCAAGCACGCTGCAGAGGGACAAGAGTGGAGAGTGGCAGAGATGAGTTCATCAGCTTGGAGCCAGAAATGACTTTCCAGGGAACTTGAAAGAGCCATTGGATTTGAAGAAGGTAAAATAATGTTCACTGTTTTAGAAAGAGTTTCCTGGCAGCTGTGTGGCGGATAGCGTGAGGCAGGAAGGCTTTGCTGTCTGCTGGCAAGAGCCAAATCATCACAGTCAGGGTGGAGAGAAGAGGATGGATAGGGGGTGCGTTGGGAGAGAGGATTGAGAAGGCTTGCTGACGTAGAGGTGAGGGACAATGGAAAAGGAGAAACAAGCTTGCAGAATTTTAAACGTGGGTGACGATGACCTTTATCCTGCTAAGGAATGCAGACGGAAACCCAAGTTCCGGGAGCAAGGAAGAAGAATAGTTGTCATGCACTGCCCAGTGTCCTTCTTTGAGCCCCTTAGTAGCCATTTCCAACTTTCCAGCTGTAGGTTAGTGAGGAGCAACCTGCCCCTGCTTTGCAGCAAACTGCACAGGGCTGGGCTCACACCTGCTTCTCCCTTCCACCCACTGAGCCTCAGTCATTAGGTCATGCTTGGGTGCCTGCCTCTCTCTTCTCTTGAGACAAAACCTCTCCCACGTGGCTCTTTGTCTCAAAAATAGATTTCTACAAATTCTGCCCCACCAGACATGCTTAGACATGCCAAGTCCCAAGGGGAACAAGACTTAAGCTCAAGCCTGGACCTACTCAAACTGCATATATAATATTATTGGACTTTCATTATTATTTGTATGTAATTTTTAAATTATATGACTAATACATGAATACTTTCTCATTATAGAAAATGCAAACAATACAAAAGTACAGAAAGACTTGAAAGGATCTTTTCATGCCCCCTCCTTGAAACATAAAAATGTACCACTCTCTCTCTGAAGAGTAAGATGTGTTTCTTTCCAGTCCTTTATTCTGAGAGAGAGAGAGAGAGAGAGAGAGAGAGAGAGAGAGAGAGAGAGAGAGAGAGAGAGAGATTACATATAGAAACAACACGTGGTTTTATGCTGTCTTTGGGCTCAGATTATTTTGAAACCTTTTTCACTTAAAAATCTGTCTTCCAAAGTTTACACATCAGTAAATATAGATCTTTCTTTTCAAACTACTGAGTAGTAGTAGTCCATGGCAGAGATGTATATTTGTCATTTAATCATTCCCCTTCTGTTGGATACTTTTGGGTTGCTTCCAAGTTTTCAAGATTATAAACAGTGCTCTAGTGAATATCATTGTATACTTTCTTTTGTTACATTCGCAAATGTTTCTCTGATAGATTCCTGCAGGTAGGAATTGGTAGACAGTCCTAAAGTTATTCCATTTTAATTTTGCTATATGCTGCCAGTTTTTCTATCCCATCTTAGTAGAGGCTTCCAGCTGTTGGTACTGAAACAAGAAAATGTCCTGAAATTGTCACATCAGATATGTCTCAACATGATCTATACTAAGGCTAGCACCAATCTAGGGACAGCCCAGTGATGACGCTGATAATTGTGCTGCATCCCAGGAGGCTAGGACAGGAATGTTTGGCCACAGGCACAATTCTTAGGGCTTTTTAGCTTTTCTGGGACCTGCTGAAAGGTTTAAGAACTGAAAAAAATTGTTTGCTTCACTATATGAAAAGAAAACTAGAACACTGAGGTTAACACAGGTTTATTAAATAATTACAAGATGTAGCATGTGTCAACTTCATTGATATTAGATTAGTACTTAGAAGGGTTTCATGATTGAACAACCCAGAATTCTCCTGAATTTTTTTCTTGACCTGCTCTACTCCTAGGTTGAGAGACCAGCATGCGACCTCCTGGCTTGTCTTCCCCACGTTCTGGGAAGAGATTGACTCAGAAAATAATTTCAGGGCTTCTTTTTCCCTCCCCGGGTCCGGGTGTCTTTTTAAGGGGGTTCATTTCTTCTCTTCAGGATGGATGCAGGTTTGAGGACCACAGTTTGGGGAGAGAGTGACCTTCTCCAGGAGGGGGCAGTATTGGGGAAGGAACTGCATTTGTCAAGTGGCAAACAATGGGGAAAATTGTTCTTCAGTCCTGAGGCAGAAGACAGGAAAAGCAGCGAAGCCCTCAGTGGGTGGGTGGGTGGGGCAGGGGCTCTCGGTCAAAGACTCTCTGTTGTGGAGGTGGCAGGTGATAGGTGGGATCTCCCTCCGACCTCACCTTTTATTCTGAATATCAAGCTTTTTTTTCAATGTATTTATTTTCCCGTAGCACTTAATTTCTAATGTGGCAATGACATAGCACTCTACTTTTCATGGTAAATGTATTGTAGCAGCACTGTGGGTTAAACAGTCCTTACGGGTAGGCTGAGGTCGTAATCAACAATGTTTCTATGGGAAAATGCGTTGGGGCTTCCAACAGTGGATTTACAGATGACACTTGGAGCACAATCTATTCCTGACGTGCCCTGTTCACATGAACCACATATCACATGAAAAGACATTTCTGTTTTCCAAAGTTCCAGTTTGTGATTCCTTGAGAAATGTTCTAGGCCAGGGAGTTTTTAGTTCCAGGTTCTTCTGTAATAAGCTACCAAGTACTGTGTGGGGAGTTTTATGGATTGACCTGCCTATTTTAGGTTGCTTTTTAGTCAGGTGATTTTGTAGTTTACGAAGTGATCCATGGAGTTTGGCAGCTTGTAAGGACAAAAAACATTTCTAAGAGTACAAACATCTTCTTTGGCTATTTGGGCTACAAAACCCAAGGGCTTCCCCTGCATGGGGATTGTTGGGTCTTCCTTTTTTTCCTACTGTCTCTTCCCTACAGCCCAGCCTGACACTTTCCAGGGAAATGGATCTGTTAAAATTCTAGTAAAGGCTCACCCTTTTCTCTGTGAAAATTACCGGATTGTCAAAGTCTCAGTAGATATATTAGATATCTGGTGACCTCAATCCACACCTGTGTGAGACAATGGAGGCTGACTTGTTCCCTCCACTGTGGGGTTCCCTCCCCTATACAGTCAGGAAAACCCCAGGGAAGCATGAGGGGCCACCAGTGGATTTCATGCTTGAGAAAGCCTCCCAAATGTTTATTTATCTGAAATAAATCTGCACAGGAAAATGAAAACATCCAATGTCTTTTGCTTTTGGCTGAAATTGTATAGACTCACCAGTTGAGACATTGGCCATACGGAGATAAGGAAGAGAGAGTCCTATTTTCAGAGTTTTCACTGTCTAGCAGGATACTTGGTAAGTACTTCACACATGCTTGTTGAAGTAAATTGAGAGCCAAGAAACGGAAGTGATCATATTCACGGAAGTGATTATATTCACTCACAGTCCTTAAATCACCAGAACCCTCAGTTATCCCCAGTCTAGGCCACTGTGCTGAATAGGCCTGTCATTATTCACAAGGAGGTGAGTAGCCAGCGACACCTTTTGTTTTGAGGAGCCCTGTAGGGATCCCATACCTCCAGGACACCTGCTACTATCTCCTCACAACTTGACCTGAAATTCTCACCTTTTCTTAACATTTTGGGAGATGTTAAGCCACTGTTCCCATTCAAATACTTAAGTTACTAGAAGGAGAGGGAGAAACCTGCATAGTTCAAGTGTGCATGTATGGGGTGTGCATATGTGTGATTTGGGTGATTATTAAGGGAAAAGGAAGAGTAGAGAGGCTGGACGCCTCTCATTCCTTCTTAATATCATTGGGCCACAGACATTTTCTATCAGGATATCTCACTAGCACTTTAAAAGCCCTGGACACTTGGCTTTGAGAATATAGGAAAGAAAATATCACTAAAGTGCTATGCTGTCCAATCCAGTAGCCACCAGACTATGTGGCTCTTGAGCCCTTGGAATTCATCTTGTCCAAATTGAGACGTGGTGTAAATATAAAATACACGCTGGTTTTCAAAGGCTAAGCATGGAAAAAAAACAACCCATAAAATACCTCATCAGTAATTTTTTTTAAATTTGCTCCCCACACTCCCCTCATCAGTAATTTTTTTATACTGATAACACGTTGAAATGAAAATATTTTGATATATTGGGCTAAATAAAATCTATTAAAAGTATCAGGTTGGTGCAAAAATAAGTGCGGCTTAAAAGGTTAAATATAATTGCAAAAAAACCGCAATTACTTTTGCACCAACCTAATAATTGTACCTGTTTCTTTTTAGTTTTTAAAAGATAGCTACTAGAAATGCTTAAATTACATACATGGTATTATTGGACAGCGCCGCTCTAGTGGCTGGGAGAAAAGACCCCACCGTAGAGGGCACTGAAGTCCCTCCCTGCGTGGGCAGAGGGGCCCAAGGAATGAGACTGCAAAGGCAGAAATACTTCTAGGAGAGGCTTCCACGCAGGGGTGGTAACAAAAACTCCCCTGGGTGTCTGGTTGGCAGCCAGGCTAAGAACATAGGGACTCCCATCCACCCTTCCCATGGCAGGCACTTCGAATCGGTTGGTTAATTTCCCTCCTGTGGACTCATACCGCAGGAGAAGAGAGGAAGAAAGGGGTGCAGAGCCCTGGGACTCTAACTTGATTTGGCTTGGGATTAGCTTCTGAAGTGATCCTTGTACCTTTGATCCCAGTTTCTACATGGAAGAAGCTACATTGTAGATTACTGAGATGTTTGATAGGACCTCGATATCCCCATCAGGCTTGGAAGGCTCGTAATTCTATTGAAGTGGTTGATTTAAACATTTCAGATAATACATTTTATTTGTAAGAACTTGTTTTATTGTTTTCGTAAAGTGACGTTGTGGATCAGTGCGTAGACATTGATATCAAACCGGGAATAACTGGATTTTGCATAGTAGTTTACAGTTTTCAATGTCCTTTTCAGCACATTATCACTTTTTATTGTCACAACATCTTGTGAGGCAGGCAAGGCATGTATAGATTTTTATCCATATGTCATAGCTAAGAAACAAACAAAAAAAAGGTTGCCTTGACCAACATTTGAAAGCTGTTAAGTGACAGAATTAGGGATAGATCGGGGATGATCTCATTGGAAACCTTGGCTTCTGGTCTTTGCTGGCTTCTACTGGTATATAGAGGGTCACCCAAGTGGGCCAGTGGATGAGTGGGCCACAGATTCCTGAATTCAAGGAATTCTGCCCTCTTTAGAATCAAGAAATGAATTTACCAGGCCTGGATGTCAAGATTTGGAAAACTGCCATTTGGGGATCCAGGGAAGGAGCATAATTGGAGCCGCCTTCCACTCCGCAGGAATGCCTTTGAAGTCGGCGCCTCTGTGTAATTCCCTCAGGCGACCTCCCTGGAAGCTCGCTGGAAGGCCCAGCCGGTTCCTCCACGGAAAGAGGTTCTGAGCTGCAGGCAGAGCCCAGCAGAGGGTGCTGAGAGCCTACTACTTTAGGGCGGGACGGGACAACAGTCAGCTCCTTAGAGCTGGACTGCTGGAAGAGGAGGAAACCTAAGGAAACAAGGGTTCTAAGAGTTCTCCTATCAGTCGGATGATGATGATGATGGCGATGAGGATGACCATACCGTAGGGGCCAGGATTCACCTGGTGGGTATGGTGTGCTTTGGGAATGTTAGAGGATCTGGAACAAGTCCTCAGTTTCTACCATGTGTTTGAGTTAAAGCAGTTAATCTTGAGATGGCAGCCAACAAGGAGCAGGAAATGGGAGGCAGGGAATCCGAGACCTGGGGAAATAGTAGCAATCATATCTGGGGCACTGCCGCAGGTTATTTTGTTAGGCTTGACTGCCCTTTTGTGATTTATTTACAGATCACCATGATCACTGCCATGGTACATGGTGGAAAAATAGGTTCAGTTTTTGTCTGGATCCCAGCAAATCATTGCACAGCCAAACTTAGAACCACAGTCATTCAACAGAGTGCTGGAATGAAAGGGTACCCAGGCTATGGTCCTGTCCAATGCCTTCATTTTATAATTAAGGAAAATGAGATCCAGAAATGGAAAATTCCTTGCCAAATGTCACATAGTCAGTAATGACCTAGGATGAGAACTAGAGACAGTGAAGCATCAACATCATGGTCATGAATACAGGCTTTGAAATCAGATATAGCTTCAAGTCTGGGCTCTGACAATTATTTGTCCTGCGACTTTGGGCAAATTATTTAACTTTTCTGATCTTAGTTTCCTCATCTGTACAATAAGAATTTTAAAAAGTATTTACCTCAAGGATACTAAGTGGAATAATAAGTATGAAGCATTTACATAGTACCTACTCAATGTAAAGATTTAGTAAATGGTCACTGAATGATAAAAATGATATTATTAGAATTCAGCTTTTCTGACTTCCTGGCCAGAATTTACCCTCTATACGATTCAGCCTTCCCCAATTCTCCTCAAATCTTTTGCGTGCCTGGGCAGTTCCCAATTTATTAGTTCTGCTTGATATCTTCGTGGAAGATTTATGAATCGCATTAAAGAAGTTATTTGACTTCACAGTTTCCCTGCGTATAAAATAAGGTAAAAGTCGTTGGGCTATAAGCCAGCTGGTATAAGAAAAGGAGTCCTAAGTAGAGTGGCTTAAGTAAGATAGGAGCTTGTTTTTCTTTGATGTAACAGTCCAGAGGTAAGCAATGCAGGACTGGTAGGACAATCTGCCATCCGTTACATTTCAATCTCTTTTCTAGGTTCAAAGTGTCCTTTCCAGTTCTTATATTTTCTCATGTTGACAAATGGGACCAGAAAGTCCTACTCCTTTTAAAATTAAAATCAGGAGTAGCACCCATCATTTCTCTCACTTAATTGGCCAAAATTTGGTCACATGTTCACACTTAGCTGCAAGGGGAACTGGGAAATACAGGTTTCAGCTGGGAAGTCACATGACTGGAAAAAGAACAATATTAGATGAAAGCCTAAGTTTGTCACAAGCTCCTTACTGTTACAGACATAGGCGTTACTATTAATGTAAGTGGTGATGTTTCTCAGGATCCTTACACCCCACTTTTCACAGAAAAAAACAGAATTTAATTGCCTAGAAAAGTAACTTCCCTCAAAAACGGTTTGGTTTTTGGCTTGTGATTCAAAAGTAATTTAGAGGCAAGGAGGTCTGCTGGTGGTCATAGAAAGAGTGATAAAGGATTACTAATGTAAAACAGAGCTGGAAAATGAGTGGGAGAACCATGAAGCAACGGAGAAAACTGATTTGCTGGTGGGAGGGAGAGAATAAACAAGAAAGCGCTGTGCTGCAGTAGGAACTATGGACGCTGCTTTGACCGTTTGGGGGGTTACATTCCCTTGTGTGAAGGAGATGCCCCTCCAGCACAGTGTTGACATGGAGCCCCTCTATGCCTGCTCAGTCTGGAGAAGGCTTCAGGAGGTTAGTTCAAAAGTCTGGATCCATGAACACTTTTTTGAAAAGCTGGAAAAGAGTTTCCCTCATGCAGATAGTAATTCTAGAATTTTAGCATCCTCTTAGGCTATTTTAGGGCCACCTGACTGCGATCAGGCTAGTTTGTGAGATGCTAGGTAATCTAAGCTCTGGAAGAAAATGATTGGGATAGAAAAATCCAGGCAAGGATTCCAGTGGCTATGCCCTGGGGCTGGGACTCCAGGAGGCTGGGAGGGCTTTCTGAGCCATTTCAGTTATCAGAAGAATGCCTGATGGCAGCCTCTTCTGGAAGATCTCTCAGATTCAACATTTCCTCCCCATTCCCACTGTTACTCTGTTTCCCCGAAAATAAGACCTAGCCGCTCTAATGCATCTTTTGGAGCAAAAATTAATATAAGATCCGGTATTATATTATATTATATTATATTATATTATATCCAGTCTTATATTATAGTAAAATAAGACCGGGTCTTATGTTAATTTTTGCGCCAAAAGACTCATTAGAGCTAATGGTTCGGCTAGGTCTCATTTTCGGGAAACGATACTGCTCTGGGGCTGGCCCTCAGGATTCTGTGACAGGCTTATCCTACTACCTTTCCAACTTATCTTCTTGCCACACACCTTTTGTTCCTCAAAACGACCCTGTATATTGTTGCCATGATAATTCTCCAAAGATCTTTGTATTGTGAGCCTTCTTTACCTCAGAATTTACCAAGTAGAGTTATTCTAGTGGTTTTATATTTTTTTCTTTCTTTTTCTTTTTTGTTGGGGTTGGGGTTTTTCTTACCAGTACTTTTAAATTTCTCTACCATAAACATGTGTGATTTTTGTAATAATAAAAAGTTGAAGTCACTTTTAAATGCCTCCAAAAAGGGAGGTGGGCAGTTGGGAGCTACCGTGGCTCTCATATTTTCTTCATCAAGTCTATATCCTTTTGGGTAATAATTGAGGTCTCCATAAATAGTTCTACTCTATTTACCTAACATACTCTCCCTCAATTCTTCAATCTGGGCTGTTGTAGTTTCCCCATGGCACCCCACTTCTTCTTCTATCAAACCATGTCTCCCCAGCCCTCTTAAGTCTTAACCAGCTTTCCAGATCTAGTTAAAATTTCACCTTCCTGGATTATTTCAGTTCTTAAACGTATCTATCACTTCTATAACATTTTATTTATGTCTGTACCACACCCCTTGGAAAATGGATGATGCCCTTTTAGTTGTTGCCAACTCTCTTCCTGGAGTGAATCTTATAAATGAATTCCAACTTCTTTGAGGATAAGGGTGAGTTCTTCTAAATTCCTTGCTTTCCTCACACCATCTGGCATAGTTCTAAATGTATAATAGGTAACCAATCCATTGATAATTATATTTTGAGAACTTTATTCACATCTTAGCTGAATCATTTAACATGTGTCAGACGACAGGGTCCCCCTTCCTCCAAAATATTCAAAGGAGGATATCATAGAGATGGTAATCATGAATACAAACAAGTAAAAACTAAAGGGGGGATTTGGGGTATCAGTAACGAGCTAACTATGTGGACTTGGAAAACATCACCTTTGCCCTGACTTGCCAGCCAGTCATTCTCTATGTGACTCTTGTTGGCTATTCTGACCACTGCCATATATATGAGACCATCTTATGTCCTTAGCAGATTGTGCACTTTATTATCCACACCAGGCTCCTTCCCCCACCATTGTGTTCATTTGTCTCAATTCCATCAGCCTCAGAGGTATCTTTCTCCAAGAAACAGTTCTTAAATGCCGTCAGTGAGATAGTGATCACGTCTCCTCTAAGCCATGCTTTCAAAATAGCCATGCTACTCCTCTGCAATTGTCACTCCAAAATATAAGCTTATATCATTGTACTTCGGGCTGTGAAATCTGTTTGTTTACCCATGTTTTGCCCATCATCTGAGTGGTTAAACAGAACATAGTCCCATTGGTAGTTGACCTTAGATTGTAAGTCCTTAGAGGGTGCACATGACGTAGTTTTTAATGTGCCTGGGGCAGTTCCTGGTCTGAAAACACACTTCGAAATGATTGCTAAATGGTGCCTTTTAACAAGGTCACGTGAGTTAAAAACTCATCTCTGACTTCACACTGTTAGGCTGATGACAGACCAGACAAAAAGTCTGAGTAGCTCGGATCTACTAGTTAAACCCAACTCTTAATTAGCAGTGTGACCTTATGCCAATTATTTAACTGCTCTGAACTCACTTTTGAAAGTGAAATGAGGATGCCAACAGTACCTCTCTCAGAATCGTTTTAAGGATTAAATGAGATAATGCACATAAAGGGCCTAGTAACATTCATAGCTATTATTTTGTAGTTTTCATTATTCCTTGAGATTGAAGGTAGCTGAGTAATAGAATGTATGAGCCAATAGCTTCTTAGTATAGTTTTTGAATTGAATTGGTTCTGTGACCCGTGTTTTGAGGTCCTCGATGTCAGTAGAAGCCTGCGCATTTTAGCCAATCAGTTTGGTGGCTATTACCTATCCCGATCCGTCCCTGAAATTACCAGGACTGAAAAAATCTACAAGAGCAACAAAAACAAATGGCTGCTTTGCAGGAGGGGACGGAAAGAGTAAGAGAGTTGATACCTCAGACTCCATAGTACTGTTTTAGTTTACAGTAACCCAACTCACCCCAAAGAACCAGAGGGTTTCATCTTTGGACAAGGGGTCCCAGCTGGTTGGTGGCCTCTTCCCTTAAGCTGCTGTAGATTTGGTTCATAAAAAGCAATCAATTTGTGTTTAGTGTGTGGGAGTGAATGTGGTCTGGAAGGTCATTGAAATTTTATTGTATGAATGTTTCAAACTGATGTAAATATCTAAGCAGAGCTCACAAAGGACAAAACATTGAATCAAAGAGAGAACCAGACAGAACAGCATCTTGGGTGTTTCCCTTCTGGCATCATTCTGTTTCTGGGCCTTGCCACTCTGCATTTTAATATCTATATCTCTAGTCAAAAGCAATGGTAGGCCAGGTGTATAATGAGCCTGCTAGCCAGCTGAAAACTGACTTGGCTTACCATGTGGACTTCAAGAAATCCTCAGGAAAAGAGGCACAAAGTTGCAGGAGGGAGGAACTAGGTCTTTGGGGGTCACTCCTACAGCCTGCTCTGCTTTTGCTAAAGGCTCAAGAGGCAGCTCCTTTGAGGCTTCAAGCAGAGTTCTTGGTTTGGCAGTTGGTCTTCCAGGTAAGTGAAGAGACTGGCTTATTATTGCTGCTCTTGAATGCTCTGCTTTTTCACTGACCCCTTCTCAGGCTGCTAGTGCTCTCAGTGTAGCTGGGGAAAAAAAAAAAATACAGCCCAGAGAAAAATCTGGCCACAATGAGAATGGCACAGGAATATATAAACTGGGTGGAGAATACTGTTTATCACTGGGACTGAATGATAAAACGTTCTACCTGCCTGAGCATAGCCTTCCATGGAAGACTTTGAAATGACCTCTCAGCAGATAGTCCTGGTAATCTCTGCCCATCTCGCCCAGCTGAGAAGCCTCTGGGATAGGGGAGGAAAGAGTGCAAAAGAGTTAAGGTAAAGGTTCTAGAGAAATGATTAATAAAATTCAGAAAAACTTCATTGGTGATGAAGTAATATACGATTCTTTGCATTATTTTGTCTAAAAAAATGAATCTAAGAGAACAATGTAATCTACCCTTCAACTCCTTATTCATATTCAGTGATTTGCAGAATGAATTAAGAGAAAGAGGGTCAACTGGATTAGCAATTCCCACATCATAATAATATAGTGGACACTTTCAAGGTTTTACTATGTTCCAGAAACTGTTTTAAGTAACTCACATGTAATATTTCATTGCATGCTCACAATTTTATGAGCTAGCTGTTGGTATTATTATGCCCATTTGACAAAAAAATGGAAAATGAGGCTCAGAGAGATAAGTTAACCTCCCTAGTTTTATGCTAGTAGGTGGCAAAGACAGAATGTAATTACCCTGCGGGTTTAAAATTCTGAAGCATAGTGCTTCATTTCCCCTCCAATATTTACAGAAATTTTAAGAATTTTTAATAGTCATTAACGTTTCCACTGCAGGATGATGGATACTATTGTTTAAATACATTTAATCTTTCAAAAAAGAGGATTTTTTTCCTGCACCCGCTTCAAACACACACTGCGTAACCTCCTTAAATGTAGTCACAGTTCTCTTTTCCTCTTGCCATCATACTTGCCTATCTAACATGTTCTTCCCCACCAGTGTTCCCTGGGGTGAGGAGAAAAAGGCACCCCCTGCTCCATCCTTCATGGGCGTCTCCATCCAGTTTGCCTTGGAGAAGAGAGTATCTAGACTCCAGCCTCAGCAGGGAGCTCATGACTGCAGTAAGATGAACCCCATGTTCTGGAAGCACACCCCTCTCCTGGGGTGTAGGAGCGAGAAGCTCTCTTCACCATATCTTCTGACCTCTCCTGCAGACACAAAGCCCAGGAAAGTAGACTCACCTTAGCGAGGGGGGTCTTAGATCATGGTGCTAAGCCCAGAGGACTGAGCTAAATGTGTAGAAAACTCTGGAAGGTAGATGTTCAATTCTCCCCTGGAGTAGTGGGAGAGAACAGGGGAAAAAAAAAAGTAGCTAATATGCAGTTGTGTTGAGAATGCATTATAATAAATCTTCCCTGTTATTCAATGCAGCTTACCCATACTGAGTGCCAAGGGAGAGGAAGTCTGAGGTTTGTTTTTATTCCTATAGTTTCAGCTTCGCTGTAGATTCTGTTGTGTGTGGTAATTCCTAGGCAAATGTTACAATGTAGAGTTTCTCCAGGCGGTTTAGTTGGCATTTTTAACAGGACTCGAATTAAAAGTCTTTCTCCTCAAAAAAATAGTTCAGTGATTGAGGCTGAAAGGAGCCTGGCTTTGAAATCCTCTCCTACAAAACCAAAGACAATCAGAGCAGCCTTATTTTCTTTATTGCCATGAGTCTGCTCTGAACCATCACAGGTTTCGGCTACAGGAAGCTCTTAGACCCCCCAGGTGGGAAGTCACCCCGACCTGGCCTGAGGGCCACAAAGATCCCTTGTGAGATCCACAGCAAGTTGTAGTCATCAGCAATACTACAGGGCTGCAGAGCAGGACTTAAGGATTTCTGTGTTTGAAAGCAAATATGCCTGTTCTGTCCCCCACACCCCCCCTCCCTGTTGCGAAACTCCTCCTTTCCTCCTGCTTCTATTGTATGTAAGCGAACTGAAAACCTGGTGCCTTTTGACTTCTAAAAGGTTAAAATTGGAAGGGCAAATAAAATGACAGGATGGGGGAGAGGCGGGTTGATCCGTTGAGTGGTCTTCATGTCATTTCCATTATGAATTTCTGTAAGCAGTGCTTCTGAATTGTCAATTTTATCAGCCAAATACAATTTTTGCATGTGTACGATAGAATAAGTATTGCACATCTCAGCCAACCTCTGCTTTTCCTTTTCCCCAATTCCCAAAGGACTTGAAGAAGGGAAATCAATAAATCAATTGGTACCTTGTCCAATACCCATTTCAATGACATCACAGCGCCATTTGCTAAAGATCAGACATTAGTTACGGAAAGAGACTGAGACATTTCCATTTGATAATGTATCTCTGTGCCTTTGTGAACCAGGTACAAAAAGGAATAGTGGAGTGTCCTTGTAAATAATTTTTTTGTTGACTTTATCAAAAAATACAAAGAGGGTAATCGTGGAGAGAACGATACAAATATCATTTATATCTCAGGATTTATTACAAAACCAGTGGGGAGTGTTTTCTTATCACTTAATATTTCATTCCAAAAATTTCCCTTACTATGGCTAAATCAATGTTTTAGAAATTTGATTTTTATTTTTTTCAAATCCGATTTTTAAAATGTTTATATACTTTCCTCTTGGTCCATAAAAATGACACCAGAATTTAACACTTTAAAAAGTCTATAAACAAATACTTAAGTACACTAAATTAGCTCTGATTTTTGGAGAAAAATTACACAACATGGAAGAATGCCTTTATAATACCAACAATACCACACTTTTGTTCTGTTTTGTTCATTCATTCGTATATTTGCACATATTCAATGTTCTTAAATTGGGATAAAACAGTACAACTATTTTTGTTTAGTCTTCCCACAATTGCTTCAATGCTATATGTAACTTCATTTCTAAAATTCAGCCTCCCTCGAGCCAACTGTAATACTTTTCTCACACAGACCTTGCAGATTTTGTTATTACAATATTATTAAAGGCATATGCCTTACAAAGAACCCTAAAATATGTGGAAACATAATAATAATTACGAGGATAATGACAACGGTAAAATGCATTTCTAATACTCTGTAGTCAAATCTATACTGGAGTGAGGGACAGAAGAGGAAAGCTCCTCTCAGCTCAGCATTCAGGGGCTTTCTCACTGGACATGTGATTCTTTGCCTTTATTCAGCTCAAGTTCCTCACCAGTAAACTACAACTGTTAGACTAGATGGTCTTTAGGCTTCCTTCCAAGGGTGAAATTCTTGGCTTTGGCTATTCTCTCTGGAGAGACTTTGATGACTTGGGCTCTGGAGAGCTCTTGTGAGTTGTAGGTTCCTGCGGGGTTTTTGTAAAAGGAGAGTTTGCAGGCTTTTATCTGTGGGAGTATTGACCAGGAATCTCTGGCCCCTCAGCACAGCTGTGCAGCCACACTGGGCACAGTGGGGTGGTCTGTGGGTTCCCCTTGGCCCTGGATTATGGTTGTTCCCTAAATATTGGTCATATCGTAAAATGAAAGCTTCTGAATCCTTACTTAAGCATATGGAGTCAGAAAGGAAGAGAAGCCAGCAAAGACAGCACGTCTCACCTGACCTCCTATTTTGTGCTGGGAACATCTAAGTCTCCTGGAAATAAACGACTTTGAAACAGAGAAAAGGGGTTAGATCACCTAAAATTTTTTAGATAAAGCTCAAACTTTGTGGAACTAAGAGCAGTTCTTTATATGCATAAACCTATATTTTGTTTTGTTCTGGTTTTTTCCTTTTCGTTGAATATGGACAAAGGACTTGATTTCACCAACAAATTTCTTTATAACTAAAGAATATACTTCGGTCTCGCCTATGTTCTTTGCTGTACAAGAACCAGGGATTAGGAGCTGGCTCGGCCCAGTGTTCCCTTCTCTGCTAGCAACGAGCACCTGGAAGGCAGGTAACGAGGCCGCCTGCGCTGCGCGTTCCGAGTTGGCGCTGGCAGCGAGAGCCAAACTAAGGCCTATCCAGGCTGGCGTGGTGGCTGTGACTGCTCCCCCTACCGGGAGTCCGGAGCAGTGCTGGTGGCCCGGGCCAGAGCGGCATTGCCGCCTCCCTGCAGGCAGTTCCTCCGTGGCTTCGCTGGTGGGATCAGTGAGCTGCAGCCGGTGGGGTTGGCCAGCGCAGGGCGGAAGCTTTCGGCCTGGGTAACGAGCATTTTCCTGCATAAGCAATTAGCTGCGAATAAACGTCTGAAATGGCGGTTCTGTAAACCGAGTGCCCACTGCGCGCCTCTAACTGAAGGGGGAGGAGGGGGGCACAGGAGGGTGGAGGGAAAGAGGCCCAGAAAGCAGGGGTGGGGTATGTGCAAGGAGGTTCCCCAAAACGCTCTCCCCAAGTTCAGAGGCGCTTCTTAAGTTACCAACAAAGTCACAGCTGTTCCCTGGAGAGGTAAACGACCATTCCTTTTACACGGCATCCTTTTTCCTGACTTGGGATCCGCGTGCACGCTGCAGGTAGTCAACACAACCCGGATTCCAGATGCCCTCGGAGATCTGGACCCTTGAGCGAGTGCCTCTGCGGGGCGCAGCCACTTTGCATCCATCTGCCCAGATACAACTGATAGTTAATTGAGGCCTTCGAGTGTGTCATGTCCAGGTGAGCAGAGAAGTCCCTAAGCCACTGGTTCTCACCTTCAGGACTTCTCTCCTGGGACTTTGGTCAGAGTAGCGCCCAAAGGCAAAGCCGTTTGGGATGAAAGACGTAGGGTGAATTGGTTTCAAAGCGGGAGGATGCTTGCACTTGCTTGGGGATGCCAGCTCATTTAGGGGTGCGCGGTGTAGGAGCTCTGGCAAGGGTGCATTTTGGAGGCGCAAGTTGGGGCAATGCGCACTCCACTGGGCCGCAACAGCCATCAATTCTGCCAAAGTGAGCACTGCCGTGGGTACTCACGGGCGAGGTGGTTGGGTAGGGAACAGAATACTGAAGAGAGGTCCTCTGAGGCGCCAAATTCGCAGTCTCGCCCAATCCTTGGGGCATTTTTATGACCGCTGGAATCTAGCAGTCATACATCTATCTAAAAAAATGTATGAAATAAAGGGATGAAAGTGACCTGCCACGGGGCACCTTGCCCTTGCCTCCCTCTCCGCAGGCGGAGGGCCATCGGGGAGGCAATGCAAGGCACAGTGGGTGTCACCAGTCCGCTGAGGTCATGACCATCCCCCAATCCTATCCACTCAGAAACCTACTAGCCTTGGCGCAGCCTGGGGCCTCGGTACCCCACTTTGGCATCCACAGCCAAGGCGGGGCCTAATCTAAGGGCCTAGGTGGGTGTTCACAGCCGGACTCAAAGAGCAGACCAAGCTCCAAGGAGTCCGGGGAAAGGAGGCCTATGGTCCCAGCGTTGCGGGATGCTTCTTGGGAAACCTCGGGCAGGGGAATGCAACTTGTGAGCAGAGAAGTCGCCTCGGCTGCTTTGGCTGCTTTTTCTGCGTTGGGCTCTCGTGGGTCAAGGGCACCACAGGAGACTGTAACGATCTTGTCAAGCCGCCCACGCCTTCTTACCCACATGAGCTGAGCAGGGGCAGGGAGACCTGATGTCCTCCTAGCAGCACACGCTCGGTCCCCAGCCTGGGTGACCTGGACTGGGGAGTTTGCAAGGCATGAGGGAGGGATTTGTTTCCCGCGTGCTTCTCCCATCTCTCTTCCTTTTCAGGATACGCCAGTGATTTGGCTATTGGACTGTTACAGAGACAGACTTTCTAAATTCCCCTCCCCTCGCAATTTTTCTTAAAGGTGTTGCTATACCCCCTCCCCCAGACTTTCTCTAACCTCCTTCCCTGCGCACTCTCCCAGAAAATGTGAATACTATGTGTGAAAAGCAGCTAAACCCAGTGTCGATAGCAGAGTCACAAGCTATGAGCATGGGGAGCAGGCTTCACTGAAGGGTCTGGTGTTTCTAAAGTTGCTGATAACTCCCGTTGCAAAGGGGCACAGTTTGTTGGCGAGGGAGACACCTAACGGGGCATCGGGTGGGGGAGGGGGCGACCAGGCTGTGTGCACCTAGCCCACGCAAGGTCTGCTCTCCCAGTCCCTGGGCCCAAGGCCCCCGAGGCCCCTGAGACCCCTAGGCTCAGCCAGGGGCCAGAACCAGGCTCCCTAGGCAGCAGAAGTATCAGACAAGTAATCTCGCTCCTTTCTTCTCCCTGCCCCCACTTTTCTTTTTGTAGACCTGCTGTGTAATAGGCAGGTAGCCCGAAGCTGCTATGTAGGAGTGGTGAGTGATCCCGGGCTGGCATTGCCCTACTGAATTTAGGAACAGTCTGTTGGCGGAGGAGGGTCAAAGGGACATCCGCTTTCTTTGATTGAGGGCGCGGTTTACTTCCCGCAGACGGCGGGCTGGAAGAGCTCGGAGCAAAGGGCTCTCCGGGATGGCTCTTTGAGCAGGTAATTCTGCGACGGGGTCGGGAGCTGGTGACTGACACTCTTAGTGATGGCAACCAGGCCGGGCAGCGCCCTTTGTGGTTATCAAAATGATTAACCTCCGGGCCTTGCCTCTGGTGAGATCCCCACTAGTCCTGCAGTTTACCGGTCAGAGGGATTAGGGGGCGCTCCTTTCAGAGGAGGACCCCGGGGTAGCTGCCTGGGCCCTTCGTTACCTCAGTGCGGCCTTTCCTCGGAATGGAGCTGTGGGAGGAGGGGGTAGCACGCATACTCGTCCCTTCTTGTCGCCCACCTCGCTGAGTTGGGTTCACCCAGCCGGTCCCCCGCGGTCCCCCGGGTCACCTCCCCCCGCAACCACTTGTCTGAAACTTACCAGATTCCAACCTTTAGGCAGGAAAAAAAGTGTTTCATATACAAACCGATCAGGGTATTTGCAGATAATTGCGAATGTCAAATACTCGGGCGTGATGACAAAATGCAGAGATTGCCAGGGCTTGAGGGGCGGGGGCTGCTGGCGGAGCTCCCGGGCCACCTCACGCCTGCAAAGAGAAGGGGAGGGGGCAGTCGGCCGCAGCTGCACACAGCCCACTTAGCTGAGACTGCCCCTCCGCTGTAGAGCTGATTCATGGATTCATTCACTGCGTCCACACTGCAGCCTTGCTCTGGAGGACCGCGCGAGGGTGGATACGGCTGGATACGGCACCGGCCCAGCTTCCCCCACACTCACACGCAGACACAAACACTCCAGGCAAGATTCGCACACAAGCAGGGTGACTGGGTCTCAGAGGAGAGGCCCAATGCCCTTCCAGGCTGCGTTCCAAGAGCTAACACCACACTGTCACCTCCTGCTGCCTGACAGTTTGTGGGGACAATTGCTGCACCCTTCTAGTGCTGGGATTAGTCCTCCACAGAAATAAAAACAAATTAAAACAAAAAACAAAAAGTGTTCCTCCCCCCCAAACTCGACCCTCCAACCCAATCCTCCTTCCCCCAGTTGCAGGAGGCCATGGATGGGGGCAGTGCCGGGGAGCTACATACAGCACACGAGCCAGCAGAGCCAATCCAGTCAAGGCCTTGGCGACAGCAAATGTGGCTGCTCCCAGCAGCTCTCAGGAGAACTCCCCTGAGACACCCCCGCCCCGCCCCCGCCCTGACATCCATGCTCAAATGTTTCAAGTGCCCCAATTTCTAAAAAATAATTAAAAAAATAAAGTTACCCTTGTTGGATCCAAATCTACTGAAAACTATAGGGATCATTTTATAGATGGTATGATTAAGTCAGTGGCTGGTCTGCAGCTCCCCAGCGGTCAGAATCTCAGGGATGGAGAACATGGATGCTGGTCCTGGAGGCTGCAAGTGGGGAACAGAAAGGAATAATAGAAGCGCACACACCACAGACGGTGACACAGCAAGTCCCACAGGCAACATGGCCCAAGCCTCTTTGTCCTGGGTCCCAGGACAATGTTGAGGGAGGGAAAGAGGCTGAGAAACATTGACACTATCTCCCACTTCACTTTTTGAAGGCCAAAGAGGTGACAGGATGCTAGCGAACAGGGGGAGGGGAGGTAAGGGTAGAAAAGTGGTGTATACCCTGCAGAGGGAGGCAAGTCCAGGAGAGCTTGCTGGGATGTCTGTCTCACATCCCTGTGCCCTACCCTTAGCCAACCCCCCACCCCTTCCACTGAGTGCCTGATGTCAGCATATCCCTGGAAACCCTTCAAGTTTTACACTCCAATTGTCTGAGGTTTGCAATGATGACAAATTAGAAAAAACGCTTAGGCTGCAGCCCTGCACCTAAGTCTGAGTTGGGAGCGGGGGACGCTACTGGATGCACAACTGGGGAAAAGGAGAGACTTGCCTTCCCCGCTTTCTTTAAGGCTAAACTGCTGGGTTGAGGTTGGGTGGGCGGTGGCAGTGGATCATGGCCTGGGGCTTTGGCAGCCAGGGATGCCGGGTCCCCAGAAGTCCTGTGCTTGGCTCCTTAGTTAAGGGCCACCAGGAGTGCTCTGGGTGTTCAGACTTTCACACAGTTACCAGGAAGGCCTCCATCTTGCCAGATGACAAGACTGGAGGTCACAAAGGGACAAGCAGGGAGGCAAGCTCTGCAGGGGACTCACCCTGGTCCAGGCCAATGTAGATGAACAACAGCTTCTGTCCCCAGCCTGGACAGTCATCAGGGGTAACAGAAGTGTAAGATATGATTCTATTTGACTTTCCAAATCAAAATGCATTGATTGGGGGCCCAAAGAGTTCAGGCACATAACTGTCTTAATTAAATTTGCTATAAACAGACAAATCTCTTCTCCTCTTGCACATAGAGCTTAGGGAGAGTGTAGAGGGTCTGGCAGAAGCCAGGCTTAGAGGATACTTTTTTTTTTTTAAAGGACTGTGAGTGAGGCAGACAGAAAAAGAATAAAAGTGGAATTTCCACGACGTCAGAAAACAGCTTAACTGAAAACAAAACATGGGATAGCAGGGAGGTAAAGGGGGTGGGGGTGCTTAAAAACTAGGGAACAACCTGGGTTGACAGAGCAGCTCCTTCAGGGACCCACGGCTGGGGGTGGGGGGACCTGCAGTGGAAGGATTGGGAGGGAAGGAGAGGCCCTGGGTTGTTTGGGGAGGCTGAGGTGACCATAGCCGAGGCTCTGAGTTATCCTTCTCAGCCCTGCACTTTCCTTTCCAATCCTTTCATCTTTCCCTGCCACTGTACTCGACTTCCTGGCACTCGGAGGACAGCGCCGGAGGACTCGTCCTTAACAAGGCTAGTTGGGGGGCAGGGGGTACAAGGGGTTGCTGCAGAGAGTGCCTCAGCATGTGGCCCCTGCGGTGGGGCGCTAGGATCCTGGTGGTGGCAAGAATGAGGAGGATGGGTGGTAAGAGGAGCCTGGCCGGGAAGGAAGGTTGTCTGTAACTCTCTGAGAAAGCGGCAAACGGGATGTATACACCCGCAGCTCAAGGTTCCTTTCCTCTACAGCCAAGTGCCAACACTGGGGCAGCTCTCGAGAAGGGAGATGAGGGTAAGGCGCTCTGGTGCCCTTAGCCCGCGGGTGCGGCGGAGAGGTTGGGGAAGCGGCTGCGCTGAGAAGGGTGGGCAGGAAATGGTTCTCCGCTGCGACTGTGCTAAGAGCTGGGTCTATCTCCGAATGAATAACTCTGGGCATCCGGAAGTTACCTCGCAGAACGCAACCCTCGGCCGACTTCTGGGACTCACCGCCTAAAACAAGATGAACTAAGGGAAGCTCATCAGTTTTCCGACTAAAAGTGGAAAGGAAAACTTTTCTATATTTGTAAACACTGAAAATATGAGCGCACATGTTTGGGTGTGTTCCTGGGAACCTCAGGAGCTGGCTTCTCTACCCTGGCCCCCCCACGCCCTTGGTTTGCAAACTTCAATTCTCACCGCTTTTCATTGACTAGCTTCTGTCCCCAACAATAATCTGACTCAGAAATGCTCTTCATTTCGTTTGGCTGACATTGGCAGGCACTAGTTACGTTTTTGTCTGGTAGGGAATTTAAGTTCAAGCAAACTTTAGCGTAATGCTTTTCTAAAAAGTCCTTTAAAAGATTTTGTTTTTTACTTCCATACAACAGAAAGGGAAAAAATATATATATCGCAATGATTGGAGAGAAACATACTTAGATTGCCTTTAGATTTCTGAGATTTTGCATAGGCGCCAACTCTGCCGACAGTAAGGGGCTATTGGCGATTACTATTCATGACAGGTATTTCGTATTTTTAAATTGAGACGTGGTTCCCAGGTGGAAAAATTCTTCACAAGTAAGAGCATGCTTTCAAAAAGATTAGAAAATAGAAACAAAACTTTAGGATACATCGTAGTATATAAGTCTTTACTGAAAACAACAGATACTACTACCATCCAGGAGGGGAAACCAAAATATAGTGAAAGTTAATTAAAACGCAAACTATTAGGGAGACACTGCAAATGTCTTTATCACATCCAAAGCGAAAAACCCTTAGACACCCCTTATATTATACTTGTATGGTGATACCTGAATTGTTGTCAACATTTTTCTCCTCTGAAATAACAACAGTTCACCTTTCAAAACTCTTCACTACAGCGCAGCAATGATGATTGTCCTCCAGGCAAAGGACTTGCGAAAAAACAACTTCTTTCACATACTCACACTTGCACACCACATGCAAACACACACATAGTTGCCGGTTTTTAAAAAGGTTGCTTTTGAATGAGAGAGAGAGAGAGAGAGAGAGAGAGAGAGAGAGAGAGAGAGAGAGAGAGAGAGAGAGAGAGAAAGAGAGAGAACAGAAAGACTGGGAAACTTCGAGCTTAGGTAACCAACAAACCCAATTACTAGGCTTTATTGATACTAAAAGGAAAAGTTCCCCTCGTAAAATTTCTCTAAGCTTATTAGTTATTTAAATCAGCCCGAGGGCTGGACCAGCGACGCCGCAGGCACCCGCTGTAGGCTCCTGGAGGTAAGCAGAAGGCGTCCGAGCCCTGACCCGCAGCCCCTCGCTGGGTACTGGGCACCGGGGCAGAGGCAGGCGCAGCGAGCTAAGGTGAGCCACTTGGCAGGGGTGCCGGACCTCGCACGCTTGGAGATAGGTCCGCGTGGCCCATGGATATTAGAATTTAGATAAGAACAGGCCACAGTTAATGACAGAGGTGTGGGTGAGCAGACCAGGCGGACGCTGAGCGCCGGAATTCAGCGGGCGGGCGGCTCTGCTCCCGCCCGGGTGCATGGCAAACCGGTCGTCCGGCAGAAATGCGTTCGCTGGCCGCGAGGTGGGGGGCCGCTCAGGCTTCCAGGGTTCCCTCCGGTTTGTGTGGGGCTGGGAGCTTTGTAATTGGGTGAATACCAGGTGAATTTACACCTTTCTAGGTCGTTGGCTCTTTCAGTAACTGACAGTCCCAAAATGTGTGTGTGTGTGTGCGCGCGCGCGTTTAAACAGTTGAAGTTATTTAAAATAATCCCCAATCTACCCACTGAAGTCCTCTGAGCCCGACGTGTGGCCTCTCAAGTCCTGACGAAGCTCCAGGGCAGCGCAAGGTGATGCCTAGCTCAGCTGAGCTTGGCCGCAGGGCCCAGAGGCAAGGCACCGCCGGGTGAGGAAGAACTGAGCCTCAGGACATCACTGTCACAGCCACCTGGGCCTTAGCCTGGGGGTCAAGCCTTGACGGACTAAAAGGGTGTGGTAGCGCTTCGCGAAACCAAGAGAACCTGCGAGTCGCCAGGCAAGGAAGCCCTCGCGGTTCTCCTCCACTCTGGACAGGTTTGGACCGCTGGATAGACAGACTACTCTCATCGTTCTAGGTCCCAGTAAGTGCCTGCGACCTTGGGTCCCGCAGCAGGCTGTCTGGCTCTCCTGCGTGCGGATCGAGACCAGCGCGGGCCCAGAGCCTCAAAGCGCTCCCGGAACGGCTGAGGGTTGGGCTTCCTCGGAAGCGACTTTCTGGGCTTGCTCGCCCCTGCTATGGTTGGGCGCAGATTTCACCATACAGGCTGGCCTGTCCGGAGTTTGGGGTGCGGCTGGGGCGCCGTGGCCTGGGCTTTCCAGGTGTACTTTTCATACAAGGGTTTAGGGCAAAGTGAGGGCGGTGACGTTCTGCCTGCCCCGCGCGTTTTTGTATTGGGTGGTCCAGCTGTGTCCCGGGCTAGGGACCTGCCCATCCCCCGCCGCATCCTTATCCGGAGGAGTGGAGGCGACGCGGAAGGGCCGGCTCCGGAACGCTACCGACTGAATAGGAGCCGCAGGTTTGGGTCGCAGCCCACGCGGTGGCGCTGTCGGGAAAAGACGCCTCAGCTCGGGTCTTGGACCCCGGCGGTGACCCGGGCTCGGAGGTGACCGGGCAGTGACCAGTGGAAGCCACGGGGTTCTTCTCTGATACTACTTTGGGCCGATCCCCTCTGCCTTCTTCCGTGTTCCCCGACATAAAATGTAGCGGGTCCCGACCGCGATTTGGTTTCCAACCCGGCCGCTCCGAAGGGGGCGGGGAGGCAGCGGTGGTTTCTTTGGCATTCCGTTTTCTTCCCCCCCACCCCTTTGCCTCGAGAAGCCCGTCGTTTAAAGTCGATTCCTATTTTTTTTTTTTTCAAACTATGCTAGCAGGGCATTCTCTCACTGCGATGCTGCAGAAGGAGATTGAGCTATTAAGCTTTTGACTCTGGAAAAGAAGGAAGGGATCCAGGATCCCCGGGGTCGTTGTCATGTGTCACTGGAGTAGTGTTCGGAGCCCACAGTCTCTCCACCTTTTCAGGTCTCCCAGCCAGCAGCCTCGGCGAAAGCCCACCCACACTTTAGACCTAACGACTACCCTAGCTTCGAAACCTGTCACCTTCTTTTTTCACTCGGGGCAGGCAGTGCATATATCTGGGACCCCGAAGCTCTTTGGCTGACCTTCGCGCGTCCCCTTCCATCCTCTTCCTCTGGGCCTCTGCCTTGTCCGTTCCCCTCACCCCCAAACCTCTGGCCTCCTGGGTGCTCGGCTCACCAGCTAACGCTGACCATCACTCCTCCCCAATTAGTTGTCTCCCTGGGACTCATCTCTCTGTCTAGGCCGCAGGGGCTCATTCATTTGAGCACGAGAGCAGGACCTCCACTGCCCTGTCCCACAGCTTCCACACCGCTCCGCCCCCGCCGAGGCCCCTTGAGCCTCTGCGGGAGCCAGGAGTAATTTATCTTTGCCTGGCGCGGGTTGGGATTTGTCCAGCTCTGATGCCAACCAGGAAGGCGTGCGGATAACGAAGTAAGTGTCTCCCGCCCCCTGCGCTCGGGTCAGTCCTCAGACTCCCCGGAGCAATCTGGGAAAGGGCTCCAGCCCACCCTAGTCGATCTGGCTTTCTAGGAGAGTTTTCCTCGGGGCGTTCTGGCCCCGGGCCCTCGTCCCTTTGGCGCGTCCAAATGCCAATCCAGGCCCCACTCAGTTAAGCGATCCGCGAAAATGTTGGTCGCCCAACTTTCCCCGGACAGTCCGCGGTGGAAATTGGCTTCAGAGGTGCTGTTTCTTGTGAAAGAAACGATTCCCTCCCGCCCTCTTCTTGCCCCCAGCAGAGAGCAAGCCCGGGGCGGGGTGGTGGTGGGGGTGGATGGGAGTGGGGTAGAGGCAGGCCAGTGTGGGTACCCAGGAACCGTCGAAGGCTTTTGACGCTGGCAATTTCTTTAGAGTTTTCCTTGTGTGTGCGGGAGTGGAGGGAAAACGCGGCACAACTTTCCAGGGTTCTCTACGGGGCAGCGCACGGCCCGCAGGGCCTCTTTGCCAGGGTGATCGGACTTGAAATCTAGGGAACCTGGTTATGGATGCTGAGCCTTCAGAAGCCCCAGTGGCCCAGCCGAGAGCAGGAGTTCCAAGCCAGGCACCAGGCACCCTACGCGCTGCAGTCGGGCCTAGGTCATCCAGCACCGGCATTGGGGACGGAAAGTTGGCCAGAATGGAGAGCTAGCATGGCCAAAACATCGGTGTCCAGAGACAGAAATCAAGAAATGTTGTCATTAAAAGTGCAGGCCATAAAAGAAAGGAGAAGGCCTGAAAAGAGCTAGAGGGAAAGGGGGAGAACATAGAAATAAGAAGAAACATGCATATTTAAGCCCAGCGTTTAAAGATCCGTTGATTTCTAAAATAACAAATCTCAGTGTGATTATGAAAGACAGGCGACCTTTGACTAAATGACATATGAAAAAACTGGGAGTGGGGAGAAAGGGAGAAAACTTTGAGTAGATTCCGGATGAAAACGTCAGGGAGAAGAGAGCTGGGACATAAAAGTGTCCCCCAATGTGAACTTTATGCTTTGAGTACTGCAGCAAACTATCGCATAATGCACAAAAATGCGTTTCAGGTCAATTTTTTTTTAAAAAAAAGTAGGTAAAAGCAGTTTTTTTCTTGAGTATAATTTTGTCTTAAAAATGTTTGGAAATAAACCACTTGAGGAATATAAAACGAAACCAAACCAAACTGCTGAATCATCATAATTTATTTACTGTTTAAAAAAGTAGCAAATCCTAGTGAAAGGTAAAATACTGCTTAAAATTTCTTATTGTCAAAATTAAACATGCTGGAAATAATTGCTTACTTCGTTTGAAATAAGGTTAATACGAAAATTGTGCAGTAAAAAGCTTATGCAATTTGAAACAGAAAAGGCCTTTATTAGGGATAAAACTCGAGGGAAAAAAAAAACCACCGGGTATATATCACAAAATTTCTGAGCATTCTCCTTTTTTAAATCGAAAGAAATTTGTAAAATGTGTTAGTTACTACTAAACATAAATCTACAAGCATTCAAAATACATTTCTGGTAATAATTCATAGTATTCGATATTTCCCTTTCTGTTAAATGCAATTTTAAATATTTTGAGCTCTTTTGCCCAAAATGATAAGATTTGTTCACTATCAAAAACGGACAAGAGGAAACTCCAATAAAGAGAAAATCAATGAATTTAAAAGGGTGCAGAATCTAAAAACAAACTAGCCACAACGTACATTTAATTGTACTTAATCGCATACTCTATTTAAATCGCCCTTCTCAGGGGTTTAATAATTTAGAATCAATAGTTCCCTTCAAAGCATAATAAAATATTTACACTTTATAAAATATTAACTGATTAACAATACGGTTGTGTTGTTTATAAAAGTGTAATTGAAGTCCCGTAATCATGCTGTTGACATAAGCCTGCGAGGTGAGCGAAGTGATCCTTCGCAAAATGCAAATGATCTTCAAACAGTGGTGTTTATAAAATAGCTCATTAATGACTTAGATTGAATCGCTCCAACCATTCGCATCATCAGATATAATAATAGTGACGAATCAGACAGGAAAGATCCTAGCTAAACCATTTGCATTTTTTCCCAGAAGTACTGAAGTCCTAATATCACCAATTCTTCTAAGTTCCTGGACATTGATCCGGAGGAGGATTCTGCAGTTCAATACCAAGGTAAGGAAAGAAACAGCATTATTATCGTTGTTCAGATATTAATAAGAAATGCGCCGTTCCCCATTTTGAGAACGGGCTCAAACTTTGACCGGGTAGTTGGTTTTTGCAACATCCCCTTCCCATTCCGACGTGAAATGACATATAAAGAAAAAAGTTTGTCGATCAAACTTACAGTTTGTTTCTTTGCAGCCAAAACCTTTTTAGCTACCACCACGAGTTGATTTACTTGAGCCACTTTTTTTCTCAGACTTGAATTGTGCATTTTCTCTAACCCGTTCGTTTGGGGAGGTGGGGGGGATGGGATTTGGGGAATAAAAATCAGGGAAAAGAAAACGCTGCCTAAAACTCCCAGGGTGGCTCCTCGAAGCTTTACTGTCCAGCTGGCTTCTTTTCTCGGCTGGGCTCCGACCGCCTCCGGAGTCGCCTCCGGCTCCTATGGAACTTGGTGGGCGGCGCCTGGATGCGGGGTTCTCCGGCATCTGGGCACTGAGACTTAGGCCAGGGGCAGGTTTCGCTTCTGGGACCCTTTCTCTTCCAGAGGGTTCCCCGCCTCCCAGGCCCCTACTTTTCAGGGGATGGCCGTGCGCACGCCGCCCACCGGGTGGGTGCGGATAGTGGACCTCGGCCAGGCTCGGGGCACACTAGACTGACGCGACTTCCCGCTGTCGGTGCACCCGAACAGAATTTCCAGAATTGTCCCCGTGAGCGTTTCCCGAAACCGAATTTAGTTTGGCCCTCTGGCGCCGCCGTACAGTCAACGCTTCTTAAGGGGGAACGGTGGCTCAGGCTGCGAGATGTGGGGAGTCCTCGGGGTCCAGGGGATAAGGAAGAAGAGCCAAGGTGTGCGGGAAGGACAGAAGGTGCGGCCAGCTGAGAGGGCTTCACCGGCCTCAAGGCAAACGGGATCGCGTCCACATTTTCCCGCCCCAGGTCGGGACGGCGAGTGTCAGCCGGTCCCCGGGCGTCTCGCGGGGGCCGCGTCCCCTGTCCACGTGCTTTTCTTTAAGGAAGTCTCGCGCCTAAGCAGGACCTCGGGGACAAAAGCGCGGCCAGAGCCTGGCCTGTTCGGCAAGTGCCCGCGCCACCTTAAATGAACACCGCGGCCGGAGCCTGGCTGCGGAGCGCCGGGGCCGCGGGAGTCTGCAAAAGTTTGTGGCTCAGTTACGCCTTCGCGGGACCTGCTGGAGACGCCCCCGCGCGGCCTCCCCAGGGACGGAGCGTCTGGGTCCTCACCGCACAGCTCTGCCGCGCTCGCAGCCCAGGTCCCGAGCCCCTGGGGATCCCAGGAGCCCCAGCCCCGCAGCCGGAGGACACAGTCCCACCGCCCTGGCCGCCACTTCGTCACAGCCTCCAGGCGGCCTGGGCTGAGCTGCTCGAGATGTCGCCGGCGCGGCGAGCGCTCCAGGGACGTCAGCCAGGGATGCCCCCCGCCCTGAGCCCCCCACACAGCTCTCTCTCCTGTGCCACCCGCAGCCCGGCAGGCAGTGCCGGTGCTCCTGCCACTTGGGACACCCGGGCTATTGTTCTGGACCCGCGGCGGTGCCGGCTCTGAGGGAGAAGCGGCCTTCCCCGCGCTTGCGGCGGTGCGGCGGGCCCGGACGGCTGGCTCCGCGCGGAGGGGGAGCTCTCAGGCACCGGGAAAAGTTGCTCGGAGGGGCGGAGGCGGTGGGTGGTGGGCGGAGGCGGTGGGTGGGGGAGGCGATAGCCCTCCTATCTCCAAAGTCGAAAGTACTCGGCGCAGTTAGCAGAACCCCGAGCGGAGGCAGCCGCGGCCGCCTCCAGCGCGCGGGTCTGCGCCTCCTCAAGGAGACCAAGCAACCAGCGCCTGCCTCGTCGCTGCCGCCTCCGCGCCGGGACGAGTGAGCCTAGGGGTTGGGCGAGGCAGCCGCGCCCTGGACCCGCCGCGAGGAGGAGGACCAGATCCCGGGCCCCGGAGCTCGCCTGCACTGGGAGCACCCACCCGCCGGCCGCGGCCACCGCTTCGCGCGGCACTTGGTTCTCTCCCATCGGTCCTCCACCGCCCCGCGCGCGGTCCTCGCCACACCGCTCTCCCACAGGCGACTCTCCTCTTCCTCCTCCTCCCTCGCCCCTGCCTCCCACCCGCCCCTCGCGGGTCCCTCTGCCTCCTCCGCAGCCCCGCCGCTGTTGGGTCGCAGGGCTCACAGCGATTGATTGATTGATGTTTAATTTCCTGCCAGGCGGGGCCCCCCTCCCCCGGCAACCTCCCCAGCCCTCCTCCCCGCCCCCCACTCTCCTTCATTGCGGTGGACCATTCTGGCTTGGGTTTAGACATTTCCCCCCAACCCCCATCCCGAAATAACCCAGAGATTTTCCCTACCCCCACCCCAAATTATTATTTTGAAGGCGCTAGGTCTGGGGACAGAAAGGGGGAGGGGAGAAATCGGAAACCGAGGACAACCCAAAAGGACTCACTTTGCCTGATGACTCAACGCAACTAATAATCATCTCCCTCTCAGTGTGTCTCTCTCTGCGGCGTGTCAGTGAGTCCGGCTCCGGCTGCTGGCGGCGGCGGCGGAGAGAGGAGAGGCTGGAGGTGACAGCTTGGGCAGCTGCCGCGTTTCCTCCCGCGCGCGGTCCTGGGTCCCTGCGCCTTCTGGGCTCTGGGTCGCACCGGCCCTAAGGCTCCGGCCGCGCCTCCTCGAGAGCTAGTGGCCTTTCGGAGCCTCAGCCCCCACCCGCCTGCGCCGCGTCCCAGTTCTCAGCCCTCCGTCTCCAGAACCGGTCTCCTTCCCGAAGGCGTGAAAAGGCTTTTTCAGCCTCCTCTCTGCTCCCCCTCCTCCGCCGTCCCCTCCCCCGCTCGCTCGGGTGCCCCTTTGAAGGAGCCCTCCTTTCCTTCTCCTCCTCCTCCCCCTCCCCCCCAATCATCATCATCATAACAACCATCTCCGCGCTAGAAGACACCCTGACCCAGGACCGTAAGCGTTAGGACCTGGGGAAGAGCAAAGGGGAAGGATTAAAGAGAAAGGAAGATTAGGAGAACACTGCACAGCGAATCACCAGAAACTTTCCACCCTGGATTCTCTACTTTTGCTCCATGGACAGAGCCCCCGCCAGCCAAGTTACAGACAGACCGTGAGCAGTAAGTACGCAGGGCGAGAGCTTCCGCGCCGCGCTCGGGAGTGAGGGGAAGCCCCGGGTCCGGCTAAGTTCCCTCCCCGCCGCTCTCGCTCTCTCGCACAGCGCAGCCGGGCAGTGCGGGCGGAATCTTCTCCAGCAACCCTGCCGCTCGGTTTCTGTGTGTCTCGCATCTTTTCTCTCACCTCCCCTCTGCCACCCCCACCTTGTCTTCTTGAGCCGTGGCGACGCAGCTTCTCCCACAGCGAGAGCGTCCGAGAGGATTCCCAGCGCACTTTGTTGTGCCGGGTTCCTGCTTTTCCGGGATGTCAGTGACAGTGTGAATGCTGTTTCATCAGGTGTTCCCCCCTCTATCCTTGCCCCCCCCAAAAAACTCCAGGGGTGCGGAGATCCGCGGGTTCCATGAGGAGAGCGCTGCCAGCCAAGCGACCCAAAGGAAAACTTTTTGGAGAGATTCAGAAATTGGGGTTGATACTGGCTGGTCCTGCACCTGATAATTTAAATGCTTTTTTGGCTTTTGTGTTTCATGCTGAAGAGCTTTTAAAAAACTAAAAAACATTTGGGATCGGATGAAGATAAGAACGTTACAAAATAATAACAATCGCAGCCTCCGCCCTTGTGATGAAGGTTGTGATTCTGGAGGTTATTCTGATACATACCTCCAAGTGTTTTCGGATGCTTATTAATGTAGAATTAGGGTTAATTTTGTAAAAAGTGTGTGTATGTGTGTGCGTGTGTCTCAAGACTGGCTCCGTAAAGGTAAAACGCGGGGACTCGGGGTCCTTTTGCCAGGCCTTTGGCTCCTGCTTCGCCATTCACAGAGCATTTGTCATGTGTTTTATTCTGCTGCTGATTGACTTGTGTACATCTCCCACTCCCTCCTTGAATGGGTGAGATGTCATTTTATGAAGTTCACTTCTTCGGAAACTCCGACCCCCAAACTGTGAGGGTGTCGCACCCGGGAACGGTTTATGCCTCTCCTGTCCCCATGGATGGGCCACATTTGAGTGCCCCTGGGTGCGGGCCCCAAAGTTATCATCAAGGAGGGCTACTCTTGGGGACAGCGACTGGGCAGAGTCGCAACACCCCAAGTTCTGGGCTTACTTTGGGCTGCCCAGTGTAAGGTTGGGACTTCCCGGCTCGGGCCCCTTGGGCAGCGTGGGAGGAAGTTTGTGTGGCTGTGGTGCATCGCTCTGCCACTGGCCTGAACGTCTATCACGTGTGTGAGCGGTTTTCCCTCTTTTTTTCTTCCCTCCCCTTTCCCTCCCCCCCGCCCCCTCCCTAGGTCCCTGCGCGTTTTATTGCGACCTGCCGGTGGGAACTTTGTCTCCGAGTCGGAGCAGCATGGAGCGGCGGAGCGAGAGCCCGTGTCTGCGGGACAGCCCCGACCGGCGGAGCGGCAGCCCCGACGTCAAGGGGCCTCCTCCGGTGAAGGTGGCCCGGCTAGAGCAGAACGGCAACCCCATGGGAGCCCGCGGGAGGCCCAACGGCGCCGTGGCCAAGGCCGTGGGAGGTAACAGCCCCGAGCGAGGAGGCGCGCGCAGCCGGCGGCCCGGTGATAATGGCCCGGGTGTCAGGGTTCAGGTTGATTAGGCGCTGTCGCGGTGTAGGATTACAGGAAGTGAATTCCAGGTTGCCAAATAATATCCCCGTCGCCTCTCATCTGCAACTGGTAGCTTCATCTTGAGTTAAAACAAGAAAGTGGTTTACCCAAAGGGTGGCATTTTTTGGGCACTTTGCCACTGTGTTCTGAGGTGTTGGCAGGTTTATGTCACAGCCAGCTAACTGTTTCTAGATTTTCCTAGAGAGTTTTTAGTGATTTAACTCTTTTTCCTTGCCTCAAAGTGTCTTTTGTAGGGATGAAGTTTAGGTGCATTCGCTTTTGTGGACTAGTCTTTAATGATCGGGCTAGTACAGGAGCAAGAGTGTTGTTACTTTGTAGTCAGGTCAGTGCTTTGAGACAAATGAGTAACAAGTGTGAGTTTTTCCTACCACATTTCAAGTGTGAGATAAAGAATCATTATGAATCTATCAGGCCCTTAGAGGCTTTAATGCTACTGTTTCCTACAAAGTTTAAAGTCATATGCATTTGTAACTTTGTTATGAATTATAGCACAGCAGGTAAAAATAGCATAATAGCCTTAATGGGGAGACATGCTTCCCTTTCCAAGAATTTAATATTATTTAAACAAAATCTTTTGTAGTTTTTACTACTCAAACAACTACTTTTCTATTAAAATGGTTAGAAAAAGTAATTTTATAAAATGAAGCTATGCAAAAATTTAAATATTAAAATATTTTGAGGTTTATATGCCATTTGCTTAGCTGTATTTTTACAAATAAAATGCACAGTTTAACATGGTATGTAGTTTTATTGTGTTCAGGATAAATCACTAGTTTAAATTTTTTGCTTCTAAAGTGTTTTTGTCCTAATATTTTCAGCAGTAGCCTATTTAATATAATTCTTAATACTAGCCTGCCTGAAATGATACAAAACCCTGATAAAACTTGGTGATAAGCTCCAACCCCATGTTCTAATAGCCGTAGTATACATTTTGAAGTAAATACTTAACTCTACCATGTCCACTCTCTTTTAAAGAGTTAAAAATAGACATTTTATAAAGTAACAGGTTTTTATTTTTACTTATGTTGCAATTACTATTTCTTAACGGTAGACATTTAGGATGGTTTGCCTTAGTTCCTTATACTAATCATCTCCCCTGAGAAACGCGTTCTCGCAATTTGTAAAGTTTTTAAAAAAATGATGTCGCTGTAGATTATGGCTTATATATTCCATTTTATGGACTTGAAGATAGACTTTAATGAAGCAAAAGAAAACTTGATAGTTCTGTGACCCACTTTTTAAAAGTGGTGTTTATTAAAGTGCTGTCTTGAGACTGGAACAATAACTTCAGACTTTTCATCTTTTAGTATATGCATGTAAGAAAGAAAACTATATAGTGAATATGGTAGAACCAAATGTGAAATGACATGAAATATGCTGATACTGTTTGATTAAAAATCCTTTGGAAATCTTTGGAGGGGATGTATAAAGAAAAAACTTGGACTTGCAATTTTGGTTTATTTCTGAAGACCTAGTAAAATTCACTAAATTGAGAGAAGTCTCTAAATGTTTTTAGAATGTAATTGTTAACAATCGTGCTTCCCTAAAACAAGTTTTTCCCCCCCTATGTTATATTGAACTATGAAAGAAACTGCCTAATTTTATTGACCCAGGGCTACTTTTAGTGTAAAATAGTCATTACTTTTCATGTTTTCTGAGACTATAATTCACACTGACCACTAATTATAAATTTGTTATAAACTGAAATTATTAAATCTTGGTGATGAATAATAGATTTGTTTCAACAAGCTGCTTTGGTCACTTTTTCTGTGCTTCCACTTCATTTAGTAATATCAAAGTTCTTACTAGCTGTTTCTTAAACTGAAAATAAAGATGACATTATTTTGTCTCAACAAGTACCATTTATAATGCTTAATAATAAAGTGGTTAAAATACATATGGTAGATTTTAAAAGACTTTTTAAAAAAAAGAGATTTTACTCTATATATAGCATAATAGGTTGTTTGGAAAGATTTTAATTTAGAAAGCTTTAAAACTGTAACAACTTAGAACATAAAATTTCAATAATACAAAGTTTTCTTATTGAATGTTAATGATTATTTTGGGGGTTTAAGTTTATATACAGTAGTTTCCACGTGTACATTGAGATGTTAATGATTTCACTTCTTTGTAACTTTTAATCATGTATATAGATTGGAGAAAAGCAAAGCTTTTAAAAATGCACTTTCTAAATTAAAAAAATGTTTAAAATATATTTCTAGTTAGCAGTTCTTGATAATTGATTTTCTTTTTTTGGAACATAGAGTAATTAAAAATAGATTATATTTTTATCACCCTACCTCCTTTTGTTTAAATTTTCTTTATGAAGCAATATAGTAAGTGTAGACAACTACAAAAATATTTATAGCTCTGCATCTTTTATTTTCCTTTTCAGATATATTGCAGTCTTATCAATGTGGTAAAGATGGCTATAATAATACGTTTTTAAAACAGAGCTCAAAATTTGGGAGGGTGTATTTGTTAATCTTTAGTGATTTTCTTTCTTAAAAGCTCCCCCCTAAAAATAGAGGAAATCATTAAGTTAATTAGTTGCCCAATAAAATGGCAGTTTATCTTCCTGTAGCTTTTGATAAACAGGCGAGTAAAATGTTTCCGAATGCGTTGGTTGCAATAGTAAATTATTTTGCTGCTGTTCTACTGTTTTTAGGGAGAGAGAGAGTTTGGTATGTTTTTTGGTGAGAACTAAGTGTTCATAAAAAAGACATTATTTTAGTGTCTGGATTTAACTAGTTCAGGTCGTAGATACACTATAACAGTCTTCAAGGTTTCGTTTTAATAGGGGACTTAAAAGTTAGTGAATTGTTTACAATGTGGTTAGCTTTAGAAGACGATAGGAAAGTAGATCAGTTTTGCTTTGTCTTTCCAACACTTTCTAGGATGTTTTTGCTCTTATCTAAGCAATATTTTAAAGCATGTATGTAATAAAATATAAGTGCTCAGATGTGTAGGACAGTCAGATTTTATAGAAGGTCCTTAGGAAAAAAAAGGCTAATATCTCTTTAAAAAACATATGAAGGCTGGGAGAGAGTTTAGAGCAAGCAAGAGCACGGTGGTGTTGACAGCTTTATATCCCTGCTGGGTAACATTCACTTACTAGAATTGGCGTCCCCTCTCAGCTAGTAATTCACTCCATAAGGATTTTGAAAAAGAATGATTAATGGTAGGGAAATTTATATGTGTGAAATTGGTGATTAAAACTTACATATCTACTTGAAGATTTAGAAAAAGAAAAGATTATTAAGGATGACGAGAATAAGAATAAGAAGATCCTTTTTACCACTATTAGCATAAGTACCGTGTTTCCCCGAAAATAAGAACTAGCCGGACCATTACCTATAATGTGTCTTTTGGAGCAAAAATTAATATAAAACCCAGTCTTGTTTTACTATAATATAAGATGGGTCTGATATGATATGATGTGATATAATATAATATAATACTGGGTCTTATATTAATTTTTGTTCTAAAAGACGCATTAGAGATGATTGTCCAGCTAGGTCTTATTTTGGGGGGAAACGGTACCTAAAGTGTTCTGCTGTATGTAATGCTTCAGCCATGCATCCTACAGCATAAAATGAAAGTGGTACCAATCAAGTTTCCAAAGGAAGCAAGGTGTCGTGCTTTTCTCCTGGACTGCTGAAAGGCATTGGCCAGTTGTGCTTTAATAGCAATAAATTATTGCGCTTCATTCATTGTTAACACAAGCAGTTTCATTTTTTAATGTTTGGTTTAAAGAAGAACCTTCAGACAGCTTTATTTAAACTGAATGAACAGCGCTTGAGTATACCAGATGGTGTATTTGCTGATAGGAGGCATTAAACATCAGAAATCTTTTTGATATTTTTCATTTTCCTGTGAATTTTGATGATTTTATTGGTGTGAAATGTTCTAGATTTTCGGGGAAAATGTTTAAACAGTGGGAATGTCTTTTAGAGATTTTTGTTGTATTGGGGAAAAAGCATTAGTTTTTAAAATAATTGAATTTTGTTAAAGAATTGTCTGTTGAAGTTGTCTTATGACTAGTTGACCAGAAGTAGACCTATTCTTGCTACCAGGCAGCTGTGTCAAGAATATACCTCTTGTTGCAAGGAGAAAAAAAATTACTATTTAAATGCACATTGATGTATTCCAATAGGAAAGCGAATGTGATCATGATTGCTGGGCTAAGCCTCGTTTAGAGATGTCTACGTTGTCTACAACAATGGCTAGTCTGTCTACGTGGAGAACGTTTCCTTTTCAATTAAGCAAAGAAATGCAGTTCAGGTTAGGTGTAGTCACCATATTTGCAGTTATAGAGAGACAGTGTGAAAGGGGTGCAGATATGAAAGGGTATAGATATTGATGTATTGAAATGTGTAAAATACTTAGAAATTTAGAAACCTATTGTCAACGTGGGAAAAATGGAGAAAGCATTAAATTCATTTTAGCCAATGATGAACACCATTATGCTTATAGGGAGGAATCATGCTATTACTTCAAAAGAGAAAAGATTGTATTTTCCTCTTCCACTCCACTTTTCTTTTTTTAAGGGTTTAAGATCTTTTAAATAGAATGAACTTAGGCTTTGGGGTCATCCAACAATCTAGCATGTCCTCTGTAGTTTTGCTGAGGTAGAAAAATAGCCCTTCTCTAAAGTGTTTTTAGTCCTTGGCCTGTTATTAAAATAAAGATATACTTGGTTAAAAAAAAATATATGCAATGGAACATACACATTAAACAGAACATAGGGTATCCGCCCCTCAAGTCCTGAGCATAATTTGATGTTTTGCGTAGTTTTGGAAGCCTTATGTTCCATCAGCAGAAACCCACTGACCATTATATGTTCAAAATCATCTGCACTGAAATGTGTGTGTATGTGTGTGTGCATTGGAACTACATCGATGTCCCTGAAGGCATCTGTTTTTTAACCCTTGTAGAAAATAAGCAATATCCTCCTTTCCCAGGGGGTTGTGACTAACAGAATCAGTCTCTACATCTTAGATTTTCTATGTTGTCTTCTCTCCTTTTTTTGAATGTATCTATAGGGAGGGAAACAGAATAATCATCATTTATTAGATATCTAAAATTATGAATGAGTTATTTTAAGAATATGGAAATCAATTTTATCACTGGCAAGACATGTTTATTATTTGGTATATCCGATAAGCAGTCAAGTTTGTTGGTTACACTTTGATAATTTAAACCTCACCCCCCAACTTTTTTTTTTTTTTAAATGAATTTCGTGTAGAGATAGTTTATGTGTATATATCAAAAAAGACATATTGAATTAATAGGGCTAGATGAATTCCAAATTGTATTATTTTCTTTGGTCTTTTTAGAGTTGTTAAGTTTCTGTTGAGATAAAAACGACCCAATTTCTCACCATTAAAAAAGTTTTTTATCACTAATAATCTCACATTCAGTGCATTGAATATATACATAGTTTTATTTCAGGAAGCCAAACTTTATCCTATATAGCATGTAAACAAATAAAAAGTCCTTTATACTCTTTTATCTAATAAAGAGGCTTTTCTTTTAAAGCTGTACATCTAATGTGTGGTGACCTAGTAGTTTTTACTATCTTCCTTACATGAATACTGAGATATAATGGCATTTTCGAACATATTTAAAGATGAAACATTTGACAAAAGTTGTATGTGTAACAGTTTGTCAGTGAAAAGTGACAAGTGGGAAATGACAAATGAAATGTTGGCATCATCACTCTTTATTTTGATAAAATGTCTCAATTTGCAGTGATATAATACTGTTTCATATTATTTCATGAGTTGTGTGAGATGCATGAGGAAATTTAGATTTTGTGAACGGAAAATTAGCAGCCCAAACTCTCTTTTCAGAAGCTTTGGCAGCAAGTTCCTCCACCTCCCAACTCCCCAAGAATAAGAACAGCAGTGAAATGTTGGATCTAACCCATACATTTTAACTCATTATTTTTTTGGGGGGAAAAAAAAGTAAAGAAAGAACTGAAAATGGTTTCAAGTAGGAGACCTTTATGCTTAGCTGGAAAAATGAAGAAGAGAGTTTGTCTTTTAGTTTCCATTCTTTTCTTTATAGCAATTTTAAAATGAATGATTTCCCTCAGCTGACTTTGATTGTATGGAGCCTTTCTCACTTCCAGTCACCACTGCTCTCCAGCATTAATTTAGGGTGCCAGTAAGGAGAGCTGTGCATTCCTTTGATTTTAAAGTGCAACGGAGATTTGAAAATGTCTGTGTGTTAAAAATGGATTTTTATATACAAAGGATTCATCATCCTACTACTTACAAGTAATGTGATAGATATTTCAAAGTCAAAGCAGGCGGCCCTGAGTGGAATTGAGGTATGAGTTAAAACAAAAGCCAGTTGAGGACTTACAGATTTCCAAAAAAGCGCAGACATAGCCTCTGTAGTGTGTTATTTTCCATTTTCTATAGTCACATTGGTTCCCTTATTGTCAGTGATCAACCAAACATTTATTTTCTTCTTTTTCATGAAACAAGCCCCACAGCACTTCATGCTACACAGTGTTTATGTAAAAATGTTCCTGGGGGAGTTTTCAGAACTATGGAAGTCTATCTATATAATTTTTTTGTTTTCAATTAACAGAATTGTTTTGCTGTTTAATAGCAAGTGGCTTAAAAATTGGGGTAAATCAATATAAGTGGTAGTGAAAGGCTGCATTAGAAATTATCTTCTACAACTTGAATCTTTTGCTTCTCATTTGCAAAGTCTTACGTATTCCAGATTTTTAAAAAACTAGGTAAAAATGACCTTATGGAATAAATGTGTCTTAGATATATAATTATGGCAATTGGATTTGTGGTATATATATATATATATATATATATATTTTTGTTTTTAATTGATGTGTATACCTTTAAAACCTAAAAATAAATTAAAGAATATAATAGTTACTAGTTTGACAAATGCTTAAAATGAAGAAAAAAAAGCATTAACAAAAATTTCAAGAATTTGAACCTTGAAATAAAGTTATCAACAAATTATGCCAGTCTTATAGTAAGAATATTCTTTATTTGTGGTTATGACACCTTAGGATAATAAAACTCGGTGAAATACATTTCAGTTTTAGTTGCTCCCAGTATTATTACTATTTGCTAGAATATAAGGCAAATTTGGTTTTGCTCTTAACTAGTTGCCTTATCATTGGAATGGAGTTCTATCTTAGCACAGTAGGTTATTAAACTGTAGTATAACGTAATGCAAAGATCAAAAAGTTAAGGAGAAACACTGCAACCTATCACTTCTGAAAAGGGATGCGTTTCATATCAGACTGGTGCCCACTCATAGTTGCACAGTTACGGAAATGTGCACAGCAGCTTGGGGACTTCCTTTATTTTGTTGAAGATTTGCACAGGTATGAAAAAATTTAGTAGAGACTCTAGTTAGAGCAAATGTTTTCCAAAACACTAAGATTTGACAGAGATGAGTTGTATTTTTCATAGAAATAATTTGAACTTCATCACATCAACACAGACATCTTTTTTTTCCTTCTAAAAGTATCTTTGACTTATTTTGGCTGGAAAGTAAGTGTATCAGCTCTTTTATAACTGGGTAAGATCCATTTTCATATTTCCTTATTCCCTATATTAAAATTACATACATTTATTGCATAGATTCCAATTATTTCTACATATAAGGAAAGGCAAAATTGATAGCTTATTAGGAAAATTCATTCATATCAAAACTCTTCAAATAGCAGTATTTTCAAAACATTTTTTTTTTTGGTTAACAGAATAAGAAGAACTTTCTTTTGTCATAATCCAAAGATGTTAAGAGAGCAGCATGATAAATGTCTCTTTAAGTGTTGTAGTAAAAGAAAATGACTTGCCTTCTGAGGCAGTGGAGAGTTTATGTTGTTTTGGACCCATTTCCCAAGCAGTGATCGAAAACAGATTACAATAACAATTATACAGTCAGAAGATGCAATATCCATTTCTGCTTTAATTGAGTGAAAGAATAATAAAAACATCATTAAGAAAAATGAGGTGGACCTGTCACACCATGTACAAATTTTTCGTCTTGGAAAAGCTGCAGAATCACTGAAGTGCTTTTCACTCACTTTGTCGTGTTTATTAGCTCAAATCTGTTTTGGGGAGAGATCATCCGGTTCTTGCTCATCCCTGGGAAATACGGAGTGGAGCCCTTGGGAGGTGGTTGCTTGGGAGACATGAAAAGTGCTCACTGATTTTGTCTTCATATGTAGTTTGAGAAGGGAAATCACATTTTCTTAGAGTCCCTGTAAGGTATAACTGCCTCTTTTTTTTTTTTTCACCTGTGTAAATGGAAGTCAAAAGTGATGAATGTTCCTCTTGTTATAGATCCATGCCAAGTAAGGGTTAGGTGTCCGGGCCTGCTGTTCTTTCTCCTCTGGAGGTCATAACCAGCCTGAGGGGAGGGAGAGAGTTGAAGGTGAATAATGAGCACCCTTATTTCTTCTCGGCCCACATGAATTTGTGGAGCATTCTGAGTTTCCATGTGTATGGAAATGTTAGCATCACTTGACGTTCATTCAGGTGACATAGACTGTCACCCGAGATGCACAGGCTCTGGCCTCCATCTGCAATCCCTGGAATCATTACACTGATAATCCTTCACATTGCTCAGCCTCCAAGCCCTCAGTCCCCAGAGTGGAGCTTTCAGCAACTTGGAGCGAGCTGGCCGGCAGCAGCCAAAATCAGTGGCTAGTGTTCTTTCACTCTAGGCTGTATTTCTTACTCTATTCATAGAAATTGTGATCTCCTGGAAACTTGGGTGATGACAGTGGAGTTGGCCCAGACAGTGGAGTTAACCCCTGCTCTACTAAAACTGCAAATAGTGTTGGCCATCAGAACAGCTGGGGCCCAAGGTTGGCGTCTATTGACAGAGTTAGAGGACAATATTTCTGTCATCTGCAGCTAAGAGTTTTCTTGGGGTAAATATTTAAAAACCTTTCTGAGGGTGGCAAAATGAAAGGAGTAAGATAGGTAGTAAACCCTTCCTGTTGGGGGTCTCAGTCCCAGAACTGTCCCAAGCATAATCCCCTTCAGAGTGGAATTTATATCTAACAGCTCAAAAGGCTTAAAAAAAAAAAAAAAATCAGTCCAGAGAGTCTAGTTAATAGTGCTTTCATTAAAATACTTTTGTCAGCAAAGCGTTTTTCAATTTTAACATTTACATAACCTAATAGCATTGACGAATGCCACGAGCTTTAAGGGTCTATTAGTGGTTCTGTTCTTCTGGACTTTATAACTTAAACCTAAACATTAATTCTGGGTGGAACTTGGCATAATGTCTCTTTTGCCTTGGAGGGGATTTTTGTTGTACAATAAAAAAAAAAAAGTTTTTTTTTTTCGTACAGTCACCTTCTCCATGTTTCCCCTCCTCTGAGTAAATAGCAGTTAAATAGTCAAGGTTTTCAAAGGGCTTATTTAATTTTAAAAAAGTAGTGGTTATTTTAGGTGAATTTAATAATTTTCCATTAGTTCACATTGCAAACTAGTGCTTTTGCTATTAACAAGAGAGATCTGTGAGGCTGATAATGCAATGAAAGTATTTCTTTCTCTCTCTCATATACTAAAGTCGTGTGATAAAATATTTTTATACAAAATTGTATTTGATAACCCTTGAAACTTATAAATCAGTTACTTGTTGTCTTTACTAGAAGCTGAAAGACAAAAATTCTTTATTTACATCACCTGAAATTATAACATTGACTAGAAGGAAAGAAGTTGGAATCTCACTATAAAGTGCAAAAGTGATTGTGTTCCCCAGTATTAGTTATTTTAGAAAACACACTTAAACTGGGATTCTTAAAATGATCTTTTCTATATATTAATACTATGTTAAAGTTAAATTACTATAGGAAACTGACTACAAGAAAATTGTGAAATTAAGGAACAAGGGAAGAAACCTTGCCATCATTTGAAAACCAGAGGGTGTTGAGAATGCAAGTGAAGGTACATGCGTGGAAAAAAGTGTATATGGGGGAGAGTGGTGATAAAAGCCAGGGCATTGCCGACCCTTTGCCAGGCTTTCAGCTTACGACGAGGCTCCAGTCAGACAAGATTTTGTCCCATAGTTTTGGCAGATGTGGTCTTAGGAGACCAAACACCCTTTGTTCTTGAGGGCATCTAAGAGGAGCAAATTGTTCTCTGAAAGGGAAGTTACTACACATTTAAGACCCACGTAAAGGTACTTTATAAGGGTAAATAAGGTGATCCTGATTTTTTTCCCTTTTCAAATGAATCTCCAGGTAACATTCAGCAAAACGAACTCTGTTTACTGGCCCATTCATATAGTAAGTTTGAGCCTTAAGCACATTTTTACAGCTAACTTATAAATCTCCTCAAACTGGAGCTTACCATTGAAAGCCTGCCAATGCTGTCACAAATGGTCATTAGTTCCCTAGAGACTTTGAAGAGAAAAAGAACTGTAGGAAACTGCCGTGACTTTTGTAAGAACCATTTTGTTGCACGTGTACTTTTTTTGCCGCCATGGCAAAACTGCCTGGGGACCCACCTGCACGTTCAGGATTGATACTGTACGTTCTCCGATGGAAATGTGTAGAATTCCAATTAGCACAGGGTCAGAGTATAAATGCACCTCTTTTCACACTGTTCCAAGTGGTTAGTGGAAAACAAGCTGCAAAGTAATTCCCTTGGCCCCCCAATAAAAAGATTTATAGCAAAATAATTCTCAGCCCCATAATGGGACTGTTGTAGGTTTGTGTTTGATATTTATAAGACTGAAATACAGTCCATGTACCCAAACGAAGCATTTATTGTAAACAAGTTAACTGCCAAGAGCTTATATTCTGTCAAACATAATTATATTGAAGATTGATGTATAGCTTGAAAGTGAGTTTGAGGGAGACAGTTCTTTTTAACCAAAGAAAGCTTCTGAGATGCAGCTCTTTTCTTCCTGTGATATGACTCAGTGATGTCCTCTTGCTCACAGCCAGCTTTTCATATAGATATATATATATATATGTATATATATGTGTGTGTGTGTATATATATATACACACACACACATATATGTATATATAATAAACACAGTCTTGCTCTTTGAAAACATATCTGTTTGTTGATCCTACTTCTGTTAAAATAAAGAAATGAACTTATATTCGTGGAAACGGTTAGGTATAATTTCTTTTATCATTTTTATCTAGATCTGGGCAGGGATGGTGCTAAGATGCATCTCTCACCGTGACAGGCCAGGCCTCTTACAGCGGAGTTCACACCCAAACCTGCACTGTACCTCTAAGATAACCCCAAAATGAACCTCTTTCTCCTTTAATGCGGTGTCTGAAAAGGCGTCTTTGATTTGTCTTTCTGTTATTTTTGTGTTGATTTTGGGAGATTAGAGCTATTTCGAAACTGCCGCCTTTTGAGGCTCAGAAATAATTTTAGAGTTAAAGAATTTATGAATCCAGGGAATCTTCTGGGAGTGAAATCTTTTTGAAATTGAGATATTTCAGATCTGGGGTTACCCCAAATTTAAAATGGTGTAGTACTTTTCTAGAACAGGGTTTTTGTTTTGTTTTGTTTTGTTTTCGTTAAGGATGGTGGAAATTTGTATTTTAGTATAAAGATTTATCACTTTTTTTCAGGAGGCAAATCACTTTGGGTTTTGGTGACACTTCTCAAACATAGTTCAAAGTAGAATAATATTCCTCCTTTGGCTGGGTGGTATCCTTTGGATAATATGAAGGATGAAAAGATTTTCAGTGAATTTATATGCAGTGGCTTAAGTTGTCTCTTAGGTTTTTTACATTAAATTTAATATTTTCTTTTGGAAATTATATAAATTATAAAGGGGATGTCTTAGAATCATAAAGTGAAAAAATATACTAGTTTTCTCTGTTCTGTTTTTCTTATTTAAGTAATTGCTATAAATTACGCAGGTACATACATATATACTTAAAATATCTTGTCTGGGAAGTAGTCCATCCGCGGGGATCCGAGTTTCCCCAGTCTGTATGCTGGGTTTTATTAACTTCATCTCAGTCACAATAATAATAACCTATGTATTGCAATCCACAGATTTCAGTGTCCCCTTAGGGAACTGCAGAATACACACTATGATTTTCACTTTCTGACTCTCTCCTCCTAGTCTTTTCTTTTTCTCTTCCTATTGTTAGCCTTTTCAAGAGCTTGGTTGCTGTTACATCTCAGTAGAGGCATTTGTTGGGTACAAGAATGAGACTGGCTTTTAGTGGCTGGGAGAGGATGGTGATGGCAGCCTGAGTATTTAAGCTCGGCTTTGGGAAATCTGCATTTATTTCACAGTGATGATTTTTACACATCTATTAAACATCCTTACATATCCTTACATGCTATTTGAACCCTAAACATAGTAGAATTTCCTTTTGTAAGGGAGAAAGGCTTTTATTTTTCACTATAAAAACTTTACCTTTTCAGGGTAAATTTTTTTTTTTTTGATAAAATTCTCTCCACTCTAGTATGATTTCCTATGGGGCTTTGCGCCAGTGTTTGATCTCAATTTTTAATAATTTTGGTAAGTTAAACTCCCCAAAGAAAACATGCTTGTGCTATGAAATATTCCCACTAGAAATCTGAGCAGTCTTTTCTTATTGAGAGCCGAGTGCTTGATTCCTTTATTAATTCCTTGCTGGAGAACCTCAGTACAGCTAACCTTTCCTTAATACTACACTGGAGAAATTAATCAACGTATTTTTTTTAAAAATTTTAATTGTTAAGTTTGATAAAATAACATTTAGGCAGAGCTCAAAACCTGAGATGATAAAGCCAATGTTAGTATAAAGACAATTTTTACTGACTCTCTTTTGACTTAATGGGACTCTGATTTGCAAATTCCTTTTCCAGAGATGATAATGAGAATGAGGGGAGTGGTGAATATATCTCTACTTAAATACTATTTAAAAAATTATTCTCTCAGAAGCCTCCACAATAAAATTTTACTTAATGGAGGACAGAAATCTGGTATTAATGAATTATGGTATAGTCAGTTTAACATGCCATCGAGTCTCAAGATTTATGAATATATGCGTTTCCAATCCATTGGGAAAAGAACCTCAAGAATTTAGTGTTGAAGTAGGGGATATTTAAACAATATGCCATATGTTTGAACTCTTCTGTGATATAGAAACTTGCACATTGCACTGTTGTCCTTTTTTAAAAAAAATTGAATCCAGGATCAATACACGTTTTGTTTCTCTCTCTGTGGTTACTAAATTTACAAAAGACGCTGAAGTCCTTCAAGGCTGGACGTGACTAGGACTGCAGATAAGACCCCCAGGGTGTGTACAGTTCCAGGGCATCGTGCTGCCAGCCCCTTGAGTTGTATACCAGTCCAGCTCAGTGCCTTCCTGGTGGTCTGTGAGCAGTGGTGGTGCGTGGCCCTGTGGTCTGGTGTGCTTCCCCCAGAGAACATGGAACACGCTCCTGAATCCACTTGTGTGGATCATTTCCTGGCAAGATTTCCTTGTCTGCCGGTGCTGAATATGATGCAGTAGGGCCAAAGTGATGCAGACAGGTTCAGCCGCTCGGGTGTCATGGGACAGAAACCAGAACTGACACTGCCTATTAATGGTGGTTATTAATGTCTAGCTGGAATTACATTTTATTAAACTGAGCCAATCTTTATTTGGAGCTGGCTATCGGTCAGCCTTGGGGGTGGAGAGGGGAGTGAGAGCCTGAAGAAGACCTAAGTCCAGCCCATGTTGGAGACGGAAAAGGCGGCCCTCTCATTCACTCTAACTGGACATTTCTGACATCAGGGAATTTAGTTTCTTGGGTCGGGCTTGCTATGGCCAAGTTCCCAGGTGTAGCTCAGGCTTTTTTGTTTAGATAAGTAGCCACACTGTGCCTTCTGTGTGCCTGTAAAATCCTGTTTTGCAAACTGCCAGGCCAACTTGATCCTGCCACCACATTTCTGTAACTGAAGAGTATTGAGAGACCTGGAATTTATCCTTCAGCCTTCAGATCTGGCTTCAGGTTGCATCGTGACCTCTTTGTTTGGGGACAGGCCTGGAATCAGAGGTCTGGAATACCAGATCCATATTTCTTCCCTAGCACTTTAAGGTCAATTTGAGCCTTTGGGGTAATAAGTGAGAGAGGACCAGTGTTTACCTGGCCATCCCCACCCCTGGCCTTTTTTTGTTCTTATCTTCCAAACTTAAGATCTGCTTCAGGGGCCGCAGAGTAGCTTTTGGTTTTACTAGACAGAGTTATGAGGATAACATATTTCTTGAGGATAATCTTACCCCTTCTCACTCCACCTCCTTGCAGGGTGAAAGGCATCAAGGAGCTTTATTGTTGAAATTTTCGTTGGAGGTCTAATCCTGAGATACAAGCAACTGGGTCATGGATGAACATGAAATTGAATTTCTGCACATTTAGCTCAGTTTGTCCCTTAGAGTAATTATTAAGCAGATTTTGCCTTCCTTGTAGTATTGACTCTGTTTCTCCACCTGTGAACGACCCAGGTTTTCCGTGTCCCACCTCTGTCTCTACTCCAGCTTCGTCTTCAACAAGAGTTAAAAATAAAACAAGCAACAATAACAAATGAATTAATCCTTCAGAGAATCTGTAATTCGCAAGCAAAGGATGGAGAGGAACTTTGGAAAGTGGCTTAGGGGAGCCTAGAGGACCTCTGGTCCACCTATGGATAGCTCCCTTGCCCCCCCCCCCAAAGTTTTTGTTCACCCCCCACCCCATCCCAAGACTGGTGAAAACATGTCTGTCTTTATTTCATTACCTGAAATTTCTTCTATTAGAAGTTAATCTATACAGAGATACAGTGTATTTCTTTTACAATGAAAATATATCTAAGGAGATTAAGGCACTACTAAACCGTTCAAACAGTAAAGTTTAGCATCTTTTTATCTCTTTGGAATTTTCGAGCTCAGCCCCTGGGGAAATGAGTGGCAGGAGTGGGATGGTGGAATGTGGAGCCTCTGGCTACCGTAGCTCAGGAGGTTGCGTGCTTGGGAGAGGGCAGCAGGGCCCCGAAACAGAAGAGTAGGAAAGATCCATTTGATCCATTTGGAAATTTTGCCTGGGAGCCCAAGGAAGAGGTGAGGGACACCTCATTCCTCCTTTCTGTTTCTGGTTGCAATTCTTGGTGCTCAGACTTGCCTTTATTGTTTTAGGGTAGGAAGAAGTGTCCAGAGGTTAATTCTGGCAGGTTATTTCTCTTTTTGTCTGTGTGACTGTGATTGTTAGAGAGAGGAGGGTGCGGGGAGAGAGAGAGAAAAAGAGAGAATGAATATGAGGTTATAGAGCAGGTATGCGGTTGTGTTGTTTTTCTAGTAAATTTGCAATAAGAAAAAAAAATAGATAGTTGCCACCCGTCACTCCTTTCTCTCCCCGTCTTCTGGGAGACCCTGTATTATTTATTCACTTGGTTTACTTGGTAGAATTTGTTTCAGTGTTTCAGGGGTTCTACGATTTATTGATTGTGGTGGTCGCTGAGTGTGGTGCTTTACTTCAGGTCCAGTTTTGTACAAATACCAGATATGAGAGGCTCTGCCCTACAGCCTTTGTAATCTTCAGTTCTCTCGGGATAGAACCAGATATACTGCCAGCCAGAGGGCAGGGAGTAGCCTCCGTGGTCGCCTTCCATCTCCAAGCACACGGTTTCGGGAGCCCTTTGAAAGAGGGGAGGAGACTAGTTCTTATCGTTCAGGAGGCAGGTCGAAGAATGAGAGCGAACAGAGGATCCAAAAGGGCTGGGGAGGAGGCCGGAGCCCATGCTCACACACATTAGGGTGAGTCTTTCTTTGTCTGTGAGTGACTGAAGGTTAGGCACCTGTTTGGGTCTTCCTCTGTCTAGCCTGACGGGTAGTAGGCCCTCAAAAGGCGGATGCACTTACAAGCAGTGCAAGTCACCCGTTGGACTTAGCAAGTGGTGAAGGGTCCTTCACTAAAAGGCCAAGCCTTTAAATTTTTGTGGGTGTGGGTTTGGGAGTGTTGTTTTCAACCCCCAAGAAAGCAGCATCCTTGGAATTTGGAGTTGGCTAATCTGAACTGCTCTTCTTTGGCTTTGCTGGGTTTCTTTGGGCATGTTACTTATTTTTGCATAGTTTCAATTTCCTCATTTACTAAAGGAGAATGAGAATAACCCTCTCCCCAGGGTGCATGTGGGGAGAACATTAAGGGACTAGGTATGTTAGCCTAAGGGGTGAGTTAGGAGGAGCTATGCAAATGAGAGGTGGTTTTTGTGTCCTAACTTTTGTGGGAGGCAGTAGAATCCTACCATTTAGACCCCTCACCGCTGGACCTTCTTTTGTCTTTCATTGTTGAGGTTAGACACCCAGAGAATTAAAGAATACTTGTTCCTCAGGTCCCTTTCTTGCCAGTGTTGTGGCATTTCCTGAAAACTATAATTGTTCTTTAAAATGAAGGGAAAGGGAAAAAAGCCTTTCTCCTCTTCATGAAGTTGGATTAATGTAATTTGGAATGAAACACTAACGTACAATTTGCTTGATGATGCAGAGAAGATATCACGTTAGATTGTGGAGTATAATCAAGAGTATATCTGTCCTCAGTTCTCCTAAGATCTGGAACACAGTGGAAAATTAACTGAGGGGCTGTCCAGAAATGCTCAAGACAATCGCTCCATTGTTCTAGTTCTCAGTTTTGGATCAATCTATCCTGTCAGAAAAACCGTTGTGTATATTGGTCTTTGACAGATTGCTTACAGCAGCTCCCATAGAAAGAAAGTACGAGGCACGTGTGTAATTTCAAATTTTCCGGTAGCTTCATTTAAAACAAAGAAACAGGTGGAAATAATTTAATAATATATTTTATTTAGCTCAATAGATCCAAAATATTTCTACAGGCATTTAATTGAAAAAATGATGGATGGTATGTTTATTTTTATTTCTTTTTTGATATGACATCATTGAACTCGAGTGTGTATTTCATACTTATAGCACATCTCAGTACAGGACCAGCCACATTTCCCATGCTCGTTTGCCACACATGGCTAATAGCTATTATCTTGGGTAGGCACTTTTGGAGTATAAAGTACAGTGCTTTTAACGCTTCTACCTTTTTGTGATGGGGCACACTGAAAATTTTAAGCCGTAATTATTTGCATCTTATATCATCAGACGAATCATTCGATGATTATTAGTAACATTTTTATTTTGAAGAAATGCTTTTTAGTTAGTATTGTGGCATTGACTACGGACCCTGAAAAAATTTGTTCGTCTCTTTTTTCCTCTGTACAATGGTACTGATTTTGAAAAAAGAAAAACAAATAGGTTTCATTGTTTGACGGCTATCTGTTAGCAAACAACCTTAACTACATTACTTTGTGGAATCCTCACAACAGTTCTGTGATGTAGATATTATTTGCATTTTGCCCAGGAAGAATTTGAGCCCCAGAGATGTCAAATAAGTTATCCAAGGTCACTCCCTCAGGTACAGAGTGGTAGTGCCAGGATTTTATCCAAGAGTTGCCTGCCTCCTGACGTGGAATTGGTCACCGCCACCTTTAACCATCTCCCCACAGGACTCTGTTCGCATGGCTCTAGTAGTGAAGATCAGGTTAACTCTATATAATTACACACAGGTCAGAAATAATGTCATAATGAAAATGACAATTTGAGCATCATAACTAATGACAGTTGGGAAAGTGCCTTTTTGTACTAGAGAGAGTCCCAGGCGTATTTTGCATCTATGACAACAGAATTCACCATTTATCCCAATTGTCAGAACAACTCTTAATTTTTTGCAAATGGCTGGGGCTGTGTGCCTGTCCTTTAGATTAAGCTACTTGCTTACCTTCCACAATTGTAAAAGGCTTAGCGAGGCTTACCATGAAAAGGGTTCAAAGTTCTCTTCTTGATCATCTGGAAATGGGTCTGTGCTACAATAAAAGAAAAAATAAGGCCGTAAGCTCTAGATATAGGCTAGAACAAGAGTTTCTTTTTTCTTCTTATTTCCAAATTTTGTTGTAAATACATTTTAGTTTTACATTGCTCTTCTTTTTTTGGAACTTATCTTTTAATTCTTCCCATTCTTATTTTTTGAAGTGCTTTCCAAGCACTTTTTTTTCTTTTCTTTCATTGTCACTTTTTTGTTTTTTTCTTTCTTATCTTTTCTTTTTTTCTTTTCTCCCCCTTATATTTGCCTGGAGAGAGTGGGAGGACCAAATGGATAAATATCATTTTTTTGGTATATATTTCGAATCATCCTTTTATAGTTTTCTTTCCCAGGGGATTTGCTGTTTTTAAGGCTTTTAAACCTGTGTATTAATTTTCTTCTTCCTCACACTTCACCTTAATTTCAGTGTTTTACTATTTCTCATTGCTCTTGTCATTGTCACTAGGAACTGAATCTATTTTTCCTGGTTTCCTCTTTTGTAAAAATTGCATTTCATTGTGAAAATTTCATTATAGTTCAGATCAATTAAATTCTAGTAAAAAGGTACATTTTTCTAGGGATTAAATGTAACCTGTTGATGATATTGTTTGGCCTCTCGTACGTATGGGCCTTCCGAACAAATTCTATCATCGTACATTCTGGTTAATATTGTTTTATTTTATAAGTGACCTCAAACTCCGTTCCCCCCTCCTTTTTTTTCAAAGTAGGCGATGCCTCTGAGGGATGGCTGCTTGGTTTTTGACTGTAAGGAGTTACTGTTATTATGTCAGATAACAATTGCTTACTTCAGTCACTGCCTAACATATTTAGGAAATATTTTGGTAATCGACACTTTCAAAACATAAATCCCTATGTGATGTAGACCTCTGTGCTTTAATGTGTTTCGTATCTAGCTCATTGATCTGATAATATTATTTTTAAAAATTAGTAAGGTCTTAAGTTTTTTCAATTGGCCATACACTTGAAGAGGATTTATGGTTCCTAAGTCGTGGATACATGATAGCTCATGGGGCAACTGGATTCATTTAAAGGTCTTATCTGTAATTCCCAGATGTGTGACACTCAGGTGTTGACATAAGGAACTGCACATGGATTTTCAGCCTCGAAACTTATGTACACAAAGGAATTAGTGCTGAAGTAGCTTATGGCACCACTGACTGCATGGCCCTAGGTGTGCATGTATTTAAATCATTAAAAATAGAAATCCACCTGCTTCCTCGGACAAATATCATATACCAGTATTTAAGAGTTAAAAGGTCTAAATGGGGGCTGTTCCTTGCAGGTCAGGAACGGGCCCTATAAAATGTCATTGTGCTTGCTTAGGAAGAGTTCACAACACCTGCACCTGCACTGAGGACAGGACTCACCTCTGACTTGTTCTCACTTTTATACCTGGCACCGTGAGGGCTACCTGGCGCACAGTAGGTGTGCAGGGAATCAAAAACTGGGTAAATGAATGGCCACAGAGATATTTGGAGACATCCAATTTTTATTGTTCATCACATGTCTTACATAGATGTGGGGATAAACTAGGCATAAATAAATAAGCATTTGATATGCCAGTACTGGTCACAACATAAAAAGCTATTTTATAAGGCACCATGTGGGCAGATTAAATTCTCTTCTTTGTCTAAAACCGTCAGTCTGCTCTACCCTTATTTCCTTCTTTCCATACATCTATACCCTGGATAGACAATAGTGCTGTTTTGTTATTCTTAGGAGTGAATACTGAGTCACTAGTTGTCCCAGGTATGGGATGGTGTGACTTGTGGGACTGTCAGGCTTAATAATAATTACCATGATCTTCAATGATAACAATTTTTAATGAGTATTGTTCTTGTTAATAATGATGATATTTAATAATTACACCCAATACTTATTATCTTTAATAATAATAATTAGCACATGGGAACCAGTTGTACCATTGTATTATCTTTAGAACAAAAATCTAAATCTGTGACCTGGTAGTTTGCAGAGTGTCTGCTCCCACCCTCTGATTTTCAGATCAGAGTGAGTCAGGAGGCTTGTAGGGTCTGGGCAATAGGGAAGGGCTTCTAGAAGAAATCTTATGCCTTCTATGTGTCAAAGACTGTACTTGCATCTGTCGTTTCACACAGAGGGTCTTATTTTTCGTGTGAAGTGCCTTCGCAGTGACCAGCTGACCTTCTGTTTTCCCCATCTCTCTGCTTGCCCATCCATCCTTTGTAACTTTTGATTTTTCTTGCACAAAGAGAAGACCCAGAACAGATCCATAGCATACTAATTTGTGTAAATTAAATAGGGCAGAGTCTATGTTTATTACTTGTATGTTGGTAAAACTTTGATCTTCTTACGCCTTGGCTGTGTTTAGATTTAAATGCCTGCATAACTTTAAAAAAAAAATTAAAAAAAAACAGTTTATAAAAAATCTTTGGCAAATTAAACATTTTTTAGGTTTTCACACTTTGATACAAAGCAGAGAAATATTTCAGTGACAACAGATTTCAACAGATTTTCAACTAGACTAATTTGCTTTATTCTTTAGTGTAGTTTACTTCTTTTCTCTGAAAACACAAGAAGTGATAATCCCTTTCTAATGGTAACTGGTGTTAATGTATAAAATAATAATTAAAGAAAGACAAAGCTTTGTATTTGGATGTATATTTTGACATAAGTTAACCATCAGTTAGGACTTTCATGAACAAGGTATTTTCAGGATAATTGATGACCTATTTATCAGGATTTAGAAAAATAAAAGATACAGGAGAAACTTCTTTTAAATGCCCATTGACTTTCTTTTACATATTCACATACTAGTTTAGGCCCTGAAAACAGATCTGTCTTCCTACTAGGTAATTTACAGCATTTCCAGACAAAAGCAAATCTGATCTGAAAAATACTAGTCCTGATTAAGTTAATGATGAAAACCATAGACAGGAAGGCTGCAAGTGTCTAGAAGGTTGCTTCGCCCTTACCTAACTGCAGCCTATGAACTTGAGGTGTCTCAGGGCACCTCTGCCTGGTACACTTCATTTTTTAATGCCTAGAATATGAGGGCTTCTGCCATGGCCCAGGGCAATTCTGCTGCAGTCTGATAATAATACTGGAAGGGAGAAAATCCACAGCTTTCCCATTAGTCCCACTGACTAAGAAGCATGTTTAATCTAAACCACTGTCTATCACAGATGAGTGACTTTTATAACTATCTCTTCCCTTCTCATCATGGTGACTGAGATTTGCTTTGTAATATTTGTGTTTTGCTGTTGAATTTTGTCCCTCCAGGTTTGATGATTCCTGTCTTTTGTGTGGTGGAGCAGTTGGACGGCTCTCTTGAATATGACAACAGAGAAGAACACGCTGAGTTCGTCCTGGTTCGAAAAGACGTGCTTTTTAGCCAGCTGGTGGAGACCGCGCTCCTGGCCCTGGGGTACTCCCACAGCTCTGCAGCTCAGGCACAAGGTATCAATGCGTCTCCCTCTCCTCTTCATGCTTTTCCTGTGTCATGATTTGAGGAAGAATGTTCTCCCTGAAATAAATCTCCAAACAAGGGTTGGAGGAGAAAGGTCAGATTTAGCATCTTTCCCAAACTGTGAACAGCAGAATATTTTTTGCAGAGTCTTGTTTCCTGGTTTCTTTGGGGAATAGGAAGAATTTGACCAGCACCTCTAGAGCCACACAAATCAACTTGCATTTCAAAGTGATCATCACAAGTTTTTTTTTTTTTTTTTTTTTTTGCATTGATAATTGTTATTTTTCTTTTTTTCTTTCAGTCCCCAAATTGGTATTCTCAGAGCCAGTGCAGACATATTTGACTCCTAACTTAACAAACTTTAATACATGATTTATAAACATTCAGTTTTAAAAATACATTTACTGCAGCTTCTGCACTTTACAATTCACCTTTTAATTAAATAGAAAAACGTAGATACATCTTTCCATATTTTTGTATCTTTGAAAACTGCTCTGTAGTTTTGATGTATTCCATTCATTTAAAAAAATCTCAGTGACTGCGATTAATTTCTGTTACCTATTTAATTAAGTATTAAATTTGCATCATTATTTCACTGTGTATTGTACAGCACTGGAGAGCCCATTGTTAGCTTGTGTCGCTTCATTCTGAAGCATAGCCCATTGTTCTTTCATGCCAAAGAATTGACAGAACAAATAACAACAAAAATACCTCCCAAACCTTGAAGAATGGAAAAAAAAATTTTTGACCCAATGGAATTATTCTGGTAAAGCTGAAATGATTGAATTGTGTTTAGGATAATGGTTATAGCTAAAGGAGAGAAATATGTGACTTCCAGGTTTTGTTTTACATATTTCCCATGTATATTCTTATAATTTACCATCTTTATTTAACCTTTGCGTATGTGCCAAGGATCTTTGCTATATTTTTAATGAGTTCCTCTTCATATATTCCTAAGAACTAGCAGTCATTAGTCTGTTTATTCAAATAAGGGAAGGATGAGAGATTAAGCAATTTATTCCAAGTTACAAATATGGTGACCTAGGACATGGGATATAAATTCCCAAGCTCTAGACTGTGATTCTGTAAGCAGATCATTACTTTTTAAAAAATGCTTTAATTAAGTATTTAAATTATATCTTAGTTCTACCAAAAAAGCAACCCTTCCAAAACCAGGGGGTCAGGAATAATTTCCTAGGGCAGGTAGTATCCATGGATTATTGTGAGTCCAAGTGCATCCTGAACCAGAACGCTTGGCCTGTCTGGGTCCTTAATACAACTGAGTCGTAGAGTCCACTGCTTTGAAAGCAGTGTAATAAAGGATGATTCATTTCCTTTCTCTGAGGACTTTTCCTTGTGTGAGGGCTTCAAAATCTGATCTCAAGCAAATTGCATACTGGCACCACTGCTTTTATTTCATGCTACTTGCCTAAATGAAATAAAGGAACCCCCACCTCCCCCCCCATAAACTTTTCATGCCATTTTAGGGATATTTTTCTCTGAATGTAAAGGTCATTGTATCCCACTGCTTGCATCCTGGTGTGCCAGCTTCCTGTTTGACAGGGCTATCCATCTCAGTTAGCACGGCTGCTCAACGCGCCGTGAGCTCACATGTGGAGCCCAGAGCACTAAGTGGCCAAGATTTGATTCTTGGCACAGGCTCAGGGAAGGGGGTCTCAGGAAACTTGCACTAGGGAGCCACACTGTTCCGTTCAGTGGTGTGAACCGAGAGTTCTGCACACCCAGGTGAGATACACTAGCAAGAAATATCGTCCACAGTAGAAGATTAAACAATGGAAAAGTCAAAAGCGAGTATTTGCTTCTTCAGTTTTTGAAAACCATGGTTAAAGAATACTAAATATTAAACTTTTTAAGAGTTGAATCACAACGTAGATGGCAGATATACTTTATTTTGTAGGTAAGCAAAAGCTTCATCACTAGGTCCTGTACGGTAATCTCACAGAGGGAAACAAAAATTGCAGTTTGTTTATTTTGTTTTAAATTATGCTACTGATCTCTGACGTGGGTAAATGGAAAAACTTCAAATTGTTTATTTTGATCTTTGTTGTCATTCAGATCATCAAATGTGTACAGTTTGCTGCATGTTTATTATAGGACAAACAGAATGCATGATAAGACAGGTGTTTCATGTGCTGGACAAACGGCAGGGTGGGAGAAAGCCAGAAGAGGAGGTAGAACAAAATATGACAGCATATTCAAGGCCTGAGGTTTTATTTGTCTGGTTTTCTCTTTTGGTTTGGTTTGGTTTAGTTTGTTTGTTCAGTGTTTAGGTAATTCCCCCACGATGGGGAAGTCACTGGCAAATCCATTCATAGCAGCGAAACTGAGTGTCCTTAAACCCTTCTTCAATTGCTGGAAAAGTTGGGCAGAACTAAATTGCAAGGAGAGTGGGTTGCTTGAGCCTATTTTAAAAATTGAAGCTCTTGAAACAGGATTTTTCATTTTAACGTGACCAGCAGAGTCTCAATAATGGAATTGGAATACTATTCAGATTGCCTTTAAAAGAGAAAAAAAACAGTAGTAATGTCATTATTTTGGAGTTTTGCTTCTAAAGGATGATAGAAATTCCACTAAAACGGAGTTCAGGGATTTCCAATCCTTCACCCCCACCCCTTTTTGAAATAATAATCTTCTTTATTTCAAACCAGATATTGGAAACCAAGACAGGATAAGGGCACAAAATATTGTCATAAATCATGGATACTATGCTTCTAACCGACCCAAACCCTGCATTTCCCAGCACACATACCATTAACTGTGATTTTCAAGGACATGAGATGCAGGATTCATTTGATCTGCTGTTTTGCATATGCAAAAAAGCCAAAATATGGCAGGCTCTTTGCATTTCCCACAATAGATGGGGTAAGGTCTAATGAACAGCAAGTGTATTTTACACTATGTGGTGGATGAGTCCATGTCTCTGAATCAAAAGTCTAGTCTTTGGGTTAACCTAGGGTATTGCTGTGCAGTAAAGCCCACCCTCCCCAATTAAACTCATCACTCCCTTTCTTCTTTCTTCATTCCTTTTCATACTTTCAGTTTTGTCCCATAAGGCTTTTGGTAATAGCCATGGACCTCACCACATTGTCCAGAGAGTTCTTATCCTACTGATAAGTAGCTCTTCGTAGTTGCTAGTGTGGGTGATGGACTTTGGGAGGTGGCCGTGATGGCTGTGTGATTCCTCCCTGTGTGTCTTTGATTTATAAGTGGGCATTGTCTCCCTCCACTGCTTTCTGTAAATTTTAAATATTTTTTAAATTTTAGTTTTGATCAGCAAATGTAAGTAAAAATAAATATGCCAAACAATAATAAATAAACAAAAATCCTTTCTGGCTGCTTACTTTTGGTATCATTGGTACATACAAATTATGGGTTCAAGAGGAGGTGTATTAATCACTATTATTTCTCATTTATGTTGGAGTAATTAAATTTATGCAGTTATTTAAGATATTTTAAAAAGCAATAGAAAAATGCATTTCATACAGTATTATGTGAATCAAGCAGGGTGCCACGTACAGTCTCGATTATGTAAAATTCCATATACAAGGTGTGATAAAAAATATGGTGAATGTTTAAATTAAAAAAATTAGAGGGGTGGCCTAGCCTGCCAGCTCAGTTGGTTAGAGTGTGGTGCTGATAACATCAAGGTTGCTTTTTCAATCCCCACGTGGGCCACTGTGAGCTGTGCCCTCCTTAAAAAAAAAAAAGAAAAAGAAAAAGAAAAAAAAAGCAAAGGAAAAAGTTTATTACAGTAAAAGACACATTGCCATTAATCCCCTTCAAAATACTCCCTCCCTCACTTTGAACACACTATCCCGTTGTTCTTGCCACTTTCTGAAGCAGTTCTGGAAGTCTTCTTTTGTGAGTGTCTTTAGTTGTGCTGTTGTGGCTGCCTTGATATCCTGAATCATTTTGACTTTGGGGAAGAGCCAGAAGTCGAATGGTGCCAGATCTGATGAATAAGGTGGATGAGGATGCACTGTAATGTTTTTATTTGATAGAAATTGCTGTATACCAGAAGCGATGTGTGACACGGAGTCTTGTCATGATGGAGGATGATTTATGGCACACTTTAAAACATACCTTCTTTGAACCGTAGCTCACACCTGACTGACTGTGCTGAACAAGTTGAAACTTGTCACACACTGTTACTAAGATTCAGTGTGCCGCCTCCTGTATTGAAGAGCCCTGCCTTTTTGTTGGCTGGTGCTTGGCAGCAGCATTCAACGTATTTTCTGGTCACAACGAAAGGCTCCATGTCACACATTGCTTCTGGTTCAGTAATTTCTATCAAGTAAAAAAATTACAGGGTGTCCTCATCTACCTTATTCACTGGATCTGGCACCATGTGACTTCTGGCTCTTCCCCAAAGTCAAAATGACCATGAAAGGTAAACGTTTTGAATCGATTCAGGACATCGAGGCAGCCACGACAGCTCAACTAAAGACACTCACAAAAGAGGACTTCCAGAACCGCTCCAGAAAGTGGCAAGAACGATGGGATAAGTGTATTTGAAGCAAGGGGGAGTATTTTGAGGGGGATTAATGGCAATGTGTCTTTTACTGTAATAACATTTTTTTTTATTTAAACATTCACCATATTTTCCGATTACACCTTTGTATATGCATAGAAAAAAATGACAAGGGAAATATATTAATGTCAACAGGGTGGGTGGTGGGAGTATGTGGAATCTTATTTTTCTAATCAGAAAAAAAATATATAATAAGTATGAAATTTTACCTCCTCCATGAATTCTTCTCTGAAAAAGTTGGAAGTTATTTCTATCTTATTCTCCAATTTTGATAAGCAGTTCATTTGTCCCTATTTTATCTGTGTGAAAACTTGTATGTGGTATAGATATATTCCTGTTGTTTTTTTTTTTCAGTTTAAGATTTATAAAAATATCAATAGATCATTAATGAGCTTCTGTGATGTATAAACCAAGGCATTGCTTAGAGTCTTAATACTACTAGGTAACCTTGATTGAGCAAATACTGTAGTCCGCACTATTCTAAAAGATTTACATGTACTAACTCATTTAATTCTCACAACACCTCTTTGAAGTAAGTTTTGTTTCCCATTTTGAGGAAACTGAGGCAAATAAAGAGGGGAAGTAACTTTCACAGGGGCACAGGGCTAGAGACTAGGAGAGTTGAGATTTGAAGCCCAGTGACCTACCGCCAGAGTCAGGGTTCTTAACCACAGGGCTGGCCTGTGAGAGACTCGATGACTGGGCCTTTAGAGTTGGGGTAGCAGGCAATTCTTTAATACCCGTGTGTTACTTTTTGACATAAACTCTAAAAAGCTGGGCTTTTTTGTGTATGTGCTGCCAAAGCAAGCACAAGTTAGGACCTTTCAGATTGCATGGTCAGTAAATTCACAAAAATTACATTTATTTGCTAATAATTGCATATATTCAATAATGATAGATTATACATATTTAATTTCCATGATGAAATATATGGAGATACTTTTTCCAGGTAACTGAGACAGACTTCATTAAAAACAAACAAGTCAACAACAACAACAGAAACTTCACAGAATTATTGTCTATTAAACCAACTCCTAACCTTATAGTAGCGCCTACAGTAGGTTGAGTAATTCCAGTATACAATTCTTGTTTACAAGGCCAAAATTATTCCTGATGTGAAAATAAAGCCCATTCTTTAGGAATTGTAATCTTCAAAATAATTAATCAGCAGTATTACATGTCTACTCTGTGCCAGTCACAATTCCACGTTCTGGAGATAAAGAACCTGAAAAAAAATCTTGCTTTCCAGGAGCTTGCATGGCATTTCTTGTAGGCATTCATTTGATATAGGAGGAATGAATAAATGAACTTGAAGGTATTATTTATTACCCTGGAGATACAGTACCTGCATTCCTAAAAAGTGCCGGTTTACTTTCTTCAATAATTACATTTGGACACATGAACTGGCAACTATTTTGTTTCCTTATAATAGTAATATATAGCACAATGTGAAGTCTGTGGGAATTCAGTAAATGTTTGTTGACTGAATGAAAACAGTGTTTAAGGTTCATTTTACTGAACTTTATCCAGGAAGAATTTTTTTCTCTTGTGCATTGCTGTGAAGTTGGCTCCCATTCATGAATTAGCTATTCTTATCAGAAGTGAAATATAATCTTACTCCTTATTGATCACCTGTCACCATTTCCAGAACACTCTGTGTTGTCATTCCATAGCAAGTGATGTTTTAGCTGTGCTCGTGGTGGCAAAACACTCCAGTAATAACTTTTGGAATAACAAGAGGTAGTTATGCAAAAGGTACTTATGGGATTGCTGGGATCCAAATTCTTCTGATCAAAACTTAAGAGATATTTTGTCAGTATCTACCTGGACCTCATCTGTTTGAAGGCGTTATAGGTAGGGAGAATAATTCAAGTCTATGATTAGAAACAGTGATAAAAATAAGCAGAATAAGATTTAGAACCAAAATAGTAATGATATTTATATTAAAAAAGGAATGGCTTACTTTCTTATTGTTTATTTCTTATTATTTTATAGTTATTTATTATTATTATATACTTTCCAGTGGATTAGATCTTTACAACATACCATTGGGAAGAACTTTACATAGTAACTACTTTAAAGTAAATTTCATCCTCAGAAATGAATACACTTTCATTTTAAATTGTTCAGTGTTTTAATATTTTATTCTGAAATTCTCTAAAATGTTTTATTATGGAAACATGTGACATAAAAAGTAGAGAGATAAGCATATTAAGTATTCAGGAATTCATCTAGGATCAGCAATTAGCAATTCATGGTTAATCTTGTTTCATCTCTGCCTCCACCCATTTCTCACCTCTCCCTTATTGGATTACTTTAAAGCTCATCTTAGACCTCATATTTTATCTACAGATATTTTACTAAGTATCTCTTAAAGATAAAGCCTATTTTAAAAACATGTATATGTTTAGTGTTAGTCATGTTTATATACATATATATGTGTATATATGTGTGTGTGTGTGTGTGTGTGTGTGTATATATATGTTTAATGTTTGCTTATTCAAATCAGGAGCCATACAAATCTATGTGTTACACTTGGTTGATGTGTCTCTTAAATCTTTGAATCTATGGGTTTCCTATGCTCTGAAATTAAAAAAAAAAAAAAAAATTAAACTTATGTTTGCTGTTAAATTCAGAATTATTTTTGTTTTGCTAAACTTAATGGCAACCTAACCCTATAAATGCCTGCAAATACTATGATCTCAAATAAACAATTAGTAAGCTCAATCATAACCTTGGAAAGGAATTCAGAAAATCACACTTTTTTTTTGAGGGAGGATGGTTAAAAGACATAGGTTGTCGAAGCCAAGTTTTTTATGTGCTAAAACTTTGACAGTCTCCCTGTTGAAAATATTTAAAATGATCTCTTGCCTTGTCTTGCTTCTTCGGTTTCTTTCTTTGGCTCTTTCTCTTCTCCCCCCTTCTCCCCCCTCCCCCCTTTTCCTTTAATTAAACGCTCATGTTTGGGAGACTCTCCGCAGTTGCAGTTTTTTCTTTATAAGGGCAATGTTGAAAAAAGGTGCATATTCAGAAATTTTAGGCCTTGGAGCAAACTTTTAACAAACAAGCTGCTTCTGAAAAAAATTCTGTGGCTCTCAAAAGAGAGCTAAAAAAGCTACCCCAAATTGCTGTTAACAATGTTTCAACCCTCATTAGAGCAGGATGGGCCAAAATGTGAAACACTGGCTGGGCGGACACAAATCTCTAACAAGCCCCCTATACTCTTACCTCCTTTACTGCATAAAATTAAATATTCTTATGTGTGAACACATGTTTGTTCCCTTGCAGACAGCAAAACCTGAAACACTAGTTTTTAACTGAGTGCCAAGGGGAAAATAGTGCTCATCTTACTTTCTTGTTTAATGTATAGTTAAGAAGGAACATCTAATACAAGTGTTTATAGTTCTGTGTTCCTTATATTTGTTTCTGTTGTCACAAATATGTGTTATTTGAAATATATAGATACGTAACTATGGCTCACGTGGCAATCAGCTGGTGGAATTATTGCCTGTATGTAAATTTGTAGAAGGTGAAGACCCTATCCATCTTCATTTGCCGGATGCAGTTGAGTAGGAAATAGGAAGTAGTTGAGTAGGAAGTAAGTAGGAAGTACAAGAAAACAAACACACAAAAAATTATCTGATCTCACTTTACCTCTCACCTTGCAATTTCTATCTGCCCATTTAAAAAAAATTGTATCATTGGAAATTATTAAAAAAAACTAGCTCATTATTTCCTTCACGATCATAGAAGTGTTTAGCAATGTTTTCAGTTAGCTGTTTTGTTTGAGGAAATTGGACACGGTGGTCGTTAGCTTTGGTGTATTTTTTAAATTTCTTAAAGTCCTTCTTCTCAGAGTTGAGGCTTGAATGCTTATGACCTGGAGGGGAATGATCTTCTGAGTTCTACGTTTTGTCGTTCATGTAAAGTGATTCAGGTTAAACAGAGTGACTCACCGTGATATACAACTTTTATTTAATAATTAAAGTATGTCCCATTAAAAGTATATAACTTTGAGGAATTATGAGTAGGAAACCTACAACCTAAAATTGGTGATACTCTGATCAGTGTATATTGTGAGTCATTTTTTATTTCATTCCCTTCCAAAGTATAACTGTCTTTGACTACTGTATCGATTTTAAATGCATGGTACAGTCATATGTTGCAGACCCAGGTTATTTTGTGTTTTAAGAAGATGCAGTACAGTTTCCATTCGAGGAACTCATTTGGTAAAAAACACATTCATTAAAACACTTACAAATGCTACAGTAGATAGTGCTGTTACCTGTTGGGTAGATCCTTTATGTTTAAAGCATTCCTTTGATACGACTCTCAGTCTTGGTGCTACGTCACCATACTCCAACTTTAAAGAAAGTCGATTTTGACATTCATGATGGTAGAAAAATCCTTGGCCATGGAGCATTTTGTAATATTAAAATGTTTTTTAAAAATGCCCTACTTTCTCTTTCTCTTCTTTTTTATATGGAAAAGAGCTCTGTCATCTAATTCTTATAATTTCAGTTAATTCTTCGTGAAATATCAGAATTGTAAGTTTCTGACGTCTTATTTTAGTGCACATTTTACATTTATACTTTGACCAGATTTTCTCAGATACAATATTATTATATTTCAAAATCCTTATGGGATCTCAACTGCATAATAATTCATGCATCTGCATCGGATCAGTAAGCGGGCAGTTTGGTGATCAGTTAGCTTGGCACACGAAGGGGAACCCTGAGATGTGAGGGACCTCTTCTATCTGCAGTGTGATACAGGACAAGCTCGGTGGTATTGGGAGGCAGGGGTGAAAAGCCAGCATTCAGCTGGCCATTTGGTCACTCATGGGCACCTCGGTTTGGTTTCTGAGGTGCCAGATAGAATTCACATGGTTGTGATGAGCATTTAAAACCCAGCGTTTTGAAACATAATTTTTTTTTTTTTGATGGCAGCTTTGAGAGCTCTAAAGAGTCTGACATAAGGCTTGACAGTGCATACCGTTTGCTTGCTCAAAAGCAGTAGTTGGCAAAATTATGTGTGTCAGTGAGAGAAAACACAGAGGTTTTCCTCTATCTGTCTGCCTCTTATTGGTTTGAAGAAATATCTATCACCCAGGACAGAACAGCAAATCTGCTGTACTGTTTTACAAGCTTGTTACTCAGGTTGGAAAAGATTGCTGCAGGCTATATGCAAATACACAGCACCCGAGGTTCCTCTCAGCTTCCAGCTCACACTCGGCAGAGAAGTACTTCTGACATATTCTTTCTGTCAGTTTTGTAAATCAAAGAATGAGATGCTGGAAAGCTCTTAGTACAGTCAAACCTCTGCCCTCTACAAGGCCTAATAATCTCCCAGATAAAAGCTGGGCCCACTCTTCTGGGAGCAAGTGAAGAAGGCAGTCTGTTCTAGATCACCCACATTTTGGTCTTTCTCCTCTTTAAAAAGCACATACACAGCACTGTGTGGGTTAGTTACTGAGTGCTTACTAGAGTCAGGAAGACAGTCCTGTGTTAAAGATGTCCCAGGAATTAATAACAGATGACTGTTTGTCTTTATTTTAGCCTCTGGTTTTTGCTACAGGATGCAACAGGATGGAGGTTTTATGAAAGAGTCATTGGGGGAAACTCTTAGGGAAGGTTTTTCCTGTGTTTACAATGATTGAGGCGAGCCCATTACTGGGTAGGGAATTGGTCAAAGAGATCACCAAAGCTCCCTGCTTGCAGGAGCAATGGTTTGTAATCCCATTTGGTGGTATGTTTGTATCAGACCTTGCATCCTCTGGGCATGGAAAGGAGATGACATCTCTCTATCTCCCTTCTGAATTTTAGAGTTCTAAGATCGACCCAATTTCTTTTCATAGTCTTACCTGGAGCTTAGCAGGTGTGAGATGGGCCGAGTTAGAATTCAAATGTATTTGGTCACCTATCCTGCACCCTTTCCCGACACGGTCATTGACGGCATTCCAATTGTCTCCCTTCTGTATGCTTTTCTGGAGTCATTCAACTCACACTGAGGTCTGTACTCTGAGGTAGGGGGTCATTCTCTTCCCACGTGATTATGTTGGTGGTCCTTGGATAGAGAGAAGTATTTGCTCTCAATAAACATTTAGATGGGTTTTCATAATAGACATAGTAATGATTGGTCAGGATTTATGTAACTCAGAGTACCTATTAAAATGTACTCATGTAACCCAAAATATCACTTTATATGAAAGAAGAGTTTAAATTATGAAACCAGCGTCATATCAATTATATAAATTGGAGATATATTATGTAACATATTAAGTTATAATTTGCTACTGTGTTCCTTTTTTATTTGTAACCCCCAGTTGATACTAAAATGCACCCATTTGCAGTTTAAACTAATGCAATTAGGATCAACAACTGCTTTTCTGTATTATTAAGGGGAAAATTTTCATTATGACTAATATAAGATTATGAATTTGTGTAGTCTCAGCAGATAGTAATTTATCCAGGTTAAATTAAATTAAATTAAAAAGAATAGACGCAACTGTTTTGTAAATCTGAGGGATTAAAACATTTGTAGGAGGGGCATCTTCTCCAGGCGAGTGAGGTATCTCTTAGAACGTAATAAGGGCTCTTGGCTGCATTGTCTTGAAGTTTACTAAAATAACTAATTTAACACCTAAACAAAGACCCACAAATAGGATATTTTTCTCTTCTCTCCCATCAGAATGCTTCAGTGTTAATATGACATAGTATGGTTATGTTTTCATGTATGTTTAGTCCTTAAAAAAATAAAAAAAGTGGTACGTCTATTGTTGTTAATGAAAATGCTGGTGAACACAGAGCTTTCTATGAGCTAGGCAGTGCACACTTTCTATGTGCACCGCTCTAAGTGTGTTACATGTGTTAACTCATTTAATGCTGACAAACCATGTGTGGCATAGGTACAATTATCTGCATTTTACAGCTGAGGAAACTGAAGCACAGAGGGGTTAAGTGAGTTACCAAAGAGCACACAGCAGGTAGATGATGGAACTAGAATTCAAATGTTCAAATTCAGTCATTCTGCTTCTTGAGGTGGTGGCTTACCCACTACACCCCTGCCTCTCTATGACATGATTAGACATTGTTTTGACAGTGGGTTATTATTAAGAATATAAATAAAAACTTCTCCAGGGCATGACCTGCTATAACTAGAGCAGCTCATTAAAATGCTACATGTTTCTCCAGCAGGAGGAAGGATGGAAGACGGGGAGGCAGTGGGCACGGAGGAGTATACGGGGGGAGGAAGTAAGGCAATGCGTAAGTGAAGGAGGTGGGGACGTGTAAGGAAGACGGAAGGCTGACAGGAGGAAGGCTGGGTAGCGTATAGGACTGTAAGGACGCGGCAGGCAGGAAGTTTACTGATTAAGGGCCCGTGGTAAGGAGCTGAGGAAGTCGGCAACGGAATGCAGGAAGCGGTGTCGCAGATATGGCAGGGGAATTGGATCGCATTCAAGGACGTAGTGACGGCAATGCGTTCCTGACTCCTTCCTTATTTATTTTCTTTTCTTCTTCCGTTCCTTTTCCTCATTCATGCATTCCTTCCTTCTTCCTTCTCCTTCCTTCTTTTCTTTTTTTTCCTTCTTCCTTCCTTCTTCCTTCCTTCTTTTCTTCCTTCTTCCTTCCTTCCTTCCTTCCTTCCTTCCTTCCTTCCTTCCTTCCTTCCTTCCTTCCTTCCTTCCTTCCTTCCTTCCTTCCTTCCTTTTTGGCAGTAGATTGGGGAAAGAACTTCAGAGACATTATGGGGTATTTTACTTAATCTGAAATATTTTGATGCTTCTGGAAAAGTGAGATGATTTAATTTCATATATAATTGCATGAGGAATTATAAATTATATTTTCTAAAATACCTATGACACTAAACCACAAAATGAACAGCTAAAACTGATTTGTTCTCTGACAAATCGAGATATATGGCAGTGTTCTCATTACAAGTGCCGTTCGTGGGGACGGAGCCGCTGAGTGTGCCACAGTATGACACGAGCCATTCCCAGGCAGCACTGCTTTCACTTGGGCATCCTGAGGTGATTTACAACCTAGACTAAAGTTTTCTTAAAAACACATGGTCAAGTAAAGCCCAGGTTGAACTTCCAAAGTCATGGAATGCAGGTAGGTCTTCGTAATGGACCTTTCTTTATCGCATGCACTTACTCTTCAGAAGTAAGTTGTTTTATCCTGTGGGGAGAAGGGACCATTTTCAGGGTACTGGAGGGTAGCATTTAGAAAGTTCTCTCTTAAGTGCCTTTAATAATTTCCTGGAAGGTATGTGTTGACTTCTCCTGGAGGGTAATTTATTCATAGTAAGACTGAGTAAGAATTATCTTTTCTTCTCACTGGACTAAAAACAGAGTGTGTTGTGGGTCCCTGTGGTGGTGGAAGGCTAAAAATCAAAATTTGGATGTTGTTGAGTTTAAGCACTTCTCAAAGGACCTGTGTCCCCAAGCTGCCACAGTCATTTGCTTGTCCTGAATTTAAAAAAGGCTTTGAAATGTGTGGGACCAAAATAGTTCTGTTTGTAGTCCTAGGGGTTCTGGGAAAATAAGGAGCGTTGTCGTCTGTGTGGGAGAGGATTGATAATGGGTTGATTGCCAGTGGTGCTGGTTTTGCTGGGCAGTGATGGATTCTTTCCTGAGTCCCCCAGAATCACTCACCTGGTCCCATCTGTGATCCATGACAGCTGATTTGTGATGGGTGGGTAGGAACAGGAGCCAAGACCATATTTTGGGGGTCAAAGACAAAAACAGAACTCCGTAAGGCAGATCTCGGTCTGTTTTGCATCAGATTCCAGCCTGATGAATTCAGACACACAGGAGGTGAACAGGACTTGTATTAGATGCTTTATGCGATGTTTTCTTTTTCTGTGCGTTTTCTAGTATGTGTAACAAAAAGTTGCTTGAAAATGGTTATCTAATGTAAATGTTAAAATTTATTACACGAACCACATCAAACAACAAATAGTATTGTACAACTTTGTGAGGAGGTAGGAGTAAACCAGGCTGAGACTTGAATGTAAAAGTCACTCATAAGATTTCACAGCTCTACATTAGTTTTCAACAAAATATGTAATTTCCCACGTAATGAAAATAAGTGGTTAAAAGCATATTGATTTGCTGGTTTCATTTCTCTAAGGCACGGTTGGGAATTGCGTATCTAACTGTCAGATCAGCTGAGAGCTGTCTAACATGGTGTAACAGGGGCTTGGGTCTCCAGCGCTGTGTCTTCTAGAATCTTGTTCTTATTGAGAACAGGATAGTAGAGTGTGGTGCTTAGGTGTTGTGGACCTAGGAGTCTGACTACGGGCTTTTAATCTGGTGCTACTCCGTCCTAGCCATGTGATTCTCTGCCTCAGTTTCCTCATCATAAAACAGGGGCAACAATACCTTCCCCCTAGGATTTTTAGAAATAGTCAATGAAACAAACCATATAAAGTGCTTGACACAGGGTAAGAGCTGGGTACATGTTCGTTACTATTGTAACTATTATTGTTATTATTTTACAATGCAGAAGCCAGATACACGAGGAATATGTCAATTTGTTTTCTGTAGCTTCCAATCATATAGCCTCTCATTCTGAGATACTGGATGAGAATTACCAATACTGTTTCCTTCATCTCTTTGATTTTCTTATGATATAAAAAGAATAGATCCTCTGAGAGCCATGTTTTGATCAACAAAATCCGATTCCGTGGCAAAGAGTTAATTTCCTTTGTGTAGACAAAGTATTCTGTAATATATTGCCTCTTTCCACGTTATTTTTCAAAGCATTTAATGTATATTTTATATATTCTGATGATGTAATGAAATTTCCCCCCTGCAATCATCTGGTTGAAATTGTGACTTTAAGAAAATACAATAGTCTTTATTAATGACAAATGAAAATTTGAATGTTCACTGATGACTTTGTAATCAAATGAGCTAGTTTTTTAGTCATCTGACAATCTGTTCAATCTTCTCCTTCTATAGAGTTCTAAATATCGAGTTACCTAAGTTCAAAAAGCAACTACAGTGAGGCCATGTTATTTAGCACAACTTTTTTCACAGTTGTGTTGAAACACAGGCTATTTTGCCTTCCAGTCCTCCTCCGAAATTGTTGCTCATATCTTTTCTTCTGACGTGACTCCACTTGTGGAACTGCCTCAAAGCGAGAATCAGGGCCTGTGTGGAGGGGAAGGAATGTAAATGTTTTCTCCCTGGGGGACACATTGTCAGTAGGTATTTGTATCCTGGAAAATTTGACTGTAAAGTCACCTTTGAATTATAGCTCCTTCTTTGTATTCTCCTTCCTGGAGCATCTCTTAGGAGAAAGCTTCCCCTCTGAATCCCCTTACTTTGGTGCACTTTTACCTGGGATAAGTGAACAGGGATTAAAAAAAAAAAAGTAAATTGTGTGGCTGAAAAGCCTAATAGATAAAGACATTAGGTCATGTTATGTTATATTCAGTTACATTGCAGCATAATGCAATTAGCTTGTAAACAGGGAAATAAGAAATGAAATGGTGGTGAACCCCGAAGTAGCAGTTTTAATTTAATTTGATGTGTTGACTTCTTTACCTAACCTCTGCAGTTTTCTTCCATTCTCACTATTTCTCTGCCTTTTCTTAGTATTTAAAATATTTCTTTCTCCCTATCCCTGCCCTTTTCTTGAGCAATATTCTGTTCTTAAAAAAAAAAAAAAAAAAAATTAAGCCTCAATTACCTGTGGGAAAACACAGCATTTGAAGACCTCACTCCTGCCAGCTAGTAGATGTGTGGTCCCAATGTGTTTTGGTGTGTGTTTATTTTAATATTAGAATTACCAGCTGAAAGCTAATAATACTCTAAGAAAAGTATAATTACGAAGGTAAATCTGTATCAAAAATTGCACAGTGTACCTCAAAGTCAACTATAATTATTAGTGGATAGTCTCCTATTTGATAATTATCCATTCATAGATTTGTACATAAAGTAGTATTTTTAAAATTGTGTAGTTTTTAAATTCATTCAATTTCCCACAAAGTTAATATGCTAGATCATAGGCAAAATAACCAGTTTGGTATAATAGAACCACACCTGTATGAAAATAACTGAGACATACTAAAATAGAAATATAATGTTTCTTCTGCCAAATGTTATAACGTGACCGCTGCCAAGGTCTGGTGCCCACTCCCTTCTGGATCCAGTTGTCCTGTTTTTATCTTTCCCAAGTCCTCTCCCCTGCCCAAGCCTGTGTGTAGGACAGCTACGGTACCTCTTTACCTTGTGGCCATTTGCCATGGTAGTAGGGGCAACGCGATGCTGCAAGTTGGCAGGCAGTCCTGGTGGGGCTGGAAGTCTCCCTCCAGGGACGGACAACTCGCAGGGAGTGGTGCTGGGCCTGGAGGCGGCCCTCAGAGGCCTTGGAGAGTAGGATGGTGCATCATGTCAAGAAAGAGGCCACAGGTCTGGCTGCTAATTATAAAGGTTTACATGGCTGCAGCAGACCTGTGTGAGGCGGCGTCAGAGAGGTGAGGGGCCACTGGGCACCCATCAAACACAGTCTCACTGGGGGAGTGTGCCGACAGAGCCAGGAGAGCAGTTTCCAGGCTGTCGGCCTCATGGAGAAAGGTGCTGGCTCAGTTAGTAAATGGCTATCAGCTGTTACCAGTTAGCCATTGGCCACTGATATAACTGCCGTGGCTACGCTAGCAGGCAATGATGGTGGCTGGCAAGCGCGGATTGCAGTTAGCACGGCGGATTGCAGTTAGCAAGTGAGTTTGGTTGGCAGAGAAGCGGATGGCGGATTATGCATCGTGTGGATCCTGCTTCCTGTGTCTCCAGCCCAGCCGCCAGTGAGAGTATAGTGAGTGGTATGACTCCCCTATCTATGGCTCCGTGGGTGTTCCTTTTTGGCCTCACCATATCCTGCGTTCTTATGTCAGGGAGCAGGAGCTGAGACCCCGCCTAACACCTGGCATGAGAGAGAGTGAGGGATTAATTTGTTTAATCAAGTTTCTCATGAATAAAGTATTCACCTTCCCATCAAATTAAATAACTTACCTATAGCATTTAAGTGCAATTTCAATATCCTTTTGTTATCTTATTAATGTTCACTCATTTATTTTTTAACCAACACACATCAGTAGCATTAAATGTTTGTTAAACCAATATCATTTTTAATTATAATAGTACATATAGTAGCTAAGAAGTTAAAACAATACTGTGTACCATGTTCAATGATTCATATGGCTAATGATTAGCTACTTTTCTGAGAGATTTATAGTAATATTGATGACAGTCTCCATAATAAATTTGCCGATGTAACAGCGACATTGTTTTATCTTATTTTGAACAATTATTTATTTAAGGTCTTGGCCATTGGGCAGATGACAAACTTAGAAGTATTCTATCACTGAAGATGACGTTTTCTTTGGGATTTGTAGCCATGGGACGTGTGCTTGTTCTAAGCCAGTTCTGGGAAGAAGGACAGCATATTTCTCACTTCAGGCCCTGTATATTAATATGTAAATTTTGTGGCTCTCCTTTTTACTTAGTTTGTTTTTTAGATGGCATTCAAATCGCACAGCCTCGCATCCGGTAGATTTTTCCTGCTTGTATTATTCCCAGCTTTCTGCAATCTGAACTGAAGCTTCCTTAGTATTGCTGTGGAATGGCCTTGACCTCATCAGAACACTCTGCTGTTCTGTCCCGGTCACAGGGTCCCTGCCACAGCATCCTGCTCCCTCACCCCTCTCTCGTACATGTGCTGGGGGTCATTCCTCGAGTGACAGGTGTGTGCAGACAGGTCCCAGTGAGACCCTGCTCCTGCTGTTTTATTTGTGATCCACTGGGAGTGGAGTGACCAGCCACAGGCTTTCCTTAAGCAGAAGCCACATGGTGTTTCGAATGGCAAGGCTTTTGCAGACTGGGGCTTGTGACAGGCAGGAGAGGCTGGCGCAGGAGTCTTGAGCGAGCGCTTTGACACACCGAGTAACAGCCCATTATCACTTGCGCTGGTGTCAAAACAATGCGGCAGTTTGAACTGCGGCTCAGCTCACTCCTGCTGTCACACAGGCTCCCTCCTAAGTCATTAGAGTGTTGGCGTGGACTCTTCAGTCAGAGATGCATTAGCAGAGGGGAAGTGTTTATTAATTCAATTTAAGAAGCGATTATTAATCATCTGCCATGTGTCAGGCACCGCGCCACCGGTGGGGGCAGGGGCTTCCATACCAAAGGGACGAGGTCCTGCCCTCAAGGTACCTTTTGCCTAGGAGAGCACATGAGTCCAGTAGCTGTTATGAAAAGAACGTAGGAGAGAGGCCAACAAAATTGCTGTTAGAGTTCAAAGGAGGGAGACATCTCATCAGGTTAGAGGGATCCATTTAGAGTGATGAGGGAGCTGATGTATGATGAGAGGGCCTTGACGGACCTGGAGGATTGTGATGGGCAGAGATGAGGTGAGAGAGACTGTTGGCAGGGACTTCTGTTTGGCTGGTATGCAGGATATGCTTAGCACGTATCAGGCTCAAGCATCTTTTGTAAAGAAACTTGGAGGCAAGGTTAAAGTTTTATTTAGTGGTCTCCTGCTTGAGATCGCCACTGAAAGGTTTTGAGTCGGGGGAGTGATGTGTTAGGAATATGTGAGTGCAGAGTAAGATGTGAGTTTATGTATTCATCCGTTAGTTTATTGTATTCATCCGTTAAGACTGCAAGTAACTACATGCAGCAGGAACTCGACAACAGTGGTTTAACCAAAGAGGGGTTTTATTTGCTTCATGTGGGTGATGAGTGCAGGCTAATACAGTATTTGCCAATGCCTGTAGGGACATGGGCTCTGGTTCTTTTCCTGCTTCTCTTGTTATGGTTGCAAAATGGCTGCTGTACCTCCAGACATCCAGTTCTGATTCCAGGCAGGAAGAGGGTGGGGAAAGAGAACAAAGGGCAAATGCTTCTCCTCACGAAGCTCTGTCTTTATTATGGTGGAAGGGACACCTTCTCCCAGGACTTGGTCATTCATCTCAGTCCCAGGCCTAGAGAGCCTGGGAAATCAAGGTTTTCATTTGACACAGTGCTGCTCAGGAAAAAAATTGGGATTCTCTACAAAGAAAGAGGGGAGAGTGGATTTTGGATAGATGAGGAGCAGTGTTGGCCGCAGCTTGTTTGTGCATCTATCGTGGGAAATCAGGGAAGAAGACAGAGCAGAGGGGCAGAAAGTTAATCGTGCCAGCAAGGACTTCTGATTAGATTCAGAGAGAATAACTAGAGTTCACTTTCAATTTTAGATTTGTTGAATGAAAGAATTATGGGACAATGAGTTAGAAAAAGTAGGCTTTCCATCTGGCCTCATTGTTAGGCATGCATGGGTTCGAAGAAGTCGCTTCTCGGAACCTCGGTTTTCTTATTTATAAAATCGAGGACCTCAAAGCCTATGAACCAAAGTCTGTGATGCTAAGAAACAATTGCATCTGTGCTTTTGAATATTATTTTCAGATTAAACACTGAGTATGTTATAAAAATAAACATACATATTATGAGAAGATTCAAGAGTCATTTAAAAATGTTTTCTTCTAATTTGAGGAACCAAAGAGCCAGCAAAAGTGTTTCATATATTAATTGAAAACGTATTTTAAAAACAACACTGTAATATTCCTTGGAACTGGTGTTTTCTGTTATCGACTATTGTTGCTGTTAGTTATTGTAAGGGAAGGAGATAACAGACTCACTCTCGAGCCCCTGCTCTGACAGGATTATTCAGAATGTGACAATTTATTACATGGTCTTTTCCTGATAAATAGCTCAGTGACATTCTCCATGAATTTTGCGGTTCCATCTGGGGCAGCTTGTACCATACAAAGCGAAGCTACACAGTTTCTGTTTTTCATCTGGGACTTACTTGTCTCCATTAGGGGAGGTGTTGCCTCTTGCTTTCCCTCTGATTTCTTCCTCAAAGCACCATTATTAGGCATGTTAAGTAGCTCAGATATAGTTGCATTGGTTTAAGTATGGAGGGAGATATAAAGAAATATAAAATTTGGCCCCTCTTGTTGGGGACTTATTACCTAGGTGGGAAGAGAAGGCAATGATGTCTACGAGATCTGACAATTAAGTTCGTAAACTTGTTGCAACAATGTTGCTCACCTTTTTTGATATCAGAGGGATTATTCGTTATGAATTTGTACCAACTAGACAAACAGTTAACCAAGTTTACTCTTTGGAAGTGCTGAAAAGACTGTGTGAGAAAGGCGAAAACGACCTGAACTTTTTGCCAACCACTCATGGCTCTTGCATCACGACAATGCAGCCGCTCACAGGGCACTTGTCTGTGAGGGAGTTTCTAGCTGGTAAACAAATAACTGTATAGCAACACCCTCCCTACTCACCTGATCTGACCCCCAATGACTTCTTTCGTTATCTGAAGATAAAGGAAATATTGAAAGGAAGACATTTCGATGACATTCAGGACATCAAGTGTAATATGACGACAGCTCTGATGGCCATTCCAGAAAAAGAGTTCCCAAATTGCTTTGAAGGGTGGACTAGGCGCTGGCGTAGGTGCATAGCTTCCCAAGGGGAGTACTTCGAAGGGGACTATAGTGATATTCAGCAATGAGGTATGGAGCACTTTTTCTAGGAAGAGTTCACGAACTTAATTGTCTGACCTCGTAGGACATACAGAGACCAGCACAAAAGATGAAACATTGAAGTGCGGAAGCAGGCGCCCTCGTCTGTGTGTGTGTGCATGTTAGTGGCAGAGTGCATTTGTGTGAGGCGTCCTTTGGCCTGCCCAAAGCTCTCCTCTCTTCTTGCCGACTCACCTTTTTGGGGACATTGCTTCAGAGTTGAATTTCTCGTCCCTCAGAGGCACCACATTCTGTCATGGATCTCTGTCCTTATGCATTTTCTGAAATGCTTGCCCCCTCTCCAGCTTTCCTGGAACACTGAAGACCCAGTTACAGTTGGACTTAGCATCTCTGGAGGATCATTCCCCCAGCAGCCCACTGCTCTTTCACCAAACGGCCTTCGTTGTTTTCTTTATGGTCCTGTAAGACTTATTTTTGTACCAGCAGTTAACACAACAGATTATAGTTTCTCTGCTTACTTTTCATGTCTTCCCTGGTCTATAAGTTATTCTAGTTTAGGGACCATGTCCTAGCTGTACCTACTGCTTCCCATATTGTCACTACACTGTACTGCTTCCCATATTGTCACTACACTGTCACCACTCTTATGGCTAACCTACTGGCTTTGGTGTCACACTGCAGGAGTTCATATATTGACTCGACTACTTACTTGCTTTGTGACATCGAATAACCTCCATGAACCTCAGTTTATCTGTAAATAAAAATAGTACCTGCCCGCATAATGATGTGAAGATAAAATGACATCCAAGGAATGTTTTTAGCATAGTTCCGAGAACACGGTAGGTATTCATATTAAAAGAATATTTGTTTAAAATATATTAATAAAATAGAACCATATTCATTTGGTGTTAACACCGTCGTCTTCCTCTTTCATTTCTTGTTTGAATGTAAATATAAGCAAGGACAATTTAAGGCAGTTGATATGCATGAATATAGTTGGTGAGCTTCTGGATGATGAGTTTTACTCTACTTAATAAGGATGGAGTAAAATTTTCAGTGAGTCTGGGATGACAAAGATGAAAAGAGAAAAAAACTTTTTTTCTAGACATAAAGAGTGACTTAGAAGGAAGTCTTATTAGAGGTGGCAAAGGAAGCTTTGTTAGAGAATGAAAAGGGAAGCTATGTGGCAGAGTACAGAAAGTAATTCAATGTGATTTGAATTTGATACATAGTAATTTGGCCCAAATGAGATTTTTATCCTAAGAAGAAAGAAACGACCCAAGATTAATAAATGACATTTATTAGCAATTGCTATTTGAGCTTCCTTAATTAGAAAAAAAAAATCACCAAAGAGCTTTAGAAGTAAGAGGCAAGAAGGACTTTTATGGCTTTTTAAAACACTTTTTATTTTTGTATTTGCAAAGGTGAATGTAAATGTTTTACCAGACCATAAGTGTATGTTTTGATCTCCTTTCCACTTATTAACTGCTTAGTTATGGTAGGAAAATTCATCATAGGTTTTAACACTTGCTTTTATGATAGCCTTATGATGTCATTCCTGTGTAGTACATTGCATTAAAAGTATAGAGTGACCACCCTGAGCAGTTAGTTAAAATAATGGCACATTCATTCTTCTTGAACTGCAGCCCAAGATATTCCGTAGTTAACGTTATGGCAACATGCGCTGGGAGGTCAGTTTTCAGAGTTAAAATCTCACTTCAAGATTAGAGATTGGTCAAGATGATAATTACCAGCATTTTTCATTCAGTTCTTTGGGAAGAAGCAAAGTTTACAGATGATACGGGAAGGATTAAGTTCTGATAAATGAAGTGTTATTAATCGGCCCTATTTTGATTGTTCAAGTTACCTGCACTGAGGAACGGGTGGTCAGTAATAGCAGTTGAAGTCAAATACCACTGAGATGAGAATGCTGCGCCCAGGGCACAATGGCTCGTTTTACAATGTGGCCCCAACATTCAGCGCGGTTGATCCCAGCTGCCTCAAATATCATTAAGCTAATCTCAGAGCCTAGGATTAGGTTTGGCTGACCAAGGGTCCTTTCAGGTCAGAGTTCAAGGAGTCCTGCTTTAGTTTCAGGGAGTAGGGAAGACAAGTTGCTCTTGATATTTTTTTTCAAACAAAGGTTTTGTTCTATAGCTCTTTCAAAGTCTCTCAAATAGCCTTAACTGCTAAACTAACACACACGGAGAAAGGCAGCTCACCATCTCTGTAATCGTCTGTTTGCACAGGTTATTAATGACTCTGGCCTACAGAGTGTGTACAGCCACCTCACCCCCCTTTTGCCCTCCCCTCCAAAAAAAGTCAGTAAAAGGGGAGGAGGAGGTGATGGAGAGAGAGAGAGCCCTGCCGACAAACTTCCTCCCTCCCTCATTCTTTGCACACTGGTAATTAAACCCAGACTTAGCAGCAGTATCATTACACTGTGAAGATGAGCTAGAGACTCTTTTGAAGTTGTATTTCTTAACATTACCCCCTGCAGTAGAAAGGGCATTTGTGCTGTGACCAATCTTTAAAAACAAAACAATGCTAAACAGCGTGCATATTCTGAACAAAATTCCTCTTTCCTAAAAACTGGACATTTGTTAGGACACCATGGCATAGAAACATCTAGCCTTGATTTTTAAAGTAAGGTCTTGAAAAATGTAAAGTAGGCAGATTCGTAGGGCACAGATTAATTTTTCCACGGTAAGTGTGTTAATTCACCATCTTGTCCATGGAAAAGGCTGTTCCTCAGGGAAATGGTATTAACTATGCAATGTCTTACCACTAGATATTGCTCTGTAAAATGGTGGAAGTTTGCACATGATCTACATTCAGCTTTCGAACTATTATTTTAATCAATGCCTTCTGTGTATCAATACATCTAATGTAAATTCCTTCCCCTGTTGTATGTACAGTGTAGATTATTTTTAAAATACCAGAGCTGAGTAGAGTATAGGGCTAGCTATGAAAAGAGCAAAACTGAAATAGACTCTTGGGGTTGTAGTTAAGTCATAGAACGTAATTAGAGATCATCTCTTCCTGCTCCCACCATATTCTGAAATTTCCACAAATTCTCGGGTGGAATGTTATCTAGCCTGCACTTGGATGAGGAGCTCACTTCTTTGTGAGGCTATAGATGTCTGTCACCAGTTGGTCTGGTTTTATCATTCCTGAGGATTGTAAAGAAAATAGTCTTCAAAGTGTACTACTAATACTTCGTTTGTTTGTAGGACAACTCAGGTATTTGGAAAGTAACGACCCTGCCCTCTCTAAGACTGTTTTGTAGGCTAGCCAACTACTGAAGTCAGTCAGTGTGTAGCTTTGGTCCCGTTTCTATCCTTTCACTCTCTGTATCACCCTTGTGTCTGGGTGCTCTCTAGCTGTTAGGACCTTCTGAAACTAACTCATCCCTTTACCTCTTATGTGATCTTCACTTTCTATAAATTCATTCATTATTTTTAGCAGATATTTACAATAGTGGCTCGTATTACGTCACCTTAATATAATCAAGTTTTTTCCCCACATGAATTTAGGTGGAAATATTTATATATATACATATATATATGTATATATGTATATATATAAAGCTGTTAATGTATTCATTCTTGTTAAACTTCATTTTGTTCTATCTAGTTGAGTGTTAATAGCCCATTGAGGTAATTTGAATAAAAATTATGTTATTCACTATATTGGCTTTGTGAACCCTACAAATTTTACAAGCATCTTCATGACAGTCATTGGCAAAATGTGGAACGGGCAAGACAGCACTGGGTCATGACCTGGAAACCTCCCTTGAAGGCTGATAGTTTACTTTGAGACTAGTTATTATTCCACAAGGCACACATTACCTGACTGCACTGTCTGTCAGATCCACTAAGGTATCATGAAAGATTTTCTCAAGTATTCCTGCCGTGCCTATACCCCAAGCAGATCAAAGGATATGCTTTAGTTTGGCATTACATTTTCACTGTGGACTAAACTTTTTTTACTTTTTAAATTGTGAATTTGAGTTAAAATTTGACTTGTTTTGAAATTCTTCTGTTCATGGCTTTATTTATTTATACCATCAGGTATCACTTCTACAAATTTTCTACTACCCTGGGATGTGAATTCTCTGGGCCAGGAAACTTATGTTCATTTAGTGCTTTATTTCCGATCTTAGCTTTCAACGCTTTCTTACTCATTGTTCTAGCATTTCCAGTTTGAAGCTCCTTTTGCTTTAGCAGATGAAATGGAGATAGGTGGGTATGTGGGTAGTTTTGCCTTCTGTCTTTTCATCTTTTTAACATAATATCATCTCCCTTAAACAGTTGTCCTATCTTCATTGATCATTATTTGTTCATTTAAAAAACTTTGTTAAAATTAGCAAGTTTCATGTGTCTTAGGTTTTTCTGAGCTGTGACCTGTTTATTAAGATTCTTTGAGATTCCTACTATTTCTCTGTTCCATTTTCCACAATTTTTATGGAATCTTAAAAATTTAAGGTCATGGGAGAACACAGAAAGTTTTTTAGTATAGTGTTCAGATCCCGGCCTCATTCCTTACTAGGGCATCCGACCTAAGGAGAGTTACTTAACTTTTCTATACTTCATCTATAAAATGGGTTAAGAGCCCCCCAGCCCCCGCACGCCACTTTAGGACTGTTTTAAGGATTGGGTGAAATTCTATTTTAATGACCAAAACCTGATATTGTACTCAATGAATAATCTTATTTCTACTATTTCTGATGATGATGCCCACTCATATTCTTTCACATTTTGGGGACCATACAACTGTTTTCACAACCTTACAACTCTTTTAAACCATCCCCTGAAACGACTCTATTCATAGAATCACACATATTTTCTTTCATCTTTCTGATGTCTGCTTTCCTAAACTATAGAGTACGTATGTGTAATAAGTATGCCATTGCTTAACTATTGTAAGATTCAGGAGAAGTGGGCTTTTGTATCTTCAGGATTTCTGTGGCTTCATAGCTCTCAAATCTATTCTTCTGATTTAAGCCCAGCATAGTTCACCTTCATACAAGTGTTCATTCTTTTCCATGGTGTGTACCATAAGCCAGATGACTTAGGGGACTGCTTGCCCCTCTCAAGATGCTAAGTTCTCAGGCTCTATGGAAACCTCTGTTCTTCAGGGGGGTCGATTGTCTGCCAAAGGTGTTGCTATTTCCATGGGTTTTCTCACAAAGAACGGCACATTGTGAAAACTAAACATATTATTAACATGTAGGGCTTGGAATTTAATGGGCTTAGGGAAAAATAAGTGAGAATTGTGGAAACATAATCATGAAAATAAAGGGTTTCACCGTGTTTACATTTTAACTTCCTACCTTGTCGTCAGGTGTGTTAATTGTAACGAGTCTGCCTGTTTTATATGCGGTATGCAGCGAATAAAAGTACTCACCATGGACCATGCAGTATTCATCTAATGAAGCATTCTTACATTTTTGAAATTCCTGAGTAAGAATGGATTTGAGAGAGTTTGGCCCTGAGAGCGTTTTTCTTCTTTTTTCCTTTTTAAGGACAACTAGAAATAAGCATGTGGAGTTTGGAGTTTGATTTCCTTACCATGAATAATTGTACTAAAATACTTCTAGGGCATGTTCTAAGTTTGCAGTTATATGTGTGAAGGTTCAGAGAATACTTTTGAGGAAATTCCTTTCCTTTTCCCTAAAAAAACGATAGTTGTAGTTATCCCACCCAGTTATTGCTCCCCTCTCCACACCTATTATTTGTATTTTCCCTCTGGCCTTCCTACCTTTCCTGTTCTAGTATTTCTCAGAGAGCCTGCTTCGTTGCGGGGTGTTTCTGTAAATACAAATTCTGGTGCTCATCCTGACCTAGTGCATTAGTCCTTTGGTGGCAGGCCCCAGAATCTTTATTTTCGTAAGTTCTTTATGGGGGGAGGTCTAATGTCCCCAAGTTTTGAGAACCACTGCTCCAGTCCAATTGTAGTTGGCTTCTATGATGTCAGATGAAACGAACATTATGCAGTGTTTCTTCTGAAGTGCTTTGTTGTTGAAGAACAGGCTGCTGGTGGGCCAGAACAGATTGTCACCATGTAAATGGGGAGTCAAGGGACATAATTTTACGGGCTCACACCTGTCTCGCAGCCAAAGACATTTCAGGTTAGTCGTGTGCCTGCACTGGTAAAGAAATAGAGTCTTATTTGAACTGGGACAACCCTGGTTCTGGGTACATTCTGTGGTATTATATTTGCCAACTCGCATTCAGCCCATGCATTTATAATTATGCGACAGTTTCCATGCATTGAGTCATTGCAGGAAAGCCGCTTCTTTGTAGAACCTCATTAAGATTTCAGCTGCTAACAGATTTTATTTTACAGTTCCAGCTTTCATGATATTAAGATATGGAGATTTGGGAGGGGTTATTTCTCCCCTTCTGGGAGGGGTTATTTACAAGTTTAAAGCTCTTAGCTATGGGAGCATCACAGTTGTTTTAAGGGCATAAACAAAAAGGAAAAACGAATGGCTTGTCCAGCATTCTAATTGATGTAATATAATACTTTGGAGACAAAAATAAAGAATGCCAAATGACTTTAAAAAAAATTACTTGTTTGAAATTTGCATGATTTTATTTAAAATGTCATTTAATTTATAGCAATGTTTTTATAAATGTTATTTATTTTGGGGGCCTACAGTGACTCACATGGCATTAAAGCAATACTCACAATGTTCATATTTTTTAAAAATGAGTACACCTTCTTTAATGCTAAGTATACACGGTAAATGAATAATCTCGGGCTTAAATGACATATTTTTCTTTTGTGATTGCACCCCAAATTATACTGATCCATTTTATATCCTGTATTACTTTTTCCTATGGTATTTTAAAACTTTCTTCTAGATAATGTGTACTGTTTTAATTAAGGTAAGTAACCATTAACTGAGAGTTACTGGTTATGTCAATTAGAGCTGCCACTTATATTTTGTTTTCTATCTGTTAATGTAATCATCATTCCTTAGACAGCCCACGGGGAAGAGAGCTAATTCAGAGCAAGCAGGTCCGTATCAGGAAATCAGGACTGCTAGCCTTTGACTTCGTTGTTTTTGTGTGAAAATCCATACTCCTTTCTTGTCGTGGTGCTAGCATTGCTTTCCTTGAGTAGGCATCGGCCACCTGTCCCGCTGGGCAATCCTCTTTAGTATTTGGGAAGGAGAAGTCTTACTAACCCACATCAGCTTCCCAGCATGGCATTCAGAGGTGCTTCTTTCCCTCACTTAGCCTTCCCTGGCATTTGCAGGGGGATCATTTTCTATTTGCTCATTTGTCCTCGGTGTCCCAGCACTACCTGCTGTTTCTCCAGCCGGGTGATAAGTAACCCCTTGTCGACAGAGATTGTCTCCTGATTGCCTGTGTCCCCCTATGGTTTGCTATCCTGACACCCCAGAAGACACTGAGTAGATAGATGTTGAATAGATGGTGCAGAATAGGACATTTCTGCTAACGGACCACATTGATTTAATTTCTCGGTGTTCCTATCCAGCCACTTTGAATATCAAGGCTTTCTTGGTTAATAGTCGTTTAGGCAACATTGTAAGTGTTCATGTTTCTGTCTAAAGGTTTCTAAATTGGAAGGTTTCTCGTCTGAAAATAGTCAAGAATTTATACAAGAACAGAGATTTCTGAATGCAAATACTTCCTTTTTGTGTGTAGGTTGCTTTGCTTAATAATTTGTAAGGAAAGCACAGCGAGATAATAGTAGTAAATGCAGTCATTGTAGAAAATTGAAAAATACAAAACAGCGTGAAGAATAAAGTAGCATTCCCTCTTGATGTCACCTGTGGTCCAAGTTATTTCTTGTCTTAAAAATTTTACTGATAAAGTCTTTTCTACATCCCTCACAGTCTCTCTTTCCTTCCCCCCTCATAGGCAGTGGATTATATCTGTATGCCGTGTTTCCCGAAAATCAGACCTAGCCAGAACATCAGCTCTAATGCGTCTTTGGAGCAAAAATTAATATAAGACCCAATATTATATTATATTGTATTATACCCGGTCTTATATTAAAATAAGACCAGGTCTTATATTAATTTTTGCTCCAAGAGATGCATTAGAGATGATGGTCTGGCTAGGTCTTAATTTCGGGGAAACACCGTATGACATTTTTTTCACTTAATATAACAATCATTTTCTGTAGCATTCATTTTTAATGACTTCCTAATCGTTGATGGTCTGAGTATACTATAATTTACTTAACCATTTGTTTTAGACATTTAGGTTGTTAGAGTTTTTTTTATTTTTAGAGATAACTCTTTAATAAATATCTTTGTATTTAGATTTCCTTCTGTGTTTATGATTAGTTAGGGTTATGGACAATAATTTTTAAATTCTGGATTCTATTACCAGTTGACTGATTCATGATTTGTTTTCACCATGATTTGTTACATTGTCAAATTTCATATTTTAAGTTTGACTTATAGTTTTCTTGTTATTGAAATTAACCTGGAGTTAGAAAATACCTATTTCAGTAGAATTTGGACTGGTGAAGAGCTTTATTGTCCTGATTAAGGGTCAAACTGAGAAATTTATAAAGCATGCCTGAAACTACAAGTCTGTTTGCTGTATCTGAGTATTGTAAAATATAGCAGTCATTTAAAAAACGCATAGCATTGACAATCTTTAAATATTATATTATGAAATATGCCATGCTTACACAAGAATTTAAACAATGTATATTTAACATTAAAAAAAAAACCCCACAAGCTCCTTATATGTGCCACTCTGCTTAGGAAGTAGAACATTGCCAATACCTGTGAAACTCCTTCATTTTTTCTCAATATAATCAATTTTTTTTTTTTTTTAATGCCAAAGAGCTCGGTGATACTGCATTGAGGAAGATTTGGAAATGTCTACTTTTTGTTTTTCATTTCCACTGCTTCCAGCTGGTCCAGTCTCCCATCCCTTCTTATCTAATTCATTGCAACAGCGTTGTAACTGGCTTCTCTGCTTTTTTACTTCTGATCCAACCCCTGTAGTTTGAGTGATGGCTTAAATCTATAAACTGAATAATGCCATTCATCTGCCTAAAACCCTTCCCCAGTTTTCTGTTTAGTTTAGAGTAAAATCCAAATATTTGCTATGACCTGCGAAGCTCTGTCTAATCTGCCCTGGACCTCATCCTTCACCACTTCTTCCCCCATTCCTGTTCCTAGCCACAAGGGTCTTTCTATTTCTGAGCTTAGGCCAAGCCTTGCCTGCTGCATGACCAGCATACCTTCCTCCCGCCAATTTTGCTCAGCAAGGCATCCCTCAGGCCCTTTCCCCTGGCTGTCTGATAATTCTTTCTCATAGCATCCTATTATTCTCGTGGCTAGCACTTGTTACATTTTTAATTATATCTTTGCCTGTTGGTTCGAGCTGGTAGACTCTAAGTTTAATGAGTGTAGGAACCGTGTGTATCTTGTTCGTCACCCTATATTTCTAGTACCTGGGTAAACCGCAAATATTAAATGAATGAGTGAAAAAAAAATGCACCTGGGAGAGAATATTAGTACTACACAGCTTTTTATATTCAAAAGCAATATATGATATTTTGGGTCCAACACAATACAACTGATTCAGTTCATTGAATCAGGCCTTCATCCCTCCTTTTACCTGCATGTCTGTTATTTTTAATTCTGACTGACCCGTTTATTAAATGTGACCCATTTAGGGTAAATAGTCCATTAGAGATTTATTTTTATCTCAAATGCTTATCTCAGGTATTTAAAATAGAAAGATTTAGGCAACATAACATAGTAGAAGGGATCTTGATATAGTGGAAAGAATGTGGGCTTTGGAGTCATAAAACCCGAGTTTAAAGAGTAGTTCTGTTGCTTGTTAGCTGTGTAATCTTGGGAAACTACTTAACCTTTTTGTCCTCTGGTGTTCTCATCTGCAAAATGTGATAAAATCCCCCTCATTGGTTTGTTGTGAAGATCAAAGGAGATAATATATGTTAAATCCTAGCACTGTGCTTGCCACAAAACAGGCACTTAGATTGTATTATTATCATTGTTATTAGAAGCTATGTGCCTATAGTAAGTTGCTTAATCTTTTTCTGCTATGATTTCCTAATATGTAAAATAAGGATAATTCTTATTTATAGGAATAATTTGACAATTAAATTACATAATGTATTTTATACATATACATTACACATTTTTATACTATACATAATTAATTATAATTATTATGCATGATGTAATAATACATTGTTGATATAGGCCACCTAGAGCAACTCTACCTGGCTCCTGGTTGTCCTCTGATAAATGAATAAGGGTGGTTGATAAAAATAATAGCATGAACAAGTTGGGATCAAGTTACTTCATGCAATTGGGAGTGTTTAAATTCCATTGATTCATTCACTACATGTTAATTGGATGCCTGTTCTACACCAGGTGCTCAGCTCAGTGCTGGAGAGACAGGATGACTAAGACGAGCTCCACTGAGTAGCCTGCAGTTTAATGTGGAACGAATTTCTCATGAATTGTATAGCTATTTACCTTATGAATAAGTACAACTACACTGGGATTAATTCTTTCGGGGGAAATAGGATAAGTGTTATTTTATCTGGAGGTATTTTTTCAGTTGTACCTCAAAGACTAAGCTTGAGTTTTCCAGAGGGTAAGAGGTGCCATAATGTGTGTGTGTGTGTGGATCGGAATATGAACTTTGAAGTCAGGCAAACCTGATTTTCAGTCTCGGCCATTTTATATTTTTGTGGCCTTAGGCACATTACCTAGCCTAATCTAAAATGGACATACTCGTATCTGTGTCATAGGATTTTTGTAAAGCATTAATACAATGAGAAAGTGTCCAACTCATAGAAAGAACTTATAAATGTGGGTCCTTTGCAATCACCTGATATTTTGTTCCCTTCTCTGTATTACAAAATAGCCTCCTCTCCCAAGAATCCATAGTTCTATAACTTTACCTAGTCAAACATGGTTTTTTTTTTTTTTTTTTTTTTAACTTGGTTAAATCTTATCTATATCTTTGTCTTTAAAAGTTCAAAGATTGGCTATTCATCAGCACTTCAAACTCAGTTTGTTGGAATATTTACTCAGCTCTTTAGGAGTTTCATTCTCACCCACTGTCACAGAAAATAATGTCCTCCTTCCTCTAAAATTCTAAAGAAGAAATTAGTCATTTTAAACTCTTTGTCACTGTGTCCATTCTCTGTAACATCGACAACAATAGAGGCTTACAGTAGGTTAGCAGTTTAGAAGTCCCAGATAACCTGAATTCATAGTACTTCATTTTATGCCCTCAGCACCCCAGGAGATGGAGGCCATTATGATCTCACTTACAGGGGAAGGAGATTGAGAGGCACGGAGAGTTTGGTGACTCGGTCTTCGGATTCTAATCCAGTACTTTTCACTTTATATCATACATACCTTTTTGTTCTGCCTGTCTTCAGGTTCCATTGTTCCTCCCATGGTTGCCAGCATTCATCCTCTTTTTTACTCTTTTTTTCAGTAGTCTTTGTTTCGTTTCTATATGTCCCACGTTATGCAACAGTCTCTCATTACCTAGGTTCTGTAGCTCCAGAAAAGCTTATGCCTACCTTTTGTAGATATTCATAGGTTGGCATTTCTCTAGCATTTCTTAATGCTCTACTGTGGCTTCTCATTTCTCTGTGAAGCAACTTCTAGGTCCTCTTATATTCTCTCTCAAAACCACCAGGGATCCCCTAGTTCTTGACCCTCAATTCCACCATCTTGCTGAGGGATGGAATGTACGTAAGTATGGCTTCTTTGAGGTGAAACTATTTTACGTGCAACATCGTTGGGCTCTCTAGCACCCTGCTAGGCAGCTTCTGTTTTTCTAAAGCAACAGAAACCAAATTCTTTCATGGCTCTCTCTTGTGACTTTCATGTCTACATTAACCCATTAAAAAAAAAATCTGACATACCTACCTCTGTGCATTTATTCTTCTTTTCCAGATTTTGTGTGTCTTATATTACTCACCATTTATTATTGCTGAGATAATTTTCAGATTCACCCAAGCTTGAATTGAATGACTTAGATTATAAATTCCTAGGATATAAAGAGCACTGTCACTTTAAATTATTCTGTGAGCAGCAGAAGCCAGCATTGAGATGATAAGGGTGACACTTGATATAATGTTTTTCTCTATTAGACAGATCATAGGTTTATAAATAATTATTAGTCTTGGAATCTGTGCTAGCTGCAGCCTGTTTCTCAAATTCAGAGTATATTTCCATTTAGTATGTGTTCATAAAATATAAAAACACTAAATTTAAATTAAAACTGATTTAAAAATTATACCATAGAGGATTATGGAGATCTATTAAAAGATATAAGACTTTTTTTTTTTTTGGCATTTGTGATCCCTGCCTACTCCTTTTCCTAGCACCTTTTATTCTGTTATCTTTGTTTCAGTAAATAGTCATTCAGGAAGATGGTTTGTACAAAATTACTGAAAATAAAAGCACGCAGGAATATGTATGCACTACCATCTCTTTGTCTCTCCCTCTGAGATTTTATGTATGCTCGGCTTCAAAAACCAGTTTAAAAATAAAAAAGATGAGGGCGGTTGCAATCTGCTCTATTTTATGCAGATTAGGTATGGCCCTCAGGCACCTGCCAAATTGCTAATATGGCCTTCCTTTAGGCCGGTGAGTGTGCACCCAAATCTCCTTTTCCAGGGAAACAGAAATGTATTTGCTGGGAATAAGTTAACAACAGGGGTGATATCTTCACTAATAACCATGGATCAGGTTATACTTGGGCAGTTTCTCAGTGTGGATGAGACACAGTAGCCCGGGCATTTATGATTTCTTCTACCCTTACTGGGCTTCTCCCTGAGGACTTTGCGGTTCCCAGAGATCCATGGGACAGTGACTACTTCCTTTTGTGCTGTGGTGACTTTGAAAGGTCGTTTTCCTCTACATTTCAAATGCAAAATGTTATTGTCATTTTTGTAAAATACATCTCTAGGCCTTACATTTGCAAAAGGAAATACCTTAAATTGTCCAGAATGAATGTTTGTATAAGGATGCCCACTCTGGGCAATTGAATTTTTGGATTATTGCAGCAGTTGTTTTGAATGCTCTGGGGTGAGGTATTAATTATCTTCCAAAGAGATAATAGAGATGGCAAATATGGAAATCTCAAGTATCTCTTATGACTCTATTAGGGCAGAATTTTAGAAAATATCCTGATACCAATAATTGCATTACGTGGGAAAAGAATAAAAAGTTTTGTATGAACCAAGCAGAGGCTGGAAATGCAGGGACAGAAAATCTGGGCCCGATCCAGATTTGGGTACATAAATTGCTATAGTCTAAATGCAGCCCGTATTGAAAATTGCTGGATATTTAACATGAGCAATATCTCATGTGAAGTCATTTTGTAACCTAAATTAATTCTTGCCAATGGAGGAACAAGAAACATTAAACTGTTGGCATCATAGACTGCATCATCATGACTAGACCAGAAAGGGAAGTTGCTGTGACTTATTTAAATACTGGAATAAATCATTTAGATGATTTTCCTTCACATGGAGTGGTTTACAGATGAGTAAAAAATTTGTGTTTCAGGGCTCTTACTCTGGTTTATTATAAGCATTATAACATGCACCATCCTGACCTAATATTTTGTGTCATCAAGTAATTTTGTAGCAGGAGCAAGAATTGTAAAACTCTTGCTTCTTATTTATTTTACTTGGCAAAATACAAATTAAATGCTAAAACTATACGATACATAGATATGAGTGGGAAGGAAATTTGCAGTCATTTTTGGACTCAGAGTCCAAAATGAATGCAATCATGTTTCAATATTATTATGCAAGCATTTTTTGGGGAGCCTCTACTAAGTGTCAGTCACTAAGCTAGGGACTCAGATGACTGGTTTTGAGATGTTTCCAAGTGTTGTAAGAACAACAACAAACTGATACATAAATGTCCGTGAGCATTTTAAGTTAAATAAGTTTACTCACGTATTTCATTGTACAAAAAAGTGTTACATCAGAACTTAAAAATTAGTAACTTAGTCTTTGTTTTTGGTACAAATTTGAATGTGATATTGGATGACTTGGTTAACTACTTATTTCTAGTGTAGCAACATCGCGACACCATGATAAGCATAAAAGAAACACCCAGTTTCTTGATGGATTATAATGAAGTGAATACAATACTACACTATTGAACAACTAAAAATGAGTAAGCGAGGAAAAGGTGGCCTGTTAAGGTACACACTGCTTATCTTTTTTTTTTTTTTTTTGAGATTTGATGTCTCATCATATTTGTCACTCTTAGAAAATCTAATTTTTGACTGGACTCAGAAGTAGGAGCTCTTAGAGAGGATAGCCTGCTTGTCTCTTGGCAATCTGTTCTTGGTGTTTTTCTTTGGCCTTCTTCATCCTCTTGGCCAAAGATTTAGCCTATTCCATGGTCTTTTTCTTATTTTTCTTAGGATGCTGTTTCGTTAGAGCAATATGCCCACGTTTGTGTTGCAGGACGCTTGGACTAACAAGATGCTGAGTCTTGGGTGCTTTGGTCCTAAGTTTCCTACCTTCTTTGTTTAGGGGTTTTCTCTTAATCTATTGGCAGGCATCACCTTTAGAGAGATTGAAAAGTTTGCGGATTCTGCTAGGTCTTTTGGGCCCCAGGTGACAAGGCACAGTAGTATCAGTGAGACCAGGAATATCTTTCTCCTCTTTTTTTACAATGACCAAGTTGTAAACACTCAGATTGGCATCCACAATGCAACCCTGAAGAGATCTGGGCTTTCTTTCTCCAGTCTTCCTTGGTCTATCATAGGAATGCCCCTTACTCAGGAGCAGGCGGACACGGCCATGGGTCACAACACCCTGTTTCATGGGGAGACCTTGTTTGTCATTCCCACCACTGATTCGAACCATATAACTCTTCCATTCTTCAGCCAGAGTGCCAGCAGCAACTTCTGTGGCCACACGCTTCTCCGAAAAGGTACAGAGTTTGAGTTCATCATCTACTTCAATGAGTTTCTGGCAGCCGGTGGCTGGGAAAAAGATGTTCAGCTTCATCCTGAAGCAGCTGGCTGCTCCAGGGCAGCAAAAAAAGTGGCCCATGCTGCCTGCTCTTCGTTATATAAAAGTTCAGACCTGAAAAAAATCAGTCTTCTTGTAGTGAATATTTTCTGTGCTCCTCCCAGGTGTTCTAGAATATATGTGTTAAAACAACCAATAAAATAATGAAAAGCAAACTAAGCTGATCCTTTTTTTTCCACGTTTTTCTTAGTGACCACAGTGACCAGATATGTTTTTGAGATTTGTCTCTTTTTTTCCTTTTAGAGATGGGAAGTTGATGGTTGCTTGATATTAGAATGAAAACAAAACACCACTCAAGTTGTTTCAAGGATGGTTGAATTAAAAAAAAAAAACCCTCCTGATTCTATAGCCCTTGGGGGTCCTTGCTAGGCTTTTTTCTAATGGAACACAATAGAAATTTACTCTCATATCATTCTTGTCTTCTCCTCATCTTCCTTACCAGTTTTTATTTTTTAAAGCTCGAATAAAAGTAGGTCTCGTTTACATTTTCAGGGTCTCATATGTCAATGATTCCTAGGGAATTTCTTAGTATTTATAATTAGATAGTGTTGAGATTTTAGTACCTTGCTCTTAATTTTGTGCATCATACTTCCTGAATGAATTAGATTTATTTACTTATGTGGGTTATGCTCGAGGCTTTGTTGGCCACATACAAATATATCTTTAAGGAGAGGAAGTTACTTATTTGTGGAGACATATAAACAATTTATTTCTTCTGTTTGGTGCGATGGAAGTGCAAAATTGATCAGAGAATATCTTACTCATTCTAATAATTGTGTTATCTTTTATTAAATAAAAGAATCGCCAGGAAAGTCTCTCTTAGCTAACAATTTTACTGTGAAGAATAAGGAACACAGCTATATTTATTCAGGTAGTAGTCCATTAGTAGTCTGTAAGCAGCAGCTTTTGCTATTTTAGTAAGACGTGCAATTGGCAGAGTGATATTCAGTTAAAAAATCCTGATTGAGCCATGTTTCCCTTAGTGGTTGATATGAAAGCCATTGTTGTTTTGCTCACCAACTGGCAGACCTTCAATTATTCTGAATTTAGAAGTTGTTTACTATACTTTGAAAGTTTAAAAATGAGCCCTCCCTGAGAAACAAAAAGCTGGGTGTTTGCCATTCTTGTAATTGAAAAGTAGAATTTTAATGAAAGAAAAATCAATCCACCAATTCAATGTTGAGATTATTTTCAGTTTTGAAGGCTTAAGTGTTTTTTAAAATGACAGTAATCAAAGCCTCCATTACTGTGCCCCAGCGTATTCGGGCAGTGTTTTGATCTAGAACGTCCGAGCTGCAAGGGGGAGATAATCAATACATTTCTGGGGTTGACATGGATTCCATGAGAAGATTTGGTTTGAGGATTTCATCCTCTTAGGCCTTCCTCTGTGCCTTCAGCAGCTGTCTGGAATATCTCTCCTGCTGGTCTTCCTGGATGTCCTGGGTGCCGACAGCATGGGAGCTCAGTTTTCTACTTGTTGAGGGGTTAGCAGGATGCTGGGGACAGAGTCTGGGTAGGGAGCTCAGGTGAACCTGCAATGGAGCTGGTGCTTCCCGTGCGTAGGCCATGGCAGAGTGGCCCTCATTTTCTCCCTCCCTCCCTCCGTCTCAGCCTCCCTCCCTCCTTCCCTCACTCGCTTCTTCCCTCCCTCCCTCCTTCCTTTCCTTCCTTTTATTTCTGTACCTCTACCATCTGGCAGGCGCTATGCTATTGTGGAGCTTAGAGTCTAGTGAGGAATAGACACCATAGGTATTTACAAGTGCACTGGGTTGCTGGGATGCTTTGCAGCAGAGGGCGGATGGTGAGATGCAGCTGTGGGTACCTCCTCTCGGCTACTCCTATAGATAATAAAATGGAGGCTCAGACAGATGAAGTGACTTGCTACAGTTACTGAGCTAGAACAAAGGTCCAAGCCCAGGTTCTTTTGACTACATCCGATGACTTGCCATGTTAGTGACATTTTAGAAGATTCACATTTTTGCTTAAGGAAAGGAAACTTTCCCTTAAAAACCTTCTAAAAAACATAATGCTTACCTCTTTTATGTTAACTTACAATTCATGAATGCTAGCATATGTTTATACAGCACTTTATCATTTTCAGTGCAGTTTAGCGCATGTTATTTTAATTACCATTTTTCTGATCAGACAGGGGAGTTATTTTTTGTTTTTGTTGTTGGTTTTATTCTGTTTTGGCTTTTAAATACCCATTATATAGAAGAGAAAGTAGGGGCCCAGAGAGGTTAAGTGAGTTGCCCATAGGTACAGAGCTGCAGGATCCAAGACCAGACCTGGATATCCTGATCCCCAGTCTGCTGCTGTTTCAAACAAAGAGGCTTCCTTCTTCTGTGATGTCACACACGCCCTGCATTTTAGGCCTCATGATGCTTATGGGGTTGCAGCCATGAGGGTTGTATAAAACAGTGAAACTGATATGACCCTTGCCTTCTGGCAGTTTATAGTCTAAGTAAAGTAAAGAGTTTCTGCATATACAGGAAATCGTCCCTTCCCTTCCCCCCCTGCCTCCCCCGCCCCCACCGTGTTACCTATTTAGCCTTCAAATTTAAAAAGAAGTAAAACTTCATGACAGTGCACTTCAAACCCCATTTTCCCTCTCACAGGCAATAACTTTCTCCTTTCCCTTCACTTACCCACTTGACAGTAGTGAGAATATTTGCTGGTGAGTTGGGAAAAAAGGAACCTGGGAATCTTCTGATCGCCTGGCCTTCTTTTGAGGAGTATTAGTGGATCAGTCTTCTCCATGCTCCAGGTCCTTATTTTTACTGGGCAGCCTGCACAGTGCTTCTCACACTTGGCTCATCCTCAGCATCTCATGGGACCCACCCCTGGAGCTTTTGTTCCAGAAGCCAGGGGTGGGGCGTCCAGTTGCTCTCGGGATGAACCTGGAACCCGTTCACTTAATAGGACCACTCTCAACAGCACCATCCTTACTAAGTTGCAAATTCCTGAGAATGGGGAGGAAACGAATCCTTCCTTCCCCTATCTCTAACCGTTTGGCCCAGCTACCATGGGGTAACTAGATAGTCTTTCAGGAATAATTCTTTTCTCTCCACCAAGTTGCCCATGGATTCAGATGACACTTTTGTGACAGGGATGAATATTTTAGGGATCTCAAATAGACCACTGTCATTATTTATCACTGTATATGTAGAGACTATAGATCTACCTTCAGTTTGGTTCAAGAAATATTTGCCTAATGAGAGAATACCTCCTATGTATTGGTCCATGGCTTCCTTATTATAGCCATTAAAATTGTAATGCCATATTTACACATTTGGTTTGCTGCCTTTAAATATGACATTTCCAAAAAAAATGGAAACCAAGGAACTGTCACATTTGTTTGAATGTAAATATCTGAAACCTGAAAACCATGTAAATTCTTAAATAGTACAGTATATATGAAGATGTACTGAAAGTAACAATTATTAAGATGTTCTTAAAGGAACAAAACTACAAAGTAAACAAAATGAAAACCCTCCACACCAAAAGCAGTTGCCATTTTGTAATAGTTACACCCATATTTGCTTCCATGTCTTGTAGTTTCTTAACAAATTACGGTGAAATCAGGTTAGTTGAAACATGAATGAAAATGTACAACATAAATGGGGATTCTTTTCACCTTCATGTTCATGGCGACATTTTCTTGGGTAATCAACATGCCATCGTAATAGTGCCCTTAAGATCAGATATTATGTAACCTTAAATTATAGGAAACAGAATATGCCTAAAGGACAATTCTGGAATGTATAACTGGCAGCATGCAGTTGACAGGGTTTCCGAGGCTGCTGAGGCCAGCAAGTCAAGTATGTGGAGTGCTAGGTCCTCAGGAAAACTTGGTGCAACATTTGAGTCCCCATCTGAAAAGAATACGTGTCATTAGTTAGGATGGGAACTATGTGCAGCAACTGTACTTGTAGACCTTGAGTGATAATTCTTACCCCAGAGGATGCAGAAACACTGGCTAACCGTAAGTCATGAACAGCATCTGCTAGAATATGGTGAAATCTGGGTAAAAGAGTAGGACGCCCCCTTACCCCCTGTGTCTTTGATTGAAAATATTTTAGGGGGACAAAGGCTAGAGGGAAATCTCTTTATGCAAATGTATTCCTGAAGAGAAAGAAGGAAAAAAAGAGAAGTTTGGTTGTGTTACCTGCCACAATTAATCCTTTAATTCTAAATTCTTTTAGATAATGATTAAACTGAGAACAATAATAAGAAAATACATACCAGATGAAATAATTTTTAACCAGTGACAGGAACTTAGAACCGATCCCAAATAATTTATCATAACACTTTTATTTTTCATTTGTCCTTTTCCCCCATGTAATAGTTTTAAGTGGCACTCTTATGAAATAAATAATTAAAGACCAACCATATTTTTTTAATATCCTGACCAATATTTTGGCTGTTATTCAGAAGACTAGGAATTTTGAAAATTAAATAAAGGTTTCTAAAATAACAACTTCAGAAAGTTTTATTTAATTTGTGGAATAATTCTGTTCTCTTTCTCTCTCTCGCTCTCTCTCGCTTTCTCTCTTTTTTCCAATAGTGCCTTTATTAATTTAGTCTAGTTACTTAGTGCTTATATTAAATAATCTAATAAAAGTCAGGGTTATAACATAACGTTTCCCAAATGTGAAGCAGCATCTATTACATGAGACAAAATCTTTGTGCTGCAAAATGTAAAAACCATGTGTAGAATTACAAGACACCAAATGGTACTGTATATATTTTTTAAGTAGAATGTTTCTGTAGCATAAGAGGAAGCTCAAGAAAAGATTGATAGACAGCTGGATATCATTATAGTTTGTTCAGAAAGTGCTCTAAATTCATATTTCAATTTTTTATTACTAATAATGTTCCTGATGATAATTTCCCCTGAAAGATACAGATATGACGTAAGAATAAAAGTTAATTTCTTAAAGAGTGAGAAAAACCACCTTGTTTGTGTTTGTCAATAATACCTGCATTGATGCAGATAGAGAGGACCTCTCTGTGGGGATGAGGCTGTGTGTGTGTGTGTGTGTGTGTGTGTGTGTGTGTGTGTGTGTGTGTATTTTTTAGATAATCTATGTAACAATGTAGGCTCAACATTTATTCTGAATCACTGAATTATTTATTTTTGTCTGGTGTTTTCTTTTGTATTGTTATAAATACAGGATTAAGTAAGTGTATTGTAGGTTCCCAGACAAGTGTGTTGTGAGGTTTCATTAATTTGTGTAAGTTATAATGGCACTGGAATAATGTAAAATGCCAGAAGAATGCTCTTTCGTTTTCCACTTACTTTTACCCCAATGCAAGATATTTGAAATATAGTCTTTAAAATCAAAGCAGACGGTATAGAGGAGTTGTAGTAAGTTGTATTGGGGGCACTGCTAAGCTGTGCATTAAAAATCATTTTTGTTTTGCCTTTTTTTCCCCTTTTCCTCATTGAAAAGTCATTCCCACCACCGGTTTAACAATAACTACAATTTATGCCTCTCTGCTCTACGATTTGATGATATACCACAGTCAGCCACAGGTTTGAAACAGGCTGAGTTATAATATACTGCCGGGTAGTGATTTTCCATGAAGTGATTTATGGGTAAATAATTCTATGTTCTTGTTATATAGGACAGACAGTTTTTAATTTCTTTAACAAAGCATAGCTGAACAACAGAAAATTATATGCTCTAGCACCGGGACACGACTACTCTGAGGGGGATAAACAGATGCAATCAACGTCATGAGTTCTCCTATTTTTACAATGGGCCTCGTCAGCAGTTGGTGTGTTGTGGAAATAATACCATGAACTAGGAGCCCCAAGGCTCAGTTACTTTGAGGCTGGGTTTTTTTATTGATACTCTTTTGCTGAGATCTTTTCCAGGGAGTTATGAGTTATAAAACCCCAGCCTTTGGATATTAAAGCTAATGTCTCTTTTTTTTTTTTCCCCTGGCTGAGTTTTCACTTTGTTTTGAAAATTAAGGTTAAAATGCACCTGGAATAAAAGAAAATTATTCATTGAGATGCATTATAAGAATACTGCTGATATCTTTGGTGGGTTCCTATTTTTGTCTCACAGATTGATTTGTGGGCTGCATTCTACAATATACTCAACATATATCTGTTTTATCACCATCTATCTATATGCCACTGCAAACTGTGAGAATTATTTTTGTGTACTTTACAAGCTCTCTGTTGCAGGACTTCATGAAGTAAATATTTCTCGTATTTGAGGTACAGGGGATAAATGCCATCATTTTGGTTTATTTTAAGAGTGGTTTCACTTAGCTATGTGTTTAGCAATAATAAGCTTCTCAATTGTGAGCTTCATAATTATGGGGATATTGTGTATTGAGTTATCTTTGCATCTTAGTGACTTATGCTGGAGGTACCAAAGAAAAATTTGTTGAATGAATGAATGATTATTGCTTAATACAAACCCTTCTGATGTTCTATTGATTATGTTATATTAGGACCGCATTTTATTTTATCCTCAGAAGTGATCAACTTCCTAAAAACTTGACTCAAATACTGATGAACTAAAATGTGTATTATCACTGCTCTTGTTTTCACATAGTTAAAGGTAAATAATACTAATGGTATGAATTATGCATCTACTGAGAAGACTATTTGATTTCTCTGCAATAGATTACAAACTGATAAAAATAACAAAAACATACCAACACAAAAAACTATTGATATTTCTTTTTGTGAAATGTGAACTCTTTGACTCTGGCAGAATACTGCATTGAGAGAGTGAAAAACTGGTTTCCATTATTGCATCTTTTTAATTTTAGACAAAGATTGCCTCCATTCCCAACCTAATTTTATGTCACTAATGGGAAATTTACCTACAATTGCATTTTGTTATTTGGTCTAAAGGCATTACACAAAGAGTGGATTGGTTCTCTGTATTTTAGTGAACAGATTTGTTTGGATATAAACAATTATATTTATATTGTGTTCAATTCAATCATGTTAACATTTGTATGAATTTCAACCCTAAAATAAAGGCCCGTAATTTGTGACTCAAAGACCTTGAAACTGCATCTGTAATAGTCCTCAACACCAGGCATTTTCTAAATGTTTGCAGATGATAAATTCCTTGGAAATAGGAAAGATGACTTAGGAAACAATGTTTATTTCTGAAATGGCACTATTATAGGAGACAGTTTTTTTCCAGAGAAGTTCCAAGTATAGCTGGCTTTTCTGGGCCTGTCACCTGTTTGTTCAGTGGCCTTATTTGTTCTTTTGTTTAACATTAAATGTCAAGACCCTGCCTGATGTGACTGAATGAGCCGTGGCCCTGGCCTCTGGGGGCTCATCTTGTGTTTGGCCATTGGCGTATGGGTAGAGCTGAGTGGAAAGGGGATTATTGGTCCAGTAGTTAGAAAACTTGTCAGATGAAACCTAGGGTCTGGTCCTGACTGTAACCCACTAATGTCTTTGAAAAGTCTTCTCTGATGTTCAACTCACTTCCGCTTAGAATGCTGACCCCTTGCTGTTCTCATGAGGATCAACTAATGGTTTGAAAAACAAAACAAAACAAAAAGCACTTTGCAAACTATAAAGTAATCTAAAAGAATATTGTGATAAAATAAGTGCCTTATAAGATACACATACTGACCAAGAATATTTATTGTGCAACTGTGTAGAGAAAGGACTGCTTCAAGCCAGGTGGATCAGGGTAAAATTATTCTCGGGGCAGAGTTTGAAGAATGTGTGATTTATAGAAGTGAATATTGGGGATCAATATTCCAGACAGAAGGAGAGTGTGATATGTATTCAGAGAAGAAATGGGAACTGATATTTACTATGTGCTTGGGATCGAGGTATGGCTGTGTGTGTGTGTGTGTGTGTGTGTGTGTGTGTGTGTGTATACACTTGTGCACACACACATGCGTGTATTTGAATGTAGGACTGTCTAATTTAATCATAATTAGTTTTTCTCATTTTTCTGATTGGGGTTACAAAACCTACTCACAGAGCATGAACACTAGAAATAATATATGTATATTTATAGTTATGCCATTTTTATTGAGATTTCACCGTCTCTGTGAGTCAGATATCCCCTGTGGGCACATAACCTGTTCTTCTTTCTTCTTTGTCCTCCTTATTGCACTGTAGCATTTGGTGGGGTCTGTATCCCTCCTTCAAGGGAGACAGGAAGAAGCTGTTATGGTTGTAATTAGACACAGCTATGTGTATTATTTCAGATTTTTTTTCTCTCCTCAAAATGCTTCTGTCTTTTAGTATATCAGTATAGATTAATTTTCCTAGATTACATCTACACTCAAAAACTTTCAAGGATCTATTTCCCCCTAATGTTTACTGAGCACTTACTGTGTGCCAATCCCAGTGCTAAATTCTCATTTTCATTTAAAGCCTCATGACAACCTTAAAGGTAGGCATTGTTATTATCCCCATTTTACAGATGAAGGAAACTGAGGCTCAGAGAAACTGAACAACCTATTCAGAGTCTCACAGCTGAAAGCAGACGAGGCTGGACATAAACTCACCTCTGACTCCAGGCCTCTGACCGATACCGTGTGCTACTAAGTCAGGCACGCAAGGCCTTCCAAACTTGGAACCGATTCTCTTCCAGTCTTTTCTTCTGATGTGCCTCACACGTGAACTTGTGTGACTTACAGGACACTCGGAAGAGCCACATCGTGGTGAGCCGGGGCTCTGTGACTTCCTAGTGACATGATTCCAGTTAACCCAACCCTTCTGAGCCTCCATTTCCTCCTAGAAAGTGTTAACACGAGGTATCTACGGGAGAACCTGGAGGTGCACCTTCAGTACATTTGGTTGCGCAGAACACGAGGGACTGAGGGGAAAGAGATTGTAATGCTGTTGTGAAAGTAGGGGCGATCTGAATCTACTCGTAGGTAAAAGGAAAGGAGGCCCTGAGGAGCAAGGATGGGAGGAATGAAGAGGGTGCTGGGGGAATAGCGGGACGGACGTAATGGACACAGAGTCCTCCTTTGTGATATGTAGTAAGGAGGGCCTTCTGCAGGCACATAACCAAATGGAAGATTGAGCAAGAATGAGGTCACCAATAATCCTAAGTCAGGATTTTGGAAATAAATGGACTATATCTTCCTTTCAAGAATTATTAAAAATGTCTAGATAATGACAGTAAATACATTTTGAGGTTAATTATATCCAGGCGCTGTGCTAAAGGCTTTACACTGAATCTGTCTTATATTCCTGTGGTACTTTCATTGTTCCGTTTTACAGATGAGAGGATTGAGGTGTGGGGAAAGTAAGGAACTTGCTAAGGCTACGTTGTTAGTCGCTGGAGGAGCCAGGATGTCAACCGAGGCAATGTGACTTGGAAGCCTGCATTCTTAGTCACTAAGGTGTGCTGCTTCCCAATGTGATTTCCTCAATGAACACTTGACTCCTAGCCCAAGTAATCGTATTGTGTATGTTATATCAGAGAAGCAGGACTGTATGTAAGGAATGTATTTCCAGAGGGTTAATACATTAAACAGAATCCCTGTTTGGAGAGAACTCTTATTACAAAGAGTTACTCCAAGTCCCTGCCTGGCTAGACAGCTGCCTTCTGGATGTAGCTGTCCTAGCAGCTCTTGCATCTGGTACAAGTGCATAGAGGACATGGCTGTTAGGTTTGTGCAGGTTAGTCAGTAGGCTGCAAAAAAGGAAAAAGCACACGCCACTGCTCATTGCCTGAAAATAGCATCCGTCAACAGCTCTCTTCCAAGAGGTAGAAACCAACCTGTAGCAGCTGCTCTCGGTAGATGAATTAAGTGTTGGGAAGACACCTGTGTGTGTCTAATTCCAGCCCAAACAAGTCTCCTCTGGCTTATCAAGGCGGGGAGAGAGTTTATTAAATGGAGATTACTATTTCCAGTACAGTTATTTGTCTATCATTTCCTGTAGAGATTCCTCCCCTTCACTTTTTTTTTGGAGGTATAATTTGCAGACAATAAAATGTATACATATTAAGTGTTTAGTTTTATGAATTTTGACAATTTTTATATCCATGCAGCCACCAACCAAACCAAGAAAATTCCATTATGTTCCTTTCCAGTCAATTGTCCCTGCCATCCAGAGGGACAGTTTTCCAGAGGGACCTCTTTCTGAGTTCTAGCCCCATAGACCAGTCTTGCCTGGTCTTGTATTTTATATAAGTGAAACCAGACATAGATAATTCTGTTGTGTCGGGCTGCATTTTGGTGTATTCTTACAGTGGAACATTACTCAGCAATAAAAAGGAATGAGCAGTGGCACACATAGCAGCGTAGATGAATCCACTCTAGGATTGTGCACTGAAGTTTGCAGGATTCATTTGCTTCATATGACCTTCGTATTCTTAGTAACAGAAATGACCCACCAAATCGGCTTCTTCTCCTTGCTTCTCATAGTACAATTGCTGACTTCATTTTTTCCCCCCTCTGATCTCTGATGATAAAATATCATATCTTCAGGACATGGTCAGTTTATACTCAACTCGTGGTCTGTGATGGTAATGATTTTTAAAAGGAATTTAAAACCGCGGAGTGATTTTTAAAGAAGGAAATGTGTTAGACATGTTGCACGGGATCTTTTTAGTATTTTCAAATGTCAGGAGGAGTAAAAGAAGCAAGGCAGCAGGCCCGGCCTCTGGTGGGTGGCTGGCCAGTGGGCCCTGGGTGTTCATTTCATGACTGCTGCACGCGGCGTGCTGTGCACTTTTCATTGTCATGAGAGAGAATGTTAGGAAAACTATCCCCACAAGAAAACAGCTTTTCTTGGCAAGTGAAATCTCACTTACGGAGCCAGAACTAGAGACATACGGTACTATGAATGAGAGCTGTGTTACTTTATTGGATCTGAGTCCAGGCACTATTTATACTGCAACATATTCAGCACCAGATTGTTAAATCTTAATACTGAAACAGTGCATCATTTTAATATTTTTGTTCTGTTTATTCCCTGTTTTCAAGCATTATGTCAAGCATTGTGCATTCATTTGTTTCATCTTGGGCAGGACATGCCCTGACCAGAAAGTTCATTTGCTATTATTGGACTCTCACCCCCTAGCTGTGAAGCATCATTTTGTGAATCTTTTTAAATTTCACTTGGGTATATAGGCATCTTCTCTCTGATGATAAAAAAAAAATTTTTTGAAAGAACAAAGTAGTGGGACTCACCTGTATTGTCAAAAATAACAATAAAAATGCTGCTTTTTCTTCCATCACTAAAACATGAATTTTTTTTTTTTTTTGCTTTTTTTTAATGTGTGACAATTTTTGACATTTTGGGGACTATTGAATTTTTCATAGCATGCAAATAAAATTTTTGTTACTCTGTTTTTTGTTTTTTTGTGTGAAGTGAGTTTATCTTTATTGTTCTTCATCAATGTTATGCTGTGTTTCCCCAAAAATAAGACCTCGCCAGACAATCAGCTCTAATGTGTCTTTTGTAGCAAAAATTAATATAAGACCCGGTCTTATTTTACTATAATATAAGACTGGGTTTTATATGATATAATATAATATAATATAATATAATATAATATAATATAATATAATACCGGGTCTTATATTAATTTAATTTTTGCTCCAAAAGACGCATTAGAGCTGATTGTCCGGCTAGGTCTTATTTTTGGGGAAATAGGATATATGCCCAGATAAGATGGGTTCCTCTTATGAATAAGTTAGCATTTTCACCACATGTTTGCTGAAACTGTCCTATGAATCTTCCTCTGACCAGGCTATTCCTAAAATCACTGCCCTAGGTAGCCCACTTTTGACCAGGATTTTTATTCTCTGTTGTCATGTGTGTTTTCCATATGCTGCAGGAAACCCACAGGGAAAGGGTATCATTGTCACTCTAAAAAGAGCTGAAGAATTAAAATAAATACATACATACATACATACATACATACACACATACGTACATAAAGGAAGTTGAAGGCATCTCTGTTTTGGTCTGTGGTCAGTCATTGTGCTATTGGGGAAAAAAACCCTCTGCCTGGTGAAATGAGAATCTGGCAGTGAACTCTAACTGCTTTATCAGCTCCGAACGCTGTTCGCACTGGGGATCACACCACAGTCAGGATGTGACTGTGTGTGCTGAGCCCACACACAGGAATTTTCTTGTACAATTCAAAACCAAATCTTATATTTACTTAAGGCTTTTTTTTTTTTTTTTTTTGTCTATGAAATCAGCAGTCCGGTATATTTAGCATCAGTCGTAAGTTAGAGTGTGAAACAAGACTTTGGGGGAAGGAAGTATCCTTATGGTTTTCGAAGTAATTTAAGAAACAGGAAAACAAAAAAGAGCTGATTGTCCAGGATTAAACCTCATCCCTTCCTTCTCATCTTCCTGTATAGTTAACTCACTCAATTGTCAGCCAGAAAGAAATAGGCTGTTGCACTGGGTTGTAAAATATCTCCGAGTGGGCCTTGAATGTTGACTATTGAATGACCTTCTTAACATTGAACAAACAACGGGAAGGTTTAATAAATAGCAGATACGTGTTTATTATGTTTTTCTTCCCCGTGCAGGAATAATCAAGCTGGGAAGGTGGAACCCTCTCCCCCTCAGTTATGTGACAGATGCACCCGACGCGACAGTGGCCGACATGCTGCAAGATGTCTATCATGTTGTGACGTTGAAAATCCAATTACAAAGGTGGGTGTCTCCGAACATCTGCCCTTCCTTACTCTCAGAGCAGCTCTGTCGCTCATAGAGTAACTGCAGAGATCAGTGCGTCCTGTCTTTGTTAATTTCTAGACATTCAATGACATGAAAAAAAGGAGAGGAGGGAAGGAGGGGCAGGCACTTCACCAGGCATCTTTATAGTCCACATTCCAACTGTTTTATGTTTTGTTTTCAGAAGCAGTGAAGTGGTAACCTCGGGGAAGCTTGATAAATCATTAAAAATCTGCAGCCCATAAAGGGGAACTTTCCACAGCCCCCCTACTTTAATGGGTCCTTTAGTTAAATGCTTAGCACATAGTATTTGAAGAATAAACAGCTCGGCTGTTTCAGGTTTGTGTTGTGAGGGATGAGTTTTATGCCTGTGTCGCAGGCTTACCAAGAAGGCTCTGACACTGGACCTCTTTTTCTTCCCTCTTTGGTGGTCTGCAGAGGTTTTGGGAAGCCTTTTTTCCTTCCTTCCTTCCTTGCTTCCTTCCTTCCTTCCTTCCTTCCTTCCTTCCTTCCTTCCTTCCTTCCTTCCCTCCCTCCCTCCCTCCCTCCCTCCCTCCCTCCCTCCCTCCTTCCTTCCTTCCTTCCCTCCTTCTCCTCCTTCCCCTTCTCCTTCTTCTTCTTTTTAGATACAGCATCCAGGACAAGTTATGCCTCTTTTAAAGATTGTAGAGATTCTCTGCAGAGTCTTGTATTGTAAAATGCCTGCAAGTCATGTGATTTAAGGAACACTGTCCTTTTGTGTACAGGTTTGAATTTGCCTTTTTTTTTTTTTTTTGAGAATTTGTACTTATTTGTACTTAAATAGGAACCCAGCATTTCCCTCCTGGTCTAGGAATGCTTTGGTATCTTCTCTTAAAAGTTACTTTTTATTTAGGAAAGTAACATCTCTGAATTTTTCTATGAGGGTGAAGGGTGGGACCTTTAAGCTATAAATCTGATGGAACATTTCTTTACATTGAACCTTAGGAGTGTTCAGTCATTATTTGTATTGTGGAAGTTTATAATCACACTGCCAAACTGTTTCCATCGGCAGATTAGAGAAATCTTATTTTCAAAAATTAGCATGTCTTTGTATAAGAAGTGACTTTTTCGCAGGCTGGTATGATAACCAACTTAAAGTGACCTTAGGGCTCTCTCAAGGTCCTGTAGAGAAGCAGTTTTGTCGCCCTTCCCTTATCGGGGTCCACATTACATCCCATTCTTGAGCAGTTCTCCTAATGCTGACATAGGACCCGGGAGTGACTGCTGTACCCATAATCCTCTGCGGTGGGGGCCCTTTGTTATGGTTTGCATGTCATTCATTCTCGCTTTCATTTCCAGTTGTTCAAAGTTGGAAGACTTGCCTGCAGAGCAGTGGAACCACGCCACAGTCCGCAATGCCTTAAAGGAACTGCTCAAAGAGATGAACCAGAGCACATTAGCCAAAGAATGCCCTCTCTCCCAGGTCAGTATCTCCAGGAGAGGTTCTCGGACATGCGGAAAGCCACTGGTGGGTGGACTACCTAGGAGGAGGGGCACACCTGCTTAGACAGCTGTGTTTTATTTGTACAGTCATTACATTTGAGGTGGAAAAAATACGGAGATTGCGGTGCTTTTGTTGTAGCGTAGAAATTATTACTTATTGAAAGCTTTGATGTAATAGGAGTATATGAAAACATTTTATATTCATAATCTTTAACTTTTAATGTATATTATAATATACGTTATGTTATAACGTATATTATAAGAGTGTCTCCATTTTACAACTCAGCAAATCCAGGGAGAAGCACTTTACCTGCCTAAATTTACTCAGCTGGATAAGTGACAGGCTGAGACCCTAATCCAGACCGCCGAGGCTCCAAATCATTGCATTACTTGGTCAATGGTATGAGTCGGCCATGTGAAACCCATCTTTATTTATTTAGTGAGCTTTTTCCCTGTCTAGCAGAGAGAGATGATCTTTGCATCATATGCATTTGTAGAGATTTTGTGGTGAACTCACCAGGAGAAAATGCATGGGAAAGAAAAGTGATCCTGCATTTTTAGTGAACTGATCATAAACTAGAACAAGCCACAAAAATAAGAGATTGAGAGGATCAAAGGAGGGAAGAGCAGAGGTAAAGGCTGCCTTTTCCATTTGTGTTCATGGGCAAGGGCCCCCCTTTTTTTGAATGATGAAACACTGTTTTGGTGGCTCTGGGCAGTGGCATATAGGAATACTGTGAAGTGAACTCAGGTTGACATTATTTAAAGCCATGAATGGAAATCCATTTCCTGGTGTGAGTTGCTCCACTTGATTTAAGACAATGAGCTAATTACATGTCTGTCAAGTTCCAGGGAAGGTGACAAGAACCATAGACACTTGATGTGCCCTGAGCTGTGTTCTAGGATGACAGAGTGTTGGGGAGAAGCAGGAAGCCTAATGGTTAAGAGCCTGCCTTCTGGAATCAGATAGATTTGGATTGATGTCCTAGTTTAACAAGCCTCTATGACCTCACCTTTATGAGCCTGTTTCTTTGTAAGTAAAACAAGGAGAGTAGTAGTTCTAAATCATGTAATGAGAGTAAATGAGATAAATCACATAAATTTTTGGCCTGGTACCTGGTGTGCAATGATGCTCCATACATGGTATCAGCTATTATTATTGAGACATGATATTGTTGGTGTGAACATTTCTTTTTTTTTTTAATGAGTATCTTGGAGAATGTTTTTGAATTTAGATCCTCTGAGACAAAGCGTGCTGTTAATATTTTTGCTCCCCAAAAGTCAGGGAGGCATGCACCTGAGTAGTAGGTGGCTAGATAGAGAGGGACCCCAGTATTTCTTGACCGTCAATTATGTGCCTGCTCTTGCACATACAGCTTTCACCCAGGCCATTTCAATATCTGCCTGTAGGTATGTATGTAGGTGCTAAGGCTTGTTGCTAGGATTTTGATTTATTTCAATGTGAGTATTTATGAAGCAATAAAAACAAATATTTTGAATCTTTCTGATCAGACACAGGGATGGGATAAAGAACAATTTAGGAAAAAAACTTTCAATTGTTTGTCCTGAATTTCACAATTTTACACTATTAATTTTCTCTCGGATTCCCATGGAAGTCAAAATGGGCTTTGCCTAGAAGTATACAAGCTCCTAACTTAATATCACCAATTCAAAATTTTATCCAGGGCTTTCAAGGCCCATGGAAATTCGGTACAAACTGATCTATCTTGATGACCAGGTTTGATTACAACTAGAGACTAGAGAGACAGCGTGAGTAGAAAGAACCCAAATCAGGAGCTGAGAGCTCTGAGCTCTGATCTTAGTTCTTTTATACCAGCTGTGCAATCCTGGCAAGCCCTGCCATCCTCAGAGCCTCGTTAAACTCACCTGTAAACTGGGTGCGATTGTTTCCCCGTATTCTACACGGGGATTGTCTTGCGGTTCAGATGAGATCGTTTTTACCTTTCCCCCCCATTTTTTGTTCTCATTGCATGCTCTCCTGGTTGCCAAACCTAAAAACTTTCTTCTCCAGCACTCTCATGTTTACTCCTATAGATTTCACTGCCTCCACATCTAAAATCTCCCTCTTTATGTCGTCGCCTTGTTTAGACTTCCGTCACCTCTCATCTGAAAAATGTTGTCGTCCAGAATCATAACTTTTCTCCTGCCATTTCCTTGTCTGCGATCCTCCAGTAACTCCCCCTCCCAGCCTGAAGGAAGTACGGACTTCATAGCCTTGCCTGTAAAATCATCAAGATGACACTGTCCAGCCTAATTTCCCACCAGAGCCACTTTCCTCCCTCTACCTGCACCCACTCTGTGTTCCAAACACGTGGAATTAATTATTTGGAACACTAGTCATCGTTTAAATGTCACCAAAATACTGCTGAGATGGAAGGAACCTAACTAGTACCCTTCTACCCTGAGTATTTCAAGTTTAACAAAGTAGCTTCTTGTGTTATTTTAAAAATTCATGCAGAGTTTATACTCTACTCCATATACCTGTGTTTTCGGTATTTTTAAACATGGCATAAAAATTACCTTACCCGTTAAATTATGAACCTTCCTCTGTCCTCATGAGACTGGCCCTCCAGGGAGCTGTGCCGTGTTAATCTCCGGCTTTGGTAGCCTTTACCCACAATGCTGATGATGCTGTAGTCCTTCAGTTTGCCACTTGCTGGCTTTTGCATGTGTTGTTTCTCTAGCATGCGCTGCTCTCTTCTACGTGATGAAATCGTCTTTCAAATTCCAGCTGGAAAGTCACTGCTGGTGAAGTACCCTGACCTCCCAGTTGAAGTAGTTGCTTCTCCTGCTCTTAGTAGCCTTTTGTACACACCTCTGTCACAGCACTTATCATCGCCTGTTGTCAGTGTTATCCGCCAGTTGCTGTCACTCAATGGATTGCCCACAATAGCAGAAGCCAACTCTTGTTTAGCTTCATGTTCTCAGCATTCAGCACAATGCATGTCTTCCATGTAGTTGTTGCCCTAAGGCAGGAGTTCTCAACCCTGGCCCTGTGAACCTTCTGGGCTGGATAATTCCTTGTGGTGGGGGGCAGTCCTGTGTATGGTAGCATGTTTAGCAGCATACCTGGCCTCTACCCTCTAGATGCCAGTAGCCTGCCACCATCTCCTCTCACCCCAGTTGTGACAACCAAAATGGGGGGAGCAAAATCACTCTTGGTTGGGAACCGTTGCTCTAATGTGTTTAATGAATTAAATATAAAAATGCTATAAAGTGTAAATTTTTATTTTTTTTACAGTGTTCTTGGCAGTTCTAAAATGTTTTGAACTAGATACAGTGAACGTAATAATTTGATGGTTGATGGATGTTCAGCACACTTTTAGTTAAACAGGGGCTCAGTTCTATTGTTTAGATTTGGGGGAGATTTGATTAAGGCTTGTGGTATGCTGTGTGATTATGGGACATCTCGTTGGAGTAGTCCTCAGCCAGCATGGGCATGTAATGTAGACCCTGGCATTAATCCGACATCTATTACCCTTAACTATTCCAGATTACTCACTTAAATTGCATACTAGATTGCATTTCAGTGTAGAGATAAGCTCACCCATTTTGTTGTAGTAGAACAGCAACATGGTGGTTGTAGTAGAACAGGTATATACATTTTTTGAAGTTCAACCTACATAATGTGAAAAAAAGAATGCGTTTTCTGTTCTAAGAAGGTGAAACAATAATTCAGCAGTGTTTTCCACCAGCATTACTGGAGTCCCAATTAAGGTCGGCACTTTGGGATAGAATGGGCTGAGGACACAGTGGTGAAAACGAGAGGGAATGAGCTTTCAATCTAGAAAGAAGACAGTCAAGCACCCAATACTGTTTACTTCAAAAGGTAGGCAATTGGGCTATTTAAAATAGACTCAGTTCATGAGTAAAAGATGTCTGTTTTTGAAATAATTCTTCCTTATTACCCCTAAGCCAAACCATATTAGGGATTTTCTCACTCGGATTTGGCAATTGCATAAAAGAATGATTCAGTGGCTAGTAAACACTTTCTTGAACATCCCAGTGGCCTATTATTCAAAAGAGCAGCCTTGAAAGCAGAAGAAAAGAGGGGGAAAATCCATAAAAGGACAACAATTGCAGCCTGAGGCATATATATTTAAAGAAAGGGAAGTCATGATTTAGGTATTCTCTGTCTGGCCAGATGCGTGGAAAGTGTAGGTTGTGTTTGTGTGTCTGTGTATTTATTTTTGATTTCACCTTTCAAAACGTGTTTACATGCTGACGGCCTCTTCCTTTCCCTCTGATGTCCCCCTGAGTCACCGCTTCTAGCCTCTTCCTTCAGGCACATCAGCAGCCCCAAGCAGCCTGATTTATCATACCTCAGGCACAGGTCTTTATGAAATGGTCTTCCCTCACTGTTCCAATGTGAAAACATTGTGAACACGTATTTCTGTGGCATATTTCTTCTTACTCGAGGAAGAGTTAAAAGACAAAACTCCAGGTCCTCAGGGTTTTGATCCATTAAAGTAAGGAGAGCTAACAGTACTTAACTTGTTGACCTCACGTGTTATTATGAAGATCAAATGGAATGACTAAAGGGACAGTCTTGTTAACTGAAAATTGCATTGAAAGAACAAATAACTTGCAAATGCATGCACCTTCCAATGTTCCTCTGCCCCCGCCCCCCGCCCCCCTAAATGTTTTCTGTGACTTCAGATGTGCTTTAAAAAAATCTTTTTCTTTGTGGTACAATATACGTAACATGAAGTTTATCTTTTTAACCGTTACGTTTACAGTTAAGTGTCATCAGTTACATTCATAATGTTGTGCAACTGTCACCCCTATTTTCAAAACTTTTCATCACCTCCTCAAATAGAAAGTCTGTAACCATTAAGCAATAGTTCCTGTCCCCCTGTCCATTCCAGTCCGTTGTCACCTCTGTTCTATTTTCTGTCTCTATGAATTTGCTCAAAAGTAGAATCATAGAATATTTGTACTTTTGTGTTGGCTTCTTTCACTGAGCATGTAGATATGTTTTTAAAATTCCATGCGCCTAAGTTGAGGTTTTGTTGCCGAATATTTGAGGAACAAAATGACTGACTGAAGTTACTGAACTGTGAAAATGTTACTGGATTTCTAGTATGATGATGAGATGGAATTTATAGTCTTTTTTAGTAATGGACGGTAGGATAATTTTTTCTGTCATCCTAAGCAAGCCTTGTCCATTTGGGTACCATTATGTACAATGTACAAAGTGCCAGAATCATTGGACAGTGCAATCAAGCAGCCGGTTGGGTCAGTAGAAAAGCAAATGGTCGTGTGCTCATCTACAGACAAGTGGCTGAGCGACTGCCGGCCCGGTGTTGTGTTCACCAGTTGCCAACTGTCCCTTTAAGTTATTTTCATGCAAGCATGTTTTAGTTCGAGGCCCAACCTTATGAACTCGTGTTGAAGGAGGCTCACGAGTGACAGCTTTAAAAGAATTCCTAACTGGGTGATTGTGGTGACCGTAGGAAATGATTGCATGGAGGGAACCCCACATCTTGTGCTAGCACTTCCCCACAAATAATCTCTCCGAAACCGTAAAGCCCTCTGGTGAGGGTGCCACCATCAAATAAGCAGGCCATTCAGCAGCAGCTACTTTGGAGAGAATGTCGTCTCTGCACACTCCGAAGCCCACACGAAGTGTTTCTTACAACTATTGGTTCTGATAGTATAGCTCAGAAATAGGGATAGAATGGGATAGTGGAAGGCTGCCAAATGACATTAAACGAATTTTTCTCGACAAAGTGATTCCTCCAAATCAGTTTTTTCCCTTTCCCATGCTTAATTGAAGTATCATTATAGTCTCACGTTCAAGATGTTATTTAGCATATCACAAAGCACATTGAAAAGGCTGAAAATGAACAACGAATGCGTATCTTACTCATTGCCTGCATCATGCTCTATCCTCCATGTTGACATGCAGAGGGAGGCCCTGGGATGCCAGCCCCCCCGACCCCCCACACTTCCGACAGCCTTCTTGCTCAGGCAGGGCGTTCTCACTGACAGTCACGTAACCCTTCGCTTTGGTTTTATAATATTCTTTTTCATAGCGAGCATATTATGTATGCACATCTTAGCTACTCTTAGTATAATGTTGCTGTTCAAACAAATAAATTTCACTAAGCCAAGGGGAATATGGCAAAAGATACCTAATTATTTTATCTTTCTTTTTTGGGAAGGAAGAGGGGATACTCAGATCTCTGTCTTTCTAAATGTACAAATCATCTTAACCTATGTTTATTGTTTTGCTTTTTCTATTAAGTTTTAAATTAACCCTTAGATTCCCTAGTTTTCTCTGGTTCTATCCTTCTTAATTAGCTCATGTGAGGGACCTGATATTTTTTGTCACCGTGTTTCTTTGTATAAAAAATTGGCTGCAGTATCCGCTATTGAGCTTGTGCTAGCTGATGAAGGTGGCGGTGAATATTTCCTTCCTTTCATTAATTGGTGTTCCTTTTTGGGAGACCCATGGAATAGTGTGGCCTGGTTGTAGGGTCTTTATGTGGTGCTGCTGTTTGACTTTGGACAGACTGCTTCAATATGAGCTTCTGGGCCCTCAATTTGAAAAATGGAACCCTACTTTTAATCACAGGTGACATCTATTCTCTGGGCTAATCAAAAACAAACAAGTGAGTTTAAAATCTGTCTCAGGAATTTAAAAGACAATGTATTTTTAAATAAGGCAATCTATTTAGCTGAACTAAGTACTACTAATAATATTATAATAATCTCTTGCAGTTCGGCTTAGAGCAAATTCAAATCAGCTAGTAAACTTTGGAGTAACTAATTCTGGTATATTTTGGTTGTTTAAATACCTTTTTTTTTATTAAAAAAAAAGAAACCTTTCAAATATAAGTGGCAAATGATGTGTCAGAGTGACTGCAAATGAGGAAACCTAGATTTCATTCCTCCATCTATACTCGTCATGCTTAAAATTTCATGATTAATTACAAAGAAGTCTGAAATTTCCATAACGTTTCTGTAGTTGGGAAGACATTTTGAACCTTCCTGTTTACTTTAATACATAGTATTTTTTCATAGACTAGCTTTGTCTACGTTACTGTCCACATGGTGCGTATAGCTGTGACTGAGGATCTGAAGGGGCTGACTCGCTTGCACATCGTATGTGTGCCCGCCCGTTCTTCCTCACAGCCCGTCACCACACAAAGGGGAGTGTGCTTAGCAAATGCAAAGTCACTTTACTACAGAGGGTGCCAAAAAAATGTATACACCTTTTAAGAAAGGAAATAAAACTGTATTAAAATTGTAATAATGTATAACCGATAACAAAGATGAATACACGTCACGTTTGACTTCTGCAATGATAAGAGGTGCTCAAAGGGGTTACCATCAGCATACTTTTAATACAGTTTTTTCCTTTCTTAAAATGTATATACAATTTTCTGGCACCCTCTGTCTTACCCTTAGTAAAACATAGTCCCTTCATGTAAGTGTTAAAAATAGCAATGCAGAGATCTCTTGGGTTGTTTGTATCAGAATTGCTTTATATTAACATGGATACTCAGGACTTAGTTGCATTCTGGATTAAAAACATGGATTCAGATCGTGTTCATTTATCAACAGGGTGTGGGGATCCTGAAAGTCCAGTTGTATGGTTGGTCTAGAATGATTGAAAAATATAAAAGAGCAACATAAACTACAAAATTACATACATATTTTAAAAAGCAGTAAATGGAAATTAGATCTTTTTGGCAGAGTAGTAGATGAGAGAGATTTTAATCATTGCTCATGCCACTTTGCAGCAATTGTATCTTATCAGGTCTAAGATGCTCTTGATTGTAAGATTCATCCAAATTTCAATGTCATTAAAGTATTTTAAAAAATGTGGTTATAGAATGGATTAATGTAAATACAGATTTTCTGTGCCCAGTACCTTGGAGGACATTATTCCTTATAGAGGAAAGGTTAGCTTGTACTAGGTCTGTGTTACCCCCTTTCAATTTTGTTTATAATCAATTAAGTTTTGATTTTAAAAACATCAATTGATGTTAATGTTAAGAGGCCTTGGAGTATGTGTCCAGAATATTCTAGTGAGGCCTAGTGATTCCAACTTAGGCTATGAGAATGTAACAGTATCATTAAGGATAAGAGAATATTCACATTTGAAACTGCAATAGTAAGACATAACATAACCTTTCATCTAAAATGTCCCCAAGATGTACCTCTTCTGTTTTTAAAGCTCTCTCAGGTTGAATTACAACAGTTCATATCAGTAAAGCTATTTTGAGTGTCAACTATGTATGTAAAGACCTGCAGGGACTTAAAAGCAATAAAATGTGCCACAAATTTGAAGAGATCTTTCTGGTGACTAAAGAGTCTTATTATCTAGAAAACTATCTTTACTTGCTACACAGTTCCTTTGCTCAGTTCCTACCTTAAACCTATTTATTTTTTGTTCTGTGATCAGTCAAGATAGAGACTCTTTTATAGTAATCTGGGGAAGAGAAGAAATCTGATTGAGTCTCTGGGAAGCCAACTCCTTTTTAAAGGAGTATAAATGTGACTCTAGGATAGGACCTGGTGATGGAGCTAATGGTAGCCCAGATACTCATTTCCTTGCCACATAGATTGACAGTGGCCTCGTGCAGTGTGAATGCAAATGCATTTGGAGCAAAGACAGGCAGGAGTCCAGGGAGTGAGGGAAATGCAGATTATGTGGGGCCAGAGTGATACGGGTTTGTGGCCTGGGCTTATGCGCCAAGAAGGGTTGAAGGACAGCTCCAGGCAGTGCTTGAAACGCTTTCCATTTTAGTCTGCTTTGTAGACCACTTTGCAATAGAAGGTTTAGCTCTGACTCCTGCCATGGCTATAAATCCTATGCCTTTCCAGAGGAGAACATTCCTACAAACAACATAGAGAGATGACAAGTACATTTGCAATTATTCACATACACCAGTGTGGCTGGTACATCTATTACTAGCCAGCTTTCAAGGTAAATTTTTCATTATTATGACATTTCAGTTTGGCATTTTAAAATTTCATCTCTGTCCCTTTTCATCTGTCATATTTCAGTGACTCAGATATCTCACATCAGAGCTCTGTTAGACATATTATACAGACATAGTCACTGCCCTCCAGGGTCTCGCAGACTAGGACAGAGAGAAAAGCTCAGCCCAGAGACGGAAGTGGCTCAGCTAGCCAAACTTCCTTATGCCTTTACGTATTAATCATATACAAAGAACCATGCCTCGGGAAGATTAGAGTTCCACTGATCTTCTAAAGCAGCAGACAAAGCTCTGAAAGTTCTGTGATACACTCGGGTGCTACTGGTTCTTTGCGTTCCTAGGGCTGGGTTCAGATCCTCAGATTAAAATAAGTTCTCCTTATTATCCCCCCTTAGAGAACATAATTTTCATTTAGAGATGAGTAAATGGGGGAAGAAGAGCTATCTGCTATGTAGAAAGGGCCAAAGAGGTTTCTGTGAATTGAACTAGGACCCCCCTCTCCCGCTAGTACTGTGTACTGATTAAGAAAGAGGGAGACTGTGAGCTCACAGAGGGAATTGTTTCGAATGAGAGTCTGTACAGGGCTATCTGCTGGCGTTGGTACCTCCTGGTAAATAACTTGCCATTACTGTGATTTATTGTTATCCTTTTAATCTTAGCTACTTTGTAGAAATGCCGCTAAAAGTTCTAAGATTTCACTGAACCGCTCCATATTTGGGGTACCTTTTTTAAGAAAGATGAGATTTCAAGGCAAGGAGCTTTCAAATCCTTATGGAGGTCATTTGGATCTCTTGAATTGTTTATGACCATTTGTTTTTGGACAGAATTTGCAGAAATACAATCTATGTATAAAACATACACATGTAGTATCAGTCATTCAGGTGTAAGGTAACATCTGCCACAGATGTTGGTCCAAACATGCCATAGTGACTGAAAACATATCTCGGTAGAAAATTTAATTCAAGGTGTGTGATGATAATTTTAATTTTTCGTTGGTAAATCAAGTTATGCTCCCCTTCTCTTTCCTTTTTAGGAGATTTACAAACAAATTAGCTTAGGGCTTGAGTTGATGAAGGAGAGGAGGATGAAGAGCAAGAAGGAATCAAGTACTTAAGCACTCAGGAAGTTTTAGCTTTGATTTTGTTTTTTTATTGAAACACAGTATAAGTGTTATGTTTAGTTTCCCCGGCTCTAAAATAGCGCTTGTTAATTTTTTCATTTGGTGAATTTTCACACAAGTGCTAATCACACGTTTCTATAAATTATATTAATTTAACTTATTTCCCTAAATGTTGTTCTGCAGTGTGTAGCACGGATGTTCTCTGATTCTTGGCTCCATAAGCTTGTTGCAGTTGGAAACAGAACAGAAACATCTGAAAGGCATTATTTGGATGACGGATGCTGGATCATCTGATCTCACCTTTTGCTCTGGTTCCTAAATCACAACTGTTCTTTCGCTTTGCATCTAATCTGTATGTCCTGCCCCCTCCATTTTTGACATTGTCTCCAGGTTGTGTTCTTTTTTTTTTTCTTTTTTGAGAAAGCACTGCCATCATACAAGTTAAAGGGATAGTAAATTTAGATAATCATGTTTGATGTTTAATAGTTTACTTTGCAGGGTGGTGACTCCAAATTTAAAAGACAAAGGAGATTGGTATGGGCTATAATGTATCCTTTCTGATCCCTAAAAAGGAGTGCTGATATTTATGGAAAATAACTTTTTTTTTCTTTACAGAGTATGATTTCATCCATTGTAAATAGCACATATTATGCCAACGTGTCAGCAACCAAGTGCCAGGAGTTTGGGAGATGGTATAAAAAGTACAAGAAGATTAAAGGTAAACTTTTTATTTGTAAAGCCTGTTTTCTTAGACCAATGAGTTGTTGCTTCTTTGGAACTTATGCCAATTTTAGATAATAATTTTTTAAATAAAAATTTATATGATTTTTTTATAAAGATAAGATTCTTAACATTTTCATTAAAAGATCAAATTGGCTCCCTTAAAACTACGATGTTGTTAGAAATAAAAGTAAAATTCTAACATAATATATGAAGTTTGCAGTTTCTACAAGTGATGCTTGTGAAGGCTGAGATCTTTAAAAATATTTTGAAATGGTTTATTTCCGATAGGTGTATATTTATTTAGCAAGCTCAATCAATAAATCATTTCCACTAATATTTTAACGGAAATTTGAAAGCAGTCTTTCTAGGTTAAATCAGCACTTATAAGTATCAACTAACAAATTGGAAGGACTGTTGTATCAGGAAATATTTGGTCAGAAATGGAGTTTTGATGTTGTATTTATTTGGAGACAATTCTATAGCAGGGGTTAAAGCAAAAGGACTCTGCCATGAGGCAGACTTGTGTTCAAATCTTTGTCTTCCATTTGTTAGCTGTGTGAGCTTGCACAAAGTATTTAACTTCACCAAGACTCAATCTCCTCATCTGAAAATTGAAATAATAGAAGTATGTCAGTCACTGGCTAGCTGTGAAGATTAAATAAGTAAATACTGGCACAAAGCAATTATTTAATAAATAATAGCTGTCATCCTATAACAATAATTAATAGTTAGTAGTTGTACTAGTCGTAATGTATTTTATATGAAATTATGTCTGGTCCTGAATATACAATTCTCTTATATAATAAATGTCATGCTATTCAGACCATCTAGCCCTTTAAATATATCAGTGATTATTTTGCCTTTGCAAATATGTCGGAAACATTCTGGTATTCTCATCCCAGTTCAAATGCTGTTTAATTCAAATGCTACCAGCTTCTGAGGGGATTTGGGGAATTTCTGGCAACATAATAGGTTGATGTTTGAGGGTCTTCCAGTCCATATTTTACATGATTATGACATCATCCATCGCAGTTTATTATAGGTTCTCATAGCCTTGCTGACAATTCACTGACCCCATATGAGGTCCAAATGACATTTATGGTGGGTAGGTAGAAGTAAAGGATGAATTTATTTGTTTTGCTACCTGCAGGTTTCCTTTGGGAGAGAGAGCGTCTCAGAGTAATGCTTGTTGGTTGTTGAGTATTTAGGAGCTTGTTTATAAGGTTGCCTTGTGAGGAAATAAGCTTTACATGCATTGGCATTTCTGATTACAAAGGAATGAGAGCATTTTATGCTAAATACACAATTTATAAGGAAAGTCAAGATGCTGAACTACCCAGGAGAAATTAAATTCGCTGAAAATTGAATTAAGATCCATTTCTTTTCAACATATTCTAAAATTCTTAGGATACTTCTAAATTCTGGTTTGGGCACTTGCTTTAGAATATTATTAATATTAACTCTTGTTCAGGATAAGATGAATAACTCCTTTTCATTATAGGACGTAATTGTGTGGTTCAGAAGGGTTTCTTTTCTGTAAGTGTGTCTCCAGGCTTTTCTTTTAAAATAAGATTGTTAACGTGCTTGAGCATATCCTCTTTGGTTAAAAATCAAAAGAATCACTCAGCTTCAAGGTCATTTGTTAAATCCCATTTACTTCCTATAAGAAAAAGGAAGAGAGCGTCCTCTTTTAATAGGCTAGAGGATAATTCCAGATTCAGAAAGACTGGAAACCCTTCACTGTAGTGTTTTCAGAATTGCCACTACAAAATGTGTGTGTGTGTGTATGTTCACACACATTAACACTTATGTCTTCTACTTTTCTCTTTTCTTAGAAAATCAGTTCTTCAAGTTCCATTTTTTTTTCAAGATAGTAAATGCACAGTTAAATCTTTAAGTGCTGTAAAAGCAGACTGAGACCTTGATTTCAGTCAGGAGGTCAAGGACCCACACCTGAAGAGACTGCCAGACACTGTGTACACATGCTATTCAAAGAGATGGAGCTCGTCACTGCTGTTGAAAAGTGTGTGTGTGCGTGTGTGTGTCAGTAGGAGGAGAAAAGGGAAGGTTAAGGTATGTGTGAAGTAAACACAAGCTGCTGTAAAACAGTTCAAGTGGTGTTGATTCATCAGCCAAGGGAGTGGGAGGAAAAACAAAGAATTCACGACAGGTATAATGGTGCACAGAAAATAAACACCCAAAGAAGAGCGTTTTATTAACTTTCAACCCTCAGAGAAAAGGAAGTGTTGGACCTATCCAGGCATGTTTCATTTGATGGAAGCTTTATGCTATGAATAGATGTTGCTGTGGGAGTTCCTAGTACAATCCATTTCTCACGAGAAAGTTATGATTTTGTTTGTAAAATTTCTGTTTGTGTCCATCTATTTTCAGAATGAAAAAAAGGTGGACATTAGTCATAGCACACCCACAATTCTACCTTCGGGCCCTTCCTGAGAGCCCAGAGTTAAGAGTTCCACGCTCCTTCTGGTTTTCCTTCCCCTCATCTCCTCCCACCTGGTTTTCAGCCCCAAGTTACCTATTTACATGTACCATGGGTGATATTCAGTAGAGAAGAAAATCTTGAGTGAACTTAATGATGTCCCAAACTAAGTTCAGGCTACATTGTTAAATATGTTTCCTATTATCTGCTAATGTCTGTTTTAATAAAACAGTGGGAACTAAATGGTTGCTTCTTAATCAAAACCATGATTTCCTAAACATAAGCTATGTGATTCTGTTACAAATTGCCACATATAGATCTCCTAGGTCAAATTTTTTTTCTCTTCTCATAGAAATAAATAAACAGTAAAATAATTATATACTCTGAAAGATCAAAGTAAATATGACTAAAACCTGGCAAAAATAAAAGTCTACTGGAAGGATTAAAAAAAAAGATCACATTGCAAATTCTATAGTTAATGCTTAAATAAATATGAGAAAAATGAACAATCAATAATTTGATATCATTAAAAACAGATGTAAAAACTATATACAAATGGAATTGTCTAAATTTTGAAGTAAACATTTTAATGTGCATTTTTTGTATTTGTTGTTATTATAGCTAAACTATTTATACTTATTCTTTAAAAAGTCTTAAGTTGGTTTGGCTTAGCATGTTAACTTTATTTTCCCCAGTGATCACAGCAGAACACATTCTGTTTACCCTTTTTCTTTAATTTCAAAGATAATCACGGTGACAGAGACATATTTGAGTTAACATTAGTGTTAATTCAGGGTAGATGGGGAGACAGAGTTTGTATTCTCTGGTTTTAAGGTCCAGAACCATGAACCTGCTTCCCAGAAGTTTTTGATATTGAAGAAAATGAAGTGGATGGATGGTGTAGTAGGTTGGCTTAGATAGCATTTTTGATTGCTCTTCATCTCATACTATAATTGTTTCTGGCCTAGATTTTACAATGTAGAACTCATAAGCTCCAAAGTGTATATATATAAATATACATATATATACATACATATATATCTGTATATATAAATACATATGTGTACGTATATATATAAAACAGTGTACATTTTGTGTAAAAGGAAAAAAAATGACCATATTAACAGTTGCTTAATGTGTAGGAGTTTTAGTGTTGGACACAGAGATAATCCACAGGACTTAAAAACATTCACGTTATTACAAAATTATTTTCAAGAACTCTTGGGATTATTTGGTTTTTATCACATCAGTTTTTCTTTCATAAATTCTGTACATTTTAATAAGACACTTATTTGTAAAACTAATTCTTTTGTATTAACTCCAGATATAAACTTGCCCCATCATTTTTATGAAACTAAGTGGCAACTATGTATGCCATACCATGGAAAATTATATTCTTATGGCAATCTGCTTTTGCAAGGGATCATATAAGAATAAGATAATGCCTTAACAAAGAAGGGCTCATATATTTTAAGTGTTTTCTAATTGAAATTGATGTTAAAAGAAAATAATTTTATATCTAAAGTGTTTTTTATCTGGCACCAAAAGCAAAATGAACTGTAGTCTGGTTAGGTTAATCTCAAGTATTTAATATGTCACAATAATTAAGGGGTCATTGAAAGTTCACATAAATACTAGTGGATATCATAAAATTATTTGTGTCATAAAATAATACCACTAGAATGAAATGGACTTAACCAAACCCCATATTTTGGCCAGAAAGCAAAATTATTCCCATCACTTTCCTTTTCTCAATCATTGCTCAAGAACCCCCTGATTGCTAGTTGTCTTAATTTTGTTTATTTGAGCTTATTTTGCAAAATATTAAAAAGCTGGGAGAAATGAAGATTATAAAAATCAGTGTTACTTCTCCAAGTCTGGTTTATTCTAGTAATCAGGATTTTATCTGACCCTGTCTGATCTAGTCTTGCAAGATCAAACGTCCAGGCCAGCAAGCAGACAGTAAACAAAGCCCGTGAAGGGTTTCAGTAAACACAAAGATTAGATGTTGAATGAAAATTAAACTCCTTGAACTAGTCCTCTGTACTAAAGTGGTTAAGTGGGTTGTGATTAAAAGAAATAAGTAATTATGATCATTATAGCTGAAATGATATAATGTTACCACATTTAAAGCACCTCTTGTACCCAAAAATGATTGTGTCATTTACAAAGTGGTGCCTCTGAGTTGAATAGAGAAATCAATGTCCTCTGACCTGGTTCCACGAGGCAGCCCTTGCTCAGCCATGGTGGTAACGGTGGTCAGGACAATGCCTTTAATCAACTGCCGGTACTTGTGCCGCTGCCGTTGTTTAGCTCTGATGAGGTAAAAGGAACTTACTTTTGTCTACCTCATTCTTCCAAGTTATGAAAGAAATGGGCTCTCAGCTGTGGATCTAAATGAAGGTGTTTGGCAAGGAAGTTTGTCTGCCTTCTGCCTGTATTATACCTTGCGTGAAGTAATGCCAACATCAAATCCTTAAATTTGTATATAAATATTGGATTCATGGAAATAGAAATAGCACTTTCACAACCAGGCCACCTTTTATTGTACTGGTTTTCCAGCTTTGGGAAGAGCCTTGTCCATTTTTATTGTGACAGTTGCTGATGTTTATTCATCAATCACCTTACCCTAACTGGCCTTCCTGTTAGAAGCTTATCGATAGTGTCAGCAAGTGGAAGAACAATGCATGGAGATTGCCTTGGACCCTCAGCTCAGATGTGGATCTTAAGACGCACATTCTAGCTGTACTGGTAGCTGTTGCTTCAGCATGAAAGTGTTTATTCATGAATGCTTAAAGAAGTAAAAAACAGTTGTTTGTCAACAATGTGGTTTGTAGATTAAAAGAAACAAACTTGCTATCTCCTCATATTTGTACTCTTTATAAGCCATTTTAAATACATGTTGAAAAAAGGATGGAAAGGAAAAAAAGATCTGTGTTCCTAACTCTCTCCTTTGCTCCCCATCCATCCACTCATCCATCTGTCTGTCCGTCTATCCATCCATCCATCCATCCATCCATCATATATATTTACTATTTGAAAAAAGTATAAGACAGTTTCTGGTTTCAGAAAATGTACACTGTATATGAAATAATTAATAATGTAACACATATTTTGTAATTTAAAAATAAATTTGATCATTTATTTTATAAACCTGGCAGGATTCTAAATGGGGACCATTACGTAGTCCCTCCTTGCAAGAAAATTACAGTCACAATTAAATAACTAATTTTAATTAAACAAATGTTTAGCAAGTGCCTCCGCCACAGGCCATATTCAGTATTAGAAGCAGTGAGAGACATCCAGGAACATATAAGGTGTGGTTCCTACCTCTAGGTGTTTTGCCCTCAACCTACCAGGGGAGGTAGCCCTCTAAGTATATGTGACAAATATGTAACAGTGGTATAAACTAGTGGAATGATAGCATAGAGAAAGGTCCATAAATTCTACCTGCTGAGTGTCATGTTTGGGAGGCGGGGGGTAGCAATTTGAGAAGTAGCACCTGATTTATACTTAAGGACAAGTAGAGTTTTTCAAGGAGGAAAAGAGAAGGAAGAACGTTTCAGGCAACTGCAAGGTCATTATATAAATACAGAGGTGCAGAAGAGCATGGTGTGTTTAGAAAATTATGGGTGGGGTGGCACAGTATACCTAGAATAGCAGTGCATTTATCATGATACTATCACAATAACAGATGACCAAAATGGCTAAGATTTTTTGATTGTAAAAAGGAAAAGCTAGAGCATGGCTGGGTGTGGGGTTGATGATGGCACCCAACATTGGTGAACAAGCAGAAATGTTTGGGACCTCGCTATGAGGAGCATTTGTGTTATAATAATGAAAAACAAGGTTGGGGAGGTAGTGACCACACCTTACGGAACTCTGAAAGCCCGGCTGAGGCATTTCGAGAATCATGGCAGGTTTTTCAGCAAGGCAGCGATGTTATGAAATGGTGGTTTAAAAAGAATTCTTGTAGAACTCACCTGAAACTGTATGAATGGGAGTGTGTGTTTGGCAGGCGGGGAGGCAGGTGGGAGGGAGAAGCATCAGTGTGTACATCCTGGAGGAAGTAGGCAAAATAGAACCCACTGGAGTGATACATGGAAGGGAAGACAGTGAAGGAGGTGATGTTTGGCTTTGGGTGGCAGCAGTGAGAGGGGGAAAAGTGACCAATGCAATATGTACGTGGGAAAGACAAAGAGAAATCCAAGTAAAATTGAAGGTGTTGAGCTTAAGTGGCTCTCGATGCCTTTGATAGAAATACGACAATATAAATTGAAAGGAAGGTGCTTCCGTGAGAGATGGTGAACGAGGTAGAAATATCCTTTGGGCTGTTCGCGATGAGGAGCCAGCTAACCAAAAGACAGAACTAGAAAACAGATTTTTGGATCCATTTTTTATTTTAGTTTTTTGGATGTGATAGTTAAATGATACCAAAGGAACATTCCCAAAGGAGACAGCGAGAACAAGAGGGGATTGGAAGCTTCGAGAAGAAAAGGGCTGTGGTTTAAAAGGATATGATTCAGGAGGAGGTGAGGTTTCACAGAAGCAAAGAGAGTATGGGTTACCGTGAAGAAATGTTAGTAAGGGTACCAGGAGGGAAAGGATAGAATTGGAGGCTCTGAGCTTGGGCAAAAAGGGGACCCTAATGACATTGGAGGGAGTTATTTCCCTGTAGTGTGAGAACAAAGGGACCATCTATGTGTCTAAGAAAGGAAGGTGGCAAGGAAATGAGGACAGCAGATACTGGCTTATTGAGGAAAGGATATAAAAACGGCTAACCGTGGTATTAGGGTAAGTGAAACCACTCTCCCCCTTCCCACCCCAATAACTCAAGAGAGGGAGTCTGGGGCCAGTGGGGGCCAAAGGCGCCGAAGAGGAAGAGGGGTGACATACAAGAGTTCACAAACTAGGAAGGGATGGGATCTGAGGCACAGATGATGGTTAACCTTTCAAAGAAAAATAGCTAAGTCTTCTTCAGAATCTGGAGGAAGGGAAAGGAGATAGATCAGGAAGCAAGTTTTGAAGATGGAGTGAATGGTAAGGAAAGAGGCAGCTCATGGCATATGGCAGGGGTTTAGGATGATGGGATTACCTAGTGGTGAAGGAGAGAATGGTTGGGATGGGGCTTGGTGAGGAGAACACTTGAACTAGGTTCTGGACCAACAGTGTTTGGGAAACAATGAGAGAGAAGTAGACGGTCAAACTGAGGTGACATAGTTAAGGATTTAGAGTAAGTAGTACAGGTCCCTTTAATTCGTAGCATTTCCTTACAGTGTGCTTTAGATTTCCTATAGTTTCATATTTCTATCTGTCCTGCCCAGAAACAAAATTTAAAACTCAAAAATAAAGATAGATCTGGTGGTGACTAATGAAGAATCTACAGAGTTATGAAATGAGAATTTTTGTATGTTGACCAGGAAATGTCCAGTTTATTTAAAATCTGGTATGATTGCGGTGACATCCTCTTATATGGGGGGGAACCAGTGGGTTAAAATCAGAGAATTCTCTTGGTTTCTTGATCAATTAAATAAAAATTATTTAAAACAATTTTTCCTTAAGGATGATTTCCAAAGTGAAAAGCTAAAAGGCATTTAAGTTTGCAAGGTGCTCGAAGCTCTTAAATACAAGTGCCGTGTAAGATACTAGGACGAATGTGACAGTTGCCTCTGGTAGATAGTTGTTTAACTAGCTCTTGGCCTGACTGATGATAAGCCTTCATTTTAAATTGTGCAAGAATTGAGATTATCTGACCTTGGAGTCCTGAACTCCTAAGAGAATGGACATGACAATGGAGAATCTAGAATCATCTGGAGTACCAGTCAGGCTGTGGATTCTAACATTGGGTCTTTCAAGGTGTCACCTTTTTGGTTCCACGTCCCACAGTAATTTTTCATCTTGAATAACCCCCTACTGGACTAAAAGTTCCTCAAAAGGCCATCTGGGAAACTCGTCCCTTGAGTGTCTTTCTCAGAGCTGTGAGCATAAGACTTTGAATGTGGTAGGTACTTAGTAAATATCAACAGAATTGTATTATATAGATGAACTTATTTGAGCGTATGCACTTAGAACCATTTTATTTTTGCACATATTATACTGATCTTATTTTCTATCTGATGTCTCAACTGAGAGAAAAAAGAAAATATTTGGTTTTTAAAATTATATTACAAATGTCCTTAACAAATTAGTAATCTGTTAGAGCCATTCTTTTCCTACTAATTAGTTACTGAGCTAAAAGCTTTATCAATAGTCAATTCCACTGACAGAGACAGTAACACCTTTATTAAGTAAAAATTAGGGACCATTTATGTAGCCTAAGAAAAACATCCCATTGAAGTTTTTCCAGCTAGTTTATTGAGTATTTTCCTTTACAAAAATGGCCTAAAACATTTAAGTTCCATAAAATCAGAGAGAATGGCCAATGAAAAGAGTGAATCATGGGGTGATTGTTTCCTTGATTAGTTTTTCTTGAGTGGGTTGAACTAAAGAATTAATACAGGTAGAAGCCAACTGGCGGAGGCAGAATGCTCCTGAACAATAACGCTGAATTTCTGAAATGTGATTTTTTTCTATTATGTGTGAATTCACCTCGGAAATTATAGATTCAGATTCAAATAAAGAATATAAAGAAAGATATCATTAGATATAAATAGCTTTAACCTATGTAGAAAGTTATAGGAATACTTGAAATGATCAGCGATCTCAAACGATGATAAAGCATTGTTTGAAACCAAAAGGGACAATAGTGTTCAGATGAAGTTCAGGGTAAAGGTGGATAATGCTCTTCTTTCCCATGGAACAAAATGGGTCCTATGAGCTTTTCTTGCCCTAAACAGAGGTGTCTAAATTCAAGTTGCTTTATGGTAGACATACATGTTTTTGTGGGTCTAAATATGATGGAAGAAGGAAGTTGATAATAAGCAGAAAATACACCTAAGAACATCAGTCATTCGGTATTAGCACAATATTGGCTGGGATACTTCGCTTATAAGGGCTGGAAGCGTTTTTCTTCCAAACCTTGTTTTATTAGGAGTTAACAAGTTGGCTCTGAATATCTTGCTCTAGGCAGAGACTTTGCCAGCAAGTTCTTAACCTAGAGACAGATTCTCTTTAACAAATTTAGAGGAAAAAAATCTTTAGGTTTCGTAGTCCTAAAAGACTTAGCTTTCCCCCCCTTTTTCTTTTGCCCTTCAGCCTTTTCAGGTGCCTAATATTTTCTTTAATTATATTTAGTGAACTCTTCTGGTGATTGTCCCCCCCGCCCCGGTGATGTGGGATTTATGTCTGTTATATATGGAATATTAGCTTTAGCTTTTGAAATCATGTCTGTCTATGTTAACAGAAAATGGTTTTTATATAACAAACTGACTTCATACCTACAGTTATTGACTAGGAGAGACTAAATCACAAGTATTTTCCGTGATTGGGCATATTCAGGATTGGCAGATGGGATACTGTTCTGGCTTGTCAGGGAAATCAGTGTTATGTTTACATTTTAAAAAGAATTTTACTCAGTGAAAGATTTTGGGTGAACAGTCGGGTTGTTTTGTGTTAATTTATAGTCCAGTTCAGAGAGAGGAGTCAAAATAAATACCAGGGAGAACCATATGAAATGGCCGTTTTTACAGGTCAGACTGTTACATAGCACCAATTTCATATAGTTCAATCAAACATGAATTTATTGGGATTGCCGAAGATTCTCAGGTTATTACCATGTTAAGTGAGTGTGCGTTCCCTATTTTATTTCTTGTTGGTTAGTTGTTCAAGAGAAGCACTTCATATTTCCAGAATTTATAAAGAATCCTTGCTAAAGTTCTTCATTTTGTGATTCCTGTCAGTCAGGTGAGAATCCATGTTGCTGACACTCATTTTGGGACAAAAATTTTTTTTGACCATAAGAAAAAGAAACAAATGTGGGGACTCATGACAAGAGATATGAGTGTGAATTTGTATTAGCTGACTGGAATGAACTGACAATAAATGACAAAATGGAGATTAAAACGAGTTGTTTTATCATCAAATAGAAATGCATTTGAAATCATAGGCAGATGTTACAGGCGCATCTGTGTGTACCAAACAGTTAAATTGTCTGAAGCAAATCTGTAGGTGGGATTGTTTTAAAGCTAGTCATTATTCAGTACTGTGTCTGTAGGGGCTGATATCGTTCCTAGCACATAATAGTTGATTAATGAATATTTTTTGTATGAATTTAAAAAAAAACGAATAAATGTGAATAACCCGATTTTATTGATTAGCTAATTCAGTTGTTGAGGAATCAGTGATTTCATCCCTTTTTAGAACTGATGAGATTTTTCAGTCTGTCACATTGGGAAGGTTTATAGGACATAGGATGGAGGCATGAGGTGAGCCCTGACTGTACAGATAATTCATCCATACATCACGCCACTTACGCACGTACATGCCGCATGCATGCACGCACGTATACAAATAGAAAGCAGGACTTATCTGTAGGAACGTTGATTAGTTCTGACTCAAGCCCTAAAATTAATAATAACCACATAACTCAAGTCATGCAGTTTAGCATAATCAGTGGAATAAAGGCTTTACGGTCCTGAAGAAATAGGTTTGAATTCTGATTCTTCCTTTGATAGCTTTGTGACATTGCTTTTTCTGAGCTCCTTCAATGAAGGTGGGCGTAATAATACCTATGTGATACCACTGTTGTAAGAATTCATTGACAATAATGTATAAAGGGTTTAGCTCAGTGCCTCAGCTACTCTATACCTATATGGTAGGGTCTGATGTCACCTGCAATGCCAACATGTTTTAAAAGAGGTACATTAGCAATACAGATATGAAAATTTCAGCACTTTATAATAAAAACAGTTTTCTTTAAAGGAAGTCCATTGAAGAGTACTTGTGAAATATTCAGACCCTAAGAACTTGACTTTGAGTTATGCAGAGAAAGAGAAAAAACAAACAAACTAGTTTTCACAGGCCATGTGGTTTATTATGCTTAGAGCCAGCAGCCCTAATCATTTTGAATATTCCTAAATATTTATCTACATTTAGACAGCTATTTACCTTGAACATTTTATCTGACTTCTCTGGTATTAGACAGGATCACTATATTGAAGTTGGGCTCCAATGTTTAGGGGTTGGGGGTGGGGGAGCAAGGAACTTGGGATGCAGGTTTGGCAATCCAAAGCAATGATAATGTTTATGTATTTTTTTCTTTATGCTCAAAGGTTTGGGTACCCATTCAAAATTATCTATTTCATTGGCAACTTTCTACCAAGAGTGACAAGGGCCAATCTATGTCTTTAGAATTTTATAGAATCACTTCCAGAGCCTTTTCTGAGGCTGAAGGACTCATAGAGAAATTCGCCATTGTTTTTTTAAAATTTGATTTATATTCTTCTATCTAGGGTTTCAGGAGATATTCTGGGGGGATAGTAGAGTGTTATAGCATTCATTCATGCTAACCTGTTTACATTTACATAAGCATCTTAATAGTTTAAGGAAAAATCCATAGGCCAGAAATTCCAGAAATTTCTCAGTGCAAAGCCTTTTACCTAATTCATTGCTTTCCAGTTATTATAACTATGGACAGACCCCAGGGGCTATTTTGCAAAAGCACTTGTGTAAAGATTTGCGTTAAAACACTAGGTTCATAGTTCTGGAAACATAGTCAGTCTTTTAAGCAGTACTGATAGATAAACTTGCAAGAGCAATACTACGACTCCCACTATTGCCACTATATAAACTACTAATATTCTGTTGCTGTTTGGAGTTTCACAAAGATGTCTTAGGAAAGTCTTAATTTTTTGCCGAAGACTCAAAAAGCTGAAGGAAGTATTCTGAAAAAGGGAATTGTTTCAGAAATCTTAGCAGTACTCTTTAAGATGCTATTAGGTAAGTACCCTGAAAGGTTTCCTTAAAACCATTTACAGGTAACCCCCTAAATCACCCAGCTAGTTACAACTCAGGCCTTAAAAATCCCAGTTTGCTCTTCTTTCCACCTATCGTATGCCATCTTGTTCTGATTGGCAGACATTTGTGCAATCAGATGCTTTTCCTTTTGCTCATAAATCCTCAGACTGTACACTTTGGGGCACTTAGTAACTGGAGTGTATTTTGAGTATGGAAATTTTACTGGGTTTACTTTACATAGCATATGTAGCAAATAGATGTAATAAAAATAATAAAATCTGAGAGAAGCACTAATGAAAAGGAAAAAATTATTGGTTTTGTTTGTTTGTTTTTTAAGTTAGAACATTTTTGATGCCTACTTATTCAATGGAAAATAAAAACAAGCCATGAAACATTTGCTTTTTAAAAATACTATAGGACACTTTTCTTCCTTCTTTTGGTTGATGTAAATGTAACATGTATATAAGGATTCCTCAGAGATATTGTAGGTTTGGTTCCAGACCAATGCACTACAGTGAATATCCTAATCAAGCAAGTGACATGAATACTTTGGTTTCTCAGTGAATTTAAAAGTTATATTCACACTATACACTATACTGTAGTCTTGTTAAGTGTGCAATAACATTATGTCTCGAAAAACAACGTACAGACCTTTAAAAAAATACTTGATTGCTAAAAATTGCTAACCATCACCTTAGCCTTCAGCAAGTCGTTATCTTTTTGTTGGTGGAGGGTCTCACCTCGATGTTGATGGCTCCTGACTGATCACAGATCACAAATTCACAGATCAGCAAATACCATAATAATGAAAAAGTTTGAAACACTACCAAAATGTGACACAGAGACACAAAGTGAGCAAATGCTGTTGGAAAAATGGCGCTAATAGATCGCTTGTCACAGGGTTGCCACAAAACTTCAATTTGTAAAACAATGCAATATCTGCAAAGCACAACAAATCAAAGCATAGTAAAACGAGGTATGTGTGTATAGTTAAAGCTTATTTTATTTCTTAAGTTTTTCCCCCATTTTTTATTCATAATAAATTTTGAAACTTAAAGCTGTATTTGTATATAGCATTACTATAAGTTTAATTTCAAGAGTTGTGAGATCATGTCATTTTATTTTCCATCTATTCTTCTGCCTCCTAATTCATAGTCAGATTGTGAACGGTCAAGCCTCATTTGGAGAAATTGAATAGCAACATATTTCTGCATATGCCAAGAAGCATACGATTCTGTATTGATAATGAATTCTTTTAAACTGTAGGGGTCTGTTTTTCAAACTTGATATGACGTAACATGGCATAGTTACTTGAAGCAAAAGAAAAGATTGCAAATCTTTAGATGACCTCTCAGAAATAGTAGACTTCGGTCAGAATGTCCTAATCATGAAATTTTGAAATGGGAAGGCTGATCTGTTATCATAATTACACAGATGTTTTTCTGAAATTTACAATAGCACTTTACCAAACATATTTCACATAGATACTGATCATGTAAATTCTATTCTTACAATTCTGGGATAATAATAAGTATCTGGTATGCTCTTAAAAGACAGTAAATAAAAGCAAAGGTAATATAGATGTTGCTTCTCAAACTTAAGTACATGAGAATTGTTGGAATCTTAGTGCACAGAAGAACTCTAAGACAATCTAATTCGGGGCCCATGAATTTATATTTCTAACAGTCTTTCAGGTGATATGGATATTGATGGTTCAAGGACCATATTTTAAGTTATTTCTGAAAGAGTAGAGACCTGAAGTGTACATTGTACACCTGTTCATCTCCATTTACAGCCCCTGCCCCCCGCACCACACACAAAGACAAGATGGACATAACAGTCAGGACCTGTTCTAAGTGTCGACAAATATTAACTCATTTAATTCACACAATAACCCGTCATGGTAGGCACAGCTATTAACCCACAATAAATATATGATGAAACTAAAACACAGGGAAATTAAGTAACCTGCCCAAGGTCACACATCTACCAAGGGGTAGAGCTACAATTTAAACCCTGGCGATCTGGCTTAGAAGTCTCTGCTAATAATCATTAGGTCATACATCTTTCCCAACACATGAAAAGATTTACCCAAAACTGTAATGAAGTTATCCCAAAAAAGTGTCAGATGTGAATATAAGACAATATTTGTGTGTGTGTGTGTGTGTGTGTATAATTGAAAATGTTCTTGCAACCACCTAATATATATATTTATAATTATATATATTATTATTTATATATTATATATTATATATAATATATATATGTTAGGGATTTAATGCAATAATTAAATACTTGGCTTCCTGGGTGTACTGTAAAATTTCTTGAAATAAAATGAAGTTTTTGAACCAAATATCTTTTCACTGTAGTGCAGATAAATCCCTTGGGTGGAGTGTAACCTTCCTGGGTATGAAGAACCTTCCGTAGCCAGAGATCGTAAGCATTGAAGGGCTAATGGTCAGAGGGTGCTCTTGGTTAGACCATCCGCTGTGAACTTGGGAAGCCTTCTGGAGCCCCTGGAATTCTAACACAGGCCTAGAAAGGCTCTGCCACTTTGGAGTTAAATGGAGTCCCAGAAGCTCCGAGGGTGGTTAGATGAGGGCTTGTCATCCCTTGTGCTTTTCACTCAGTCCCAGAAAGCTCAGAGGAATCAGCAAGATCCTCCTGGAACTGAGTGTCTCAGAAACCTGAGCAGATTGCAGATCTGTACTGCATACCTCCAAAGCCCCTGGACTGGACTCTTTCCCCAGAGGTTAGAACAGCTACAGAAAGCCTCTCAGCTACTTAGCAGTGTGTCAGCCCCACTAGTTTCGACAGCAACTCAAGCCACATCCTGTTTGGGGATTTGCACTTGAAGCTGGGACAGCGTTCCTTCCCAGGCACTTTCCACCCCACAGATCACCTTCAGGACTTCGACAATAGTAGAATCCAATTCACAAGGAGTTAAATTGCACCTCTGATTGAGAGCCCTGGAAGCAGTTGTGTTTTAAATGTTACTTTAGTAAGGTCGCATTTTAGATTTATCAAGAATATTTTCTGTTGGGAATGTGAACGTTACTGTCATCATCAGAGGCAGCACTGCCTTTTATCCTGCACTTTTCCCCCCCAAGATTTCTGATCCTTGGCTACATATCGCAGAGATAAGACGGCCCCTCAGAGCCCAGGTGTTGTCTTTGGTGTTGGTTTAGTTTAAGACAGACTTAACATGATGTTTTCTATCAGCGTGAAAAAGCAAAGCACAAAATCAGGCACTGCTGTTAGGTCTGCGTTTCATCCACTGTGGTTACTTTCAAATAATTAAAACAAACAAACAAACAAGAAACAGGAGGAAGAGAGGGGTAGGAGGAGGAAGGGAGAAAGAAAAGAAGGAAGAAAAGAAGGAAGGGAAGGAAAAGGATGGGAAGGGAAGCGGAAGAGAGAGAGAGAGAAAGGGAGGGAGGGAGGAAGAAATAGAAATAATGAATGCCCCAACTCAATTTTCTGATGGAGTCTGGTACATTGTGATATTCCTCTGACTTTTTTTTAAAGCATTTGTATTTCATCTGCTGTGACTTAAGAAGCTAAAATATTATTCAGATATTTCTTTTATAACAGTGGCAGCAGAAAAACTAAAGTTTTTAAATTTGGCAAAACTCTGTGCAAACCATTACTGAAATCATGTATTGCCTTGGTCAGTGGAAAAGCCTGTTGATGAACATTTGATGTTGAGGCATTTGTAACATTGGGATGATTACTTCCCTCCCTTCACTCTTAGGAATAAAGAACTTGGCTTTTAGTAGAGGTGTCAGGGACTGAAAAACTGACAAAGATTCTTGGCTTGACCAAGCTTTCGACAGGCTCCTGAACCTTCTCCTACGCCCATCTGTGTACTTCCTTGTAAAATCCAGTTTTAGCCAGAACCCTGCGAAGTCGGTTTCACCAGAGCCCTCTATTCCCTTGATATCTGATCACCCTCGATATCTCATCGGGTTCCTCAACCGTCACTATCCCCCAGGTGATGTCTGATCACCCTGGCCTGTCTTCAGCAAAGAATCCTGTTCGGTGGGTTTAGCCAGAACCTCCTCACTTCTGATGTTTCCTCTTAGTAATTGTCCGTTCACTGCCCCTCACCCTGCTCCTTGGTTGTAAATTCCCGCTTGCCCAAGCTGTAGTTGGAGTTGGGCCCACACTCCCTCTGCACTGTAAAATCCCATTGCGGTGTCCCCTATATCTCCTGCAGTGGTCCTGGATGATGTCTGCCCTATCATCTTTAACAAGTGTCATTGATTTTGTCTTCTGTTTAACAACATAGGGGGTATCGTTAGTCTCCTAGGCAAAAATTTAAGACTGGCTGTCCATGGGCAGGATCTGGTTTTCAGAAATGTTTTGTTTGGTTTTTATTGCAATTTGAAAATGGCATTAGTTGCCAACACTTAAACATTAGGAGCGGTCACGTAAAAATCCAGATTTTTCATTTTCTTGGAAAAAAATCTGAAGCAATGACACTATGAGGAAGACGAAAACTGGCTGCAAGTTAGGGGCTGCTCTCTTTGGATGGGGCAGGCTTTCTCTTGCTCCACTGAGTACCACTGTAGCTGGCTTCTCTTGGTGTTCTCTACCTGTATATGGAGGCATTTGCATTTGCAATTTCTTCATTATGGTGTACTGAGTAGTTAGTACTTCATGGTGTTGCCACATGTCTCTAAGGATACTCCCACAGTCACTGCTCTTAACTATATGAATTTATAAGGACCTGGGAACTCATAAGAAAAGGCAGAATTATCATGTATAATCTTAAAGGGATATGGATTGACAGTATTCTGATTCTTACTGTACCTATTCATGGAGGTTTCATGATGCTCTGACATTTGCGCTTAATTGTGTGCATGATTATGACTAGATCTGTGAGTGGAGTGTTTTATTTATTGATGATGTGATTTAGATATAGCTTAAGAAAATAATTCACTCAAATGTAATTAAAATCATTGAAAAATGAAAATGCTAAGATTTTGGAAAATTAGCTTTTGGTCAAAGAATGTCTGCTGGGGTAGGATGGACCTATGTTTTTTAAGTAGAAAAAGAAATGGATAAAACTTTTGCTTTATGTACCTGAAAACATAATTTAATATTTGAATTTGTCTTTACTTTGGCTGAATTAAAAAACAAATAAACAAAAGTGAATAAAATGTCTACGCAAAGCCAAATATTTCTGCCTATAAAATATAATTTTACTCTGAAAGCGGTCTATGGTCTCTGCACTTCTTTCAATAAGGAAATTGTAATAGTAACTTTTGTTCAGTTCAGTGGAAACTGTTAGATTTACCTTATTTGAAGGCTGTTAACCATTTGCTTGGTTTGGTTTAAGACTGGACTCTTTAAAGTAGAATTAATACAATGAATGAAAAATGTTTGCCTTTAGAGGATAAGATTAAAATAATTTGTTCACCTTGAACCTTATGCAGGAAAGGTAAATACAAACTAAATGAATTACATTGAAAGGATTAAGTTAGAAATTGAATACTTAAAGAAGTTTGAGGTAAACTTTTGACTTATTTAGGGGTTCACAGGAAAGTTAGGCATTCAGTTTTTTTTTTCTTTAGCAGCAAGAAATAACTGCATGTGTCTGAATACAAGGTGATCTCAATATATGGGTGTTTATTTTCCCAATGAGAATTTTTTAATATATCAAACCTTTAGACATGTAGATAAAATGGTTAAATATTTACTTGAAGTTCTGTTTTAATTTACCTTCACATATGTATGTTAAAATTACATATTACATAAAATATTAATTTAGAAATATTGGTTTTCCCTATCCTTGCAGTTCATTAATTAATTATTCAAATTCTTCACATGTGATCTGGCATTATCAACTTTATCATTATTAAATCCCATTTTGAGTCACCTCATCCAATTTTCCAGCTTATATCACTTCTGCCTAAATTTTTTTTTAGACTCAGTACTTTTTTGATACGAATATGATTCTGTCACTGAAAACCGTATGCCATACTACAAGCACCATAATAATGGTACATAATAGGGAGAATGATTATTTTTAAAATTTATCCTATAGGGGAATACTTTTGATCTCCAGCATGGAACCACCAAAATTAGTGTTCTTTAAAGTTATCTTAATAGGCTTTTGCACAATCATATCCAACATTTTCAATTCTAAGAAATGATACTAAATCTGTTTGGAATTTTTGCTTTAAAAAACAGATTTTGTTAGATTACATCTATAAGCACTTAAAGCTAGTAGTGGTGGAGGTTGTTTTAGCCTAATGTATTTTCTCCAAACAAAACTTTGTTTTACATAATAAAATACAGAGATTTAGATAAGGATTTGACTATTCGTGACTCACTCTTTCTTGAGAAATTTTCTTGGGGGAAGAAAAAATCTGCCTTATGTTTGAACATGTACAATACTATCTTTTTCTTCCCCCTTTCAAGGTTATTCCTTAAATTTTTACTAAAGTGAAATAGGATGCAGTAAAGTAGATAAGCTGGAGAGGGGACGTACCTTATTTAATGACAAGTCAATGCGATGTTTTTAATTTTGTGAGTTTTTATTATCCTAGTGCTTATCACAATCATTAAAATATCAATTTCTTAAAGAAATATTCCTATAACAAAGGTAGCAAGTGAGTAGATAAAAGGATATACTATATGGTAGACATTTTCTATGAATGTTTCTGTAGTTGTATTACTAGTATTTATGTGGATTTGTATTAGGAGGTAGTTAATTTGGCAGGAGATGTTATCCTTATCATTTCCTGATAACCATGAACACCGCCATTACCATGAACTACAGAAGATGAAAACACCTGGTGTTTTTATAACAGAGGATGATGAGAGAGATGTTAGAGCTTGGAAAGATGAGAGGATTTAGAGTTTGTAATGGCTAGTGGTTTCTGTCCTGGATATTAAATAAAATGCCTACTTTTAAGAATTTAAGAAAATTGAAGTGGCAAGTATTACTTTTATATCACCGACGAAAAAAATCTATTATTTTAACATTTTGCAGGAAAGGATAATTTCCTTTTACTTTGGGGCTTCCAGCTATGTATGAAAAAATGTCTATGCCATTAATTTATCAAAAATGCAATATAGTATAATACTACAGATACTAGCAATAAATTATACCAATGAAAATAATGATAATTATCACTTTTATCTCTCAACAGTGGAAAGAGTGGAACGAGAAAACCTTTCAGACTATTGTATTCTGGGCCAGCGTCCAATGCATTTACCAAATATGAACCAGCTGGCATCCTTGGGGAAAACCAACGAACAGTCTCCTCATAGCCAAATCCACCACAGTACTCCCATCCGAAACCAAGTGCCCGCATTACAACCCATCATGAGTCCTGGTCTTCTTTCTCCCCAGCTCAGTCCACAACTTGTCAGGCAACAAATAGCCATGGCCCATCTGATAAACCAACAGATTGCTGTTAGCCGGCTCCTGGCTCACCAGCATCCGCAAGCCATCAACCAGCAGTTCCTGAACCATCCGCCCATTCCCAGAGCAGTTAAGTCGGAGCCCACCAACTCTTCTGTGGAAGTCTCTCCAGATATCTACCAGCAAGTCAGAGATGAGCTCAAGAGGGCCAGTGTGTCCCAAGCTGTCTTTGCAAGAGTGGCATTCAACCGCACACAGGTACAATTAGCATTGAACATAATTGGTGCTTAAGAATGATACCAGTGACATAATTGTGACACAGTTTCTTTCTCATCTCTTTAAGAAATATGTATGGATCTCAGGGCACATAGAATTAAATTAATAATCCTTAGTTCATGAAATACTGTCACCATTGATCCATGCATAGGTATAATTAATTAATTAGCTTCAGTAATGTAATGAACCCACCAACTGTAAACCCACCAAATCAGGACCCAAAATGTTACCAATGCCTTGGGTCTGGGTGCTCATCTCCTGCCTCATCTTCTCATCTGCTTTTCCCGATGTTTTAATCCTGATCTTGAATTTTGTGGTTATCGTTCCCTTGTTTTTCATAAACTAGTTCAAAAATTATTTATGCACGCCCAATCTATTATTACCTTGTTTTTGAACTTTATAAAAAGTATCATTATATGTCACAATTTCTGTAATAATTTTTATAGACCCTTTAAAATATATGAGTTAGATGTAAGATTGATAAAGTGGTTGTCAAGCAGGGTGGCATGCAGGGTCTCTGGTCCCGTTCCCCGTGTAAGAACGCAGGATATGGTGAGGCCAAAAAGGAACACCCACGGAGCCATAGATAGGGGAGTCATACCACTATATTCTCACTGGCGGCTAGGTTGGAGACACAGGAAGCAGGAGCCACACTATCTGCAACCCGCTGTCCGCTTCTCTGCCAACCAACCAACCCCACTTGCTGGCTGCTATCCACCGTGCTAACTGCAATCCACGCTTGCTAGCTCCGCCACCATCTTCTTGCTAGGCCCCCATTTGCTGCTAGCGGAGCCATGGCAGTTATATTAGTGGCCAGTGGCTTACTGGTTACAGCTGATGGCCGGCTAGCCACAGTTGATGGCCATCCAATCACAGTTGATGGCCATTTACTACCCAAGTGAGCAACTTTCCCTGTGAGGGCGAGAGCCTGGAAACTGCACTCCTGGCTCTGTCCCCACAGTGGTGCTGATAATATTAATAATATGAAAATATGAATGGATAATTCACTCATAGTTTTTAATGTTTTAGGGGAATTATATGCCAATATAATATTAAATGATAAAAAAGATAAACAGTTTATTTATGTATGTCTTACTTTATTGAGGGGATCTTAGAAGTCAGATATTCTTTTCCATCAGTGATTCTTAGACTTAATTGTGCGTCAGCATCACCTGGAAGGCTGTTAAAACACAGATTGCTGGGCCTCATCCTAGTTTCTGATTTAGTAGGTCTGGGGTGGGACCCAGAAATCTGTATTTCTAACAAGGTCTCAGCTGATGCTGATCCTACTGGTCCAGGGGCCTCACTTGGAGAACCACTAATTAAGCCCTTATTTGAACAACAAAAAAGCAAAAGTGCTAATCTCAAGGAGCTAAAAACCTAGTAGTGAAAAAATGTGCCCAGATAACTAGAATAAAATGTGAAGTAAAGTGAATAGTATAGGAGAGTGTCAGCAATGGTTGCAGTGGGTGTTGTCAGGAGTTGGGGGTAGGGAATACTTACAGTAGAACGAATATAGTACGTCTTTAAGAGGACAGTGGATTTAAGCTTAGCCACCCTACTAAATTCAAGGCAGGAATCTAAGTTCTGTGTTGGTGCAAAGATGAAAGAGATCATAGGCCACACATCTGTCAACAACTAACAAGTATTTGGTTACTGGGGAGTTAGACCTCGAAGGATAAATAAAAATTTAATAGGCAAAGATGGAGAAGAAGGATATATTAAGCTAAAGGAATCCATGAGAAAAGTGTTGAGTCAGAAAAATATGGGAATAGTTGGTAGTTGATAGCAAAGCTAGGTCATAAAACTTGTAGGTGGAGGGAACAGATCAGAAAAGGTCTTTGGGCCACGCTAAGAACTTTGCACGTTAAAGAAAGAAATGAGAAATTGATTTACAAGGCCTGGGATTTAAAGAGTCAAGGGAATAATGGGGAGAAACCATCACCACTGCTCCCACCAGGAAGAGACAGGAAAAATGCCAGGAGAGATGGGTTAGGTGGAGATGGAAGAATAGGGTGATAGCAGTGAGAGGAAAGAGGACATGAATTAAGAGTTTCCAGGAGGCTTGTCCATGTGGGGAAAGCTAAGAAGTGTGGGAGGGAGAAGCTCGAAACCATGCCAAGAAATTTGGTGATTGGTTGGGAGAGATTTTTGCAAACGTTAAAGTATAATTTCATTAAACTGGTGAAGGCAGGAGCCAGAATTTAGGAGTCAGGGAGTGATTAACTATTGAGGATATAGAAGCAGGGGCTGCAAATTACTGTTTCCAAAATTTGGTGTTGAAAGGGAGTCCAGAAGTGGATTGACAGTTTCAATGTGATAAGGAGTCAGTTTGAGATAGAAGGATTTGTGGGGTAGTTTGGGGCCTCAGCTGAACTTAAACAGCAGGAACTAGTGATGGAACCAACAACTGTAGTTTGGTAACAGCCTTTAGCAAGGCTGGGACGGCGGAGTGGGAGCAGGGGAGAAACACAGTGGGATTGTTTGAGGTTTGGTGCTGACAGATTAAGTATGGCAGGAGACCAAGAGAGGTGAAATTTCTTGCTCCCTTGACTCTTAGCAAATTTATACATTCTATTATTGACAGAGTCTGTTTACATCATTTGAAAATGAGTTCGGAGGTTCACAGAGGTCTGCACATGTTCCAAACATCACTCCACTTTTCTCTTGTGACTCAAAGCACTCAGGCCGTATTTGCATGTCCAGCGTTATCTGGACTGGTGTTTTGAAAAGCTCTGGTCCTTGTGAGCAAATCTGTTGCATACTGTTGCAAAATACAGAGTGGAAGGATGCGTCTTTTAGTCTGGATCTTGCAGTTCTCTGTGTGTGTTCTTTCATCTATCATTCATGTGCATGAATAGGCATTTCATGGCTAGCCAACATTTTATTGCCTGGTTATATATACAGCTCCTTTGGCTAAGGATAAAATTGAAAGCATGGTTGTATCGCTTTGGATGTTAGAACCAAATACAGTATACATTTTATCCAAATAGCGTGAAGCATGAGAAAAGACTCACGATGAGGCTAGACAAAGACAGACCATGCTGGTGTGAGGGAGTGCTCTGCCAAGGCCCCCGACTCCTGGAGGTCTGTCTTCTCCTACACAGTCGTTTTTGTCTGTTTTTATGGATTAATGATTTTCCTTTGGCATTGTCATCTTTCAAGTGCCAAGTTATAAAAGGTCTAATTGAAGCATGGAACACATTTTATTATTTTCCTCCTGCCATTAAATTTGTAAGATGGCTACACCCAGAAAGAAACATTCACTTTCAATCAACATGAGTTTGAGTTCATGGGCCAGCCTTGAGGATATCAAATGGAAACTGCGTAGGAATGTATGAGTATTTCCTTTTAAAATTCTGCTTTTAATTTGGGAAAGCTTTTCATCCCTCTGGGATCATAACCTGTTGTGTATAAAGCCCAACCTAATCAAGGTAGATGGTATTGACAGAATGACATAGTTTGAACTTAAGCCGGGGGTCAGCAGGCAGATTGTTTTTGCTGTATATACTGTAGTCACTAGCAGCAGGGTCGGACAGCTGGGTTTCACCAGCAGCATTGTTAAATGGAAAATGTGGTGTACTGTGCTCCATGAAACCAGCCATGGATTTCCTAAATGTTATGCTTTTTCGAATGGAATGAGACAATTAAGGGTGATATAATCGTTTGCCAGCTATCATAAACAAATAAAAATTAACTTTTATAGATAGTAACATAAATGAATTGTTAATCTTTGGGTAGAAAAGAGAATCTCAACATTTTTTTTTTCCTCAAAGCAAACAGAATCAGAACTCTTTATTTCAGGTGGATACGTAAGGCCAATCTCAGTCTTGTATTCGGTTGCTTCACTGAAACGTAGCATATCCTTATTCCATTGAGTGTTTTGCAGAAATAGTTCATAATGTCTATTATTCATTTATTATCAAAGTCAATAAAAAGCAGCTTGATTTGTCACCTTACACTTTGTGTTCCTAGATTTGTGCTTGATGATTGGCTCAAGAACAAATCTGGCAACTACTCTGTGTGTGTGTGTGTGTGTGTGTGTGTGTGTGTGTGTGTGTAGAATAAAATCGCATCAACCTTCATAAATGAACGTAGAATTGTAAACACACACACACACACACACACACACACACTCATCGACAGGTTTTCATATTTAAGCCTCCAGATGAAAAACACAAATTCATAATAAATAGCATTTGAAAATGCCCGTTCTCCAAAGTGAAACTATTAATTTCTTTGTATATCTGATCCATTGCCACTATAAGTCTATCATTTGGTGATATAAAATAACATAATTATGGGAACAGAACTGTATTTCAAAGAGCTTGCTTTTCATACATTTTCATTTTAATCAATGTATCTTTTAAAAACATAAAGTACATTTGTTTGATAAAATGATGCCCTATGCACACTCGTGACAAGGTCATGACTTCTGCCCGAATCAGAGACAGACAACACTTGCCAATCTGATTTTATTATTTATTATCTTTTTCTTATATTTTTCTATTGGTTTGTTAATTCAAACATCTACTGTCTAAACTAAGAACATAAAATTATGTTCTTGCCCGTGTTCTGGGCAAGGGCAGCTGCACATGTGAGGTCCTGCAGGGCCAGGACAAAATCATTAATCCAGCCTGGGCGTGAGACAGATGTAGTTGTAGACGCAGGGTGCAGCAGAGCGTCACATCTGTGCTACCAGGATGGTAGAAGCCTATTTTTGTCACTATGACCTTATATGAAGTGCTTTCTTATATTAAAATATATAGTCACTTTCTTTTTACTAGTCTTTGGAAAGAAATGGTTAGCCCTACTTTTCATGTCTCTGAAGAATTTATGACCAATGGGACCCGATGAGAATAGTAAGGTAGAAGTGATAAGATGTTTCCTGACCTGGTCACTACTGTTCAGACAATCCTGTGATATATTTCTAAGCATTTCTGTTGCTTATGGTCACAAAGTGATGTGGTGTGGTCAGGATGCCAGAGGAGGCTGAGGCGGGTAACGTGCTTGCTCTGTTTTTGATGCTCCCCCATTCCTCATGCTTCTACTTCTAAAAGCCAGTTTCTGCTGGTTAGCTCTTCATTAAAAGGGCTCTCCTGAGGCTACTGGACTTTGCTTTGCTCACACTGACAGAGACGTGGAAATGCTAAACCAATGTCTGATAGGTGCGGGAGGATGAAAACCCAGCTCCCTTGACTCCTGTTGCAGTGACAGCTCTGCATTATGAGTTCCACTCCCCAGCTCTGCAGGATCAGGCTTGAGGCTTGGACCTTGCTTGGGTTTCTTCCCTTCCTTGTCCTGCTTCTCCTACTCTCTTACCAGTTTCTCTCAGAAGCACTTCCTTAATAAATCACTTATACAGGATGTGCTTTTTATCCCAGGATATAGGTCAATGCCATTGCTGGCCTAGTTGGCGTTTGGTTATGCCATGGGGTAACCGTTTGAATGAAACCTATGTTCAATTTTATGCCTACTACCTTCACAAATCTAAAGCAAGATGTCATGGAAATAGTATCGAAGTTTTTACTGTACCACTTTCTTTTAAAAATAGTATCACTGTAGTTATTTTGAATTCAGCCCTTGGAATTCCATGGACTGATAATAATATTGGCCATGTTTACTCAGGGATATTGAATGTTGGGGCGTGGGGGAGAGAACGAGAGAGAGAATGTGATAGAAACAGACATTGGATTTGAGGCCCTATGAGATCTTCCAAACTTGACTTAAATGAAAAACCATACTTATTGAGCCTGAATAGTGAATTATGTAATTTGCGTGACTTTCCGAGTAGCTTTGCTCCTTGGCCCTGCCCCATTTCCAGTGCTCTGTCAGTGATTCAGATAGTATTTGTAGGACTAATAATTCTGAGAAGTAATGGGACCTGTGCTCTGTCAGGTTTCATTTTTTCTTGCATATTTATTTACCCTTGCTTATGTCCTGAATTTATGTTAGTGTTGGCATACTTTCACTTACACGGCCTATGGATGTGAAATGAGTTGCTTGGCTGATTACTATGTTAACATCTTTGCGTTTTGACAATTTGACTGTGAATCCTAACCCTAAGCATTCTTTGGCCCCTTGTCACTTTTATGGAATTACATAATTAATCAGAGGCTTACGACAGTATTTTAAAAGACTTAATATTTCCAAGGAATGGTTGTGGGCTGTCCACTGACCTCTGATAAGCATGATAAAACATGTACAGTGAATCTTCCTTAATAAGTAAACTATTTGCTAATTTATTTAAAAATCCAATGACCTACGTATTCATATGTTCAGAAATCCCTCATTTACTAACATTGTTTCTCCTCTGAGACCTTCCATCTGAACAAATCTGTTAAATGAAGGAGAGGAAGCTTTGACCCAAACTGGGCTAAATCCTTTGGAATGGACGCCCTGCCACGTGTACATGGGAGCATTAGAGTTCCAGGAAAGGGGATTTAGGTGTGAGCCTCATCCCCTCTCTGAAGCATTGTCCCCTTACCTTAATGGTAGAATTCAGGAAACGTCCTTCCACAAGGAACCAGCAATAAGAAGCTTGTATTGTTTGAAAACAAGACTTTTGGCACATTTATTATTTATATAGTCTAGTTGTTTTTCATTTTTCTCCAGCAGCTTATGCCATAACTCAGAACATTCAGGCTCATTTTGTATCTCAGGTAGGTCTCCTGAGCCAGTTCTTAGAATCATGGTTTCTGTAGAAGCACAGATGTCTTTTGCAAAATGGGCTATTGGTCCGTAATAGTGGGCCTCTAATTTGGGATCTTGCTTCTTCTTCAGGTCCATGAAAGAGGCATAGAGTTTACCCAATTTGCAACCTTTTGTCAAAGGCCTTGCTTGAGAAAGCTGTTCATCCTGGTCTTACCTGATAGAGAAGAGGATTTAAAAAATCCTTTGGGAACTCCTTTGGTTGCCCCATCCTTATTTGACTGCTTTTTGTTTTTTGTAAGACTTTGCCAAAAATCTGCTGTTTACTTATCAAAGCCACATCATTTGAAGAAACTTAAGGCCAGGGTTATAAATACAATTTATGAACTCACTCAGCAACTGGAGAATGTTTCGGCAGATTGGAAAATTAGATTGAATGATGTATCAGGAAAGTTGGCAGCAAGGTCAATGGCTACAAATATAAATGTCTTTGTGTGAAATGACATGGATTTTGCTTTTATGCTTTATTGGCACCATGTTTACAGTATATGCACACCCATATTATTATAAGGTTCAAACTGTCTAAGCACTCGCTAAACGTTATATTTTGAAGTGGGGCAGTTAGGAAGAGATGTGGAGCAACAAAATGAAAATTTTAGCAACCAAAATATTTGGAAACCTGAGCTTCAGTGCATTGCCAGTCAGTTTTTTTGGGGAGAAACTTCTTTTTTTTTAAGTCTTATGTTTGCCTTACATAGATTGTTAGTCAAAGATAGGCATGATTTAATTACATGTACAGTTTATATTTGTAGAAATTTGACCTTTAAGATATTCAGAATTCTTTCTCAGACAACCTCTGGTCTCCGTCATCATTGTTTCTTACTATCCAATAGCAAAACGACCCTCAGCGAGCCATATAGGAATAGAATACAATGTAAATCCAGGGCTCTTGACTTTCTGGTCCAGTGAGCTGGTTATAAAATGACAAGGAAACCTGTGAGAAAAAAGGAAGTCCACTCACTGAAAGATGGGCTGTAAATATGAAATGCTGCAGATCAGGCATGAACATGTTATTGGCTTTTGAAGCAAATAATATACCCTCTTTTGATTTCAACATTAAATTAATAAAGGAGGAAAAGATGGCCCTGCTTGCTTCATAACATAGGCAATCTTTCATTTCAGAATCACTAGCTTGACTTTCGTAGATTGAAAGATTATAATAATATTAATATTTTCCAGAATAGCAGTGTCTCAAAGTTATTAGGTGGCTTTAGGATGGCCCTCTAGATAGTGGGCTCACCTTAGTTCCTCCTGTACATAGAAAGACTATCAGCAATTTGTAGTTTTTAGGCAATTTCAACCAAAAGCATGGGAGAGATGTTGGCTTTGTTTGTGCTCTGGATAAAGAGAAGATGGACTCAAAGCTGTCAAACCCATATAACTCTCTCCCCATTACTAAATCCACTTGAAATAGAAAATTTTATATAAAAGAAAATATGAAGACTCTTTTTTCCTTCTTCACAAAACTCATACCAAAGGATCAGAGGAAACAAATATAGCACACTATTCTTTCTATCCCTGACGAGTGTGCAAAGTCCTTAAAATTAATCACTGAACTAATTATACAAAATTCAGGTTTCTCCATTCTCTAACAATGAGTGATTGACTCATTTCATATAGATAAGGTGTCTCTATCTTCAATAAGACTTTTTCTTTCACCTCTCGTGAGTGTGCCTCACTAGAGACCTGAACTTTTGTGTGAAGGCCTACTGTTTTGTTACGTAACTAGTCTCCCCAAATTATGGGTGATGTTTATAATTAAAGTAGCATTTTTATAGAAGAAATACCAGGAAACAGTAGCTTTAGATCTCACTATTTACATACTTTTCACCATTGCTTATTTTAAGTAATAAAAAAAAAATACACAAGCAGTGTTCTTTTCATGGCCATTGATTGAAATGCTGACCATTTGGCTTGGGGTTAATTGCATGTTTGTTCAAATAAAGTGAATTAAGTTTAAAGGCCAGAAATGCTGTGAGAAAAATAAAACTGAATCAATTGGAAGTCAATTGGAAATTAATTACAAGGTTGTTTAAATTTTATCTACAAGTTTTGTGCCTGAAGTTATCACTAGACTACAGCATTTACTTTCAAACTTCTCTGATTGCAACACCCAGTAAGAAATACTTTTTACATCATGAGCTGGCACACACACGTTCACATGTATACATACGTCTGTATGTCTATCTTGAGTTATTTCATTTTCACTTAAATCTTTATCTATCTCTATGTTTCTAAAGCAAAATCTTTATGAAAGAAAAGAAAAACCCTTCATGAAACAATACTTGCACCATGTTTGAAGCACTTTGATAATCTCTAATCTATTTCATTATAAAAAAGTTATGATGTGCTAAATCCACCGATAATTATGGCCATGTTTAAGCAATGATGCAGATTAAAGCTTTTTTTTTTTTTTTAATTGGGGAAGGGAAACAGGACTTTATTGGGGAACAGTGTGTACTTCCAGGACTTTTTTCCAAGTTAAGTTGTTGTCCTTTCAATCTTAGTTGTGGAGGGCGCAGCTCAGTTCCAGGTCCAGTTGCTGTTGCTAGTTGCAGGGGGCGCAGCCCACCATCCCTTGCGGGAGTTGAACCGGCAACCTTGTGTTTGAGAGGATGCTCCAACCAACTGAGCCATTCGGGAGCTCAGCGGCAGCTCAGCTCAAGGTGCCGTGTTCAATCTTAGTTGCAGGGGGCAGAGCCCACCATCCCTTGAGGGACTCGAAGAATTGAACTGGCAACCTTGTGGTTGAGAGCCCCACTGGCCCATGTGGGAATCGAACCGGCAGGCCTTGGAGTTAGGAGCATGGAGCTCTAACCGCCTGAGCCACCCGGCTGGCCCTAAAGCTTATTTTAAGTGATACAAAGTTACTTAGGGAAGAAAGGTTGCTTTACTTTTGTGAAGTATAAAATAAATATCTTAGTTTAGTGCTATCCTGAATATCAACATAGTCATTTCACTTTATGTAATTTATTAAATTTTCCTTTACATTCTCCTCTATCCCAAATAATTTTAATCATCCTACTTCCTAAAATATATTCTTTGTATTTCCTTCCTTCCATATGGGAAGACACTTAGCAAAATATCAGTGAAGAGCCTTGAATCTTTGAATTTACAAATTTAAAATTAGAATTGTACTTTGATGTTAGTTCTGTATTTATTTATCTATTCATTTAACAAATATTTTTTAAGCATTCAGAGACTGTACGAGGCATTATAGTGATGGCTAACATTTATTGAACACTTACCATGTATCAGGTATAGTTATAGGCTCTCTCGGGAACCCTGTGAGGGAAGTACAATTATTCCCTTGATTTACAGGTGAGGAAGCTGTGCCCTAGGGAGATTAATTAATCCTTGTCCAACTGAAGCCCAGTTTTGAACCCAGCAATTCTGACTTCAGAGCTCACACTCAGAATCACTTTATTCTCAATATTTGTACAGTCACGGAGCAGAAGATGAAAGACACAATCCCTCCTTCAAGGAGTAACGTGTAAGGAGTACGCAGACTTTCAAAGCAGTAATCCCACTGAGGTATAGTAAGTACCGTGCTATGTCACATGGGCTGGTGAGAACAGATGCTCTGGGCTCTGGAGGTGATTGAAGTTAATGCAGAAATAGTTCAGCAGAAAAGAAAATAATATTTTATAACTGGTTCAGGACAGAGTCATTTTGTATGTTACTAGATTGCTTTACGTCTTATATCTGAAGGCATTTGATACATTTGAGATATAAAGAGTCGATAAATGTGTGTTTTTGGTGTGTTTTGTTTTATTTTTGGGAAGTACTATTTTTGCCAATGTTTTGACAAAGTAGCCAAAGCTAGTAAATTTGGGGGGCAGTTTGCCAACGGCTGTTTCCCAGAATACTCACGGAAACTCTGAATAACCAGGGCCCAGGACTTTGTGAATGCTCTAGTCGTGGGGCCAGGTAGGTGAGGTGTTAGCAGGAACCATGCGTGTGCCCAGAGCTGAGAACACCGCTGGTGACATGTTTCCGAGGAGAACCTGTTAGTTTCCCAGTTGCTTTGCCATTGGGTGCTAATGTGTTTAGAAAATTTGATTGAGGTTGTACATAGCCCCCCCATTCCAGTACCTAAGATGTTCTAAAGACAAGGAGAGAAGGAATAAGGAGGAAAATTAAGATGGGCTGGTTTATCTAATTGCATCTATCATTGCATAAATTAAGTAGGTAAAAAATGGTAACGTTGCCAGGACTCTGTTTTTGGCTAAGTTCCTCAATGGTACGTGTTCAAGGGTGGCTTGGACAGAGGATGGCACTTAAGAAAGTGCAGACTGTTGGGGTTACAAGAATGTTACGTTGCACTCACTCACTTTGTGTTGCGTGCTTTCTGTATTTTGATGTGTCAGGTGGTACAAGCGAAGTTTTTCTAGAGAAAGGTAGCTGTCTGTGACGGAAATGTGTCATTTAATAAATTGCAGATTTGATGTCTATGGAATATTGTTCTAAAGTGGAGTTTGCATGGCCCCAAATTTCAATAGATTGGATGAAAAATTCTTGAGTATAATGTGAATCAGGCTCTTAATATGTGGTCTGTCAGGGCCTGCTCATGGCTGTTAAGCAAAGATAGGACTCCCAATTCTCCGAAAAATGAAAAATATGCGTTTGGTGTCTTCTTAGAGCTCCATATAGGAATATATCCCCAACTTACCACTATACACAAAAATGTATAGATTCTGCTCTCAAGGAGTTTACTGTATGATGGGAAGAAGAGGGTTTATAATAGCACAATGCAAAAGATTATCGGTAAGTGTCACAAAAGTGAGCTAGAACTAATGTTATTTCCCTTCAAAGGAGGGAGAAAGTATTGACAACTGCAGTGTATATATACGTATGTATGTAAATACATAGTCTTCTACCGCATTACGGGATACATTGCTGCAGCAACATTTATCTGCAAAGGTTACTCTTGTATATGCGTTTATATTTGCAGAGCACATTAATTCCCTTTAGGTGCTCAATTCTATCCAACCCATCCTACTAAAATGCTGCATGCATAGGCTGCCTTTCCTAATAAAGAAATATTATAATAAAAGAGAGGTTTTATTAAACTAATGCAATAACTACATTTTCTGTGAGGATTTAACACATCATTTTTAATAATAAAAATCAAATTATCATTGTTGTGCCCTGTATATCTTTTATTCAAATCAGACTAAATACTCTGGCTTCATGGCTAAGCAGTGTTCTGGGGCGGGGTGAGTATTTTTAGAATTACACAAATGAATTTCAGCAGTCAGGTTCGTAGTGGGGTTGTAGATTATGAATATGGGACCCAGGGACACCTGTTTATATTCGTGAGCAGAGGGGAAAATGCCTCTCCGGAGCATCTAGAAGGCAATGAGATCAGAGATCAGGGGAGAACCAGTTCTGTTAGCTTTCAGGTGGTAGGACGTCAGTACTTTCCACAGCCATGCCGCTGATTTCACAGCTTCAATTAACTGCATTAACCCCTGAAATTTGAAGAGTTCTCTTTGTGTGATAAGGCCAGCAATTTGGTATTACGTGGTCTTCTTAAGGGGCTACCAGATTTTGGTTCCCATGTCAGCTGGAACCAAACACTTCAGAACTGTGTGAAAATTAAGGCTAACAAATAAGTATGCAAAAGGGTTGGTGAAATGTGAAGAGTACTTCAAAAGGGACTATTTTTTGTTTTGGTATTTCAAAAGAAGTGTGTGATAGGTCATACTCAGAGGCAGGATGCAGGGTTGGTCTATGTGAGTGCCAAGGCCCCTTCCATCTCTGAGCCGTAATTTTAATCTGTAAAATAAGGGTCTATGTGCCTTTTAGCCTTGCTGATTGGTTATGACATCATTTGTTTAAAGCGATATATAATTATGAACTAAAACAGTATATTTTCTGCCCCAGACTCACCACTACATAGTAAATATGTTTCAATTCATACAGCCTTAAGGAGATGTAACTTGATTTCCAAAGAGGACTGTCATTAAATAGCTTATGTACTTTGTGCATACATCCAACAATTAATAATTAAAATATATTATGAGGGCATAGGGCTTATTTTCTCTAAAATGCACAGTCTAAATGTTTCTAGAAAACTGTCAAGCGTACAGTTTTACTTTTAGTATAGCAATCACATAAGCTATCTTTGGGATTTATATGACATTCTAATATCTCCCTTTGTTTATATTGGAATCCAACTTTCAAACTAGTTATATTATATGATAAATGAGTATTTTGGTGGGTTGAGTTACTTTAAAGGTATGTTACAATAAATATGTGAACACTGCAAGTTACCCTTTATACATTCAACTTCAACTGCCACAAACAAATGTAAGTTATAGGAAAGAAAACAGTCTCTGGCTAGTTTGAGGATTTTTTTCCCAAAGAAAAGCACTGGGGTTTGGCTGGGCCAGTTTCCTCAGTACACACCTGGTGTATATCACTTTAAAAAATAAATTATGCCTCATTAAATTACAATTAAATGGAATCATGATCATTTGTTTTTCTGGAAGGAAGATGTTTTGCATATTGAAAGCCTAATTTGTTGCAGGTGACAAAAAGGCTGAACAGATTATCCAATATCACTTCATTTTGGGGGTAATGTTTGCTAGTTTTTGAATACTCCCGTAGTTCAAAATTATATTAACGTGGACTGCATTATTTTCACTTTAGAATGTCTCCTACCACTTTATCAGTTTTTAAACTCTCTCTCTCTCTCTCTCTCTCTTTTTTAGCTTTTAATGAAACAGAAGCTTCTCTTGCCATTCTGGATTAGTCATGTTCTTTCTTTTTCTTCAAATGTCTAATACTGTCCAATCCCTCACTCACCCTCCCCCTTTGCCTCGTCTCTCCATTATCTCTGTATTCATGTACTATGTATATTTCAAATCCCAGCCAAGTTAAGTACCACCCCTTCCAAGACATTTTCCCTGAGTCCTGCAGTTGGCAATACTTTCATCTTCTTTTGAACTGAGATAGCACGCGTTCTGTCTGGAATTTATGACACTTGTCATCTTTTACCTTGTGTTTCTATAAACCATCATATAGGAAACTCCTTGGCAGCAGAATGTGTGTCTTAATGAATCTTCTCATTCCTTTCTGAGCTTTGTACTGAGTCATAAATTAGAAATGAATGAAGACACTGACCTGTCATTCTTCGGTAATAGGTCTGTATATTGAATTTGGGGGGTTCTCTAGATAATCAACGGGGAGATGCAGCCTAATCCTAGCGAATTATCAAAGGTGTGAGTGCTGTGAAGAATGGATATCTGTTAAAGTCTAGCCAGTCATGACTTTAGCTATTGCCGTCAGGCCCTGAGTGGCCCGGAGACATCTGAGGGGCTCCAGCTCAGTGTTCCCAAAACGTTGTCTAGGTTTGGGTTCTCTTATTGCTTTCTTAAAGGATTAAGGGCCCATCAAAGGCAGTTTTCCCACCCATCCCAGACAAAGCCTTAGGGCTAGTGCAGAAATTTAGTAGTAAATATTATAGAGCCAGTCATGGCAATGTTTCCCAAATATTTCTGAATACCAGCATGTATTTTGCACACTAACCATTTGGGGCAAACTATGTGAATTGTTGAAGAAATACGGAAATCATAATAACATCCATGAGAAAGCTCATCAACAGAAATTGCAAATTCAGAAATCTGTAAGGTCATTTACTTTGTTGCAGATTAATATTATTTAAAATAGTAGAAATAATAAAGATGCCAATTGTTATTTTTTATTTTAAAAATTAGCCTGACTGTTTGTCTGTGGAGATAACCTATATCAGCAACCAAGCAAGATGGCATTATAATATTACCTCTTGTTTTGCATTTTGAATTATTTCACTTTTGTGGAATTTTCTGCCAACCTCATATACTCTTTGCTGGTTCAGGAAATAATATGAAGCTTACAAGATCCTTCATTAAAAGGCTAGGGAGAAGGCCAATTTGAGGTTCTTTTTTCCCCAACTCCCTTCTTTTTTCAGCAACTTATGACCTGAGAGCTATTTGTGCACAGTGTCCTTCCATCCTGTGCAGCTGTTCGTTCTACTCCTTTTCAATCAACATGTTTCCTGGTCTTACATAACCTCAGCTCACACGGAGGAGGGAATTGTTTTAATCTCTCTCTTGAGAAGGCTCTGTTGCCTACGATGAGGAAAATTCTTAATGACCACTTTACTCAATACTTGCAATATGTTTTAATATGATTACTGATATGAAAGTTGAATAAGCAATATCCTGGTTAATTTATTAATTTCCTTCCATTTTCACATTCTCAATATTCATGACCTTTCTATTCATAAAAGTACTTTTATTTTTTTCAGTGCCCAGGTGCCATGTCACATTCTCTATATCTCAGGCTATGTAATGGGAATGTTCAAGTGACACCTCCTGCCTGGCTGATTGATAATGAAGTGCCAGACAATATAGTGGCAAAGACTTTAGAAATATTTACGTGAGATAAATTACTAATTTACGTTCCATTCAAGACAGTCTCAATATGATAAACACTTGCTTATCTTGATAATTAGATGGGGTTGATTTGTGGTGTATGTAAGTTATGCCATAGATTTTCTTCCCCCATGATGAGTTTCAACTAAGTAAGTAAACTCCCTTTACATTTATGAGCCTGCCGACTTTGGACTCTATTTTCAAAAATCCCAGTTTAAATAGTTAAAAGCATATCAATAACCAAAATTAAAAAGGCTCAATGAAACAACTAAACTTCTTGTGCCGACCAGTTAGTCACTTGTTGTTGAAAATGTCTGAGGTGAAAAGAATCTGCTTTGGGACCATGGCTACGTGGATGAGACCTCGAGTAAATAATTTGGAACAGTGTTCTCACTCTCCGGGGCAATACATGGAGGTGGCGCTGGCCACCTTGTTGGTTTGAGACTTTATCTTCAGTTAGGCAAATGAAACAGAGGCAACAGTATATTCTACCAGCCCTTTAAAATACAAATATTGCGTCTCCTTCACTTCAGAAATAATAGTGATGGGCAGCTATTTACAAGAAGGCTTTGTCTTGAGTTTTCCTAGAGATGGATTCATTTCTCTATAAGGTTGTCCAACACGCAGAAAATGCAGGGGAAGGAATTCCACACAATTTCAATGTGGAGAAAAAAAAAGTAAACCGAGCAAACAAAAAACAAAACTGCTCTATGCTTCAGAGTGATGTATATATTATTATTATTATTATTGATAAGGAATGAATGAACTTACAAATTTGAACCGGGTCTATTAGAACAACTGTTTTTGTTATTTCACTATTTTGTATTCAAAATCTTAGCCATACTGCCCTCTACAACTTGTGAAAATAATTTCACAGAAACAGAAGAAGTTTACAAACTTAAGTATAATCATAATAACTACCATAAAGAATACACCTATATTTATGCAGACCCTAAAACTCCTCCAAATTTGGGAGTCTGAGATTTATTAAAATGCTAAAAGTACTTATGAGAGAGCAGGAGGTAGAGGAAGAAGAGACCAACTCATCCTTTGTGAGCAGAGTTCATCATTAATGAAAGCTCAGAATATCAACCTTCGTGTCTTATTGGTATTGGAAATTAGTATTGATTTTTAAATCCACATCCCTCTTGCTTCTCCCCACATTAATTTGGAGATTTTTATATTAGAAACAAACCCATTATTGATATTTCAGGTTGCTTAGTGCTCATGGAAGTAGGACAACTTAAGGCAGAACTGACTTTTAATTTTAGAAAGAGAATCAGGACTTAGACTGTATAAGATTTTCTGGAAGACAAATGTCTCACTTGTTGCTTCCAAAAGCATGACAAGAAATTGGGATTTTCTTAGAATCATTTTACCAGTAAGGTAATTTCACATGCACATCTCACCATGTCCTCCCCTTGAGCATGCACGCGCGCGCGCACACACACACACACACACACACACACACACACACTTGTTAACATTGCTTCTAGCTTCATTGAATGGCATATTTTATTCTCATTTGTAAAGACTAATCAAAGTAACATGACCGCCAAGTTGCAGAACCACCTGATGGCATACCTCTTGTCGGTTCCTTACTGCGCAACTATCTTCCGTGTTCTGGGTGGTGACTGCCTTCTTGGAGTGCTGATAACTGTGGGATGCACATTGCCATAAGTGCCCTTTGCTTCACTATTTTATAACGCATTGCTTTATTTTCAAAGGTCGCCTACCTTACCCTAAGGATTTCCGGCTCACCAGACATGGTCTATGTCTCTTGAATCCAATGTCTTTTTTATATTTAAGCCAAATAGTACAAATCTGATGTTTACTTTGCATGAATATTCCCCTCAGTGGAAATGTCCTTGGCTACTTTTCATGATTGGGGTTGCCCCATCTGTTCTAAGATACAGAGGTTAGCATCTCAGCTCTTCCTCGCGGGTGATCCCAGGCCTTGATCCCTGAGAAGGAGTGTTGGTTGGGAATGTAAAGAAGTTCCTCTGTGTGATAATCTAACAAGTGGGCAGAATGGCAATGGATTTGCTTTTGCTCAAAGTACGACAGTGTTCCAGCTCTGGTCTCCAGCCCCTTTTATAAGTCTATATACCACTTTTCTCTAGACTTGTCAACTTTTTCCCTTTCTTTGTGAATTCTGTCATCAGAGTCCATGAAAACACTAATTTCCTATTTAAAGCTTTCTATTTGGATAAATCACACATCAGAAAGTATCTGAGCCTATCATGGCATTCTCCGATGTGTGCTCTGGCCCCTCATCGGGTGCGACTGTATTTCCATTCCTTTAATGGTTTTCTTTAAAAAATTTTTTCCATAAGAAACATCTATATTGAAAACAGTGGCCGGTCACATAGAAATTCAGCCAAACTTTTTTTTTAAGTCGATGTAAATCTCCCATGCTGTTTAAATGTCGGAACTAAATTTACCAAACTTGGCAGATTTTTAAAGCTGAGCAGGACTGCCAAGTGTTCCCAGTTTCAAGCAGAGAGAGTTCTAACAGTTCCTGAAATACTTGTAGGAGGCACCTGGTGGTAATTGCAGCTTCACAATTCTTCCCGGGCGCCTACCTTGCTAGCTGGCATCTCTGTATACCAACGATTATTCTAGTGATGATAAAGTGTCAGAACAGAACGGTCCAAAATAAGGCACAGACCCCGGAAGGCAAGCACATTCCCACCAAATCTTCCTGCTGGAGAACACTCAGGAATTAGATTGAGGCTCTTGGCATCACAGCCAGCCAGTTACACCAAACAAAGCGGGAGAGGGGAGGAAGACGGAAACCACACACGCCTGCAGATGTGACGTGGCCTATTATTTGTCTTCCGTTTAATCAGGGATTGTTGTCTGAGATTCTGCGTAAGGAAGAGGACCCTCGGACGGCCTCTCAGTCTCTCTTGGTAAACCTGAGGGCCATGCAGAATTTCCTCAATCTGCCGGAAGTGGAGCGGGATCGCATATACCAGGACGAGAGGGAGCGGAGCATGAACCCCAATGTGAGCATGGTCTCCTCGGCCTCTAGCAGTCCCAGTTCCTCCCGAACCCCTCAGGTGAGATGTCTGCTCCACTGACTAGTCACTCTGCCTTGGAAACATCTTGCTTTCACGGGCACTGTGTTCTCCCTCGAACACTGAGAGACATAATTCAAGGATTTCTGAATCCACTGAACGTGTTGGTCAGAGGATATGAAACTCCGACCACATCAGAGTGGTTCTCCTGTACTATATCATGTGCCATTTCTGTCCCTTTAGGAACAGAAAGTACCATTCTTCCACACGTGGCAGGAGAGTAGGAGTGGGTGGAGGGGTAGGCTCTACAGCTGCTTAGTTATCAAAGAAGGAGTGAGGGGATTTGTGTTGAAACTGAGTTTGCATGGCAGGCACACTGCTTTTCCTTCAGTGTATATTTATTTGGGTGGCGGTAAGGTAGTTGGGGGCAGGGGACAGATAGAGTGGCCCTAACTCTGCTTTATACAATCTGAGAAAGATAAAATGGGGGAGAAGGCTGTGTGTGATGGAAGCTTGCACACGCAGCAGCCAGATCCGAATGCCTAGGAGATTATTCAATGATCCCTTAGAAAATGGTGGTGGAAAGTTAAGGCTTCATTATTTTGCTTCCCAGGGTGATCTCCCCCCAGGACTCTATGACTCAGCTTTCCCCTTTCTCCACAATTTAAATGCATTCTGTGCTCAGTTTCTCCTGCAAACGCAGACATCTAGTACTGCTGTGTGCTTCAAAGATTCTACCTTTGAAGGGTCAAAGGCTGAAGTCAGTCAAGAGTCATTTCCAATTCAGATCAGAGCCCCTTCGTTTCTAGCTTACTGCCTATTTCTCCTAAACTTTTACTACACAGTGGATTTATGATAAAGCCATCTCATTTACTATTGCTAGGATGGTTGCAAGTTCCCTCTGAGTGATGGTTTTCAAAATGTTTAACAGATACACATTTGTACATATCAGAAAAATGGGTACTTTGAAACCAAAGGGTTTTTTGCTTAGATACTATAGTTTTGGTTTTTTATGAGTTTGGTTTTGGTACGTTCCAGGAAACTGATTAAGCATAGAATCAAAATTTTATTCTAGTAGAAATATTTGAGCGTTTTCAAATACATGCATTTTTTTTCACACATCTTAACTTTTTATAATTTTGCACTCTGCAATAGATTTTTAATTGAAGATCATTTTCTATGACGCACTGCCAAATTGTGATACTTACACTTTAGTCTTTAGTGAATTATGAGTTTTAGTTACTGTTAAACCAAAAATAAGTCTCTTGACTGCTTATTTTGGACGAGTGTAGCCAAGGCTTTTTATTGGATTTTTTTTCTTTTCAATTTTCGGGGCATACATATTGAGCTATTGAGTTGGGTGAGTTGTTAATTTGCATTAATATTTACTTCTATTAAATTTACCAATATTTTTGCCACTTTTGAAGTCCATTAAACTGTTAGAGTCCAGCCATACTTCATGACTGTTCAGACAACTCTTGTTAGAAAATCACACAGGTCTGTGTATTTTCTTTTCTGCTCCTTTGTAATATTTTTCTAGCAAGATTATATCTTAAGCATCTTTTCAAAGTCCTGATAGCTTTCAGAACCAGACCAAGTTACAAGGCCACACAGGGTTAGTATTTTGCTTTTTGCAATAGCTGAAAATCCCATCTAGAAAATTCCTAGATAAACGAGCCATTTTGGGAAAGTATAACAGGGAAATTAATCATTTAACTTCACAGTTTTGAGATTTCTGAAAATAAATATAAGATGTTTTCCTTAAAATGTTTTTGAGAATACAGTCATGGCACTGGCATTTTACATTCTCTGGAACATTCTCCTTTTTCTATTGGCTAAACATTGAGAAAGAGGAAGTTATTAAAGTCTTTTAAAACATTTCATGATTACCTACCCACTCAAAATTCTTTATAGACATATCTCAATAGTAAAGATCCATAGTACAGTAAAGCTTTCATTGTGAGAAATGTTAGAGGGGTACCCACTGATTCAGCCTTTTAGTTGGAGTCAGTAATCTTAGGCATACGGGCAGCCTTAAATAGGTACATGGAGATTATTTTCCAGACCCTGTCAGCATTTTATTATTGGTTTAAAACAAATGGAAGAAATTGCAAATTGCAAATTAACCGCCATGGTCTCTTCTCATAATCCTTCAATTGGCCAGTATTCCTTGATGCACTTAATAATAACCAAACAACAATACAAGGTTAAGAACGATCATTTATTGACCAGTTACTGTGTATCAAGTATTATGAGTATTTTGCATGAATTGGATCTTCACCATTTTGCATTGTTATCCACATTTTACAGAAAACTGAGGTTTAGATGTATTAAATTCCTTGTGTAACGTCACAAGGATGAGTTGGAGAGCTAGGTTGTGAACTTGGGTTACTCTGATTCCAAGATCTGGGCTCCTAAACATATAGTTTAGTGCCTCGAGGGCTTTCATTTTAGCCCCAGGGTTCTAGAAAAAATTAGATCAGCCAGATAAGGTGAGATTGTCAGTGCGCTAATAAGAAACCTGAGTTGAGAAAGGCAGAAATAATATGCTAAAACATGCACCTTGGACAAGTATTGTGGGTTACCTAGAAATTTTGAGAAGAAAAAGTTGTTGTTTTTTTTGAAAGAAAACCAAAAAAAACGACAGAATTGGATTGTTATGAGAAGGCTCCAAACTTGGAGTCTAGAACATACCTGTAAAAATAGCACTGGTATAAACTGGAGCTTTTGGAGGCAGGTTAGCACAGTGGTTCCCAGCCCAGGCTTTGGAGCCCGAAAGACTCGAGTTCAGATTATGGTTGTCTCACTTACTGCTACATGTCCTTCCAGCAAGTGAAGTATCCTCTTTTATTTTCAGTTGTCTTTATCTGTAAAACAAAAAATAATAACGTGTAACTCATTTAACTCATTGGGTTCTTAAAAGAATGAAATGAGATAACAAAAGTAAAACACTTTCTGGAGTGCCTGGCACATAAAAATGATAAATGATTCTTATTTCTTTGCAATCATTAGAAAAGAGTATGAGATAGGGAGGTCAAAGGAGAATGGCAAAAGTCCCTGAGTGTGCTTAGGCATCAAAGCTTTCGTGGAAACTTCAGGCATTAATTCCAGCTTCACGACAGCACTGACAGTGATGCCACAGTGCCCAACTACATGCCATGCCTTCCCCCAAACCTGCGTACTGCTTGGTCCAGTGGGGGGACAGCTCAGGGCATCCACAGAGGGACAGTAGTGATTCGGGGACAAACTCCTTGGTTTGGGGTTCTGGGGTGAGTGAGGGGTCTCTCCCTCTCCTTCTCCCTCTCCGTCTCCCTCTGTCCAGCCCCTCTCATTACTCACCAGAGCAAATGCTCTGTCAGTCTTTTGGATCAAGTAGATTCAAACGTTTTAGGGTTATCCTAACCCCAAGAAGTACAGACACTTTCCATATTGTCCTTCATTTGTCTCTGGAGCTGATGGGAAATCATTCAATTAAAACGAGCACGGCAGAATACATAAAACCACAATATGAGTTTAAGAAAATGAAAACGGCACAGTGAAGGCTTTCTGAAGCCTAGCTTTATGAAATGAAATTTTGTTTCATTTCCACTGATTTCCTAGGTGAAATTAGGTGACTGTCTGGGTAGCATAATGATGATAATGACGGGAGGCCATACATACTCGAATGACATACGTAAAGCTTTAATAAAGAATGAGGGAGACTCAGGGGAGTGCGTTAAATTGAGTAATAATTTATTATTTAGAGACCTCTACCCATTTACTCGCTGTTTTCTGGAAGAATTGGCTCGTCCTCCAAGGTGTGTGTGTTCTGCCTGCTTGTTTTGCAATCAGGTGGTGGCTTATAGTTATAGGGTAGCCATCCTATCTGTGAACTGTCTAGGCTACTGTGAGAGAGGGGATAGGGTTTGCAGGACTCTGCATGTCCTATAGGAATGCACTGCAATTATTTCCAATCACAATTAACCTGATTAGAATAATGGACAGGAAGTGTCCCTCTGTAGCTAATGCACTTTGGCATCAGCTGACTGGAATCCTTTGATAATTTCTGCACAGATGGCGGGGCTGAATGCAGCACTTTTTAAATTATTATTTTCATGGTCTCTTGGTAGGCCAAAACCTCGACACCGACAACAGACCTCCCCATTAAGGTGGAAGGCGCCAACGTCAACATCACAGCTGCCATTTATGACGAGATCCAACAGGAGATGAAAAGGGCCAAGGTGTCTCAAGCCCTGTTTGCCAAAGTGGCTGCAAATAAAAGTCAGGTGAGTGGTTTTTAAAAGAGTGAAAGCAAGAGCTGGAATTAGACTGTTCTCCTCCCACCAATAAAAATACATCTGTTTCCATAATAATAATAACAATAATAATCCCGAGGGAACCTGTCGTGTTCCACCTTTTGCTCTATGGTTTGCCTGTATTCCCACTGGAGTTCAAAATAGCGACTAATTCAAAACCCAGACTCTTTCTTTTTTTCTTTTAAAGAATTTTTGAAAAAGAATCAGGCTTGAATGATTTGTCTCCTAATTCTAAACACTACCGTGTATCCTTTCTCTCTCTTTATGTATTTTTATTTTTCTGGTGTTTGCGCAAAACTTAGTATGTATGAAACAGCATCTTGCTGAGACCATATTTTAGCCAGGTCTCATCGCCTCTCTTGTTCCCACCAGGGGAATGGCTGACTTTGTTACAATAACAACTTTGCCGCAGCCCCAGAGACACCTTGTGATGTCAGGTGTTTCTTTTATGTATAGAATACCGTTGTTTTTCCAGGAGAAAACACACATGGGGGAGTCCAGAGTGAGTGCTAAAATCTTTAATACATACCTAGAAACACACAGAAGCTTATCCAGCGCAGTTTTTCAAAGTGCTGGGATTGTGGGGAATGGAACGCTCCCGGGAAAAGGGTAGACAGATGCTTAGGTTTTTTATTTCTGAAAGCAGCAACAGTTGATGGGATCTGCTATCTGTTTCAATTCCTTTAAAGAGACAACTACCACCCTATTCCAGAATGGGTTATGTGGAGGTGCCTACTTATTTATCCCTGAGAGAAGCAATTACCTAAGGCAGAGTGGAGGAAACGGAAGTTGGTGGAAGCATCATTTTGAGAGTCCTTGGGTTCTGAGCTTGATTTCCTCTGTTTTCATCTCTCTACATATGTCAGTGGTCAAATGGTCCAGCGGTCCATCATCTCCCTAACCATAAAGAAAGGATTTACTGGATATTGTATCTCCATCAGGCAAGAAGGTTTTCAATAAAAATTAAGTTTTAAAAATGGTATATAGTTAAATGCTATATTTAGACTAATTAGATGGTTTTGAGATTAGCCTTTTTCACCTGTAGTTTGATGGTATTCTGACTTAAGTTATTTTTCAGACGTTGATAAGGGCAAAGAGTAGAATATCAAGGCACTTTGAAGAGGGTTGAAGTATTTGTTTCTCTTTTCAATTTCAATGTAGTAGTTTTTCTAGATTATTCTGATTATCTCTCATCAATGACATAATTGAAATGCAGTCTGATGTCCAACCATAGCCTGAAATACATGAAAAGAAAACACCATGGAGCCTTCCTAAACTGTTAAATGCATAAAATCCCATGTAGCACATGGCAAAATATAATGAGAGTTGGAGCTGTTAAACGAATAAAGCTGTTAAATGCATAATGCCACTTGGCAAAACTACTGTGCATTTAATGGTTTTCCACTGTGTAATAAAGGACATATGTGGTAAATGTGCAGTGAGTATAAAAGCTACACAATTGATTTTGCAAACCTGCCCCTTAGTTGTGACTCGATGTAAATATCAAAGTTTCACTCAGTCCTTTTTTAAATAAGCTTTCAAGAAAAACTGAAGACCACAGTCAGAACTTGATTCAAAATGCCTGTAATCTTCCTATTTACCTACTTGGCACCGTGGCTGCTGGAAATGGTGATGCCTCCAGCCTCCAAAAATAATTCAGGTGGTTGATTGAAAGCTGCGCTTGCCAGTTGGCCCAAGCTTAGCTCTCCAAATTTTTGATGCCTCCTGAAGAACTTAGTAGCCCTGATTTTGTAGAATCTGGAGGGAAATGTAGTACTGGGGATTTACGTGTTGAAGGGTGCGATTGAGCCTAGGTACGAATAAGGTGCTTTGAAGTTTTTCTTTTTTTTTTTTCCTTTGGGACAATGGTCTCATTCTTATTTATGAATGGGGAACTTTATTGTAAATAGCTGACGGGATTGGCAAATCAGGTGCAAGGTTTTTAAAAATGGTACAGCCAAACAAAATGAACTTAACTAATAGTATCAAAGGCAATTTTACGTAAGTTATTCACTCCATTTTGTAAGTACCAGCACTCACTTCATGAAAAGCATATTTCATGAAATCAATCACATGATTTGCAACCTTGCACGTGTATTTGGTGCTAATTCATAAGGTATGTGTATATGACTAATAGTGAGACTTTGGCCAAAGTGCTTGGCCTTTCCAAACTGCCATGGGAAGTCGTCACACCTTCTTCATTGGATTGTGAGGACTGAGAGAATAAAGCTTTCCCCCTCCTCTCCTGCATTTCCTTTCCTTCCTCCGTTTTATTTCTTTGGATGGGTCAGAAGTTCTTGGAGTGACTGAGGAAACAAATGAGGGCTCTGCATTGTCTTGGAGGTGAGATCAAGAGAAACTCTTTAATTAGAAACTCTTGTGAACTGGGGTAGGCTTGGAACCTTGAAGGCCCAGTTCAAATATACATTCCCATTACTCCCTTCCATTTACAATGTCTTTTAAAATAGAAATGAACCCTCTGTTAAACCTCAGTCACTCCTTGGTCTCAATTGCTGTCATCAGCTATTAAGAATAACACCTAACACTGCCTGTGTGTTAGGCAAGCTTTGAATGAGAAGTAAGAAAAAGAAAAATTTTAGAGAGATTAAGGATGATTCACCAAGATGTTCCTTGAAGGCTATAGGTGTTTAGGGACACAATGGGAGGAAGGATTCAGAAAAGCAGCTGAAAAGGTGACAAACTTTGGCAGCTTTGCGTGTGGTCCTGTTGGTGGAAATGTATTCCTGGAAAGTGTGTGTGTATATGTTTCCTTGGTGGGTTACCTCAGCATGCATTTGTAGGGTTGTAGACCACTTCTTCCTTCAGGTAAACTCCAGCTCCTTTATTATGCATGGCCAGTCTGTCATCCAGTAGTATCTACTGACTGTCTCCTGTCTGACTTGCCTCTTCATGGGAGAAAAGTCAAAGAAGGAAAAGCAGAAGGAAAAAATTAGAAGGAAAGTTATACTTATGCACGTTTTACCTTTCACTTTCCCTTCGATTTCAATTAAGGATCAATTTTAAGGGTGTGTGTGTGTGTGTGTGTGTGTGTGTGTGTGTGTGTGAATTCTGAGGATTATCTCTGCAGAATATTCAGATTGTTGGTCTTCACAGAATAGGATGCACTAGGGTCAGTGAATGTCGTCTGTAAACTAGGAGTGGGGATCCTTAAGAAAAGCCGTAATATAAAGGCATATAGGACATTTTCTGCATAACTTCAGTATGACCCTTAGATACAGAGGACCACCAGGGAACGAACACGCCAGAATGCAGTCTGAGTGGCCGCAGGAACTCCTTGTCCCTTGATAGCTTTTTATAATCTCCCTTCCCTGTTTACATTCTGTAGGGTTGCTTTCCCCCTCCCTCCCCAGTTGCAGCTTAATCACTCACATGTGATCTGTAAAGTGGAAATCTAGAGGGAGGAAGCGCTGTAAGCAGTGGGCCCTCTCTCTGCAGTCCCCCAGCGCTGGCCATGTGTTTTGTAATAGCTTCTTCAGCCACAGTTCTTCCCCTTGCCATCAGCTACCCCTTTCCTGGACACCAATTCACTATTTATCTCATGTGCTGCCCTTGTCTCCTTTTTTATAGCCTACAGTAGTTCTGCTCATAGAATGTTGAGGATGATCTGAAGGTGGTTTTCTTTTGAAAGGAGAGTGAGTCCTTCTTTATTACTTGTATACCCAAAGCCTCAACTCCACATATGTGACTGTCTTTTCCTACTAGGTTTGGGTAGAGGAATGTGAAGGGGCTTATTTTATTTTAATCTCTGTTCTCCTTTGCCTCCATTAAAAAGTAAAAACAAACACATGAACAAAAACTTCAGAAGGGCACTGGGTTTGTTTTTGTGGGAGCAGGTAGGATAGTGGTTGCTTGCTTTCTACATTAGGGAGGTAGAAAAAAGCTGAGTCACTGCAAGAAGGAGAAATAGACAATCCACCTCAGATGGTGGTAATAAAAGGGGCAACTCCAGAAGCTGCTGGTATAAAAGAAAGGGAGTGATCTGGGAGTAGACAGGGAACCATAAAGATGTTAGAAGAGATGACATAACGATGTCCTTTTCTCCACCAATATTTAAAGACCTCTGCTAATCCGCGAGTTCCCCTCCCTGCCACACACTTTCCTAGGCCCACAAGCTATAGGAGCTACCACTAGGATCAGGGATAGGAAAGTCCTTACTGCTACTATGTACAGAAGTGAAAGAAGGAGGCACAGTCATGATCCCACTGCAGCCGGGGGAGATGAGTTTCTGGCCTCCAGTACAAAATTCTGAAATCATTTCCATATAGAAGCTGTGTTCTCCATGGTGATGGGGTTTCAGTATGTTCTATGTTTCATTATTAACATCAAGTAGATTCTGTGTACTGACTTTTATTTCTTATTGCTGTGTGTTTACAAACCCCCTCACCCAAAACAAAAAACAACTGTCTTCCATGTTTTCACCTACTGACTTAAATTGAATTCTTAACTAGAAGGCTACTTGTGCTTTAGATATAGATTACAAGCTCAGATTTTATGGACAGATTTCTTTATCATAAAATCTCTTTTTACAGATGATCTAATTTGCTTAATAGGCTAAACAAATTTAAAATATACAGGTCTCTGTGGTAGGTCCTTTTAAAAAAGCAAAACTAAAGGAAAGACAGATAACTTTACAGAAAATAAAATAATGGGCATATTATTTGGTTTGCTTTTTTCTTCCTTTTATTGCTCTTCACTATTGCAGTTTATATCACATTCTGTATATATGCTAACATATTCTCTTCTTTCAGTCATGGGTTATGACATTAGTCTTTGCTTTTGCATCTCTTCTTAAAAATGTCCCAGGCACAATTTAGTTCTACATATTTTTCAAAAAGAAATAACTTCCGTTTTATGAGTAAGTAATAACATCCTCACTTTAGAAAATTCGGAAAATGAAGAAAAGTATAAATGTGAAAAGATGAGTCACCCATAATTCTACAACCCAGAGATAATTTATATTAACATTTTAGAGTCTTTCCTTCTAACGTGTGTGTGTCTATGGGTGCACAATGCATGTTTATATCCTCACTGAGATCATACTGTACAACACATAATTACAAGACAAGCTAAAACTACAATTCTTTTTTTAACGCTAACTTTTCATATAGACGAGTGAATTTGCAAAGTGTAAAATATTATCTTTAGTCTCATTATTTAGTTTTTTTAGCCTTTAGCAAATATTATACAGGGATCAAAGGTTTGCCACTTTGCACGAAAGTGGTTTGACATCTGTCTTACATTATTAAGATTACTTTATGGAGATGGCTTTATTGGGTCTGGGATAGCTGAGGCTATTGGAAGTAGATCTTTGGCTGCCCCATCTCTCTGGAGTAAAAAATTGACAGGAAGTCCTGGCCATATGATGCTCCATGTAAAATGAGTTGGGGTCTCAGTCCTACTCCTAATGATTTTGCTTTTGCCATCTTGGATTCAGCATGTAAAGCGGGCTTAAAAGAGGCATGCAGCCTTTCCTGAGTAGCTGCCCCTTTGTGCTGGGCAGGTTTCTTTGGAACACAATCATTTGACAGCCTATCGAGGAGTTTCTACTCTTGTCAACTGGGTCATGTATACTACGGTTGCCGTTCACCAAATTTGGATTTAAAAAACTAGTGTATTCGCACTATAATTACCATTTGAAAAAAAATAATATGCCAAGTAGTGAAGAAATTAGATTTCTCAGCATTCCCCAAAAGCTAAACTAAATAGGCAGTCAACACAATGCTGTTTCACTGTGAAGCTGAGCCCTTCATTCTCTTCCTTTTTCTCTCAGCATCGTCTTAAAGGATTAGATTCTAGTGAGAGATTATCAGCAGAAACTCCCTCAAGGCCTTGGTTTCTATATCAACTTATAGTGAGGAATTGGGTTATTTTTCACCACGCCCACAATTAGTTATGTTAAGGTTTCATGCCCTAAAGCTGGCTTTTATGGGAGCCCTTAATTAGGTATCAACAGAGATTAATCACAGAGTTCACATGCAGGGCTTAAAATGTCAGATACATTTAGTCATTACTAAAGTTTATGTACTGGTTGTAAGCACATCTTTACTGTAGAAATCTTGAGTTGCATTATTTTGCCTGTTTATGACATGGCACCTTTGGAAACTTGGATGTGACTCTGGAGCAAGTCAGGCTCACGTATTAAGCCACCTCTCCGAACTCGCCCAGCTCTCTTGAGAGGAGGCTATTGTGTTAAAGCAAGATTCTTACAGTTGGATAATGTTGGTGCCTATGAATGTTTCCTACCACTTTGCCTGTTTAATCATCACCCTTCGCAGGGCCAAGACCAGGGTGAGGCAAGCTGGGTCGTAGGATGCAAAGTACCAGGAGGCACACACTTTCAGAGCCACACTCCTTATATTTTGTGCACTAGTCGCTTGCTTGCCTCACCCTAGTCCCAGCCTTGATCTTTCCAAAAAGCATCATTCCTAGATTTCTGCTGTGTTTGTTTTATCCTCCCTGCGCTTATAAGTTTTTCAGGCAGTTTGCACAATATATAGTATTGTGTCATAGGTAGGCTGGAATTTGGACCGAAAGTCAGGGACTGGAAATATTTCAGTTGTTTTCTGCTTGATATTTTAGCCTAGTACATTTTGTTGTTAATATCTTTCTAGTATTTAAGTGGAAAAGTAGAAGGTTCTAGATTCATTCATCTTCTTGACAAATAAGGGCAGCTTTTTCAGGTGCATGTTACCATATATGCATGTATTTATGTGTATACATGTTTATTACAAATTTCCATACTATTAGATAGCTATGTGTATCCCGTATATCTATGATAAGGAAGGCAACAGGATTTTATGAATTCCCTCTTGATTTGAGCCCTCTTATAACAGAGGTTAAGGAGTTGTTCTGAAATAAAATTTTCATTACTCTCAATTACAGATTCAATCTTTACAAACACATCCATAGAAATGTGAGAGACATGCCCAGAGACAGCTGTAAATTGGTCCCCGTGAAAATACAGTTTGGAACTTAGTGTACAATTTTGAAAAATAAAAAAAAGAAGCAGATCATTTTTACTTAACCACATTCAAGGTATAAAATAATTAACCTTGAACTGTAACCAAATGCTCAGCACAAATCTTTTTTCAGGTTTAGATGATCTCCTTGTCAGGGATTCATTGAAGCCCCGGACAAGTCTCCCTTGCAGTTAGCCTTTTATCCATTTCAGTTTTCTTGATTAGGTTATCTTGAATCATTAGGGGGGTTATTTATTTTAATAGACACTTATTGGATTCATGAAAAGAGAATTTGGTGACTAAGAAACAAGAGCTGAATATTATCTGGCTCATTTCACACTTCAGAAGAGTCTCAACCAGCTGAAGAGAAATCCTTTCACAGTTACAAAAGTTTGTTTGGGGACTTTATGTGCTTCCGTTTAGAAAGCGAACTGTCTGTGATTAATAATATGAATTTTTCTTTTGAGACGCTCAGAAAACATTTCCTTTTGGTTACATATGCTGACATTTTCTGTATTGAAGATGTGGGTGAGCAAATGGCCTTTTACATTTCTGTTGCAAGAAGCCTTGAGTCATTCTCCTGAAGAACTGTTCATTTGCCGACTTATTCATTCATTGGAGTTCCTAGAGGGGCAAAGGGAGTGGGGGCTATTTCCTATTGGTAGATTGAATTCCGTCGTCAGCTCTGTGTTAGACACATTGGGGGAACAGTAATGCCCGTGACAAGGCAAGTACAGCCCTACCTACCGGGAACAGTCATTTACTCCCATCTTTTTTGTTGGAGATCGGAGCTGGCTGTGAACCTGTGTTTGTTGCTGAGCAAGTCCTGGTTTGTATTTGTTCTGAAATATTATAAAACTAGGCAATTTGTCACAAACATAGAATTTAATTTTTTTTAAAATGAAAAAAACATGGGGAAATTGAAGTCGTTACTAGTGCCCTGGGGTAGGGAAGCAAGGAACTTGGTACCCGGTGACGTTTCAGTACCATGGACAGGAGCCCCAGTCTTCCCATTTGCCTCCCCTCCCCCATCACTTAACCATAAATTTTGGAGCTGGGATTGAAACCCAAACACTGGACTGTATTATTGTTTTGGGAAAGACCTCTTTGGCCCTTTGAAAATTCTCAGCCTTTGGTATGTATTTTGAAGAAAAGTAACGCATTTATTGACTACTTGAAATTTTTAAACCGTTAAAACTTTTTATAAATGCAATAGATATTGCCCTCCCTCATTCATTTTAATCCAGGAGAGCTTTAAATTACTCTAACATCAACAATAAAAACAACACACACAAACACAGAAAAAATAGTTAAAATGATGAGAACAGATTTAAAAAACTGATTGATGTAGTTTGGTGCTTATGATATACGCCATTTTTTCTTTTTAGAATGAAAACTCCTAGCGGATGAAGTTTATGAAGTAGGTACTTTACTGCTCACAGGCCATTGTAGGTCCCTGGTGTTCTGGACTTTGTCATAGTGTTTCCTCTAAAGATTTTTTGTTAGGAAGGGAAGGAGGAGAGAGGGAGGGAAAGAGGAAGGAAAAAAGAAAGAAAAGTTAATTTTGTCATATCATTCAAAAGCCTTCCATAACTCCCAGGGCCTATAGGAATAAGATGCAATTTCTTTGCCTGATATTCTTTATAATCTGACCCCCTCCTCCATTTCTATACTGTACTTTAGCCCCACAAAGTTGCTTCATATTTCCCTGATGTTACTATTTTATAATTCTCTGCATTTGCTTGAACTTGGTTATCTCTGCTTATAATATGCTTCCAATCACTTCCTCTCCCCACCTGGTGAAATCCATCTTTATCTTTCAAGGTCTACCTTATATGTCATATTTCCTAGGATGATATTTCCTGAGCTTCATTATCATAATTACACTTCCTTACTGGTGACCTCAACCTCTTAAGTAAGAAGTAATGATGAAATTAAATGATGCATGTAACACCCCAACACATTGCATGGCACACAGTAGAGGGGTGCTCAACACAAGATTATAAACTGAATTAATGTTCCGTGAGAATTCTATCACTGTTTGAATTTATATAAGGGGTAAATTTGACTCACCCATTTTTTTTGTTTTTATCATATTCATGCTTTAGATATGCGAAAACAAACCTCAGAACAGGATTACTTTTGAAAAGTAATGCTCTTCTCCAACTATAACTCTTTGAATTGAAGGCTGTAAAACATTCCTCTAGGCTAATTTCTGTGCACTCTAATAATTTCAGTTCAATCTAACAATCGTCTATTGAGCTTTTTTTTTTTTATGGCCAAGAACCCACACTCTCCTCTGAAAATGCTAAAATGAATAAGACACCACCACTTTTCCTCCATCCCCATCAAGAAGCTGCCTGTTTTGATGGGGATGTAGACATGGCAACAATAATCGTAAAATTGTGAAAGAGTATCAGCAAAATGCTTTGGGGTTATGCAAGAGTGAACAACCAATTCATACAGGAGATCAAGTGAGATTATGTTAGCTGAACTTTGAAGTACAGCTTCACATGGGGGACAGAGAGTTGAGTATGAGACATTCCAGCCAAGGGAGTAATTTGAGGAATACTAGCTGTGCCCAAACACTTGTAATTCACTCCACCTCAGGTTTTCCATACTAAAAAGCTAAACTGACTATATGAGTATTCAGCCAACCTTAGGTTCAAACTTAACAGCCACTCTAAAAGAGAAATCACAAAACTACATACCTCACAGTTCATGCTTAGCGATGGGCCTATACCAAGCGTATTCAGGGACTAGGAGCTCACCGTGGCTGGAACACAAAGTCAGTAGGGGAATTGGTGGGAGATGAGACCCTGAAGGGAAAACAGGAGCAAATTGTGGTTCTTACTGTTGCCTCTTGTAATGCTTTTGAATTGGGAACTGGAGTTGTCTCACTTAAGTAAATAAAAAGACGACCACCTTACTAAAATATAAACTATGGTGTTATTGTTCATATCCCAAAAAGAAATGATGGCACATTTCTTCATGTAGTGAGGATCCTAATACATTTACAACATGATTTGCTTTGTAAATTTAGATTGACATGCAACTTTTCAGGAACACATGGATTGTAAACAAACTATATCTTGTTTGGTGTGAGTGTTGCCTCACCTGCATAGTTGGAAAGGGTGATCAGACTTGTTTTTTCTACTGAGGGAAATATATTTGTTTACGAGGCTGGCAAGATGCTTAAATTAGATGTTAGTAGATATTATTTGCATATGTACTGAATGCTTGGGAACTCTTTAACCATTGATTGTGAGGACGCAGCCTTTAAAATTATATTCCTTGTCTGGGTCATATTTTGATGGTAAAAGAGTTTTCAACATAAATTCCTTGGCATCATTACACTTAGGCTCCAAGTATATTTTCCTATGTAAGTTCCAGGTATTCTCCATATTTAAAAAACAGTTTGAACAAATTTTAGACTCACAGAAATGTTGTAAAATAGTTGTTTCCATGTATCCCTCACTTAGCTTCCCCTAATATTAACACTTTACAACATCATAATGCAGTTATCCAAAACAGGAAATTAACGTTGTTTTAATACTATTAACTAAACTAAAAACTATATCTTAATTTCAGTAGTTTTTCCACTAATACTCACTTTCTTTGTCAGGATCCCATCCAGCAACCTCATTGCATTTTGTTATTATTTCTCCTTAATTTTCTGTAGCCTGTAACCATTCCTCAGTCTTTTCTTTCCTTCCTTCCTTCCTTCCTTCCTTCCTTCCTTCCTTCCTTCCTTCCTTCCTTCCTTCCTTCCTTCCTTCCTTTTTTGAAATCACCTCGCCATTTTTGAAGAGTACTGATTTGTTGTTTTGTCGATCATCTCTATTTGGGTTTTTCATGATTCGAAATGAGGTTATGCATTTTTGGCAAGTCTACATCAGATTATATGTCGTGTCCTTCACAGTGCATCATATCACAGGGGTCATGGTGTTGATGTTGACCTTGATCACTTGGTCAAGGTGGTTTTTCTTTGTACTTTAACTTTAAAGGCTAATTATTATCTGCTCTTTCTGACAAATGACAAGGTAACAGATCATGGAATGTGGAGCTGGAAGGGAACTTAAAGACCATCTTTTATAAACCCCTCCTTTTATAGTTAAGTTTTCAGAAGTTCTAGGAGGGTAACCTCTTGCTTAAAGGTCCTCCAATTATTTAATGTCAGAGGAGGAACTTAGCAGTTAGGTTTCAGGGATCCAAGTTGAGTGTTCTCTGTGCTTCCTAGCTGTGCTCAAACACTTACAATTCATTTAGCCTCAGTGTTACCATACTAAAAAAGCTAAACTGACTATATGAATATATAGCCAACTTTGGTCAAAACTTAAAACCAGACTGAAAGTGAAATCACAGAGAGGTATGTACCCCACAGTTCTGAGAGATCTATACCCCTCCCAGACTTGGCCAAGGCTGGAAATCAGATGAACTTCTGTATCAGCATTTCTGAAATGAAAATAATTCTCCTGGAATGCTCCGCAAAACACATAGGGAACAACAACAGAAAACCTACTTGAGATTTTTAACAGAAAAAGGAGATTTGTTTATTAATAATTCATGAGTTCCCATTGAACATGCATGACAGAAACAGTGCTATTCAATAGAGAATACTGTCATCTGTCACTGTTTTATTTGACATTTACACTTTTTTTTTTTTTTTTGCCTGATACTGCAAAACTTTCTTGGATGGCATGCAAAAATTATATAAATGAAAAAAATCCCAATGTGGGGACTCTTCATCTCTTCTGTGATGGGTTCACTCACAATTACATACCATGTGTGTTCATGCAACAGCGTGGCACTTTCTCGCATTCATTAGCCACCAGACAAGCTAATAAGAGACCGATTGTGAAAACAGAGCTAAGCATCCCAAATGGACTGGTGGAAGGATCATGTGAATAAAAAGATGGAGGGTGAGGTGGGAAGTCAGGTGGAAGAATAGATTTACGGAAGGTAAGCATAACATGGGTGGCATGAGCAGTGAGTCAGTGAGAAGAAAGAAAATCATGGCTGCCATGAAGAAAACTGACAAAAATACATTGCCATTTCAAATACAAAATAAATATTTATAAAAACGCGTTATTATAGGAGCTCCACTAGTAGGGAATATCAGCATTTAGTAGAAGAGCACGTTAGAGTTAGAGCACCTTGCAATTTTGTGCTGGTGTAAGGCTCTTGACAATCTTTCTGCTCTGTAGGTTAGTTATTATTTATAAAAATCACAGAACCAGCTGATACATTCATAAGCTAATTATTGAAGCAGCTGGGTACACATGGTGCAATATGTCCAAGGCTGTGAAGTATCACAGATTTCTTGGGGCCTGCTGTGGTGGGGGTGCGCTGTGGAAGGCTCCATCCCTTAATCTGATCAGCCAAGCAAACACTTTGTGGGGAAACTAGATTAATAACCCTCTAAATACCATGAATGTGCTTTATCTTCAAAACCGGGTTCCCTTAAACATGCTATTAGCTCAGCTCCATCAGGGATTTGAGGAAGTTCTCTGGTGCCCTAAGAACGGGGTCTTGTTGGCTACCTCCCTGTGCCAGAAATTAATTTGGTTTGCTTATGTCTGCACACATGATCACACTTGTGTCTAATCTGCTCCCTAATAGCTTCAAGGTCAGGACCTTGCATGTCAGTGGGCAAATTGAGCACTACACTTCTTAAAGACTGATGGCAGACAGCACACAGTCCATAACGAGGCCTGTAGTTTGTTCTAAGTGATTGTAATGAGTGCAGATTATAACAGTGCATATAAATCAAATGCGCCAATGAATGTTGTGTGAGACATTCCAAGTATCATAAGTGGAGATACCACTCAGCTGTCACCTGTCTCCTTTCAAGCTGTGGCTTCCCACAATGCATTTCACTCCTCAAGCAGAACAGCAGGTGTTGTCCTCCTTAAGGTCTGGGTATCTCAGAACTTCATCTTTTCACAGATGTAGGTTTTTGTTTTTATTTTCTGTTAAAGGCTTGGTCGCCATGCTGTAGCCTCCCCTGGGAGATGTTAAACATACCTGTTTGAAAGAGTTCAGTTGGAGACTTATTCAGATTTGTGAAAAGACAGAGAAATAGAAGCTTATTTTTTCCACAGATGGTTTATTTTCCATTTCAAGAATTCTTTCCTTTGTACAAAGAAACCCTTGAGGAAACACTTTGGGACTAGGAGATTTTTAAAAATACAATTTATTTTCTGGTAGGAATAAAAAAAAAAATTGTCTTCAATCGTCCTCTATGTTGCACCTTGAAAATCAACCCATCACCTGTCTGTCAATTGAGTTGAAATTAAAATAAATATATATGAAAATACCTGGAAAAATATTTCCAAGCAAATGATTAGATATCTTGTTTTCATTCTTCCTAACCCTCTAACTCTCCCCAGCTCCCAGTTTATTGCAAGAAAAGATCAGGTCTGAGCAAATGTGGCCTCTCACTTGTAAAAACAAGGCAGTGTTGTGTTACAGATTAGTTTATAAATCCCCAGTGGCTTCACAGTTCAGTGCCTACAGCTGCTGCAGATGGGCCTGGGTTTTTGTCTCTTCGCGGTGCTGCAGCCGGCATTCGAAGGAGAAAATGGAATGATCAGGTTATTAACATGGAGGCCGCGAGGAAGAGGCTGCACAATGAGAACAGCTGGTGTTGCTGTCTTGGCTGATGCAGCGGAGATAATCAAATCTTGCCTTTTTTGGGGTAAAGCAGAAGATACAGTGGAGAGTTAGACAAACAACGGCTTGATATTATTATATGGGGTTTTTATAATGCGTGTCAGGAACTTTCATTGGCTTACAAGTTATGCTATAGAAATGTATTGAGGTTTGGGGTTTATATTTAACAAAGTCATTTGTGTTTACTTATGCACCTTTTTCAGAAAAATTCTTAACTCTTTTGCAAGAGACATGAGGTGGGACAGTTCTTGTTTTTAAAATTAGCGATGTAGCTTGGAAATGATGCGTTAGAAAGCTACTGGGTAAAATATTTTGACATGAGTCAGTGAGCGATGTTGACGGCACCCTCTGTATTATTTTCATATAATCCATCATTATTTGCATCGCATTTTCTTTCTCGTGCAGTTGTGAGCGAGAGAACATCCGGATGCCAGAGTTGGGAGGCGGACATTTGCAGGTGTAACCCACCTGACCAGCTACCTCCCTTCCTGCAGGTGTGGCTGTGGTGGGAAGGGGATGGTCAGGAGGGCCTAGAGCCCAAGGCATTAGAGATGGAGCAAATATACATTGTTTTTCATTCCAGCTAAGGTGGTGGTTTCTATTTTGTGGAATTATTGATAATTGTAAGACTATTTTCTCCCTACAGAATTCAGTGCTCTTGTCACTTAGACATGTTTTCTTCTTTAGAATTTGCCATTCTGTAACATATATTTGTTCATCTTCACTCTTTTCTTGCGATGGAATACTCTCCAATGGGGTAATGACAAAAATTGCAGCAGACCCACATGAATTTACTTTTTTCTGAGAACTGGGTAACTATAATCTTGCCTGAGTATCTTTTACAAGGAACTATAATTAAGAATATATTGGATAGGAAGGTTGAGAAGATTAATTCATAAGAGTGAAGATTCTCAAGCGTTGGCGTAAACCACCTACGTGGTCATCGGTTGGTTTTCATAGTTGCCAGTCTGTTTCGGCATCTTCCCAGGTCGGTGGGGACAATTTTGACGAGAAACATATGAGAAAGTGGGATGGCACTTGTCTGCAGGCAAGCCATCCTCTGCTGCTCTGTGCTCTGCAGGTTAACTCAAGGCACCTTCTCGCTCTCTCTCTAGGGCTGGCTGTGTGAACTGCTCCGCTGGAAGGAGAACCCCAGCCCAGAAAACCGCACTCTCTGGGAGAACCTCTGTACCATCCGTCGCTTCCTGAACGTTCCCCAGCATGAGAGGGATGTGATCTACGAGGAGGAGTCCAGGCATCACCACAACGAGCGCATGCAGCATGTGGTCCAGCTTCCTCCAGAGCCAGTGCAGGTCAGCCCCCGCGCCTCCCAGTCTGGGCAGGGCTGTCCATGCTAGCAAATGTGGAGGGTCCAGGGGGCACACCACACCCATTCCCACAGGACGGTGCCATGTCCCTGAGGACATAGTGGGAACTGTGTGTGTGAGCACACGTGCTCACGCAGAGAAAAGTGAGAAGTTGAATCCAAAGGCAGCTCCTTTTCTGAGGGCGTTTAACTTGGGGGATTGTGAAGCCAGAGCGCTTGAGCAGAATTAAATCACCCAATCAGGAAACATAATTCATAGTTCCCATCAGTCAATTTTCTAAAGAAAAAAACTCTGAAGTAGCCAATGAATTGATTCAAAATTCCTCAAGGAATGTTTGTTTAGGCTGAAGGAAAGAAATATCCACATGAGCCAGAAAATACCACTGAACTCGACTGAAGCTTTGAGAGAAATTGTAATAGCTTTTATTTAATTGTAATAATTTATTTGAGTTCCACATTTTGTTTGCTTAGTTTTTGCTACTGTTGAGAGGAATATTTCTTTCTAAAAGTAATTGAGTGTAACTACTGACTCTTGCTGTAGTCTAAAATCAGTTACTTTCAGGAAGAACTATTAACTAGGGTTTCCACGGTTACACCCCTCAGAGTTTTGCCCACAGATTATTTTGGGGCATTATGATATTTGTCCTACTGCCTAGTACCACCACAAATTCCAGCTGCCACCAACGAGGACCCTTTAAAGTCTCTGAATGTCCTTTGGTGTAGCAAGAAGAAGAAAATTGAGGAGGGAGTGCAGGTACGTGTGCATGTGTGTGGGAAGAATGGAAGATAAGATGAGGAGAATGAAAGAAGTGTGGGGCGTAGTTTCTTGACCAACATGTCATAGGAGAGGTGGTGAAGGACGCAGGGAAATGCTCTATCCCGAGGTTTCCTGTCATCGTTTCTTTGCTCCTCCACCTGGGGGAGGAGCCAGAAATGAATTGGTTCCTTGCATCACTGTTTCATTCAAATATTGATATCTCAGTCAGTGCTTTCATGTTTTCATTGGTCAGTTTCCAGAGTCATAGAGTGAATTGTCCAAATGATTAGACGCATGAGTTAACAGAGCTAGAAGTACCTAGAGGCAGTTTCTTATACTATCCACAGTGAACTCTGCTTGGGCGGGTGGTCAGGGCCCTGGGCTAATAAGTGGCAGAGCCCACTCTCCTGGCTCTGAAGTGGTGCTTAGGGGGAGTCGTTGCCCAGAGCTGAGCCCCAGGGCGTACCCTTCTGCACCTCCTGTCCCCCAACCTCTCTTTGTCCTTGCCTGGCTGAGGACTCATCCACACCCCGGAGCACCTCCCTATAAATATTTGGATCGACATGCTGAGCCGCACAGAGTAGTGGTTTTCAGATTTTGAGATTTAGTAGGAATGAAAATTAAAGAGGGGCCCAATATAGACACCAACTTTTCATTTTGGAATATAAATTTATGCGAAAAATTCAAGGGAAGCTCCCGTTTATTATCCATATATTTCATAAAATAAAATATCTTTTAATAACAAAAAATGAAAAAGATGGCCTAAGACAAAAGATCTTACAAACTGTATGAATTCAGTCATACGGAAAATTCACCATCACCCTTGTTTTTCTCATGTTGATGTGAACTGGTTAAAGCTTCTATGTTGAACCTACTCAAAGCCAAGGACTAGTTTCAGGGAAAACCATTGACTTTGGACTTTTTGTTCAGGGTCCATCTTAGTTTAATCCAGGCAAAGTAAAAGTGGAGCAGGAGTGAAAAACTAATTGATTCTTGACATTAATAACATCCCATTTTTGTTCTATTTTTTATTTGAAAGTTGGAAATTTAGAGAAGTTTGAGATAAAAATACTGAAACCTATTTTCCATTATAACCAAGGACTTCCCTTCATTTGGATGATGGCTCCTATACATTCCTGTCTTCATTTTTTTGTTCAGTTCTCATCTTGATGAGGTCCCCATGTTTAGGTAGCTAAAGGCTATTTAATATACTATTTTGTCATTTATCTGACCGGTTTTAGTAAAGTAAATCTTAGAAGCAGACAGCTAATTGATTTAGGAGTTTTTATTACCTTTTGTGATAGTATGTCAAAACTAGAGCATGCTAACAATATTTAATGGCTAAGAAAGAGTCAGTCTGTAATTTTCCTTTTCAGTTTTAAGCACTTTGTGGCTATTAACGTTAACTTCTGATATCACTGAGCGGATTCTCTTGTTTTATAAAAGGTTATTCCTATCACTCAGATCTTAGCTAAAGAGTTTACCCATAAGGCAATTTTCTCTACACTGGCTTTGCCTTAGCCGTTGACCTTGAGCCTATAACTCCTGTGAAACTCTTTAAATAGGTCACTTTTTCTTTTACGTTGTGCCTGTCTCTGAGGGACATGGCTTTGAATGCTGCATTTTGTTTGTCAGCAAAACACAAAGCTTTGGATTAATCATCTATTATCTTCATCATATGAAAAATGAAGAAAAGTAACTCGAACTCCTGAGACTGGAGAGTACAGTTGGCAGCGCCTCTGTGATTTTGGAAGGACTATATTCAACAAGATCCCAAACTAGTAAAAAAGGCCTGTAATTGCCTAAAAGTTAAGCCATTGGACTCACTTGGTTGGAATTCACTTGGATCCCTATACCAACTGACATTTTAAGGAGATATAATTGTTTACATCTTTTTAGGAATGTGTAGCATAGTACGTTTTATGAAATTATCTCTTGTCTAATTAGGCAGAAAATGCACCATTATTAAATTGTTAAGCATAGGTGACATCAGTGATTATTAAGAGCTTCTGATATCCGTAATATATTAAAAGGCATGCAGAAGTCTGCCTCACTGTGGTCCTAGAAGAGTGCCACTGAAATTTCTTTCAGTAGTTAGGGCACACCATTACCCATTTTTCTTCAATGGTAAGGATATGAAGCAGTGACCTTTGTGCATAATTACCCACCAGATTGGTCTGTTGAATTAGGACGCCACAGAGGTACTGGATAAAAAAGGACCTTGGTGCATCCCCTCCTGCCCTTCCGTGCTTTCTGTGATGTTGTGAGGTCCCTTAGAGTCAGAGCTCTCTCCTCACAGAAGAGAGGACATTTTTCTTGCTGTTTTCTTGCAAATAGTTTACTAATTGATAGGCTTATATTGCCTGCAGATGTGTTTCTGTTTTTAAGCCCACAAGGGTTTTAAAAATTTAAACCCACATTTAAAAATCAGGAGGTTTCACATAAAATCTGGATTTCACATAACAATTCAAAAAATCAGAAGACCTGACCTATTGGGCCACGTGGCTGGAGCTGATACCTTCTATGCAGGGCACACATCCACTGTCCTGCTACACGACCCTCAGTTCCCACACTCTGTACATGCACACACATCCCATTCACTTCGTTCATTTAGGACTTACTCTTGTCATGCTGTCATGTCACTCCGGCCCTGTAAGGCCACCTTGCTCCTGTGACTCCAGCTCTACATCCGAGGCCCCTTGGTTCTCATTGCTTTCATGGTAGCCATTTTGTGCCATTGATTTTTATAATCCTAATGCCTCTCGGCATCCTTTGCATGTTACCAAGAAGTGCATGTTTGATGCTATTTCCCTTCAGAGATGAAGCGAGTTGAGGCCAGGTTGGGCTTGGGGCCACTGAGGAGTATTGTCAGCCCCAGAGCCTTGGGGAGTCCCGGAAGTGTGAGGTGGTCCTTCCTCAGGAATTCAGATCTCTCCAGAAGATGTGTAGCTTTGAGGTCATACCGAATTACCGTTTCTCCACTTTTATATTCAGTATTCTAAGTCTCTTCAGAAACCCCCATTTAAGTCCCTGCTGTGTAGAAGGTGACTTTCCAGGCTCTGAAAACACTTTGTAAAGTAGATCCCTCTATACCATGCGTCCTCAGTAGGGGCAATATTGCCCCAGTGGGAGAAAATTGGTTCTTGGGCAACATAAAAATCTTCAATTTACAGTGGTTTGGGACCCTCCAAAGGGAGATATTCAGTATATCTCTGGTATTAAAATTTCGTGAAGCAGATGATTAGGGGAAAAAAATCCCTAAATAGGCTCCCTCAGTGAATAATAATATGAAATACTAATATACATAATGTTTTTAGTCCATGTAAATATAGCACAAAGGAGACCAACATAGGTGAGATGACATGGTAAGGCAAACTAAAACATTCCATGAAAAAGATGAAACCAGTTCCAGTTTTCATGCCAAAAGTTGGGAGACAAAATTATTTCTTGTGGTTGCAGTGATTTTCTCCCTAGTGGTTATTAGGTCCTGAGGCCCTCTATGAATGAATATCCTCAACTTAGAATCAAAAACTTGTTAGGTCAGACTGTTCATTGTTACCAACTCCATTTTACAATTGGAAAAACTGGAGCGGAGACGTTGAGCCTTGCCTGAAGCCAGAATCATCAGCTGAATGAAAACGCGGGCGTTTTTGGCATCCAGTCCTTCCTCTGACCACACTTCTCTCTTAATGCACTAGAGAAGAAAGGATATTTGCTCATGCTATGACTAGGTCACTGAGTGGGGTGATTGGGGAGCATTTGCCAAATTGTTCATGTCTGTGTAGTTCGTGCTTTATTGCTTTATTATATTTCCACCACAGTGTTTCCATGGGTTATTTTGTAAGTTCAGGAATTCTGAGCTTGCTGCTGTGTGGTTTCCTGACAAGTACTTGTTTTAAAATTCCATGCCGTACATTGAGTAAGAATGTGAGACCTGGTGGGGTGACAGCCGACACCAGCAGTGTAACTCAGCTCATCTGGATTGCTGCCCGTGCGGCATTCTCAGTGTTTTCTGTCACCGGGTTCTTGTCATGGGTTCCTTGTCAGCACCCAGTGGTTCTCAACCAGGGGTGACTTTGCCCCTCCCCCCCAGGGGATATTTGGCAGCGTCCAGAGATATTTTTGGTTGTTGTAACTGGGAGATGCTACTGATATCTGACCAGTAGCCAGGAATGTTGCCAAATATCCCAAAATACACAAGACAGCTTCCCAAACAAAGACTTCTCTGGCCTACAATGTCACTAGTGCTGGGACTAAGACACTCTGGTGTAGACATACCATTCATTGCCAACAGTGTAATAAAAAAAATAATAGTCATCGCTGAGGCTAAGTTTTTCCTATACAAATTCCAGTAGTAATGGTAATGGTGACAATGATGGTGATTTCCACCGGCAGCACCTAACCGGTTTGGGATCCAGGCTTACAAAACGTGAGATATTTCCATGTCTTATTCCTTTCAAACCTCGTGAAAAACCGAGGGTGGGGGTGTCATTGTTGTTGTTTTCGCAACTACTTTGACGTATGAATAACTGAAGCTTAGAAAAGTTAAGTAACCTGCCCGTAGTGAGACCGTAAATCCTCATCTGTCTACCTTCAGAGACTGACTTGTGTGCTGGAAAGAACTGCTGGTGTATAGCAACCAGCATTCCCTGAATACCTGCTAACTCAGCAGTCTGTATTATGGAAACCTGTTTGTGTGCCTAATTCAATTTTTAATCATTCTACTGAATAGATGTAGTTTCGTGAGCTTTCTTTTGTGCAGGTTACTTAATACTTTGAAACCTATACACTGGATGTAATATCAAAGAACTGATGTGACTGAAATTGTCACTTTCGTCAAGGTTTTCTGAGATAGCTTTAGAATTTGACTCTCATTGCTAATGTTTAAGGGTACTTGAAATCTATCGTTAAGCCCTAAGAGTTCGATCTTGCCATTCTGCTCCAGCTGTAGCGATATCTTGATTTGTGACAAATTCTGAGAAAAGAAATAAATAAGCTGTTTAATTAATCAATTAAGGATGTTTGCAAATTCTCTAACCCAGTTACTAGAATTTTTTCCACTTGGATTCATTCCAAGCTCTTGTGCAAAGCTGCTGTCTGATTGTGGCTCCAGAGTTTTGAAACCTTCCTCTAGTGCTGAGGAGAGATGCAAATGAACACTTGCCATTTTTAATGAAATATTGCAGCAGTTCGGTATAAGTAGGTCTTCACTTGGCAAAACTTTGGGAGTCTCTGACCATCATAAGAAGCCACATTAGTTTTTTTTTCTTTCCTATTCATATTATGTTATCCTGCTTGCAATTATTCTTCATTTCTATGTTACCAGTTAGCTTTTCAACATGTCCAAACTTTTTAATTTGTCATTTGGGAATGTAGAGAAGACTTGGAGATCATTTGCAGCCATTCTTTTTCTTCTAGGAAACGGACATTTCTGTTTTGGGTTGACCTTGTTCTCAAGTATAGTGAACATGTTTCAGCGATTATGTCAGAAAGCTGAGAACCTCATTGGAGTTGGTAGCCAATAGATTAGACATTAGCTATGGTTTCATTTTTTTCCCTAGAGATTTAGGCAAGTTGCTTGCCTACTTTTGAAATGTAAAAGTTTCTTAAAGTTTTCTTTTACAAGACATTCTGGCAAAGAATGTCCAGCTGAAGAAATTTTGGCTGAATTATTGGTGATATAATAAAGGAAGTTGAGGGTGATAGAACTTCATGAAATTCAGGTGTAGGTCTATGAACATGTTTAGGTTTCTCTGAACCTGGAACTGGGAATTCAGCAGCTACAGGTCATGCATTCATCCCCTCCGTTGCTGTCTTGGACATAACATACCTCTAACCCATGTCCGCTTCTTTCTACTATCCAGTTTTTCTTCTCACAATCATCTGATCTTTATCCCTTTGTCTACCTTATAACTTCTGCTTACTACTCATAGTTTCTCTGAATTATAATTCTGCCTCCTCAAAACCTTGGCCTACCCATCACCTCTGCCTTACGTCATGACTTATCTCTGTGACTTTATCAAATCCAGCTTTGGTGCCCACTCCATATTTATTACTTTAACTTCTTATAAGAGGGAAATTGACTGGCTGACCTTATTATTCCCCTGGAGAGAACCTTTCTTGACATTTAATGTCCAACCAGTCATGTGAATGCTTAATTTGGAAAACACTGCCTTTTAAAGGTAGAGTTCTGTTTGCAAAATGCTAGAATAATCTCAAGAAGAATGAGAAGCAAAAAAGCTAAGTGGCTGTAGACAACCTGAAGGTAACTTGTGAATGGATGCCCTTGGGCTGGGAAGTTAGGGCCACGTGGTCCCCTGCACTTAGGGCTCCTAGGACCCTGCACGTAGCAGGATAGATGGTTGTGGGTATGAGTAAGAAGTCTGATATAAAATTCTCATATGAAGGGAGATTTATATGATATTTTATGTAAAGCAACATGGACAAGTAAGCAATAGGAAACCAAGCAGTACACAACATGCCTGGGGCGATTTTAAATTCTATGTGTATTCAAAGTTTTATGCCTTTTTATTTTATTGCAATTTTTTAAACCCTTATCATGTCCTTCCATGTTTTCAGGTACTATGCTATTGATACTGATAGAAAGAAACTTAGAATTTTATAGTAATCTGTTCTGGGTCTGCTGATGTATTTCTTTAAAGCGGGCTCATCATTTTACTAGACTAATCCTTTGAATAATTGGAGTTCACTTTCTGCTTCTCATTCTTCGTGGGGTTGTTCCAGTGTTTTTGCCAAGCTGAGTTCTCCGTATCAGTGACTGAACCTTCATAGCACACCACTTTCCAAATTAAACATCCAGGCTTAGCTACTGGTTGGAAATGATGTATCAAACAGCTGGGTTGCACTTCTCCCAGTGTTTTCCTGCCCCGTGGGAACCTAGAGAACCTTGGTTTCTTGAGTAGCTTGCTCTTCCACAATTGCTGTGTTTCTGTAAGTAATAGTCTAATTTTGATATTTTGCATTTCTGAGAGGCAGTGCAATCTCTTCAGCTCACACTGTGGATTACTGATTCACTGCTTGATTTGTAGATCCTCAAAATAAATGGAAGGTACTTTGGCCAATGCCGCTCAATTGGGAAAGGGAAGAATCGGGGTTAGCTGTGTCATTTACATAATATTATACAAACACTGCTTACTGATGCACGTCTCTTCACTCTCCAGTGCTCGGACGGCACTGAAATCACTAATATAAAACGATCTTTCTCTATGTTGATTTTTACAAGTTTTGAGACAGCAGGGTACTTCTTATACACATGGGTGTATTATTTTCCTCCTGGTGATAGAATGAAACCAGGTATCATATAAAGCCTGTAGCCCCTTGGCCTTTTCTTGATGTTCTGATAGGAAGATTAAACCTACATAACATAATACTTCTGAACGTAAAGCTTAGTTGTCCCCCTTTCTTTCCTTCTGTCCCTCTCTCCTGCCCTCCTTTCTTCCTTTTCAATAATCTGAAATACTTTTGTACCATTAAAGAACAGAGGGCCATGGCTAATAAATTCTGTGAAGGTGCAAACTGATTGAGTATGAGCAATGTGGAGCAAATTGTGAGAGAGGCAACATAGAGAAAGACAGTGCTTTAGAATACATTCTTTCTTCTCCCCAACCCACAAAACAACAACAACAATAAACTTATACTAAAATCAGGGGAGTTGTGGACATTGATGTGTCATTGTTTTAACCAAGGGCCTTGCCACATTTCATCTGTGAGAAAGAAATATACTTCTCTAGATGTCTAGCAAAGTCTGACTTTTGGTGAAAATGATTAAAATTGATTGAGAAAACTGTTTTCAGGCCTCAGGTTACAGACGTGATTGAGAAGAATGGCCATTTTTATTCCCACGTTTTTACTTATTTATCAAACAAATTTTTGTTGAACTCCTTCCATTTGCCAGGTATTATTCTAGGCACTACTACGTGTATAACAGTGAATAAAAGAGAAAGAATCTCACACATATTTTGAGCAGTTTTTGCCTTAACTGCATTTTTAAATAAACTTCCATTTTCTCTCTGGCTACCTTGCCTTAATCTAGAATTCAAACTATGAGTTAATGGAATCCATAAGTTCTATTTCTTTTTCTGATCCTGACCGCGGGTGACATCTCTTTGCTTCATTTTTTTTTCCTAGCTGTTTCCAGAGTGTACTGGATAATATTTTTAAAACATGTGGAGCTTCTCTGAGATAATATTATCTTTAAAAAAAAAAAGCATGTCTATTTGAAGGTACCAAAGCAAACAGACCTTCTGAATCTATTCTATAGAGTCTCAAGAGATTTACATAGCTATACAAAGAATCGCATAGATAGATGGGTAGATGGATGGATAGATAGATAGATAGATAGATAGATAGATAGATAGATAGATAGACAGATATAGATATATACATATATAGATATATTGACATAATAGTGATTGAGTGGCATTTTTAAAGACAGTTTTGATGGAAAACAGATAGATAATAAGTATGTCTCTTCCCCTCCTAATTTTTCTCTGACCACACAGACAAACATTACTTTTTTTTATCCTGGTCATGTTCATTCTCTACACCCAGGATGACTTCTCCAAGTAGCAACCTTGTTACTTGACACTGGGGTTATGGGCTAATTTATTGTTAGTACTTGACCCGACCCTTGAACAACTACCTGGCTTATTTGGGCATGTGTTGGTAAAGCTGTGGCCCTTGGAGGCTGTGTCAACTAGTTCCTTTTACTAATGAGCTGTTGTGGCAGAAAAACACATGGCCTAGGACCATGCCAGCCCATTTCACATTTTCTTCTTAAATTTTCTATCAGAGTGCTTCTCATTCATAGGTAATTGTCGACTTGAAAAGTATTTATTGTCTTTGCAGAAGAAACAGAAATGCACATCTGCAGAGAAGGGCTTTCCCACATCGATGAAGTTCTCATCATTTGACTGCTGGGTCAGAGCATGGGTCACACACTTTGATTCAGGCCTAATCACTCAAACAAGTTCATAAATCTGAGAGAGGGTTGCAGCTGAAACAGGGCATGAGGGTAGCTTGGAAAGCTCAGTCTTAGTTGCCCTTCTGAGACTTAGAGGCGACTTTCTGGGAACCTGGTGGAACTGACAAACTCCATCCACAAATACATACTAATACAGCCATTTGTATAAGATTTTTAGATTGCCTGATTCAAAGCTATTTTAATAAAAAGGAATATATGCAAATGCAAATGATATTTCTTTTAAATTCCCTTCCTTCCTTTGTCAACATTAGTGATGTAAATTGTCAAAGAGCTTATCTGAGTAGACTGGAACAGTGGTTCGGCCAGAAGTGTTGTGGCAGAAAAGGAGTTGTGGCAGGGGAGGAGCGTGGATAACAAGAAAAGAATGCTAGACCTTCAGAATACATGGCTTTGCATTTTAAGGCCACCACTGGAATTGCAGCTCTCTGGTCTTGCAGAGGACACTTCAATTGTTTGGAAATAGTGATAGTAATCCCAGACCTATAGGGTTGAGGCTTACATGAGAAGGTGATTGCATGGAAGGCACTTGAGAAATGATAGTAGAGTCTGAGCATTATTAGTATTAATATTAAGGATAAAGTAACTGATTTTACTCAGAAAGTTTCACAGTTGAACCATGGGTGGTGTCTGCATATAATTTTATAACTAGCCTTGCCTCTACTGGGTGCATGTTGTACAATTGTTTTGAGACAGATTGAGAAATTCAAAGCTGTCTAGTTTCATTTGATCTTTCTACATTTCCGAGGTCTTTTAAGTCATTATACTTTATTTAAAAGTGAGAATTTTTCTTCTTAGCCCTGGATAAAATCCCTTCACAGCATAATAAAATGCATTAGATATGACAAAAGTGGGTTAGTATTTTTATTTTTTTAAAAAATGTTTTTAGCTTGAAAAAGCAAAAAGACCACTCAGCTTCTGGATAGTCTCTGGGACTTATGGTGTTCCTCTCACAGTGCATTAGAATCCACAAAGTTGTCAAGATGTCATGCAGTGACAACATTTGAATTTCTTTGGTCCAGTATTAAAGAAGCATCTGCCACATCACCAGCTCTATCCCAGCCTCTGATGTACTCAAACAAGGGGAAAGAAATTTTCTCTGGTCTTGAGTTGCATAGAGGCCACCAGGGAAATGAACAGACTTTTGCATAGTAGACTGAGTAGTGATAGGTTGAGCCAAGATTCAGAGTTTGCTAAGATCCTACAACACTCTTTAATGGGTCATTCACACTGAAAATAATAATGGGTGGTTTTTGTGTAAGTGATTCAATTCCTGGCCTCCCACCTGGAATTCTACCTCTTTCCCTTCCACAAATGCAAATAAACAGGAGTGGAAGTATGTATGAATAGTGTCATTGTAGAGGGGATATAGAATCAGCTCCAATTTACGAAAAACAAAACAAAACAGAAAAAATAAATACAAATTTTGCTATTGATGGTAACAAATTATTTGAAGTGCATTTTACAATAAATGTATGAGTCATGGCTCCATGATTGAGAGCCACAGGATTAAGAAACTGATGATAAATATAACCATTTGATTTTAATTTTGAAAAATTGTGACGTCTTGCTTACATAATGGTAAAAAAGAAAATCCAAAAATACAAACCATAAATGCTTCTTTTGAAAGCAGGTCCTTCTGATTATAATTTTTAAAACACATTTAAAATAGATGACTGAGATTTGCTTAAATCTAAGTGTACTATGACATTATTAAAGTAAAAAGTTCTCCAATATTTAAAATTTTTCTGTAAGTGTTTGTTACCATCCCTCCACCCCCTACCCCACCACCTCTTGCCAAGACTTTCTAGTCTGCATTTCAGGGACTAGAGCATCTTGTAAAAAATAAAAATTACTTTCTATTTTTAATGAACTTTTAACCAAATGGGAAAAATGATGATATGGTATAGAAAAGGTCCCCGCAAGTGACATAGATTGAGGTCACAGGGCTGGGCGTTGGACTTTGGAGGAGGGGTTTTATCCCTTAGTTATCTTCCACTGTTTTTGTAAACTGCTAAAACGTGGGTTAGGTGATCTCAGAGTCTCTTTTTATCTGAAACACTCATTCTGTGAGTTGGTTCATCTGTTTTGATCCTCATCTGAGTATTTTAATGAAAATGTGAAAAACAAAGTGAAAAAAAAACACCCAAAAACATGTTGCTCCTGGGAGGTTCAAATTCATTTTGGAAAAACAAATTAGCAACAAAATAAAAGATTATGCACACCTTACATGGGCTCAGAGAGATCCAGTTGATTGTCTTGTGATTGATAGCTAGGACAATCGCAAGGGAAAGCCAGCCACTGAGTTTCAGACTATGGTAGCCAAACCTACCTACTGTGGCTCCTCAGCTGTTTCTGTTTAGTGTGGAAATCTAATGTAGCTGAAAACTAGTGCTGATTTTTATTAAGTTGAAGTCTGGAACTTCCCCTTGTAATGATAGAAAAGCACACTTTCAATTAAAGGAAAACTGCCAAAGTTCTGAAATTCATTTATTTTATTATTACTCAGTTTAACCCTAGAAATGGGAGATCAAGCAAACTAGATAGATTTGACAGTTCTAAGGTCACAAGTTCAGTTTCCTCACAAGTTGTTTCGAGATCTAATTCACTACAAATCATATAACCTTTCCCCTTTTGATATGGAATCTTTTATGGAATTATATATCACGTCAGGGTCATCCTCATCACTTTGGAGCTGGGAAACTGACAGGTAAATTAGACCAGGCACAGGATTTCCAGTGAGCAAGTCTGGGAGGCAGAGAACGGGTGTTGTATCACTTTCTACAGCAGACTCAGGTCGTGCTGCAGTGAGCTTAGACCAGCTTGCAGGGACCCATTTTAAGTTTTCAGGAATTTGAAAAGCCTGTGTTTATACTGGCTTTTTATGCAGACCTGTTTTTGTACAGGCTTATAGAATAGAACTGGTCATGGTGGGATTATTCACTCTACAAAAATTAGCAAATGATCCAATTAGGGCTTTTTTCTCTAGAGAGCCAGTTGTTTAACATTTACCAGCACAACACTGAATAGATTACAGTTTACTTTTGTTTTTGAAGTTTTGTGGGTATCCATTTATTTATTTTTCATAAACAAAATATCCCGAAAATCTGTGTAAGAGAAAGGTCAGGTGTTTCTAGAACTGAATGGCTGAATGGTATTACAGCTCACTTGATCATCTAGATATCAAAAATAGTTTATTCAAACAGTAGTTTCTACTCTGTCCCTTTCATGGCTTCCTTTACTTTGAATTTATTTCTTCATGTTCAAAGTACTCTGTGTAATTTCTTTCTGTATGTAGTATACAAGGCTAACTTGAATATCTGGTTGGATTCATTTTGCAGAATCAGAACCAAGTAGCATAATGAGTCTATAGTCTGTCATTTTCTAGTGCGAAATACCCAACAGATTTAAGGACTCTAGGTAGAAAATGGAAAACAAGTTATTTTAACAGAGTTTCTTTTTTAAATATAATAAACTGAACCAAGACAATGCGCTTCAAAATGAGGAGTCAGTTATTTTCTTAAAAAGTACTCTAAATCTAGGAAGCTAAAATCTATGATGTGAACTCTTAAAGATAAATATATGCGGATATGGAAAGGTCTTTCTATTTCTATTATGATCTAAATGAACAGAATGTGCTAAAGTGAGCATATACTTGTACTGCAGAAGTGCAATATCTACATGCAAATTATTTTTTAAATATCATTTTTCTCATTTCAGTTTTTTGACAATTCATGTCAAAAGTGTACTCAAAAGTGTGCTGACAGAAGAATGGAAAGAAATCATGGTAGACAAATGTCAAATAGTTCCATGGAGGTGTAATTTAGGGGGTACACTTTTGAGAGAAATCTTTGAGTTTATGCTTCAGATAAAATAAAAGCCTCCCAACAAGATAGAGCTAAAATAGTTAAACTGTGTGTAGTAAGTTAATACAGTCACTTCCTTAGTAATGAAAGGAGAGAAGCAAATTGACAGATTCTTTGGCTTGTAAAACATAATCTGGATCAGATGCATTGGTATGTTCTATCAATGGACGATTCTTTGCTATAACTTCATATGAGAACTGCTGATACACCAGGGGGAAAGACGTTTTCTTATCACTTTATTTGCAAGAAATCAACCACTTTATTTTGAGCTCCTAGAACAGATATACTACAGATGGACATGCTGTACTTGCATGATCTCTACATATTTGCATATGTGAAGCAGAGTTGTACAGTACACTATGTGAACATGTAATGTCATCTGTGTTCTGTGTTGCCATTACTCACATATAGAACGTGCATGTAATCAGTTCCTATTTTATGTCATATTCATCTGCATTTGTAGCATTTCAAAGACTAGTCTGAAACATCTTGGCACAGATGGGGGAAAGCAGAGTTGCTTATAAGTTCCAGAACTACAAAGACACAGATCAAACATATGATATTAATAAATAACTTGGATGGAGGGGAGGATTAAAAATTAGATTATTTATTTAGAGAGTTGAAAGTCTCCATTTGTGATCATTACTCCGTTCTTGAAAGGAAATAGGTGCTGGGTTTTGTGTTTTGTGTTATTCTTCCATCTTTACATTTCCCTCCTCCCCCTTCCTCATGTTTTGAATTAAAATCTAAAGACAGACTGCAGGAGTGTATATATAACTGCAAGAAGGATGTGGTAAATCATGGCAGTGGTTTGTGACCTCACAGACATGGTGGTGTCAGGGACAGAAGACCAAAGGCGAATCCTCAGCTTCCAATGCATTTACTTGAAATCCCTCACCCTTGTAGCATATCGTGGATAATAGCATACCATAGATAATTACATTTTTACAAACGGTAGAGAAAATCATTTTGACACACACATAGTATTTTCCAGCCAGACCAGCTTTTCAATCTTTTCAGCTTTCATGCATTAAGCCTCATGTTTTCTTTGTTTGTTTTTAAAATATTATCATTAATAATAGGTTTCTTCTGTGGTCAGCCTCTGCACAGAAGATACTGAGGAAGACCCCTTTTTTTCTATTTGCCCCACGTCAAACATTCGATACCTTTTCCTTTGTAGAAGTTTGTGCTACTCATGTTTTTCATTAGGAAATTTATGGCCACCAAATTTTCATGGAGATTTCTAGGAGCTTTGGTCATTTTTCAGCTTATTGCTATGTGTAATAGAATGAATTATGTTTAGTGGCAAATCACTGAAAAAAAAAAAACTGAAGAAAAAGTCATAGAAGAAATACTGTCATTGATTTCTTTGCCACCACTATGCAATGAAGTGAATTCTGACTGGATGATCTCCCAAAAGGTCATTCCCGTTAGCCACTCAGAAGCTTTAGAATTGTAGGGCACAGAACAGTGGGGGACAATATTCTCTTAACCCTTTCTGATCAGGTGTAGTAGTTCATTTTGAAAATGAAATGAATGCCCCTGAGGCTTTTGAAACTTTAATAATACACAATAAATAAAACGATATCTAATAACTCAACGGTTTCACTTGGCACCATCATCATCTTCTAGATGTACTGCAACTGCGGAAACATAAATACTAGCAGGCTTTGAAAGCCCAGTTTCTATTTGCTAAATAAACTTGGCTCGCTTGAAATTCTTCTGTGTACAGTCATTAATACAATCCACTCTGACAGCATTTAATTAAAGTGCTTTTCTCTATTAAATTCATTAAAAGTCCCTCCCCCGCCCTACGGCCCCAACGTATAACTGCTTTCCACATGCTGAGTGGCCGGGACCTGTGAGCCCACTTTAAATAACTTCTCATTTCTCTTTGTAAAGTGTTTATTACGTTCAATTTAGAAACTGTTAAATATGGCTTAGAAAGAAAGTCGGATTCTAGGACATGTTCCCCATCCCTTCAACAACTTCTTAAAAAAACAAATATTAGTTTAACTCATCTGAATAAGCATTTATTATCTGCATATTCTTCTTACATTCTGTCAACACTCCTAGGCATTTAAGCTGGGAGGTAATAAAGATATGATTTCCATTTTGGGGCATTTGCATTAGTGAAGCAGGCGCTTGGCTTGAATACCTTTCCCTGCAGATTCAGGGGGAGTGAGCGTAACAGTTGAGTATTAATAGATTATTGACAGTTTAATGTCTTGGCACCTACTTAGCCCATGAAGTATAATAAGCAGGAGCTGTCTGATATAAAAGCAGTCAATAGCATTTTCAATCAAAACCTTTCAGTTAATTGCTGGTTGACCTTAGAGATTTCCTTTAGGCAATGTCATCTTTAGTTTAGACCACAAGGACCATATTGATTTGTAGAGTTTATTCAGAAATGACTATTTAATACCCATTGCTCCAGTATATGTGGTGCATTTTGCCTTTTCTGTGTCTACCAAATGAATTGTCTTTTTGGCAGTGCTTTTCACAAATATTCCCTTTACCAGCTCAACTTTGAAAATATCTCATTAAATCTGTTCTCTTCTCAGAAATAGAAAGTTGGGAATCTTGAGGGAACACATGATCAAGTGTTTTAATATGATAATAGAGTTTTGATAGAATTCTTTGCTCAGTCTGGAGTTATAATTCCAACAGAGACCCTGAGAAAGCTAAAAATTATACTCTCAGTAAGGGTAATTATATAATACCTTAAAAGCACTGCAACGTAGAACAAAAATGTTCTTTAATGCCAAAATGCTTTTTGGTCTCTATAAGAATAAATGAAATGGTTTATATTTAGTTTCTAGATTTTCTATACTTCCATGATTTAGTTTTAGCTGAATATTTCTAAAAACAAATTTTGATAAACTCTAGCTATGCTACAAAGGCAAGTAGGAAGCAGCAAAGGAAGGTTCTGGCCCTAACTTTGAACCATTTGCTGTACTCATTTTAGGTCTTGTGGTATTGAGACTACAGAAGTTGAATCAGAGGGGGACAGGGGCAAAAATAGATACTTGGAAGTAATTTTGTTACTTTTCTTTCTTTTCTGGTTGTTCACACATGAAGAACATCATTCATTCTACTTCCAAGAATAATTATTTTAGCATATGGTATGTCTTTTGGAAAAAACCTACAGCGCTTTCCATAGCATTGTGTAGATAGGCCACCTTCTTTCAAATTTCACTCCGTTGAAGAGCCGTTACTGTCTCAGACTTTTATTGTGATACATGTGATGCATTTTTAAGCATCTACATCTCGTTTTTATACATTCTTCTTTTTAGAGGTTCCCTTTCTTTGTCTTATATGGATTCTCTCATTGTTATTTGTTGTTTTGCCTCCAACAGCTTTCCTTGTCATAGAAACTGCGGTGGGCCTTTTTGAGTTCTGTTGCTAGTAGAAATATTTCTGCAGATTGGGGAGGGGGAGAGTAAAGCAAACTGATGAATATGTTCATTTTTATCCCTGAGAGCAGTAACAGCCTAAATGTCTGTCTCTGAATGTCAGTGATTTTCAATCAGACAATTTGGGGGGAATTAAAGAACTGCAGGAGTCACTGCATGGTATCAGCCTATACAAAGTGTATGTGTGAATCCAAGGAGTTCTTACAAACCACTGTCATTCACTTATTTTTGGTAATAAGTATCTATTTTAATGATGCCTAGGTGAACTTGCCATTTTGGCCCCTCCCCTTAGAGCTACTAGACATGTTTTTAATTTTAAGAAGACTTTTGGTCTATATAACATGGCTGTTAGCAGTACAGAAGTATACTTGACATTTTAGGGTAAATTTTAAGTTTTAAATATTCACTCAGAACACAGTGCCTGATGGACCCTGTGATAAGTGCTGGGTGTGTGGTGATGAATGTCTCACAGAGTCTACCCCTAAGGAGCTTACAGATTTGTGGAGGCAGGTATGAGGATAGCTGACTCTAATACAGCATGTAAGTGAGGATAGAGAAAGAAAAGCACAAAAGACGGACACACGTACCCAAAACCTGGTGGGAGGAGGACCCAGAGGCTCCCAGGGAGTAGTGCTGCTCAGGGTCCCTTACAGAATTCCTCATTAGAGGAGTTTCCCAGGGAAAGGGGACAGTGGTGGCAAGGGTACAGAGGTAGAGAAGTGGGGGCTACAGTTCTAGGGTCCTTGGAGCACAGCCTGGAAGACAGGGGTTGGGGAGCATGTACAGCGGCAGGGGCGCACTCTGAGACAGGTCACAGAGCCCTTTGGGAAGCCCGAGAGACCTTGACCCAACATTAGGCCACTTCGAAGGCCTTTGGCAAGATGCTCCGTTGGCCATGGCAGGAGGCCTACTGGGAGGAAGTTGTAGTAATTCAGGCAAGAGTTTATAAAGGTTTGAATAACAGGGAAGGGAGTTCATGTGGAAAAGGGAAAATGAACCCAAGAACTGTTTACAAGGAACAATTAGCAGCCTTTGGGGTTGACGGGCTGAAGGGAAGGCGTCAGCGAGTACTCAGATCCTGATGGGGCAACCTGGCTGAGGACATCTCGGAGCACTAACCGAGAGCGGTGATGATGACTTCCCTGCTAATGGCATCTGTACGTAGGTTTGTTGTGTGCTGACTTTTCAGCTATTAAATTAAATCCACCCCTAAGCAAATTCACATTTGAAAGTATAATGACTTGACAGTTCGTTTCTGAGGACGACCTACACAGGGTAAGCAACAATGCTTAGAAAAGCCGAGGCGACAGGGCATGGAGACCAAATTGGACTTGCTTTGTGAATCTGAGTAGATAAGGATGCGGCATGACCGGCCTCGTGGGAATACAGGGGTTCATCTGCAGCTTGGAGAGGGGAATCTTTCGTGTGGGAAAGGAATCGCCAATCCAGTTACTTTGCCCCAGGGAATTGGGAACTGAGAATTTCTCTTCCCACGGACTATCTCTGGTACCCTGGGAGGAGATTCATTTCCTTGAGGAAACCAGAGTCTAAGTAAGAGAGCCCGGCCCTGTCTGCTTTCCAGCTCTCACCTGGTGCACTTGCCACAAAGTTCAGAAGCACAAGTTTCCCCATCCCTGGTTTCAGTTAGTGAGATCGTTAATATAGACGATGTAAAACCAGTATCTTTACCATGAATCACAAGTGGCTTAGAATTTAAAAGAACACTCTAGAATTAACCTTGGGGAAGTTTTACCTCACATCATTTTATTTTTCCATAGTCTTTTTCTCATGAGAGAAAATAATACCAAGGAAGCCAGTTTTGATGAAATTAAATGAAGTCGAAAACTAAAGGCTGTGTTTGATGAGCTCTCATTTAACACCTTGTCATGGCTGAAGCAAAAAGGAATTTTTGCTGCCACTCCCTAGAGATCAATGGCCTCTACCTCACAGTCTGAGGAGAAAAACCCTTCTTTGATCATTTGACTTTGTTTACCCAGTTTGGACTTTAGGTTATAATAAACCATAATATGTCAGCGGTGTAGTAATACCAGATAGTTTGTCTTTTACCAGAATGGTTGATTATAATGCACTGCTTAAGATTTGCTTTCTATAAAAGGAATATTTGTACTTTTATGTGTTTGATTCACACAGTGCAGTTTTCTCAAGTCCTGTTATTAAGTGGTTACATCCAGAAAGCAAAAAATATGCTGAGGTAGTATTTTATTGGTGAACATCTAATATTTTCACTAACCATAACTGTCAGATTGTTCTGACTTCTGAGTGCCCAAACTGTAAAAATTATACAGAAAATGTGACCTATCATGGGATTCAAAATGGTCCCATGTGAGGCCTCAAACACATGGATTACCTTCTTTCTTTCCCCCCAACCCTCCAAGTAAAGAATGTGATCTAAACACCCTTTTTCCCTAAATAATTTAAACCTTCTTTGAGAAGCTGGAAAACAATATAACTACAATGTCACTAGTACCATCACAATTATGGGGATTTTTAATCTTAAACTAAGTCCTGGCTGAGTTTTGTCAGGAAGTCTGTCTCTTTTTTTGTGGTAACAAATTTTGACAAAATTGGGCATGTGCTTTTTAAAAGTGGGATTCACATTTGGGAGAGGAACTTCTCCATAATGTATTCTAACTTTTCCCAAATTCTTTGTCTTTTAACCCTAAGCTTAAAACACTGAATAGTACTTGTCATTTTTAGTGTTATTTTTACATTTTAATTGGAAAATGTTTATTCTCACAAAAATGAATTTGTGTTCAAAGCTTAAATTTAAACAGAACATATTTTTGCATTTTTCTCCATTTACCAGCAAATAGCAGTAGGGACATGTTTGTTACATGTTACTCTCCATGGTTTGCGATTTGGGGGCCAGAGCTGAATTTCATGTATTTATTTCCTCCTCTGAAGAATAAATGCGATAGTACGCATTGACATTGGGAGATTAGTTTGTTGTTGTTTTGATAATATCCTAATTATAGGATTTAAATAACTGTAGATATTTGACTACAAAGTCACATTAGATAATCTGTGTGTAAATCGGAAGAATATTGCTTTATTTCAATGAAGTTTATATAATTTATTGAGATCCTATGACTTAAAGTATACATAATTCTTTTCCCCCATATTATCCTTGTTTCTAGGTCATTCTTTACCAAATAGGTATTTTCAAGTTATTATTTTTATCACTGAATTTATAAATACTAAGAGATTTGGAAGTGGTTTGAATTCTAACTCTAGTGTTTTATCTTAGGAATCATTATTTAAATCTTCATTGACACAGTTCTTGGCTGGCTACATAATGTCTGTTCTTATAAAAATGGATCTATTCTCTACTTCCATTTAACTTAACATGTTCTTGCTTAAAAAGAATAAAAATTCTCCTCCGGTTAAACTTATTGGATGAAATATATTTATCTGGAATAGTCTCTGTATTCAATTCTTTTAAGCTTATCTTGAATCTGTTTTTAAGAACTCATTGGGTTGTATATCACTGACATTTGATGAAGTTGTTTTCATTTGGGTCACATTTTTACTGTACTTGAGAATTATTTAGCCCACTGGATTAACTACTTAAGAATTCTAATGGATCATTCTTATCCTGCACCCTTTGCACACCTTTCTCTCTTGGCCTTTTGCTATTGATGTGATATTATGAATCTCCAGGTTGGTTCTTTTAATATGCTATGAATTCCAGGCATTCAAGTCATCCTAACCTTTTACCCTCTTCGTTTAGTTACCCTGGTTATCTTTAACTTGACTTAGAGCGTTTTCTTTCATTCATGCTGATGCAAAAGTCACTCTTTTGTTGATTATGCCAATGAAACAAATCATGCCCTCATTTAAAAATCATAATCCCAGAGGTAACTGTCAGCCCTGGTTATGTCCATGCCATTTTTTACTCATTTTAACACAAATGTAAGTTCTTTAAAGACACTCTAGTGTTACTTGTACCGTGAATCTGGTCTTCAAAATATAGGCCTTCTCTGTTAATTTTTAGGCTAAGTTTTATGTTTTGAGAAAACATTGTGAAGGGTGGTGGAGATGTATGGGGAAAAGGATGAAATAAACGCTCATGGGTGTCAGGCAAATGGAACTGGGATGGGTGGACTGGGAGATGCTTTCCCAGGCAGAAGGATGTATAGTCATGGCCTGGACTGTCCTAAGTGTCTGCTCTTGCTGAGTCATCTCATGGATTCTGTCTGTCCTGTGTGTAGAATGGTTTTGGTCATGTTTTCCACGATGCAAATGAAGGGAAGGTGTAATTGCCATTAGATTCAATATATGACCATGTTTTACCTCTCTTACGTTCTAACAGGAGAGATGATTGTTGTTTAAGCTGTACGGTGTCTATTTGATCAAAATATAGTTACTCGTCCTGACTCGGCGTAATTTACTGTGTCAGCTCATCTCCTTATGTTACAGAAGCAGCTCACTCAGCTCCCTCTTCAGTATTTTCAGATTCTGGCCACTCCCAATAGTCAGATTAATGACGGCAACACTTCCTTCCCCCTCCCCCAAACCATACCAAAGTTGTTGGTATAAGTTGTTCTCAATTTGTTACCAAAGAGGAAATGATATAAGCCAAAGGCTGCTTTAAGAACTGTGCTGCCTCCAACACCCAAGTTTATTTTAACAGATTATTGTGTCACAGTGTTTTTATGCTTTTATCTTTGACCAAAGTGTTTATTTTGAGAACCAATTATTAAACTGCATTAAACACAGACACAGTGTTCCAATAGCATCTTGGTTGCAATATTAAAGGAGACTCAGACTAAGGCTGGATGAAATTGAACACATATTGCCATGTCCGACTTCCTACCATTTTGCTTGTTTGTATTGATTTCTCTTGACATGGTCTTCTTTTATTGAGTTCTTTTCTTCTTCTCGCTCTCCTTTTGTTATTATTATTTTTTAGATCCCCTTCTATAGCTGTATGTGCTAAGAGCAATTGTAAAAGGAGACCGACTTATATTAAATGTGCCTGGAGTCAAAATGTAATCTAACACCTGTAGTCTGCAATTTGTCATCACTTCATGGAATCTTTTTTTTTTTTTTTTTTTTAATAACAGATTTCCTGAATTTTGACCTTAGGATACTGTATAATCCAAAAAAAGCAACAAAACTAAACCATGGGTTTTAATAAGTCTTATAATGTTAGGATGTGAAATTACAACCATAAGAGCCAACTCACGTAACATCATTTGAAGTTAGAAATAGTGCTGAGCTGTGTATCTTGGAGAATATGTTTTGCCTGTGAAAATGTCTATGAGCGATAAAGTCAAGGGGCAAATCAGAATGCATGTGTAATTTCTTCTCATAATGCATGTGTAATTTTTAATGATAGCAACTACTTCCGGAAACCTTACTTGTGACAAGAACTCTGCTAAGTTTTTAGCATGCACTATCTCACTTAATCCTCATATGACTACACAGAAGGTGTTACAGAATAACAAACACTGCAGCTCAGAGAAAATAACTTGCTCAGAGCCACAAGATCAGTAACTAGATGTGCTTTTCGGGGTAAGGACTGGATTCAAAGCCAGGACTTTGTGACCCCAAAATTCTTGCTCACAACTTCTGTACAGTGTCATCTTATGGATTATAACAATGCCCTGGAATTTCTTTTAACACAAGAAATGGTAAAAAGTATAAATGTACTATATTTGCTCTCATATATCCACTAGATGTAAGTGTCTATAATGAGTCAAGTTTCTTTACTTTTAAAAAATAGTTTTGCTAAAAAGGAACCAGAAAAATAATAAGTTGTGCAGAACAAGAATAAAGAAGAGTGAATGTGGAATTAATTTAGTGCAGCAGACCATAGATGAAGTGAGCATTTACTTTGTGCCAGGCATATGGTGTGCCAATATGTATGTAGCACATACTGTAGGTGAGATAGATATGTAAAATTTACATTAATAATAATTAATGTTAAGTTCTCTCCATTGAATTTTGAGCCAGAATTAATAGTCTTAAATGCTGATTTTGAAAAAAAAAAGGAATATTAGGATGTAGAACTAGGTTATTGAAATTTAAGACAAATATCCCAGTTATATGATATTTTATACATAGTATATATTAAAAATAGCAGCCTTTATTTATTCACTTATTTAGCAAAGTCTAATTGAGTTATGCACAGGGTTTTTAACCCAGTGGTTCAAATATTCCTGTTAAATATATTCCTCTTGCAACTTTTAGTGGAAGAATGGTTTCCTCTTTTGGATCAACTATTTAATATTTTGATGTCATAGATTAGGTAAAATTAAACAAGTCAAAGTAATTCTGATACTAACTCCAAATAAACGCTGACAAAAACGTCATCTTTGTGTTCCCATCTCCTGTTGATGTGCATTACCACTGAGGACCTGCAGCTCTGGGTGAGTGAGGCTCTCTCCTCCGGGTGAGGCTTGTCACAGAGGTGGAAGCGGCCACCTCGGCAAGTTTTGTTTTAACCTATTACCACCACACTGATCAGCCACCCTCTACAGTCACCTCCTTAATAATTTCTCATTTTCTCTCTATAAAAAGACCACAAAATCTTGGCTTATTATAAGTAATTCAGTTCACCCCATAATGATACAGTGAATTATATACTTTTCTAAACTTAATCATTCAAGATCTCACTTCCTTCCCTGCAGGCAAAAACCATTATATTTTACACATGGCTCCCAGCTGGTTTTCATTGAGGTCTTCAAAATCTATTTGAACACTGAGAAGTTTAAGAAGAGCTGCTTTATCTTTCTTAGTCAACTTTTGTCATGGTACCCATTTTGTCCTCATTTTCAAAAATTACCGTTTTGAAGGCAGAGAAACACGTCCATATTATGATTGTGCTTTGTCACTGGGCACGGGGGGTCTTGGGTTTTACTATGAAATTGATGTCTCTTTTGAATATATTTATGTTTATTTCTTTGTCACCATCTTCGTGTCCATTTATATACATGTATGTCACATTTTAGCCCAAAGAGATGTCAGCAAATAAATAAGAAGGAACTTAGTAGACTTTTAACTATCTATTTGTTTATGCCCTACCCATTACCTATTGCCTATTCATCAACACTTAATTGGTGGAGGTAGGACTCCTTATTAGAAAGCTTTGTCAAGCAATAGGTCCAATTATTGTAGACACTCTACAAATATTTGATGAATGGATACTTCCTTTTTTACTCTTTTAACCCCCAAGGTTGGTTGTTTTAAACATCATTCTTTTGAGACATGTTAAGCACCTCCGATGAAGAGGGTAGCTATCAGCTAAATATAAATTAACCCTTTTCTTGAGGATAGAAGTGCCAGTGCCCCTTTCTGGTTGTTTCTATGATAGTGTTGCTATTTGTGATACTCCATTGAAAGTCCAGTGACATATTACAAGCCGAGTCTTTCTCACTTAGCATGTGGACATAAGAATATTTCTCTTCTCTCTAGTAATAGTGGCACTTTCAAACCCTACTCGGGTTATGATTGCAATTCATTGTGAGGACTTTCCGTCACCCTGACAGGAGAATGCCAAAGGCCTACATGCTCTGGCCCTGGCTACCTCTCAGGTGGCATTTCTCTCCAGCACAGGGCTGACCTGCATAACTTGCGGTGATGATCAAAATGTGCTGTGTCTGTGCTGTGCAATATGATATTGCACAGGGCGGTTATCGAGCACTTGAAATATGGTTAATGGGACTGCGGAACCAAGGTTTTTCTTCTGTGGTTTTAATGACTTGAATGCTAAATGTAGATAGACACATGTGGCTACTAGTTTCTATATTGGGTGGCACAGCTTTCACGTGCTCCTTTCCTTGAAGTTCTTCAGATATACCAAGGATATTCCTAGCTTCCAGCATTTTTGCTTGCTGTTTCCTTTGTCTGGAAGGCTCTTTTCCATGGTGTAGTCCTCATTTCCTTCTGGCCTCTGCTCAAAGGCCACCTGCTTAGGGAGCCATCCCTGAGTCACCATATCTAAAATAACTTCCCACTTTTCCTCTTTCTGTATGGCTCTGTTTTTGCTTATCGTATTTATTACTACCTGATATTTTATTTATGGTCTGTAACCTCTGCTCTAAGACTGTTCAATTTTCCTAGGTGGTCTTGCTCATAGGAGGCAGGAGAACATAATGTTTAAGGGTATGGGATTTAAAAACAGACAGATAGGTTTTAGAATCCCAGTTCTGCTACTTACATGCTTTGCAGACTCAAACAAACTACCTATACTCTCTGAACTCCAGTTTTCTCATCATAAAATAGGGTAAAAATACCTGCCTCCAGGATTACTATGAAAATAATATTAAATTATATCACATGTAGGCCAATTTTTGGCTCATAATAAGCTTTATCATGACTGCTACCATCTATTATTACTAATAATGATTATTATTATTATTATCATTATTATTGAAGCTACTTAGACATTTCAGTGCTATGAACCCTAATTGTCGTATTGAAAAATCAAGTAATGGAAGCTATGAAAAAGAGATTTTTAAGTAAACCTTTTAAAACTCTCTTTGTAGAAATTATCAGAAATGAATTATTCACTAGATTAATTTAAGTTCAATTGTGATGGAGAAAATTCCAAACCGAAATAGGGCTAGGATGAATTATCAGGCTTCAGTTTGCAAAAGTCAAGAGTAAAAGGATAGGTGATTATCTTTACAGAATAACATATTCTGTTATCTGGGAAAATCATGTGAAAGATGATAGACCTTAGGAATAGAAAAGGTCAATGACTGGACCCATTTTGAAAAAGGGGGAAAAGGATGAGCCTGGAAAGTCTGTGGACTTGGGCAGTTTTACATAAATGTCTGGGAAGATGCTCCATTAAACTTCATTTAAAAATCCCAGAAAACAATAATCCAGGTGTGTGAAGAACTTGTTGGGAAAGAGCATATCTCTTTTCAGTTGGCAGGATGTTCTCTGTCTTGTTGAAGCAATTGAAAAATTTTGTGATTAAAAAAACATCAGCTAGAAATACATGCCTGAATGGTCAAATGAGCTGAGGAACAGGGCCGCTTCTATGTCCATCCAGTGGGAACCAATGACATGGCTTCACACTTGAGTTACTTGGGGCACTTGCTTGCCTCAGAGTCCAGACTCGATTTATTCTAGCTCAATAACAAGGAAGTTTGAACATCTTAGAAATTCAGGTAGAAAAACTGTAATTCAGTTAAGTGGGAGTTCAGAAACCTGTCCTATGAAGAAGAGGCTAAAAGAGTTGACATTATTTAGTTAAGATGTGAGAAAATGAAGAAAAAGTTCCCGCCGTTTAGATGGGAAGATTTTAAGAGAGAGTTTGGATTGATCTCCTTGTCTCAGAAAGACCATCTTGTCAGCATTAGGCTGTATTCTCCTTGTGCTCAGAGTACTTACACCACTACGCAACATTAAGAATGCTTTGTCATAATAATGAGTTACTGCAATTGGCTAGTGAGGAAATTTATGCAGTTATTTTTGCTAAAAAGTGTCCAGAGACAATAAACAACTCTGCTTGGAGTCATTAGAACATTTGAAGGGAATGAAGATAGTTGGGATAGATAATTTGGGGAGTCTTTTCATCTGAGGTTTATTCATATTGTGTTTGAAAGGGGATTATAGACAAAGAAATGTGTCAGTGTAACTGAAGACCCTCAGGCAGGCCTTTGTGGTCACTTGTAAGATAATTTCTCCTGAGACCTGCTTATCTTGTCATTCTCTATTTGTCTGTTCTTTCCTTATCTGCTCGAAGATGCTAGAAATAGCACTTAACCTTCATCATGTAAATTTTGCCCTGCTGCCCAACTCACCATAGAATATTGTCTGACCAGAAACAAGACACTTTGTAGATTATTTCTGTTGCTGTCACTTCTCTGAGAAACATCTTTCTCTTCTATAACGGGATATCACTGTTCCTTGGAAACCTGCTTTCTCAGACCGACAGCTTCCTGTGTTTTTAACATCCAATCTAAACAGTTTTCCTGAGATGCTCCATGTTTCCAGATTGTTCTTGATCCAAATAGCACCTTTCGGAGGAACTGCAAAGATTAAAAAGTGAATCCATGTAAAGGTCTTAGAACTGCCTGGCACAGAGTAAGTGCTCGATAAGTGACGGCTATCATTAATTATTGTTGTTTTTCTGTTTCACGTGTGGTTTCCCCATCTGCACATGTTACTACCACTAGGTTCTGAAGAAGAAGGGAGGGAATGTAACCAACTGGTTGGCCTTAAGGAGAAGAACAAACCCTGTCATGCAGAAAGATTATAGTAACTTCAAAGTGTAGTTTTGGAAAATCTCTTTAAATCTAACCAATGCACAATGGAAAACCCCTAAAGAACCAATCTAATTATTTAATTAAATGGAATCGTTGTGCTGACTTTTACTACAGAAGGCAAGCATAATTTAGAAAATGGGGCATTTCAATTCTCTTTTGTTTTCCAATTAACATAATTGCTCTAATAGGGGGTACTCGTGCTTCAATATATGATCTTTGAGTATGTATTCCATACATGATTTCAGTCTCTCTCTCTGTCTCTCTCACCAAAAAAACAAAATCCTCACTTGTTGACATGGAGATCCATTTATTACAATGCTCAGGCTGCCCAGAGTTTGACCTCAGAGCAAATATCTTCCTGCCATCAAAGCTGCCAGGAGCAGCGCAGGCCCACCATGCAACCCCACTTTTCCTGCTGGCTATAATTATCATGTTGAAGTAATGGAACTCTCACTTTTATGCTGATGCCAGCTTATCATGGCAGACCGCACAAGCTTTCTCTTAGTTGAAAGTGATAAAGAAAAAGCCAAGAACATTCATTTTAATTGGTCAACATCACATGTACCTTTCGTGCCACTGTTTTATGGTCCTCTGTTTCAGATTTCTTTCTGCTACCGGCCGTCATCTTATTATGATTGATATTCTTATTTGCATTTGATTATCATTTTTATTACTTGATTATTATTATTTGAAAAGTTTCATCCTCTTCTATCATTACGTTACTTAGGTAACAATTTCATCTGCCCTAATATTTATTAAATTGTATATAAGAGACTGGCATTTTCACATTGGTGAGAAATTATTTTTTCATCAGATTGTCCCTAAGACTAGGTTAGATGGCAGAGATTTTTTTTCTTAAATGCTTGCTTTGATGTTGATGTTTTATAGCTAGAAAAGAAAATGGACCGTATGGGTCATGTGTGGTGGGGATGGTGATGGTGGAAGGGATGGTCAGACCCGTGATGCTTTAATGTAACTAGACGTGTTTTCTTCTGCACCGATTGGACCCATTTATCCCTGAACACTAGGAAATGTTTTATTTGTTACTCTAACATGAAAAAGATGTTATAAAAATAGGAGAGAATGGTAAGAGGAGAAATATGTGTTTTTTAAAAGTGAACTCACTGTTTTTAAAGGTCTCGGGGTGATTCTGGAAGTTAGGTACAATCTGTGTAGGGGAAATGTGCTCTTTGCCTTTAGAGTTGACGTAACGCTTGTTAGTGGGGCCCAGCGTGTTTGTCTTATAGTTATGTAACATGCAGCTGCTGTGAGGTATGAGCAGCCGCGGAGCTTCCTCCTTGGGATCCGTGCTCCCTCCGCCCTCTCCACGAAGCCCTTCTCACGTACGCCTATGATGAGAGCCCGGACAGGTTGTCTTGTTCTCCTCTGTTCTGCTTTTTTTCTTTTGTCGTTCATAAATAAATATTATTTATTGTCGTTCATAAATAAATAAATATTGAAAATGTTCATAAATAAATATTAAAATGGGAAATTATTTCATGCAGAGAGATGATGCTGAAGAAGCAATTATGAAGATCCAGAATAAGTTTGCCTAGAGTTGTTTTTTTTTTAATAAGTGGGGAATAGGTAGAGATAAAAGAGACATTTAAATTCATTATAGCAATTAGAATACCTTGACATTAAGGGTTTAAAAAAATCAGAAATTAGGAAGTGTGTACAAAACAGTTTTAATAGTTTATAGTGATATTGAGAAGGTCCATCAATATGAATATAAAACAATCATTTAAAATTTATAATTTAAGAAAAAGTTTTACCTTCAGGTTAATTTAGAAGTTTTTATGTTTAAAAAAACATTAAGGATCAAAATCAGAGTGAACAGAAAATAAAGAAAAGTGTCTAATTTTATGAAGGATTGATTTTTCTGGCTCAAATACCAAATATTCCTTTTTACACTCTGAGAGCAATTATGAGGCTGATAACAGTGAGTGTCACTTATTGGATGTTTGCCGTAAGCCAGGGGTGGACAAACTCTTGCCCATGGGCCAAATTCAGTCTGCCACCTGTTTTTGCAAATAAAGTTTTATTGGAACATAGCCATGTTCATTTGTTTACGTATTACCCACGGCTGCTTTCACGCTACAAAGATAGAGTTGAGTCATTCAACAGACACTGTATGGCCCTGCAAAGACTGAAATATTTACTATCCAGCCCTTTACTGAAAAAGTTTGTCAACCTCTAAGGTAAGCACTATTCTTTGCATATGTTTTACCATTGAATTCTTACAACATCTTTAGGGAAGTTAGTGTCTTATCCTTCTTTTGTAGATGATGAAATTGAGGCTTAAAGGTATTTAGTGTCTTGCACAACGGACACCCAACTAAGTGGAAGGGTCTGGACTTGAACTTGTGAATTCTAATTGTAGAGCTTGCACTTTCCCTCTGGTTCCAGTTTCTTTTCATTAGCTTTCCCAGAGGTGACAGGCATATCATGCTGGTTAACAGCAAGGAAGAGTCTGGAGCCAGATTGCTTGAATTCAAATGACCTTGGGCAACAAATGACTAACATCTTTGTGCCTCAGAATATAAATATTAGCAAACATTACTATTATTAACCTCCTGTTTTGTAGATAAGATTCTCTAAATCTCCAGTAATGCTTTTAAGTTTTCTCAAGACCTGAGTTTACGAATGAGTATCACCGTATTCCAATACTGGATAGACAACACATCTTTCAGAGGGATGATGGCTTTGGAAAGGTAAAATCGCGAGTCAAACGTTAATATATGTATTTTTAATTTTAATTATCAGGTTCTTCATAGACAGCAGTCTCAGCCAACCAAGGAGAGTTCCCCTCCCAGAGAAGAAGCACCTCCCCCACCGCCTCCAACTGAAGACAGTTGTGCCAAAAAGCCCCGGTCTCGCACAAAGATCTCCTTGGAAGCCCTGGGGATCCTCCAAAGTTTTATTCATGATGTGGGCCTGTATCCCGATCAGGAAGCTATTCACACCCTTTCTGCCCAGCTGGATCTCCCCAAACACACCATCATCAAGTTCTTCCAGAACCAGCGGTACCACGTGAAACATCATGGGAAGCTCAAGGAGCACCTGGGCTCGGCAGTGGATGTGGCAGAGTATAAGGACGAGGAGCTGCTGATGGAGTCCGAGGAGAACGACAGCGAGGAAGGCTCGGAGGAGATGTACAAAGTGGAAGTTGAGGAGGAAAGTGCAGAAAAAGGCAAGGCTGCGCCTGCTGAGATTGACCAGAGATAATGTGAACTCCTACCAGGCAAAGCAATACATCGGTCCAAGGATTTTCTGTTTTAGTTTCTTAAAATATTTCTTTTTTTGGCTTTATTTTATTTTTGTCTTTTTTTTGTCTGTTTCGTTTTTCTTACCTTTTTTGACATTTCTTTGTTGCACAGGATACACCTGTAGACTGAATAAGTTCAGTATTTCCGAATCAGAGATCACCTTGGCAAAGACAGTAAAGTGTTACACTTTTGCAGTTGACTGGGTCATAGTACTGATAATCACAGGAGCAAATGCCGTCCTTATCCTTGCACTTATGGGAGAGACATCAGGCAAGTTCCAGGATGAAAAGACCTATAAAATAAATGAAGGAAGCTACAAGTGTGTGTGTATATGTATATGTATATATCTATATATTTACATATATATATTAAAATTGCATGGGACAGAGAACTTTACATCGGAAAGAATAGACTGTGAAATGAGTTCTTAAAGAAGAGACTTGTTTATGTATTAAAAAAAACCACTTCACAGTGAGTCGCTTTGGCTTTTTGATAAACTGCGGCCTGCTCTCAGGGTGGGGTGACTATTTTTGAATTCCTATTTATTTTCTGTTTTGTCCCTGATTTTTTTTTTTTTTTTTTTTGTTCTATGGCTTCCTATCTGGCAGCTTGATAGGTAATTTTTGAGGTATGTATTTAACAAAATAAATCAACACTGCCAAAAAAAAAAAAAAAGAAAGAAAGAAGAAGAAAGTAAAGTGAAAAAAATCAGGGCACCTTAAATGATGCAAGTCAAATTACTCTTAAAGACACAATGCACATTTAAAATGACTCGATCTGTTCCGTTATTCAACTTGTCATTACTGTAGTTAACAGATGTATTTCTGTGGAATTCCAAGTGAGTAAAACTGAAATTCAGTACTGAGAACACTTGTACACTAGTGCAGTCTTGATAAAATGACATTTTGACGTTGGACATATGGAATTCATAGTATGAGCCACATTTTGTTGTGAAATTTATTTACCTACTCGTGGCTTCAAATCTTAAAATTAATAAGCCTGCTCATTTAGAAGTTGTTTGTTGTTGCTGTTTTCTTTTCTTTTCTTTTTTTTAATAGAAAATAGTTCAATGTAATGTTAAGTTAGAAAAGAAGTTGCTGCCCAGTTAAAGGGGCTCCCTCTCAAATAAATTTTCATCCTTCCATTTCCCAAAAGACGTTTCTCATTTCTGTTTCACTTGGGGCTTCCTCTTCTTCGTACACATTCCATCCACCTAACCAAACATTGTCGATCCCTGCTCTCACAAGCCTCATCCCTTCCCTGGTGTGGCAGCCCTAACCAGAACCTGTTTGTGAACCATTGTGCAGCTCCAGGCAATAGAGTAAGTGAAGCAATTGCAGTGGAATCACCTACTCGTCACCAACGGAAACGTTTTCCCGGTTACCTACATAGCAATTACCGTCCGTAAAGCAGAACTAATGCTGACTGGCTGTTTAGTGGAATGAGCATTAAAGCTGCAATCTACTATAGTTCTCCCAGTGTCCTTTAGCTTCCCATCCGAAACACCAGTCACATTACTTTTCACTTCTACTTACAGTAATTGCAAGAGGAGACCTCATCTTCAGGACTGGCCTGGTGAACCTAACCGTGCTTCAACGTGGCCATCACAAAGTTCCACACGGTTGGATTTGTTTTGAGTTGTGCTCTCATGCAACCTTGTCAAAGACCTCATGCAATATCACTTTGAAAGTTATTTTCTGTTTACTACACAAACATTGTAATATAACTGTTAATACTATTTATATATTTGAAAGGTATAAAAGGTAGGAGTTAAAAAAAAAACCTCTATGTGTAGATATTAACTCAGAACTTACAATATACAGGGAGAAGACATGTTGCAATACAAGCTAATTCTAGCTGCTCAGTAACCTCTGGAGTTTTTAAAGGGACATTTTCCTGTACTTTTTCAAATAATGATGTTTGAAACATTATCTTGACATGAGCATCATATACCTTTGCAAAAGGATGGTTGTTTGCAGTTAAGCCCTGGGCCCAGCCTTCCTATTTCTGTAGTATGCTGCAGCTTTAATCAGAAAGTCCATGGTTGCTGCTTCCTGATCTCCGAGTTACTCTTTTCCAAATTGTCTTCTTACACTGTTGCTGAAGGTCATTCTGTACACGAAATGGAAACTGATTTTGCCAAGCTCTTACAAGGTGGTTCATCTGTCGATGGCATCCGCATTTGGTATCTTTTACACTTCAACCAAAAATTTATTAGGTATTTTTCAATGCTAAGTCTTGCCTTTTATTTTTTAATTTCACTGCCAAGTTTGCAGTGGTTCTAAGTGAATCTGTGGGCATTTTAGCCTGTGGTCTTGCCAGATCTTTGCGAATTACAATGCATATATGTCTATTTATTCAATATCTGTCATATAATATCTATTTGGAAGAAGAAACTTTCTCTTGTAGTGCCTCTTGACAAAGCACAATTTCCTGCCTTTTTTTTCTTTTTTTTTGTGAAATGAAAAAAATTGTGTTTTATTGCGGTATCAACAATGTGAATAAGGATTAACATATTGTAAATGTTCTTTTTTCCATGTAAATCAACTATCTTTGTTATCACTAAGTGATAATTAATTTTTAACTTATGTGCATTGTTAGGCTGTTAGAATTTTTTGGTTGTTAAAATAAAACGCATTCAATAAATATGACGTTGTTTGTCACGTATTTTACTGGACGTTGCCTTCTTTCCCATTTTGTTTTTCATGTAGAGTGAGACCTGGTGAGTGTAGGGAAAACCCAGTCCCTTATTTTAAAAATAAGACAGCAGTCCTCGAAATTACAGCTGTTTGAGTCCTGTATGATGCATGGATTTAATTGTCCACGTGAATGTATGCGCATCTCTGTGTGTTTATAAATGCATGTATGCTCACATCCTGGAGCTGGCAACCAAGAGAGTCATTTATCCAAATGTTTTGTCGTATACAAGCAAAATTCAAATGTATAAAGATGTATTTATGGGCCTGCTTCTTTATTTTTTTAGTGAATATTCTCTGTTTATAATTAAAAAACCACAAATGACTGCGTGTCAGGAAACTTTTGGAGCACATATGTCCATGGTTAATGGACATAATAAAAGTCTTTTATATTTAGAGCTGGGGTACCATAATGTGTGCATAGAGGAATGGCGAAAGGATTAATGTATCTGAAAAATGTGTGAAAATGATTTTTTAGAAAGTGCTTACAATGGAAAAAATTGCTCAAAGACTAAAGTTAATAAGGAAGGAGCAAGTGCTTAGCTTCAGAATTGGCAAAGAAAAAGTCAATTAAAAAGTGATTTTGTTTTCTTTTGATATTGTAAATTGTCTTTCCTGTGTTTCTTTTTTTCTTTTTTTTTTTTTTGCACTCGTTTGATATAGAGATATAATTTTTTTTCCTTTTTTCCTCAGTTTCACTTGGCCTTTTTTTCTCTCAGACCATGTAAATATGTTTTAAGGACAGTTTGCAGAAACAGTGTTTGCAGAAAAGGAGACAGCCCCAAAGCATAGAGCGCTGAAGGCTTTTAAAGAAAAATTACAGGCTCAGTACAGCGTGAAACAGGTTACTTGTGCAAATGTAAATGAAATTCGTGTTTGGGATAAAGCCATGGAAGGAAAGCATGTGTGAGACCATCTAACTTTTAGAACAAATAGCTTCCACATGCATGAGGTTGTGTTTTTAGGGGTCAAACTGCATCAGTGGTGACAAACTCAAAAGTGGGAGACTGTTCACAGATGGGTTGGCTTCAGCGTAGAAGGTGGTCTCTGTGCTATCAACTAGTATTTTCAAGAAAGCAAAGTAATAGATTTCTTGACTATACATGAAATCATATTATGGCATCTCAGAGCCATCGTGCTGCGGGTTGAGTTCTGTCTTTTTCTTCCCCCCTTAGAGGAGATACCTTTATACTGTTATTTCCCTTTCTGAGGACTTTTAAAGATTTAAAAGTCCCCACACTTTTTCTAAAGTGCAATCATGGCATAATCAGACAGTAAACATTTATTAAACATGACTCTATGCCAGATAATTTGCTAGGAACTGAGGTGACAGGGAAAAATATATGACTTGATGCTCTCCCCTCAAGGAGCTTATAATTTGTTGGAAAGGTATAATATAAATCCAGAAAACGTGAAATAGCCATACAACGGTTGTCTTCCAACAGTGATTTATTTGTTTAGTGAGTGGTACAAACATATGCTATAAATTTAGAGAAGGAAATGATAATTATTCGTGAGCTAGAATGGTCTTGAAAGATAGATCATCAAGGATTAGCTGCATATAATAGAAAAAAAACACACAAATTAATAATGACCCAGACAAGGTAAGAGTTTACTTGTTTCTTACATAAAAGGACTTGCTGAGCTAAGCTGGCATCATGAAGTTTTCAGGGACTCACACTCCTTCCAGCTCCCAGCTCCACTTTTGCCTGTGTTCTTGTGTTCCCTCTTTCTTGGTTCAAGATGATTGCTAGAGCTCTCGCCATCACACCCACCTTCCAGACACCAGAATGGAAGGAAGAATAAAGAATGGCATACTTCCTTTCTTTTATGGAGACTTCTTCAAACCCTACACCTGAATGCAAAGGAGACTGGTAAATGTTTATAGCTGTTCCATTATGTCCAGAGAGAAGGGGAGAGTGGATATTTGGTAGGCTACTAACAGCCTCTGCCAGAGAAGGTATCAAGAAAGAGATTGAAAATAATAGATGAGAAGAGGATAAGTGAAAAGGCACATTTGTCCTCGTGCTACTCCTCCTACCTTGCACCTCTTCCTTCTTCCCACTCGGAGTTTTTTTCCTGGATAACTTTAAGGATCAGTCAAAGCATCACTTTTTCCAAGAAGCCCTTCCTGATCTGCTCTGCCAGTGTGGTTCCAAATCCTTCCACGTTCACATAGCTCCCAGGATATTCTACCATCACAGGACTGTCATAGGACTTGTGACATTGTGGTTGCTATGGTTGCTCAGTGGGAAGGTGTGGAGTCTTTGTATTTGTCCATGCAGAGGGCAGGGGTGGGCAGGTGGAGGTGACATGGGCTCTGTGGGGATAGTGTGACAATGTTTCCTCTGGATGAGCATGTCCAGGACTCGTATACTGATTCAGAGAGAGAAATGAAGAATGAAAGGTTCAATGATTTAGAACCCTGTCAACTCAATATGGCTAAGAAATCGTAGCACCAGGTCTGCATGATTCCCAAGTTTGCATTTTCTCTGCAGTATCACACCACCTCTTTTTATGTCATAGAATGTTCTAGAAAGGCTGTCTGAGCTGAACATCAATTTATTGGCCAACATCGTTTATGTGAGATGACCTTTTGACTTAACACACTTTTTCATAATCTTGTCTGAGTATGACATTTCTGATGAACTTTTGACGGAAAAACATATTTTAAAAAAACACCATTCTCTGCTAGTAAAACTGTCCCAGAAGAATCTAGAAGTAACTTCTTTGGTGACACTTTAACAGGTTTGAAGTGTTACCTTCACATATGGAGAAATAATTACAAGAATATTCTATAAACATTTTAATAAATAGTGCAGAGCAATGATCAACTAAAGAGAGAACTATGATTTATTCACTATCCATTAATAAACACAATCCCATTTTGACAAAAAACAGCAGAGACGAAGGGAATCCCAGGAAGCTCAGAAGTAGCCACATTAGACTGTGTAGTCCTAGGTACCCTCCTCTACCTGAAATAAAGGTAAAGGGAAAATTCTGTATTGCTTTAATCTGTCTCAAGTGAATTGTAAGGAGGCAGTGAGCTATCCTAGTATTTATTTCTTACCAGGTTTGCAGTTTAAGTTATTTTTCAGATCCTCAGTTTCATTATCCATAGAATGGGTCTAATAATTCACATATCTCAGAATTGTCATGATTAAATAAAATAACTAGGTAGAAGCATCTAGAACAATCCTTCCTTCCTTCCTTCCAGGAGAAAAAGAGAACCAGGATATAATAAAATGCTATAAGTGACTTAACATAATTCAGATGTGTTTTAAAGCAGGATTAAGTCTGATTTTTTAAAAGTTTGTTTTACACTTTTTAAAGCATTTGTGCCTAAAGGGCTATTATGCTATAGTTCTGCTTTCGTCCCTCTTTTCTTCCTCTCTTTCTTCCATTCTCTCTTATTATACTCTCTTCTCTTCCCTCCCTCCGTTCTTTCCTCCTGTCATGAGCTATAATATGGGTTTCTTTCCTAATGAGAAAGAAAATGAATGAGATGTTTTAGTAGCCTTCTGAAGTCTTCAAAATTAGAGGTTTAAACACGAATGGCACCACACTCCCTTGTCTTTCTCCTACTTCATTCCTGCTCGTTTTCAGTATGTTTTGTTGATTCTTTCTGTTCTTTCCAGTGCCTTGGTGCTTAGAGTGCTGCAGGGTTCCTTCTCCGGTCCTCCTTATCCTGGGTCTCCACTCCTTCCTGGTCCATCACCATGACGCTAAATGCACCTATATGGTGACAACACTCCAATTTCTAGCTGCAGCCTAGATCTTTTCCAGATCTCCAAACTGTTAAGTCCTAGTGCCTACAGAACACCTGCCCTTGGATGGCACACGTAACATGTACAGAAATGACCTTATCTTCTTCCCCAAATTGGCTCCACCCAGCTGATGGCAACTCCAGTGTTCCAGTTGCTTGGACCTAAAACCTTGAATTTATTTTTCATTCTTTAACACACTAAATACAATCTCTCAGCAGAGTCCTTTTGGCTCTACCTTCAAAATATATTCAGTCTTACAACCTCTCACCTTTGATACTGCTACCAGCGGGTCAGAGCCCCCGTCATCTCTTACCTGCGACTCGCTGACCATCATCTCTCTGACTCTCTCACCTCCTTCCCTTCTGTTATCCTCATGCGTCCTGAGCTCCAGCCACCTTAGCCTCCTTGCTGTCCCCAGAGTACAAAGGCCCACTTTTGCCTGAAGGTACTTGCTCTTCTACCTCTTCGCTGGGCCGGGAAAGATAATAGCCACATTGCTTGCTCAGTTTCCTCCAATTTGCTCAAATGTCACCTCCTCAATGAGAACTTCTCTGACTACCTTATTTAAAGTTGTAAACAGACCCTACCCCTGCTTTCTGGATCCTTTTACCTTACCCTACTTTATTTATTTATTTTTCACAGCTTCTGACATAATCTCTAATTGACTTATTTTTCATGTTTGTATTTATTTCTCAGTTCGCTCATCCCACTGAAAACAGCAGGAGGTCACAAAGCCTGTTTTTCTTTTGTTGTTGTTGTTGTTTTAAAACCAATAACAATTTAAGTGGGGGTAAATTTCATAGCAGTTTTCCTCTGGTTGGATTTTTCAATTTTCCTAACTTCAGCTAGAATTAAGGATTTAAATTACTTTAGAGAGATGAACTTCATCTGAATATTTCTTTAATGCCTAACCAAGGTACCTGAGGCCTCAGAACCTCCCAGGCTGACATTTGTAAGCCCACGTTTGTGTATTTCCTAGTCTGTGGTGCTGTGCTGTCTTGGAAGACAGAATCGCTGAAGCGCAGAGTTTTGTTGTCTAGCACATCCTCTTATTGAAAGCAGAAATCCCCGTTCAGGTTGCAGGCCTCCTTGGCTGGAGGCCATGCTCTCTTTGTCCCTCCATGCCTAGGAGCTTATGACTTTGGAACTCAGCCCATTCCATCTTTGTTCAGCCCTGCTGTCCCTGAACTATTAGGTTGGTGCAAAAGTAATTGCGGTTTAAAAGGTTTAAAAAAAAAATTGCAAAAACCGCAATTACTTTTGTAGCAACCTAATATTACTTATGCTACTGAAGTATGCATTGGCTCTTCTAGTAACTTCCTTTCACATATGGGCTAACCTTGGATTTTGACCAGTGAATCCCATAAGTTGTTAGGTTTCTCTTACTAATCCTGTGCTGTAGCTACCAAGGGACTTATGTCATTCCAGACTGCCTGAATAGAGATATACAGTTTGGATCAAGGCGAGTGATTAGCCTATCCTCTTTAATCAGGCCACATTACAGCATTATTGTCAGTTCTGGATGACATGTTTTAGAAAAAAATACTGGTAAATGAAGGTGTATTCAGGGTGACCAGGATGGTAAAGGGGCTTGAAAGCTTATTTGTGTGTGTGTGTGTGTGTGTGTGTGTGTGTGTGTGTGTGTGAATTTTTTTTTTTTTTTTAAGATTTTATTAGGGAAGGGGAACAGTGTGTATTTCCAGGACTTTTTTTTTCTTTTATTGGGGAACAGTGTGTTTTTCCAGGACCCATCAGCTCCAAGTCAAGTTGTTGTCCTTCAGTCTAGTTGTGGAGGGTGCAGCTCAGCTCCAAGTCCAGTTGCAGTTTCCAATCTAGTTGGGGGAGGAGGGCGCAGCCCACCATCCCACGATAGAATTGAACCGGCAACCCTGTTGTTGAGAGCTCGTGCTCTAACCAACTGAGCCGTGCGGCCACCCCTTGAAAGCTTATTTTTAATTAATTTATATTATTTAATCATTTTCTAATTCATCAACCAACAAGCCAAAATTATGAAATGTCTAGTATTGAAGTCACCACGAGGAAAACAAAGTTAGGATCTTTAGTTGACAACAATAGAACTAACTCTAGCCAGTTAAGCAGAACAAGATATTTACTAAAAGATATCAGAGTGCTCAGAGAATTTATGGGAGAGTCAGAAGATCAGGTTTCGAGTTCAGGGTCAATGTTCAAGTCTGTTCTGGTGTAGCCCACACTGCTGCCACGTGGGGCACAGGCATCAGGGTTTCGTCCCTTGGTCCTGGGCATGGGTGCCACATGTAGAGCCTCCACCTCTGCTGCCTCTAAAGGCTGAATGGCTCTACGATCGCCCTTCACAGAATGGAATACACATGGCACATTTTCCCCATTTCACTCCCTTTCTCACGTGGGTGTGACTGATTGGAGGAGCCTAAGTCATATGTAAGGGAGGTTGGGAAAGGGAGTTTCTTTCTTCGGTCTTGGGGAAATATGGATTCATAGGTGGGAAATTCTCCAAGCATAGGAGACATAGTCAGAGGTGCTCAGGGCCCAAAAGCCGATAGCTATGGGATAACTAGACTGTGAACTCTTTGCAGGAAGAGACTGTGTATTATGCAAACAACATGGCATTTGGTTGAAATCAGAAAGATCTGGTTTGAATCCTGAGCACTCCACTTCTTACCTTTCTATGACTTTGGGCTATTGTTTAACCTGGATCTCAGTTTCCACATCTGTAAAAAGAGAAAAATAATACTAACTTACAGTTATTTTGCATGTGACAATCATGGTTCCAACATCTAAAGCACAGTGCCTGCCTGTAAAGGGCAGTTTCCCCTCATTTTCTTTATTTCCATATCATTACCAAGGATGGTGCCTGGTACAAAGTGTTCGGTTATGTTTTCATGTTTACTTCCATCCCCCTAACCCACTTACCCTTTGGCAAACATCAACTTGTTCTCTGTATCTATGAGTCTGTTTCTGTTTTGTTTTGCCTTTTTATATTCCACATGTAAGTGGAATCATACAGTATGTATCTTTCTCTGTCTGACTTATTTCATTTAGCAGAATACCCTCTGGGTCCATTCATGTTGTCGCAAATAGCAAAGTGTTCGATTTTTTTACAAGGTGGGAGTGTTTGTGGAAGTCATGGCTTTCGCCTTCAAGAAAACTGTGTCAGTGGGCAGGTAATATGTAAACCCCAATCTACTATAGCCTGAGGTGCAACAACTTCCATCCACTATGGATGGGAAGAGAAGGTCGTTGTCCTCCAAGGTACTGCTGCCTGCTTTTATTAGCAGACACACGGAGTGACTTCAAATCATACTTGTCCCCGACATCTTCCTCCTCTAAGTGTGACTCTGTGCACTTGATCAAGGGTGAAATCACCTCTATGAATCATTCTTTGTTCTCCTGTATTCTGGACACCACTAATTATTTCCCAATGGCAGGCCAACTCATTAGACCATCTGGGAGCACAGTTAATAACTAATTCCACAGTGGGCATGCATCAAGTTGGGGTGCTAAATATCAGAAGAATGGTCAAAACACAAGAGAACCTTCTCTACATCGAAGACAGGTCACATAACACTGCCTTGGAAGCCTCCAGACTCCAACAGAGAGCAAGGGTTTTCAACCAATTATGTGTCAAAGCGCTTGCACATACCCAAAGCGGCTTTCTGCAGGTGGTCTTGAAGCCCAGTTCTGGTGGCTGTGAGTACTATGGCACTGGTAATAGTGTGGAGACTGTGACATCTTTGGCACCAGTATGGAGCAGGCGCACTTGTGGCAAACTCTCGTCAGCAACTAGGACTTTCAACTATCAGCTACTTTTAGGAATCCTATTTTGGGAAGATAGTCCATGGTCATCTTGACAGACGTTGGGACTTCATGGACCAGTAATAGCCACCCCTCAGACTTGGGAGAGAATAGAGTTAAGTTCATATAGGCAAATAAAGGCATTCAACAAACAATACAAAATATAAAACTACCATCTGTTCCACCATTATTACCTTTAACCCCTCCCAAAGTCGGGAGGGCATAATCTTAGAAAGAAGCATGGTCCTATCCACGTGAGGAAAGTTAACCAATCTGCAAAGAAATGTACATGCTTTGCTCTTCTTTTCCTCCTTTCTCTGGGGGAGCAATGAAAATTCTGTCATAACCCAGAAGTAAATGCAGATGACATTTGAAAGCCGCTGGTCTGAGGAATAGGCTGGAAATTTACTACTTCAGATACTCTACGTACTATCTTTTGATTAAATCAAGCTGCAGAAGATTCACATGTAAGCCCAAATTAGCTCTGCCTTCTCAGAACTGACTTGCTGGTATCAAGGGTTTTCACAAGAAACCGCTGCCACAGAGACCTTGCCATAACATTTGATGTTAAACAGTTGAGGCAGATGTTGCCTGTAATGCCTCTCAGGGGCTCCCAAGTGAAATTCCACTCAAGAAATTTCTTTTAGAGCTGAAACTGAAAAAAGATCGTTGTCTCCTCAGTGGAATGGGTGTGTTATTTTTGTTTTTCTGATAATGATAACAATTGGACTTCTCAAGTTGCCTTTTTTGCCCTGGCTACTAGGAAGCTCAGAGTCAACTCTTATGTGTGCTTCTAACTACTGAATTAACCCTATACTTCTAAATGGGAAAGAGGTGACACCTGAAATTACCCAGAGCTGAGTTTGGAGCATACAGGGCTTTTAATAGCAAGTCATTAAAATATTAAACCTAATAAAATTTCTTCACACAGACAAAACCACCCTTCTGAAGAGACCAAAGAACTCCCCCAAGTTCATATCTGGGGCTGCCTCATATGACTGTGGAGGTTATTCACAGCACAGGTGTTCTGTGTCCAGGTAAAGAGGCAAGTGGAGGCTCACCAAATCACGTGCCATGGTGAGGAGTCTGCTTCTGTCCAGAGAAAGAGACCCTTTTTTCCTAATTAGCGCCACAGTGTAGAATGGGCGCGAGTGCCTCTGCTCACATTCATGCGAAATCCGTTTGCCTGTCTGTGTCGCATTTCAGTACTTGCTCCCCTGACATCAGAATGTCACACCTAACAACCTCTCAGGATTTGTGAGCAGAGAGCTCTCCTAGGCCGTTTGGGCTGCACATGGGTGGGAGGGAAGCCGAGCTACTTGTCTGCTGCAGTGGACTTTGGACAAACAATGGAGCTGTGCCTGAGAAAAATCTCCACCTTTCTTTCCCCCGTCTAGGCTTTAGTAGAGAGGCCAAGACAAGAAACAAGAGAGCTACCAAAAGCTTTGAAAAACCGTTAGTCAGAACTTTTGACTGATTGGTGCCTCTAATTTTCCCCTACATGCCAGATGTACAGTTTTTTTACTTTATGTAGTTACATATGTGTCCTTTGCATAAAGCCTCTCTGGCTAAACCTCAATCCCTAACTATTATATATTCTGAATAAAAGTGAAACATCTCAGCATTTGCAAAAATTCAAGATTTATCAACATATTGAGCTTTTACTAAGTCATGAATTCTTGATTTGTATTCACAGTGCTTTTACATATTCATAGCCCTCTTTAGCCAAAGATCTTCAATATTCATTTACTATGGAGTCGTAAGTATATATTATTCAACTCCATTTACCAATGGGTAAACTGATGCCCAACCGAAGGTCTGATCAGAGAAGCCGAATAAAGAGCAAGATGCTCTCAGCCCCTCAGAGAAAGCGTGCTCCAGCTGTCTCCCTCCAGAAATAAAGGCCCACGGCCTGCGTGTGTGATTCTCACTTCTCAAGCCTCAGAGGAATCAGGATTTTTCCTTCTGGATTCGTTGGAATGTCTTGGATAGAGTTTTCTCTTAAACTACATGGGGACAAAAGAATAGCCCTGGGAAATGAAAAATAGTCTTCTTCCAAATTGCTTCAAATCCATGATGCCAAAGGTTAATTGTCTAGATTAGTTCCTCCTAAATTTGGAGGAGAACAGGTAAAGAGAATCATTCATTTGCTCCAATAACTAGTTAATGGCATCGATTGGGCTAAAAGGGTCCTGTATCTCCCACTATTATTAAAGAAAAAGAGGTCAATTTTCTTAATACTTTCCTTTCATACAATCTATTCCTTTAGTTTATAAATAATTTATTGAGGATTCTAACAACATATTTACCAGATGCTGAGTAAGGGGGGGTTTAAAACATATGAAAAATATTTCTGGCCAGATTTAGAAAACCGTCTTAGGGAAGAAATTGGAATGATCCTATGAGAGTAACCAGCCTCTAACACACATCACAAAGGAATGTCAAGACTTATAATTATTTTTGAAACTATACAAATAATGTATTATACACATTTCTGTATAGAGATTGTATTTTGCAACAAAAATTTGTTTTTTGAAAAAGAATGCCTTGGGTGATATTGAAAGGAAAACTATCTCAAAGGGTTAATTATTGGGCAAAGTGACTATCCAGCTCCCAAAGGTGCTAACTTGAAAGCTGGTGATTAGAAGGCTCAGTTTCTATTTACTTCACCCCAAAACAAATAAAGCAAATGTAGTTATTCAGGATTTCAACTACTCAAATGTTGTTTTTATCAAAATGTATTGCCCTTCAGATAACCAGATGATATGTATAGGATTTTTTTGGTTTTTATTCATAAGAAGCACATAATGTAAACTGAGCTCATAATAATCTAGAATAAAACTCTCTGATAGAATTTTCTATAATGATGGAAATGTTCTATATCTGTGTTGTCCAATGTGGCAGCCCCTCACACGTGTGTAAAGTTGCCAGATTTAGCAAAACCAAAATAAAACAACATTTAAAAAGCAGGACACCTGCTTAAATTTGAATTTCAGATAAACATCAACCAATTTTTGGTATATATGTCCCATGTACTATTTGGCTCAATAAATGTTAGGTATTATTTATTATTATTGAAAATTATTATTAATTCATTTCATTTGTGTTGGACTGAAAAGGAATCTGTAGGTAAAAAGTGCAAAAAGCAGCAAAATAGAATTCTTGGAAGTGATAATAGGAAACTGTGAAATCAAGTTGTACAACTTGGAATAAATGGGTCTTATTTTTTTCTGGACTCTGTTGGTTTTCACTACCTAGTAGCCAAAACCATGGCTAGAGACCAAGATGCATCTTTAAACATTTATTTTATTCAGCATTTAACTGCAATTTATATTTCCAGAATACCTGAATTTTTGCAACAGGTATGTCTCCTAAAAAGTTGCTGTAAGTCAGTTTTACCTGAATCAAGTAACTCAGGACTTACTCTATCTCAGAGAGGAGAAAATATATATATGTGCACGTGCGTGTGCGCACACACACCCACACCCACACACACACACACACACACACACACACACATAATGACAAGTTATATATAACAAATCATCAAACCCATTATTTAATGCGTTTTTGATATGCATATTTAATTTCTTTGAAGTGTGGTGTTTCCATGAATAGCTGGGCAGGGAACAGATGGCATATGCAAAGTGTTTAACTATATGAGGTTAATGAAGGGCCTGTTTATAGAGGTGTGGTTAGTGTTAAAGGAACTAAGCAGGGATGTTGGGCACCTGAGAGGTTGGCAACAGTGGAATCTGTTTCTACAGGTAGGGCTGACGGGGCCAGGAGGTAAAAAGGTGAGAGGGGCTGCGTGACAGGATCTATGGCTTCAGAATATTGAGGTCCTGCAGAACCACAGCTAGGCAGGGACATGAAATCCCTGTTACATCTCTTTTCTCCATGTTCCGATATCCTGTCAATTCCTCCCATTGGCCCAAACCAACCTGAAGCCAGTGGGCAGAGGGGCCTGGGAGATAATAGACGCCAGCCTCCTGGATACAGAGCAGAGAAGGGAGGGTGAGGGACACGTTTCAGGGGAATACAGAGAATCACTAGCATAGAGAGTACACATTATCTTTTTTTAAAAAACTTAAATTGATCAAATATATGGTGATGGAAGGAGAACTGACTCTGGTGGTGAACATACAATGGGATTTATAGATGAGGTAATACAGAATTGTACACCTGAAATCTATGTAATTTTACTAACAATTGTCACCCCAATAAATTAAAAAAAACAAACTTAAATCACATGTTCATGCGCATTATGGAAATAAATAAACTAACTCCATATTATTCTTGTGTATGAGTTTTCATCACTGAATTGGTTTGGAAAATTTTACGCAGAATTTATTCAGTCTTAGAATGTCTAGTCTGTTTTGTACTTATAAGGAGAGTTGAATGTTGGAGTCAAATTATTCTATGGAACACAGACAAGAATTTTGCCCTAAAGTTGTATTGTGTGTGATATGAGTATTCACCACACTAAAAGCAATTATTTTCGCATGTTGTAATATATCAAGATAACAACAGTTCTCTGTCTTGTTCTCAGACTCATGTGCATATACTCTCTCTGTTCAGAAGAACCAGATGGATGAAATGAAGATATTCTCACAGTAATTGGTTTTTTCTTATAAGATTTTATTGGGGGGTAAGGGAATATCTAATTTGTTTATAGAAGTTGTATTACTGAATTCTGCCATCTTTCTCATTGTATAGTAAAGGCAGTATTTTAAAAAATTAATAAAGAATTGTTTTCTTTGCCAGGAACTGTTATATGTATTAGATTGAAAACAACAACAACAACAACAACAACAACAACAAAAACGGAAGGGGCCTTTTGAAAATGTAAGCCTTTAAAAAAATTTTACCCTAGAAATAATAGGACATTTCTCCAGCATATCTGCTCCCAGAGACATACTTCTTGTCTTACCAGGTTTTCCTTTATAAATCATAACTCCAAATAGTCCTAAAAATGCCCCCCTCCATAATGTAATGTTCTTACTTATGAAGAGTGCAATGATTAAATGCAAAGAGCCCAGGGAATCAGACCTGTAGCAATGTATTTAACCTCTCAGTGTATTCATTCACTCATCTTTGAAGTGGTTATACTCCTAGTGTCCATCACATTGAGTTGTGCGGAATTAATAAGTTCATATAGTCCTGGTCCATATATATTCTCAATAAACGTTGGCTATTATTGTTACTGAAAATCATTATTCAATTTTTAAAATGTATGTTTGGGTAGAAAGGAATCTACACGTGTAAAATACAATGGTCCACAGAATAGAGTTCTTTGAGGGAGCAGTGGAAACCTGTAAATCAGAGCCCTCCCTGTAGCTTGAATAGAATGCATTTGGAGAGATTGCCTACTGTAGCCACTAAAGCTAGAAAAGTTAAGCAGGTCACCTACGGTCTCTTAGCTAAAATCCAGGGCCTTTCTACTTACTGCAACGCTTGCTGCATTCTTTCACCACATTGCCTTTCAAGAGAAGAGCTTGCTGGTACCCACTCAAACTAGCTTGCTGAGTGGTATGTGTTTTTTAGGAATGTTGTGAGCTAATTGCTAATCACAGCCTTTATTAAAATTTAAATGATATAAACGTACAATTAAATGAATTATATTAAAATAAGCGTTATACATACTCAAAACTTATCACTACAAAATTATTGTCCAAAATTATTTTCCCACAACTTATTACTATGTATGCTCTTGAGGTTGTGCGCCTCTGTGCACACAGAGGTTGTGTACCGCTGTGCATGGTGTGTAATGGTGTGCACACAGAGGTTGTGTACTGCTGTGCATGGTGTGTAATGGTGTGCACACAGAGGTTGTGTACCGCTGTGCATGGTGTGTAATGGTGTGCACACAGAGGTTGTGTACCGCTGTGCATGGTGTGTAATGGTGTGCACACAGAGGTTGTGTACCGCTGTGCATGGTGTGTAATGGTGTGCACACAGAGGTTGTGTACCGCTGTGCATGGTGTGTAATGGTGTGCACACAGAGGTTGTGTACCGCTGTGCATGGTGTGTAATGGTGTGCACACAGAGGTTGTGTACCGCTGTGCATGGTGTGTAATGGTGTGCTACTGTGCATCTCTTCCCCACTCCTTTTGGTGATGTCACGTTGGTAGCTTGAAATTGGCCATGGTGGCAGAATTTATACTAGACAAACTGCCAATTGCTACAAATCACTTTTCTTCTTCTTCTTCCTCTTTTTCTTTTTTTTTTTTTTTGGTGAGTTGTAAAATATTTACCAGTATATACCATTGGTCAGACATTGATCCTTTTTGTTAGCGAACAAATGGAATAGTAAGTATTAAATTGAACCAAACTTGTAAGAAAGCTATGCTGGGCAGATGATTTCAGGGCAGTAAAATACACAGAATGGAAATTGCTTTTAGCTGTTAATGAATTCTACTGAACAACAATACTAGAATACTGAGCTCCTGATGTAAATCGATCCCTCATAAAGGGCTGTTTAGATCAATGGGTGAGATATTGATGGGAAATCAAGGTTGTTATTGTTGTTGTTGTTGTTTTTTCCAGAACTCTCCCTGAAGACAATTTGCAGCAGAGAGCGGTGACAAAGGTATGGTGTGACTACAAATGGAGTTCCTCAACGGTCTCCTTTAGTTCCCATGAAAGAATAATTCACAGAAAGCATGTGCTATCTACAAGGAGAAAAGCAAGAAAATGCCGTTTTTGCTGAAGCCATTAGGTCTTTAGGTCCAGAGCGCCAGGTCTCGGGGAGGCCTTGTCGTTTCTCACCCTCACCAAATTTCTCTCCCTGAACAAGTGCGCCTTTTCTTTGTAGAGAGATCAGGCTTTCACTGGCCAGGAACATTGAGATTCTTAATTGAATGCTATGGCAGATTAATTTACCTGTTTGTCTTTATTCACGTTCTATCATTTCTGGTCCCAGGAACACTGTGACTGAACAGTATCTTCAAATGTCTGGTAATCCCCTGGTAGAATAAGATCTCTGAGGACCATTTGTAGACTTTGTTACAAAGTGTGTGTGTGTGTGTGTGTGTGTGTGTGTGTGTGTGTTTGTGTGTGTGTTCCCGTTAACATACATTTTTTGTTAATCCACAACTCGTATTTTAAATGTCTTTCTTTAAATGTTCTGTCTGTAACCTGAGTGAGGTCAGGGTGGGAACTTGAAATATCAATCCAGGGTGAGACAGACTACGAGACAGGTATGTCTGGTGGGTGGATAGAGAAAGGCTAGTGACTTAAATCAATTGAGTGGCTCCAGAGCCATCTACTGAGGGGCTGCATAGAGTCAAGGAGATGTGGCTGCAGTAGCTGGGCTTCAGCCATGAGATGCGTAGAGAAGCAGGAGGCTAACTGGTCGGGACAAGGCAGGATCTGGTGAAACTGGGGCTGGATTGGAGGGATTGATTATGGCACACTATGTCCTGGAGGCTAACTTCAGTTTAGAATCCTCGATCAAGTATGAAAGCTCTCAGTTTCCACAACTGTATAATGGGAATAATAATTTTGCCTACATTATAGGTTTGTAGTGACAATTAATTGAGTTAATACATGTAAAGTACTTTTGAAAGTGATTAGCTACTATTATAATTATTATTATTTGCTATTTGATCGGTACCGTGCTATGCATTTTATACACATCATGACATCAAATTTTCTCAACAATCTTAGGAATTAAGAAATGTTGTGCTCAGTTCCAATATGTAAGAAACTTGGAAGTCACCAGGCAAATCTTCACAACAAAAAAGCTGAACAAACTAAAAACCAATAACTTTTCTTAGATTCCTCAGAGGATTGAGGTCAGAGGGAAAACTGCCACCACCCAAAAAAAAGAAAAAAAAAACGAGAAAGAGAGGAGAATACAGAAAATCACAGCTCAGATGAGCTTACTGGAAACAGAAACCACTGGAGCCAGTAACTGGTAGAAATACTGTCAGGGTAATTGACGAATTGATGGAGACTAAACGTAGGTTCGCTTGGGATTTAAAAATTCCTGGAGGCCCAGACTTAGGGTACAGGGAACACTTTTTTGTGGGTTTTATATCCAAGAACTATATCATGTTCTCATGGTAAGGATGGGAGAAAAATTCCCTTATGCTTCCACCAGAGGGAGGGGAAAAGTAACCATTTTGAAATATGCCTGGAGCGTTTTCCATAATGAGGCCTGCCCCTCAAGTCCTGCCCTGTCTGATCAGGGGGGAGGGCAATTAAACAACTCCTGCCCTCTATAGCCTTCTTCTCTCACACGATGGGAGAAAAAAAAAATAAAGCTCAAATATACTTCTGAGTATCATAGCTCAGGGACTCAGGCCCAGTGAAAAAACCTGAGATTTAATCATAGAATTATAGACTGCTTCCCCTCTATAGCACCTTAGATCCATATCGACAGGGCTCTGGGATAACAATAGTAGATTACGAATGAGAGAGCTGCAAAACACAGACTCTATTTAAGAGAGAGTTTCCTTGGGAAGTCCAAGGGACTACAGAGAAGAGGAAAACAACAACAACAACTAAGAAAGCAGAGGAAACTGAAGCCTCTAGCACCTACCAAACAGCAAACATTAGCAGGCAGCTGCTGTCCAGATTAACATAAAACCCCACACTGAAAGCTTAATTGCCTCATCCTATTACCAGATACATTATATCCTGCTTTCAAAACAAAAATTATAATATATACCAAAGACAATAAAAATAACACAGTCTTAAGAGACAAAACAGTCATCAGAACCAGACTCAGATATAGTGCAGGTTTCAGAATTATCAAATAGACAATTTAAAATAGTTATGATTAATATGTTAGTATCCTAATGGAAAAAGCATACAACATTTAAAAGCAAATAGATAATGTTACAGAGAGATGGAAACTCTAACCAAAAAAAAAAAAAAGAAAAGAAAGAAAAAAGAAAACAGTGCTAGAAATAAAAAAATGCTGTAACAGAAACAAAGAATGTCTTTGATGGGTTCATCAGTTCACGATATAGGCCCTAACAAAAAAAAAAAAAAAAAAAAAGAAAATCAGTGATCTGGAAGACAGGTCAACAAAAACTTTGCAAAATAAAATACAAATGGAAAAAAGAATAAAAAGACTGGGACAAAATAGTAAAGAAGTGTTATATACCAGAAGGAGAAGAAATATATGAAGATGTAATGGTTGAGAATTTTCCAAAATTATTGACATACCCAAAACTATAGATCCAGGAAATCAGGGAACATCAGACATGATAAATACCCAAATTTCTACAGCTATAATACCAAATATTATATTCAAATTGCAGAAAACCAAAGACAGAGAGAAATTATTGAAAGGAGGAAGACAATAAAAATACCCTATATATAGAGGAATAAGAATAAGAATTAAAACAGACTTTCCATGCAAGCAAGAAGAGAATAAAGTATTTAAAGGGTTGAAAGAAAAACACCCTACCAAAACTAGAATTCTGTATTCAATGGAATTATCCTTCAAACATGAAGGAGAATTAAAACTTTCTCAGACAAAAATTGAGAAATTATTTCACCAGTAGACCCACTTTGCAAAAAATGCTAAAAGAAGTTCTTCAGAGAGAAAAAAAAAATGGTACAGATCAGAAACTCAGATCTACAAAAAGAAAGGAAGAATACCAGAGAAGAAAAAAAAATGAAAGTAAAATAAAATTTTCATTATTCTGAATAAATACCTGTTTTTCAAAATAATAACAGCAACAATGTATTGGGTGATTACAGCTTGTGGATAAGTGAAATGAATGACAGTGATGTTACAAGGACTGGGAGGGAGGAATTGGGAAAACTCTTGTTATAATGTGCTTCCCTAATTATGAAGGCATACAGTGTTACTTGAACATAAGTTTAGATTAGTTGTAAATGTGTATTGCAAATTTTATGGTGGCCACTAACTTTTTTTTAAAGAAAAGAAATATAATTGTCATGCTAAGAGAGGAGAGAAAGAGGGATCATATAAAACACTCAAATTAAACAGAGAAGACAAAAAGGGGGGAAGACAAAAAAGAAACAAACAAGGACAACAAATGGAAAACAAATATAGTAACTATTAATCCAAGTATATCAGTAATTCCATGGTCAAAATAGGTGAATTAAAAGACACCATAGAAAAGATCAATGAAAAGATAAACAAAATAGACAAACCTTTAGATAGACTCACCAAGTGAAAATGAGAGGACTGAAATAAATAAAATCTGAAATGAAAGAGGAGCTGTTACAACTGACTCTGCAGAAATAGAGATCATTAGAGAATACTATTGTACAATTATATGCCAACTAATTGGACAACCTAGAAGAAATATATAAATTCCTAGAAACATACAGTCTACCAAGACTGAATCATGAAGAAACAGAAAATCTGAACAGACTGATTACTAGTAAGGAGACTGAATCAATAATCAAAAACCTCCCAACAAACAAAAATCCAGGACCAGATGACTTTACTAGTGAAGTCTACCAAACATTTAAAGAAGATAATACCAATCTTTCTCAAACTCTTCCAAAAAACAAAAGAGGGAACACTTCCAAACTCATTTTGTGAGGCTAGCATTGACCTTATACAAAAATCAGACAAGGACACCTAAGAAAAGAAAATGATAGGCCAATATCCCTGAAAATGAATACAAAACCCCTCAAAAACAATATGAGGAAGCCAAATTCAAAAGCACATTAAAAGCGTTATACGCCATGACCAAATAGGATGCATCCCTGGGATGCAAGGATAGTTCAACATACACAAATCAATCAATGTAGTACATCAGTTAGTGGACATTTGATCCTGTTCAAAAGAGCTACAGAGACACTGGTCCATGCTGACTCATTTACCTCACCCCATGTGCCTTTACCAGCTCGATTACCAAGGCAAGTAGGATTATTATTGGTAATATAACCACAACAAAACTATTGGACAAGTAAAACATGATAGTATTTTTTATGTATGAATTCTGTAAACCAAAAGTAGAAATGAACATCATGGGCTATTTGAACCCAAGGATGTTTCTTAAGCATGGACATTTTCTTATGGGAATAAATATCACAGACTTTTTGGCATGGGCCAAATGTTGATGGATGTTTTGGACAGGACTAAATGTCCTGTAAAGGATACACCACATTAACAGAATGAGGGATAATATTACATGAGTATGTCAATAGATACAGAAAAAGCATTTGGCAAAATTCAATATCCTTTAATGGTAAAAACTCTCAACAAATTAGGAATAGAAGGAATTTAACTCAACACAATAAAGGTCGTATATACTCAGGAATAAACTTAATGAAGGTGGTGAGAAAGATGTATACACTGAAAACTACAAACACTCATAAAAAATTAGAGCTGACACAAATAAATAGAAAGACATCTCATGTTTATGGACTGGAAGAATTAATATTGTTAAAATGTCAATACGACCCAAAGTGATCTATAGATTCAATGCAATCCCTATTAAAAACCTCATGGCAGTTTTTACAAAGATTAAAAAGAAAAAGCCTAAAATTTGTATGGAACAAGACACCAAAGAGCCAAAGATAATTTGAGGACTAAAAAAAAAAAAGAAAAAAAAAACACAGAAAAAAAATGGAGGCATCATCACACTTCTTGATTTTAAAATATATTGCAAAATTACGGGACTCAAAATAGTGTGTTATTGTCATAAAAAAAAAAAGCCACATAGGCCAATGGAACAGAATAGAAAGCCCACAAACAAACACATGTATAAACTGTCAACTGATCTTTAACAAGGGTCCCAAGAACACACAACAGAGGAAGAATAATCTTTTTAGTAAACAGTGTTGGGAAAACTGGATATCTATATGCAAAAGAATGAAATTGGCCTCTCATTTCACACAGTATGCAAAATCAACTTAAAATGGACTAAAGACATAAACATAAGACCTGAAACCACAAAATTCCTAGGAAAAAAAGGGAAAAAAACTTCTTCAGATTGGCCTGGATAATGATTTCTTGGATATGACACCAAAAGCACAGGCAACAAAAGCAAAAATGGGTTAAGTGGGATTACATCAAACTAAATAGCATCTGTTCAGCAAAGGAAACTATTAACAAAATGAAAAGGCAACTTACAAAATGGGAGAAGATATTTGCAAATCATATATCTGGTAAAGGGTTAATATCCAAAAAATATACAAAACTCCTACTAATAGACAAAAAACAAATAACCCAATTTGTTTTTTTGGGCAAAGTAACTGAATAGACATTTATCCAAAGATGGCATAGAAATGGCCAACGAGGAAATGAAAAGGTACACAATATCACTAATTATCAGGGAAATGCAAATTAACACCACAATGAGGTATCACTTCATATTTTTTAGGATGGCTATTATAAAAATAAAAACCAAAAGATAACAACAACAAATGTTGGCAAAGATATGGAGAAAAAGGAGTCTTTGTACACTGTTGATGAAAAAGTAAATTGGTTTAGTCATTATGGATAACAGCATGGAGTATTATTAAAAACTTAAAAATAAAACTACCATATGATCCAGCAATCCCACTTCTAAGTATACAACCAAAGGAATTGAAATATTATCAAAGAGATACCTGTACTTTTATGTTCATTGCAGCATTATTCATAATAGCTGAGACATGGAAGCAACCTAAATGTCTATCAATGAATGAATGGATAAAGAAAATAATACACACACACACACACACACAATGGAGTAGAACTCAGCCTTAAAAATTAATGAAATCCTGCCATTTGCATCAACACAAATGAACTTGGAGGACATTATGCTAAGTAAATCAGACACAGAAGGACAAATACTATAAACACTTATATGATGAATCAAAAAAAGTTAACCTTGTATAAGCAGAGTGGAATGATTGTTGCAAGGGATAGGGGAAGGGAAAACAGAAATTATTAATCAAAGTGTACAAAATTTTAGTTATACAAGATCAATGTCCTAGAGTTCTAACATATGGAATAGTGCCTATAATTATTAATACTGTATTGTATACGTAAAATTTGGCTGAGAGGGTTGTTATTTTGTTAAGCTTTCTATTATAAATAATAATAATAATAATAGTAAATAAGACAGGGAGGAAACTTTTGGAGGTGATGGATAGGGTTTTGGCATAGATTGTGCTGATGGTTTTATGGGTATATGAGTTTAGAGATAAGCATGTGAAAATCTGTACATATTTATAGTATTGCACATTAAATATGTACAGTTTTTCATATATAAATTATACCTCACTAAAATGGTTTAAGAAAAAATCAAAGATCTAAATAAATAGAGATATATTCCATGTTCATGGGTAGCAAGACTCAATATTATCAAGATGTCAGTTCCTCCCACCTTGATTTATAGATTCAAGGCAATCACAGTCAAATTCTAGAGAGCTGTTTTGTAGATATTAACAAAGTTTCTAAAGTTTATATGGAAGGCAAAAGATCCAGAATAGCCAATATAGTATTGAAGGAGAATAAAGATGGAGGACTGGCACTCCTTGACTTCAAGACTTACCATAATCAAGGCAATATGGTAGCAGCAAAAGAATAAACAAGTAGATTAGTGAAACACAATAGGAGCCCAGAAACATTCTCACACCAAAATAATAGTCAACTGACCTTTGACAAAGGAGTAAAATCAAGTCAATGAAAAAAGGATAGTGTTTTCAACAAATGATTCTAGAACACTGGACATCGACATGCATAAAAAAGAATTTAGACACAGATCTTACACTTTTCACTAAAATTAACTCAAAATGAATGAAAAACTTAAATGTAAACATAAAACTGTAGAATTTCCAGAAGACGACACAGGAGACAATCTAGGTGTCTTTGGGTTTAGTAATGAGTTTTTGCATACAACACCAAAAGCATGATCCATGAAAGAAAAAAATTGATAAGTTCAGCTTTATTAAAGTTAAAAACTTCTGCTCTGTGGAAGACACTGTTAAGAGAATGAAAAGATAAAGTACAGAGTGGGAGAACATATTTGCAAAACAATATCAATAAAGACCTGTATCCAAAATATAAAAATAATTCTTAAAACTCAACAATAAGAAAACAGATTACCCAAATAGAAAACAGGCAAAAGAGTTGAAGACACACCTCATCAAAAATATGTCTATGGATGGCAAATAAGCATATGAAAGTATGTTCAACATCATATGTCATTAGGGAAATGAAAATTAAAACAATGAGATACCATTACGCACCTATTAGAATGGCTAAAGTTCAAAACACTGACCACATGTTGGCGAGGATGTACAGCAACAAGAACTCTCATTCATTGCTGATGGGAGTGCAAAAGCAGTACAGCCACTTTGGAAGACAGTTTGGCAGCTTCTTGCAAAGGTAAACACAATCTTACCATATGCCTGCTCCTAGGTATTTACCCAAATGAGTTGAAAACTTATGTCCACACAAAAATCTGCACATGAATGTTTGTAGCAGCTCTACTTATAATTGCCAAAACTTGGAAGCAACCAAGATGTCCTTTAATAGGTAAATGGATAAACAAACTGTGGTACATCCATACAATGGAATTTTATTCCATTGATAAAAAGAAATGAGCTATTAAATCATGAAAACACATGTAGAAGCTTTAAATGGACATTTCTAAGTGAAAGAAATCAGTTTAAAAAGGCTACAACCCAGGGCCGGCCCAGTGGCTCAGGCGGTTAGAGCTCCATGCTCCTAACTCCGAAGGCTGCCGGTTCGATTCCCACATGGGCCAGTGGGCTCTCAACCACAAGGTTGTCAGTTCAATTCCTCAAGTCCCACAAGGGATGGTGGGCTCTGCCCCTGCAACTAAGATTGAACACAGCACCTTGAGCTGACATGGCTCAGTTGGTTGGAGCGCGGGCTCTCAACCACAAGGTTGCCAGTTTGATTCCTTGACTCCCGCAAAGGATGGTGGGCTGTGCCCCCTGAAACTAGCAACGGCAGCTGGACCTGGAACTGGGCTGCGCTCTCCACAGCTAAGACTGAAAGGACAACAACTTGAAGCTGAACGGCACCTCCACAACTGGGATTGAAAGGACAACAATCCTTGGAATGACTTGGAAAATGGGTCCTGGAAGTGCACACTGTTCCCCAATAAAGTCCTGTTCCCCTCCCCCAATAAAATCTTTTTTTAAAAAAGCTACAACCTGTATGATTCCAACTTTATAACTTTCTGGAAAAGGAAAAACTCTAAAGACAGAAAAAGGTTAGTGGTTACCAAGGGTTCAGGGAAAGGGAGTTAGGAAAGAATGAGTGAAGACATTTTTAGCACAGTGAAACTATTTTGTAGGATTCTGTAATCATGGATACATGATATTACGCATTTGTCAAAACCTACAGAACTGCACAATATGAAGAGTGAACCATAATGTAAACTATGAACTTCAGTTCATAATAACATATCAATATTGGTTTCTTAATTGTAACAAAATTACCACATCAACCCAATATGTTACTAAAAGGAAAAACTGTGTGTGGGGGAGAAGTATACAGGAACACTGTACTATCTACTCAATTTTTCTGTAAATCTAAAATGACTGTAAAAAGCAAAGTCTACTATACATTTTTTTTTCCTAAAAGAAATGTGTTCATTTCACAAATGAGAAATCTGAGGCTCAGAGTTCACAGATGAAAGCCATTTTGGGAGCAATTGCAGGGGAAGTAGGTCATCCAGGTGAGAACGCAGGAGCAGAGGCTCAAAGAAGGAACCAGTTTTTCTAATCTTAGTGCAAACTCAGAGCTTAGTTAAAGAAATCAGGGAGAAGCTCTTTTACTAAACAGGCGTATTCCACTGTGGGGTGAATGTGGGGTCCCAGAATCTGTAGTTTAACAAGCCCTCCAGGTGATTCTGAGCTACAGGAACGCTTGATAGAACCAGAGCTGGAGCCAGGCTGGCTTGAGAGTGTGGAGTAACGAGATGGGGCTTTGATGGATGCTGTCTTCTTCAAGAACCCTCTCCTGGATGGTGTCCGAGAGTGGCTGAGCTTGCCTGGGCTGCAGAGGATTCCTGCGGAAGGTATTCAGTGAGTAAAATGTGTTTTTCCATGTGCAAAAACTTGTCTACGGAGTTTAGGAGAAAAACACTCAATTTAATCCCAGTTCTTTGCAGTGAGAATAAGAAGGAAATACATGTACTTTTCTTTATCTTCATAATTTGGTATTTGAACTAGGAACCCCTCATTCATTTAACAAATATTTATTGAGTGTTACTATATGCCAGGCATTAGTTAGACTCAGGGATATAGCGTAAACAAACTCTACTGGTCTCAGGGAGCCTTCATTCTCAAGGGGACAAACAGACAAATAATAAACAGATTTGACAAAAAGGTATTTATAGGTGCTTTACCTCTAATAAACCTTGTATTTTTGCCTCTCTCCTGAAGTGTCTATGTGGGAAGCCTCACAGGAGACTTCCTCCCTCAGTTACTCTGTGTAAATGTACCACATTGTTCTGTAGATCTGGGGTGAGCAGATGTCCAGAATCTCCTTCCATGCAGAGAAGAATTATGTGCTTGAGTTGTTGCCCAATTCATTCTCCATGTGAAGAAGAATGTACATTTCACGTTGTTTTGAATATTGAATGACAAAAAGGCAAAGAAAATAAACCATACAAAAATAACCGCATGATATTAGTGCTAAGGATTTAAATTCACCAAAACAAGGAAATTCCAAATTAAGGCCAAATATTTAGGACCACACTGCCTTTTCGGCCACACTGATGTGAGTGTTCCCGACCAGGATTCTTTCTTCACCTGGTGTTTTCTTGGCTTGTCATTTTGACACTCAGCAACTTAGGCACCACTCAGGGAGAAACGATCCCCCGTCCCGCAGGTTGTGCTCACTGTTTGCTTTGCTGGGATTGGTATTTAGAAGAATTTTTATGAAGCAACTTCAAACAGAAGGGTTTGTTTGTTTCCACTTTGTTTGAAAGTGTATCCTCTTTATTAAAAGTTGTGGCATTGCAAAAGAAAGATCAGAATTGGTTTCAATAACGTTTAAAAAAATATCTTCACTCTAAATAAAAATCAGAGAAAGCCAAGGAGTGAACTCCAAAAGAAAGGAGGCTGTTAGGGAAATCATAGAGGGTGTATAAACTGAGCTTAGCACCAGTGTGTGCTGGCATATACATGGAATTGCCGGTTGCAAGACTGCTCTACCAAAGACACATCAAGATAGCTTCATCCCTATTATTATAACTTTCTCCCCCTGACTTGCTAAATCTACTCAAACTAGCTTCGTCAAATCTCTTAAATCAGTAGCTTTTTAACTTGACTGCATTTAGAATTTCACGGGGAACTTAAAAATAACCCCAGTGCCCGAGCCACACTCTAGTCCAATTACATCAGAATTTCTGAGGATGGAATCTGGGCATCATCAATTTTAAAGGTCCTTAAATGATGCCAACGGACAGACACCTTCGAGAACTGTGTTCTGAATAGTTAATAAGCCTTCTACTAGGTAGCCGTTTGTCAATACCAAAACACTTGTTTGTCAGAGAAAGATGAATGAATGGATGTAATTGTTCTAGATTTTCTTACCTTTCCATCTGAAAGGTAAATAAAAGTTAAAGAAGGCTCAAGAGAGATTTGACACTATCAGTTAAAAACAAACAAACTTTAATGTACTACTTAATAAATGTAAAGCATATAGTGTGCCAACTAGTTTTTCTTTTCAGTAAGAATGTACATCAGCCATACCGAAACACTGAAGAAATTAAGAGGTTGTAAAGATGAGGAATTAAAATTCAACCCTATAACATTCTTTAGCAAGCCACGAATGATGGTGTTGGAACATATCATGTAGTCTTTACTGGTATGATTTATTGCCAGGTGGACACTGTAGAGGGAGAAATTGTGAGGGTATTCTTTACAGGTATGATTTATTGCCAGGTGGATGTTATGGAGAAGGTAATCAGGAGGGTACATTGATGACGGGTGGTTCTGTACTAGCTGCTAATTGAGGCTGAAGGTCCAGGAAAAAAAAATTGCTGAGTTTTTCTAATTGAGGTATGAATGAAAATAAATGAGAAAATATTTGAGTCGATAGTACTTTCCTAGTATTTAGTGGTGGACCCCAGGGGGTATGTTATTATTAATGATAATAAAAGAAAAGGAAGTGGTGACAGTATTAGCATGTCAAATGTGTGTGCTTCACACTTGATAGACAGATATGGTTTTTACCATATTACCAGTTGCTAAACTGGGCAGAGAGACATTTAGGGCCTTCCAGGGGGACATGACTAGTAAGAGACTGGTTGAGTCTGATTCCAAGTTCATTGGTGTCCACAGAATAACTAGTGAGCATTTAATATGTGGGTATGCCAGGGACCACTTTGTAGTCAATGTGTTCTGGACTAAAACAGGTATTACTTTTGATACCCCCATGTAAGCGATGAGCACCTTTGGCCCCTCCGAGTGGTATTTCTAGTTTGTGCTTGGAGAAGATGACGACTGAGGAGAATTGAGTGATTTTTCTGGTCTTGTTGGATAATCTGTATTTAAAAACCCACAGATTCTCCAGAGGCAGGATTATTTAATCAGAATTACAGGCATAATTGATAGTAACTCTTCTCTTCATTATGTCTCCAGACAAAAAGTCTCCAGGCAGAAAAAGTAATTTAAATGGAGTTGGAAGCAGGACTCCAGACTCTGTCCAAGTCAGTAGATTACTCTTTTATCTGTCCCTCAGTTCAACACCCTGACTATGTGGCTGGAGAATCAGGGTAGCGAAACAGTGAAGGATCAGGTTGTTCCCTGTTGGAGGACTTTTATTGGCTGTGAGGCCACCAGCAAATTCTGAAGTCCTCTGAGTATCAGTTTCTCCATCTGTAAAATGGGAAACTTATGATCAGTTTTGTGCACCGAGTGCCCAGTGCTGGGTCTGGCAGGTGGGTTGAGTAGGCGCTCAACCTATGGTAGGTATTTCTGTTTTGTTGGATTGTTTGTTCCCATTTAAAGAATGTCCCATCAATTTATACTGCCAATAAATGTGACGTTTTTATGTGGCAGAGTTAAAAAGACCCAGATTGAACCTGATGTCTTGAACCACTGGAAACCTGAAAATGTAAGATATTTGCTGTGTAACTGTGCACTTGTAAATTACATTTTGAGCCCTTTATCATACAGGAGAATGGTAGTTTGATTAATGTCTATAGCTGGCCTGAAGTCAAAGCCAACTCTCTGGGTGCTCTTAAGTATATATAAATTATCAAATGATGTTGAAAATAATGTCTGACTGGCTCACTAAGAGTTTAAAAATGTAGTACTTTGGAGAGAGTATGAACACCACCAAATGATCACTGGGTTTTTTTTTTTTAGACTTCTCCAAGTTTTCTTTTTTTTCTTTTTTTTTTTTTTAATTGGGGAAAGGGAACAGGACTTTATTGGGTGACAGTGTGTACTTCCAGGACTTTTTTTCCAAGTCAAGTTGTTGTCCTTTTAATCTTAGTTGTGGAGGGTGCCGTTCAGCTTCAAGTTGTCCTTTCAGTCTTAGTTGTGGAGGGCACAGCTCAGCTCCAGGTCCAGATGCTGTTGCTAGTTGCAGGGGGCACAGCCCACCATCCCTTGCGGGAGTTGAACCGGCAACCTTGTGTTTGAGAGGATGCTCCAACCAACTGAGCCATTCGGGAGCTCAGCGGCAGCTCAGCTCAAGGTGCCGTGTTCAATCTTAGTTGCAGGGGGCGCTGCCCACCATCCCTTGCGGGATTCGAGGAATTGAACTGGCAACCTTGTGGCTGAGAGCCCACTGGCCCGTGTGGGAATCAAACCAGCAGCCTTCGGAGTTAGGAGCATGGAGCTCTAACCACCTGAGCCACCGGGCTGGCCCGACCATTGGGATTTTGATTGGATTTATATATATATAGGCTGACCAGTTGCCCCACCGAACTCAAGGTTGACTGGTTGAGAGTGACAGCTGTCAATCTAAACAGGAAGCATCTAAGCATCTTTGTATTTAGCCTTATCTAATTTATACCAGAATGTCTAGCAGAAGAGGGGGTGTGTATTGCTTAAGAGTAAGGAGCTTTGGAGTTGACAAATCAGCGCTCAAGCTATGCCCTTGCTACTCACTCACTGTCTTATCTTGAGCAAATTACTTACACCTTTTGATTTTATTTCTTCATCTGCAAAAATAATAGTACCTTCTTCAAAAGACTTATGAAGCTTAAATGAAATGAAACATAAATAATTTGTCACGCTGGGTGGCAAATGACACATATTAACTATTATCATTGTTATTATCATTATTATTTTCAGATCCAGTGACTCTTTCCAGGGCAAAGGAAGTTCAGGGAAAAGGAAATGTAAAAATTACTTAAAAAAAAAGAAAAAGAAAAAGCTAAATGTGTACTCACATATACTCCAACTGATTGGCTTAGCATATTAATTTGACATAGGTTGTTATGTGAATATGTGTCTTTATACACTTTGACCACATTCTCCATGTGCCATTATTTTTAACTATTACTGTCACCTTAGAAAATTATAAGTTTCATTATCATAGAAAGATCAAAGACCTACCTAATGATAACTTATAACCCTGTACCTAAAGTGAACATACAACAGAAGATTGTTGCCTCCTTTTCTTACTTTCCTTTTGGAACTTTATTTTGTAATGTACAAAACTATATTCGTGAAATGTATATTTCTCCTGATGTACACAGCACATCTACAGAAGCCATCATAGCACCGCAGACAGCTTTCAGTCTAGTCGATGATGCCAAATTGGTTACTGGCTGGAATTCTTACATGCTTCCTTATGTCTCAGGGGAGGGATCTTATGGTCAGTAATGGCGCAGGGGCAAGAGTGACCCTCCCAGTGCCCAGTTTCTGAGGACTGCCTAACAGAGTACCACAAACTGAGTGGCTTCAAACAACAGAAGTTTGTTGTCTGATAGTTCTGGAAGTTGGAAATCGGAAATCAAGGTGTCACAAGGACCGTACTCCCTCTGAAGCTGACAGGGGAAGCCTTCCTTGCTTCTTCCTAGCTTCTAGTTGTTTGCAAGCAACTGTTGGCTTTCCTTGGCTTATAGATGCATCACTCCAATCCTCCATCTTCACGTGGTCCTGGGTCTCTTCATATTGTCTTCCCTCTGTGTGTGTATGTCTGCATTTCTAAATTTCCTCCTTTTATAAGGACAGAAGTCATACTAGTTTCATTTTAACTTGATTGCTTCTGTAAATACCCTTTTTCCAAATAAGATCATATTCTGAGATATTGGAGCTTAGCTTCAACATATCTTTCTTATGATTTTTACGGGAGGGGGACACAATTTGCCCCATAACACCAGGAATCCCACAGAGACTGGGAGAGCCTCTGAGACTCTACATAAGAGTTGTGGCAATTGAGGAAGGACAATAGGCATCAGACAAATTTAAATGTCTCTCCAACTACAGGGCCACACATTTCAATTTCTTAAAAGTAAATCTTGTCATTATATTATGAGCAGCACATTCCATTGTATTTTTTTTGTGTTAAAAATGTAAATTTGCAAAGGGTGAACAGTTTGAATTCGCTGTAAATGTTGTAATCCTGTTGTGGTATTTCTGTCACATTAGAGCCCTTAAGAGGTGAAAGTGCCCAAAGCGTTTGAGCCAAGTTCATGACCTAACATGATTTGAATCTCTGTTTTAAGACTTTATCCCAAGGATTTATCCCAACTATCTTCCTTTAATGTTTGCTTTCCAGTGAAGAAACAATTAGAATAGAAAAATATGCATTGTACTCCATGGTTAAGATCAATTTCAGGAACAGGGAATAACAGTTAATGATAATCACAAATTCTTACGTGTGCCAGTCACTGTGCTAAGCGCTTTCCTTACATTACAGAGCCCCACACTGGTAGTTGTTAAGTTTACTTACACTTCATGGTGAAAAATGTGTAACTCATAACTTTATTGACTGTAACTTGTAGAATAAACACAGAGGGTGCCAAAAAAATGTATACACATTTTAAGAAAGAAAGGGAAAAAACTGTATTAAAATTGTAATACTCAATATATGCCTGTGGGGACAGAGCCAGAAGTGCAGTTTCTAGGCTCTCGGCCTCTCGTGGAAAGGTGCTCACTCGGGTATTAAATGGCCATCAACTGTGATTGGATGGCCCTCAGCTGTGGCTAGTTGGCCGTCAGCTGTAACCACTGAGCCATTGCCCACTAAGATAACTGTCGTGGCTACGCTAGCAGCAAATGGGGGCCTAGCAAGAAGAGGGTGGCTAGCAAGTGCGAATTGCAGTTAGCACGGTGGATTGCAGCTAGCAAGTTAGGTTGGTTGGCAGAGAAGCAGACGGCGGATTGCGTATCGTGTCGCTCCTGCTACCTGTGTCCCCAACCCAGCCGCCAGCGAGAATATAGTGGTGTGACTCCCCTATCTATAGCTCTGTGGGTGTTCCTTTTTGGCCTCACCATATCCTGCATTCTTGTGTGGGGAGTGGGACCAGAGACCCTGCATGACACCCTGCATGACAACATCGATAACAAAAGATGAATACAAGTCATGTGTATACATTTTTTTGGCACCCTCTCCCCCAACGCAGTATAGAAAGGTCTTTCTTTATAACTTCTTAGCTACTTGAAAACTTAACATTCTGATTTTTTTCCCCTTTCTGCTGCTTTGTTCGATGTGTTGTTTTCACAGACTCTGTACTTCTCGTTCTAAGAATCCAGAATCAGGACTCAAAAGGAAGTCAGTTTCTGCCTTCCTGACACCTGACATGCATTGAATAATGCCCAATTGGCTGTATTTAAACAGTAAAAACATTTGTGCATTTTATTGAAGCATATACGTGCTTAAACACTGTGTGAAAATGTCCTCATGTATCTTATTTTTACATTTACTTTGAAACTTCCTAGTCCTTGAGGTATTTTTATGGTCAGCCACATATGCATGCAATGATTGTATGACCACCCTTGGATTATGTATTGCATCTAATGAAATTAGCTTTTCTGCTCACCCCTGGGCAACCTTTGGAAATAAGACAATAGTCTTAGTTGTTTGTTTCCTGGAGAAATGTTAATAATTAACTTGAAAAAGGAAGAATTTCTTTTACCCCACTGCCTAATTTTTCATAATTCCATACAATTGCTGTGTACCTTATCTTTGTTTAATATATCCCATGCAAGATATTAACTTCTATAACACTGGTGTACATGTCTTTTTGGCTGAAGAGAAATCACTACCGTACCTAAATACTTTAGTTCTTTCCAGTTGGCGCGATTTTTTTTTTTTTTTATTTAAATATTAAGCCTTGTCCACAGCCAGAAATGTTGAATTCAGGCTTTGCTTTAATGGTTGTTAGATAAAGCATCAGTCTGATTTATTTGGATACTAACTACCTTTTGCCTGAATCCACATAGCAACTAATGTTTTCCACATGTGCTCAGAAAATCTTTATTGGTGTACTCCGGCACGATGTGCAACAGTACAGAAATGTGAATTACTTTGAGTGGATGGACTTGGCAGCATCTGACGAGTGTTCTTCAGGACATGCTTAGGACATACTCAGTGTAAACCTTGGGAGATGACCTCCTGCCTCGTGGGAGATGACGTGTTTGACCTTGAGTCATGGTTGTTTGCAAGGGGTTTAGTGGGGGGTAGGGTCCTCTGTCGGACAAGGGAGAGTGGTCTCTGGGCTGACCCAGTGGTACTCCCCAGCAGGCTGGGCTGAAGAGAAAAGCCAGTTTGCTTGCCTGATGGCCTGATGTGTGAGCCAGACTGGGCACCAGGCTAGAGGTATAGCACTGAGCCTTGTGTCTGCACTGCCCCTTTTAATTTGCCTGACAGCACTGTCAGGTAGATATTGGTATTCTCTCATATTTTATTATGAGGAAACGGAAGAACAGAGAGGTTAAATGCCTTATCCTTGGTCACAGAGAGAGCAAATGATGGAGCAGAGATTTCAACCCTGATGGCTTGACTCCAGGTACCCCTTTGTTTGAGGATTAGCTCTTTATAATTCCCCAAGGAGGTTGAATTATAGAATGCAAAATGTATGGACTTCATATATAGACAGCCCTGAGTTTGAATTCCAGTTCCACACTTTGTACGTGGGTGTCTCTGAGCCCATTATTTAACCTTCCTAGGTTTCAGTTTCAGTATCTGTAAAATAATGTTGCTGTGAGAATTAAATGATATAATCCATAGCAATGTCCAGCCTGACAATTATTAAATGTTCAAAAATGCCAGCTCATTTCCCTTCATGCTACTGGCTTTTATTCCACCTAGCACCTTAAATAAGGGTCTCCCAACATGGCCCTTAATTATTGTTATGGGAATGGCACCACAGTCATGCTGCTAAGCTGCCATAGCTCCAATAGATGCTTCTCAGATCTGGGGCCTTGGCCAACGTTCCAGGAGTTTTATTTCCATTCAAGCAGAGGTAAATCCATCCAGACATCCTCCTTTTAAGTATGGAGGGCTGCATCTGTTTCAGACCAAAAATAATACCTTGTGATTAGAAGTGTTTCAGTAACATGATTTGTGTGTTTTATTGAAGCAGAGGTTACAATTATTAGCGACACCAGGAATTTCAGACATTTAAACACAGTCTTGACTTCTCCAGAGCAAACCACATCCCTGTGCAATTATTAGTTTATCTAAATACCTTCCATCCAAACCCTAAACCGGAGCTGGCCTCTGTGGGAGGTGGTCCTTCTGAGGACAGGCTCTCCACCGTGCTGTCAGTGACAGGCTGACAAACCTGGAACTCAACTGGGGTCGCAAAAAAGGTGACTTGGTTCTATTAGCTAGTAATTTGCTACCTGGCTTGGGTCACTTCCTAGTCACTGCCAATTTGGCTAGGTTATCCCGATTCCCTGTTTGAAGCTGACCTTAAGGATTTAAAAGAATTAGAAACAGGGTTTTCCTTCCCTTGGAGTCCACGCCTTGTGTCATATGATCTCTTTGTAGCATCCATTCCAGCCAGTCTCTCCCAACCCAACATCTGTTCAAGAAAAGGAAACACAAACAAACAAAAAAACCAGACTATCCTTCAAAGCCTCAAAATCTTACCTCCAGCCATGGGCTAAACATTTTGATTGTTATTTTTGCTTATTTGTTTCATTTTAACAGTAGTTATTCATAGGAAGAAACCACAATGCCTTTTGAATTTGAGGTAAGTAATCTGGATGGGTGGACATATTGTGTTACCAGAGAAGATAAGTTCAGTGGCCTTTAAAAAGGGTGTACCCACCACTTGATCCGCACAATCTTTGTAGTTATGATCTCCACCTACAGACAAAGGTTCACAGAGAGTAAGACAGTTGTATGTGATCAGTGTTGGGGCCAGGATTTGAAACATTGTCCGTGCCATTCAAAGCCTATAGTTTTCCAGCTACCTCCTGCTGCTCAAATTGGGGAACGGCAAAGAAGCACGGCTTACAACCTTAACCACAGACCCCAAACACATGTCACCAGAGTGATGGACTCTGACAGACGGATGTTTGCTGCTGCTGCTGCTGCTGTTTTAAACCTGTCTATTCTCACTAGAAAATTAAACATTTAGTTGGACCAGTCTCCAAGTTGCAAATGCATTTACATTTGACAGGAAGTGGTTGAGTGCCATGCCCTGCACTGGGAGATGTGCAAGATTGGGAACTACTGAAGGCTTTTAAGTAGGGGTGGTATGGGGACCTCTTTGAGGTTTGGGAAGATGGTTGACAGCAGAATGGAAACATGAATCAGGAGAAGGACTGAAAGTAAGACACTTCAGAAGGCATATTTCTGGTCCAGGCGAGCAAGAAATCATGAGGGTCTGACCGATACTTTCTCACACCAAAATTAAAGAACTGAGACCTTCTGTGGGTTAATGTGCCAGGCCAGTTTTCATAGTAAGCAGCTCCGGTATAGACCAAGTTTCTCTCTTTTACTACCTCTTTCATTCCAGCACCTTGCGGGAAAGGAGAATCACTTTCCCTTTTCAAGGTATAACTCATCTGTTGGGGGCAGAAGTGGCATGCTGGGTTACAGGGTGACACCTCAGTGAAAGCCGAGGTCCCATGGATGAAACAGTCTTACCCACTGTGAAACCTTATGTGGCTCCATTGCTAAAGCAGGGAGAGCAAAGGAAAAGTCTTGTTGAGAGGTAAGATGATGACTAGATCATGGAGGCTCTTCTAGGCTGTATTACAGAGACTCAGCCATATTCCATGAGGCAATGGAAGCTATGAAGAGGTTGGAAAGCAAGTTGGATAGAGAGGTAACATACACGTTTGCATTGTATAAAGATCACACAGGCAAAACTGGAGACATGACAACCAGTGAGAGACTATTGCAATAATCCTCATGAGGACCATGAAAGTCCAAACTAAGTTTTTGTAGTAAAAGGGAGGAGAGGATAGAAATGAGAGACAGTAAGGACTTAGAATCCACTGGACTTGGTGACTGACTGGCTGTGGGGTGGGAGGTGAAATCTGGATCCTGGATGTCTCCAGATTTCTGGATTGGGTGATGTTGGCATCTTCACTGAGATGGAGGACAGGAGAGGAGGAGTTGGTGTGGGAGGGTGGTCAGGAGTTCAATTTGGGACCCTGGATTTGGGGGTCCATGGGATCCCCAAGTGGAGCTAGTGGTCTGAGAAGAAGTTTGAAGGAAGGAGCCCATTCTTACAAGAGAGTCTCAAAGTGGAGATCCACTAGGCAAAGGTGATGAAAGATGAATCGATGATGAAGTTGGCAGGACCAGAGTAAGGAAGAAGAACTTGGTCATCAGTAGCTGGTTTTAGGAGAAAGGATGTAAACTTTCTCAACTGCTTACCATCTTAAAACCACATTTTTGTGGGTGGGGCACATATAATGAGCCTCGTGTTCAGACAGCGGAGAATCCCATTCACCTCTCAGGTACTTAGTTTATTCATTCTTTATTATTGCAGGGTTTATTCGTTTTCCTTATTTTAAATTTTCAATCAAGCTGCAGCAAAAGTAATTTAAAATTAAAAAAATATATTACTCTCATCACTCATTTTCACTCAACCTCTTCTCTCACAACATCTGCAAAAAATCTGAGAAGCTATGTCATCAGACAGCTGGTGTTTTACTTCAGATGTCATTCATTCATTCATCCATCCATTCATTTTTGCATTTATTTGTTCAATTTTCCCACTGAATATTGATTGCACACCTATATGTCAAGCGCTGATCAGGCCCTGGAGTTATAGTAGTTAGTATATAAGACAGACAAGGCCTCCTGATCTCATGGAGTTTACATGATAATGGAGGGAGATAGTCAAGTCAGAAAACATGGAAACAAATCAGGTGAAAATTTCGGCATGACCACTGAAACATTGCTGTGAGTCTAATTTAAAAGAAAAAAATTTGGTAGCATTTTGACATGCATGCAAGTAATAATGGATTTCTGGGCCCCTTTAAAGTACATTTTCTGGAAAGTGCTGTTCGCGCAGGTGAGCACTCCGATAGATGCCTTTTATTTTTTTTGTTTGGCTTCTGAACGGAAGCCCCCCTCCCTCCTCCCTTATTCACTGTTTGCCTCTGGATCTGGAGAGTGAGGAAACAAGGTATTACCTTGTGAGACTGCTCAAACACTCTGTCCATGAGCTGGAAGGGTGGCTGCTGGGCATGTCGTTGGAACCCACTTGGGTATGAAAACACCCTTACTCCCCAGGAATGCCCTCTTTGCGCACTGGGAGGGGGAGGCTGGCACTTGGAATGGACTTGACATGCTCACCCAGGTGTATTCAAGCAATCTCTTCCTTTGTAACACCCAAATGCAGTCCTGTGAAAACAAAGCTCTTCAAATCACAGAATCAGGTAATCGTGCATCGACGCAGTTGGGCCAGTCAAAACTGCACTTGATGAATGAATAATTCGAGAGCTTCTTTATAAAAGTGACGGGTTTTTAAATGGCCACCATATGGGGGCAGGCAGGTGGCTGGCAAAGGTTTCTGTCCTGCTTTTGCTAGACAGGCTGCCCTCCAGCGTGCTGTCAATGAAGGGCACGATACAAAGTGATTCCTGAAGCCTCTTGCCAGGCTGTGTCTTGACAGAGGACACTCCTGCCTGCGCAGGCGGCAGGTGCTGGACTGGGCTGAGCCCCGAGCTCGCCTGCAGTTATGCTGTCAGCCTCTTTCAGCTCTAATGCTTCGTGACAACTGCCTACCTGGGCTATGATAATGGCAGAAAACCTCTGCAAAATTGATGGGGGATTTCACACAGCAGAGTGGCTTCTCATGTTATGTGAGGCAGAATGCGCTGATTCTCTTTGCCAGTGGGAGACAGAAGGTTAGGGTCAGGACCTGGGCAGCAATGTAGGTTTGAAAATCCAAATTTGCGGTTGACTCAACCTCCTCGCTGGCTCTGTGTGTCACATTCATGTGTTTTCTGTCCAATGCATGAGGCTCGGCTGCTCTTAAAAAAATGTTACCAGATGATTATCTTTGAACTGGAATCCACATAACATTAAGTAACATAGAAGGCTGACAATAAATATAATGAGTCAATGCTTCCACTCTGGATCAAGTAGGATAAAAATCCCACATTGTCCTTGGTTGTCTGGATCAAGCTGAATGTTTTGCGTGAATTATATAGCTGATGAGGCTTATTTAGTGGATCATAGTCAACCATTTATGTGGTGCCACTTTACACCCTCTTCTGTGTGGATCAAAAACACATTTTTATCCAAAACCTCTGTTGTCATTTGGCTCATCAAAATTATTAAAACTAGGTTAAATGGACTTAGTTCTTTTGTTTCCTGGCCTTTAGGAATGGAAAAAAATCGAGCTAACTTAAGAGACCATGAAAAGCTAAGTGGTAATTAGAGAAGTAAAATATAAAACTCTAATTATTAGAACATGAAGTGAAATAATACATATAAAGTGCTTGTCAAAATGCCTCAATCGATGTTAGCTTTTATCATTTATTATTACAAAATGTTTTAATTACTGTGACTTTTGACATTTATGCCATTGTTCAGATGCTGATATTTTCTCCTCCTCTCATCTTTGTGACTGCAGAGGTAGGAAAGGGACAGCAAGATGCTTCATTGGCATATACATTTCTGGTAGAATCTAACTGAGCAAACCGTGTGAATGTGCAGAGTGTGCCTCATTTCGTAGTTTTCTCTTAGAAATTGGAAGTTGCTCCTAACTGGTTGTTTTAACTTGGAGCATTTCCACTTTTTTGTGTATAAAATATACCTCTGCTGTATCTTGAGAGTATCCAGAACTCTAAAACACGTAAAATTTAGGCTATTTCTAATATTATCTAATTGATATAAATACTATGTTATCCTACCATAACATTGAAAATGGTTTCTAATGAAAACTTATGCTTCGAGTAAACATTTTAAAAGAAAAATTTCCACTTCTTTCCTCATCATTCTTCTCACTGGAAACTCTTGACATTCTAGAACTGTCTATACCATGGTCTTTGTTGCATCTAGCAGAGAATCATTTTTAAATAGGCGGTGGTGAACCCATTTTAATGACAAAGATATTTTAAAAGATAAAAAAAGAATTCAATGACATTCTGGATGTAAGAAAATTTCCTCAAGTTTTCACAGCTTTACATGCTGATCTTGTACTCATGTTATTCTTATTTTAGTTATTTAAAAACATGTTTTATATGCCAGGTATTATTCTAAGCCCTTTCCAAACATTGACTCATTTAACCTTCACAAAACTATGTGGGGTAAGTACTCTTATGAACCCCATCTTACAGATGATGAAACTGAGGCAATTAGGATAAGTAACAAGGCCTGAGTCTATGTCCTTAATCACCACACTGCCTGGGCAGCCAGTGTTTCTGGGACAGTCATGCTATGTTTCAAAGAGCACATCAAGCTTTGAGGCTAATTTTTCCCATATGAATTTGGGGATGTTGCAGGCTATCTCATTAAACTTCAGAGACATTTTGATTTTACAGTTTACTCTTAAAAAATTAGAAATTGCTCCTAATTGGTTAACTTTGAGCATTTCAACATTTCAAATGTAAACTCTTTTTCTTTCATATCAAAGGCTTTGTCATATTCCTTCTTTAGTCTCATCTCCTCAGATAATTGTAAAATAAAAAAATTGGGGATGGCAGCCTGCATACATGCCATGACCACAGTCGGCTTCTGGGAACCCTGCAGAATATTCTCAGGTTGTGAGAAACTCAACCTCCTGAGGTCTGGGATCAGGACGCGGAGGGAGGAGGTGCACGTGCAGAGCTCCTGTGTTTCCAGTGCTGTCAGAGGTGGGAGCCTTGCTGATGGAGCCCGGGGAAGAGAGAGCAGATCCCTCAGCTGCAGAATGAGGCCCCCAATCTGGCATGGAGGCCCTCGCTGCTGCTGGCACTTCATGACCAGTCTCCTAGAGAGGAAACTCCAACCTTCTCTCTCACAGCCTGCCAGTCGAGCACTGGCCCAGCATCCAGAAGCCTGAGCTACATGGTGCTAATGGACCCGTTCCATGACATGAACTGACAGGAGCAAGCAGAGGGGTCTCAATTACTTGAAGAAGACAGAGCGAGCTGTCATGTAGGGAAGAAGATTTAAAGAAGTAAAAGAATACTTGAAAAACAAACAAAAAGAATTGGGAATGCTTGGGCAATACTTTAGGAAATGACGAGAACAATACCACCATCATTTTCAAATTAAAACAATTTACTAGTAGAAGGGAAAGAAGAATCCATATCACTGATGATCTGTAAGATCAAATGTAAGACCAGTTTCAAACACATAGCAAAGGAATGAAGTAAAAGAAATGAAAATCATGCCTAAACAGACGAGATAAGAAATAAGACAAATTCAGGAGACTAGTAAGCAAATCATCATTACTGAAGGAGAAAAAGGGAGACGTGGAAATGAAGAGTGTGCACATGGCCACATATGAGGGCATGCATGTGTGTGTATGTGTGAGAATCAATCCCTGAGCTGAAGAAACACTTGAATTTTCAGATTGAAAAGGCTCATCAAATCTCAAGAAGGATCAAAATTAAATATGCTCTCAAGTAAGAGTATAACCCTTCCCGACCTCCTCTGCATTATTATCTATTGTAGATGGGTACACTGAAAAAGGACGATTTTACCCCCTCTGGTTTGAAAACAACAACAACAACAACAACAACAACAAAACCCCAGTTCGTCCCAGTGCAAAGTACTTTTTCACAGGTGGAATTGCAACAGTGACCAAGACAGATTCAATCCCTACCTCAGAGCTTAAAGTCCAGTGTGTAGGCCACAAAGTATTAAAATGGTATGTTATACATAGCATAATAGGAGAAACCCAGGGATCTGTGGGCATGTAGGCGAGGACCACCTACCTCAGACTGGAGGGAGTGCCATCTGCACTGAGATCTGGAGGGGAGTATGAGTTAGCCAGAAGAGGAGAAAATATTCCAGGAGAGGTAAAGGAGGGCATGTTGGAAGAACCGGAAGAAATCTTGCTGGCAAGATTCAAGGAAAGGAGTTGGAGGTGAGGAGGCAGAGAGAGATGAAGCAGAGTTACGCTGGGGTCAGATGAATTATCAAGTGCTTTCTGTGTTTGGGGCACCATTCTGGGTATTTTCATCCCCATGATGGCCATATGATGTAGGCACATCCCCATTTTCCAGATGAGGAAATTGAGGCAAAGAGAGGTTAACTAACTTGCCTAAGGTCACCCAGCTAGTTAAGTGATGGAGCCAGGAAGTCTGGCTCCAGAGCCCACACCCTAAGAATGTTTGACAAAGGAAGGATTTTATTTTTCAGTACTGGTTGACCTTAGGAACCGTATCCAGTGGTTTCAGACATAAGAGAATAGTCTTGGCTAAGCCACCCTCACACAGCCCACTGCAGTAGCTGACACACATGTCCGTCTGTTGCATCTGTGAACTTATCTGAGTGCTCTTAAACCATGGGTAAATGATCCCCAGGCTGTCTTTAAGATAATTAGAAACAAATGGAAAATAGTTCTCTTCTATTATCAACAGTATATCAGCAAAACTTATGTCTTAAAATGTGCATTCAATTTCTAATATTAAAAAACATAGTGAAAGCCATATGTTGGATATTATCACGCATCTTTGTGAAATTAGTAGGGGACCCATTTGAATAACCATTTTGTTTAGATCAAACTTTCTAGAGGTTTTGGGGTTTTTTTTTTTTTTTTGGTCTTTCCTCTCTTTTTCCTCTGACCCTTCTTCAAATTCAAATACGAAAGAAAAACTTTGTGTATGTTTGTGTGTGTGTGTGTGTGTGTGTGTGTGTGTGTGTGCATAATGAGTGTGTCATATGTAGATGCCTTAAATAGGGACGAATTGTCAAAAGACAAGAGTCTTAGGTTTGAAAGATTCTTATTTGGAGATGTGGGTAAGGATGGGGAAGTCAGCAATTGTTCAAGAAGAACATAGGTTGCTGGTAATTAATACACAGTGGACCCAAAATGGCTCTTCCTTTTCCTTTTTTCTTTCTCTTTTTTTGGCCTACAATTTCAACGGTGGGGAGTGCTGGTCTGTTTTGTCTAATCTTATAGTTATGCCCCTAAATGACTAATGACCATATCATGTAGCTCTAGGAGAAAGCCTTTAAAACCTCTGCCCAATCAAGGCTTGGGAAACTTTAATCATTGTTGTTTTGCTAATTTCCACATTTAAGGTCATCATACGTAAGTAAACACTGGATAGACTAGATTTTCTGAAATGAGCAGTCCCTTGAAAGACATGCCTTCAATATTACCTTCTATTTCTGGAGAATGAGAGTCATGAAAGGAGTTACATTGGTATTATTTGAGAATATAAAATGTTAAACAAGCATTCTGTACCAACCAGTGAGCCATCTACATGTTGTGCAGACATGAATTCAGAATGGGTCGTAATGAATGCTGGGAAGAAAACCCATCAATGTCATCAGCCAGAGTGTTAGAAGGCAAGAGTTCTGTGGATTCTTGCAAATTAACAACAACAACAACAAAAATCACATTTGTAACAAATTAGTTGGATTTCCATAGAAGACACAAGCAAAGAAGTAGATGGCATAAAAACAAAAAAGAAAAGATACACGCATATTTCTGATCACTAAAACCGAAAGGACCTTGTAAAACACAGAGTTTAGCCAAGGTAAGAAAAACAAAAATCAGGAATAAACGTGGAATCAGTTGATTTAGTCTGCCTTAAGTAAAATTGAACAACAACAAAATCTCTTGATTGTAGGAGCTGAATCAGCAAATAGAAGAAAAATCTCCCAAAGAATCAACCCTATATTTACAACCCACTTGAGGTTTTTCACTCTGACAGACTAGTCACTAAGTATAGACGGTCCTCCCACTGTTGGTTTGTACAACTTTAAATTTGTCTCTTTCTTTGGTCTGGGCCCCAGGATATATTCTAGGTTCAGACTGTGTCACTTTGTGCTTTTTAATTGATGCTTCATCTATAACAAAGAGGCTAAGATTTTCCATGAGAAGCTTTCCCATGCAAAAACCTTGTGGACAACTCACCTCATTGCCTAATAGGGGCAAAATTTAAAAAAGGCCAGTTAAGTACCATATATTTTGGTAAATATGTATGGGATATCTACTTTTTGTAAGATGCTTGGTTAGATATATCAAGGTAAGCAAATCATAGATTTTACCTTCGGGGCTGTGCCCATTCTAGTGAAAAGGTAAGATGGGGGAATATTCCAGTTTGAGACAAGCAGGGCTAGGAAAGAAACAGGGTTAAAAAGATAGAAAACAAAGTATTGTTTGTGTTCAAAGAAGGGTGCAAGAGCGCTTCTAGATGACTCAGGAAGATGGCATTTTCCTTACGCTCTGAGCGATGTAGAGGGTTTTGAGAGGCAGGGTTGGAGACACAATTTCAGAGGGAGGGGAGCATGGGTAAAGACTCGTGGGTAAAGTCACTGTGAGGCACAGTGACAAGGCCTGGGAGGGGGAGGCTGGTGGGGGCCTAGTGGGTTGGTGCAGAGCCTCAAATGTCACGCGGATATATTTTCAGTAGACACTTGAGAGTTCAGTTGTACAGACAGTAATGATCGAAAAAACTGTCCACCTTGGTTCAGAGAAGACAGCTATGCAAAAGAAACACAGCATTAACAACCAAAATATATGGTACTCCCCCCTTTTCCTCGGTTTTGCTTTCTGGGGTTTCAGTTCCCCATGGTCAGCCATGGTCTGAAAATATTCAATGGAAAATTCCAGAAATAATTCATAAGTTTTAAATTGTGTGTCATTCTGAGTAGCATGATGCAATCTCGTGCCATCCCTTTCTATTCTGCCCGGGAGGTGAATCATCCGTTTGTCCAATGTCTACATGCTGTAGACACTCCCCACCTGTTAGTCACTTAGTAGCCTCCTCGGTTATCAGATCCACGGTCCTATTGCAGTGCTATGTTCCAGTAACCCTATTTTAAGAGTGTCACAGTCACATAACTTTTATTACAGTATATTGTTGTAGTTATTCTATTAGTTATTGTTAATTTTCTTGTTATACCTAATTTGTGAATTAAGCTTTATCATATATATATGTATGTATAGAAAAAAACACTGTGGGGTTTGGTACTATCAGTGGTTTCAGGAATCCACTGGCGGACTTGGAACATATTTCCCCCAGATAAAGGAGGATTACTGTATTTTAAGAGAATGAAAATGTGCTTATCTTCCAAAGGTAAATTAAAGGGATCTGATTCGTAATTCCTGCCACCTTTCTCCTACAGTGGTTTCTCTCCTCCAGTTCCTCAGCTTCAAGTATCTCCCAGCGCCACTCCTCCTTCTTCCCCACCTGAAGCTGATGTAGATTTTATTCTGTGTCCTTCATCTCTCTAAGCCTATGTCTTTCCATGTAGGCTGTTGTAATTTCTCTCCTGAGGCTCTTCCTCCTCTGGGCCCTCTGTCCTGTCAACATTTGCTCAGTTTGGGGTAGAAATTGAATGCAGTGGTGGTTGTCTTCTGTTTTCAAGTTGAAGGAGCATAAAAGAGAACTGAGAGTGACAATGGAGAGGAAGGGATAGGTACAGAAACCGTCAGTGGCAGAAGAGACAATAGGATTTAGCAATAGGTAACATGAAAAGGAAGAGGAGTCAAAGTCAGCATTAAGATTTTAAGTGAATGTTATATGGTTTGCAGGTGGATGGGGAATTCTGGGAGAGGAAGTTTGGAGGGAGGGTGATGATTTCGGTCTCGATTGACATATTATGCCTGAGGTTGGTTTGGATGATACTATTACACAAATGGTAGAATTTCAAGGAGGGAGAACATTTTTCCAAGTGAAATGCTCAGATAAAAGTTTAACAGATAAGTTTTCACAGAGACTGGATATTTAGCGTGGACAAGATTTTAACAAGTGGCATAATGAGTAAAGATATTGTGAAATGCCAGTCTATGGTATTTTGACTTTATCCTACAAGCAATGAGAAGTCACAGAAAGTTTTTTGAGCTATAGAGTGACTTATAGGCAGTTGTTTTTTTATTTTTGTTTTTTTCCATTTAGGTGAAATTATAAAAAAGCAAAACAGGTTGGAAGAAGGGATGACAGGAGTTAGGGGATTTTTGCAGTAACGAAAGGGTGAGGGACTATGATGCCAAGGTTGGTAACAGTGGGAATGGAAAGGAAGAAACAAATATGAAAGGTGTTTTAAAGGAGAGAGTGTACTCGTATCAGTTAAGAGTGTGGTTCAGGGGGTGGTGGCCCGTTAGCTCAGTTGGTTAGAGCGTGGTGCTAATGACACCAAGGTTGCCGGTTCGATCATTGCATGGGCCACTGTGAGCTGCGCCCTCCTTAAAAAGAAACAAACAAACAAAAAGAAACAAAAAAAAAAAGAGTGTGGGTCAAGGCTTAAAAAGATCTGGTTCAAATCCCTGCTCTGACATTTCATCGCTGTGTGATTTTGGGCAGACATTGTCATTTGGTACCTCGCTGAGCCTTAATTTTATTACCTATAAAGTGAATATGAATAGGATACCATCTCATCGAATTGTTATAAAGATCAAAAACATAAACCACATAAAGTTCTTTGTATAATATTATGAAATTGGTTAAGAGTGCTTTTTCTTTGTTCTAAAAATACAATCCTTAGCAACAGTAATGATTATGAAGAGTGGAAGAATCAAGAGAACCAGATCCTAACTGAATATGAATGAATGCAGTGTCATTGATGACACATTTTCAACTTGGGTTCCTGGAAGTGAGGCCACAAAAACAAGGAGCTGTGAATGACAATGAGGCTGGTTTTGCCATGCTGAATGGAGGAGGTGGCCCTGCTCTCTGGAACTGAGGTGCCTCCACCCTCTAGACCCATGGTAGCAGTGACCCCCAGCCTCTGGACAGCCCTCAGGGACATTCTTTTCCTTTCTTAAATGTTAACATGTTCACAGCAGAATAACTCTATCAGCCCATTTCCTCCCGGTAGAAACCCTAAGGTCTGACAGCTCTCTCTCTCGTTTTGTCCTGGTTCTGTCCCCTTCAGTCCAGCCTGGCACTGTTTCTGCTGAGATGGTTGATTAGATCCACAAGACACAGGCCTAATCTCTAGTGAATGGTGTCCAGCCACACCTTTAGAGTTTTCTGCAGCGTATGCTTTCATTTGTTGCAACATGGATAGGCTGACTATTTTTTAAATCTTCAAGTTGTGCTTCCTTTTTGTCTCTTCAATGTGTCTCTCTCCTCTTGTATTTTACTATAAACAGCAAGGAGAAACGAGGCTGGGCCTTCAAAACTTTGCTTAGAAATCTCTTCAATGAAATATCCAAGTTCATCTCTTGTTTTACTTTCAATTCCACAGAACGCAATTCAGCTACGCCCTCTCCTGCTTTATCATACGGGCCACATTTCCTCCAGTTTCCATTAATATGTTCCTCATTTCCACCTGAGACGTTACCAAAAGCGCACTAACATTCACATTTCTAGCAACAGTCGCTTTGAGGCATTCCAGGCTTTTTCTCCCACGTACCTCAAAACTCTTTCAGCTTCTACTCATTACCCAGTTCCGAAGCACTTCCACACTTTTAGGTATTTGTTACAGCAGCACCATTCTTCCCCATACAAAAGTCTATGTTAATTTGCTACAACAAAGTACCACAAACTGGGTGCCTTAAACAATAGATATTTATTGTCCCACAATAAGGTTAGAAATCTGAGGTCAAGGTGTTGGCAGTGGTTGTTCCTTCAGAGCTGTGAGGGAAGGAGCTGTTCTAAGCCTCCCCCGGCTTACAGATAACTGAGTTCTCTCTGTGTCTCTTCATATGGCATCCTCTCCATGAGATACCACTCTCTGCGTCCAAATTTCCCCTTTTCATATTGGATTGGGGCCCATCCTAATAACCTCATTTTAATTTGACTACCTCAGTAATTTGACTGTCTCCAAATAAGGTCACATCCTGAGGTACTGGCGAGGGGGTTGACTCCAACACCTTTTTCTGTTTTTTTTTGAAGGACACAATTTAACTCATAGCGGTTGAATTACGAAGGTTTAATCAAGAGGGTTTTACAACCAAATTATTCACATGTGGATATTCTAAGTCAGTCTCGTGCTTTCATAGGGTTTCAGTTTTTGACATCTCTCGCCTGTTTTGATGAGAGCCTTCAAGTTTAGGAGAAAGCAGGTAAAGAGATAACATGCCTTTTGCTGATGGTAGAAGCTGAATGAGAGGTGTGGGGAGCAACAAAATGGTAAAACTGATTCATTATCCAGTCTTGCCATATATGGATCTCTTGGCTCCTAATGAAATAAACTTCCTTTGATGAACTGCTATTTCATTTTAGTCTTTTTCTTTGTCAGAGTAGAAGCCCCTTCAACATCAAGCTCTTAATAAGGATATAGAATTTATATATCCTAATAGAATTTAATCACAAGACTGTCTAGCAATCTGCTTCAGATTCTTTCATGTGTAAAAACATCACTTGTATGGCTGTTTTAGAGTTTATGTTAGAGACCACTGTATAGAAATTACAAAATATGTTCTCTATGATGGAACATCAACTGAATGCTGTATGATTTTTAAGAATGTTCCAACCTATAGAAAACTCCTAAAATTCCAATGTATTTGCACTCTAGTAATGATATTAGACCTATTAACTTCTGAAGCATTTTTCCTTCATGTCATTGTATTACACTTTATGGATTCAAAATATTCAAGGTTTCTGTACTATCAATTTTCCTGTGTTTTTGACCCTTCTTCTTCCCTTTTTAATTTTATTTTTTACTGTGATATACTTCCTGTTCTATGCAAAAATGAGGCACTTGACCAGAAATATTCAAATCTATGCGCATGCACACGGAGAGGAGCCTGCTCATTATCTATGAAATCTGGATCAGACGCTTCCTGATTGTCTGCAACATTTTGTCAGACTCTCCGTGAGTCCTGTCATCTGGCACGATTCTTTCCCTCATGGAAGGCCTTTCCGAGTCTGTGTCTGGTTTGTCAGCTCCTATCTTCTGACTGACAGAGCCGACTTACTCTGTGCTGATCGTCACCCCTTCACCATGCCAAGGGAACAGATGGAATGAGAGAAATAGGAATCAATAAGATTAAAAAAGTTTAATTTCCTTGGTCTTCCCACAGTATGCCACCTTCATTCTAAAGCTAGAGTTTTCAGAGCAATGAATACAGATCTTTTAAAGAAAACTAGAGGTTTAGAATCTTCTGAATTGCTTCGGAGTTTGCTTTGCCACAGCTTGACTCTTTTCCTCTTTCTTTTTTCTTTCTTTATGATTACAGTATTTATTCTGAATATAATTTTCCCTCACAGTCACTTTTGTTTTGACTGCATGCTAGTTATTAAGGGTGAGAAATAGGAAAGAGCCCCAAAATCTATGTATGACTATGTCTTCTTAGGTTGTGAAGTGCAGTAGAAAGAACACAGACGTTGAAGTCAAACAGTCCATGGTTCAAACCATAGTTTCATTATTTACAGGCTCTGTGATCTTTGCAATTTGTCTTACCTCTTTGAATGTCAGTTTCCTTGTCTTTAGAAAATCAATTTTACTGTGTCGTTGGTAGGTTGTGAGGGGAAGTCCATGGAGCACCTTGAAGAGAGCCTAATATTCTGTTGGCACCCACCTATGATAGCCATTATTACTATTTACCTGTGGACTACTAAAACACAGAGGTAGGTGTAGAAAACAACAAACATTTAAAATTTGGAGAACCTTTAAAAAGGTGTTTATAAGATTTGATACCTTTTGAATTAGAATAGGTAATAAACTTTCTGGCGCAAACTAAGAGACAGATAGTAAAGTTTTAGGCACGTGCTAAAATCTTTTATAGTTTTTAGTGGGCTGTGGGATTTTGTGCTTGGAGCTAGTTGTCTAACATGTTATTCAAATTATAACCATATATAAGCCCAATGCTTCTGGTGGGATGCAAGCAAAAAATGTGTTTAAGCCCACATAAAACGCCAGTTGATTGGTGCCATTGTCATAAAACTCTCTGCAGAAATGTTATAACTAATTTTCTTAGAATATTTGGTTCACTAATATTAGCTGGAATGGTAGAGAAGACAAGGAGAAGCTTTTGTCAAAGACAAATGAAGACAGACACTAGTGGAAAGGACAGATTTTAATCAGTAATATGCTATTGCAATAGGGAAGAGGGTTCAGCATGAACTGAACCAACTGCAATTTGTATGGAGTTGACATTTTAGAGAGAATGAGGGAGCTGTGAGGGGAGTGCATGGGAGCTCGGCAGAGTATTGGAAGTGAAAAATTACACAGGGTTCGTCAGTGTAAATGCTGATTGGGTCAGGTGTGTCTGTTAGTTGGCAGTTATTGAAATTAGGATTCTGTCCTTCCACAGAGGCTGAGATACACAGACCCTTTCTTTCCCGATAATTACATTTAAAGGAATGGCTTTCTGGTCCTTGAATGGCTTTCTGGTCCTTGAGAAGATGGCTCCTGAGTTAGACGAGATACACATACATCTCAAAGGGTCGGAGGAAGGATTTACAACTGTAAGCCCCTTTTAGTGAATGCTCTCAAAAAGAGTAGTCAGGGGCCTATCCTCAGGCAAGAACAAACAATAACATCTTTTGGCAGCCTGAGCTTTCTCAGGTAAACACTAAGGGGGGCTATGGTCATCCTAGGGATGCGGCCTGGAACTGTTAGAAACTATATAGTCTTTGTTTAAGTCCTTTAATGTGGGGAGAGGAGAATGGATGAAATCATTTGTGTGGAGTGTCTGTAGTTTCAAATGTCGAAGTTGAGGCCTAGTCAAGAAGAGGGCTCAGAGGAGCCTGACTAGAGTTTGGTCAAGGATCTTTGCCATTTCAAGTCAAGCAAAGATGCTGATGTACAAGAGCTAATGTAAATTTTAAAAAATCAATCATTTATGTATCAAATGAACAACTTTGACCATCAATTATGTACTATGCCCTGTGGTAACCTCTGAAAGACATGGTGCCTGCCCTCATGGAACTTATAGTCTAGAGGGAAAGTCAGACCAAAAAAAAGAAAAAAAGCAAGAAATGAAAAAAACACCATAAATTAATCATGAATATAATTTATTTTGTATCTGTGAAAAATTTAAAAGATAGCTGTCTTTTTTGTTGTTTATTTTTTGGTTGTTTTTTTGTTTGTTTGGTTTTTTGCTTTTGTTTTTGTTTTTCTGTGTTTTTTTGTTTTTTGTTTTTGACTCCTTGCCTTGGTGGAAATTTTAAACGCTGATAAGATTGAGGAGGCAATTAGAAGCTATATTAGTGTTTAAATACTCTCATAGCCTACTGATAGAAGCATACATTGGTACTATTATTTCTTGGCAACTATTTTGGCAATATAAGGGGAGAGACATAAATATATTCATGCCTTTTAGTCCCCATTTCCACATCTAGAAATTGTTCCTAAAGAAAAAAATCAGAGATAGGTAATTTATGTATGTATGTATATATATATATATATATATATATATATAAATTATACACAATTTATTATGTATCTACATAAATGTATACTACATATACATATGTGTGTGTATATATATATATATATATATATATATGAGAGAGAGACAGAGAGTCAAAAAAATGTATACACATTTTAAGAAAGGAAAAAAACTATTAAAATTATGCTGATGGTAACCACTTTGAGCACCTCTTATAATTGCAGAAGTCAAACGTGACATGTATTCATCTTTTGTTATTGGTATATATTGAGTATTACAATTTTAATACAGCTTTTTTCCTTCCTTAAAATGTGTATACACTTTTTGGCATCCTCTGTATATATATGTTTATCCTAGTATTATTTAAATGATAAATAATTAGGAAGAGTCTAAATGCCCAATATGATCGATTATTAATTAATCAAAGTATTTATATTACATACTTTATTATATAATATATATTTTATATTATTAGAGATGCCTGAAAAGAAGTTGAGCAACATTTTATTGTCAGTTTCTCTGTCTGTGGTGATAATTCTTTCAATTATCTTATTTAAAATTTTCCATGTTATTTTGTTACAAGAATGTGTTTTTATCACCAGATGTAACCATTGCAAAATTTTGTGAAATTCCTCCAAATACTGTTGCTTAAATAAAACTCATTTTATGCTTAAAGTGCTTTTTAAATTGTACAATGTAATAAAAATAAAAGGGATTCCTATTATTGTTACTGGAATTATTGGTTATGTGTTCAGTGGCTGCATGCAAAGTCATAAAAATTTAGGTGGGTGCTTGACTTATACTCAGGTTTTGTCTTGGCACATGCAGTTTTGGAAGGAAGAGTGTATTTCTAATATTATTGTCATTAAACAATTACTTTATATTTCTCGGAAAAACAACATTGCATGGAATTCAATATAGAAACAGACTAGATGTGGTAAAATAGGACCCATATACACTTAAACTGCATCTAGGTGAGTGCAAACAGCCAGAAAGGCAGTCTCTGACAACCTGTCAGTGTTTCCTCCCTCCCTTTTTTCCTCCCTCTCTCCCTCTTCCCTCTCTCTCTTCTTTCTCTTTCTCTTTCTTAAGTTGCTTCTTTAGTTGAACACTCCAAGGTTTTCAGGATACTTAAAGGATGGATCTGAATATTACCTGCCTTTTGTGATGTCCTCAGAATCACAAATTCTTCCTGCCGAGATGACTAATTAAAGGACACCGTCCTCTGTGTAGGTAAGCAGGGTCACTTGTCTCAATCCCTTGTAAAAGTGCCATGTCTCAAAGTTTCCTTTTCTCTCAAGAGCCTCTCTCCCTCGCTACAATATTCTGCTCTTTGAGTCCTCATTCTTTTGATGCCCTTTGGTCTTCACGTTGCATCTTGTGGCTATACCATGAATAGCTATTCTTTGAACCTTTTCCTAAGCTGCTGATGGCCCAGCTGTGCACAAGTTAGGGTTGTACAGGATATTAAAGGGTGGACAGCATCTTTAGAATGGTTCATGGACCTTGGCATACGTAACAATAAGCATGTGAGGAGAGACTGGGAGTTGGGTACCACGGGAATCTTCACTGGGTGGCAGGTGTTAAGAGGCCTGTAGTGGTAGATGAGAATTTTTATTATTATCTTACTAGGCTGTATGTTGTGTGGTTGAGCTTCCATAGAAATGCTTACAATACTCTTACTGCTTGAATCAAGGTTAAATAGACAAATGCATAGTAATGTCCCTGGCCCCTTAGTTAAAGTTCTCTTGGGTCCTTTCTAACAATTTGCCACATGGAACAATATGATTTTCTTGGGTTTATAATGGTCAATGACTATTGAATTCATGTAAGAAATTCAATTGAGATCTTTTCTGCTAAATATTTACAACATATGCTAAAAAGAAGGATTTACATATTGCTTTTGATCCTCAAATATATTCACATATATATGGCAGAAATTGAAAGAATGTAGCTCCCATTAAAATAAAACAATAAAAAGCAACAATAAAAACACTCCAAAGACTTAACTTGTGTACAAGAAAGAAGAAAAGGTGCGAAAAAGTCATTCGACTTTGCAAGACATAGATATGAATTTGTCAATATAGGATATCAAAACAGAAGTTCACACTAACATTTATAATGAGAAATAATGTGCTGAAATTGATGGTTTTTCTATGAAAAGACAAAACAGTTTAAAGAGGAAGATACAATACTTAGAAGGCTTCGTTGAGCTTGTCATATTAAAAGTATTTAGGAAAAGTGTAAATCCATTTATTTAACATAAATTTGTTTGCCACTGCTGTGTGCTAGGCACCATTTGAAGTATACGAGGATGCAAAGTTGAATCACGCACACATAACTTATCTTAAGGATGCACAGAAGGAAGACAAAATGAAAACACAAGGAGAAGAGAGCCATCTACAAGCAAGCAGCTAGAGCTTTGGACCTTCTAGCCAGACAGTTGTGTAGGATTATTGAGGTCATTTTATCTACTTGATCATAGTTATATTTTATATGATCGTCATGTCATGGTGGGGTTTTGTTGTAGAGGCCGAATAAAAGAATAAATTAATAAATCAGGATGCAGAGGATCAAACTATTTCAAATTCACCATCTTCTCTAGCCGACATGGCACAAGCGAGAACATAATGCTTAAGAATTCTCTGGCAGGCAATCTTAATACATAGACAGAAAAGGAGAAAAGGAATAAAAACTAAATACAATAAGTAGAACATGAAAAATTAAAGAGTGACAAGAGAAAGAAAAGTTGGAATTATATGACTGGATATGGGAAAGGGAATTAAAGTTTATGAGTACTACCTCAAATAGCACTGGGTTTTGTGGCCTGATTGTTTCAAGACGAAAGAAGTTGTAGTTTCAATAAGTTTTCCTGTTTTCTAGATTTCTCAGATATTTCAAAACGTCTCACTGTAAGTAACCACAGCACATTAACCATAGAATGCATTGTTCCATGGTTGTTGCAGTATTTGGCTTTCAATCACCTTTAAGTATAGAGGACATTTAAAATTAAATAATCCATGAAGTCATCTAGAAAATAAAAAAACATGTGATTACCATGCATTTATTAGTGAGCCACAGATTCCTTGCCGTTTCAAGCCAGTGTGACTACATGAAAGGCAGCCTTTTGTAATAATTCAGCTGTAATAACATGCCTCATTTAGAATGTATTAGGAATATACTTCTCTTACTGCTGATTTAAAAAGAATATATATATATCAGAAAACTATCTCTTCATTTGCGTTTATTAGGAAATTGTGTATAAATTATGCCAATTGCAATTAAATTTCTTTAATTTATTATGCTAGACTCTGCATAAGTAGTCAAAGAGGACATGGTACAAAATACGTGTATTTCAAGGATAGTTTGAGTAGTATGGTGGAATGCCTAGTCACAAGATTAAGAAAACCCTGGGATCAGAGTCAAATTCTAATGATTGTGCAGCTATGAGACCTTGTGGTATAACACGTGGTATAATCTTTTGTTGTACATTGTGTGTTAGAAATTGTTTGTGAAAGAATTCTTCAATTTTGCAGTTCTCTTTATCTAGACTCTGCCCAGAGAATCTATACTGTACGATTTTTCATTTTGTTTATCTTGTGCAGCTGTTTGCTATAGAAACATAAGGAGGGATTTTGAAAACAATAGGTTTTTAAAAGAGATGGGGGTTAGCAATGCTTTGGAGATGTTCTGTCGTCTTTCCATTTGATTTTAAAGCAGCTCTCAACAGCCAGTTTACTGATAGGTGTTGTGATTATGAATGGGGCACCTCTGTGTGAAACTATCAAGTTCTCCTTACAAGACCTTCCAAGCAGAAAATAACCTTTTATTTCCTGGCCTTTACCTTCCAGAAGGAGGTGAAAAGGGATGCCAATAAACCCAGATTTATGCAAACCCAAGAATATATGGTGTGATTGGGTCTCTGGACCCAACGGGGTCTCTGGATTGGTGAGCTCTAACTACTTCTGACCAAATCATCTAGAGCTCATCAGCAGATTGCTTGCTGTAGAAATTTAAATGATCTAGCTATATCCTTTTATTGTAACTTTCCTACAGTATTAATACAGAAAACATGAAATGTAAGCAATGATACAATTGATGGACAGATTAGAAGTGCCATTGTTTAACTGATGCTCTCATCTCCATCTTTTATTTTTAAATACACCTGCATTGGTTAATACTATAGAAGTTAGATCTTAGAGGAACTTTCTCATAATATTCTTGCTTCTGAGTCTTGGTGCTTGTATTTAATTGCAATTTATATTCTATCAACTATTGACTTCCTCTGTTTGTTGGAAATATAGGAAAAAGTCTGCATAAGTATAGTAAATTCTAGATTTTTTGTAAATTCGATATATTTACCAAAAGTTACTGGGACTTATTATGATTTAAGTGGCTAGTTGAATTGTCATTTAAAGAAATGTTTGTTTTTCACTATTTTTGTGAAGTATAACTTATGTACAGTAAAATGTACAGATATGAATTTAGAGTCTGAAGAGTTTGACAAATGTATACCCATATAATAACCAGACCAATTAAGATTTAGAACCTTTCCATCAACCCATGAAGTTCTCTTATGACCTTTTCCCAGCATTCTTCATCTTCTCTTCTACCTACCCCAAGCAATCATTATTCTGCGTTCTATCACCAGATTTTGTTTTGCCTCTTCTAGAACTTTAGATAAGGAGAATTATACTTTGGGTTTGACTTCTTTCTTTCATCATGATTTTGAGATTCAGTTATGTTGTCACATATATCAATGATTTGTTTTTTTGCTGAGTAATATTCCATTGCATAAATATAAATATCAATTTGTTTAGACATTCACTTGATAGTCATTCGAGTTTGTTCCAGTCTGTGCTATTAAGAATAAAGTTGATATGAACATCCTTGTACAAGCTTTTGTAGAAATAACTCTTCATTTGTGTTGGGTAAATACCTAAAAGTGGACTTGATCGGTGGCAGGGTTATATATGTTTAAATTTATAAAAAACTACTATAGAGTTTTCCAAAGTGGCTATACCATTTTACACTCATACCTGTAACATATGAGAGTGTCAGCGTTTGCACATCATCACCAACACCTAGTAGTATAACACTTTAAAAATTTTAGCCATTGTAGTGAGTGGATAGTAGTTCTTATTATACTTTTAATTTGCATTTTGCTGGTAATAGTGTTGAGCACTTTTTATGTGTTGGTATGTGTGTTGGTAACTTTTATATCTTTTTTTCAAGAAGAGTTTTTTCTGCTATTTTGTTTGGTTGTCCATTGTATCACTAGGTTATAGAAGTTCTTTAAATATTCTGGATACAATCCTCTACAGACCTATTTTGTAAATGTTTTCACTCAGTCTGTGGCTGGCCTGTTCCTTTAATTAGTAGTGTTTTATGATAAACAGCTTTCAGTTTTGATGAAGTCTGATTTATCAAATTTTTCTTTTATGGTTCATACTTTCTGAATCTCTTGTAAAAATTTGTCTGCCTTAAATTTGTGAAGATATATTGCAATTTCGTTTCTAGAAGCACTATTGTTTTTCCATTTATATTAGGCCAATGATTCATCTCAAATTAATTTGTATGTATAGTTTGAGGTAGGAGTAAAGGTTCATTTTTTTCCCCATCGGATATCCAGTTATATAAACACCTTTTGTAGAGAAGACTTTCTTTTGGTTGCCCAGTGGATTACTTTGGCACATTTGTGAAAAACCAATTCACCATATAAGGGCAGATCTATTTCTGGACTCTGCTTTCCATTCTGTTATGTATTTGTCTATTCTTACCTTAATGCCACACTAACTTGGTATTACAGTTTTATAATAAGTCTTGAAATAATGTAGAATGTAAGTCTTCCAGCTTTAGTCTACTTTTTTAAGACTCTTTTGGCTATTCTAGTGCTTTTCATGTTCACATAAGTTTTTAAAAGCAGCTTATCATACAACCCTGTTAAGATTTTTAAAATCAAAAGAACTTTTTTAGAGCAGTTATGATTCACAGAAAAATTGAGGGAAGATACAGACATTTCCCGTATACCCATTTCCCGTATACCCATTACTCCCACATATGTGTAGACATCCCCATTATCAATATCTCCCCGTCAGAGTGGGACAGTTACAACTGATGAACTGACATTGACACATCATTATCATCCAAAGTCCATTGTTTACATTAGAGTTCACTCTTGGTGTTGTACACGCTATGGGTTTGAACAAATATATAACTACATGTATCCAACGTTACAGTATCATACAGATTTTTATTGCCCTAAAAATCTTCTGTGCTCTGTATATTCATTTCTTCCTCCTTCCCAATCTCTGACAACTGCTGATCTTTTCTCTGTCTCCATAGTTTTGTCTTTTCCAGAATGTCATATAGTTGGAATCATGTGATACGTAACCTTTTCATATGGGTTTCTTTCACTTAGCGATATTCATTCATTTTCTTCCTTGTCTTTTCACGGTTTGACAGCTCATTTCATTTTTTAAAATTTTTATTAAATTTATTGAGGTGACATTAGTTGGTCAAATTATGTATGTTTCAGATGTACAATTCTATAATACATCATGTATATGTTGCATTGTGTGTTTACCACACAATCTCCGTTCTCCTTCCATCACCATATATTTGACCCCCTTTACCCTCTGTTACAACCCCCACTTATCCTCTGGTAACCACTAAACTGCTGTCTGTGTCTATGAGTTTTTGTTTATTTGTTTGTCTTATTTGTTTGTTGCTTTCAGTTTTATATCCCACGTATGAGTGAAGTCTATAGTTCTCTACTTTTTCTGTCTGGCGTATTTCACTTAATACGATAATTTCAAGATCTATCCATGTTGTCTTAAATGGCAGTACTTCATCTTTTCTTATGGCCAACTAATATTCTGACAATATTACAGAAATATAAAGGTTCATACAAGAATACTATGAAAGACTATCTGCCACCAAATTCAATAACCTAGAAGAAATGGACAAATTCTTAGAAATATATAACCTTCCTAGACTGAATCACAAAGAACTGGAAAATCTAAATAGACCAATCACAGTAAGGAAATTCAATTAATCACCCAAAACCTCCCTAAAAGCAAAAGTCCAGGATCAGATGGCTTCACTAGTGAATTCTATCAAACATTCATAGAGAATTTAAAACCTGTTCTTCTCAAACTCTTCCAAAAAATTGAGGAAGAGACAATACTTCCTAAATCATTTTATAAGGCCTACATTAACCTGATATCAAAACCTGGTAAGGATAACACAAAAAAGAAAACTGTAGACCAATATCTCTGATGAATACAGATGCAAAAATCCTAAACAAAATACTAGCAAATTAAATACAACAATACATTAAAAGTATCATACCTCACCATCAAGAGGGGCTTATTCCAGGGGCCCAAGGATGTTTCAACATATGCAAATCAATCAATGTGATACACCACATAAACAACAACAAAAAATAAAAATCATATGATCACATCAATGGATGCAGGAAAAGTATTTGAGAAGATACCACATCCATTTATGATTAAAACACTTAATAAAAATCAATAGAAGGAAAGTAACTCAAGATAATAAAGGCCATATATGACATACCCTCAGCTGATATCATACTTAACGGTGAAAAACTGAAAGCTTTTCCTTTACCAGGAATAAGACAGGGATGCCCCATCACCACTGTTATTCAACATAGTATTGGAAGTCCTAGCCAGCACAATTAGGCAAGAGAAAAAAAAATAAAAAGCATCTAAACTGGGAATGAAGAAGTCAAATTGTCACTTTTTACAGATGACTTGATTCTTTATATAGAAAACCCTAAAGACTCCACTAAAAAACTATTAGAAACAGTAAACAAATACAATAAATTTTCAGGATAAAAAAAATCAATGTAAAAAAAAATCCATTGCATTCCTATATACTAAGAATGAAATTTCAGAAAAAGAAATATAAACAATTCCTTTTGCAACTGCAACAAAAAAAATAATAAAGGATATGAAGGACTTATATACTATCAGATATTATTAAAACTATAAGATATTATTTAAAGTAATTGAAGAAGACACAAAGAAATAGAAAGATATTCTATGTTCATGGATTAGAAGAATCCACATTGTTAAAACGGACGTATTACCCAAATCAATATATAGAGTTAATGCAATTTCCATCAAAATCCCAATGGCATTTTTTTCAAGAAATAGAGCAAAAAATCATCAGATTCATATGGAATCACAAAAGACCCCGAAAAGCCAAAGCAATCCTTCCTGACTTCAATTTTTACTACAAAGTGACAGTAATCAAAACAGCATGGTATTGGCAGAAAAACAGACACACAGACCAATGAAATAGAATTGAAAACCCAAAAATAAACCCACATTTATATGGGCAGATCATTCTTGGCAAAGAAGCCAAAAACATAAAATGGAGAAAAGAAAGCATCTTCAATAAATGGTGCTGGGAAAATTGGAAAGCCAAGTGCCAAAGAATGAAACCAGACTGCTATCTGTCATCATATACCAAAATTAACTCAAAATGGATCAAAGACCTAAATATAAGACCTGAAACAGTAAACTGCACAGAAGAAAGCATAGGTACTAAACTTATCAACATTGTGTTCAGAGAGGATTTTATGAATTTGACCTCAAAAGCAAGGTAAGTAAAAGCAAAAGTAAATGAATGGGACTATATCAAATTAAAAAGCTTCTGCACAGCAAAAGAAACCATCAACAAAACAAAGAGGCAACTAACCTAGTGGGAGAAGATATTTGCAAACAACACCTCCAATAAGGGGCTAATATCCAAAATATATAAAGAACTCTTGCAACTCAACAAGAAATAAACAAACAATCCAATTAAAAAATGGGCAGACGACTTGAACAGACACTTCTCTCAAGAAGACAGACAAATGGCCAACAGATATATGAAAAAATGCTCAACTTCACTAGCTATTAGGGAAATGGAAGTCAAAACCACAATGAGACACCACGTAATACCTGTTAGAATGGCTATTATCAACACGACAAGTCATAAGTTTTGGAGAGGCTGTGGAGAAAAAGGAACCCTCATACACTGCTGGTGGGAATGTAAATTGGTATAGCCACTGTGGAAAACAGTATGGAGTTTCCTCAAAAAATTAAGAATAGAATTACCATATGACCCAGCAGTCCATCTTCTGAGTATCTCTCCAAAAAATCTGAAAACATTTATCTGTAAAGATATATGTACCCCTATGTTCACTGGAGCATTATTCATGATGGCCAAGACAAGGGAAAAACCAAAGTGTCCTTTGATCGATGGTTCGATAAACAAGATGTGGTACAGAACTCATTTTAGTGCTGAATAATATTCAATTTTCTGGACGTGCCACAGTTTATTTATCTATTTACCTACTGAAAGACATCACGGTTGCAGCTAAGTTTTGGCAATTCCGAATAAAGCTGCTGTACACATTTGTGTGTGCGTGTTTTTCTGTAAGCATAGTTTTCAGCTACTTTGAGTAAATACCAAGGAGCTCAATTTCTGGATTGTATGCTGAGAGTATACAGTTGGCCCTTGAGAAATGCAGGGCTTAGGGAAACCAATACTTCATGCAGTTGAAAATGTGTTTATCACTTTTGGCTCTCCAAAAAGTTAACTATTAACGGCTTTCTGTTGACCAGAAGCCTTACCAATAACAGAAACAGTCAATTAACATATATTTTGTATGTTTTATATATACAGAGGGTGCCAAAAAAAAATGTATAAATGTTTTAAGAAAGGAAAACTATATTAAAATTGTAATAATACAAACCAATAATAAAAGAGGAATACAAGTCACGTTTGACTTCTGCAATTACAAGAGGTGCTCAAAGTGGTTACCATCAGCGTCCAGATACTTCTGATTATGGCAAACTACTGCTTGAGCAACACTGATCGAAGTTACCACTTGTATACATTCTTTTGGCACCCCCGGTGTGTGTGTGTGTATATATATATATATGTGTGTGTGTGTGTGTGTGTATATATATATATATGTGTGTGTGTGTATATATATATATATATATACACACATCTATATCTGAATATATATATGTCTGAATATATATATTTTATTTTTATTTTTTATTTTTCCTAGTTTCCTTGTATTGATTTTAATAACTTTTATCTTTTAAGGAAATAGTCTATTTCATTTAGATTGTTAAATTTATTGGCATACTATTGATTATAATATTCAATTAGTATCTTTTAGTATCTGGTGGATTTTTTTTTTTTGCCGTTAATATTTCCTTCCTTCCTTCCTTCCTTCCTTCCTTCCTTCCTTCCTTCCTTCCTTCCTTCCTTCCTTCCTTCCTTCTTTCCTTCCTTCCTTCCTTCCTTCCTTTCTTTCTTTCATCATTCAAGCTACAGGTTTATCTTGTTTACAATTTCTTGAGCTTCTTGAATCTATATATGTTGAAAATTTTAATGAATCAAAATTTTAAAAATTAGTCATTATTTTTTCTGTTGTTCCCCCCACCCCCCCAATCTCTCTCTCACTTCTTCTATGACTCCAATTATATGTATTAGACTTCTTGGAACTTTCTCATTGGCTTTTCATGTAATGTTCAGGTTTTCCTCATTTGATTTTCTCTCTGTGCTTTATTTTCTCTTGAGGTTTACTGATGCATTCTTTTATTTTGTTCAATCAGTTATTAATCGCACTCAAATTTATTTTGTTTCAGATATTGTGTTTTGCAGTTATAGTATTTCTACTTTTTCTACTTTCAAATTACTCCTGATATGTTTCATTGTTACTTCTTCCTTCAAAGGGCAACCTTCCTTTCCAACCCCTCTTTTTAATGCAACCTGGTTTAATTAATGTAAAAGCTTATTTTTAAGAAGATTAACAAAATTGATAAGTCTCTTACAAGACTGAGCATGAAAAATGAAAAAGAACCAAACTGCCAATACCAGAAATGAGAGGGAATCAGTACAGACCCTGAAGACATTAAAAGAATAATGAAGGGTTTTTTATAAGGAATTGTATGGCTATAAATTGGACAAAGTAGATGCAGTGCACAAATTTCTTGACAGACACAAATTCCCAGAGCTTACTCAAGAAGAAATAGGTAACAAGAATAATCCTATATCTATTTTAAAAATTGAGTTCATAGTTAAAAACCTTTCAACAAAGAATACTCCTGGCCCAGATGGCTTCACTGGTGAATTCTGCCAAATATTTAAAGAAGTAATACTACTCCTACACAAACCTTTCCATAAATACAAGAGGTGGGAATACTTTCCAACTTATTCTATGAGGCTTGCTAGTTTCTGACAAGAAATCTGTTGTAATTATTATCTTTATTCTTCTGCATGTAACGTGTCATTTTTTTTTTCTGATTGCCTTCTAGATTTTCTCTTAATCTTTGTTTTTCAGGTGTTTGAATATGATGTGTCAGATGTATGGTGTTTCTTTGATGGTGCTTGGTGTTCTCTGAGCTTCATGGATCTGTGGTTTGAAATTTCCCACAATTTTTGGAAAATTCTTTGCTATTGTTTATTAAAATATTTCTCACGCCCCATCTTTCTGGTTTACACTGGAATTCTAATTACATGTATGTTAGACCTATTGATACTGTCCTGCAGGTCTTAGGTTCTTTACTCTGTGTATTTCATTATGTTTTTCTTTTAATGTTTCAGATTTTGTAATTTCTATTGACAATCTTTAGGTTCTCTCATTTTATTTTTCTGGGCTCAGCAGTGTTGAATCTACTAAAGAGCTGGTTAAAGGCATTCTTTATCTCTTACCATGATTGTTATTTGCAGCATTTCCATTTGCATCTTTCTTTTAGTTTCCATTTCTCTGCTGAAAGTTTCCATCTGTTTATGCAGGTTGTCTACATTTCCTTCTAGAGATTTTAACATAATAATTATAGTTATTTTAAATTCCTTGTCAGATTGTTCCAACAAGTGGGTCATATCTGAGTTTTGTCCTGTTGTGTCTGTCTCTTAACAGTGATTTTTATTAACGTCTTATAATTTTTGGTTGATTGAAATCAGACATTGTATGTAGGATAGTAGAGACTCTGGTAAATAGTATTCATGCCTGAGAAATGGGCATGCCTCCTTTTTCATTATGTTTTTATTGTTGGGGTGGAGTGAGTTGAGTCAGTCTGGTCAGGAATTAAGCTGAGTTTGACCTTCGTTTTCATGTGGAATCCTCATTGCACTGTAGTCTTCCAATTCCTTAGGGCTATCTTGTAAGAACTTAATGGTTTTTCTCAATAATCATGTTCTCCTTCAACTTGTGGCTTTCCCTATGAGCCCAAACCTTCAAGTAGGTTTCTGTCTATGCTCTTGCTCCTCCTCCAGTGGTAGACTGCTTTCACTTGATAGCCTGGTGTTTGGGGCTGAGGTAGAGAGGAATTTCCTGTTGTACTTTTTCAGTCCGTCTTAGGCAGGCCCTATGTCCCTGGGTCTCAGGAGTGAACTTTCCAAGGGGAAGATCCTGCCCCTCCTAGCCACACTCTACCTTGTACCTTTGGTAGGTCTCCTGGGGAAAGTAGTTTCCTGTTACGCCTCAGTTGGAGGGGATTTCTAGTGCTCTGGGTCCTGAATGCTTTCTTCTTTCTCCCTTTTCCCTTCTCCTAGCTGTAGTGAGCCTTTACCTGTACCCTGGGGAGTGTGTGTGTGTGTGTGTGGGGGGGGGGGGCAGGGGGGAACAGGCCTTCCTGCTTTTCCTCCAGAGCCTTAAGGATTTTATTCCATAAGGGAAGTAGGGAGGGGGAAAGAATCTGGATGAAGCGTTTTGCCTTTCCTGCAGTGACACTTACTGATCAAGGTGTTAAACCTTTATCACACACTGAGCGTCAGTTCATGTGTTCGATAAATGATTGTGTTCAACGGAACTTGGAATTACCAGTTCTTATTGGTAAAACGATTGATTTGTCATTTGCTCCTTTAATATCTCATATTGTTGTCCATTTTCTCATGGGTGGCTGCCTGTCTATCCCTTGAACATCCATTCTCCCCTCCTGCCACAAGTCTCACCACACACTGTCCCCCAGGCTTACAGTGTTCCTTCCACTCCCCCACCCCCTCCGCCAACTATCTTCTGGAATCCTCAGAAATTAGTAGCACTCTTTGCACATAGTAGATGTTTAATACATGCTTATTGAATGAATAAATAAATATTTCTGCAGCCAAACTGTAACAGTTTTAACATTTTGTGTTTAGAAGCAAAAAATATCCTTATGAAGGAACTCTTACTTGGAACCCCAATGCGTAAACGAAAGACAGCGGAGTACTCTAGTTGTCGCTTCGAGGGAGGGTGCGGGCTGGGATCAGGTGGCTCCACAGAAAGCTCAGAGCTCAGTATGCCGGTTGGATCCTCAGTTAAAGCCCAGCGTTCCTCCCTGGGACCCTAAGGCAGCTTCGGAGAATCAGCAGGCTCCCTGGCATGCCACTGGGACACCTCTGCTCCAGGCAATTATTCTGGGAAAGAAATGGAGGAGGGCTGTGTGATACATCCTTGGTGACCCAACAGTGAATTCAGGAAGCTTTCTCTGCATTAATCAAAGTGAGGACAATAGCCATTTTCAGGCATAGTTCGATCCTGGCTTTTTAATCATGAAATGTTTATTTAAAAGTCAACAGAGAAGACACTTTGCCTCTTGCCAGCTTTTGTTTTATCTCTTCTTGGTCAGAAGCACTTAAAGGGCAAATTCATACAATGATTATTGAGGGTTATTTCCTGTTCTGCATTCAAAACTAGGCAAATACCCTGTGAAATGGTGTTGTTTTGGGCAGTAATATACATATTGTCGCATTTAATTAAATGCTTTTCATTTATGCTCTTCACTCTGTGAAGGTTACTGACAGTTGATTTAAAATATGTATTACTTTAGTGGGTAAGAGTACCTAAAATCACTAAATCAAATTTGCCATCAGCATCAACTCAGAAAAATTAAACATGCAGACAGTCACCAAGGACAAACGGCCAGCACACTCCCACATACTCTCTCTTCTTAAGTTTGTGTTAAGTGACTTGAAGCATTATTGTGAAGTTCCTATTGGAATCATCTCTCCTTTTCAGTAGCTGCTGCTTTGTGCATCAGAGGGATCAGAGTGAATGTTACAGAGAAAGAAGTGTTCAAAACCTCTTTTTAAAAGGTACAGGGAAATCAAAAGTGTATTTTACAACAAAAATAATCAATGGGCCTCTTGTGTCTTTTTGTGTATCTTGCTTCAGCCAGCACGCTTTACTTCTGACAAGAGTCCTTGGCAGTACTTTGTTCTGTCAAAAAGGGATGCCAATATTCACATATTGACAAATTGTGAAATATCCTTTTTATCCCTACTTTTTTCCTATGCTACTGCCTCTCTTTTTACCTTTATAATGCCTGACGTTTCATTGCACAGAATGCCAGGTGTAGGTGAATGAATGTGCTTGTAAAAATCAACAAAAAGCGAAAAGCTGATGTTTCTTCCAGGCTTCTTAGCTGCACTTGATGGTGGCCCAGGGATGAAAAGGGATCAGAGTATACCAGGGTTTGCAGACTTGTCCTTAACAAATGAACCCATTAAGACAAGAATGTTAATTTACTTTGAAAGGCTATGGATCAACCTCACTCTGTTAAAAAGATACTAACGCACTTATTTTTCAGTGAAGTGCGAGCTTTATTTTGAGGACTTCCCATGCTCTAGACACCGTGGTAGGTACTAAAGTTACAGAATAGCCTCTGCTTTCAGGGCACTCAGAATTGGCTGCTGGGAGAGAGGGCTAGGCAGATGAACCGTTCCAGTACAATGTGGTGTCTACTATGCTAGAGATTATTAGCATAGGATACTACTGGTTAGGACCACTCCAGGATGTGCAGGACCCCAGGCACATATTTGTCCTGAGCCCAGTCTGTATAAACAATTTTATTTTAAAATGTCATACAAAATTATGGGTCCATATGAGTTCTATTGACTTACTAATGAAGATCTAGAATAGTAGGGAGAGAAGAGGTACTTAGGTACATATTTGTTTTATGTCGAATTAATGCACTTGAGGATTCTTTGCAGTGTCCAGGCACCATTTCATCATGTTTGTTATTGTCAAATGTGCCATTTCTGACTAATTGGATGAGAAGACACATAACTACATTGTTATTACAATGCTATGGTTGTTAGGGACTGTTTGTATTGAAATAATGCAGATATTTTGGCCTCCTCAGTTCCCTTACACCAATTATTTAATGCTGGTTACAACAGTAATCTTGATGCTTGCTCAACTACCAAGCCACCCATGAAAACTGACTTCCCAAATGTTGTTATTATGATTCATTGATGATGACAACAAATTCAAGTCTTACCTAGAGTTTGCAAGAAAGTGTGAATGATAATTCATTTTCTGATCATGGTGATTTTATTATTTGGGAATTCATAGTATAAATACAAGAGATATGATAAAAAACTACAGTGAATGTTTAAGTTAAAAAAAATTATTACAGTAAAATACACATGGCCATTAATTCCCTTCAGATTACTCCCCATCACTTCGAATACACTTATCCCATCCTTCTTGCCACTTGGTGAAGCAGTTCTGGATGTCCTCTTTCGTGAGTGTCTTTAGTTGCACTGTTGTGGCTGCCTTGGTGTCCTGAATGGATTCAAAACGTTTACTTTTCATAGTCATTTTGACTGGGGAAGAGCCAGAATTTGCACAGTGCTAGATCTGGTGAATAAGGTGGATGAGGACACACTGTAATATTTTTATTTGACAGAAATTGCCGAATCAGAAGTGATGTGTGACACAGAGTGTTGTCATGACAGAGGATGAAGTAAAGACACTCATGAAAGAGGACTTCCAGAACTGTTTCAGAAAGTGGCAAGAACAATGGGATAAGTGTGTTCGAAGAGAGAGGGAGTATTTTGAGGGGGATTAATAGCAATGTCTCTTTTAATGTAATAAAATTTTTTATTTATTTAAACATTCACTGTTTTGTTTGATCCCACCTTGTAAAACAACACATCTTCCAACCATGTCTTCTCTTTAGGGCACAATATTACATTTTTAGAATATGATCTCTTTCAATATCTACTGTACTCATGACTTCTATATATCTTCACTGGTGGAATAAAAGGAGCAAGGGGCCCATCGGTAAGTGAAAAGAGTGGTCCTATTAGTACAAGGACTATCTGTTCCTCATTCAGCACCCTTAAGAGGACCCAGAACACCATGATGTCAACCCATTGATCAGAAGCAAGAGAGAACATTGATGAGAAGGATTTGTTTATATTGCAAAGCAAAGAAAGCCTTCAGAGGATAGACCCAGCCACTCTTGGAGGACTAGCTGACACATGGTATAAAGTTTTGGGGGTGGGACGACTTTCTTAGGTACCAGTAGTGGGAGGCACATAGAATAAAGATGACTGCTCTCACCTCCGCCACTTTCAGGTGTTATAAACCAGAGGCAGCACTGTGGTTAGAATATAGATGAGTGAGGAAAGAAGCAAGAACCTTCACAGAGAGAGGGCGAAAACACAAGGGTTGGTAGTGGACTGTCAGAATTTCAGAGCCCTGAACTTTTCCTGGGTCCCATGTGAGTGAGTGTCATCCCAAGTCAGCATGCCAGCGCCATTCTGACTGCTAAATCACTTGGTATATTGTGAAGGAAGTACTGCACTGGTCATAGGAGCATTTTATCATGAGGCCTACTTCCTGACTCCACCCATGGAGCCCTCTATAATTCCTTAAGGCATCTGGTCAATGCCACCTATTGGATAATGAGTGGGACAGTGCCCTGAAGGGAAAAAAAAGAGAAGGGAACCAGGGCCCATGCACATGCAGGTCAAGTTCAGGGCATCACATCTAGATGGCGTTGCTGGCCCTAGCTTATTCTATGTGCTGGAAGGTGATTTGGGAAATTTCAAGGAAGGCACTACACAATTCAAGGCCCCGAACAGCACAGGGCCAGGGACATGAACTTGTATGAATCGAAAGGTGGTACTGATTGATACAAGGGCAAAGATGGAGGCATCCAGTTCATGTGGGGGAAAGAAGACCAGGCAGCTTTCCTGAAGGGGTCCTGTTTTAGTTGTGTCTTGAAAGATAATGTGACATTGGTTAGCCAGAAAAGGGAGGAAGAGCACTGCAAGCAGAGAGGACCATGGGTTGAAAGCATAGAGACTGTGAAACCGTCAATTATATTGGCAAACTATAAGTAATTTATTGTAGGTGCAGTAAAGAGGTCATGGAGGGCCTTCTTATTCCAAGTGTGGTCTGTATTTACCCATCATTTACTTATTTAGCATCAGTAGCACCTGGGAGCTTGCTAGAATACAGAATTTTGGGTTCCATCCTAGACAAACTGGCAATCTATATTTTAGCAAGTGCCCTCTTTCCTTCATTAATATGAAATTTGATGTTCCAGAAGCTTCAGGGTTCTCAAAAATGGGGGTGCAATGGTGGGCTGAGTGAGATGTCGGAGTTTGGATTTCACTCTATAGACAAAGAGGATTCATAGTATTTCAAACAAAGAATTAAAATGATCATATTTAGGTTTTAGAAGAGTTGGGTAGCTGCAGTGTAAAAGAAATGCATAATGATAGGCTGTGGGAGTGAGCTGATTGAGGTCTGCTGCCTGGTCTAGGCAAGACAAGAGCAGAGACTGAATTAGAGCAGTGGGATGGAGAGGTAAGAAATAAAATTGCAAAACCTTCTGGTTTGAGGGTGAGGCAGATTAAAGAGACCAGGATATTATGCAATAATCTCATCTGAATGACTGTGAGAAAGGGGAGGTAGGATGGAGAGATTTTGTGGAAGAAGATAATAAGTATTCTCTACCAACCATTCCACTGTGAATGGATGTTAGAGTGGTTTCCAGTTTGGGCCTATTCTACACAGTGCTCACATTCCTGAACCTGTCTTTTGGTAAACACATGTCCATATTCTAGGGGATCTATAACTGGAATTCTGGGTCATCGGGTAACATATGTTCAGATTAGTGGTTACCAACACTATTCCAAGTGGTTGTACCAATTTATACCACTACGAACAGAATACAGGGGTTCAAGTTTCTATACATTCTCGTCAACACAGTACTGTCTGTTTTTCTCAAATAGCCATGCTGGTGAGTGTACAGTGGCATTGAATTTCCCTGATGACTTATGAATTTGATCACCTTTTTCTATATTGATTGACCATTTGACTATCCTCTGTGAAGTTTCTGTTCAAGTCTTTTGCCCACCATTCTATTGGATTGCCTGCCTTTCTTCTTACAGGTCTTGGGTTTTTGAATTTCTAAAATCTTAGCCTTTTATGACTTAGGGCATGTACTTTGTAGATAATTAAAATGTGTCAAAGAACAGTAGAAGAGACAAGCAACCTAGTTGAGATCTAGTCCTCTGAAACAAAGGCTAACTGATAATCTCAAATATGACAACAACAGTAACAGTGATAAATGGTAGAAGCTACAATTTAACATGTACCGACTCTATGTGAGTTGCTGCTGTTTCTGGGAAAGGCATCACAACAAGACGAAAAGATATAAAGGAGAAAACTGACGGTTAGAAGGAATGAAAACAATCACATTTATTCCTAGGAAAACTAAGAGCTACACATGGACACACGCTGAAAGAGAATGTGTGATTATTTAAATCTCAATGTTAATTTAAAAAATACCATCGTCGTAGGAAAACAGATAAACAGCATTATTTAAGTTTTAAAGTAATGAATTAACCCATGCTGTCCCCAAATTACTAATTATCTTCTTGCATCATAGTTTAATTGTTCCTTAATGAATGCCTTACCATTTTCAAATACTGATTAATTACATTAAAAAATTCATAATTTTCTGACTTCTTTGTGTAGATTGGTTTAGATACACAGACTCCAGTTACACATTGTGGGTGGGGCACCCCAAAATCTAATAAGGACATTGTTAATAAAACTATTACCCAATCTATGCTAATTCTGGGAAGAGATGCAGGAAAGAATTACAAACCCAGTTAATAAAAAACAAACCCCCCACATTACATTGTTTACTCTTGTGTTTTGTGTGTGTGTGTGTGGTAAATGCTAATGAAAAAAGAGACAAGCAACTTTGTTTGATAGCTTTCTCCAGTTTCCATAACACTTTTGATATGTTTTGCTCCTCGTGCTGGAATGGCATCAATGCTGAGGGGCCACCCTACTTTGTATTTACAGATATACCTCCTCATAGTTGTATAAAAGCATGTTTTTAAACGAAGAAATATTTGCTACTAGGAACCTGGATTTCTGTCCTCCAGTCTGTCTGAGTTGTCTGGGTTTGCATGGGACCCTCTTATACTTGCTTGTCCTTAAGCCTTTCAGGGGTCCCTATGTTAAAGTACCAGCACTCTGGAGGGTAGGGACCAGGTAACCCACGTTCTCCATGATTTTGAAAGGGAGCTGAGCACATTAGGAGCACAGGCTCTGACTCTGTGGGCTATGCACACATTTTGACCTTGGCCTTGACCTTATTAGCACATGGTCCAGATCACTGACTTCCCATTACTGATGGACTAATTCATTGACTGGTGGATAACTGGTTTACCTCGTGTTGCTCTTTGGTGGCCTCAGGTTGGGATCTGTTAGCTCTCTGGTGAGAAAAATAATTCTTGAAATTAGATTCCTTTTCTCTCTTTGGGACATTATCATCTATCCTTCCCAGAGTGCACTGCTCAGCATTATGTTTAGAGTTCAGCAGACACTGGTTTGAACCCTTCTTCTGCCATCCACTTAGCAGCAGTGTGACCTGGGGCAGGTCAAGGGAACTGGGCCTCAAGGAGGCTCTGCATACTGGAGAAAATTATAAATTAGTTAATATGTGAAGAACACTTGGTCCAGTGTCATGTAGTAAACACTGAAAAAAGGTGGATAGCAATATCATTATTATTATTAATTATTATTATCAAAATAATCTTGCAAAGAAATTATAGCCCCTTAAAAGTGGAAGGAAGCACAAACATCATGTGGAGGAACCTGAGGCCCAGAGGCATGAAGTGACTTTTTCAAGGTCACACAGTTTGCAAATAACAGAACTGGGACTGGAACGAAAATTTCCTGATTTCTGGACCAAAAGCACTCCCATCTCTGCATGTGGCTTTCCTGTGTAACATGACTGTGGTCTTCCAGAGAGAGAACCAACATCCAAAGCTCATGCTATTAAATAGAGACGATACATCAGAGAAGTTAAGTGCTAAAAACACAGTATCCTGCAAAGAGAAGGAGAGATTAGGTTAGATGAGATGAAAGGTCAAAGAGGTGACTGCCTTGTAGGGCCCCAAACACAAAGGAGCCCAATAACAGAGATGGGGGTAATTTAAATAGCTCTTCATGGAGGCAATTCATTCATTTCATGGAAATGTCCATTTCATCGCCAGTGGTTACCACCTGAGCACACCTAATTTTCTGTTTGCTGTGTCACTGGGATTTTTCCTTCCTCCCTTTCTTCCTGCCTTGCGCCCTCCCTCCTTCCCTCCCTCCCTTCCTTCCTTCTTTTTCCTTTTAGTTTTGCTGGAGACATGTCACTGTACTCATTTTTACGTTGTTTTTTTTTTTCCCACCCTGATTGCAGCTGAGTTGTATTTCCTCTCCCCAGTAAAACACAGTTAACACTTTTCTTCCAGTTTCTAATGCCCTAGCACAATAGTACAGATTTATGCATTTAGCCTGGGCTTAAATCCTGAGACACTTTAGTACTTTAGGAAATTGTCCATCATGGATGCTGAATAGCAGACGTTCAGAGACAGAGTGTAAGACTATGACGAGCTCATTGTTTAAGAGGGACGTGAAGCACCAATAATTGACTCGTATTTCTCAGATCACCAGTATAAACATTTTAGACAATTGATGTTTGTGCAACTCTGTGCATGCCAAGTGTACCAACATAGATGATTTATTTCCATGAGTTATGTTATCAGCACAGATATTCTTTAGCATCTGGAATCTCCATTAAAACATAGATTAAAATACATTTCCCCCATTTTCCAATAGATTCCAAACGATCACAAGAGCTCCTAGACCTCTGCTGTCCTCACAAATTGATATACTAATCAATTTTCAAATATGTAGATTGGGGCTAAAATAATATAAACAGAAACTATTTATTTTACTAATGTATCATAACTTTAAATGATTAAAGATGATAAACTTTCTGTGTACCAGGTACTGTACTCAACACTTTGTAAATATAAACTTACGTAGTCCGCATCACACATTTATGACAGGGTACTTTATCCTGCCCGTTGTACAGATGGGAATCAGAGGTATCCAGAAGATAAATTGCGTGCCAAGGACACGCAGCTTAGACGTGCGAGATGCAACATTCAAAGTTCACAGTCTGGCTCCAGGTTCTCTGCTCTTAAAGATGAGGAACCTGAGACAGGAAGAGATGAAGCAAGCTGGCCAAGGTTACACAAGTAAGGGCCACAGCCCAGTAAGGACCAGCATTGCACTCTAGCGCTAGTACAACTAACTGACCACCACCACGCACTTTGCCACCTACTTTCTCTTCTCTCATAAGCAATATGTTTCTGCTAAACTAAAAGACAAGTTATGTTCCTCATTCAGCCACATTTATTTATTGCCCCATTCATCTCAGGAACTGTGTAATGCCCTAGGAATTGAATTTACCAGTAAGATTTGAGCCTGGCTTCTGAAAGTTCCCAGTCTACAGAGAACAAAGAGGTTTAGCAAGAGGCATGACAGGTTTAGCAAAGAAGTTTGACAAAAAAGGGCAAAAACAAAGAAGCACAGATCATTTTGACTTCAGAGTTGGTGATATCTCTGCTTGATTTAAAGGATGAGGAGTAATGCTTGCACAATATTAACTGATGTTTCCTAACCCAACTCCTCACCCCACCCTTAATCCAGGGCATTCTGCATTTATGCTTCAGGGAAAGGATGTATTAACAAAAGAAGAGGAAAAAGGCGTGTCCTCCTGGTTCCTGGTCTTCAGAATCTCTCTCTTACAAACAAAAAGCTCCAGGCAGGGGAGGTTTCTAAGATTACCTGCTCTCCCTAACCCTAATGCCACTCTGCCACTCCAAACATACTTGCCACAAAAATTCCATGGGCTTTGTGCAGAGAGAGGTGGGGGAACATAGTGGGGAGAAAGAGGGTGAAGGGGAAATGTCAGGCGAGTGGGGGACAGAGGGAGAGAGACATGAAACGTGTCCCCTGGTGCTCCTAGCCTAAGCCCTGAGAAGGCCAAACAATTCCGCAGAATTTAAGAGGAATCATCTTTAATATCTTGGTTCAAGCTCCTTGGGGCTAAAAGGCTCAGGGGGAAACTGTCTGTCTGGTGTGTGGTAGGTGAGGCCTAACAGCTTGATCAAGTGAGCGTCCTGATCTCAGTGTAGCATGAAAAGAGCACTGTCATTTCCTCACTCCCAAGGAAGGCCTGGGATGGTGGAGAGTCCCCAGAAGAGAGGAGTATGGGATGGGAATGACAATATCCCTGAGCAGATATAAATAAGGACGGCGTGCAATGAGGGATGTTAGCAAAGGCTGTGTAGACAGATGGAACTGAGCCCCGCTTCTCGCTCCCTGCTCCCATCAGTGCGCTGGTACTCTTTTAGATGCTTGGAACTTAGCATGACCTCAGACAAAGGGGAGAGCCCCAAACTAAAATGACATTTCGTTTCCCAAAACCCCGTAGATTTACAGGAGTGTCTTGAAATAGAGATTAAAATGTATAGCCAGATAAAGCCACATTTGTGACACAGATAAATTCATGAATTGACATTCATACCTGTTACAGACAGATTTTTTTTTTTCTGTTAAATCACCTTTTCATTTATTTAACAATAGTTTATGAGGGACCTCTGGCTGCCAGGTTGTGGCACAAGATAGATGTAAGACACTCCTGAAAGTAAGATTTTAATACGGGCACTACAAGGGGATAAAAAAGTCTTTTGTATGAACAGAACACCATTGCCTGATGTTTAAACTCTTATACTTTAAAGGAGAATCTTTGGCATTTTTGAGCAATCTGGGGGAAAAAAACAGAAGTTAGCAGTACTTGTTAAAAGACAGCAAAGTTTCCTTCCTTGTACCACTTTACTGTTATTTATTAATCTATTCTTATTAAGTGTTAACTTGCAAAATTAACGATGCAGTGTATTAGTGGGGAAAGAAACAAAAAGTTAAAAACTGAGTGTTTAAACTGCTAGTGGAAATTTTTTTATTGGAATCATTAACTGGATTGCCATTATTACTGATATGGTACTAGCCACCTTTACTTTTCTACGATTTACTTCTGACAAATTTTTCATCCTGGGGCTATTTTAGAAAACGTACTAGTGTTAAATTTAGATTCTGTAACTCTACGCAATATTCCTTCAGGCTCCCTCTTCATTCACCTCAGTTTCTCATAGAACCTCAGTGCTCATAGAACCACCCTCACCTGCTGACGCTACGCCAAAATCCTGAAATCCTATCCATCTCTCAGCACAGAAACCACTTCCAGGGTCCAGATATGCATGTCTTGTGTTTCAGCAACCAAATTGAGGCTCAGAAAATTAGCCTTAGTTTCCCCAAAAGCAGACTTTGAGATGAGGTGTTGTGTAAAAGTTGTTTCCTGGAAAACCTGGCAGGGAGTGGAGAAATGGAACCAGGCAGAAAGGAGGATGAGGGCGGGTATAACATTCTCTGAAGGCCCACGGGGAATCACTTTTGACTCGGTTATTCAGGGGAAGTCTGGGGATAGTACAGTCACATCTCAGATAACCTTTTCCAACAATTTTGAGAGAGTTTTAAATACTAATTCCTTAAGGCTTCCGTTGTATGCAATGAAGCAATTTCTCTCCCATGCCTCTAGAATGGTATCAGTTGTGTACCATCCTTGGGAGAATTGAAAAAAAAATACTCAAATACTGTTTTGTGTTGTGTGTTTCAGATGAGGAACCCTAGTTGAGAAAGGCTGCTGAGGTGTTCTGATCAGCAGGCAGAAGAGCTAATGTATTTTGTGCTCCATTTCCATCAGTCCTTGGTTAAAGGCTACCACCCAGAAAAGACAAATTCCTAGGCTCTTCAAGCTCTTTCTGCCAGCAGACTACATGAGTTCTCACAGCCTGAGGGCAGCAGTCACGCAAAGAGACATGGATGTTGGCGGTTGGGATGAAAGCATACTGGGAGTCAGCGTATATGAAAATGGTGAAGGGATTCAAAGAAATATGGATGGAACACTGATGGCATCTGGTCCAGTCTATCCCTCTGCCACAGAATAATTAATGTATCTCCTTAACTTCACTCCATGGATTCTTCAGGATAGGGTTGATCATAATTTGTAGCAAATTAAAACGACCTTCAGAGGAAGGTTAATGTGATGAGCTACAGCCTCTCCTGTTGTAGATGGATTTGAATGATCTACTCCTTATCCCTCCTGTTCTAGATTACCCCACCCTTGGCCAGCACTTCTGCAGATCTGGTGGCTTGCCTAGTGGGTGATCCAGAGATGCATCCCTTTGGGGGCTGGTTGGGACCTGATTGCTATGACTTTACTATAATTGCCTGTTGGCGGTTGAAACTGGGCAAAAGACCACCAAGCGATTCCCGAGAGGGTTCTCTGAGTTCCAGATGTCTTCTTCCTGCCCCCTTATGTAGCACAAACTCCACCTTCTCGTTATAATCAGGATCACTGCTGCTGGAAGTACAGCAACTCCTTGTTTGTCTGTCTACCAGCACCAGGGCTCCAAACTGCCTTTAAGGTTGTAGCTTTAGGTTCAATGAAGCCCTGTTGTTTCCCCTGGTAGAAATGTTCTTCTTCTGAACCCCAACCAGGAACCATGTCCTCTAGACACCGAGAGGCTGGTTGGTCTCCTCACGGGATGGTAGCCTATCAAGGGCTCAGCTTTTATCTCTGCTGTTGACAAGCACTGTAGCTAGATCAGCCATGGCAGTAGAAGTCCATGCTATTGCGTACATTCAGAGTCTCCATCTTTATGACTATTCTGTAGATGGCTAGTCCATTCTTGGGGTCACTGTTGAAGTCCTGGGATGGCTCAGGGCAGAGGCTGGCTAACATCTCCCAGATGAATCTTCCTGTCTACTTCATTGTGTAGTGCCTACCCTACCACAGATTTCCCTGGTAGTCATTAATATGTCAAACAGAGATCCACACACTTGGTGTCCACTTGCACAGACATATCTGTGTATCCACATGCCTTTCCCCAGACTTCTTTTTCTCTATCTTCCAATCTCTCTCCTTCTATTTTTTTGGCTAACCAATTTGCCACTTCTTAGGAGTTCATGTATAATATACTTTAAGCTACTTCTTTCTCCCCACAAAGTGGATGACCACGTGAAGAACTTTGACCAAGAACTCAAAGTTCTTCCCAGTGGAAAGTTTTCACCTTACCACAGTCTTTTAGGGTCACATGTTAGTGGGTCAGAACATCAATATATTCCTGGGAGAAGACCATGGATGTGACCATGTATATTGTTGTCTATTCTAAGTGAATGAGAACTGCTTTTAACATTTCTTATAGATGGGTGTTGGAAATAATCCATTAGATTTGCACCACACCCATAGCTGCATATCAAGTATCAGAAGTAGTTTTAATTTGTTGTAGTAAATATAAAGACATTGCAACTTGGTTAAATTCACAGTGGTTCCCAGTCATCTACCATGATCCATTTGATTTTTGTGGGTAGCAGACTGGTGAATTAAGCTGAAACATATTGGAAAGCATCTTGCCAGCATTAAGTCTTTGAAGGTGGTGCTAATCTCTGCTATCCCATTGGAATGTGACATTGCTTTCGATTTTTAATTTTGGCTGGATTGGGGGGGTGGGGAGCCGATTTCGGGTATTTCACTTGATCATTTCTCCAATGATTGTCTTTACTCCGTAGGTCAATGGACTGATGTAAGGGATCTTCAAACTGCTGAACATACTGCTAAATATACTGTCTAATTCTACTAAATAAACTACTAACTATACTAAAGTAATTCTGACATTTTCATATCATTTAATCTGGGACATTATTTTTCCACCTTCAGGGAACTATTTTATCAGTATACCGGGATTGGCTCTGGGTGCCTTTTTGAGGATGTTGAATCCTGAATCATGGAAGAGCGCCTCCATACCAATAAATGCTCCCTTACAAGGACTTATGTTCTGCTCACCACCTCCTGTTCAGTTCTGTGCGCTCAGATCTTCGTTGCATCATGTTCTTCTGGTTCCTACCAATGTGCATTACTGGGCTCTATAGTACTTTTGGTGAATAAGCCATTCACTTCTTAAGAAGGACCTGTACTTTTCCAGATGACCCATGCTAAGACTGGATCCTGGTTATGGGTTTAGGAGCCAAAAGGAAGGTGGAGGTAGATTTTGAAGGGACCAAGTATTCAATCCAGTTTCACAGATGAAGATCTTCTCGATTGTCACATTATAGCATGCTAGGGGTTATTATCACCTGATTTACTTCCAACAGTGAGATTCCTGCTGCCATCTGGTCAGCAAATGACCCAACTCCAGAATCCTAGCCTGAGAGTCTATTACTTAGGATCAATTCTAGTACCAGATGACTTAGATTGGATTCTCCAAAAGCAGAATCTGAGGCATGTGGAAGTGATTTATTAGAAAATATTTCTAGGAAAAACTGATAAGGAAGTGGGGATATGTGATCACGGAAGGAAGGGGGGTGCGAAGGAGGGTGTGTTATCAAACAAAGTTGACAACTGGTTCAGCTTCCCGGGGGACCTCAGAAAACAGTATAGGTCACAGGCCAAAGTGTCCTGTTAGGGACAAGGGGGTTGGAATATTATCCTGCCACAGTCAGTCAATGTCTAGGAGCATACCTGAGGTGACATGAATCCTGGCACTTCTGGCTCTCTCTGCAAGTAGACAAAGAGAGTTCTGGCAGCCAGGGCAGACCTCCCACAAGGAGATGCTGGTTCTGGCTGGGGGCAGCACAAGCACATCGGGAGCTGCTGTGCAGAGCATGCTAAAGAGATCAGAGGGGGTATGGGTGGAGCACGGGCAGCATCTGCCACTGTCATCTATTTATAAGCATTTATTAGAAGGTTCACATACTACTAGGGTAGCATTCCTGTAGAAGAGACATTGCATTTGTCAGCTTCTCATGTATTTTCCCTCATACCATTATATTATTAGAGTTGACTACCTTTACAGTAAACTTAAGCGTGCACCAGTTTTTTCTTAGTCAGATTTTGTTGCAATGAATAGTCTACATGAAATTAGAGTCCTACAGGAAAACATAGTGGACTGATTAAGAACTGAACTGAGTCTCATCAATTCCCCAGTGAACTGCTGAATGAAAATCATGCTCCCAGAAGGCTAGAAGGGAAGGGTCAGGCATCTTCAAGCCCCTCTCTCCTCTCCTCTAGATACGTTGGTCTTTGGTAAAGAGTTTCACGGTTAAAGTATGGCATTTCTGCTTGGGATGATAAAATTGTTATGTTGTAAATACTGCATTCAAATGATCTTTTTTGTAATGTGAAAACCAGGTTTGTAATATGAAAACAGTACTTTTTGTATTTTGACAGTTTTAATTTAAAAAGCAAGTTTCCTTAAAAGAGAGGCACCCCAATATTCTGGAAATGTAAAAGGAAGAGATTTCAGCCTATTAGTTTGAATAAGGCAGTAGGTGTAAATGAGTCATTAGAGCTAATAAGAAGTGTGCCTACATTACACATTACTGTTTCTCTGGATTATATGTATCTGGCCATCTTCTTGCTCCTGACCTGGAACAAGCACAAATAAATGGACAATCATGGGGATGTTGATGATTGGCTGTCAGTTTGCACCAACGTACCTTTCTTCGTTTCTTAATTTTGATATTTCATTAAACATTGGGGTAGGAATTCCAAATACCGTATCTTCATGCTGGATAAAGGAGGTTTTTTTTCAGAGCTGGCTCAGTGAGTGGTCTCTTGGGTCGAAGCAAAACCATCTGCTACTTCTGTCTTGATTTTCACAGTCGAATGTACACCTTACTACATAAATATAATCTATGCATGTATTCTTAATAAAATGACACCCTATTTGTTAAATAGAAATTCAAACGGTCACTGGTAAATGGCCAGCCACGTGATCAGAAAAGGGTTTTTTATTTGGTTTAAAACTCTTTTTTTCTTGTCTAGAACTTAGTCTTTTAATTTATTTATAAAGAAATGTAATTAAATCATTTTTTATGCAAGTCCAGAAGCAGAAAATGGAAAGTATCATTGATTACTTTTTAAAAAAGTAGTTAGCTCATGCTATTTTACCTGCTCAGGTATTTTCAGAACTCCCAAAAATGCACTCACACCAATGAACTACACAAGAAAAGCCATGGGGAAACTTTATTCTGTTGGAAAGCATGTTAGACTAAAATTTCACCAGTGTTTTGCAAGTAGTATACATAATATTGGAAAAATAAATATTTTTAGTAATTATATAAGTTTTCATTTAAGACAACTATTTGAAATTGTAATTTTATCTGTGTGGTAATTTGAAAAAAGTATTTTAACGTATGAGATTATGTACTTAATTAATATATCTTCTTAGGTTATTTCTGTATTAGATTACTAAATTTTGATGACTTATGTAAATGCCTGAGATATTTAATTTGAACTTTTGTTCTCGCTCCTCAAGCTTTCTTGTTCCAATGGCATTGTTTAGAGCTATAGTTTAACTCTACATGGGAAAACTTACTCTCTCAAAATAATGTTTTCTCACTCTATTCTTGGGTTTTGCTAGCCCTTCCCACTGACGCTTTTTGATACTTCTTAGAAATTCCCATGTACCCAGTAAACATGAGGTTATTCTTAGTATATTAACAGTTATTATCATGGGAGAAGAATGATTTTAATATTAATAAAAATAATTTCCACTCACTGCTGGAATAAATTAGTTTATTTTTAAAAGTTGGTTCAATGATTGATATTTATAGAATGGTTTTTTTTTTTTTTTTTTTTTTTTTTTTAAAGGCAACTCTGTGTGGAGACAGGCAGTTTTTGGCATCTCTGCCTACCCTTCACAATAAGAATCCCAACACCATTCTGCACATTAAATGGAAACCCAATATCATAAATCTAAATAATAACCCTTGGTACTGATGTTCTACTAGGCCTTGCTGAGTCAAAGCACTTAAAAAGAATTAATAAATAAAATCTTCAAAAGACTCCCCTGAAATAGGGAAATGTTTTCTTGCTTATTTCTTTAGAGACTACACTTCAGGTTACTTGCCAAAGCCCAAAGGTCATTGTTGCTGATATCAGGAGGGCCAAGAATCTTCTGGTTGCTAATCCAGTTCTTAGAGGATTATAATTAGAACTTGATATAAACTATGCCCAGTTTTGAATTTGGTTCAAATTAGCATTGAAATTTCTTGACCTAGTTCAATTATTTTATAGTTAATTGAATTGCAAAGTTGGAAAGATCCTTGGAAATGATCTGGTTCAAATCCTTTATTTTATAGATGCTGAAAAATCTAAGCTCAGGATTGTAAAACAGTCTTTCCACCCATGGACTGGCCTACAAAAATCTGATGGCCATGCCATCCTATAGAAATCTCCCAGTAGTTCAACAGATTTTCTAAGAGATGGCATTAGATCTGTAGAATAGTGGGTCAGAAAGAAAAAAGCGGAGAAAAAATATTCTATAAAGAGAAAGAATTTGGGGGCTTTGGTTTTGTTCCGTTTTGTTTCTGAACAAGCTTCTTTCTGTGCTGAATGACACCATGCCCAAGAAAGCCCATGTTCTATTTCTTAGAAAAATGCCTCGGCTCAGAGTCATCACCACAGGCCTCCTTAGACACCCAAAATGGGCAAAGAATACTTGTTTGAAAGAATATTTGTAATATTTCCCTTGAAAAGTCAAGGGTGGCAGGAGGCAAGGTTGTGAGGGGGAAAATAGGAGTACAGATGTAGCAAATAAAGGGCAGATCCACATGGTGATGAATTCTGTCTTCCCAAATATGGCATATTCTGTGCTGTTTGAGAGAGACACACCCTCTGTGTACCGAAGCAACATTCTGAAAGTCTCCCTCTCTTTCTGTAATAATATTGTAAGCAGCTTCCAGACTTCTTCCAAACTCCAGTGCTCATTCCATTGGCCTATTTCACTATCTACTGGGGGTCTCAAAAGTAACATGTTTAAAGCTCAAATTCTGATCTTCTCTGAAATCTAGCCCTCTCAATGTCCTTCTGAACCCAGGAAATGACAACTCCGTACTTCTAGACACTTGGGCTAGAAATCTTGTAGCTATCCTTAAATCCTCTCTTTTCACACCTTACATCCAATTTATCACTGAATCTTGTTAATGCATGTCCTTATTCCTGAGGGACATTGAGCCCCTGGTTGCCTTGCTCTTCTCTGACTATGGATGCTCTTTTGTTTGCTTACTTATTTGTAAAAATACCAAGAGTGGCCCTAGTGAATTATTTGTTCGCCAAGCAAATGTTTTCCTGCCTACATTGTATAATGAGCAAACTTGCCTCTTCTTGATAATCATGGCCACTTACCACCACAAGGATAGTGTCGACTTTTCTTCACATAAGGAGCTGATAGTAACAGGATGGGAGCCGTAGCTTAAATTTTTAAAGATTTTTGAAATATACCCTGGTATATTTTTGTATGCCTCTAGGGCCCAGAGTTGTGGGGGTGGAAGCTAAACCCCCCAAATTGGTCACCGGGAGTGATGTTAAGCAGAGTTACCTTTTCTGTCCTTTGGTTACTAAACACATTTATTCTATCTACTGCACGTAATGTACCATATGATGACTACTGATTTAGGATATATGCTATATCCAGAAGGATGGTACTTCAAACTTATAGGATGTCATCCTCAAGCTTGAGCTTCAGTCATACCTTCAAAAAATTGTCGTAGCTTCTGCTTCTGGCAATACGGAGTAACAAAGACAATATTTACCTTCCTGCTGAAACAAAAAAAAATCAGACAAAATACATGAAACAACAGTTTTCAAGACACTGATGTCAAGCAACAAAAGAAGTGACACTGATGTCAAGCAACAGAAAACAAACATGGTGAGCTATACGACCCCCCGCTTACTGCCTTGAGAGAGTATCCAGGTCATGGCACAGGCAGGGGATACTGAGAGATAAGTCTGCAAACTCTCTGAGTTGAAGCAGTGGAGCTAAGACTCCAGACAGACCAAGGCATCTAGAATTCATAGGACAGGAGACCGAGAAGAGAGAGCTTCAACAGAGAGAGAGTGGAGATCTTCAGAGGGTCCTCTTTGAGTATTTAGCAGAGTATTAAGTTGTACATGTATATGCTGGGGGGTGGGGATTTCAAAGTATTAGAAAGAATAATATCTGGTGCTCACGTGAGCCTGGGAATAATACTTGATCACCCCAGCCAGACTCAAAAAACTCAAACAGGGAATTAAAATACTCCACAAGGTATTGTCTTAGTAGTGAGGCATAATTAGTTCTAGACTGAGTACTGCTCTGGACCTGCTAACAAATCATAAAAGCAAGCCTAGAAAGAATCAAGCTGTTTCCGAGTATGTTAACCACAACCTAGAACAAAGCTCAAGACAACTTCAGGAATTCAAAATTATCCAGTGCCCAACTAGGTAAATTCATAATGTCTGACATTCAAGCAAAGACTACCAGGCATACAAAGAGGCAAGAAGACATACTTCATAATGAGAAAAATCATTCAATCCAAACAATCCAGAACAGACATCGATGGTAGAATTAGCAGAGAAGGATATTAAAAGTGATTATAACTGTATTTCATATGGATATGGAATATATTTAAAAATCCATATCAAACGTCTAGAGATGAAAACCACAATATTTGAGGAGACAAATATCCTGGATGATAGTGACAGTATTACACATTGCAGAAAATAAGATTAATGAGCTTGAAGGCAGAGCAATAGAAACTACCTGAAATGAAACAAAAAAAAGGAACTTTTTTTTTTTAAATGAAGAGAACATCAGTGAGCTGTGGAACAACTTCAAGTGGCCTAATATATGAGTAATTGGAGTTCCCAAATGAAGGGGGTGGGGGCAGAAGTATTTGAAGAAAAAAATGGCTCCACACTAAGACATTCAATGAAATCTGAGTAAAAGAAATATGAAAAAAAAATGATACCAAGGCACATCATAATCAAATTACTCAAAATCAATGATAAGAAAATCTTAAAAAGCAGCTAGAGGAAAAGAGATATGTGAAGATGACAGACACTTTCGCACTGGAGACAATGCAAGCAAGAAGGCAAAGCGATATCTTTAAATTATTGAAAGAAAATAAAAACTTTCAACTTACAATTTTATACCTGGGAAAAATATTTTTCAAAAACAAAGGCAAAATAAGATGTTTACAGGTATACAAAAGCTAAAAGAATTTATCACCAGCAGATCTCTACTACAAGAAATACTAAATGAAATATTTCAACCAAAAGGAAAGTTATACCAGATGAAAATCTCACAAAGGAATAAAGAACACCAGAAATGGCAATTACATGGTAAATACTTCTAAATTTTTATTTTTATCTCCCTAAAAAAATCACTGACTGTGGGTTTATAACATATGTAAAAAAGAAAACGCATGTTAACTACAGCATAAATGCTAGAAAGGGAGAAATGGATGTACACGCTTGTAAGACTCTTACGATATATATGAAGTGGCACAATATCTCTTGAAGGTAGACTGTGATAAGTGAAAGACATATATGATAAACTCTAAAGTAACCAATGCAACAACAGTGTTATAGCTAATGAACCAACAAAATGAAACTATAAACAACCCAAAAGAAGGCAAACAAAGAGGAAAAAGGAACTAAGAGCAGATTGGGACAAATTTAAAAAAAAAAGGAAGGTGATTGACTCAAACCTAAACTTATCAATAGTCACATTAAATGTGATTGCGAGGTTCAGGCATAAATAGAGCCAAGGTGGAACTCATGTGTCATCCACCGTTGTTTGCACCAGTGACTCTTCTTTGGTTCAAACCAATGGCCAGATGAGAATATCCTTTCGGAACAGCTGACAGAAGATGACAAAAAACTCACTCAGTATTTCAGAGAAGCTCAATCTGCAGTGCGTCCGCACTACATCCCCACTCAGAAGTGGTTCTGAAATACACAATTTAGTGACGAACAGATCTCCCCAGTTAGCAGAACTTCAGATGATGCATCTGGTCATCTATTTTGCCTGAAGAAAAGGTAGCTAAAGAGCACTTAAGAGCAGAGGAAAATGGCCTGGCGGGTTTATTAGAGATCAGGAAGGAGAAATGTCAGAGAAATCAGGGACCGGGAGAACTGGGTAAGAGGCATGTGGATAGGCTTAGGGGATTGAGCATGAAGTATGAAAATGCTCTAAACAATGACACAGACAAAATAAATCAGTTGGCTGACTTCAGCCAGCCTCTGTCATTGGCCATTCAAGGCAAGTAGAATGGGTATATGAATGGTGTTTGGAGATACAGGTGGAAGCTATACATAGGCTCAGAAGCGTGGCCTCACGTTCACAAGGCTGGCCTAGCTACTAACATTTCCAAATGTCAAGCCTAACAGCCACAGAGACCAATCCTAAGTGTCTGGTATGCAACCAGTTCTCCAAGAAACCACCAGATATGTGGATATTTGATTACATTATTTGATTAAATTTGCTACTTGGATATTTGATTACATTGGGTCCTCTCACCCTAGAAAGGAGAGGGATTTCTCTTCACTGGATTGACACTTATTTTAGGTATGGATTTGCGTTCCTTGCCTGCCTCAGCCACTGCCAGTATCTGATGGCTTTCAGGTGCTGAAAGCCTTCAGAGTGTTTTAGCAGCCAACACAGGATTCTGCATAATTCATGAGATCAAGGAGCCCGCTTTACAATAAAGGAGATGAAATGTTGTGCACATTAACCGTGGGATCCACTGTTCCTGTCACATACCACATTTTCAGGAAGGTGCCATCCATTGGAGCTATGGAACCATTTTGTTTCTGTCTTTCCTTCTTCCCTTCCTCTCTCCCTTTCTCTCTCTTCTTCCCTCCATCCATCCTTCCTTCCTTTCTTATATCTTATTGAGGTATAATGGACATACAATAAACTGCACATGTTTATAATATGTAATTTGATAAATTTCGACATATGTATACAACCATGAAAATATTACAATCAGGATAATAAGCCAAAAGTTTCTTCATGCCAGTTTATTCTTCCTTCCTACCCCTCCTTGCTTTCCCTGCCCCCATACAACCACAGGTCTGCTGTCACTATAAATTAATTTGCATTACCTAGAGTTTTATACAAATGGAAACACACAGTATGTATTCTTTTTTGTCTGGCTTCTTATACATAAAGTAATTATTTTGAGATTTGTCTGTGTTGTTTCTTGTATCAAAAGCTCATTCTTTTTATTGCTGAGTAGTATTTCATTGTACAGATATACCACAATTTACCAATTCACCTGTTGGTAAGCATTTTAGTTGTTTTTAGCTCTGTTTACTTTGGCTTTAGTTTGCTAGGTTTTTTGAGGTGGAAGCTGAGGTGATTGACTTGAGACCCATCTTCTTTTCTAGTATAGGTATGCAGTACTGTACTATACATTTAACTCTAAATACTTCTCTAGTGGTAGCCCACGAATATGTTATTTTTTTAAAATCATTTTAAGTCAGTTAAAACACTTTGTAATTTCCCCCTTTCATATCTTCTTTGACCCATGAATTACTTATAAACATATTATTTAACTTTCAAATATTTGTGTATCACCATTTCTTCTGAATGCACAGAGCAATCAAGTTCCTTGTTTACTACCCATGTATTTTGGTCCTGGTACTCTATTAACTAACTCCACAACTCCCTCCTTTTTTTGTAGCTGCTATTCCAACTTTGCCACTCATGATAATTGGGCCGATTGCTCCTGATGTTTTGTGCCACCACCTGGCCTCTGTTCTTTCAGGATCCTTATTTTCATTGCTATCAGTAAACCCAGTTCTGTGACACTAGCTCCTGTTTCTAGTGTTGGACTGCAGAGAACAGCCTCTCTGAGCTTCTCAATGATGTTGTGGCTGCTCTGACCAGGGCATCTCTTATTTGTTTCGATCAATAGAATATCATTTAGGGTTTCCCACGGAACTTAGTGGACTTGGGTGTTTCTGGCCTTCACTAGTATTTCCTCTCTAGGAATTCCACTTCTCTGAGTCTTTCAATCTCTTCACTTACTGTGGATTATCTATTCCTCCAAACATTCATGATGCATTCTAAAATGCTCTTTGCGTTGTCCACCAGAGTGTTTGCCAGTGTGTTAAATTCTACATAATAGAAGATTGTTCTCTGTTGATAAACCCTCTCTTATCCTATTTCATCTTCCACATCTGTTAATCCACATCCCCAGGATCAAATTATATAATCTCCTGTATTTTACTGTGTCAGTAGCTCCTTTAGGGTATAGCCTCTTTCCTCCTTTAGCAGGCTAAACCCAGTTCCAAACTGGTTCTGCTGTGACTTAACCCAAGGTTTTGGACTGGGGCCAGGAAGGAAAGAGGGGGCACATCTTGGGGGGGTGGCGGTGTATGCAGAGGACTCTGCATTGCCTTTAATCAAGAAGGGGACACTATCCTTTAACATGGAAGAGTGAGCTACTCTGTAACCCAGAGTACTCAGGGGAACATGGCAATTCAGGGTGTGAGAGTATCAATTTTGATGTCCTCAGCACATCAGGATCCCACTCCTTTATTTATTTTTTATTTTTCATTAGTTTCACGTGTACAAAACAATGTAATAGTTAGACATTTATACCCCTCACAAAGTAATAACTCCCCTTTCCAATCTACTACCCCTCTGATATCATACATAGCTGTTACAATTCCATTGACTCTATTCCCTATGCTGTACTCTACATCCCATGACTGTGTGTGTGTGTGTGTGTGTGTGTGTGTGTGTGTGTGTGTGTATAATTATAGTCGACATTCAGTATTATTCAGTTTCAGCTTCAGGTGTACAGCGCAGTGGTCAGGCATCTACACCATCCATGAAGTGGACACCCTAATAAGACAAGTGCCCATCTGACACCCTACAAAATCTTTATGACATTATTGATTATATTCCCCAAACTGTATTTCATATCCCTGTGGCTACATTGTAACTACTAATTTGTACTTTCTAATCCCTTTGCCTTCTCCCGCATCCCCACCCACCTCCCATCTAGCAACCCTCAGGGATCCCCCCCATATCTCTGAGTCTATTTCTGTTTTGTTTGTTTGTTTATTCTGTTCTTTAGATACCACATATAAGTGAGATCATATGGTATTTGTCTTTCTCTGTCTGACTTCACATAATACTCTCTAGGTCCATCCATGTCTTTGCAAATGGTAATATTTCATTCTTCTTTATAGCCAAGTAATACTCCATTGTATAAATATACCACAGTTTCTTTATCCAATCATCTATTGATGGCATTTTGGTTGTTTCCATATCTTGTGTATTGAATAACTCTGAAATAAACATAGGGGTGCATATATTTTTTTTTTCAAATTAGCATCTTGGATTTCTCTGGATAGATACCCAGGAGTGGAATAAGTAGGGCTCTGGTCTTACCTTATCTTTTTTCCAGGGTTCAGAATTCAACCTTCTCTACTGCTCTGCTATTCGTATAAGTCTTGAGCCTCATCCTCAACTTTTTATGGCCTCCTGCCACGGAGGTGGGATTCTCTTCGTATGTTTCCAAAGAGGTATTCTGGCTTTTTAATTGTAACTCTTCTTCAGTTTTCATCATCTTTCTCCAGTGCCCCCACAGCTTTCAGCAACAGCCATCACATTCCATAGTCCTTATAACTACTCCCTCCAAACTCTCAGATGACTTACATTTTCTGTCACTAGTGTGTTCCCTTCCTCTGGTATCTTATTCCAGTTGTCTACTGGTGAATGTTTCATCAATTGTATAGCTATAGCATACTGAGGGCTTTCAGTATTTCACCTACCACCAGTGATGGGTCTTTATGGCCATAACAGTAGAACTAAGCAATGGTCTTGAGAAATTCTTCCAAATGAGCACAGTAAAAGTTTATGTGTATTTTAGTTTTGTTTGGATATATACATCATTATTAGCTCTTATTGACCCTTGAATTATGACACAAATATGAGAGTGATTATATGTCTGAAAGGTTTGGGTAATACTTTATGAGAGACTAAGTGGCTAATTAGAACATTTGATATGAAAAAGCTCAGCTGGTCACATATTTTATAAAGTGGCACTACTGAAAACGCTTATTTATCAAATTCTGAAAAATGTACTGTTTCACCTATCATTACTTCCAAAGTTCTCAGGGGACCTAATATTGCTTTGTACACCAAATTGGTCTAAACGAGTCATCAGCTTAGCATCATAACATCTATTTCAACATACTACTTATCGGTTAATACTTCTAACAATTAGAGTTACAAGTTGTGAGTGTTGTACCACTATAATTATTTTTTCCCATCTTTAATTATTGGCCTTGGCAGGAACTCTCATAGACATCTAAATTAACTGGTCCTTCTAGCTACAGCCAGTAAGACTGTAGAGTTCCTAGTCTTGTTCCAGCACAGCAGGGAAAACAGAATTTCTTTCTTCCTTTATTCTGACTTTAGTCCTCTAGGGACTAAAAAAACCTCTTCAGTTAGATGAATGAGTCTTGCATACAGCTGTGAAAATTTTCACACATCAGGAGAAATCAGCAATATGTATTGCTGAAAGCAGGGAAAAAAAACACCAAAAACGGTTACTGCTAAGTGAAGCTTAAAGGAAACACACCCCAGTGTTTGTGTAGGCAAATGAGTGAACACAGACCCTGGGGTCCCAAACACACCATTTTGGTGGATTATTATGCATGATTTGTCCATACTGACAAAATGATTAACCGTTTTGCATCTGTGAATTCATGACCCCAAACAGATGAAAGGTAAATATGGCTATGTTGACAAATGGCTTGGTTGTACAATTCTGGTACAAATGAAAGCGTTATAAAGGAAAAGAAGAATCTGTGTGGAATAAATTCATGTCAATTTACCTATTAGCCACCAGGACAAGTTTCTTATTCTGTCTAAGAATCATATTATGACATTACTTCTCTGTCGAAGTAGGTGGGGAAGATGTTAGGGGTGGAATGTTCAAGTGATAGATCGTAAGACGTAAAGAGGGACTCAGTTTCAGAATGGGAAGGCTTTAATGAGACCCACCTGATTGCCTGCAAAGTAGATGAACCAGAAATGATTCTCGACTCAACACCTAAGGCGACTTTCAGTATATTCTGGCTTTTAAATATTTGTGGGTTCTTTGCATGATACCTTTCCCAGATGACACCGATATGGAAAGTCCCAAGAGCCAGACTTTGAGAAGCAAAGATTTAGAAAACTTGGAACAGTCCAGAAGAGTGCCTAAGGGATATTAATTAACAGTTGATCGATTCGATCTTTGAGGAACGGTAATGACTTCTGCAAAAAATAGTGAATGTGGGACTAGAAAGGAAAACGAATAACAAGATGATTAAATCATATACAGGGCTCTTAGCAGAGTTTTCTTCCTCCATGGACCACACAGATAGGAGTTTCCACGATGGCTTAAATGGTCTATGTAATATCTGGAAGAATTTTATGACACAGTTGCTGGATATTAAATAAAGGTTATAAAGGTTACTCAGAGAAGCCAGGCAATCTCCTGTCCAGAGTTTTGGGATGATTGAAGCATGTTCCCTCTTCAGGAAAGATGGATTTTCTTTATCACCTCTTAGAAATCTCTCCTGGTGATTGTGTGCAGATTGCCATATCAGTGTGATAATTTTAATAATGTTTGTATTTAAAATCATTTGAAAGCCATTTCTAAATATGAGAGCTGAGAGCAGACCTCATCTACAAGCACCAGTAGCTATGTGATTATTTATTTAATTTGGTGGTATTGGGACATCTCTCGTGGAGGAAGACATTTATTAGATCACTTCACCTTTTATGTGATGGTCCCTTGTATAGCCTTCACGTTCTTAGTTTCCTAACAGTTAACTAGAGGAGAAGTGAAGAAATGCATTACTTGAATTTATGTCATTTTAAAAACAAACTTTACAATTTGGAGGAAAGGGTACAAAAATATAGTCCCAGTTTAAAAAAAATGCAATAAGACAGAGACAGAAAGAAAGAGAAAAAGAGAGAAAGAAAGGAAGAAAAGAAAGGAAAGAAAGAGAAGAAAGAAATAAGAAAGAAAGAAAGAAAGAAAGAAAGAAAGAAGAAAGAAATGAAAGAAGAAGAAAGAAAAAAAGAACCGGAGATGAGAGAGAGAAAAGAAAGGGAAAGAAAGGAGAAAGAAAAAGCAAATTTTGAGGGTGAAGATTATCATGTTTGGTCAAATTCTTCAATTCATTTTCATATCCTTCACAGAAAATTATTTTTTGTTTCAGAAGAGCTTGTGTTCAAATGGTGCTTTGAGAGTTATGAAAAGAAGTAAGAAATCATCATATTGCATTTGTTCCCGTAATTTATTACAGACGTCCCTTAGGATCCTTACTTTGATAAAATTACGCCTCATGGGCTCAGTACCAGAGTGGAAGACCAACTGAGAAAAAGAGGCAATAAGAGTTAGTTAAGGTACACAGTACTTTCTATTGCCAGACCCTATTCTACACGCTTCCTGTATATTAACTCTTTTAATAGGTATAAGGATATGGGAAAACTTCAGTAACAAAAGAAAAAATAACCAAACACAACACATTCACACTTCCAAAAAAATAGAAAATAGAGTGCTAGGAGTACTTGGGAGAGGTTTTTTTAGACGTCTGATGAATTCAGTGACGTGGACTGCTAGAAGACAGTGGTACACGAGGGTGCTGTAGAAGAACTGAAGGCAATTCTAAATATCAGAGCTGTAGCAGACCTCATCTACAACACTGTTTGCATGGACGGAATCCAGATGTTTCCAAGCACATTCCAGCAATATATTATTAGCTTCCCTGACCATAGGTCCCAAGGTAAATGCTGGCTGGCACATCAGGGCTCATTGTAAACTTAGTATTCAAGTTGTTCTGTATATAGGTACCTCAATGAGTCAACAAAGGGATAGATATATTTTTGGAAACAGTTTTGAAAATGGATGGCAATCCTCAGAGCAGAGAAGTTCCCTTCTCTCACCTTCTCTTCCTTCTGAACACTAAATCTATGTACCACTGCAATGTATTAAGGGCTAAATACTAGTTATGATACTTCTTCTAATACAAAGTGACTAAGTCTTATACGATGTATCATCTATATGTAGTTATGAAACAGCTATAGTTAGGTAAAAATTAAACAGACCAGAGAAAATTTCCATTGCCCTAGAAAGTAGGAGGAAGAAGAACTGAGGACTTCTTATAAGTAGTCAAGAAGGGAAATCTACCATAGTTTTGGGGTTTCACTTTTAACGTCAGGGACAGAAACACTTATTCTCTCTTCAGTAGAGTTAGAGGGGGAAATTGAGGGGAGTGTGAGAGGCATGGAGGAACATCTGCTCTCAAAAGACACTTGAAAGGTACCCATGCAATAATATGGGGGATTGAGGCATCTGTACACTGAGAGGCAGGTGACAGATACTATAGTACATTGCAGACAGGCTGATTGAAGGGAGGTGGAGAACTAGAAACAGGTCAAAAACCAGCAGCTCAGCTAGAGGTAGGTCCTCTGGTCTCTGGCTTTCTGCTGTCAGTCAGCTAGGAGCCTGTTTCAGGATTTTAATAAAGGCTGAAAGCCATTTCTTAGGTGTCAACAACCAGCTATCCCAGAGTAGACTGGGTACTTAGACAAACATGTCAATTATAAGGCTTTACCTCTAATTTAACTGCTTCATTTTAACATATAAAATATGAGTTGCTAAGCCAAACTGAAAAAAAAAAAGACCCAGTTAAAAAAACTTATTTCAAAAATTTGCCAAATGCCCCAAAAAGTCCCACTTTGGGAAGAAAAAAAGTAATTCCTCACAATTAGCATTATTAATAATTCCTTAGTTGTGAGGTCTCAAGGCCTGCTTAATACAAGGGATGCAGAATCTCCCAAATACATATTCTCAGTGTTAAAAATAATAGCTAGAGACTATTTTGCCACCAGTATGTGGGTGGTAGGGTAAGTGGGGGGAAAATAAAACTTGACAATGCCTAATGATTTATTAATGAGTTTCATCTTCTTGGAATGTAGACCACTGATTACATGTGTATCTAATCACTCACTGGTGGATGGAATCTTTTCAGCCATCAACTCAAGAGACAGACACACTTCATTATATTTGCAAAAGGGAAACTTTACAAGTGACACTCCTTAAGCCATTCTCTTCCACATTTGCAGACAAGCTGGCAAACAAAAGTCGTCCTGGAGGCTTTCCATCTGGGCCCACTAACTTTGATTAGCAATTGAAAGCAGGGTTTGTTTGTTTGTTTGTTTTGTTGTTTTTGAATTTAAGAGCTACCCACAGCTTTCTGCTAATGATGATGCATGGTTACATTGCTGAGTGAAAGGGCCCAAAATAGCCCATTGCTATTTTATTACCATCCCAGATGTGAAGAAAACAAAGAAAAACAAAAAACACCCAGGATTTCTAATTGGAATCAATTAATTAAATAATTTATTCATTCAATAAATGTGGAATCAATGAAGTAAGGACCGGATACATAAAGTCAGCATTTAAATTTTGTAAAGATCCCCAAAAGTAATTTTTCCAACAGGCCCATGCTTTATGGTTAAGGATCTCTAAAAGAGGTAATTTGAAAAGAATACCTGCTCAGAAAACTTAACAGGAGCTCTTTCTTGTTGGTGTTTTAAATATCATTAACAAACTCCACCTTAGGTGCTTCAACCCCCCTTCTTTTCCTTAGTTTACCTTCGTTTTTTCATTACTATCAAGTGGAATCATTACTTTTATTAAACATGTTTACGTGCTTGTTCACTCAGCTTTCAAGCCGTTCCTCTGCATTGCATCCAGATTCCCTTAGCCCTGGCTTTTTCACATATTTAAGTGACTCTCACCTGCCAGGCGCTGCTTTAAGCAGTGGGGATATACAGTTGACCCTTGCACAACACAGTTTAGGGGCGTTGATCCCTGCACAGTTGAAAATCCTCTTACAACTTTTGACGCTATAGCCCACCCTTTGCATCTGGGGATTCAACCAACCGCAGATGGAAAAACGGTATTTTCGTTCATTGGTTGGGAATCCGCAGCTGGGAAACCGGGGTTGAGAATGTGAAAATAGTTTTCCATCTGTGGTTGTTAGTTGACTCTGCTGATGCAAAACTCCCACAGGACTGTATCTGTTGAAGAACATCCCCGTAGAGTGGGCCTGCGCAGTTTAAACCCATGCTGTTCAAGGGTCGACTGTATATCCGCATTGTAGTATTGAGTAAGGTACGACCTCTGCCTTTGAGAACTTAGATGTTATTGCGTGGAGCTTACAACTCCCTCCTCTTCACCTCTTCTGGTAGCCTCGTTTCTTCACTCGTGGTCTTTCATGATCAACTCCAAACAGCGGACTATTGAATGGTAGAAGTCATGGAAAAAAATGATTGGCATGTGGTAAGTGCTCTATTAATATGTGTACGATGAACGAACGATTCTATCCCATCCAATCACTCTCTGAGATTGTATATATAGAGATACTAATAACGTATGTTTATTTGGAGCTTTCAGATTGTACGATGTTTTCATATACCTTATCTCGTTGGATCCTTGTTCTTTCTCTAAGGTGAAGCCGTTATAACCATCCAGATGAATAAAGTGGAGCGCAGCATGGCGAAATAACTTGGCCAGGCCTCACACAGCTATTGTGCAAGGAAGCCAGGATCTTAAATACTCTTCCTTCCACCATCATTTGTCTTACTTGTATAAATTTGTTAGTATTGGTTATCTCCTTCCCTCCGACTCATGTTTCTCACATTTTATTCATCAGAATTACCTGCGGGGCTTGTTAAAACAGATTTTGGACCCTAACCCTAGAGTTTCTGATTTAGTAGGTTTGGAGTGGGGCCTGATAACTTCCGTTTTTAACAAGTTCCCAGGTATCTTCATGCTTTGAGAACCACCATCTTATACTAAACTCTTTAAGAGCAAGTATTGCTTTCTGTTTCCTGAATCAGTTATCCTTGCTCAGTTACTGTCACACAACTGCTTTGCTGTGTCACCTTAAAGAACTAACTCACTGTCAGGGAGCTCTTTTTTTCATTCTGGAACAAAGTTGCATGTCGTTTAAATGGATTTCACTTGTTTTATGGCAGAGATTCAGAACAGCTGTGTGGGCTCGTCTTATACTTATTTAGTAAGCATTTCTCAACTTGTTTTTCAACAAGTGTGGTCCAAGAACCACATGCAATAGCATCATCAGGGTGCTTAATAGAAATACTCATTCCTGGGGCCCAGCTTGGAACCACTAAGTCAGACTCTATGGGGTTGCGGCCTAGTAATGAGCCTGTTAACAAGCGAGTTGCTTACATACCAGAGTTGCAAACCTCTGCATTAAAACCATTTTAAGATTCCCCTTTCACTTGTATCTCCTACCAGCTTCTTTAAGTTTGCCTCCTAAAGTTAATTTTCCAGATTTTCTCTGAACCTTCTCCAACTTGTTTGAGTAGCAGGGGATGAATTTTTGGGCATGTTTTCAAAGAGTTCTGCATGCCGTTCCCATGTGTGGGTTTCTGCCCAGTATTTACAGAGAAGTTTTTTAATAGGCAGTGTTTTGGAAAGTGACTACTGAAGATGTGAAATGGACTAGGCAAGGAAAATTAAAAAGTTGCTTTAACTTTCACATAAGACTTCCTTGAATTTTATATTTAGTTTTCAGCCTGAAACTTGGTTCTTCATAATTATTATCTTAAATGAACCTACCTCTACAGACACTACTTAAAATATTGTATTCAGTTTAGATCTCACAAAGCCCTCTAAATTTTCTTGATTATTGAGCATGCTTCATGAATTTTTGTTGGAAAAATAACTTTGTGTCCGGAAATAGTTTTAATTTTAGGGTAGACCATTAATCATTGGGCTAAGTCTATGAGTTTGTGTTGTTGTTTTTCAAGTCTGTTTTCAAGAGAGTAGAAATTGCCTTCTCAGTTTAGGAAACTGTTTCTTTAAGGTATCCTGGGAATTGGGGAACAATTGTATCGACCAGTCTTTAATGTGTCTGGAATAACTGATCTGAACAGGGTTTAGACCTTGAAAGTAAATTTGGGGGACTTATGTCAACAACAAATACCATCTTATTCTCAGCCGACCCAGAAGTTCATAAGACAGTGGAGGGCTGGTAGAACCCTCCCACTGTGTCTAACACTAAACCGCTTGCCACCTTTTGCGACATCTAAGGACCCTTGTGATTACATTGGATCCACCTAGATAATCCAGGATAATCTCCTCATCTCTAGGTCAGCTGATGAGCAATTTTAATTTCTTTTGCGATCATAATTATACTTTATTTTGTAACGTACCATATTGATAGGTTGCAAGGATTAGGCTGTGGACGTCTTTGAGGGGCCATGATTCTGTCTAACATAGATTCCATTGGAGAAATAGCTAACGATTATAATTTAAATCTCAAAGTGTAGACCCTGGACCAGCAGCATCAACATTACCTGGGATATGCAAATCTTAGGTTCTAGCCCAGAATTTCTGAATCAGAAACTCTAGTGTTGGAGCCTGACACTAAATGCTAATGTCGAGTAGTTTAACAAACTCTCCAGGTGATTCTGATGCACACCAGTGTTTGAGAATCACTGTTTTAAGTACTATCTTAAGGAACCAGAATAAAAATTCAAGCGAACTCTCTATTTTGACTTAATATTGTCAACTGATACAGAACTTGACATTTTACTTAGAATGTAAGGTTTCAGGAGAGCACAGGATTCTGGGGGTGCCCTGGTGCCTCTGAGGATGAATTGAGATCAGCAATGCATGTCATTTCGATCTTATCAATCACTCATTGATCTAAGTATTAATAGCTTGATTTTTATTACTGTCTTATTATTTACTTTGGTAGGGTCAATGTTGTATCAAATTACATTTGGAAGAAGTTACCACTGCTAAATTTGTTTTTTCCTAAAAACAACTAAATGTATTGAATATTTGTTATTTATAACTTTATGAATTGAGTCCAGCAGATTATCTCCCACATTTTTGCTGTTGACTTTTGCTGCAGGTCTAGCTGACTAATATAAAATGTAGAGCAGTCTAGAACCCTTTTGTTAACATACTTAGATAAGAAAAATATTCAACAATGTCAATTCACCTTTAACACTAACAAAAAACTCTGTGTCTTTGCTTTATCTCATGCAAACTGAGGCTCTGGAGCAGTTATGGACTTTCCCAAGTCCTACAGCTAGAAAGTGGACTTCATATGACATTATATAGCCTGTTGAGCCATTGGCTTATCATTTGTGGCAAATTGTGGTATCCAAATGGAAAAAATGATCCACTTAAAAAATATAAACAAAAGGCGTGTCCAACTGCTGTTTGCCTGAAGCTGGTATCTGAGAACTTTGCCGGGAATAGGCAGCTCCTGAAACTACCAAGTGTAAGTATGATGGAAAAGAATAAGAATGAGAAAAGCTTGAAAAATCAATGGTTTTAGTGTTTGCTTCTTACAGTTCTGCATGAGGGCCTGGTTTCTGCTGTAACATGTGAACTCTTCAAAGTAAAAGCAGCAAGAGCTCAATCTCTAGGACTCTCATGCCCTTCTCAGATTTCCTCCGTTCCACCATAAACTCTTATCCACAGCGTACCTGCAAGGTGACCATCCTGAACGTACCCAGTTCTCTTCTACAATTTTAAGACCTCTTGGATTTACATAAAGCCTTCAATGTCTTCCCCAATTAAGGTTTAAAAATTAGAAAAATATTAATTGAAACATTATTTGACAGGCATTTTGCTAAATCCTGGGATTGTAGAGCTGAGCCAAACAGACATAATCCCTGGTCTCACTAAGGTCATATATTTCCATGTCCTCCACTATTGGATTATGCAAATACCATATATACTGGGGGTGCCAAAAAAACATACACCCATGACTTGTATTCATCTTTGGTTATCATTACACATTGAGTATTACAATTGTAATACAGTTTTTTTCCTTTCCTAAAATGTGTGTACATTTTTTTGGCTCTCTCTCTCTCTCTCTCTCTCTCTCTCTCTCTCTCTGTGTGTGTGTATATGTGCGTGTATATATATATATTTTTCTTTCCACTAGTCTAATTGTTCTAACTACTTTGTGATGTTGCCTATTTGTTGTTTTCACATTTATGTCTGATTTGCACACATTTTCAAAGCTAACATCACATTGGTCTGAAATCATATGCTATTTTAAGGAAGATTATTTAGATTATATTTCCAACTGCCTTCAGGCTGTTTCCATTTTTATGTGGGAGGCTCTCCTCTGTTTTCTAAATCTAATTAGTCTTGAGAGTCATCATGAAAGAGGTCAGATAGATTTAGATTTGAATCTTAGTTTTGCTTTTTTCTCAAAACTAAACTTGGGATTTTAAGTTGTATGTGAGTCAACCTAACTTTGAAAGAAAAAGCTGAAAAGTTCACTTATATCCTGCATGTGCTTAATATGATTTATTAAGTCTCTATGATTATAAGCTACAGAAATCAAAGTAGCTTGGGCCAAAAAACTAAATTATTATTTCATGGATTCCAAGCATAATTTTCACGACTATACTGTGGGAGGGTAAGGATTCAACAGAGTCATCGGAATCGCTGGAACAGGAGACCAGTCCTGGCTCAGGACTTAACTCCATCTATCACCACTGCTTTTCTGCCTTCTGATTTCATACTCTGTCTTTGTGGACTTAGTTCTTCCACATCTTTGGCCCCTTGCCAAATATTCTTCCAAAGAGGGAGGGACTTTCTTTCAAAGACTCTGATTGGTCTAGCTAAGGGCAGTTGTCCACTCCTGGAATATTTAACTCGGTCCTGGCAGCAGGATCATGTAGACTAGAGGTGTGGAAGTTCCACTGTGGCCGTGTGTGTGTGTGTGTGTGTGTGTGTGTGTGTGGTGGGTATGGCTGGGAGTAGTTCTCAGGTGAAAAGAGGGAAGAATGCTAGATGTCAGTACTGTAGATGTATTATTATTAACAGAACCTCTGGATACTTCGGGATGGATTTGTTGTAGTTTTTCGAGTTTGTCATTATGGATGGGAATACCATTCTCCCACATATCCTTTCACACTGATTGAGATGTTATACTGATCTGAGGGCCCACTCACATGACTAAAAATACATTTATTATATTATTATAACTATATTTGCAAAGGCTTTATGTGACTGAACTTGGGAATATAATTAATTCTTACTACATTGGATGTAACCACCAAACAGTGACATATAATTCATAGTAGTGTCACACAGTTTAAACTTAAGGTTTCACCTGTTTTGAACCTATATTTCTACAACAAAGTAACATGTCAAATAATTTTCTATATTTACCACCTAGGCCACAGCTGAACACCAAATATCACACCAATAATACTCTCTGATAATATTTTAATGACTACATCAGCCTTTATTTTAGATGGTGTCTTTTGGTACATTGAATATTACAAAGAACAAGAATAATACCGTGTTTCCCTGAAAATAAGACCTAGCCGGACAATCAGCTCTAATGCGTCTTTTGGAGCAAAGATTAATATAAGACCCGGTCTTATTTTACTATAAGACCGGGTCTTATATAATATATAGTATAACATAACATAACATAACATAATAATATAATATAATGTAATGTAATATAATATAATATAATATAATATAATATAATATAATATAATATAATACCAGGTCTTATATTAATTTTTTGCTCCAAAAGATGCATTAGAGCTGATTGTCTGGCTACATCTTAGTTTTGGGGAGACACGGTAATTATAGAACCATTCAAATATTTATTCTTTAAAATGGAGTCACACTCATTAGATAAAAAAGTCGAACCTAGTTACATATTAAAGTTCCATTTAGCTTTGCATTTCCCTTTTCATGTTTATGAGACCCTTGATATTTAAGAAAATCTTCATTCAGTTTTCATCTGTCAAAATTAAAAAGAAAACAAAAGAAATGTAGGCATCTAACTCAGACTTCAGGTTTCTAATGACCCTGTGGGTTTCTCTATCTGTAAGTTTAATAACTGAAATGAAATGTTAGTACTTAACAGTTGGAATCCTCTATGATTTTGGTTATCTTACTAAATAAGCTGCTGACACAGCATGGGAGCTTGTAAAAGATAAAAAAGATCGTCTCTGGTCTGATGTAAGGCACCCTTTCCTACTGCTTTGCCTTACATATGTCTGTGTGGGGCTAAACATCTGGTAGACCACTTATTATTTGTGAATGAGAGCAATTATCCATAGCACAGGTGTGTTATCCTCTGAAAGATCTTATTTCATTCTAATATAGACATGCCTGCAAATAATTTATGAGGTGCACTTATTTTATAGCCATCTTTCCCATGGAGAATAATTGCTAAGCGCTTTTCTTCACTTTTCCTTTCCCTACCTCCGACCCCCACCCCTCTCTTTCTTTCTTTCATGAAGGGTTGGGCTGTGACATCTTTTAGCAAGGATGGTCATTGTAGTATATTTGATGAACATACTAAGTGCTAAGTAAGACAATAGTCTTTCCCTGTAAAACTTAAAGGAGATGCTTTAATTTCCAAAATAATCTATTTCAAGACCACACGACCCTTATAGGCAATAGGTTCTTCATAGCAGCTCTTGGTAGTGCTTTCTAACAGTTTTTGGTCATTCTCTCTCTCTTTTAATGTCAGCAGTGGGTATAGATATCTAGTGCTCAGCATCATACTCATTCATTTCTTTGTTAAGTGGCAGATTCTATTAGCTTCTCTCTTGTTCTGCCCTTTTCTTTTGTACATAGCTTGATTCTGTGAACACCTCTTTGAAAGTCATGAATCTTCTAATTGTTTGAAAATAAAAGTTATCATTTGCATTTTACATGTTTGCAAATAATTAATATAGTTCATTAACAGACATGGCAGAACTTTGAACTTATTCCCTAACAGGCAGCATTCTTTTTAAAGTCCATTCTGAGTTATTTGAAATTAAAAACAATGGAATTTTTCCTCTCTACAGAAGCTGTGTTGTTCTATATAGAGTATGTCCAATACATATTTATATATTGAGATACTTATAGAAGGAAACAGAAATTATGGGTCACAACCAGTGCTTAGTTGTCATATTATTTGGACAGATCACTTAACCTCTCTGAATTCAGCAAATTAGTTAAGCATATGGACCCTGGAAACACAGACTTGGGTCCTGGCTCTGTCCCATCACTCACGATGTGACCTCAAACTTTAGTTTTCTAAATATAAAATGATGATAAAAATCACATTAATATAAGATAAATTTGTCTAAATTGCTTAGTACAGTGCTTTATAGAAGAAAGCATTCAATTATTATTTTAAGTGCTCAGTGCATATTAACCATTATCATTAGTAAATATGAAATGAAAATATAATACCTCCCAGCCTATCTCAGAGGTTACTATAAGTATCAAATAGTGACATATGTATAAAGCACTACAAAGTGTAAGATACTACTTTGATATTTTGTAAGCTATAACTTCTCCCTGTAAAAGAATCCTATTTCAGCAGTGCCAAAATTTGGAAATTCTTTCTTATTCACTGTTGTATCCATAGCACTTAGCATGCCAGGCACATGGTAGGAGTTCCAGAAATTCTTGTTGAATGGAGTTATTGTGTTGCTTACTCGACCACCATTTGAAGCTTGAACCAAATTCTAATCCTTTCTTCCACCAGTGAGGTTTTCAAGTTTCACTTGGTTGGAAATCACTGGGAAAAAATGAGGTTAAATTCAATTTTTGAAGATCTGGAAAAGTAGTCTAAGTGAATGTAATGCAATATCTTTAAAGTTGAAATAAAAGCAAATAGAAGTGCAGCTTCACCCTTACTTTCTCCAGTCTATCAATTAGTAGCGACTGGATTTGAGTAGCAAGGGTAATAAAAGTGGAGAGCCTTCTGGGGCTGAATAATCAGCTAGGATGGGAGATCTGGCTGAGTCAGGGTTAGGGTAAGGAGTTAGGCTGCAATGTGTTATAAAACATTAAGATTGTAAAGACTACTTCTCTCACTTTTATTTCTCTCTCTCAAATGAGAAGAATAAGTAGAGCACTGAGAGGAAAGTTATTACAAAATCAAGGGAAAGAAGGTGAAGGGGAAAGAGAGAAACCATATTTTTTAATGGTAACCATATATTTTAATGGTTCCAAAGAATAATGTGATCTTTATTTGTTGAAGCAAATTTAGTTTAAACATATTGGGTATTTGGTTTCTTAGAACCTAGAATATTTTTTCAAAAACTTTGATCACACATTCTCTTATAACTTTTTTCCCTACTAAACCACGCTGTGTCTCCTATATTTATCTGTAGGTCTGAATGAAGAGTGATACAATGTCCATTTTGGGTTTTTATTTCAGGCAATGTTTCTGTTCTTGAATGAAGAGATCATTGGAAGCCTATGAACTTGTCTAATTTAGATTAAATAGTGATATTGATTTAGTAGTCCAGTGATTCTCAACCTGAGTTAGGCATCGTATTTATTTGGGAAATCTTAAAAACGCAGATTCAGAACCCCTTATTCAGTAAATTGGGGACTTGAGGGTGAAAGAGGCTGGGAGAGGTTATATTTTACAAAAACTGCTGATGCCGGTGATTTTGACTGGAAACCACCGGTCTGGTTCACCTAGCTGTTTTACAAAGGAGGAATTTTGAACCAAGAGAAGGAAAGTGACTTCTTTAAGAGTGTGCTGTCTAGCTACTGAAGAGTGGCCAATGTTCCAAGACAAGGGTTAGGAAAATGCATAGCACAGACGTGTGTATTAAGGATAATTAAAGAGATTCTGCACCCCATCAAAGGGTGCAGCGTCTCTATCAGATAATGGGTCCTCAAAACTGAACTTTTTCTCCTCCCTTCCTCATTCAGATCTCCCACACAGCATGTGACAGCATTGCTGGCATAGGTAGGAGCTCAAGCATAGTGAAAAAGAAATTAATGTCTCACCTGCCGGAAACAAATGCAAGAAATGGTGACTCTCATGTCTCCTTATGTAACCTGTGTTCTTATTAGTTGGGGCTTTGAGTGCAAACCTAAATATTAGTTATCTTTCTCCCATTAATTATTGTCACACAGATTTAAAGGGTCAGAGATTTGGAAGTTAATGCCTCATTCAGTGTGGGAAAAGTAACACCATGCACTTTGGCTGCTGTTTTTCTTTCTGGCTGACTGCAGACCAGTTGTTTCTGCCCCATCTCTGCTGGCTGGCAAAATGCTAATTTGCATAGGAAAGCAATTTTCATGTTGGAAAGAGGCAGCATCCAACTCAATCTTGATTTCAGGTGAGAACATAGAACCTCAGAACTTATATCTGGTGGATCCATCACATTTTATGCCTGTTCTTTTCTGTATAGAAGACATCTTTGTGTGTTCTTGCACTATGACCATTCTGGATTTCTCTTGTGGCAAACGATTTTCTTTCTGCAAATTAAAGAAAGTCCAAAGATTTTTTTTTTTTTTTTTTTTTTTTTTTTTGGAGGCAAGTGATGCTGCCTGGGTTTGGGAGATAAAACACCTAGGTTCCAGTCTTAGCTAGCTTGAGGCTTGAGCTTGTTGATTAAGCTTTCAAAGTTTTGTAATCATTGAAAATGAGAATAATAGGAGCTACCTGGCTTATCACATAGATTAAATGGAGGGTTTGAAAGTGAAATGGTAAAGCAAGTAATTATAATTTGTTGTATTAAATCCGTATTCAGTCTTGATCATCCCCGTCCTTGATTGCTGTTCTCAATGGGGATTGGATTCTGCCATTAGATTCCCTGGGGGAAATGGTACTTCTTTTATGGAACCTTTATTAAAAATCAAGTCCACGGTAAAGGATACACTTGCAAGAAAGTGTTGAGAAGTTACGTCTTAACAGGTGGTGAGATCTTATGAAGGTACTCCCAAGCACGTGGACAGATCAGCGGGAAAGCATCATCTGGCATTCAGACAGAGGGACTAGTGGCTGGATATGCTCACCTGGCAGTGGACAGGTGGAGAGGCAGCAGGAGAGCAGCACCACTGGCTCCAGTGCTTGACATTAATCACATTCCTATGGAACTGCTGCAATTTTTTACAGCACACTCATGGAAGGAAACTGTCAAATTCTATTGGATGTTCACTTACACTTTATTTAAGGATAAAACAAACAAACAAGTTCAACCAGCAAACAGTTTTGCCCCAGCAACATCCTGAAACAGAATGGAAATAATATTAAGTTTATTATGGTGGCCAAACCTTGAGAATTCTGTAACGTTTTGAGGGCATGGGCCTCTCTTTTGCAGAGAGAAGCAATTTTTTGCTGGAAAACTACTGCCTAGTATACCGCCTGTGTCTTTCTTGAAATGTAGCTCTTAGTTGAAGAAAGGAGTTTAATTTCCCTCTGGAAGCCCTGGAGGGTGTTGCTTCAAGAAAAGGGATTTTACTGCATTGCCTGTTAAGGGAGCAGGGTGGTAGCCATGAATAAAATGATAGAATAATCTGGTCAGGCAGTGCAAATCCGTGGCTTGCTCCTATACCCTTTGGGTTGCACCTCTTTTCCATAGAGGAAAGGTAGTCTCTCTGGAAGACTATGGAGGTTGGCTGGATAAATATTTAATAAAAGTTCATTAATGAAGCAATGTGTGGTGCTTTTACTACTTGCTTCCTAATGTACCCATTGTCTTCAGGCTTTCGTCACAATATTCATAACTTGTTAGTGAGTGACAAGTCTTTAGCAGGTGGTCCCAGGTTTGCTTTGCAGTTCTACAATATCATGAAGGATCTGGACTCCTTTGATACTTCTGCTTTGTCATACCCAATAAGTTAATAGTACTTTCCCTCATGGTCTCAAGGTGAATTGTTGCAGCTCCAAACATCATTTTAAAGCAGAAAACAGGGTTGGGGGAAGGGAGGCCTTTTTCCTCTCCCATAGCTCTTATTATGGGAGAAAATTGTTCCCAGGAGTCTTCTAAGGCTACTTTGACTTAGATCTCATTGACTGGAATGGGATAAGGTGTCTGTTTCACCTGTCACTGGCCAAAGGGATGGGATTTTCATAGTTGCCTTACATGGTCAGGATTCATGTTAGGCCAATTCTCTCTCCCACGACAAAATCGGGGTTCTTTTCAAAAGGAGAAAGTAGGAAATGGCTACCATCACTATCTGTCTTATTTCTTGATGGCGGCACCTACATCATATTATTTAGTTATCCTTAAGCATCTAGCATAGTGCTTGGTACATAGCAGAGCCCCAAGAAATTGTTAAATAAATGGTAAACAGATGGAGCCAGAGAGTCAATCAATAATAAATAATTGAGCCTAATAATAGGTGGCATTTATTGAACAACTAATATTTTGGATAAGTAATACATATAATTTATAATTCTTATGGCCACTTTATAAGGTGGGTTTTAACATCTCCATTTATGTATTGAGAAACTAAAGCAAAGAGAGCTTGAGGAACTTGCTTAAAGTCATAAACCTAGAAAGTGGCAAGTATATGTGGTTCCAAAATCCAGTCTTCTTCCATAATACCTTAGGGTCTATGTTGGGACATAGAAAGTTTATGGTTCTCCTTGGCTTGCCTGATAAAATAATTTTATTTAGCATCTTCCAGGAGTACAGATTCTCTGGTAGAAATTGAAGCCTGTAGCTTGTATCTTCTCTAAGCACCCACATCTGTCAGTGTGTCAAACTGAATGGGAAGGTAGCAGACAGAAGTGAAATACAGGTAATGCATCAGTTTCTGAGTAATTTTCTCATTGTCCTTCTGACCTGTTCATCTTAGCTGTCTAGTAGCTAAGGTTTGAGACTTTGAAAAACAAGCCATTTATGTCAGAAGAGAGAATATATAGAATGAGACTTCTTATTCCTGGTCAGTAGAGATGAAGGTAATTTGGATTAGGTAATCTAGGGCTTCATGAGATTACTATTAGTTCTTACCTATACCACTGCCAGGGCTGTGTAACTAGTGCCCTATGTCCACTTGGATCTTTCCCCAAATGGCACTGTGAGTGGTTTTTCAAAATCACATCTTTTGTCACTCACCAGCTTAAAATTGTCAGTGGCTTCTTACTGTACTTAAAATTAAGACTGGTGTGACCTAAATGCTCTGATGGTCCATTAAAACTGGTCTGCTACCCTTCCATCCCTACCTTGCACCACTCCTCCTTACTCTCTGCCCTCCAACCACTTTGGTCTTAATTTTACTCCCCACACTCACCGGGCTTCCTCCTACCAAAGAGATTTCACACACTGATCCCTCCCTGAAAAGCTCTTCCCTCATGCCGCGTTAACTTCTACTGTCTTCAAGGCTCAAGTGTCAATTCCTTGAGAGCCCAATATTCCATCCCCCGTCCCCAAGATCAGGCTTCTTCATTCTGTGTTCTTTTAGAACTGCACTTTCTTTCTCTTCTAACAGTTGCCTCACTTTGTAATTATACACTGATTTGCATGACTATTGGATCGATGTCTGTCTCTCCTTACAGTGCAGTAAGTGGCAGTGGTGACAGCATGAATGATGGAGCCAAACGACCTGTGATCAGGGTGAAGCTTGGACCGTTAACTAGCTATGAGACATTGAGCAAGTTACTTTCCATGCCTCAGTTTCCTTAACTGTAAAATGGGGACTATAATAGTATCTATTTCTCATAATGTTGTGAGGATTGAATAGGTTAATACATATATAAAGTACTTGGAATAGTGCCTGACATCCTACAGTACTATTTCATATGATTAGCCCTGTAAGAACAGGGACCATGTCTGCTGAGCTCACCATCGTAATGTTACTATAACCTCACCAGAGAGCAGTGCCCGCATATTGTAAACGCACAGGAAAACATTTGTTAGGTGAATGGATGAAGATAGCGACAGCTTCTTTAACACAAGTATCATGTGTTTTTTTAAGTTATCCTTATAGCCATTCCATAGGACACAATAAAGAAGGCATGACTGGCTTTTGTAGCTTGGGAATGCTAGGCCTCAGTGTTCATCCAGGATATTTGAAAACCTGCTTAAATCTTTTAGTTTTGACTTTATACTGATGGACACTGGTGCTTGAATCAGGATAGATAGGCTTCTAGCCCATGTGGACGGAGTATCTCTGAACTTCTTCATAGTTCTAAATTAGATCCTGATTTACTTGTCTATATTTTAACAGAGTTGTCTATTACATATGACTTTTTCAGTGAAGGTCTTCATTTTCTTTTATCCTGTTGGAGAGCCCCCAAATTTGTACTGTCTAATTGGTTGGCCTTCAGAAGTTTATTGAATTTCTTGGCAGGACTATTGAAGCAACGTAGATATTTTCAGTGTTTTCACTCACTTTGTCTTTGGCCTCATTTTTTTCCTTTTATAATATGTATGGTCACTGCTCACAGACCCCTTGAACTCTAGTACTAAGGAGATAGGTAAACCAATGAGATTCCTGACACGTCAATCAGCAGGTGGAAGGTATTGGCCTGTTGGTTCATTTGTTGACTTGTTCATTTGTTCTATTACATTTGTTCTATTCTATAATTTAGCTATTGCAAGTAGGAATCCTGAGCTGAAGATCATGAAGACCAGTGTAACAGCTGATATAGGAAAGGCTGTTGATTGAACAACCTTGACAGGACAAGATTCAGGGAGCAGGTGGTGGGGTAGGAGGGAAGGATAGGAAAGAAAAGGAGAATGAGACTGAGAAGAAAAGAGCTGGTGTATGAATGAAAGAAAAGAATACAAGTAGACTTTAGAAATAGTCTTTAAAAATGTCAGCCAGTACAGACAAGTTTTTCTTTTACTGGAAATAATGCATCTGAAATGCATTATTCAGAGAAGACAATATTACCAAAGTCAACATGTATGGTGACAATTTTGCCTTGTTGCAGAAGGGGAAAAAAAATAGCGATGTGGATGTGCTTCAAGTAAATGAAAATGAATCCAGTTCATAATCAAGTAAAAATGTTATGGGTCCAGAGCCAGAGAATATTCTTATAGTGGGCTTTTTTCAGCACCCTAAATTTAACCAGATGGAATGCTTTTTAAAGCACCACCCTATTCAAACTTTGGAAGTGAAGAATTTGTCTTTTAATGGTAAATTTGCATTCCATCAAAAGATGGAACACATCATCCTCAGCTTACTTATTATCCAGAAATAAATTATAATTTATTTTACTTTAGGGTCTATGACAAATACCTAGATTTCAGAAAAATTTATTTCAGACATGACCCAGTAGGGGTATATAAAACATGTGGGTCGAGGCACATTAAAAAGGGCTAACTCCATTCTTGGTATACTGAAAGCCATGTAACCACAAATTTTTGTTGGTTTTAATATGAATATCCCATTTCACAAACCCCAAATAGTGAGGTTAGAGAGAGAATATTCACTACACTGAATATGGAAAAATTAATGCAGCTGAATTATTAAGGAAGATCTCGTTGCTGAAATGCAAATGGGTTGACAGCAAGTTAACACAATCCAACAGGGAACCATGGAGTCCATCAAAAATTATTGGTTTAGAAATAGTCCCGTATGATACTGAATTAGCATCCTGATTTTCTGATTGCTATGACAAGTGGAAGCTGTAGTGGTAGAATTAGTGCCTATGTTGCTCTAATTTCTATACAATGAATGGGCCATACTTTCGTTAGTCAGCAGGTTGGTTTAGACATCTGTTGATACTAGGAATAAAGACACAGTTTTAACAGTCATCAAATATTTATTGAATGTCAAATATGTATCAAGCACCGTGGTGGGCCCTGGGAAACTGAGAGGTGGTAGGTACAAAGAGAACTAAGACACTTGCTTATTCTTGTGGAATTAGCAAACCCAGTGAAGGATCCAGTCATGGAAACAATCACATCGTGATTCATGTTTTATTATACTAGATATTTGCCCAAAATGCAAGGGGTGGTGGGTCAGAGAAAGCAGCTACCGCTCCTAGGGTAAGTGAGGGAAAGTTTACCAGAGTAAATTACATTTGAATTGGGCCTTTGCTAATTATTAAGGACATTGATGGGCCAAGAAGGAGGAGGCAGAAAGAGCATTCAGGCAGGAAAAGAGTATTTCTAAAGGCCAGGAGGTTTGAGAACACACCGGGGACTGGCAGGTGAGTTGATGTGGCTGGATCAGAGTGCATGAGAGGATAATATTATTACTTTTGAGCCTCAGGACAATCCTGGGAGTTGGCTGGTCATTGTGATCTCTAGTTCACAGATGAGGAAGCAGAGGCTCAGAGGGAGGGGTTACGCACGTTAACCAACTTCACCCAACTTGGGATCCTTCCCACAGCTTCAGTTTCATAATCTTCAGTAGTGGCTTTATAGATAGAGCACAGTTGAGTTTTGGTCAATGATGTGAAAATGTTAATATGGGAGGACATATGATGTCTTAATAAAAATAATTAAGTATTTTTTATTATCATAAAAAACAGAGTAAACTCACAAATACTTGAGAGAGAATTATTCATTACATACAAGCCCACCTTCTGCCACCCAGCACATTTTTGTTTGCCCATTTTTGTCAAAAGGAAAGGACCTTTCTTGGGATCTATTGAGATGTGAGACTTCCTTTTGAGATTTCCTTGAGATATAAGTGGTCCACTTAAAGTTAAATCTATTTGAACGGTCTACTATAATGTATTGATGCATCTTAAAAGGAATTTTAGCCTGTAAAATGGAAGAAAGCCTGAGAAATGGGTAAGGGCTCCTGGTCTGGGGGAATGAAAAAGGATTCCTCATAGTTAAAAGGACAAGATGAAGGGTAGGTTAGTGTGTGAAAAAAGTAAAAGACAAAAGTCTTTTGATTTGTCATCTAGGAAATGGAATCAGAAAACAAAGCCCAGGGAAAGAAATATAGTTAAAGGAATATGAATTATAATGAAGTCTACCGTGGCTTAATGGGGTTAAGGGAGGAGAGGGAGCAAAAGGGAAAACATATTAGTAGAATGGGTCTTATTATCTGGTTAATGTAGGAAGAAAAGAATCATGTGGGAAAAGTTGATGGCTTGTATAGAAAGAGGGAAAAGCAGGCTCATTTCCTGGGATAGGCCACTCTAGACTCAAATAGTATCGTTGACCTGTAGAAATCAACGTGTTAGTCAAATTGTGCGTTGCTACTTACAAGGATTCCAAATTTAGACCGGAAAATTTAATGAGCCCATTTACATATCAAAAAATTATCTAACCATTCTAAAGTCAGATAGACAAATTTTTTAGATTTTTCTACTGTTTTGAATTATTCCATTTGGTTTTATTTGCATTGATATTTGACAGCAGACTTTGCAATAAGTTTCTCTATAGGATACTTCATCAATTGAATATTTTTCCACAAAAAATATATAATCATTTACTTACATTAGTAAAACTTAAGAGAAAATTTAAAAATACTGTAAAAGAGAGAAAGCTGTTTAGTATTTCTGAATCAATAGAAGAGATTTATTAAATAGCAACAACAAACATACTCTACCTACACTATTTAGATATCAAATTAGAAACAATTTACTAATAAGATTCACATTTATATAATATACAGCTATAAAACACTATTTCAAGAATTATAATTCCATCAAGTTTCCATTTGACAAGTATAATCACTAAAATAAGAACAATAAAACAAAAGAAAAAAATCAAAATATTTAGAAGACAAAAAATTCTTGGTGTGTTTCTGGAGTATTTCAGTAACCTTGTCAATAGGAAGACATACATTAATTGTACCACTTACAAGTAGAATAAAATAGAAGCAATTCACTTTTAAGATTCATTTTTAAATAATCTACTTGTAAAATATTATCTTAAAAATTATAGTGCCTTTATTTTGAGGCATCGCATTATCACTTAATTGCTGTTAGTAATAAAACTAAAAGAGAACAAGATCAAAATTATTTTAGTGGAGAGACAAAATAAAACTATCTTATCATGGCTCTGAATTTTCAGAAGTAGACTGATTGGAAGGTGGGATCAATTCAAAGGGTGATCCAAAATTTGTTCTTGATTGTGTTGGCAGAAGATTAAATTTAATAGTTGTTGTAGAGACATTTCTTGCTGATGGGGAATGTGGTAGTCCACAGAATCCCCTCAGTGAAGATGATTCCTGAGATGTTCTCAGTTTCCTCTTCTCAGAAATGTACCCCTGGGATCCCTCGGATCAGAGGGTGAGGTGGAGGACTCTGGGCCAGCAGCTGTGTTTATGTGGGGAGGGGAAGAGCAAGGGTTGAATCTAAGGACAGTCCCTAGTACCTGGCAGTGTGAGGAGGGCCAGGGTAAGCTCTGTGCTATGAACAAACTTCTGCATCTGGGCAAAGTTGGCCTGATGGAGAGATCCTGCTGCTGTTGTCCTCACCCTGGGGAGGTGGTACTGGTCCAAACTGGACCCCAGATCCTATGAGAACCTGATGTTCCTCCTTCCACAGAGACCTGATTATCCAGAAGATTCCCTGGTAGTCCTCAGCAGCCTGATGCCCCATTTGGAACATCAGGCATGTGAAGTATACTTTCTGAGGCATTTAAATTCTTCCTCAGTAACTTTATCTCACACAAGCATTTTTCTAAGTTAACAAGGTTTCTCTCAGATAAAAAAGTTGGATTTTATAATAGTGATTCTTTTGACTTTTTCTGAAAGAATCTTGAATTTTATAGGTGTCTAACTCTTTAGATGCATGGCTGATCTTTTTATCTTCCTTGAAAAGATTCTCTTCTATTTTTCCAGGGTAAATTCTTTCTAAATTGGATTATTTAGTGAAAATTCATTCCCTCAATGCAGTTCAGGAAGGAACTGAAATTTTTGTTCTCCCTTTCTATCTGACTGCAGCTAAGCTTTCTCAGTTTGATGACTTTTTAATATGATTATTAGCTGCATCAATTATTTTATCTTAATTTGTGTACATTTGATTTCTGTTTTCTTCAAAAGTTCTTAAGAGTTTAACTCAGCTGTATCAATCAGTTTCTTTAAGACTCTTTGGGATTGATCTTCTAAGTGGTCTCCATTTTCGAATCCATTCATTATATCCAGCCCCGAGTTCTCGCTATCTAAGAACAGCCTTTTTTAAAGAACCACAACCCAATCTTTCATCTCAAATGTTCACCCCAAAGCTTGACCTGATTTTCTTTACCATTTTGATATTTTTCAGTGTCATGTTAGACTTTCTGGTACTTTTTTCTTTTTTGATAAGTTTGTTTGCTCTTCTTTTCCATTCTTCAGCATTCTTGTGAAAGCAGTTTTGTACTTCTTTGTACTGAAGATGAGAATGTTCATCTAAAACATCTTTTAGTGCTCTCTAAAGTTGTTCTTCATTCTTGTGATGTATTCTGAAGGTGGTTTTGGTCGTAGCTACTTGAGATCGAATGTGTTTTGATGCATCTTCGAAATTCTGAATCTTTCTTATAATGCCATCCATTAAATTTACTTGTCATGAATATTTATATTTAATCTCTGAAGAATCTATTAAACCCAAGTAAAAAATTCCAAGCTTCCCAGGTCTTTAATAATGATTTCTAGTTATTGCATTTCTTTTAATTTGTTCTCAAGTCTGACTTGCATTAAAGTGGACTCAGGATATCCATTTTTTTTTTTTTAAATTAGGGTTAGGTTTTCAAAACTTGGCGTCTTTCCACCAGAAAGCCAATAGTTGTTTCTATTTCAGTAACAATTTTTAAAACAGATCGCCCATAGCAATCTATGGGCGACTGGCCTGGTCTGTGATCCCTTAACAGTGATGTCGTCACATGGTACAGCATCTGCAGGATCATTGCAGCATAATATCATGGCCATCAGGGCATACTTTAAGGTCTCCAAGGCTACTTTGAGCTGCTTCAGGTTTTGTAGGACTTTGCTGGTCACAACAGACTGCAGAGAACACTGGTGAGTATTTGACCCAGAACCAAGCCAGTACCTGACATACAACAAATACTTAAATACTAGCTAATAATCTCCTACTCTCAAATAATTTTCTTTTAAAGATTTTATTGGGGAAGGGGAACAGGACTTTATTGAGGAACAGTTTGTACTTCCAGAACTTTTCCAAGTCAAGTTGTTGTCCTTTCAGTCTTAGTTGTGGAGGGCGCAGCTCAGCTCCAGGTCCAGTTGCTGTTGCTAGTTGCAGGGGGCGCAGCCCACCATCCCTTGTGGGAGTCGAACCAGCAACCTTGTGGTTGAGAGGATGCACTCCAACCAACTGAGCCATCTGGGAGCTCAGCGGCAGCTCAGCTCAAGGTGCCGTGTTCAATATTAGTTGCAGGGGGCAGAGACCACCATCCCTTGCGGGACTCGAGGAATTGAACTGGCAACCTTGTGGCTGAGAGCCCACTGGCCCATGTGGGAATCGAACCGGCAACCCTTGGAGTTAGGAGCAGGGAGCTCTAACTGCCGGAGCCACATGGCCGGCCCTCAAATAATTTCTTTTTATCCTGTGGCTTTGAAGACCTTCTCTTGCTCACCTTATCCTGCCCACAGGAAATGAGGCAGAGAAAATGGATAGAGCTCTTCTCATAATGGCAGTTGAGCTACTTGAGCTCCTTCTAGAAACTGAACAACATGCTCTAAACAACCTTGGGCCAAAGAAGAAATCACAAGAGAAATTAGAAAATACTTCTTACTAAATGAGAATGAAAGTACAATATATCAAAATGTATGGGCTGCAGATAAAATAATGCCTACAGGGAAATATATAGCACTTAAAACTTATATAGAAAAGAACAAAAGTTTAAAATCAATACTCTAAGTTTTCATCTCAAGAATATAAAAAAGAAGAGTAGATTAAAATAGAAATGTAAAATGCAATAACAGTAGAGAAAATTAACAAAGTCAAAAATTGGTTCTTTAAAAAGGTTAATTAAATTTAATAAATGTCTAGCAAAGAATGGTCAATAAAAAACATAGAAATCATAAATTTTCAGTATCAGAAACAAAATATCCAATATCACTATAGATCCTATAGATAGTAAAACAATCAGTAAGAGGTATTGTGCCATTACATTTGACAACTTATACCATTAAATGACAACTTTATGCCATTAAATTTGATAACTTGTAATGGACAAATTTCTTGAAAAAATCAATTTATCAAAATTGACATGAGAGACAATAGCATATATAAATAGCATTGCATCTCTTAGAAAATTGAATTATCAAAATCTTCTCCCCAAAGAGAAATCTAGATCTAGTTATTTTGACTTATAAATTCTATTAAACATGTAAAGAACTCTGAAACAAACATATCAGAAAATAGAGGAGAAAGAAATATGTCACAGCTCATTTTATGTGATCAGTATAACAATGATACCCAAATCTTTTAAAGACATTTTAAGAAAATACAATTACAGAGAAATGTTGCTTATGAAATCCTATGAAAATATTAGCAAACTGAGTCTAGTAATATATTAGAATTATAATACAAGATAACCAAATGGAAACTTATTCCCAATGCAAAGTTATTTTAACATTAAAAAGTCAGTAAAAATAATGGAAGGATACAAAACATGATCATCACAGGAAGTGCAGAGAAAGCATTTGTCAGAATTCAACACCCATTCATTGATATAAACTTTCATGAACTAGGAGTAGACAGGAACTACCTCAATTGGATAAAATCTTATTTAATGATGAAATAATGAATGCTTTCCCCTTAAGATTAGGAAAAGGCAAGGATGCCTCTTCTCTCACTTTTATCCAACATTATATGCCCAAATCAATACACTGAAACAAAAAGAAAAGTCATAAAGATTGGAAAGGAAGAAATTAAACTTTTCAGATGACATGATTATGTACATAAAATTTACAAATTACTATTAAAAATATGAAGTTAGAAAACTTACAGTATACAAGGTCAATAAACAAAAAATGTATTTTTATACTAGCAACAAACAATTGGTAATCAAAGTACAGAAATCAATGCTATTCACAATGCTATTCACAAATATAAAATACTTAGGATTTAATTTAACAGGAGATGTATAATACCTCTACACTTAAAACTAAAAATTATTGCTGAAAGAATGAAGACTAAGTAAAGAGCTATACCATGTTAATAAATTTAAAAACTTAGGAATGTTAAGATGTTAGCGCTCCTCAAATTGATTTTTACTTTTATATTTTAGGAGGGCACAGCTCATATAAGGGCCAATGCGGGGACTGAACCGGCAATCTTGATGCTACCAACTGCTACTCTAACCAACTGGTACTCTAACTGACTGAGCTAACCGGCCATCCCTCAAATTAATTTTTAGATTCAACGCAATCACAATAAAAATCCCAACAAATAATTCCTTTTAAAAATTGGCAATTTTATTGTAAAATAGGTATGAACAAACAAAAAATCTAGAGTAGCCGAACAATATTGACAAACAACTAAATATGAGGACTCACAGTATTTAAATTCAAGACTTACTATAAATTTGTGATAATCAAGAGAGTGTGGTATCATTGTAAGAATGTGCAGAGACATCAGTGGAACAGACTAGAAAGTCTATAATTACATCTACATTTTAATGGTCAATTGGTTTTTTAAATAGGTGCGAAAGGTATTCATTGGGAAAAGGAAACTTGTGTTTTTTATTAATGATTCTGGAATTACTGCATGTGCACATGGAAAAAATAGACTTTGACCTCTGTCTCACACAATACACAGAAATCAATTCAAAGTGGATAATGGACAAAAATATAAAAGTAAAACAAAAAAGCTTTTGGAGAAAAATGTAGGAGAATATCTGTGTGACTTGAGGAGTGCCAACAGCTATTGAGGACACGTCAAAGATAGAAATTACCATAAAAGACAAACATCAATTAAGTAAACTTCAACTTCTAAAGTTCACTTTCTGCAGTTCTGAACTTTAACTTATCAAAACATCTCATTAAGAAAATGAAAAGACAAGTTGCATATTGGAAGAAAATAATCACAACACATACCAGACAAAGGACTTGTGTCTGGAATATATAATGAACTCACCAGTCAAACTGTGAAATAGTACAACCACTTTGGAAAACTGGCAGTTTTTAAATAAACTTAAACAATAAGACTAGACATTCTAGGAATTTATCCAAGAGAAATGAATGCACATGAAAACAGAAAGATTTGCACAAGACTATCCGTAGCAGCTGTATTCATTATAGCCCCCAAATAGAAAAAAAAAACACAAATGTCGATCAACTTAAGAATGGGTAGGTAAATTTCTACATATTTCATACCAAGGTATGAGATATTTCATATAAGAATTTTATACAATGAAAACAATCAGCAGTGAAAAAATTAATGAGCTACTGTTTCATAGAACAACATGGAGGAATCTCGAAAGCATTATGTTAACTGAGAGAAGCCAGACACCAGATTATATATTATATGATTTAGTGTATATGAAACTCAAGAATAGGCGAAACTAATCTATAATGGTAGATATCAGAATAGTGGGTAACTAGAGGAGAGGGGTGGTGGCATATAAGCCCAGAAGAGCTTTCTGTGGTATGGAAAATATAACTTGACTGTTGTGGTCATATGGGTTTTTATATTTCCTTCAGGTCTTACTGAATTGTGCATTTTGCCTTAGTAAAAACAAAAAAATCTGGACAGGGGTTACCTTTGCTAAGTGAAATCAAAACATTCTAAAACCATGTAACTGTGTCTGGATGATGACTTGCTTCTTAAGGATCCTTTGACATCTTGAGAAGAGCAATTGAGGATGTATTAATAGAGCTGGAGCACTCTTATGTTCAATAAACAAGATTGTTCGTAATTTTCAACTCTTTTCTTGACTTGAAGGCATCTCCTGTTGATAATGATAACCAATATTTAAAGGGGGGTGGAAATTCTGTGGGAAAGACAGTCTCAAAGTCCAAATTAAGATCCTGTGGGAGTGGGCGGTAGAGGAAGCAGTAGCAGAGAAGAAATGGGAACAAATATGATATTCAGTTTAACGGAGCAGAAAAAAAAAAACAAAACTGTCCGAATATTTACATCAACAGATTTTGCTTAGAATTGAAACAAGTTGCGATGTTCATATATGGAGCATGAGTCAATAAAGGAATCAGAGTCAGAGAAGATACTCAGCAGCAAGTGAACAGTGTTTGCTGTAAGTATTCTTCATGATCCTCTGATATTTAATAGATCATAGATGTTATAACAATATCTATGATGTTTATGTACCTTATACATTGCTTTGTCAGTGTTTTTTCTTTTTAAAATCAGTTCCAGGTGTAATAGCTTATTCTGTCTTTAAAATATCAACTAGTCCACATATTGTATGATTCCATTTATATAATGTGATATATTCCCAATAGGTAAAGTTAGAGTCAGAAGACATATTAGTGGTTGCCTTGGGTTAGGCAGCTATAGATGTTACAGCTGAGGTGTACAGTATTTCTTTTTTGGGGTGATAAAATTGTTCTAAAATTGATTGTGGAGCTGCTTTTCCAACTATGAATCTACTAAACACCACTGAATTTTATATTTTAAATGGGTGACTTGTATTTGAATGATATATCAATAAAACTGTTAAAATATAAGCTTTAATCAGGAATTAATTTTAATTGCTGTTAAAGATATCAGCAAATAAAAATACTTGCTTTTGATAAAGGCTGAGTCACACCACCAGAAGGGATCACTGACAAAATCCTAAATTATCCTGACCCCTGAGGGACTTCGGAAAAGAACAGTCAGGGTTTAGGTTGCATTTCCCTCAGGCTGAGAAGAGTTTTGCTGCCCCATAGTACCGTTACATTTCTTCTCCCAAGTGTCTTCACCTTGGAGCTTCCAGGACAGCATTAGAAGTGATCTGAGCCCTGCCCTCCTCCTCCTCTCCTCCCGCCGCCTCCCCCTCCAGGGAAGGTGGTCATTGTGTAGTGGAATTGTGAGGACCTGTGTTTTAAATCTCCCTGGCAGTTTTAAATGGTGCAAATGTAGGCAAATGAACTGCATCCTTGTAACGTCTGTTTTATAGCCCTATTCTAAAAAATGGGGATGAAAACATATATAGTGTAGCTCACAGACAGACAATAACTTATTGCATTTTATGTCTTACCAATAGTCACAGCAACAAGCGGGTAGAGGGTGGTCAGTAAATGGTTGAATGTCAATGTACTTTGAAAATTATAAATCACCATTAAAATGTAACGTATTAATTATTCTGTGAGGCTGGTGACTAAATTTTGTAACAGGTGTGATCAAACAATACAGTGAATGTGTAAATTTAAAAAAAATATTACAGTAAAAGACACATTGCCATTAATCCCCCTCAAAATACTCCCCCTAACTTCGAACAAATTTATCCCATCATTCTTGCCACTTTCTGAAGCAGTTATAGAAGTCCTCTTTCGTGAGTGTCTTTAGTTGCACTGTCATGACTGCCTCAATGTCCTGAATCATTTTGACTTTGAGGAAGAGCCAGAGGTTGCACGGTGCCAGATCTGGTGAATAAGGGGGATGAGGATACACCGTAATGTTTCCTATTTGACAGAAATTGCTGTACCGGAAGCAATGTGTGACATGGAGCCTTTCCATTGTGATCAACAAATATGGTGAATGCTGCTGCCGAGTGCCATCCAACGGAAAGGCAGGGATCTTTCCGGGAAATACGGGAAGCGGCACATCGAACCTTAGTAACAGTGTGTGACAAGTTTCAACTTGTTCGGTGCAGTCAGTCGGATGTCAGATACAGTTCAGAGAAGATGTGTTTTAAAGTGTGCCATAAATCAGCCTCCATTATGACAATGCTCTGTGTAACCCATCGCTTCTGGTATCCAGCAATTTGTGTCAAATAAAAACATTACAGTGCGTCTTCATCCACCTTATTCACCAGAACTGGCACCCTGCGACTTCTGGCTCTTCCCCAATGTCAAAATGATTCAGGACATCGAGGCAGCCACGACAGCGCAACTACAGATACTCGTGAAAGAGGACTTCCATAACTACTTCAGAAAGTGGAAAGAATGATGGGATAAGTGTGTTCAAACGGAGGGGGAGTATTTTCAGGGGGATTAATGGCAACGTGTCTTTTACTGTAATATATATATATTTTAATTTTTTAAAACGTTGGTTCAACATTTTAAAAGAACATATGATAATAACAATCATAACTTAAAAACTGCATGTCTTTTGACCAGCAGTTCAACTTTTAGGACTTTATCTTAAAGAAATCCCTCAATAAAAACGCTTATTTTAACATTTAATGTATGTACTTAATGATATATATATATATATATACACACACACATATATTTGTATATATATGTATAGTCATATATATAGCTATATATATATAACTATATATATAACTATATATATATATATATAGTTGATCAGTAGATACAGGCAAAACTTATTAGAGTGTTCATGTAAATGAATATTCAGAGATAACCAGAGATATAATCATGATGTATTATCACATGAAAAAAGTAAATTCAGAGCAACAGTTTACATTCTTGTAAAATAGTAATAATTATAGATATGCTTATATAAGTGTAGGATAAAACCAGAATAAATAGAGATCAAGTTGTAAACAGTTGACCATCACCCCACCCTGGGACTGTGATGAGATACAAGTACAAGAAATTATCACTGTGTACTTTGTATATTTCTATATTTTCCTTTTTTCATTAGATACATTTACTACTTTTATAATAATTATGACATAAGCAAATAATATCAGCATAGGGATTTTACATTTGAAGAGGCATCTTTTATATGTATATATAAATCTCATTTAATAATCGAACAGTCTTATGAGGTAGATAAGTATATCCATTTGTGAAAGGAGGAAATGGATGTTCCCAGAAATTGACTAACTTCCTCTAGAACTCTTTGTTCGTGAGTGACAGAACTCAGTTCTAGAATTCTTTGGCCCCTACTTTTTCCAGGCTGACTCCATTAGGAAACTGTGACTTTCCCTTGCTCACACACCTCTTTGCCTTGATGGAATGACTGTTCCATTTCCTCTTCTCTCTGCCAGCTTGCAATCTACCAGTCATGACCACTGGCTCCTTTCAAAAGCCTATAGAGTAGGAGTAGACTCCTACCACTCCTTCAGCAGGTGTGTTTCAACTGTTGCATTACTCAGTTGCACCTCGAATGGCTTGCACTGCATTTAGGATACGTTGCACACTACTACGTATATTTTCTTCAAGTGTGCATCTTGTATGTACCCAAGGAGATCTTGGGTGATAATGAAGACAGATACTAGATCCACAGTTTCTTTTGTTATCTCCAGTGAAGGGAGATACAGTTTTCAGTTCAAAATGAGCCTTATAGCAGTTCACTATCTGGCTTACGTTAGCATCTTCTAAGTTAGCATCTAATTGCAACTCCTGAAAGATATAGTATTCTTTTCAATCGACTGAAGCAAAAGAGGAGAATCACGAAAGGCCCCCAAATTGATAAAGGTAGATAAGGAATCCTTGCACCCTCAAACTGAGAACCAATTCCCTCTGGAAATGTAATAACATGGCTTAAATAAATTAGCAGCTCATTACTAAGATGTTTTTCGTTTAAAGATAAAATGCTGTTTTGCCCCCAGCCACTTCTCCATTACATCTTCTACTCATGTTAAGTTTACTGGGCTGCTGTTAAAGAGGGAATTTGACTCTGTTGACAAGTTGTCTGACCCTGAAACTGTAAAAGTTCAACTCTTTTGCTGTCAGTTTGACCTCTCATTAAAACTTTTGGCTCCTGCCTGCTTCTGGTTAGGTTAACCATGGGGTGGGTTTTTCTATGCAGTTAAGGGATCAAGACCAAAGTTTTGAAATCTGATCAACAATCATAGTCCTGTTTATGATCTCTTACCACAAATGACCTGGTAGGCTGTCTCCTATTAATCATCACTTGAAGAGGGGAGGGAGTCACTTTGCTTTATCTTTTGTGCATAGGAAGTTTCCCCTTCATTTAACCTTGCTAGAGGAGACTGCGAGAATCATTTCTCTTGCTGATGGGTGGCCATTGTATTATTGTTTGCTCCCTCATTCAAGTTGGTGGGTGGCATTTACAGTGTGAGCATTCCATCCTTCTGGTGGTTGAGGGGTTGGGGGCTGGGGAGGAGAGGTAAGCTAAGGAGGAAAAAGCTACCTCTGAGATGAGATTCCGAAATAAGCTGAAAGGGTTCCCATCCTAGCAACCCTCAAAAAATACATAGAAACACATCTGTCCCTTATTTTTTCAGCTTGCTTTATGGTGAGTCATTCAAGTTCTTAAAACCATACAATTACACATGCTAACAGCAGGGAAAAAGAGAGATAATAAACCTGGCAGGGGTAATTTAACCAAACCATGCGTATCAGTGGTTTATACCAATAAGGGAGATTTAAGAATTCTTTTCAAGGCACACACACACACACACACATGCACACACACACACACCCCACACACCCTCCATAGGCACAAACAGAGGGTACCAAAAAAATGTATACACATTTTAAGAAAGGAAAACTGTATTAAAATTCTAATACTCAATATATACCAATAACAAAAGAAGAATAAAAGTCACATTTGACTTCTGCAATTACAAAAGGTGCTCAAAGTGGTTACCATCAGCGTCCAGACACTTCTGATTACGGCGAACTACTGCTTGAGCAACGTTGACCAAAGTGTCCATCCACTTGTATACATTTTTTTTTTGCACCCCTGGTATCTAAAAAAGAATTATGTACATACACGTATACACACATATATGCATGCATCACATTTCTAGTATATTCAGAGGAGAAAGTACCTGAGGTATTCTACTGAAGAAATACAGTGTAAACTAAACGTGGTTGTTTAAAACAACAGAATTCTGTGTGCTAGGTTACCATACTCCTACAGTTTGGCAAAGAAATGTTCCCTTCGGAGAGAATTATAAAGAAAAAAAATTAACAGTTTAAGAACTAAAGACAGTTGAAGGTATATAAATTACTGATTTCTTTAAGGAAATTAGTAGGCTACACAAACTTACTACGCACACCAAATTTATGCTGACACAGTCAAATTCACTAAACTCCCAAAATGTGTGTGTATATGTATGTGTGTGTAAGTATGCATGTGTATGTGTGTGTGTGTGTACACACACACACACACACACACACACACACACACACACACACAATTTGTTCTGAAGCCATGATTTGACAAGACCAGATATTAATACATCATGGAACATTATTTATATGCTGTAAACAAATGAAGAAATAGAATTCTTTATAGATAAATGACATCCTTCAGGAAAAGGAATGTACCATAATACTGGGTCCTTGGCCATCTCTTTAATACTATATTCACTATGTCTAATTTTGTAGATGTTAGGAGTGGCTTGGAGGTGCACGGAAAGACTAATTACGCAAATTTACCCATAAGAGAAACCATTAGACTTTAACACTTACAAAATAGTTCTCTAAGTAGGTTTTGCTCAAATTAAAATTTACCACAGAATAAGAAAGTAATTTTCTTGATTTTAATATTTTAAAAATATTTATTTAAAAGTTATATCTTTGAAAATAGTTAAAAACCTGAAAGGTTGGAAAGACCTTTGTTTAGTCCATGGAATTCGCATTGCCTCTATGTACAGCTTATCATATATTTAGCTTCTCTATCTTACCGTCTTCTCCTTGTCCAGTGTAAAGGAAGTGTTAAATGCATTTCTTACCTAAGATTATTTCAGGCATGTTTCACAGGCCCATAGGGGATATATATCACACACATATATACCCACCAAACTTCTTGTTAGTAATCTTAAAAGATAATTTAATTCAGGTCCTGAAGTTGCCATTTGACTATACTAGAAGACCATCTATTATCAGTATGTGTTGTCATAATGTAATTAATGTCTTTTATGTATTCAATGGCATACAATTGTGTTATATTGGTCCTAGCAGTATTTCAAGGCACATTTTTGTGCCTGGATATGGAACCCATCCTAATTTACCTGGCTCTTTGTGGATGGTCTTTCTTTAAAATGGTGATCTAGGGTCCCAGGTTCATGGAAGAGTATGTACCATTGCTTCCTGGAAATCTTGCCCAAGATACTGTATGGTTAGGGTTTCCAGGTGGGAATTCCCTATTTCCTGGCGGATATTTCCAGATGGGAATTTTCTTGGGATTTTTTTGTTTGTTTGTTTTTCCATTCCCAAATTCCTAGTAAAGCTGGTCGGGAAATCGGGAAAATCTGCTCCTTAAACCCAGGTGGTTGGTAGTATCGGCCGTCACTTTGTGGAAACGATTCATCATGGAGAACAGAAAACTGTTTATATCTCGGGATTCGGGAACGGGAAAGCAAAAATGTTCCTGAGGACGGGCGGGAATTCCCACCCAGAAGCCCTACATATGGTATTTGTCACCTAACCATGGTTTTGCTCTTAAGACACACATATGTCACAAACTTTTTCACAAACATCACACTTAACATCTATGGATTCATTTTAATATTTATGTTTACAACTTTACAAATAAAATTTTGATTGATTTGAAATGACTTTCACAGGAAAAGTATTTAAAGATATCTTAAAAGAAACAAAAGTCTTTATCTCATAATAAAGCTACTTTCTTTTTAATATTTTGAAAACTTCATAGCTACACACAATATTCTTTTGGTATCAAAGGCCAAATCCTGGAGGTAAAAAAAACACATCTGAATATTTCTGTTTATATTTAAGGACTTCATCCTCAAGTCCCACACATGCTTCCATGAGAGAAAGAAGGACATGGAAGATGCATTGCTTGGCTTTACGTTTAAGAAATTCTTTTTATATGCAGTGAATTCATTTTCTATTGCTATGTAAAAATTACCACAGATTTAGCCATTTAAAATAATACACACTATCTCTCAGTTTTCATGGGTCAGGAGTCCAGACACAGGTTAACTAGGTCTTCTGCTCAGGGTCTCCTAAGATGCAATCAAGGCATCAACCAGACTGATCCTTTCAGAAGCTGGGTGTTCTCTTCCAAACTCATGTAGTGTTGACAAAGTTTAGTTCTTGTGGTTGTAGGATTAATATCCCTGCTGTCTTGCTGACTGGGGGCTGCTCTCAGCTCGGAGATGCCTCTGTAATTCCTTGCCACATCCTTCTTAGAGGCCTCTTCACAACATGGTCGTTTACCTCTTCAAAGCCAGCAGAAGCACCTCTCACTTCAGTTGCTAAACTGGAGTCTTGTATAATGTAATGTAATCACAGGAGTGATTACGCCTCACCTTTGCTATATAGTGTAACTTAACCAAGGGAGTGACTGTGTCATAGCTTTCCCACATTCTATTGGCTAGAAGGAATCGGGATCCTCTCCCACTCAAAGGGAGGGGCTAATACAAGTGTTAAGGTCATTGTGAGGGTCATCTTAGAATTCTGCCTACCACACACCATAATCCACCAATCAAAGGCCACCAATCCAGCTCTTCTTCACTTAGAAGATCATATTAATCTTCAGAAATCCCAATTTTTCTGTGCAGTAGCCACCATTCAAGGTATTGAAAGCAGTACGTGATCAGTGGCTCCAGGACTCTAAGCTTCCTCAAGATTTACATTCCTCAGACATACTGGAGGAATTTTAGTCTCAACCCAGGAAATATCATCAGTGGTGGGACAGGCATACAGGTGAGTAGCTTCCTTAAAAAAGTAGAAAGAAAAGAGAAAAACAACGATCGGTAACACCTAGGTTTTAAAATTAAGCCCAGCTCATGTTTGACAATCCTGATAGCCCAAATACTATAAATTTAGTTGATGATAACAGAACAGATGGAAAAAACATATGGCTTGTAGGTAGTGTGTGGTAGTTGATATTTGCGGTACATTAGGGGAATTAGTTTTATTTTGTCTCTTCCTTGTGTGACTTTATGATACTTTATCAAGTAAATTTTATAATGCCTATCTTGAATTATTTCTATTATAGCTATTAAACCTTCTTTGTGACTTGAACATTACATTAAGAAGGATTAGTTGCATATTTCACAGCAGGCATTTGGCTACACTGGCAGGAAGACTATTTCATTCAGGAAAACATTTCTGTAGCCATTTGGTATTATGTAGAATCCTTGAATAGAGATTATACAGGTGAAAGAGGCAAAAATTTAAGAAGAATAATTAAATGAAGGACTATCATAGGTCAAAATAACTGGTATTTAGATTAGACGTGTATTTAAAATTCCAACAAAACCCAATGAGTTGTAATTGGTTTCTATAACTTCATGTTTTATAAAGAAAACTTAGTCAACAAATGAGAGTATACTGACAATGCTACCTTTTGATCCTGTTATAGGAATAAGAAAATTTTAATGTACAGAAAATGACAAAAACACACTTGTTTAAATAATATCCTCAATTTGATTTTTTAGTCTAGACAGTAGCCCTGGAAACCCTGTATCCCTTTGAAGTTTATCTGAGTGGAAATGCAACGTCCGTATACTTACCTATTACCGTTTTTCCCAAAAAATAACACCTAGATGAACAATCAGCTCTAATGCGTCTTTTGGAGCAAAAATTAATATAAGACCGGGTCTTATTTTACTGTAATTAATATATGACCAGGTCTTATTTTACTATAATTAATATAAGACCGGGTCTTATTTTACTATAATTAATATAAGACCGGGTCTTATTTTACTATAATTAATATAAGACCGAGTCTTATATTTATTATAGTAAAATAAGACCCGGTCTTATATTAATTTTTGCTCCAAAAGACGCATTAGAGCTGATGGTCCATCTAGGTCTTATTTTCAGCGAAACATGGTAGCAGTCTTGTGATTGCCAGTAAAAAGCTATGTACTTATCTTTTTAAAGGCCTTTCAAACATAAAGGACAAGATAAAAAAGAACATCTCTCTTTAGGTAGACTTGGGCAATTCAATATTAATTTAAAAATTATGCATGAAAATTCCTATTGCTGATGGCTATTTAATAGCATATCTACAATAATGAGACCATATTAAAAATAAAAGTTGAACTCTTGGCAACATTTCTTTTCTAGGACTTACTCAGTTTCTTGACATAACTCTTTTTCTTTTGCCTCACCTCTTACATCAATATATTGGCCACGTGTTCCTGGTTACTTTAGTAAATGAAGGATGTTCTTTGAATCTCATCTACATTACTTTTTCTTAATAAATTTTGTGGGTTCTCCCTGTTTACTAGGTTTTGAGCACTTCACACACACAAAAACAAAACACTAGATGAAACAAGAACAAAAGACATCCTAGACTGTCTCATCCTCCCATAGAATACCCATTTGTTATTATTATGTATTATCCATCATGTATTCTTTTGTTCCCTTAAAACAAACATGTGAAATAATGTATTTATGCAAATTTTAAACTTCTGATCAAAATGTATTAAGGTTTTACCAGTTGATAGTATTCATTTTGAATTATTATTAAAATAATCAAACATATTTTCACCTTTTAAAAATTCTGTAATGTTACAATAGCGTATTTAATTCTATTCATAAGTACATGGTATATTGCTAACTATAAGACCAAGTTTTTTTTTTTTTTAGTGAAATAAAGCTATCACAAAATTTAAGTAAAGTTTCTTTAGAATTACAGAATGCTTTTGACTCAGAACTCTACATTATTTGGTATTTTGTAAATGCTCTCATTTTTCTCCACCCCACTGGGGACATTTTATCTTAAGAAATTTTATGTGCCAGCATATCTTGATTGGTTTCACTGTGGCTTCAAGTCCAGGTAATTGAATAGAGAGGCTATTGTTTTGGAAATAAATTTTATAATCCTCATATTCCAGTGTTTAATCCTTATTTTTCAAAGATGTTCTTTAGTCTGATCTAATATCCTTTCTGCTTCCACTCTAATTCATTTTCTCCTGTTCAGTAAAGATGAAGGAGTTAATAATAGCTGGTAGATAATATTCCATTCACTCCTAGGCTTATGCAAATTGTGCCTTAAATCCCTTTTCTTTAACCTCCTTAATCTATTTATAGAATAGTCAGTCTCATTATAAGTGATATTCCAAATGGGTCAAAGAAATGAGTGCTAGGTAACTCATTGATGGATGTATACAGTGATCCTTACACAACCTTATTGAGAAAAAATGCCTAAATTTACTTGTTCATGAAGTTTTCATTATCTCAAGCTTTTACACTGAGAAACATAATGTTACCAAGTATCCTCATTCGCTAAGCTCAGCTACTTCCTTCTCCACCTGTTCCATTGTTGCCAAGATCAAATCACTTTCTTGAAAGAAGCTGGATTTTCCATGACTCTGATGACAATATACCGTGCTGTTCTCTTTGCTCTTAGAAAATAAACTACTAAGGATGTGCCATCAAAGTCTTGTGCTTTGTGTTAAGATCACTTGAGTCTTTTTCCTTTTGTGCTTATGTCACATATTTGGTATACAGTTAGGTTCATTCATTATAAATTGTTTTTGACTTTTGAAGATTGCTTTTTAATTAAAATTTTTTTGAATATATAAATAATTTTTTTATCATTCCAAAGTCAAAACTCCGTAACAAAATATGTGAAAGACTCACATTTTACAAAAATCCCCTGTCACACTTTGTACTCTAGAGGTTACAATTTTTATTAAATTTTGGTTTATACTGACAGTGATTCTTTTTTATTTTTTTGTAAATGTAATTAAATATGTGTATATGTATATCTTTTTATCTATCCCTTCTATATAACATATATATATATACACACACACAAACGTGTATATACATGCATGTATTGTATATACACATATTTTATGTAAGTTTTAAATATATGTATATTTAATAATATCTATGTATGTGTATATGTATATGTGTGTGTATATATATATATATATGTATATATATACTTCTATACCTTGATCTTTTTCATTTTGCAGTACATCCTAAGAATCACGAGTGTTAGTTCTCTTCGTTACGGTCCTCTTCATTATTCCTTTATCAAGCTGCATAATATTCCATTGTGATGATGTACCATAGTTTGTTCAACTAGCCTTTATCGAACATTAGGGTAATTTCCAATATTTTGCTATTACAGATAATATTGTAATAAATACTGTACATTTTGTAAATATTATAGCTTTGCTTATTTCTAAAGTCCACAAATTCTAGGATACTTTCCACTGAGTAATTCCACTGATACTTTTTTTTGTTTTTGAGCAGCAAGAGTAATCACCGATCCCTTTCATCAACATTTGGTATTATTACATTTATGTATAATTTTTTAGGTACCTTGCATTTTTCATCTTTCCTACATATCACAAGTGTCTTGAGGTCATAACTAGCATCTAGTTTTTATATATTCCACATATATCAGTTATGATGTCGTGTGACTTGTGGATTCTAATCATTCTTATCCATAAGCTTTCTTTTAGTGTCCATGCTCTGAAACAGTATTTGTGCTGACCCAGATATTCTTTTTCTTATTAATTTAGAGAATGTTTATGAAATGCCTACTGTATTTGGTGCTAAGCAGGACATAAAATTATTAAAGACAGAGCTCTCTGTTGAGCTTATATCTGTCATTAGCCTTGTGACTTGAGGTAAGACAATTTACCAACTTACCTTGTTGTGTCTCAGTGTTTTTATCTCAAAAATGGGAACTATAATCCTTATATTGATTGTTTCATAGGACTCCTGAAAGAACCCACAGCAGTAATAAATGTGAAATAGCTTACTAAAATATAAAGAGCCATAAATATATAGACTAGTTCATGCTATTTGTTCTCACATGTTTTGTATTATGTTTCCCAACAGAATTTGCTGTTTGAGAATCATCGGTATAGTTATTGTCTGTTTTATATTTCTTCAAAACAGCTGGTACAGAGGGAATAGACATTGAATTTATGAAACATTTTATTTTACGGAGACACTGTATTTTGTACCAAGGGTCTCAAATTCCTACAGGGGCTGTGCTACATGGAAGACATAAATTGGATTGTGGTAGGAAGTGGTGAGAAATTATGGCCAAACTGGATAGTGAATTTTAGACCTAAAGACATTCAAATTCAAGTTCAAAAACAGTTCTGTGTGAAGTAAACAACTGAAGGCTACATTCATCAGTCTTTATGCCTGTTTATGAGCTGTGGTTTATATGAATGTTACATTTGGGAGAGAAACCTTATTTCTTTGCTTCATTCATATCCTGGATGAGCCAAATCATTATAATCATTATCAGTAAATCAGTAAACTCCTTCTTCTTGTCCCTTTCTATTTATTCTGTTTTGCTTTATTTGTAAGCTACCTCAAAGCCTTTTTGGAAAAAAAGAGAGGTATAAATGTCAGAAGTTACAAAGTATATACATTTGGAGACAAGAGAGTAATAGCTGTGAGGTTGTTGTTATTTACAAAGAAATGGTTCATGCAGCTGTTGGAACATTACCTTTTATAAGCAGACTCTTAACAATGAAAAATGCATGTTTTTCCTACTTTGCTATCCAGTTAGCTTTTCTCAACTTTCCCTACAACATTTTTGAAAGAAAAAAAAAATTTAGAGGGCTGGGATGGTCTTTATTGCTATTCCTCAACTGTTTCTGGCTCTTTGCCTTCAGAAACATGTTAGGATGGTACTCCCTGGCCTTTTTTTTTGGTGGGACCATATGTTTTAGCTCTAGCCAATGAGTCGTGGATTCAAGTAACTGGAGAATGCCACTTGTAGGAGAGAGCATTGAATAAGCTTTGTGAGACCCCTCAGCACTCCCTTTCCTTTGGGCATGTCGACTGGCAACATTTGAGATGATGGCTGATCCATCTACCAGGGTCCCTGAGTGCTGAGCACTATTAAGTTGTATTCAGCCACTGAGAAATTGGACTTTGCTACCAAAACACAATCTAGACTATCCTGAGAGATTAAAAGACAATCCATAACAGAGATCAGGACCATGGATTCCTTATCAATTGTGCTTAATCTTTGATGGGTAATGAAGATAGAGGCAAGGATCCAAGAATGAATCGAATATGAACAGATAATCAGAACTTGCCATGAAATTCAAAGGAAAAGAATAACATCATTCAGAATGAGAAATATCTTTCAGAAAAAAAAAAGGCTTTATTTTTACGTGAACATTTTCCACTGCTCAGCTTGGCTTAACTTAAAATCAAGAACAAAAAGTGTTCCCTGTGACAGCCTGAGTATCTGGGAAATATGTTTATATACTTTCCATCAATCCTGTGTTTTTGATGCTTCCTATAGCCAGAAGTGAATGAGAGCCTAGAGGGAAATGATGAATGGATTTCGCCCTCATTTGCCTTGACTCTACAGGCAATTTTTACATTTTCAGAGACTCAAGGGTGTTATTTGGAGAAATTACACAGGAATAAAGATATCCCACCAGGCAAAAGAGGATTTCATGTTTTTGAGACACCTCTTTCTTCAGTTTCCAGTTTGCAGGTGGGATTGGGGGCGGCAGAGGAGTTAAAGATGTCTAGGTGATATCTGTTACTAAGTGCTGCAAGCACCCCTCCAAGCTCAGCAGTGAGCCCGGTCTCAAAGGAAACAGATTGCCTACATTGTCTTTTTTTTGTTGTTGTTGTTATTGAAGTATTTTGGAGAAAAGCATTAAAGAGGGAGTGCATCCTCTGCTGAAGTAATGTTTTCATGAGACATGTCTTTATGTCCAGGCTATAGCCTTGGATGCTGCTTTCAGAAAACTTGTCTTGGAAAAAGGATTCTCTTTTCTTCTTGATTTTAGGGAAAAAGTGCTTGCATACATTACAGAGGATGGTATGACCAAGTAAACTGAGATCAGGGATAAAGGGAGGTGTGTGGATGGAGACACAAGTGAGCAAGGTCTCCAGAACTGAAAGACACTCATATCTCATTAGGGACGTTTAGATACCCTGACATTCTTTTCTTTTCCAGTTTTATTAATAAATAATTGATGGATATCACTGTATACATAAGTTTAAGGTGTACAGCATGATGGTTTGATTTACATATATGGTGAAAAGATTCCCGTAATAAGTTTAGTTAGCATCCATCATCTCATACAGATACAATAAACAGGAAAGAAAAATTCTCCTTGTGATGAGAGCTCTTAGGATCTACTTTTTTCACAACTTAAAAACATGGAACACTGCACGGATTTGCCTGTCATCCTTGTGCAGGGGCCATGCTGATCTTTTCTGTAGGGTTCCATTTTCAGTATATGTGCTGCCAAAGCAAGTACCACCCTGACATTCTTGGTAGGGTCTTTATTGTGAACTAAAGGGAAGAAAGGTAGGAAATATACTGTGATAGAATGTCTTTCTAACTCCTTAGAAGCCACATCCTTCTGTAAACGGAAAAGTTTTCATTCCTAATGTTGAAATTGATATCTGTATTTATACTTGAAGCTTTTAAAACATTTAAGATTGAGAACTTTCCAAAACATTTTTTTATAGTTGTTTGCAAAAAAAAAAAGTTACATTATTTCCCACTTTTTGGCTACAAGTAAGGTATTAATTCCTTTCTGTATGCATTAAGCACAAATATTGTGTAGTATTTCTTATGAACTATAATTTTACTAAACAAAAAAATACTAGAGTGTTCATTGTAGTACTGCTTATCATAGCAAACTATTAGAAACCACCTACATTTCCAAAAATAAGAATTGGTTTAATAATTTTTAGTGTAGCTATAGAAAGCCACATTATGTGCTCATTAAAGTTATGTACCGTGTTTCTCCGAAAATAACACTTACCTGGACTATCATCTCTAATGCGTCTTTTGGAGCAAAAATTAATATAAGACCCAGTCTTATTTTACTGTAATATATAATATGTATAATAATATAATATAATATAATATAATATAATATAATACCAGGTCATATTAATTTTTGCTCCAAAAGTTGCATTAGAACTGATGGTCTTATTTTTGGGGAAACACAGTATTTCAGAAGGAATCTGTATTTCTCTGAAGAAAATATACTTAAAATAAGTTAAATTAAAATCAGATTAAAAACAGTGTAATCTAATTTTAAAATAAATAATAGCTCTGGGTGTGCATGTGTGTATATATATAGAAAAAGAACTCTATAGTACTTTTGAATACTTTCCTCATGCATTACATTTAATTGAAAGTAAGAGGAAGATTAAAAGATACGTGTAGGTATTGTAGCCCAGACCTCCTCTTTGAGCACCAGATTAACTTATATCTGTTTTTGCTGTCTTTATTTGGATGTCGTATAGGCATCTCCAAGTTGACATGACCCACACCACCTACAGTAACTCTGTGCCTCTTCAGTGCTCCCACCTTCATAACTGACAATTCCACTTCTTCTAGACACGTCAACTAAGGGTCAGCCTTGCACCTTTCACACCCACAACCACCTCTACCCCCATCCAATTTATACCCAAGTTCTGTTTCCAGCAGAGATTTCCAGACTGTGAAGACGTCTCTATCTCTCCCCCTAAAACAATATCACCCCAGCCCAAGGTTCCTACCATCTCTAGCCTCGTGCAATGCAGCATCTTTGTGCCCTCATGATCTTCTCTCCCTCAATTGTCAGGGATAGACTTTTGATACATCAGTGGCTTCCCAGGGCTTCTAGAATAAACTCGGTAACCTGTCATGGATGATCTGGCTCTGACTTTCCTCCAGCCTCATCTTGTACTTGGTTCTATTTTGCTTATAATTCTCTGGCGGCTCTAACTTCCTTTCTCTCTCTTTGGAGCAATTCTCACCAGCAGTTTCTCACCTTAATGCCTTTGTATAGGCTTTGCTCTATTCTTGTAATACTCTTAGCCACATTTCGCATTTAACTCTGGTCCCTTTTTCAGATGTTAGTTTAAAACTCTTCTTTTTTTCATTATGAATATCACTCCTACTATAATGAATGCTTCCTGAGGGCAGGGACTTAATTGTTGCTCACTGCTATATCCTTAATGCTTGGCACAATGTCTCGGCATATAGGAGAAGCTCAACACTAAGTATCTGGTGAACAAATGATTATGTGAATAGATGTGTAATTGTGACATTTCAATATTAAAATATTTATAAATTGGCTGTTCTTAGGCAATGATATAGTTTATTTTTTCTAAATTTATTTTTCCATTTTTGACTAGATAACTGGAAATAAAGTAATATTTTCTTCACTCTTTTATTCCATAGAAAAGTGATAAAGTAATTTTATATTCACATTGACAGAAAAAAATTAATAGGAATTTTAATGAAAGTACAATGTTAACAGCCCACAACCTTTGAAAAACGGAAGCATGCTGGGCTACATGGTATTTCATTGTGATCCATCAGAATTTAAAGATATTAAACTTGCTGCAGGCATACTCCCTATTATTCTCTGAATGTAATAGGAACATATTGAGAATTACAAGTTGAAATTGAATGTAAGTGCTACAGAACTCAGACAAAACCTATTCTCCAGTTCAGGAAAATTGGAATTAAATTTTGATCATAGTATATATATCAGATATGAACAAAATAATATTAGTTATTTTTTAAAAAATAAGGGATTATATATTTAATAGGATAAATAACATTTGAATTATGTAAATGAATCTTGAGATAATAATGATCCATTTGATAGCCATAGATAATCCTAAGAACTTTACATGGAAATTCAACTGCCAAAGAATTTAAAGCTCATTATTTTCAATTTGTGAGTTCTATTGACATAAAATTTATGTCTGTATTTCACTGGCTATCACACCATCCAGTTTTTACATTCATTATATTTCTATTGATAGACTTTTAGAATATGTGTGAATATATGTTATAGTTGAAGGTTGTATCTAGATAATGTCTATCAATGTTAAGCAAATTATTGCATAAAATAACATCTTTTTAAAACTCAATTTACCTTGTTGGGAACCTATTTGCTCATCAAAGCATCGTGGTATTTGGAGTTAAAAAATTCAGTAGCAATTATTTGTGTTCATAAAAACAAGCATGATTTATCATTTTCTATAGTTAATAAATATAACTAGTAAGGTAAAATGATAGCATAAATAAGTGATATATTAACTAAATGTTAAATATATTAATTCAAACAATATGTATGTGTACATATGTGAATATTTTTATTTCATTTAATACTTTTGAATAGGATGGTGCCTAAATATCTTTATTATGTTGAATAGTCTAATCTATGAACATGTTATTTCTAAGTATTTAAGTCTTTAACTTCTTTCATTAGCATTTCATAATTTTTATTGTATAGGTAATATACATATTTTATTAAATTTATACCTAAGTTTTTTTAAAATTTTCTTTTGAACAATTGTAAATGTATTGCATTTTGATTTTGGTTTCTATTAGTTTGTTGATAGTGTATAGAAATGCAATTGATTTTTATATATTGATTTTGTATTCTGTGAACTTTCTGAGCTCAGTTATTAGTTCTGGAAGGTTTTTCTGTTTATTTATTTGTATTTTTGTTTCGTAGATTCCTTGATAGTTCTATGTAGACAACCATGGCATCTGCAAATGTAGATAGTTTTATTTCTCCTTTTCTATTTTATACAGGAAATTTTATTGTAATGGCTGGAACTTCCAATATTTTGTCGAGTAAGAATAGTGAGGGTGACCATTCTTATTCTCCCTTATTAGGGGGAGAACATTCAGTCTTTCAATATTAAGTATGATGTGAGCTATAGGTGTTCTTGAAAATGCTTTTTATGAAATTCAGAAGTGCTCCTTTATTTCTAGGGTACTGACAGTTTTTATTATGAACGGGTATTGAATTTTGCCAAATGCTTTGTCTGCATCAGTTCATATGATCTTATGATCTTTTTTTCTTTAGCCTGTTTGCGTTGATTGATTTTCAAATACTGAGCCAGGTTTCATAACTGGAGTAAGCTCCAGTTGTTATGGTGTATAATTCTTTTCATACATTTTTGGGTTTGCTTTGTTAATATTTTGTTAAGAATTTTTGTATGTACATTTATAAGGGATATAGCTCTATTGTGTGTGTGTATGTGAGCTTTTAAGTTGCATATATATTTTATTTAATAGTTATGGGGCTGTTCCGGTTATCGTTTTCATCTTGACTGTGATACAATAGTTCGTGGTTTTTCAAAAGTTGATCCATTTCTTCTAATGTTGAATTTATGAGAGTAAAATTGGAGTATTTTCTTATCCTTTAATTGCTGTAGGATCTGCTGTGTATCCTTATTTCATTTAATGTCAGTGATTTGTTTTCTCTCTTTTTAAATCTTTGTTAATCTTGCTAGACAATTATCAATTTTATTAATTTTTTAAAAACAGGTTTAGTTTAATTAATATTCTCTATTGTTTTCCTGTTTTCAATTTCACTATTTTCTGTTTTTATGTTCATTATTATTTTTTCTACTTTCTTTGGATTTATTTTGTTCTTTTTCTTATTTATTTAGATAGAAACTATGTAATTTATTGATTTGAAATCTTTCCTTGTCTTTAACATAAGCATTTAATACTGTAAACTTCCCTTCAGTATGGCTTTAGCTATATCCTAAAATTTACATATTGTATTTTCACTTTCATTTAATTCTGTATATATTTTTATGGACCTTTCTTTCCTCTTTGACAAATGGATTACTTAAACATATATTTTTAGTTAGCGTGTGTTTGAAGATTTTCCTGTTATTAAATTATATTTTGAATCCGTCAGAGGGAGAGAACATACTCTGCATAATTTCAGTTCTTAAATTTGTTAACATTTTTTTATTTTAACTCAAGATATCCTCTATCTTGATGAATGTTCCATGGGCACTTGAAAATAATGTGTATTCTGCTATTATTAAGTGGAGAATTCTGTATGTATACCTATTAGATGCTGTGATAAATGTTGTACACTTCTACATTCTTGCTGATTTTCTGGTGTCAATTACTGATAACCAAGTGGTATTCATGAACTTTTAAAATATGGTTATAATTCTGACTTTCCTCACAGAAGTACGATGAATCAATGAAATGGTTTTAAAAATTCCTCCAATTAAAAAGTTCATATAAAACATTTACATTAAACATTGAAACTCACCTGCAAATCATTTAACTTTTGAGGGAAGAAAAAAAAAATCCTTCCATTTTTATAACTCTTTATATATTTTGGCAGTTTGAAAAAAGTAAAATGGCCTCTAACCTGAATTTTTCAGTTCAAAGCATCAATAAGTTCATTAAAATATAAAGTGGAAGCAGAAAATGTGAACAGGAAAGGTAAAAGTTATTTTAGCAATCGGTTAATTATAATGTTATTTTATACCAAGAAGAACAGTTCCAAGTACCTTACAGACCCAGAGTCATTAATGATCACTTCATTTCTTGAAATGAGAAGAGGTAGGAAGCATTCTCAGTACCAGTTTATGGATAGAATGACTGAGATCCATAGAATTTAGGTAAGTAGACTGTTATTTACAATTTAAGAGAAATTGGTAATTCTCACAACTTGTAATGCCTTCTCTACAATTAATTTTTATAGACTAATGGTAGATTACAAGCATGAAGAAAATAAGAAATGTAGAACAGCGTATAAAAAACAACACTGAATTATTCCATTTAGTTTTTTAGCCATGAAATTCTGCTCCACTCTTATGATTCAGTTTAATTCTTTTCAGTATTGTGACATAATATAAAACTTTAAGAGAAGTTCATCTTTTCTTAAAATGAAAGGCCTTAGGAGTTGCTGCATACACTGAAGACTAGATTTTTGATTTCCTTGTACTGTATTTTTAAGCAAAATATTTTTTCTGACTTAAAAGCAAGGCAAAAGAACAACAAAGGCTGAGAAAGGAAACCAAATAAAAAGGCAGTTACCATGGAATCTTCCACATTAGGCTCAAAAAAGAAAGAGGGTTTTTAATTTTTCTGAAAGAAAAGAAAGAAAAAAAAAGAAACATGATAGAGAAACCGTTGCTATACACATTACTTTATAAATCTGCCTTTAGAACTGTAAACACAGGTTTAACAGTGGATTTTGTACTTTTACAGCTGCTCTTTGATAATGTGGGAGAAAAATGAATTCTTTATAGCCCTTGATTATCTGGTTATAGCTTATTAAAGATATCAACTTAAGCTATTTTAATGCCTATATATTAAGTTGTCCTTGAAAAAATATAGTTCTAATTTAAAGTAAACGTATTCAGAAATACCTTTATAAGACAAATAATAATAGAGTTCATAATTAAAGCAAATATTAGTCTTTTATGAAATATAAGCCAGCTTTTTTAGTGATTTGGATACTATTTTTTTTTTAGAGAGAGGAAGATGAAAATAAATTTATATTACCAGTTTTATGAGCTTAAGAATCTAAGTGAAGATTACAAGTGAGTAAATCCTTTATGTTATCAGCATTCTTGGTTAATGTTTCAACTGTATATATGAGATTAACCTGTGGATAACGTCTATTATAAGTTGATAATCAAAAGTACACTAATTAATAATGATTGGATTCGGCTTTTTCTGGCGAATGAGTCACACCTAATATTATTGAAATTTATTATAGTTTATATTTTTGAAAGCTCACCATGCTACAATTATGCAAGAAACTTGGCAGAAAGACAAGTGTGAGAGGTTAAAGACTGAGGAGGGTATGGAACTTTGTTACTGGACAGGTGATGGTGGCATAGTTTATACTTGATTCTGTTTCCAGGTATTTGGGTTGTAACGACTTAAGAAAACTATGATCAAAGAGGTTATAGGAAGAATAAATTGTGAAGTTTTGAGTTTTCAAGACCTATTCTAGGCTACAATAGAAGAGAGGGTTCCTTTTTTGATAAAATCTTTGTCAACATTAAAAATAAATTATTCTCAAGATAACTTTATCAGAGATGGGAAAAATCCTCAAATTTTCAGTATTATAATTAACTATTTCATACTGTCTTTCTAGAGAGAAGTTTGAGGTAGTTTACAGAGAGTGAATCAACTGTCTTTTATTTTGTTTCTCAGTGACTGAGCACTTTGTCAGCTGTATTTCTGTTTCTCTACTCATCTCTCTCTGTTTTCTTGTTCTCTTTCTGTCTTCTCCCCTTCTTTCCTTCCCCCCCGCCCCCCCACCTCTCTGTCTCTCTCTCTCTCTCTCTCTCTCTCTCTCTCTCTCTCTCTCTCTCTCTCTCTCTGTCTCTCTCTCTCTCTCTCTCATTCTCTTTCCAACAAAACAGAAGCTCAAGGTATCTCATGGGTAATGGGATGGGAGGGCGGGAGGAATACAATTAATTGGATTCCTACTATGTGTTAGTTACTGTAAGATTTGATTGACTCCTTCCAGCAAGTATAAATATTCCCTTTCTACAGATAAGAAACTGGGGCTGAGAAAGGTTTGTTGGGAAGGGATGCAAATGGAACTTACTTACCTTCCTTCTGTCCTCCAAACTTTGCATGTGACCCGGTACAGAGTTCATCATCATACAAGCCAATTCCCTCAAGATGTTACTGATTTAGTTTAGAAGCTCTAGAGCCCCATTTTCTGTGAAAAATGACGTTTAAAACATACAATATTACGTTGTTTTCTGCAGTGCAGATGCTAAAAGGTATGAAGAGTCTTGTTTTCCCTAAAAGATCACAAACTCAAACTCGATGTGATGGTGACTTTGCCGCTATCGCTGTGGCTTCTCTAAGCATCAGAACATGCGAATGGACTGTGATGGGGGTCTCTGGGGGGGGAAAGAATGTCATCCTTCCCTGCTTTTCCATTCTTATAAGGCCCTGAATTTAGGAGTACATTATGTTCTGTGAATTCTTTTGCAGATAAGTTGCTTAGCACATGGAATTCTCTTCTTTTGTTAAACAACACAAGAAGTGTTGTTTCAGTTCCCTTTATAAGCTGGCATCTTAGATAAGGCAGAAAGTAGCAGGAATCGCAGAACCTAACAGTGTTCTTATGAAGATAAATACTGATTTGAACAATTTCCAGTAGAAAGTACATGTATTTTAGCTTGAGGACGAAGGGACCATTCTGACTCATTGGCCACTCTTCACGTTTCATTTCTTCTCTGAGACAGTCCTTCCAATCTCCTCCTTCCCCATACTCATCATGGCCCCTGTATGGCTTCAGTTTCCACTGAAGTGATTGAATCTACATGTCTCCCACCGGGGTATGGCGGAGTGGGCTGCTCAGGTGGTTGCACCATTTCTAGGGTGGGATTTCAGAAGGTGGTGGTGGTGTTGGTATTAAAAGAAGAGCCTGGAAGAATTTCATTACTAATTAAAGCAAACCTTTTTTATTTCACTATCACAAGATCTCAGCAGACAAAGAGAATGAGACAATCAACGGTAGATATTAAAACTATGAATTTTTAGGGCTTTCATACATGGGGTGGTAAAATACTATTATTTAGAAAATGCTCAATTTATATTAGTGAGCAATATGCTGCACTTCTTAAAAGTGAGGTTGGTAGAAAATATGTCACAAAGTTTAACAATTTTTTTATGAGTACCATAAAACTGGTTCTCAATGTGGGTGGTGGAGCATTTGGCAGTATCTGGAGACATTGTTGATTATCATATCTGGGGAAGGGGGTGCTACTGGCATCTAGTGGGTAGTAGCCAGAGAAACTGTCCTTCAATGAATGCACAGGACAACCCCCTAGAACAAAGCATTATTCCGTTCAAATTTCAACAATGCTAGGGTTGAGAATCTCTAGCCCGTAGAAAGCAATGTGCTAAAATTTTATTCCAAGACCTCTGATCATATATAGTTATATATTAGTTATATAACTAATATAAGTGATGTGCAGTTTTGCTGAAGTAGAAGAGTTGAGTTTGAAAAATGAATTGCTTATATTCCATTATTAGATCCATATTTCGTTTAAGAACTCTCAGACAACAAATGTAGTAGCATAAAAGCAATACAGTAATTATTTTTCCCTTTGTGAAGAAATGCCGTCTTTCCAGGCCTAGACTGAGTTGTTAAAAGCTATGTCTATAATGTTCATTGTGAGCTGGTGGACTGATGCTTTATTGACTAAGAGAGAGAGCTACAAAGTTGTGGGGGCATCTGATGCTCCAGAACGGTTGCCTGAGATACATGGCTAGCGTGTGTTGATCTTTTTATCCAGGAAGTCAGGACATCATTTCTTTGTCACAAATCATTTGCAATTCTCTACAATTAAGGCCAATAAATCAAGGGACTGAATATCTTGCTTGAAGGAACTGGGATAATCAAGCAGAAGGGACCGTCTTTGTGAACAAGTGGTAGCTGCTTTTGAATATATGAACTACTTCAAAGGAATATGTTTGTTCTCTGGAGCCCTAATGGGTAAAATTATGAAAAATAGGTATAAACTACAGAGAAACAGATTTTATTTGATGTAAAGAAAAATTTCATCCTAATGTAAATTGAACTTTTTGAAAAATAGTTCTTTTTTTTTAAAAGAATTATTAACTCCCATCTCGTACAGTATACAAGTCTTAGTTGTACAGTTCATAGAATTCTCACATGTATGTGCACCTGTGAAACCACCTTAGAGTTAAAGATATAGAACATTTCCATCAGTCCTGAACACTCTCTTTTGCCCCTCCCTAACCAATACCCTCACCCAAAGGTAGTCACCATTCTGCCTTCTGTCACCATAGATTAACCCTACTTTTTCTTAAAATTCATATGAATGGACTCATGCAGTATATAATATTTGCCTTATGCTCAACATTATGTTAGTGAGATTTAGCCTTGCTGTTGTGCAGTTTATTCATGTTCATTGCTATGTGGTATTGCATTCATTCTTCCACGTCTTTAGGTGAATATGAGCTGTACTTTCAATATCCATGTGATCATGCAAAAAATATTTATTGAGCCTCTACTAGGTCTTGTGCTAAATTCTGGGGTTCTAGCAGTGAACAAGCTATCTTGTTTGTAGTTTTCCTGAACCATCACTGATGCTGTTTCCATGCAGACTCAGCTCTGCTCAGTTCACGAGGTTCAGTTCGCGAGACCCTTTGTGAGGCCCTGTTTGTGAGACAGTTCTGGCCTAGGATGGCCAGGCTTGGGCTCACCTGTTGGTCAGGTCTTTCTTAAATCTCAGTCTGTGGTGTTATTTATGGTGAAATCTCCCTCAATCCCTGCAGAGTTGGCCAAACCCTATTTCTTTCTTTCCTTTTCTTCTTCTTCTTCTTTTTTTTTTGTAGTTTCTTTATTTGATGATTTTTTTAAAAAAAAATTAAATTAAATTTATTGGGGTGACAATGGTTAGTAAAATTACATAGGTTTCAAGTGTGCATTTCTATAATACATCATCTTTATTGTGTGCTCACCACCCAGAGTCTCCTTCTATCACCATATATTTGATCTCTTTACCTTCTACCATCCTCCCTGCCCCCTTTCTCTCTGGTAACCACTAAACTGTTGTCTGTGTCTATGAGTTTTGTTTCTTTGTTTGTGTTGTTCCTTTGTTGCTTTCAGTTTTATATCCCATATATGAGTGTAGTTATATGGTTCTTGACATCTTCTGTCTGAATTATTTCGCTTAGCGTAATAATCTCAAGATCCATCTACCCTGTTTCTCTGAAAATAAGACCTAGCTGGACAGGTAGCTCTAACATGATGTTTGGAGCAAAAATTAATATAAGAACCAGTCTTATTTTACTATAATATTATTTTACTATGATATAAAACCCGGTCTTACATAATGTAATATAAGACCAGGTCTTATATAATATAATCTAATATAAGACTGGGTCGTATATTAATTTTTGTTCCAAAAGACGCATTAGAGCCAATTGTCCGGCTAGGTCTTATTTTTGGGGAAACATGGTATGTTGTCGCACATGGCAGTATTTTCTCTTTTCTTACAGCAGAATACTATTCCATTGTGTATATATACCAACTCTTTATCCAATCATTTATGGAAGGATGCTTCCGTTGTTTCCATGTCTTAGCCACCATAAATAATGATGCAATGAACATCAGAGCACATGTATCTTTACCCAGTCCCTATTTCTGCTGTCCCTGTTAACTTTCCTCTGCTGAGACATTTGCTTTCTTGAACAGCAACCATTTGGTCAGGTTCTTCCTTTTTTCCTCTGTCTCCTTTCATTCCCTTTAATATTTTCTCAGGGAACAGCCTTGCATCTCTATCCTCTTAATTATGGAATCAGGCCCTGACCATGACAAGGATGCCTTGCTGGATATCAAAGAAGCCTGCTATCCCTACTGCAGCTCCTCTGCATCACCTTCTGAATTATTCTTTTTATCACTGGCAGACCAAAGCATGAAAAAGTACGCCTCCCTTTGAGTGTGGCAAATTGAACAGCTGACTTCCCACTCAGAGATGTAAGTTATAGTTGGATCACTTTTGCACACTTCCCTTCCATTTTCTCCCTTTGCTCTTTTCTCTTGCCCACTGAATTCCCAAGGCTCATGAAGATCAAGCTTCCATGTAAGTTATGATCTGTCTAAAGATAGACTGAGCTATTGGGGGGAAAATGCTTTTCCTATTACTGGAGGTGTGTAGGCACAGATTGAACATGACCCTGAAGCGACTGCTCTAAAGAAAGGCAGGTGTGTGATTTACCCCACTCATACCAAGTTTAGAGTGCTCCCTGAAGTACTTAATAGCTCTATGGTTCTTCAAAAATGGCTCACATTTTCAGAAGATGTTTTTCATATGTAAAATGAGAGTATAATAACTCTCAAAGTAATATGTGCCATAGATAAATTGAGATATGTGGGAACCTGTTATAAAAGTTATTATTATCTCTTTTATTTCCTTTGGTTACATTCAGTCAGGTGGTCAGAATCAAGGTATGTCATGGTAGCAGACAAGAGAAGTAGGTTTGGTGACATTGCCCTCACAGTGACTTCTCTGCTGCTCTTTGCAACCTAGAGGTTTAAATTTCTGTTATTTGATTTGTTTCACCTATCAGAAGACATATCTTAGTGCTTGGGAGACTATGATCCATTAGTGAAGTTCTGATTCTGCAAAAACAAGCTTACTCACTCGGGAACTTTCAGTGTTCATCTCTAATGGTGGATTCCTGTTCTGTAGGAGGATGTGAAGCCATGCAGAGGGTCTGGGGTGTCCATAAATTTGAGGTGGTCTCTGAGGATATTGAATTTGCCTTTGGCATCTTTTGCCTCCATGATCATGAAACCTTACATTTGGATATCTGGGAGATAATCCTATAAATTTAACCTTGAGAGACAGGTGGTATCTAGTCGTTTTGATTGTAGGAAAAGGAAAGAAAGGGAATGACTGAATCAGCACAGGGGAGGGGCTGCAAATATTTAGGGAAGTGGTAGGAAGGGTATGAACTAAGCAATGCACTGCAATATAGTGAAAAGCAGAGCAGTATTTCATAAGTGAACACTAGTCTCACTGCATGTTTATATCATGTTTTAGAGAACCTAAGACACCATCAATTTTAAGATGCATCATTATTTAGGTGCCTCTAAGTAAAAAAAGAAAAAAAAAAAGCTGGTAATTAAACTATGATGCAACGCCCTAGCAATAACAATAGTCCTGGGAGACCAGACCCTCATTTCTTGAAATTTCTTTGATCCATTTTGAGAGATTTAGCAATTTCTCCAGTTTCCAATTAAATTGCTTGGTATGTCATAGGCAATATTTAACTATTTGTCGGTAATGAAACATAATTCATCTACATGTAGGTAGTTCCTTCCTATGGTTCCATAAAATAATTGGTTGACATTTTATAAGAAAACTAAGCAGTTACAGTTATTTCTACAATGACAACATTTATGCCACTAAAATCAATTTAGACCCCATTGCTCTATTTCCATGCCTGTCTGCTGGCAAAATAATTTTTTTTTGTATGTTTTAATGCCTAGTCACAGCATAATCCTTTTGAAGACATTTTAAATGGCAATTAAACTTGGCATGTGTAATACCATCAAAACACACCATTCAATTGTTAGGCTGGAAACGTGAACAACTATGACCATGTTTGTACATGCACAGGAATGGACCACTACCTACTGTATTGTGACTGTAACTAGCCAACTGTGATTTGAAGATGCCATTGGTTATTAGATGCTGCATACTCTTAAAGAAGTTAACATGCAGCAAACATGTATGCCTCAGACATGATGAAATAAGATACCTGTTTTGATGAAATGCTTTCTATAGTCCAAAAAGTTTGGAAACTTTGGATTCACCACAATTGTGCAAGTTTACTGTCAGACTTCACAGAGACTTTAATAAGCTAATAAGAATTGTGAATCTTCTAAGGCATCAATGTTTGGCTAATTTAATTGCCCATAAATATTCTTTTGGCTCTCATCTTTCTGGAGCACTGACTTGAAGAAAAACACTTTAGAAAATGCCAGTGTAGAGAGAATAAAAAGAAGAGTAGAAAGAATGTCGAGGAAGGAATTTTCACCAATGACATGTTGTCGAGAAGTTGAGGATAAAAATCTAAAAACAGGCCATTGGGCTTGTTAGGTTTTTGACGATATTGTTGGAACAGGACAGTGTGGACTAAAGACAGATCACATGGGGATAAAAGCAAATGTAAAGTAGAGCAAATAAAACCATACATTTGAGAAATTTTGGCCATGAGAAACGGAGGACTATAGCTTTAGTTCCCAGTGTCTCACAATGTGCTCTGCTGGACTGAGGTGAATGATTCTATCCTGTCTGCTGAGTTCTCTGACTCTTAAACCAGATAAAGAACATAGAGAGCTGTTATCTTAGACCTGCACTGCTGCCAGCATCCCTCCTATTTCTGCTCTGACTCAAATGCGTTACATATAGTAACTTGATCATGCAGCACCCTATGTATCCTGCTTCCTTCTTGAAGGTGTTACTGAGCAATGTTACTGAAGAGCTGCAGAAAGAGAGCAGGTCTTTTCTGAATGCAGTGGGAGTGGTGGTGGAGGTGTGGGAGGTAGTAAGTCCAAGAAGACCCTGACTGCCTGGAAAACCAGTATCCACAATGTGCAGCGATGAATTTCTGATTTAGGGGTGGTAGTGGTAATAGAGCTCCTAGAACTATTAATTAGAGCTAGTAATGGCTTTGACCTATGAAAGACAGTTAAGGTGGGGACTAGGCTGATAGCCAGAATTGCTGAATGTTAATGACACTTACCATTTTCTTGAGGTTTTAAAAATAGATATCATTATTATAGGTCAGAATTAAAACATACACAGAGTAGGTTAATACTAATTCTGTTTTTCTTTCTCAGTGTCGCCTCACTAATCACAGTAGAATTTTCCTCTTATATTTGAAAACAGGTTAGTCTTCATTTTTAGAAGCATTGTGAATGAATGCTTCTAAAGCATTTGACAGTGAATAGGATTTTCAGAGGAAGTTTTGAGTGTTAAACTCAGGTATTATTAGCTAAATCTATTGAAACCTAGAAGGCCTCAGGACATAATCTTTTTTTAAAACAAAACAAAACAAAAACAGGAGGTAAATTAAGAGGAGGTTGGGGAAGAAAGAAGACAACGTGGGGACACTGTGAACCTAAGAAAAATGAAGATTGGTCTTTAGGTATCCAGTCTGGAGAATCAAGAACAAATGCATGTAAAACCCTAGCTAGAAAATGGTAGGCCTCAGATGAAATCTGACAGTACAGAGTTATAATAACCAGGTCACTATAGTGACTTCAAAAAATGCCATATTGATAAAAAATGACTTTATCTTCAACTGTACTCAGTGTCGTATGTCCACAAATTTATGTCAAGTCATAAAAAAAATGTCTTCTTAATCATGTATTTATATGCAGCAATGTATAGGCTGAGTCCAATATTCATAGTTATTATTCTCTACAGAATAATTATCTAAAATATCACATTGTCATAGTCAGATATGTGGACTGTATATTGAACAAATATATAGTAAGTAACATTAAATATATCTTCTCTCATGAAATGAGGTTAATTGGTATAACCGAGTAAGGTTACTGTAGGAAAATACCTGTGAGTTGGAAAATTGGGTGTAATTCCTATTTGGGTAAATGGAGTTAGCTCCTACAGTCATCAGGATATTTTGACTGCAGAAATTTATCTACTGATAACTCTGATCTATAAAATACAGTTAAGGTGAAGACCAGGTAGATAGCCAGGATTTCTAAATGTTAATGAATATTTACTATTTTGTTATGGATTAAAAAATATATTATTATAGGTCAGATTAAAACATAAACAGATTGATTTAATGATAACATCCATATAAGCCTTTAAATGACTAGAATTACTTCAAACATTCTGGGTGAATTTCTTTTTGAAACGGATTACATATTTCTGTGCTTCTGAAAAAAAGAATATAATTTATTAGGTTGGTGCAAAAGTAATTGCAGGTTTTGCAATTATTTTTAACCTTTTAAACCGCAATTACTTTTGTACCAACCTAATAACATTTCTTGGTGACTCTGAGTCAATGTGTGAACTCTTGTACTCAACCAGCTGGTCTGTACTGAGGTCTACATGGGGGAATGTTTACTCCAACACTAGATGCATTAAATGGCCTGAGTCACCTGTTGGCACTCCTGGCACTTCTAATTTGCCTCATCTTGTCTGTGACTCAAGGGAAAATAAGACTACTGCTGTAGGTAGAAATTTTAACTAAAACAATAGTAAATATGCTCAGTATGAGGATCTGACGCATTCGTCTAGATGAGATTGGGTAAAATCTATTCTGATTGTGTTTATAACTTTTTTTCATGTTCTGATTCATTTCTATAAACTAGATAAATGAGTTCTGCATGTGAGAAATGCTAATTTGTTGATAATTTACCCCTGCAGTGTGTATGCTTGGTTAGTATGCACACTCTCTAATCCCTGCAGAAAGGCTTTAATGGTATAGTAAATGAAGGGGCCATTGTGAGATTTGCAGGGAGGAAAATTAGCACATTTTCTGATTGGGAGGTTCAAGGAAAAAGAGCTACAATATAGTATATTCATTTTGGATAGAACTACCATCAATGTTCATATCTTATGTTTGTATTTTATATATACATTATTCGTAATTCAAGTATTCTTATCGTTGGGTTTGAGCTGGCCAGCCAAGCTTTTTGTGTATTACTATTGATTGGTTATTGGGTACTAGACTACACTGCATACTTCCTGCCATAAAATGATGAAAAGTGATCATGAGAAGTGCTTTGGTTTTGAGATTGGTGAATAAAAGAAATATCATATCAATTGCCCCACAGGGAGATCTCTGTTGGTATTTTAATTTGTGTATGAACTAAGTGTACAAAAGGAGAAGGAAAATATGTTGATAAAAGTCTTAGTGAGCTTATTAATATTTAACATGATAAAGAAATATTCCATCTAATATTATGAGACATCAGGGGATAAATAATCCTTGCACACAATAATTAGAATTTATATTCACATATATGTATATAGATGAAAATATTTAAATAACATTTAATGGAAATAGTATTTTTGATCCCATTATTAAACTTCAAGGGATTTACCTTAGGAAATAACAATCAGTGAAGATAAAGCATTAAGTTTAAAGATTTCATCACAGCATGACTTATAATACTCAAAAATGGAAAACCTAAATAATAAAGAATAAATGAAAAATTAAACACATCGGTAACATATTGAATTTTCATGGGAAAATATCTAATGATGAGAGAAGAGTGCTAAGAATTGATTTAATGTGAAAATAACTAGACATAAAACTATATATAGCGTGACTTCAATTTTATAAAAAAAACTTTAAAATAAATAAACATAAATAAAAATGAAAATGAAGCAAATGTCAACAGATGTCTCTGGATGATAGAATCTGAGTGATTTTTATTGTGATTTTGTACTTCTTTGTATATTTTTTATATTATTTTGCATTTTTATTGCTAAAATGTTTTTTTCTAAAAATATTTCTAAAAGCATAAAAGTATGCAAATATTAAAGTGTAGCATCTAAAAGATTTTTCAAGAGGATTTCACTCGAACTAAACTATGAATAATAATAAAAAGAAAAAAAACTGATGACTTGAGTTAAACATTGGTTTGATCAAAGAATATATATACTGAACAAAATTTACATGGAGAGCAAACACTACCCTTTGGAATGCAACATATGTGATCCCAATCTCTACTCTCCCAGTTCTTTCACTAGAACAAATTTATTTTCAGAGAAGTGAGTTTCAACTAAAACGAAATAAGAAAAATAGAATTAAAAAAAATAATTGAACTGAGCCATCATGAAAAGTTCAGCATGCAATTAAAAATTTGTCATATATCTCCTTAATATGCTTGCAGCAAAAATTAGAATGCACTGAAAATCTCAAATATTGTGCCAAAGAGTCAGTTGTTGCATACTCCGCCACAGGCTTGGTGTCACTGCAAGAATGTATCACCTTCTGAAAATAGTCTCCAAGATGTTTACCTTCTGTGTTTCTGCTTCACCTGCCCTAGCAACAGAGTCTCTCCTTTTTCTTTCATTGTGGTTGTGAGAGAAGTTCTAATCCGCCACAAAGAATTAGTACTCATGATAGCAAATATTCTAAATGTTTAAATTCTGAATAAATGCTCTGTTTTAGGGTCTTGGTTATATGTCCTGCGATATATTAAGTAATAATTTCTTATGCTAAGGTGAACTATTTTTGATTTGTCATTTAAAGTACAGACTCGTTAATTGAATTGGTTAAAACAACAATGTAGAGGCTCAAAATTATATGAGGCTTCCCCTATGGGCCTGAGAATGTGTGGATAAATTAACTTGTTGTAGAAAACAGCTCTGTTCCACAACCAGATTTTCCTTTAACATATGGTCAGTCATTTTGCAAAGGTGTTATAGGTAAGCAGTGTCATTGAATCAGCATTAAATTCATGTGCCCATACGAAAAATACCATTTTAGATGTTCCTTTCTGTATTATTGTAAGTTAACCATTTCGAAAAACCCTGTCAGGTGTAGCAAAACTAAAATGCTGAAATAAATAAAAAATAGTATTTTGCAGTAATAGCCAACTTGGCAGAAAAAAGGGAAATTCTCAGAGGTCAGAAATGATACATAAATGTAAATCAACAGAATCAGTGGGCCCTGGAGCTGACACTTAACCCAGGAGTATTTGTTATCCTTGGTAGCCTAACCTTGGCTTTAAATGAGTCATGTGAAGGTGTCAGGTGATCTAACCCAAATATCAAGCTGGATATGATGTCAGACCAGAGACCCTCTCATAAAGCTGGGCTCATCTAAGATGACATTTTCGGAGCATGAACTAGGAAGAAAACATTCCTTAAAAAGAGGCAATGAAGAGCATGCCTGTTTTAGCCTTGGCTCTGAGAAATAAAAAAAAAAAGTAGTCTCCTCTGAGAATTCTTAACTGCAAACTTGTACTGATGCAAGCTGGGGCAGAAATTTGTATTGCTTTGTGATTAAAAAATGAAACAAAGCAAAATGTGAAGCTAAAATTCACATTTAAAAATGTTCCCGGTTGGTATACCCTCAGATACTTGGCAGAAGCAAACACAAATCTCTGGAAGAACACACTACAATTTAAACACAGGCCTCAAATATCTTCCACAGATAAAGTTGCAATGACATGAACTTAGTAAGACAAATACACAACAAAAATTAAATATATAGAGAGATGAACCTCTATCAGAGAGTCAGCAGAAAAGCAAGCAACAGGATCAAAGATACAGACCATTAAATAAATGTGTAAATAATTTTAAAATTATATTTAAAGGGAAGAAAAAATATACTAAAGAAATGAGAGACTATGAAAATTGACCAGTACGATTTGCAAATAAACAAAATAAAATTCTAGAAATAAAGAATATAATAACTGATTTATAAACTCAATGGATGGGATATAATAGAAGAGAGAATTGAGGGACTTCTAATTGTGGCTTATTAAACAATTTAGACTAATCAATGCATTATAAAAACTAGTCAAATTGTTTTTTAAAATGCATCTTGTTGTAGGTATTGAAGAGCAAACAGGTAGAATAAGATTACTGAATCAACAATTGGGAGAAAAGGGAAACCCAAAAAGTGAGATGGATATTTGGGGCTGGCTTTGCCGAAAAGCATCTTTAATTCCAGAATGAAAATGAATACAATAACATGAGGATAACACGCAGTTATATCACAATAGTAATTTGATATAAATGAGCTAGACACAAAAGAAGGTATGCTCTCTAATTCAATTTACATAAAGTTCAACTAAATTCAGTGTTTAAGGATGCCTATTTAGAGGATTCAAGAAAGAATGTATCACAAATGTCAGGAAAGTAGTTGTCTTTAGAGAATAAGGAAGAGGTTATGATTAAGAAGAAATATGTGGTGGGCAGGCGTGTGCTTTAGGGTGCTATCAATATTATATTATAATTTCTTATCCTAGATGCGGATTCATGGAGTAACCTTTATAATTGTTGATCATGTTTTATATATTTCTGTATGTGTATTATATTTTGTAATGAGTATGGATTAATTAAGGTAATCAGTATACTAGATGATAGGTCAGAATTACTCAGAATACAATACAGGAGAAAAGAGCTGGAGAATATGGAAGACAGTTTAAGGAACTTGGAAGGTAGAGAGGGAAGGACCAACATATATGTAATCCAGTATTCTTCCAAAATAGAATATTAGTTATCAATATTCAAAGAGACAATGTCTGAAAAATTTCCACAGTTTTATTAAAGTTCCTAGATTCAGGAAACCAAATTAATTTTAAGCTATGTAATGAAAGGAATTCCACACCTAATCTTTTCGTAGTAAATCTGTATAACACCAAGTATAAAGAAAAGCTCTTAAATGCAGCCAGAGAGAAAAGACAAATTATTAACAAATGAGTGAGGTTGATATTGACAAATGAATTTTCAGCAGCATCAATGGAAGTTATAAATCAGTGGAATAATGTCTTCAAACACTGAGAGAAATAAATGTTAAACTAGAGTTCTATACCAACTGAAACTATTTCAGAGATGAAAGTAAAATAAGTATGATTTTTATTCAAAGTACAAGCTCAAGAGTATTTTAAATAGATCTTTAGTTAGGAAATGTTAAATAATGGACTCAGAAGAAAAAGAATAATCCCATAATGAAAATTAGATAAGTAAATGAATGATAAGTAAAGAAAATGATAGGTATGTAATAAAAATAATTGACTTTATTAAACAGAAACAATAATGTCTATTGTGTACAGTTAAAAATTAAGATAAAAAACTAGAATGCTGGATGGTAATTGCATATAAAATAAGGAAGGGGTAATTGGGTTAGTATTCTAAAGTTTTTATGTTGTTTACTAGAAAGATAAAGAGATGAATAACTTGAAAGTCCGTTAAAGTAAAAATATTAAATGTTAAAATGTAAATATTAGAATGCAAAGAATAACTATTAGAGGAATACAAACAAAGCATATAATGTTCAAGCCGTTAATGAAAAATAAAGGAAAGATGACAGAAGCTTAATCTAAAAAAACAAACAAACAAACAAAAAACAACAACAACAACAAAAAAAAAAAACAAGAAAAAAAAGAAATCCAGAAAAAAAATAGGTCAAATAGCTTATACAATAAATTAGGAGCAATGATTCCAAATAGAACAGTAATCACTATCAATATAAATGGACTGTGGTCTAGTTAACAAATAAAGTTTGTCAGATTGAATAAATAGAACAAAACAAAACTTAGTCAAATTCTGCTTACAAGAAACACATCTGCGTTCCTTAGGGATATTGGCCTATAGTTTTCTTTTTTGTAATGTCTTTGTCTGGTTTTGAGGTCAGGATAATCGTGGCCTCATAAAATGAGCTTGGGAGACTTCCCTCCTTCTGGATTTTTTGGAATAGTTTGAGAATTGGTTATAATTCTTTTTTGAATGTTTGGTAAAATTCACCTGTGAAGCCACCAAAAAACTATTAGAACTTTGAAAGAATTTAGTAAAATAGCAGGATACAAAATTAGTATTCAGAAATCAATTGCATTTGTATACACCAATAGCAAACTGTCAGAAGGAGAAATTAAGAAAACAGTCCCATTCATAACTACTTCAAAAACAATACAATATTTAGGAATAAATTTAACCAAGAAAGTAAAAGACTGTACTCAGAAAATTATAAGACATTGAAAAGAGAAATCAAAGATACAGATATATAGGCAATATATAAGGTAATATATAGATTCAACACAATCTCTTTCAAATTACCAATGACATTTTTCACAGAACTAGAACAAATAATCCTAAAATTTATAGCGAACCATACAAGACCCCAAATAACCACAGCAATCTTGAGAAATAAGAACAATGTGGGAGGAATCATGATACCTGACATCAAATTATATTACAAGGCTATAGTAATCAAAACAGTATGGTATTGGCATAAAAACAGACACACAGATCAATGGAACAGAGTAGAGAGCCCAGAAATAAATCCATGCCTATATGATCACTTAATTTATGACAATGGAAGCAAGAATTTACATTAGGGTAAAGAGTCTATTTAATAAGTGGTGCTGGGAAAACTGGACAGATACATGCAAAAAATGAAACTGGACCACCTTTTATGCCATATACAAGAATAAATTCAAAATGGATTAAAGACTTAAATGTAAGACCTGAAGCCATAAAACTCCTAGAGGAAAACATAGGAAGTAAATTCTCAGATAATACTCTTAGTAATACTTTTACTGATAGATCCCCTCAGGCAAGGGAAGCAAAACAAAATAAGCATGTGGGACTATATCAAACTAAAAAGTTTCTTCACAGCAAAGGAAACCATCAATAAAACAAAAAGGAATCCTACTGAACGGGAGAAGATATTTGTCTATGATACATCTGATAAGAGGTTAATATCCAAAATTTATAAAAAACTCATACAACTCAATACCAAAAAAAAAAAAATACAATTAAAAAATGGGCAGAGGACATGAAGAAAAATTTTTCTAAAGAGGACATATAGATGGCCAACAGACATATGAAAAAATGTTTAATGTTACTAATCATTAAAGAAATGCAAATAAAAACCACAATGAGATACCACCTCACTTCTGTCAGAATGGCTATCATCAATAAATCAACAAACAACAAGTATTGGTGAGGATGTGGAGAAAAGGGAACCCTCATATACTGCTGGTGGGATTGCAGATTGGTGCAGCCACTATGGAAAACAGTATGGAGGTTCCTCAAAAAATTAACAATAGAATTACCATGTGACCCGGCAATCTCTTTTCTGAGTATCTACCACCAAAAATCTGGAAATTTTTATCTGTAAAGATATATGTATCCCTATGTTCATTGCAGCATTATTTACAGTGGCCAAGACATGGAAACAAGTGTCCTTCAATAGAAGATTGGATAAAGAAGATGTGGTATATTTACACAATGGAATACTGCTTGGCCATAAGAAAAGACGAAATACTGTCATTTACGACAACATGGATGGATCTTGAAATTATCACGCTAAGCGAAATACATCAGAATAAGTCAAGGATTCTTAGAAAATTCTGCTTTAAATTTGAGAGATCATTTTAAGGCTCAAGGAGGAGATGGTGTAAGAATTGGGCTGAAAGTATTTAACTATGTAATTAAGAAGGCAGAAAAGTCAAGACCATATAGTGTTTTTGTTTGTTTGTTTGTTTTTTTTTTTGTTTGTTTGTTGGTTGGTTTTGGTTGAAGGGAGGTTTTGTTTTGGTTGAAGAGTAGTGGGAATATGATAAAGGTGGGGCTCAATTTCCAGCCTGTCAGTTTGTCATTCAAGGTTCTTTGCACTCAATGGATATTATCCAGCACCTACTTTGTGTCAAGCAACTGTGCAGTGTGCTGGGAAGGCAAGAAAGAATCCACGCTGTCACTGCTCTGAGACAGCTCACAGGGGTGTGGAGGAAGAAGGTGATGATGAGTAATGAAAACACAGTGGGGTAAATGTTTTGAAGCAATAGTCCTAAGGAGATAGGAAATTCATAGGAGGAACACTTAACCTCAGCTTGAGAAGGAGCTGGTCAGAGAAGGGAGGAGGTGGTATCTAAGTAAAGACATGCTGGTGTGATGAAAGTAGAAGAGGGGATATTCCAACAGAAGGAACAGCATGTGTTGCATTTAAAGGTGAAGGGAGACTGTTTCATATTGATAAACTTGTTCAGCACAGCTTAGCTGGACTGAGGAGTCGGCGGGGGTGGGAGTGGGGCAATGAGCTTGGGGAGTTAAACCTCGATTAGATCACCGAGGGTCGAATACAGAATAGTACATAATTTAGAATTTAGCATGAGAGCAAGCGGACTCTACAGGGTATTTTAAACAGGGTAGTAACTTGATTTTAGAAAGAGTATGTGTTTTGGAAAGATTTTTCTCATTGCAATTTGAAGAATGAATGGAGATGAAACAAAAGTAGAAACAGACTAGTCTGTTGCAGTCATTCAGGATGGAGAGGACAGTGGGTAGAGAGATAAAAAGGAAATTGTTTCAACAGGTGTTTAGGAGACAGGAACTACAGAATCTGTCCATCCATTGGATATGGGGGAATGAGGAAGAGAAAGGAACCAAAGCAACTAGTATTTCCAACTTGAGCAGCTCAAGGGACAGTGAAGCTGTTACCTGAGACTGGGACCACAGGGAGAACAGGAAGTGTGGGGTAGTAGGTAATGATGCCTGGGAATTACTAACAGTTACCCTGGGAATGATGGATGATTTGTCAAGAACGGTTGTAGAGAAGAGGACTAAGGACCACACTTTGAGGAACAAAAGTTTGAAAATGAGACTGAAAAGGAGGATCCAGGGAGGTAGGATGGGAATCGGGAGGGGATGCTGTCATGGAAACCAAGTGAAGAGTGGGTTTCTGAGTATAAGTGAGAAATAAGAGTCCACAGGCTCGTGACAATAAAGTTTCTCTGATGACTTTGTTTGCAACATATTTTCTGTAAAGTTCTGGAGAACTGGTGACAGTGAGTATAGGTCTTTCTTTTACAAACTTTGGCTTTGGCTGGAAAAGGAGAAGCAGAGGGAAGGGCCAGGGTCTGTGCGGTCATGAGTTTGAGGAATGTGTTTGGTTTTAATAGGCTGGTAGAGGCTTGAACCAGTTGAAATGCTGATAGGAAGGTCCATTAGATATAATAAAGTTGACAATATGTAGGAGATGGAGTGGTCCCTGTGTTTGGACAGGAAAGGGGAGGGATTTGTATACAGGTAGAGGAATTAGCACTTAGAGAACACTTCTATCATTTCAATATTTTATAGACACTTTGATGCTCATTATTACAGCTTTTCTATTTAGAGTATGTGATAAAGATACATATTTTCATCGTCAGTTCACTACTTTAGTTCTTTGTAACCAAATTTTGGGCCATTTGGCCTTGAACTCATTTGTTGAAGGAAAATTTGGGGAAAAATCTAGTGTGATTACATTATCAAAAGACCAAATTACAAATGCAATCTAATGAATTGTCTTGGAGTCTATTTATTTGCCGTGATGGAACTTTGAAAACAAGTTTCTATCTAATATTTACTACTATTATTTTTTATACTATGAGCACATTCAGATGGCTATTTCTTCATTTACCAATAATCATTTCATTTTAATCAGCTAACTGCTAATAGCCCAGATAAACATCTTGCATGCAATTTTATTTAGCACATCTGAGGTGTCAGAACATCCCAGGTACACTGCTGTAGACACCAGCTGCACTGGAGGAGTGTTGCCCAAAAACATCTGGAACATTATTCAGTATGAAAAGGAATAAATATGTTTATGGAAGAGACATTCACATCTTCTGTGATCAGGTTCTTTCAAAGATTCCAAATTCCATACAATTTCTGTCAAATTTGTTTTTCTATAGAACTTTTGATAGAATTAAGATTTGTTGGTTAGATTCTTTGCTCAAAAGGAAAAAGGCTAATATTTTTGGAGAATTGGTTTGACTATTATACCAAATAAAGCAATATGAAGAACAGGTTTTAAGAACTGACTTGTTGTCTGGATCAGGAGAATCTAATATACAGAGGGTGCCCCTCCCCCACCAAATGTATACACATTTTAAGAGAGGAAAAAACTGTATTAAAATTGTAATAATATATACTGATAACAAAAGATGGATACAAGTCATGTGTATACATTTTTTTGACACCCCCGGTATATTATTTTCCTAAGGATTTGGAGGGAAAAAAAAAGAAAGTATAATTGACCTCCTCGGAAAGGAAAAGTATAAGATAAAATTTCACGGGCTAACTCTTCAGAACTATTATAATTATGCTCACTGTTTGTTGAACACCCATTCTGAACCAGGTACATACAGACACTTACTTTACGTATTTTGTTACTACTTTTCCTTGTAGTAATCCTTCCAAGGTAAATATTCTTCTTCTCATGTTGCTGGTAAGGAAACTACTGACCAGTGATTAGAGAGATTCAGTAATTTACCCATGATTATATTACTAATAGATTGAGGATCTGATACTTGAATCCACTTCCATCTAACTGAAATATCTGTCTCTTTTCACATATTCTGCTTCTATCCAAATAAACAGGGGAAGAATTTTGAAATAATATTCATAATATGAGTACTGAGGTATTGCTTTATTTATTTGATTAGAGAAAGCTTAAAGCTATCAGCATTTTGTTCTTTGTATATGTATAAATCTACTCACATACACCTGTAAAGAATACATATAAACAGAGCAAACAAATGCCTTTTTTTTATAATGTACCACTTATAAATATTGGATAAGAATAAAACATATGTGTTAGTTTTATTGTAACTCAAGATTCCTAAGTAATTTGAAAGATGTTTTTTTCCTAACTTTGATTCATTTTTCACTTAGAAGATGCTTATTTAGCATATTGCTAACCAGTGCTGATTGCTAACCAGTGGAGGGCACAGCTGCTATTTTGAGTGATTTTTAAAAAAAATTTTATTAAATTTATTGGGGTGACATTGGTTAATAAAATTACATAGGTTTCAAGTTTACAATTCTATAATACATCATCTGTATTTTGCATTGTGTATTCATGACCCAAAGTCCAGTCTCCTTTCGTCACCATATACTTGACCCCCTGTACCCTTGTCTACTTTCCCTGCACCCCCCTTTCCCTCTGGTAACCACCGTGCTGTTGTCTGTGTCTACGGTTTTTGTTCGTATATACAATGGACTACTCATCCATAAGGAAAGATGAAATTCTGCAATTTGCGACAACATGGATGGATCTTGAGAATATTATGCTAAGCGAAAAAAGTCAAGAACCATATGATTACACTCATATGTGGGATATAAAACTGAAAGTAGCAAACGAACAAGCAAGACAAACAAATGAGTGCCGTCTTCAAAAGATGGGTCTACACATGACTGTTAACTAAGATAATATTCTCATGTATTTTATTAGGGACTGATGTTTTCTTAGGATCATCATGCAAATTTTCCTTTTAGAAATTTTCTTTGGTCAGGTTACCTATTTAGTCTGAATATAGAGGGAAGAAGAGGCTCCTTCTAAGGCAACTGCTTCATTACTCTTGTCTTACTTTTTTATTTATTATTTATACACTAATGAAGATACCTCTCTTCCTATCTCATCTATGTCATCCCTTTTCACAAAGCAGGCAGGACCCAGCCTATCATTGTCCTCTCTGAAATTCCTTGTTTCACTTGCTTCAGTGCCTTGCTCAGAATGTTCTTTACACCTCAGGTTCTTCATCTGTGAAAATGGCATACTAATACCTATCGAAACAGGCTCTTTTTGGGATTACATGAGATGTTATAATATGAAGATAAAACATGTTAATGTTTGGCTCAGATTACGTGTTCAAAAAGCAGTAGTGTAGCATGAATTAGAATAGCTCATGTGCTTAACTTCATAACATCATGATCATTCTTTCATTTTGACATCTCTGCACTTCTGACTTTGGTTTTATTCATTCAGTAAACATTTAATGGAATGTATGAGTCACTGATTTAGGTGTTGGGGATATGAATAGACAAAACATACAATTTTTTGTTTTTACTGAGTCATATATTTCAATAGGAGAGACAGACAGTAAACAAGAGAAATAGGAAAACATATGGTATGTTAGACAGTAAATTCTGGAAAGGAAATAAAACGGGGAGGAGAGGACATGTTGAGTGTAAATTTGTGATTTAAACGGGGTGACCAGGGAAGAACCATGAGAAGGAACATTTTGAGCCACGACATCTGACTAAAGGGCCAAGTAATTAGGATATATTGCGGGAAGGAGATCCAGGTATAGGGATGGGTAAATACAATAGCTCTGAGGCAGGAGAATGTTTACTAAATTAAAGAAACAGCATGGAAGATGATGTGAAGTGCTTTTATATCCATAGAAAAGTCTGGTAGTTTTACCAGATGGATCTGCTTCACAAATCCTCCGGGATTTAGCCTTCTTCCAGTTTATCTCTCTTTATTCCTAGGGAATGGTCATTATCCTTAGAGTCCAAGATAGCCCTATCTACATTCTAGAACCCAAACTTAGTGGGAAAACTGAAAAAAAAAAAAAGAGGCCAGATGTGCTTAGTAGTTGTATCCATGTGGATTCACTGCCAAAGCAACGAATGTCTGATTATCTGCCATTGCCCCAAACTTAGTAACCGCCTTCACTTCCCTACAACTCTAAACTTTCTGAGATTTATCTATTCTTAACTTTATGTGTCCCCTCACTGTATAGTACTTCTCTTGAAGAGGAGAGTGGCCTTTTCATGATCTGGTTGACTTCCCACCCTCTGATTCGAGTCCTATTCTCCATCTAATTCCACCTATCCAACTTAACAGAACCCTGTAACTTATGTTTTGAATGCTCCACTAACGTCTAAGAGTTTTCTATTCATTTTCTCAGTTGTTGGTAATTCTCTTTTCAGAAGATCTATAATTTGGGAGTGAGGTGGAATAGTTTGTTTTTTCTAAAAGCGTTCTCAGCTCTTAAGAATCCTATAATTGAATAGGTCTTGCAATAGAATCAATTCTTGGAAAGGCTTTTTTTTTTTTTAATTACTTGTTTTATTGTTCTTGTTTTGCTGTTGATGTAAAAGACCCAAACCCAAATGTAGTCAATAATGTTCAGTTGTCACAGATTATATTATAATGGCTCTGCATAAAAGAACTATAAAACAAAGTGTGTTCTTGTACAATGTTCAGTCAGCCACCCTTTTAGTATTAAGTTGGTGCAAAAGTAATTGAGGTTTAAAAGGTTAAAAATAATTGCAAAAACCACAATTACTTTAGGACCCACCTAATAGTGGCCAGAACCTTTTCCCTTTTTTCCCCATTAGTATAAAGATTTTGTCTTTATCACATTATTACGCTGAGAGTGATGCAAATTTAGCAGTTGAGCAAAATTTAGTCTTTTGACCATAGAATTCTCTCCTCCACGCCACACACCTTTTGGCTTTTTTCATTCTTTTATCAATTTGGTTAAAATATCCTTTAAGGATTGTTGAACCACAATGTGGTGTTTCCAATAAATATGTTATTAAAACTTGTGCCTGGTCGAGATGAATTTAATGTGCATTGTTTAAACATCCAGCATTTAAGTTGATGACTGTTTACAGAAAGCTTGTTGATCTACAGTGTTTGCCTTTAGAAAGAATTACATTTAAGTGCATTATCTGACACAGCTCTGTGTGCGTTGATGGTTGGATGTTGTCAGCATTTATGAAGAGTAAAAGCTGTGCTCCGTCAATCTCACATTTACTTACTTGTTGTCATACCTAGTAATTAAGTACCTTTTTTCCCCCTCTTGGTCCTGGTGATGTTATTTTATGAAATATTTTCTCTTACTACAAAAGCAATGGCCATTTCTTAAGGGGATTTTGGAGAATTCAGAAAATTTCAAAGATGAAAATAACAGGTTCTTGCCACTCAGGAAAAATATGGCTAACACTAGTGTAACTGTAAATTTTAGTAGAGCTTTACCTTTATGAATCTCTTGTGTTTGTTTTATTTAAAAATACTATTTATCTTATGATATAGCTTTTCTATAGAATCAAGCAGACTGCTTGCGTTCAAATCTTGGCTCTGATACTTACCAAGTCTATTAATTTGAGCAAGTTTCTTAAACTTTGTGCTTTAGTTCTGTGACTATAAATGGGGATAAAATAGATCTATGTGACAGAGTTATTATAAGGAGTGCATATATTAATACAAGTAATTAATAATACAAGTAAGAAATTAGAACACTACCTGGCATGTGCTAACTACTGAGTTGTTTTCTTTTGCTATTATCATATAAGAGGAAAAACAACTACAGTGTTCATTTTATATTCTATTACATAAAAGGATGTAATTAATCTCTACCTCCAACACTGGTGTTATAAAAAGGAATGTCCAGTATCCATCCTCTCTTTCTTCCTTACTAATCTTGGACAATTGAAAAACTACGTCACCCAGCATTCCCTGTTGATAAGAGATGAATAATGAAATGTTAATAGAAGTTGTTAGGTGGGATTTACGGGGAACCTCGTCTCTCCCCAGCCATCTGCCTCTCTTCTGTTTCCTCGAATTTGGATGTGATGACTAGAGCTCCAGCAGTCCTATTGTATCCTGAGTCAACCTTAAAGATAGATGGTGGCGCACAAAGATTGAAGGATTCTAGACTCACGGTGACTGTGGAACCACCGTACTAGCTTTGGCCTATCAACTTCATGACTTCTTTTATGTGAGAGAGAAATAAGCCTGCATTTCTGTTACTAACCTCAGAATGTACTTTCTAATCTGTGCATTGAATAAATAGTTAGTATATAAGGTTTTTAGATCTTTCCCTTGACCTTTTCCACTTTTTTGTCTGACAACAGATGGCATTTCTTATAGGGCTTCATAGATTGCCTTTCTATGTTTTCAAAAAGTTTCATTTATTAGGATTGTATTTCTTTCATTTTGTCTCAAATTCTAACAGGAGTTTATAGTGAAAAGAATTACTCCTATTTAGTAACAATAAGTAGTGACACATTCTTACCTCAGCCTCTAGATATTAAATTAGAATTTTTCACAAAATTTTTGTGTGTGGCTTTTGTACATTTCCAAAGAATGTATGTCAGGTCACCATGTATCTTAAAAAGTGATAGTGTAATGAGCATCTCGTTTAAAAAAAATATTGTAAAAGAACGTTTAAAATAAAACCTACTCTTGTTTCCTTTGCTATGCAGAAGCTTTATAGTTTAATGTTGTATTATTTATTCATTTTTGTTTCTGTTGCCTGTTGTTTTTGGTGTCACATACAAGAAAGCATTGCCAAGGCCAATGTCACAAAGCTGTTTCTGTATGTTTTCTTCTGGGAGTTTTATAGTTTTCGCATCTTATGCTTAAGTCTTTACTTCATTTTGAGTAGATTTTTGTTCATGGTGCAAGTAAGGGTCAATTTTCATACTTCTGCATGTGGTATCCAGTTTTCCCAACATCTCTTGTTGAAGAGACTATTCTTTCCCCATTGCATACTCTTGGCACCCTTCTGGTGCATATTAGATGCCCAGTAAATAGTTGTGGATACAATGAACAAATAAATGAATGAATGGATACACAACACAATGAAAAACATCAGCTGAAAAATTTAAAATGTCTGATCGAAACCTTGGGATTCTTAAAGTTTTTCTTAACTTGTTAGTTATAATGTCTATAACTATTAAACTGTTTGCATGATTTTTTTATAACTTTACTTTTTGAATCTGGCTACCCTCAACATCAATATTAATTGCCTAGGTAATATATAGTAAATTATTTTAGACTCTTGATTTTGGGATTTAGATTTTTGACCTTCAGGTCTTTCAATTAGTGAAACTTGGAAGGATGTTTTTCAAATTTGATAAGCCTTTTGGAGACTCTGCCAATGGATCACATATCTGCTTTTTTTTCTTTCATGATTTATTTCAGCTTGTTAAAATATTTTGTGTTAATTATTTTGTACTTTCATTTTTATTATGCAAAATTATTCAGAATAAAACATGCATATTCTAAAAAAAAAAAGGTAACATGCGGACAGTGTTGCAAAACTCCAGGTGGGAGCTGTGACTGTCATGTAAAAATGACATATGTAAAAGTTATAAAATATACAACTGAAGTGTTTGAAGGAGAAAGGTGTCATTTGGGTGAGATTTATTCTCAAAGTCATCAGAAAAAAATGGGAAGTGATCCCACCTGTTCCTTCTTGAGGTTCTCATTGCATTGCCATGTTTAATGGCAATTTATGTGCTGTATTACAAACAATTTAAATTAAAAAAAAAAAGACAAGCTCTTACCTTCTGGAAAACAGACCAGTTAGAAAAATGATGCACAGTTACAGAATTAAATATGTTCATTGAGTTGTTAGAACCACTTCAGTTCATAAATAGCGATACAAGAAGGCACATAAAAGAAGCCATACGTCCTTCGGTTTATTTGCATAACATACATAAAAGAATATTTTAAAATATATACATTTGTTCTTTTTTGAGATAGAACTAATCTGTAGTGAAATGCACAAACTTTAAGTGTGCAATTTCATGCATATTGACAAATGCTTGTAGCCAGCCATGGAATCTATACCCCTAGAAGGAGCAGATTGTGCCATTATCCAAGCAGATGCCCTACTGTCCTTCCCCTGGTAGTAATCCTCTCCTTCACCCAGAGGCAAGCACTTCGCTGATTTTTAAAACTGTTGATTTAGTTTTGCCTAATATTGACCTTCATGCAAATGAAATTGTGTACTCTTCTGTGTTTAGCTTTCTTTGCCCAGGATAATGTCTTCTAGACTTATTCATGTTGTGCATATCAATCCTTTTTTATTGCTGAGTGGTATTCCACTGTACAAATGTACTAGAATTTGTCCATTCTTCTCTTGATGGAATTTGAGTTTCCAGTTTTTGCCACTTATGAATAATGCTTCTATGAACATTCTTGTGCAAATATTTTTTATAGACATATGTTTCTATTTTTTATAAATATCTAGAAGTGGAGTTGCTAAGTCAAAGAATAGGAGTATATTCTCTGGAGTATATGTTTAACTTTATAAGAAACTGCCAAACCTGTCTTCAAAGGGTGGATACTACTTTGTACTTCAAGTTATCCATGTATTCTTATGGCTTTTTTTTAAAGGTATAGACTTCCATAATTCATAACAGAAAACAGAACTTAGATTAGATGTCAAAATCACTCTGTAGGTGTAGGTACTTTTAAGTATATGTGCTGCCGAGGTGATCTCCCCTCTGAACTTTTTGAGTTCATTAAACCCAATATATATTGTGACAAACCATCTTTATTTTAATTTTAATTTTCCATGTTTGATGGATGTCAGTATTTTAATTTTTTTTATTCAACTCATCAAAATTTTGCTTTTTAAGCGTTATTTAGTGTTGAAAAGAGCATACAGATTTCTGCAACCCCTTTCCCTCTTTGAAAAAGGGAGTGGTGTTTTGAAAGACTTTTGAAAGGAGCTCCAGTCTGGAAGAAGTTAAAATCAGTTCCGAATTTACTATCCAGAAGACTTAGGAAAATTAGTCATTCTCATCCTTGCACCATTGTGCTAAAGTAGAGACTGTAAAGCTGACAGTAAAGTTTTCAAAATGCATTTGCTTTCACAAGCCTGTTCTCATCTAAAATGTTATTTTTCCTCAGAAACATATTTGTGTTTGAGAAAAAGCAACTCAAAAAAAGAAAAAAAAAACAGGGCAACATTTTGAAGGAAGGTTGAAAACAGGTACCATGGAAAATATTATTATTGATTTTTATAAATGTATTTGGCAGTGAATGCGTGCTGAGTTGTCCAATGTAAGCATGCAGGGTTCCCCCCCACGCCCATTGGTAGTATAGTAGAGTCCTCTTTCAGTAAACGTTTGCTTTTGGAAAATATAAAAGGTCAGTTTTGGCCAACTGCATCAGTCTTTACTCTGCCATCTGCAAAAAATTGAGACTTTGCCTTTTTGAATGACCCTGTAAAAATACACCAGACCGTATTCTATCCTTTACTCCCATAAAACTCCCATTGGACTCCAGTGGGAACATTTTAAAGTTAAGTTCTGAAGAATAAGGACATTTTGTAATGCCTTGTTGTGAGAACTTCCTTGGGCAGAGAACTTAGCCAACTCATTCCTCCTGAGAGAGTTCTACGAGCTTATTGGTTTTAGAGATTCAAAGTACATTCTATGTCATAAGGCAGTTATGCTTCTTGCAGATACGTATGTAACTGCTGGGTATGTGTATTACATCTTTGAGTCAATTCATCTCCACTTCACTGTAAAATTCTAATGCAGTGAACATCCAAATTCGATGATTCTTGGTATACTGAGAAACTACTCTTCTCTGTCCATCATACATTGATCAGTAGGTGGGCTTGGTCTCAATGACCTCTCCATGCTTCCGTAGTTCCCTATTATAAAAACATACCAGTTTTTGAACACTTAATATATGACAGGCACTGGACTAAAGCTTTGCATATATTATTTCACTTAATCCTATGAGGTAGGAATTACCATTTTTGATTCACTGTGAGAAAACTTAGGGTAGCTAAAAACTTACTGAGAATCACACAAAAGAGCCAATGTTAGACCATGCTTTCTCTGATTCCAAAGCCATGGATCTCAACTGTTATACACCTTACAGTATGCTGTATGGCTGCCCTTTACACACCTGTTGTGTAGCAAAGGGAAGGTCATTGTTTTGGGAGGGTGTTTTTTATTTACCTGTCTCTCTAATGAGATGGACTGCCTTGAGAAAGGGTTCTGTCTTCTTCATCTTTGGATGGCTAGAGCAGGATAGACAGGAGTTCAATAAATGAATCTTAAACATAAAATTTACCCTTTCTTAGTGATTATAAAAGTTTACCTCCTTGTTATTGAAAAGTAGACAAAAAATACATATGTTGTTCCCAAATTCCATTATTCAGAAATAGCTTTTTACTTTAGCTTTACCAAGTTTGATAAATTGGTGAATTCCAAAAAAATTTCAAAACACTTATGGTCTTTTCCTGCTTTTAATACATCTATATAATGGTGGCACACCATGAATACTTGATTGCGCAATGTTAATGAAGCATGATTAATGCATGATAAAGTCTTAGCTCTCATAAAGCTGGGAGGTGAAAAAGAGAGGTAACAGCAAATATTTCAATGATAAAACCATTCTAATATCACAATATAAACTTCCTGAAGTAGCATTTTCTGGGTGAATTTACATCTTTGAGTCAATTCTTTTGGAACTATTAAACTGATCTGAAGTACGTATTTACAATTTCGCTCTTCTAATTAGAAGTACATTTCAGGGTTAACAAAAAAACCTTTATCTGGATGCTAGTTAAAGAGGCCTTTATTTAAGTGCTATAGTCAAAACAGTTTATTGGTAAAAGTCTAGCCCCTAGTGGACAGGAGTCTCTGGTACATGCCCACACACTGCTTGGGAAGGACAGATTGGAGGGACGCCTGCCAAACCCTCAGGGGTTCAGAATGAAAGTCTTCAAGGCTCTTGATGCTAATATTTTCTACTCTTTCTTTTTTTTTTCATGAAATATGCCACAGTTGTATGTCTGACTTATAAGAGCTTTATTGTACCCTAAGAATACTATAAGACTTTTCTAGTCCACTATTATGTTTTTTTAATTAATTAATTAATTTTTTAAAGTTACAGCTGCTATTCAGTGTTACTTTATATTAGTTTCAGGTGAACAGCATAGTGGTTAGGCATTTATGTAACTTATGCAGTGATTCTACTCGATTAGTCTAGTACCCACCTGACACTATACATAGTTGTTGCAACATTATTGACTATATTCTCCATGCTGTGCTTTACATCCCCGTGACTCTTTTGTAACTACCACTTTGTATTTCTTAATCCCTTCCCTCTTTTCACCCAGCTCCCCAACCTCCCTTTCTCCACTATTATGTTTTTATTAAGCAGTGATTTTCTTAGCTGCTTAAGCAATGAGTAAATTTTTTCCCCTTCCTCTTCCCTTTTCCTTTCCTATTTCCTTTCCCCTTCCTGTTTTCCTCCCCTCCCCTTGCCTTTTCTTCCCTCCCTTTCTGTTTTCTTTTCATTTTACTATAAATATCCAACAATTAGGCAACATTAACAGTTTTCTTTGAGGATTGATTTAGATTTAGATTGCACTTACAATTTTAATCCCCTACACACACACACACACACACACACACACACACACTTCACGAAATTGATTATTTCTTTTAAAGCTAAAAAGAACTTCTCTTGCGTTCTTTTTCTTGTATAAGTATGAGATGTAAAAAAAAAAAATGAAACAATTAGAGTGAAAAAATTAAACACTGAAATAAGGTAGAAATGCCCATGCTTGTGAATGATATAACACCTAATATATAGTATTCAGTTAGAAAGTTGTGATTTTCTTAAGTTCGCAAATTCTTTCTCACTCTAAGCTTTATTATTAAAACTATTTTATGATTTAGAGAAACTATTTCTGGAATCACCTTGATGATTCTAGATGTTTGCTAAGTTTTAGAAACTTAACCCAGAGAAGACAGCGTTTGAATTTCAAATATAGCCAATTCTGCCATGTGTTCCAGGGCTTATGGAATAAAGCAGTTAGGGGTGTAGCACTCAAAAACTTTGCAGTGACACGTAAGACAGGAACCTAGTAAGAACGCTAGTACTGATTCACACACACTAAATGGTTAGGAAAAATATAAATATTACAATAAATATGGTACTGTACCTTGAGCCAAACCTGAAGTTTGCCTGTGGACATGAGAGGTTGCAGCTTGTGAGACACTACAAAGTTGTAGAAGGAGGGTTATCTGAAATCAGATGGGAAGTTCTTATACCACATGTGGATCGCTGTGTATCCTAATACAGGCTGCTGTGTTTTGTGATTTTTTTTCTGTGTAGTTCAGATCAATTGGGTGCAGTTTTCTCCATTCATCTAGGGTTGCCCATGAAGGAGATGGTGCATAAGCAAATGTAAAATTTGCATTGTCCTGAAATTGTCCCTCTATATCAAAAGCATCAGAACAATTTCCTGTTTTCCAAACAGTAGCAGAACTGATTGGACTCTTTGGGAACACCTGAAATAGAAAAATGGCTCATTTGGAATGAGCGCTATTTAATGTTTAAGAAATGGTATAAAATATTGCACATAAGGTGTTCTAGATTTTATTAGCTCCTGTGTGGTGCATATTTTGGCTGCTACTGTCATCAGCACAATTAAATTTATTTATTTCATGTTACTTTAAATCGCACTGTGGGTTTGGTGCAATGTAAGTTAAGCAGGTATTATTCTTAGTTTCTCTTGAGTTCATACTTCCTAAAACTTTTCAGCAGAAAGCTCTAGGGGAAAATGGATTGCAGACATTCTTCAAATTTTAGTTCTTACATATGTACAAATGGAACACGTAACTCAAATAATAAAAAAAGAGAGGGTAAATTTGTCTCTTTGGTCAATAACGATTAGCTTCAAGTGCTAAAATGCTAAATTTTCAGAAGACTGAAAAATGAGTTTTTAAGTGTATTTCCAAGTTAGAAAAATAAAAAAAAGTCTCTTATTCAGTGCATGTGGTCAAAATAAAAGTAACATAAAGCATACTTGATTTTCTCCTCCAAATTCATACCTCTCTAAGTCTTCTGAATTCAATAAATCAGCACCAATATAGTTTCTGGAGCCAAAATCAAGAAACAGTTTGATCCCTATCTTTCTCTCATCCCCACCCTCACATCCATTCCAAGTCTGCCAGCTCTCCCTCTAAAATACATCCAGAACCTGCCCATCCCCACTCTTACCATTAGCTCTCCCCTGACTGGAGTAGCCTTTTAGCAGCTCTGCTTTATTCTCTCTCTGCTCTATAATCCATTCTCTGCCCAGCTGCCAGGGTGACTGTTTAGAATTACAAATCAGATCACACCCTTACTCTTACCTTCCAATGGCTTCTAATCTCATTTAGAATAAAATCTAAACTTGACCAGGGCCCATAAAACTATTCTAGTCTGGCTCTTCACTGCGTCTCTGACATCATCTCCCATTCTTTGGTTCAAGCCACTTCAGCCACACTGACCTTTCTGCTCCCTGACACCAGCTCTTCCCTCTGCTGGAATGTGCTCAACCCAATCTTTGCAGAACCATCTTCTTACTCACATCTCAGCTTCCATCTCACTTCTAGAATGTCACTCCCCCACCACAACCCTGTCCCCTATACTCACCTATGAAATCACTCCATTTAATTTTCTGCATAGCTCTATTACTATCTGAATTATCACGATCATTTTGTTTGTTTATGCGTTTATTTTCTCGTTTCTCCTCTGGAATTAAAGCTTCATGGGAATTTACCTCTTTTATTTAGCATCCCTGACACATCTTCTAATGCATGGCACTTGGGCACTCAATATGTATGTGTGAAATGAATGAATTCCGGTTGAAAAAACTAGAGGGGAGATATTTTCCCCTAGAAAATATGCACGATTTTGCGTTTAATAATGCAAATACTTTCAGACTTTAAAAAATAGTGTTGAGCTTATGTGGTCGTTTCAACTCCGTTAATAAGAAGTAATGTCGGTAAGCATTTAGAGATGACTTAACCATCTCCAAGATGCCCTCCCAAGTCCTTTTTATATATTAATTCATTTAATTCTTATAACACTCCTTTTGAGGTAGGTACTAGTATCCCAAATTTGAAAGATGAGAAAATTGAGTTCCCTGAGTTCCCTGGGTATGGCACTTAGTGGGTGGTAGAGCTAGGATTAGCATTTAGGCAGCCCTGATAGAAAGTTATCTGGCTTAGCCACTGTACTGCCTCCATATGAAGGGCAGATCTAGTCACACATCATGCTTTCTTACTATGTGAGTTACTGCTCAGCACCTAGTAAAACCGAGAACCTCTAATTTTTTGACCGTATAAGGATAACGAACAGTTAAATTCAAGAACCATTATAGACAAACTGTTACACACAAATCTAATCCCAGTGTAAAGACACCCTCCCCGTCCCATGCACATGCTGACCCTTGAAAGAACCTTAAATGTGAGGCAATATAATATATTGATCAGCAACATAAGGATTTTTTGGGAACAGCCACTGAAACTTACTCTGGATCAGGCATTGCTTCTTTTTCCTTCCTGGCTTACAGCTTTTAGGAAAGACATTTGGAAGGTGGCTTGAAAATTATTCTAGTGCTCATAATACCAAGCCTTAGTGTAGCCTAAGGGCGCAGAAACAAAAGAAAAAGGGACTGTGACTTTCAGAAAATATGATAGAGGGAGAGTACTGGATAGAAACACATCTGCGAATAATGAGGGACTGCCAAAATCTGGGAGGCAAGCAGTAACTCCAAAATGTAGTTTACATCTATTGGAATGCTGGCTGGACTCTACTGAGTCTAGTGAGTCAAAGCGAGTCAAAGCACGGAGCCAAGAATCAGACGATAAAGTTCTTGTCTTTCTCCTGCAACTTACTATAAGCCAACTGTATGTCTGAATCTTAGTTGCTATCTATATGTAAACGGTGATTCTGTATTACACTGAACAGCTTCCTCGTGTGGAAGCAGGCACTGGACTAGGTGTCCTCTTAAGGAATAGTCTAACTTTCAGGTACTTGATGACAATATTTTGTAGTTCAGAATAAGAGGGATGGAACAACGGCTGAGATTACTAGGGCCAGAGTTGCCAAAGGGTGTACACTAACACTCTAAATTGGGAAAGCCTTGAGATGGAGAATTAGTCCTTACTGTCAAACAATTTATATATAAAAGCAACAGGAGAAACCCCCTAACGAATTCTGGGGCTGCAGCATCATGGGCCCAGGTCCTATGGTCCCATGGACCAGATGTTTTGTATTGTTCTTTTAATTTTAAAATTTGAAATTTCAAAGATCTGATAAAATGTGCTTTAATGTCTATTTCTTGCTTTAGTTTGAGTATTAGACCCAAGGAATTAAATTCAGCATAAGGAAATTAAATATTGAAAAATATACCAGATTTATATTATAAAATAAATGAGAGACACACTCCATTGAATGAGGGTGTGGAGCTGAACTGTTCCGCACACAATGGAAGTAAATATATAAAATTTTTCCTGATAGGTTGGGGAGGTAGGATTTTCTGAGTCCTAAAATGTGGAGCAAGAGAAGATATCCAGAGAGGTAGCAGCCTGGCAGGAAATCAAGATCTGAGAGGGAAAAAATAATAATAAGATGGTCAACAAGAAGAAATTAACTTTGGCAGGTGGCCAAGAAACTTTTAAGACTAGGAATTCTTAAATTCTGTTTCAAATTATTTCCTGATCTGCCTTTTTCTGTGATCCTTTCCTATTCCACCTAAAATTTTAATAAAGTTTACAAATTACCTTCTATTTTGAGGAGAACCTAAGTGGTATTGAAAGAAGTTAGCAACTGAAGAAAGTGAGAAGGTAAAGGATAAAAACTGACCAAGAAAAATGATGAGGTGATTTCATTTACCCATGAGAATATGTGGAATACTTTGGGAGAGTTCTGGACTTCCCCAAGGACATGGGATCTTAATTCGTTTAATTTAATTATGATAGCAATGAGTTCACCAATGGCTACAACACTTGAGAGTGTCCAGGGAGCAGACACATTGGATTATATATGTAAATATTATGGAGTGTTTTGAAGACTTCAAGCAAAAGCATTACATAGCCACTAAATAGAAGAGAGTGGTGGGGAGATATAAGATATGAAAGGATGTATCTTCTCTAAATCCATTCACCCTACTTCTAGCAACCGTCATTTGGCGATCTACTCCTCCCTAGGTTGGTCCATATGGTTTGGTAGACCACTCCCAATTTCTCCAAGGATAGAGAGTGTGATTTAGACCTAAACTAATCAATAATTTCAATACTTTGACTGTAGTCATTGATTTGAAATATGGGCACTGACCCAAGCTAGCACCAATGAGATGCAAGAAGTTTTCTGAGGCTTCCAGAAAACCTACATGTGGACTTTTATCCTAGGCCTTGCATTGGCTTTATATTCAGGATAAGACCCTGCTGCACCATTGTGTTACATGTGGATCCTAAGGAAGCCTCTGGAATAGCAGCTGCAACCAGGTGGAGTAATAACAATGCACAAACTGATGGGAACAAAGGAAGAGGAGAACTTGAGTGAAGAAAGGGAGAACAGAGTGGAGAAACTCAGAGAATTGACCTGCCAGGTGCTTTGTTTAGACTACAAGTATAATACTATTCCTTTTAGTCCTCAAAACAATTATTATTTCCGTTTGGCAGATACGGTACTTAAGTTTTAGAGAGGCTGAATAAATAGTCCAAGTAAGAAACAGGACTTGAATGCTCTAATATTTGATACTATTTTAGGCTCCGGTCTTAACTGTCTCTGAAATTCTAGAGATAAGAAAGGGAGTATTTGTGGGGTCATGAGTTACAGCGATTTCACTTATGGGCTCAGAGGAAATATAATTCTCTTTCTCGATTCTATGGGATTCTCTGTCCTGCTCCCACCCCTCTACTTCTCTTTCCCTCTGGTGTAGTATCGGAAACATGAGTTACATCTATTTAGCACTTTAACTGTTGATGTGGAAGCCTTATATTTCTCTTTATAATCTGGGAAATGGGTTTGCTCAGTGGCAAAAAGAATTGTAAAATTTTAAGGCATAAAATTCAGCTACTGTTCTTTAGCTATTCTCATTGGCTCTTAATCCTTTTGAATGTAATTTACTCTCATCTCTAGCACAGGAACATCTGAAAAATCTGAGTTACTGAAAATCCTGAATTATCAGTGTGTGAATTAAAGAGGTTTATCTGCGGTAGAAATTTTAATCTGGAGGAATGGTGATTGCATTGATATCATGGGGATGTGCATTCTTGTACCAGAAAATTGAAGCATTTTTTCCCCCTAAATAGGCAAAGTGAACATTTGCATATAGTGAAGACAGTGGAGCCCACTGATTAAAACTGTGAGGGCTGCAAACTTATTTCTGTGTTTAAAAAATAGCCATAAAAAGGTGGTTTCTAAAAATAGATGTGATTACAATGCCTGTGTTAACTACTGACTTCTAGTAATAGAAAAGAAAAAGAAGAGGCCATCTTCAGCATATGGAAATAATGTAAGGAAAGCCTTTTATGGTCTAAATGGCAATTATGCACTTGCGAGCTCATCCCTTTCCTCTCCCCCTACTACAATCAACAACAGAGCTTTAAAGGGGGAGTTTACGTAAGACATTTGTTCCATTGCTTCATTTTCTGGGTGGTTTTTGGGTTACTTTAATACAGAAACCATGTTAATGTGCATTATCAATCCTGAATGAGCATTAGCTGGATTGAATGGCATGTTAATGATTAAGATGGAAAACAATGGTTAAAATCGAGTTGTTTCTGGAGGAGAAAGGCCTTTATTGCGGGGGGCGAGAGAAAGCCAAAGTCAATGTGTTTCTTTTGGGAAAACTGATTAATATATATATATATCTTCAAACATATTTTATTTTAAATCCATGAGGAGAGCTTAAAAAAGAATCACTTGAGTCCTAAGTGAGATTGTTGAGTCAAAATATTGTAATTGTAAATTCAACATGGTTTGGGCAGAACACACATTCTTCTCAAGGGCACATGGAACATTCTCCAGGATAGATCACATGCTACACCACAAACCAAGTCTTAATAAATTTAAAAAGATTGAAATCATATCAAGTATTTTTTTCTGATCATAATGATAGAAATAGAAAATAATTACAGGAAGAAAACTGGAAAATTTACAAATATTTGGAGATCAAACAACATTCTACTGAACAACCAATAGGTCAAAGTAGAAATGATAAAAGAAAAAATACCTTCAGACAATTGAAAATGGAAATACAACATGCCAAACCTTATGAGATGAAGCAAAAGCAGTTCTAAAAGGGCAAGTCATGGCGATAAAAGCTTACCTCAAAAAACAAGAAAGTTCTCAAATAAACAACCTAACTTTACATCTTAAGGAACTAGAAAAAGAACAAGCAAAGCAGAAAGTCAGCAGTAGGAAGCAAATGACAAAATAAATGAAATAGAGACTAAAAAGACAATAGCTAATATCAATGAAACTAAGCTGCTTTTTGAAAAGAAACAAAATCGACAAACCTTTAGCTAGACTCACAAAGGAAGAAAGATAGAGGACTCAAAATTCAGAAATGAAAGATTAGACGTTACAACTGAGATCATAAGAAACTACTATGGGCAATTACATGCCAACAAGTCAGACAACCTAGAAGAAATGGATAAATTCTTAGAAATACAACCTACCAATGCTGACTAATGAAGAAAATCTGAACAGACTAGTAGCATTACTAGCAAGGATATTGAATCAGTAATAAAAGTATCTCCCAACAAACAAAGTTCAGGACCAGATGGCATCACTGATGAATTCTACTAAACATTTAAAGAAGAATTAATACCAACCCTCCTAAAACTCTTCTAAAAAATAGAAGAGGAGAGAACATTTCCCACGTCATTTTATGAGACCAGCATTATCCTGATAATAAAACCAGACAAGGATACCACAAGAAAAGAAAATTATAGGCCATTATCCCCAATGAACATAGACACAAAAATCCTCAATAAAATATCAGCCAAAGTCAACAATTCATTAAAGGTATCATACACCATTGTCAAGTGGGATTTATTCCAGGGATGAAAAGATGTTTCTATATATGCAAATGAATCAGTGTGATATACATTGACAAAATGAAGATTAAAAATTATGTGATCATCTAAACAGAAACAGAAAAAGCATTTGACAAATTCAATATCCATTTATGATAAAAAAAATCCATTATCCATTTATGATAAAAAACCACTCTCAAGAAAGTGGTTATAGAGGGAACATACCTAAACACAGTAAAGGCCATATGACATGCCCACAGCTAATATCATACAATGGTAAAATACTGAACATTTTTCTCTAAGATCAGGTACAATAGAAGGATGTCCACTCTTGCCAGTCTTACTCAACATATTACTGGAAGTTCTAGCCAGAGCAATTAGGCAAGAAAAGAAATAAAAGACATCCAAAGCAGAAAGGAAGAAGTCAAATTGTCTCTATTTGCAAATGACATAATATGATGTGTAGAAAATCCTGGACTCCACCAGAAAAACTGTTAGAACTAATAAAAAAAATTCAGTAAATTTGCAGGATATAAAATCAATATACAGAAAAACAGTTGCATTTACATACACCAACAACAATCAGAAAGAGAAATTAAGAAAATAATCCTATTTACAACAGCATTAAAAAGAATAAAACAATTCATTTTTTATAAATTTAGTAAACTTAGGAATAAATTTAACCAAGCAATTGAAAGATATGTACCCTGAAAACTGTAAGACCCTGATGAAACAAACTGAAGAAGATACAAGTAAATGGACAGCTATTCCATGCTGATGGATTGCAAGAATTAATAATGTTAACATGTTCATACTACACAAAGCAATCTACAGAAGCAAAGCAACCTCTATCAAAATTACCATGGCATTTTTCACAAAAATAGGAAAAACAATTCTAAAATTTGTATGAAGCCCTAAAAGTCCCCAAATAGCCAAAACAGTCTTAAGAAAGAAGAATAAAGCTGGAAGAGTTATGTTTTCTGATTTAAAATATATTACAAAGCTATAATATCAGAACAGTATGCTATTGGCATTAATATAGATATAGAGCAATGAAACAGATTAGAGACACCAGAAATAAACCCATGCATATATGGTAAATTAATTTATAACATAGGAACCAAGAATGTACAACAGGAAAGAGATAGTCTCTTCAATAGGTGGTGTTTGGAAAATTGAATAGCCACATGCAAAAGAAAAACTAGACTCCTAATTTACACCATATACAAAAATAAACTCAAAACGGGTTAAAGAGTAATGTAAGACCTAAAAACCATAAATTTTCCAGAAGAAAACATAGGAATGTCCTTGATATTGGTCTTGGCAATGATTTGTTGTATTTGATACCAAAATCAAAAGCAACAAAACCAAATCTAAGCAAGTAGGACTACATCAAACTAAAATTCTTCTGCACAGCAAAGGAAACCATCAACAAAATGAAAAGGCAATCTATTGAATGAGAAAATATTTGCAAATCATATCAGATAAAGAATTAACCAAAATACATAAATAATTCATATAACTCAATACCAAACCCAACCAAACAAAACAAACAAACAGAAACCAACAATCTGATTAAAAAATGGACAGAGGAACTCAATGGACATTTTCTTCAAAGAAGACTTATCGATAGCCAACAGGTATATGGAAAGGTACTCAACATCACTAATTCCCAAGGAAAAGCAAATCAAAACCATAATAAGATATCACCTCATACCTGTTAGAATGGCTATGATAAAAAAAAAAAAGAGATGCTGTAGATGCCTGACCACTGCACTATACACCTGAAGCTGAAGCTGAGTAATACTGAATGTCAAATATATATATATATATGTCACAGGATGTGGAGTAATCATAGGGAATAATGTCAATGGAATTGTAACAGCTATGTATGATGGCAAAGGGGTAGTAGATTGGGGGAGAGGGATTGTCACTTTTTGAGAGGTGTAAATGTCTATTACATTGTTTTGTACACCTGAAACTAATAAAAAAAAAAGCAAGGTGGAAGTGTTAGCAAGGGTGTGTATTAAAGGAAACCCTTGTGTACTATTGATGAAAAGGTTAAATGGTACAACAACAATGGGAAAGAGTGTAGTGGTTTCTCAAAAAAATTAAAAATAGAACTAGCATATGACCCAGCAATCCCACTTCTGTGTATACATCCAAAGGAAATGAAACCAGGATCTCAAAGAGATATCTTCACTCTGCACTCGTGTGTTCATTGCAGCATTATTTATAATAGCTAAGATATGGAAACAACCTAAGTGTCTGTTAGTGGATGAATGGAGAATGAATAGAGCAGATTTGATATCTCTATCTATCTATCTATCTATCTATCTATCTATCTATCTATCTATCTATCTATCTATCTATCTATCTGATGGATAGATATATAGTAATATTCAGCCATGAGGAAGAAGGACACTCCGCTGTTTGTGACAACATCGATAGGCCTTGAAGCCAATATGGTAATTGAAATAAGTCAAACAGAGAAAGAGAAATACTGTATGATGTCACTTATCTGTGGAATCTTAAAAAGCTGGACTCATAGAAACAGAGACTAGAATGGTTACCAGGGGCTAAAGGATAGGGGAAAAGGAAAAGAGGAGCGGTTGTTCAAAGAGTACAAACTTCCAGCTATAAAGTAAATAAGTTCTGGCGATTTAATGTACAGCATAGTGTTTATAGTTAATAGTGCTGTGTTATATGCTTGAAAGTTTCTAAGAGAGTAGACCATAAACATTCTCACTACAGAAACAAAATGGTAGTTCTGTGGTGTGATGTGATGTAGGTGTTAGCTACCATTATGGTGGTAACCATTTGGTATTATTTAAGCATATTAAATCAAAACATTATACACCTTTAACTTACACAATGTTATATGTCAAGTACATCTCAATAAAGCTGAAAACAACTTCAAACAACAACAACAAAAATAGAGAGACAGCCAGTGTCCTGAAGTTTGCTGGGGAAATTTGTACCACCCGTCAAAAGCTCTTTCTCAATCACAGGATTCACTTAAAATGTATTTTTTTTCTTAAAAAAAAAATGCAATACCCAAATACTGTGCATCGTTGTTAAAATTTAAAGATATAAAGAGTTCCCCTTCAATCACATCTCCAGATGTAATGATTCTTAACAGTTTGTTGTGTATCCTTCTGAACCCTTTACTAAGCATTTAATGTATATATATGTGTGTGTGTGTTAGGTAATATATGGATATCACATAGTTTTCTTTTCAAAATAGGCTCATAATTTATATATTTTTCTGCAAATTTTGAACATGTGTTTTGGAGATATTTCTATATAATTATTTATAGATTTTCTCATTTTTGACTTTTGTAGAGGATTCCAGCGTACTGGTATTTTATAGTCATTTTAAGTATTTCTTTCTGATAATAGGTTGTTTCTAACTATAATGTTGCAGTGAACATTCTTGTGCATACTTGAGGTGAATTTAGTAGTAGTTATTTCTGTAAAATGGATAGCTACAAATATAATTCTTAAATCAAACAGGATATGTATGTAAACTCTTTGTATATATTATAATAGAAACATCCAAATGACACTCCAGAAGTCAGTACCAAATTACGTTCCAACCAAAAGTATGTTTGTTTCTCCATACCCTCAATCGAATCTTATCATTCTCTAATTTTTTTCCATTCAATGAGGGTAAAAAAAGAAATCATTGTTGTTTTAATTTGCATTTCCCTGATTACCTGATGTTACACTAGTGAGGTTTAATATCCTTTTATATGCAGTATTTGTAATTCCTCTTCTCTGAATTGCCTGTTTACATTCTTATTTTTCTTCCCTAAGTTGTCTTTTCTTCAAGATTATTAGGAACTTTTTGTATATTTTGTATTTTAAGCTTTTATCAGTTTGTAAATACTTTCTCTGGCTGTGTTGCTTGTTTATTAACTTTGCTTACAGTGTCATTTGAAGTGCAAAAGATATTAACATGTATTTAATCAAATTTAGCATTATTTTTCTTAATGGCTTTGCAGTTTAGTTATTCCTTAAGAAGGATTTTTCTCCTGAATGTTGCCTGAGTAACAGTTGAAAGGTTGGACTTTGGTGTCATGATACCTGGGGTCAAATTCTAGGTATATCATTTTCAACCTCTGTGACCTTGAGCAAGACACTTAACCTCTATGTGCCTCAGCTGGCTCATCTAAAAGTGCAGATCATGATAGTCTCATCTTATAGGATTGTTATATGGAATAACTGAAGTCCTCCAAATATAGGGCCTATCACTGGGCCTAGAACTCAGTAATAGATATTTTTACTATAAGCCTGTACTTTATAGTTCTAAACAATATTGTTCTCCTTAAATCATCCTGAATTTACATTTGCATATAAGTTAGAAATCTAATTTTATTTTCATTCAAAAGACACACAATAGTCCAAATATGTTAATCATATGGTTTGTCTTTTCCTTCTAATTTGAGATGTCATCTCTACTACGTATTTAATTCTCATGTCAACATGAGTTTATTTCTGGACTCCACTTGCTTTTGTTTATCTATTGCTCTATTTTGGAATCTATGTTGTACTTCTTTAATGATTATTAGGGCACGTATCACTCATTGTTCTTTTTCCAAAATCACTTGGCTATGATTGTCCATTTTTTCTTCCAGGTCATTTTATACTTAGCCTTTTTTCCCCCCTGGTAGTGGTGGTTGTTCCTGGTTTTGATATTTTACAAGGACTGCATTGAATTTAGAAATTAATTTTGAATTAATTGATGGTGTTGCCTAGGAATGTGATATATTCATTTGTAGGAATTCCTTATGTGTTCTGCATGTGAGCCTCTTTGTATTGTTTACTGTGGGAGGTGGAATGATGTCCTCCCTCCCCCCAAACATGTCCACATTCTAATCCCTGGAAACTGTGAATATATTAACTTATGTGACATAAAGGACTTCGCAGATGTGATTCAATGAAGGGTTTTGAAATGGGGAGATAATGCTGGATTTTGAGGGTAGGCCCAATGTAAACACAGAGTCTGTTTATTTTTTTTATTTTTAATTACAGATAACATTCAATATTTTATTAGTTTCAGGTGTGCAGCATAGTGATTAGACATTTATATAACTTATGAGGTGATTCTCCCCCGATAAGTCTAGTACCCATCGGACACTATGCATAGTTATTATAATATTATTGACTATATTCCATATGCTGTACTTTATATCCCTGTGACTATTTGTAACTGCCAATTTAACAACGATTAGCCACTGATTATGAAATGATGCTGATTCTAGCCAGAGTCAAATTCTCCCTGCAGGCAAAGTGGACATGTACCATTTGAAATTCTGTTCATTTTAAAGCTATTCCTTCCCTATTGTCCTTTAGAACTTCTCTAAATAGGGCTTATTGCTACGTCAGTCTGCTTCTGATAGAAAATCCAGCAAACCACACTTGGATTTTTTTTTTTCTTAGTGGACTGGTCCAAGTGAATGTCTCTTGAATCCACAGGTGTGGTTTGAGGGAAGATGGCAGTGCAGAAGACATAGACATATTGGGAGTATGAGCTACTTGCTTATGCAACTTATTTGTGCCTTCAGTGTCTCCTTGGAATGGATCACACTTCCACTTAATGAAATAATACTGTTAGGCACGCTTGACTGTATAACCAGGGGAATCAGATACATCAGTTTCATTATGGAAAGTATAATTGCATCGTCGTCTAATACCCGATGGTCAGTATTCATTGTCTACCAGGACCCACTTATAAACCAAGAGCTATTTTTCAAAAGGAAATACTTAAGTGATTTAAAAAAAAGGACGTTCGTTTACTCTAAAAAGGGATTGGCAAACTTTTTTGTAGAGAGACCAAATTATAAATATTTTAGGCTTTGTGGGCCATGTGCTCTCTGTCACAACTACTCAACTGAGCTGCTGTAGCACAAAAGCAGTCATGTATAGTAGTTAAAAGAATGAGTGTAACTACCAATTTGTACTTCTTGGAAATACAGTATGGAGAATATAATCAATAGTGTTGTAAAGACTATGTATGGTGTCAGATGGGTACTGGACTTATTAGGGGGATCACTTCATAAATTATGTAAATGCCTAACCACTATGCTGTACACCTGAAACTAATAAAAAATAATATTGAATGTCAACTATAATTAGAAAAAAATATGTATATAGTCACGGGATGTAAAATACAGCATAGGGAATATAGTCAACGATATTGTAATAGCCATATACGCTGTCAGATGGGTAGCAGACTGGTGGGGGTTATCACTTTATGAGGGTTGTAAATGTCTAATAATTACGTTTTGTCCAGCTGAAACTAATTAAAAAGAAGAAAAAGAATGAGTGTAGATGTGTTCCCATGTAGCTTTATTTACAAAAACAGGCAGCAGTGTGGATTTGGCCTATAGGCTGTATCTTATGGACCCCTGCCTTAGAAACTTGAGGTCTCCTGCTATGATTTTTCTAGCAGGGTTTACTACAGTCTGCAAACAGCATTCTCATTTCCCAGGAACACTTCAAGTAATATTGTATCTTCTGGTGGATCAAATGGCAGAGCTGCTTTTACTACAAACTGAACTGGTCAGATTCCTTTCCCTTGTTTTGGGCCTCACTCAAGTTGATAGATGTTGAAATCACCTGTGAAAAGCATCAGAGTACCACATCAAAATATGGTATTTTGGGGCCTCCAAAACAAGAATTCTGCTTATTTGGATGAGGAGAGGGGGCCATTTGCCATATCAAAAGGAATCACATCTGAATAATTGATGGAACTGTATTTGGAACAGCTTATTTGAACCCTAATCTGATTTTATTTTATATAATGGGCTACTACTCCCCAAATCCTATATTTTCTATACTTGTCAACTAGAGTATTAAATAGGGATATGGTAAGAATGACCTACTTTGTATCATTTGTCTTTGATGAACGCACTATTCTTTGTGATTCTTTTAGGAATGCAGTATTTTTGGTGATTTACCATTTTGATAGACAGAAGGAACTCTGGAGGCTTCTACTAAACTCTTACTGTCATATCTTTCTGCTGTGGGTCATATTACTTTTTCTATGGGTCAAGGATACACTAGGGGGTCCTTCTAGTTGTTGGTAGACACATGTTCCAATGAGACACTTAGGATCTGGGGAAATAACCATATATGGGTTTGGGATCCTACCATGTCCATTCTAATGGGACCTTTTCATAACTGACCCCTTGAGCCTCCTTCTGATCCATGGAATTTTTTGTGTTTTATATCTCCAGGAATTATTGGCTCATAGGTAGTGCTTAATAGTCCCTAAATATTTAAGTATTTGCCTTTTACAAGTATAGTTATCCTTGTAAATGTCTACGGGTCCTCTTGGAAAAAGTAAGGAACTACTTCCTGAAGAGTTCGTGGTCTCCTTTATTTAAGTCACTGGGTTTATGAACTCATTCAAATATGGGAATTGGGATAGACATTATGTATGACTTTGTATTGTGGTAGCTCAAGTCATATATCAGTCCTCCAGAACTAAAGTTTATTTACTTGTATACATCAAGTAAGTCATTAGTAAGTTGCCCATCTATTTTAGACTTAGTCACTCTAAAACAATTCCCTGTAGGCTCAGATTCTGAAGTGTCAGACTATTCTGATTACTATGTTCTCCTTGTTTACTACATGATAGATGGCAATCATCCTTATTTTGCTGAGGGCAGTCAAGGACCACTAATTGAGCTCTGCCAAACTGGGATTCTGGTATACCAATGAAATCATGGAACCCATTTCTACTGCATCTTCTTTTAGTGGTACCCAGAGTGCACTCTTTAGAGTGTAGTTAAGGCATTTCCTTAATTAATGGCTTTCTTAAACCTTGATGGGGCCTTGGTTAAGGGATACACAAGAGGAATATACATGATGAATAAACTCAAATTTCTATTATTTATGGGTTTGAATTGCTTTCTATATATTATATGAAAGTATTTCTGCCATTTCAACTTCCTTTAGTGTGGTGTCTTGCTGAGTGGCCTTCATTATTGCTGTGGCATGTTTTTGTGTGCCGTTGTGAGAATATCTGAGACCTCATATATGGCTTATAGAATTCAATGACCGGAATATTGTGGTTGGTAACAGTACTGGATAGTATAACATACAATAGGAGGGTGATAATCTTGAAATTTTACATTATCAGCTTATGGCACAGGCTGAAATTAGAGACTTTCTATGTGTTAAGAGAATTGCAAGGAGAAATCTCCCCACAAAATAAAGAGATTGAATAATTTCCTGAACTTACACTAAATGCAAGGGCTGTTTTTCTTATTAATATTTTCCTTTTCAGAGGATAAATGTCATTGGAAGTATGATTCCCCTACTCCTTGATATCCAGTATATCCCCATTTTAATTTTTAGCATTGTACTTTCTGCTGATGATAACTATACCTGGAGAGGAGAGTGGATAAAGGTTAATACAATTGGGTACGGACGATTTCATGCTATTTGCACATCACTATAGACTAAGAGATAACAAGTACCGTTTACTTCTCAATGTAGAGAGGATTCAAGTAAGTAGTCTTGTATACAGAACATAAATATAATGCATTTTTGCTAAATAGAATGTCTCTGTGTAATATTCAGCAACAAATAGATCCTTCATATTTCTTTATAGACTTCACTTGTTGGAAAAGGTGAAGTAGTGCTTAGAGAATACTGGAATTTATTGCTGAAAGAGTAGCTTTTAAAATATAAATGGTATAATGACAACACATAATATATAAAGCTTTTGACTGTCAATTTAATTAAGTGCATGAAATCCCCTTTGTTTATTCAATATTGTTTGCAATGTTATGTATGTGTCAATGAGGAACTTTTAAATTCTAGATTCCACATTGCATCATGCATTCTCTTGTGTGAATTTAATGCACCAAATTAATACATAAGATGGCAATTTAAAACTGTATAACAGTGAGGTTAGGGACATATTTTCCTGGAATAATTGAAAACCTCTAAGCACTCAGCACTGTGAGATTTTTAAAATGAGTACTCTGTGAATGCACTCTCGGGTGGAGTGAAAACATGGAAAAAGTATGGTTTGAATGAATATTTAACTTTGTCTTTTGGCATTCTTAACTTTAAAATACTACATTAAAAATAGAATAAGATTCTATTTGAAAATGCATAACTGATGAATTGATAAGGTTATACAAGGAGTTCAGATACTCTGCTCAATCAATTTATATATTTTACATCATATAACATGTAAAACGCATACACTATAGCCTGAGTAAATATGATAAATCTTCGTGTGTTGTCATTTATTTTGGAGAAAATTTGTGGTACGGATTTTGTCTAAAAAGCTTGTGAGCTATGAGGAAATTCATATGTATTTATAAATTAGATCCATTTGGGAGGAAAAGTAATGCCATATTACTTTGGTTTTGCTGATACGGTCTTTAACTTTTAACTAGAAGCTGCCTCGAATCTAAAAAAATAAATGGCTTTTGTTTAACAATATTTCTTAACTATATATTTGAGTCTATTTTCATTTAGCAAAGGCGGCCTTTACTGAGCAGTTTAGATAATTGAGAAATACAAGAGAAGTTTGGACTTCTGTCTTGAAATAATGAAGACAATAAAAAATGTCATTATTTGTAAAATTGATTCAGTTGGCTGCCTTATTAAATCAATCCAGTTTTAACACTGGCAAACAAGGGCAATTATTGGTCATTATTTGGAAGGAAGGAAAAGTTAGGGGAAAAATTTAGGACAGCATAAAGGACATTTTTTATGTACCTGCTGGTGAAAGGTCCTTTCTCAGCACCCTAGGTTTGTCCTCATTAAATTCTTCCTGAATGACATGCTTTACCCAGGAGGTAGATGATTAATACTAATTTGTAGTTTTCCAAGTAAATATTTCATTTTTTACCATGGGCTCTCACACACTGTTTTGCTTTATAGAATATTGTCTTATGCTATGAAATATACCCGTTGGAGGAACTGTCTTCCTTATAAGCAGTACTATCCTTGTAAGAGATTTCTAAAAACCTGAATGTGTTTCATTCTTGTTTTTGTTTTTGAATACGCATCCCAGGCATAAAATCAGGACATTTATATTGTGTATAGAGGTCATGAGAGGATTACTGCCTCTGGATATCCTGTTTAAAAGTTAACTATCAACAAGAACAATGCAGTATCTCAGAAAGTAATTCCTTCCTGTAAAATAATAGTGAAGTTAGTAAGCTTATTTTAGAAGGTACTCATATAGCATGAACCACTAACTGCAATAAGGACTCAGAGCACAGAAGTCTTGAGTACAGTGAGTTTTGGTATGTGGATAGCCAGAATCACTTAATTTTCTATCTTAGAAAAATGGTAGATTGTTTCTCAGAAATACAATGATGCTTGTAAATGTAAATGAGGTGGAAATTATTATCTTATTGTAATAGGTGTAAATTTTCTTTAAGACCCTTTTAAAAATTATTTTTTTCAGTTACAGTTGACATTCAATATTATTTTATATTAGTTTCAGGTGTACAGCATAGTGGTTACACATTAATATAATTTAGGAAGTGATCCCCTGACTAGTACCACCTAGCACTATACATAGTGCTATAACATTAATAACTATATTCTCTATGCTGTACTTTACATCCCTTGAAATGAAAAAAAAATCCCTATATTTGGGCAATTGCTTCTTCCCTCAAATCTTGGATCTCTCACCTTCTTAGTTTGGATCTCTGGTCCATGAGCCTATGTTCAGGGAAACCAATGCCCTTGGACCAGGAAAACTTAACAATATAGAAAATGAAAGCTTGACATTCTTTCAGGATGGAGAGTAAGGGAAAAATATCCCCCTGTGTTTCAAGTTACTTACAATAAAGAGAGACCAATGTAGCAATTAATATTTCAGCAAATTAATCTTCTATAACACGTTCGGAAGACAGTTGTAAGTATTTTAACATTGTTAAAACAGGTAAGAATATAAGGCAATAATAATTATTTCCAAATACTCCTAAACAGTACGAAGTGAATACCAGCTACTTAGTAGCCCACTTGTTTTTATGGAGATTGGTTGCATTGCAACATTATGCTTAATTTGCCATTGTTTTATGAACTTGGCAGAATTTTGCAAAATTTAACCACTTAAAATTTTTACAAAGTAGTTTTTATAAAAACATTAAATCTGTACCAAATGAACTAGAGTACAAAATGTACTTCGGAGACTTTTAGGAATAAATGGAAACGAAGGGGAGGGCACACTATCATTTTTGGTAAAATCTGGAGAATGCAAAATACATTCTCGTCCTTATTTTAGATAGGAATTAAAGACAAAGCAGTGCTGGAGAACCATGAATTAAAATATATATGTCAGATTTGAAAATTCCTGAAAGTTTAAGTGTAACCCCTTTAAGAAATAAAGATTACGAAAAGATTTGATATATTTGATTTCCTACTTACCACCCCAAAATGAGATGAAATCAATTGAGGTCCTATTTCTTTACTTCTCACAAACTAAGAGTGGCCGAGAGACCAGGAGTGCTAATGGTGCTGCAGTCAGATATTATTTGGATTAATGATATAAAGAGTTACCATTCGTGCTGGATTCACATTGAAATTCCGAAGAGCAATACCATGTTCACATGGGCACGTGTTATGGAGAAACGGCAGTTAGAGATGGTGAACATAGGCTGTAAAAATGTTTAACAATCAAATCTATTTCAGTCTGCATGCTAGGTTATGTTTATATTCAAGTTTCAGGAATCTCTTAAGAGCAGCTTTCCATTGTATAATGTCTAGTACATAAAGTGTGTGCTTCTGAATGTCTTTTCTATATTGTGTAAAGGGTTATCCATCAGCTCTTACATCTATGACATTTGTGTCGACCAAGGGCAGTGGGATCTGCACAGTGACACCAAATCTGACACATTCACCCGTGGGGGATGCCTTTTTGCAGGATTTTCCTCTTTACAAGGGACTAGAAATTTGGCCCCTTCTTTCTTTTGCTCCCCACCCCCCCATATTGTTTGCACTGACATTTGTTTTGGTTGCTTTAATGTGACTAATGGATTTAGAGACACTTTATTTTTCTCTGTATTGTCGATATTTGTTACTGTTTCACCTGAATTGAAATCAAATCTCCAAGCCTATTTGATAAACATTTTGAGAGGACTCTGTGCTCAGTTTAACTAATATTCACTTTAAACCAAAAGGTATTTTTACTGTACCTAAGGCTATGAAAATTTTGTAAGACATTTGTGAAAAATGTATGACTGCAGAACTGCATCAGGAACTTAATTTTTTTTTTAATCAAGAACATTTGGAGCAGTTCAAAAACATAATATAATTAATGGCCAAATTGTTTAGTATTCCTAATATAGAGTATTCCTACTATAGAGTATTCAAAGAGAAGTTCAATTGGAGTTTGAGTAGCAAAGAAGACTTCCTGAGAGGCTTTTAGTCATAAAACTGTACGTTAGTAAGATTTAGATAGAAGGATCAAAAAAGAAGATAAAAAAACAGGAGTTAACGTTTGCAGTGGATCCTTCCACAGTTTAGTGTTTCTATTTCATTTTGTTTTGGTTTCCCACTAATTTTTCTTTATTGGGACTTAGCTGATATTTCTCTTTCTCTATTAAAACAACCAGGGATTGTAGCCACATCATGATGTGTTTACCTTGGCCTTCTCGACAAAACTCTAGTTTCTCACTTATCATTAGAATGGGTTGCAGAAGTCCATTTCCCTTCCTAAAATCTTGTGATTTTATTGGGTTCCTAGAGAGGGACACTGAAACAGTGGGGGTTTGTGGGTGAATGGTAGCAAAGCATGGAATGAAAATTTCTAAGACTAGCTCTCTTTCAGAAATGTCAACGCATCTTCTCCACTGAGGCATTGTTAAGAAGAGATACGGAAACACATTTATGCAACAAATATTACATACTTTCTTGGTAGTGGCTACTGTGATCAACACTGAGATGGTCATAATGTGTGTCTTTTCCTTGAGAAGTTCACTGTCCAGTCTAACCTCCTAATTTCTTCCTGAGGAAACCAGTGTCAGATAGGTGCTGGGACTCATTCAAGGTGATGCAGACAGTTAACAGCATAGCAAGTATGCTAATACAAGTCTCTTCAGTTCAGGGAGATGGAAGAAGCACCTGGGCTCATTCTCCTTTTCATGGACTCATTGTAGGAAAAGACAATTAGCCACACTGCTACCAAATGGCACGTCAATAAAGTTTCTACATTATCCAGGAGAATTGTTCACAAATTCCAATTTAATAGATGACAGAATGGATGAATAGCATTCCACATGATAGTATTGCTAAGTGATATTCTATCCTCTCAAGTTCCATTGATGTTTTAGATGTCCTACTGCATTAGTTTCCTTTGGCTGCTAACAAATTACTGCAAGCTTAGCGGCTTAAAAGAATACAAATTTATCTTACAGCTCTGGAGTTCAGAAGTCTGAAATGGTCTCACTACATTAAATCAAGGTGTCAGTGATGCTGTGTTCCTTTGTCAAGGCTATCGTGGGGAATCTTTTTCTAACCTTTTCCACTTTCTAGAAGCTGCCCATATTGCTTGGTCTCTGTGACCACCTTCCATCTTCAAAACCTGCAATGGGTGTTTGCTATTTCTCATACAACATCACTCTGACACTGACTCTTCTGCCTCCTCCTCCGCACTTAGAAGACTTTTTGTGATTATATAGTGATCTGGGTAAGAGGGACCAGGCCTTGCATTAGACAGCCCTACATATCACAAGTACAAAAACAAAACAAAACAAACATTTGTTAGATTTTTTGGTTCCTTCAATGTTAGATTGGACAGTGAATTCCTCAATGACAGGCACTCAACAGGGACACAATATAGCCGTAAATATCTGCTCTTATGAACCAAGAGCAATGCTTTTCCACATCTCTTGCCCTGTATCTCTGTAACGAAAGATGGTGCTTCCAAATGTTGTGTAGATGTGTTGATTGTGCTGCTGTTGACCTCAGAAATAAACAATGCTTTGGAGTATGGGGAGTATATGGGCAATGCAAAGATTCGGGTAAAGGAAAAGTCCAACTGATTGATTAGTGAAATTTTCCTCTAATAATGTAAGTACAGAGATTGTTGCATAACAAGCATTATTTCCCAGAAGTACTGAACTTCATTTTCTCCTCCTTTCTGTGTCCTGATTAGTAGTTCCAGCAGTAGTCATCCAATAGCACAGATTCTTTAGCACTTGCACATGGAAACAGTCTGCCGTTAAAACAATCTACATTACTCTTAAGGTTGTGTATATATTGTGTAGATGTAACATATAATATGAACTATGATATTCATTCTTTATATTAGCAGTTAAATGGACTGAGCACTAGAACTTATAAGTTTATTAAAATATTTAATAAGATTTCATTACATTTTTAAAACAAAATGTTTATCAAATAATTTTGATTTAAAAATTGGATTCTTGTTGACATTTATTTGAACTGATAAGAAAATGTTAGAAGGAAATAACTTGAAAACATGAAAAGAATTATTTTGATTTTTATATTTGTCTTAAATATACAGTCTGATTAAATATATTTAAATTTTGTACATATTTTGAATTTAGTTATATGTAATTTTAAAGAGTCTGGATTATTATGGTCAATAGAAAATAAATTATGTAAAATTATTGATTTCCTTTAATAACATTTTGCAGAAGTAAGGGCATAAAATAAGTGTTATGGAGTAAATGGATCATAATTTGCATTGTATAAGTTTTTATTTTAATACTCATCCCAAAACTGCTGGCCTATCAAGAGAAGGCCTGGTCCTTGATATTTGCCAACTTTTGGTCCTATAAAAATCATAGCTTTTCACATATTGTTTTTGATTTTGTTGTTATGGAGGTATATTTGTCAAGGTAGGTGGGTAGAACATATTTTATTTAACAGTTTGTTGGCTTGATTTATAACTTTTAAATATTTGGACATATGGTATGCGGGCCTCTATTTGTATTCTTGTCCCAGGCAGGCCTACATACAATAAGTTATGAGGTAGATGTTATCACTCTCATTTTTTAGACAAGGAACCTAAAGCTCAGAGGAATTAAATAAATTGCTTGAGGTAACGCAGTAAGTGGAAGAGCTGGCTTCTTCCCCTGGTCATTTTGCTTCCCAAGCCTCATAAAGCCACAAAGTCATTCAGTTACTGAAGATGACGTTTCCTGCTTACTGAGGTCTTTATGAGGAAAACACAAAACTGAAAAGCACATTAGAAACAAAAACTACCTAGATAGATCTTGTATCTCACGGACATGTATTTGCGTATGTACATGCCTGCACATGAATAGGCATGTGTGTGTTAGAAGTTGAGGGTGTAATTAGACAGTGATGTTCTACTAGCATTATTATGCATAGCAAAGTAACATGGCTTTTTCTAGTACCTTTATTTGAGGACCAAAGTACATTTAACTGTTTTAAATGCAAAATGAAATTGGCTTACGCTGAGATATAATGTCCTGTATTATTTTGTGGAATGGAATATCTGAAGACTCAGTATACATTGTACAGAAAATCTGTCCTCTTCTTGCTCATTAAGTGAAGAATTTGTTTGCTCTCTCTCTACTACTTTGCCTCCCTCCTCCTCTAGAGTTTAAGATTACAGGTTATAGGTTAATGCAGTAATTAAGATGATTGATTCTGGAAACAAACTGCGTGGGTTAAAATCTTGGCTCTATTGTTCACTACTGGTGTGACCTTGGGTAACTTACTTAACCTCTCAAAGCCTCAGTTTTCTCATCTATAAAATGGGAATAATAATAGTTCTTGCTTCATATGGTTGTAGGATTCAATGACATACTACATATAAAAACTTAAAATGATGCCTAATGAATACTATGCATGCATTTAATTATTACTTTCCAATGAATATTTATCTAAGTCTTTTAAAAGTCTATTATTGAGAAACAAAAACTCATAGACACAGACAATAGTTACCAGGGGGTAAGGGGGGAGGAGGGCGGTAGATGAGGGTAAAGAGGATCAAATATATGGTGATGGAAGGAGAACTGACACTGGTTGGTGAACACACAATGGGATTTATAGATGATGTAATACAGAATTGTACACCTGAAATCTATGTAACTTTACTAACAATTGTCACTCCAATGAACTTAAAATAAAATAAAATAAAATAAAATGACCATAGTTCACCTGAAAAAAAAAAGTCCATTATTGAAATTCCAAAAGATTAGTGTATTGCTATTTATTAAACAACATTCAAGGGAATTACAAAAGTGAAGTAAATTATTTAAAAATGATTCTATTAATTTGCAATCCCACTAACAGTGTATAGAATCTAAAGAACAAAATAAACACAGACAAAACAGAAACATAGACACAGAGAACGAAACTGATGGTTGCTGGATGGGAGGAGATTTGGGGGGAATGGGTGAAAAAAGTGAAGGGATTAAGAAGTACAAATCGGGGCCAGCCCAGTGGCTCAGGTGGTCGGAGTGCCGGGTTCGATTCCCACATGGGCCAGTGAGCTGCGCCCTCTACAGCTAAGATTGTGAACAACAGCTCTCCCTGGAGCTGGGCTGCCGTGAGCAGTCGTAGGTTGGCGTGAACTGCCGTGGGCTGCTGTGTGCTACAGTGTACTGCTGTGGGCTATGGTGTGCCATGTACAAATTGGTAGTTATGAAATAGTCAAGGGGATGTAAAGTAGAGCATAGCGAATATAGTCAATAATGTAATTATTATGTATACTGCCACGTGGGTACTAGACTAAGTGTGGGGGAATCACTTCGTAAATTATAAATTATATAACTATCTAACCACTATGCCGTACACCTGAAACTAACATAATATAATATTGAATGTCAACTGTAATTGAAAATAAATAAAAAATTTAAAATATACAGTGATTCTGTAAAGCCAATGAACAGTTACCTAAAAGATGTT